>NC_082715.1:25463247-26713247 GCF_030144855.1 Hypanus sabinus
GTTCCCCTTGGGTCCCCTCCTCCCCTTTCTCCTATTGTCCACTGTGCTTTCCTATTGGATTCTTTCTTCTCCAGCCCTTGACCATTTCCACCCTCCTGGCTTCACCTATCACCTTCTAGCTAGCCTCTTTCTCCTTCCCCAACCTTTTAATTCAAGTATTCTCCCCCTTCCTGAAGAAGGGTCTCACCCTGAAATGTTGACTGATTCCTCTTTCCCACAGATGCTGCCTGACCTGCTGAGTTCCTCCAGCATTTTGTGCCTGCTGCTATGGATCACTTTCTTCTTTCTGACAACTCATTAAGGACACTCACTATTCAGAACATGCCCTCTTCTCATTACTACCATCAGGGAGGCAGTACAGGAGACTGAGGACACACACTTTAGGGACAGTCTTCACCCCTCTGCCATCAGATTTCTGAACAGTCCACGAACATCATCTTGCTACTTTGCTCTCTTTTTGCACTATGTATTTGATCTTTATTTATGGTAATTTTTAATCTTTTGGAAGTGTACTGCTGCTGCAAAACAACAAATTCATGACATGGGTCAGTGACGATAGGTTTCAAAGGTGCATTTAATGCCAGAGAAATGTACACAATATACACCTTGAAATTCTTTTTCTTTGCAGGCATCCATGAAAATGAATGCCAAAAGAATGAATGACTAAAGTTAAAGGTTAGACCCCAAAACTCCCCCCCAGCTCCCCCCTCCCACGCACAACTAGCAGCAAGGCAATGGCACCCCCCCCACAACCAGCAAAAAATCATCAGCACCCTCCTCCGAGCACTCAAGCATGCAGCAAAGCATCAATAAAGACACAGACAACGCGAGTGAATCTGCAGATGCTGGAAATAAATAAAAACACAAAATGCTGGCAGAACTCAGCAGGCCAGACAGCATCTATGGGAGGAGGTAGTGATGACGTTTCAGGCTGAAAACCATCATCAGGATCCAGGCCTGCTGAGTTCTGCCAGCATTTTGTGTTTTTAATAAAGACACAGACTTGCAGCACCCCGAAAACTACTCATTCACCTGATAATTCGACACACCACAGGCTCACTCTCTCCCTAATACAGGAAAAAGAGATGTGCCTGTTTCACAGTGAAAGGGGAGGCATAACAAACAACTCGCCGATTTACGACGTTGAAAGTCTGTTGCGTCGCTTTTTCCGAGCTCTGCTGCAAAACAATCTGCCTGATTCTGACTGCACTTAGTACTTACCCACTATTTTTTCTTTTTTTTTAATGTTAAGTCCAGTGCCATTTCTATGGAAATGGTTATCTTCAGCTTATGCATACAACTTAAAAAATGACGTGGTGCAACAGACTCTGTTAGTTACAGGAAGAGAAAGAAAATTACCAGAACATCTCTTCATAAGCAATCAACACCTCAAATCTCCTGATGCCTTTATTTGATCATTTATTCTGCAATACCCAAAGTCATCTTGATTTTCTTTATACAGCATTAGAATAACTCAGAAAATACATCGCAAGTGAATAACTCATTACATCTTTCATCCTAAACAGTATTATTCTTGCATTGATTGCCCTGCTAGATTACCTTTAGACAGATTTAAAACACATTGTTTCCTTCTGATAATCATTTCTTGTCGTAAGCCATCTATAATACTGCCTCAACTATTAGAAGTCATGATTCATCAATGTAGGCTTTTAAGCACGAGGTACAGCTGACATTAAGTCACACATAGCTTTATTTAAACTAGTTCGCTAACACATGTGGAGAAACAAAGCTTCAGAATGTCTCACATAAGAGGAAAAATTTGCATTTGGTCCAAGTTTAGAGGCCTCCCAACTATCTCAATCTTCTTTATTCAAATAGGTTAGCAATTAACCAGCACACAATGTAAACAATTCTATGAATGAATTAAAATATGACCAGTTACCCACACCAACCACTACATATAAAAGTAAACTATTTAAAAACATCCAAACTTAAAAGCTCTTTCAAAAAAAATTCTGTAAGAAATGATTGTTCTGCTTTCAAATAGGTTTACAAGCAAACAATAAATACAATGTGCTTTCTTCATATAGACATATTTACACTCATCTTTGGCTTATAATAAAGGTTGCATTACAAATTACCCTGTGTGATCCCAAAGATCACACATTAAACTTTAATAAGCCAGCCAGATATTAGCTCATATACAATAGCAGTCTGTGCACAATTCTGCTTTTAAATGAGCTTGGTTGAAAACAAGATGTAGCGTCACAGCGTTCGAACTTGTGCATGCAGAACTACATGTTGTTTTGTTTGGATAATAAAAAAATTCAAAACTGTTCTTGAATAACACTTGAGTTTTTTTTAGCCTATCACTGAGCAATGAAATCTCGAGTCAGATCATATTGTTATGATGGCACCAAATGCTGTCTGGTAATAGCCTGGATGCACAAATACACTGTCATCATAGTTAAGACTCTTTGTATAATAGAATACTTAAGCTGGTTTTTAAAAAAAAAACTCAATTAAATGTGTACTCTTCATGCGCAGCATTAGTGATAATTTCCCATTCAAATTTAGCACAAATCTGTACTGATGTAAATGTGATAACTAAGAAGATTCAAGGTATTCCAAAGCAACATCGTAACAGAATCGATACTGATCCTGAAAAACAAAGCAAAAGAAAATTACTTCAGTTTTTCATCTAAATATAGTAACTATACTTTATTTTCTATAAATTTTATATTAGTGAATCTGTGGGGAAAAAAATCGAATATAGGGATAAAAGAGCTTTGTCTGTTGTTCAAGCTTTGTGTCCTTGTGAACATCTTTGAGTTTCCCAATTAAAGTTCCAAATATGCACAACTAGAGTATAGCGCTGGCCAAAACCCATCATTAGAGCAACAACATAGCTGTACAAGCTAATGGTAGATAGATGAGCCACAAATCAACTCTGCATTGTTTCACTCACTTGTCTGCTACTGCACATAAACAAGCTGATTTCCTTGTAACTCCGAGTTCCACACCTGTGGACTCTCCATGATAGCATGCTAAAAGATTAGCCAATTGAAATCTGGTACCGAGCTTTATTTTAAAATTTCCCTGACAATAATAATTTCCTGACAGAATCATAAAACATCACAGCTGTCTACTTGCAAACAGCTTGATAACTTGCAGATCGTAGAGAGGCTGAAAAATATTTAGCTTCCACTCCCTTGAAAACCAGTATTCATTTTGCTTATATCATCACTCTAGTGTTGAGTTATGAGTTGGTTAACTGGCCAATTGATCTTAAGCTGGTGCAATTTTCATTTAATTGGGGAACACAATTTATTTAAATGGGATGCTACTACAGAAAGGCCTGCAAGGAATGAAATGACAGCAGAATGGCTAGTATTTATTGTTGAAGCTGTATAAGATGTTGCTGAGGACTAATTTGGAGTATCGTGTGTAGTTTTGGTCACCCACCTACAGGAAAGATATAAATAAGATTGAAAGAGTACAGAGAAAGTTTACAATGGTGTTGCCGGATCTGGAGAACCTGAGTAATAAGGAAAGATTGAATAGGTTAGGACTTTATTCCTTGAAACCCAGAAGATGGAGAGGAGCTCAGCTAGAGGTATACTAAAATATGAGTATACAAAAAGTATTGTACTTTTTGATGACTCTATTTAATTCTAGAATAAAGCAAGGAAATAAGGGAAAACTAGTGCTCGGCATTAATAAAGTATTATTTTTATTATTAAAACAAAAAGGATTACTGAACAACTGAGTAGCATCAATGAGAGGACAAAGGCAAAAGCAAAACAATGGGAAGTGGAACTCATGTTATATGAACTATTCTGTAAAATCTTTTTCCAACACCTACAGTATCATGGCTACTTTTAATAAAATCTATGTAGCACTCGGGATTTTCCAGCAATATAATCTGCAGGAATTGAGACACTTTGAACAGTATTCGAAACTTTTAAAATTTCCGTTTATCTCCACCTCATAACAGAAAGTTAATACAGGTGTACTGTGCATAAACAGGGTCACACTTTTAAATATTAGTAAACCAAATAAAAGCATGGAATAATATAGTTTAAAAACTCTGCAGAAAGTAATAATGATCTTGGTCATATTCTGAAATTAGTCAAAATTCCAAATGATGAATTTGAAGTTAAATGATATCCATTTTGTTTTGTGAAACAGAATGCTTCTGCAAAAGATGTGGATGGGGAAAACCTCTGGGCTAATTGTGCATGTTGATGGTTTCTGATTATTGCTAGTAACAGAATAGCAGCTGAACAACACAGTGGCATTAATCTCATAGCAACCAGAAAATGTATTGGTTTCATTTACCTAAAAACTAAGACGAGATGCACCAAATGAAATGAAAATGAAAAAAAAGACAGTTTATGGGTATAATGGAAAATGCTGCTACAGGCCCTGGGGATGTGTAAATATTCACCCATCAAGCAACATTTCCACTTGTTACCATTACAAATAAAAATTCAATTACTTCCCATCAGCACTTCAACGGTAAACGTGAAGTTCACAACACATCATTCAAATGATCACAATCCTTTTGCTCTCGCCAAATGAAAAATGTTGTGGTTAAATCTAGTAAATCTGAGCAGCGTTGGCAGCCAAACCTCAAATATTAGCAAACCTATTTTCTGTATATTTTGGAGTACTGATTTTGCAATAGGGGAAAAAAATAAGATCGAATGTACTGATTTTTTTTCTTTTTTGAACCAGTTGTCGTGTTAAATTTATAATTAGCATAATACATGAAGGAAATGCCCAGGGGTGAAAGTTTAACATTGTTCAAGTTGTTGTAATCAATAAAACTGTCATGGGAACCTTCTTAGATGGGAAATAAAGTTCTCAGATCTGAATTTAATAAAAGATTAATACTTTTTATAACCCCAAGAGATCCTGTAGATGTGCCCAGACCAACACACACAACTTGCTGGAGGAACAGGAAGCATCTATGTGACTAAACAGACTGCTTATTCATTTTCGTAGATGCTGCCTGACCTGCTGAGATCCTCCAACAATTTGTGTGTGTTACATCTGGTAACCTTCAATTTGCACAAGTCATATTTAAGACTTTTGGCAGAATTCTTCCAAACAATTCCAGTATGTCCTTTGATTTTTGGTTCTTTTTTACAGTTCCGACATCTTTTGTTCTGCCTTTCCTCTGTTCTCATTTATCTCCTATTTAAATCTCCTCCATATAGAATATATCTATAGAATATATATATATAATTTATCTATCTATCTACTAATGGAGATACAGTGCAGAATAGGCTCTTCTAGACCTCAAGCCACACTGCACAGCAATTCCCCACTTTACCCCTAGCCTAATCAAGGGGCAATTTACAACAACCAATTAACTTACCAACCATTATGTCTTTGGACTGTGGGAGGGAACCAGAACGCCTGGAGAAAACCCACATGGCCACGGGGAGAACGTACAACCTCCTTACAGGTAGTGTTGGCAATTGAACCCAGGTTGCCTGTACTGTAAAGCATTGTGCTAACCACTATGCTACCATGCCTCTCCATTAACAAACTTCATATTATTCTTCAAACGTGGTGCCATTCGGTCTTTCCTGATCTTCCTGCCACAGATATTCCTTTTATTTTCTCTCCTCAACCTCTTCCTTATCCAGAACTTAAGGTACATTGGATTTCTAACTTTTCCTAACTCTGAAGAGAAGTTTGACCTGACACAGCTCACGTCTCTACTGACACTACGTGACCTACACAGTACTCTGTGTATTTTATCCAAATCTTTTCAGTCTATCCTGGTCGGCTGTCCTGCTTATTAAACAGGCTGTGAGTATTGTGTGAGACCAGCCATACCACAACCTTAATCTTTAATCCAAAGAAAAGTGGTCAGATGTCTGCTCTTGCATCCAAAAGTATTGCAGAACATTTAAAGTGACTGCAATAAAACATCAATATGATTTTAAAATAATACCAATAGGCAGAAGTGTACAATTTATTTATTATATTGGATTTCATTTATTTTTGTACGTTATGAGGAGAATAAAAGGGAAAACGAATTCTCACCAGGGTTTCCACCATATTTGGTTTGCTGTTTCGAAGCGTCTTTACTCCATGGAAAATGTCGACTACATTTTGCCTTTTGATCATTTCGCAGATAATGTTAATGGCACAAAACATTCCACTGCGGCCTCCTCCGTTTCTGAAATGCACCAAGGAAATTCTCAATGTCTCTTTTTATTTTCCAGGTGGAATGGAACTGAAATCATTTTTGACAAATTATGCTACAA
This sequence comes from Hypanus sabinus, assembly GCF_030144855.1. Lineage (NCBI taxonomy): Eukaryota > Metazoa > Chordata > Chondrichthyes > Myliobatiformes > Dasyatidae > Hypanus > Hypanus sabinus. The sequence goes on from NC_082715.1 coordinate 25,469,496, forward strand.
TTCTTTGAGGATGTAACTGAGTAAGTTAAGGGAAATTAAGATGTAGTATATTCGACCGCTTCATCGGGCACCTCCCCTCGATCTGCCAAAAGTGGACCAACCCCCATTCCTGTTCTGACGGTCTCCTCTGGTGCCAAGATGAGGCCACTCTCAGGATGGAGGAGCAACACTTTATATTCCGTCTATGTAGCCTCCACCCTGATGGTAAGACTATCGATTTCTCCTTCCGTTCTCTCCTTTCTCTCCCCTCTTCCGCACACTGGCCTTTTACCTTTTCTCACCTGCCTATCACTTCCCCCTGGGTCCCTCCTTCTTCCCTTTCTCCTCTGGTCCACTATCCTCTCCTATTAGATACCTTCCCTTTACCATTTCCACCCACCTGGCTTCACCTATCACCTTCCAGCTGGCCTCTTTCCTCTCCCCACACCTTTCTATTCTGACAACTTCCCCCTTCCTTCTCAGTCCTGAAGAAGGGTCTCGGCCCGAAACGTCAACGTTTTATTCATTTCCACAGATGCTGCCTGACCTGCTGAGTTCCTCCAGGATTTTGTGTGTGTGTTACTATCTCATGTATTTGAATTTCCAGAAGGCATTTGATAAGATAATTAAAACAAAAGATTACTGCACAAGTGGATAATACATTAGCATGGGTAGAGGTGTGGCTACAGAGTTGGGATAAATGGGTTATTTTCAGAATGGTAATTAGTAACCAATGAGCAACGACAGGGATCTGTGCTGATGTCTCAACTAATTAAATTAATAAACTATTTTGTTAACTTGGGTGAATGCAGAGTTTGTTGTTGATATGGGTTGGCAGATTTAGAGGAGGCATGAAAATAGTAGAGCTGAAGGTAGTGTTACTGAACACAAGGACCACGATGTTGCCTGGATTGGAGCATTGAAGTTATAAGGAGAGATTGGATAAGGCTGGGTTTGATTACACTGCAGTGAAGGAGCTTGAGAGGTCCATGGACCCTTTGCTTAATGGTGTGGGTCCGTGGCATATCAGATAGAGGTTTATAAAATAACATAAAGGGCAGAGACAGTAACCAACAAGAATCTTTCCCTGTTGGTGAGGGTATCCAAAAACAATGGGTCATAGATTGAAAATGAGATGCAAGAAGTTGAGAGGGGACCTGAGGGGGAATCTTATCCACACACAGTATTTGGAATCTGGAAACCACTGCCTAAGGAGGTGAAGGATACAGATACAATCACAACATTTAAGAAGCATCTAACCAAGCATTTGATTCACCAAGGCAGAGAAGATGATGGGCTAAATGCATGTAAACAGGATTAGTACATCCAAGTACAAATATTGGCATAGACATGGTATACCAAGGGGCTGGGTCAATTACTTTAAACAGCCCGTAAAAGAATACAGATAATAAATGAATGAGCAAAAAGCTGGAAGATGGAGTATAATGTGGGGAAATGTGAAAACATCAAGTTTGGAAGCAAGAATGAAAAAGCTAATATTGCTGAGCAGAAAGAGATACTAATATGTTGCAGTACCAAGTGATCTGAGGGATTGAGTGCCTGAGCCACAAGAAGTTAGCATGCAAGTACAGCACGTACTTAGGAAGACAAATAAATTGGTATACAAAATTATGAGGGGTACAGATAGGGGAATTGAAAGCAGGCTTCTTTTCTACTGAGGTTGGTTGAGACTACAATGATATATCAGGGGTTAAGGGTGGACAGTGAAATATTTAAGGGGAATGTGAGGGGGAACTTAACTTCGACACTGGTGAGAGTGTGGGACAAGCTGCCAGCTGAAGTGGTAGATGCAGATTTGTTTTTTTCTGCATTTATGAGAAATTTGGATAAGGGCGTTGACGGGAGGGGTATGGAGGGCTATGGTCAGGGTGCAGGTCAATGGCACAAGGCAGAATAATAGTTTGGCAAAAATAATAGTTTGGCTGAAGGGCCTGTTCCTGTCCTGTAGTTCTCTTTGTCTCTATGAATGCTGGCCTTTATTGCAAGGAATATGGAGAACAAATATAGGGAAGTTTTGATGCAACCTTTGCAAGATTTTGGTGAAGTTGTACCGGGAGAACTGTGTACAGTTTTATTTTCGTTATCTGAGGAAGAAAATGTAAGTTCACTCCATTGATTCTTGGGAAAATGGTCTGACATATGAAAGAAGGTTTTGCTAAATCCAATAAAGTGCAGAAGTTTGAAAAGCGTTTTCTAGAAGCACATGTTATGATGAAGAGTCTTTGAACTGAAACATTAATTCTGCTCCCCCCTCCGCCTCCAGGGATGCTGGGAGTGTCCAGTATTTTTTGAAGGAGTTGATGAATAAAAACTACCCTTATGGTGTTACTCACAGACAGTGAACAATAGTTCGTCCTTCTCCTTCTTCACAGTCTTCTTGCCATTTATCAACCTGGAGAATTAACTTCAGAAATGATCGCTTTGAGGCAGGTATTTCCCTGTGAGCCGCCCATCCCAAGTACTGGAACTGCTGCACCATGAGATAACCTTCCTGTGGCTGAGGATTAAATAAAAAAAAACAGACATTGATGTACCTGCTTCCATATAAAAAAATAATAACTGACTGCTATCATGGAGGCTAATTCATCTTCCTAAAGTACCTGTAACGGCTGCCAGCGCACAAAAATATAGACAGTGTTATATTTATGCACATATATTTCCAACACAGCCTTCTCTTCCTACAGCTTTTATTTGCGAAATAATACTTCACACAAGGTGCTGCGGTACTGTATACCCAGAGAGAAGAAAACCTGTAGTAGGGTGTAATTCTCACTTGGAGAAATACACAGGGTGAACAGCAAGATGTTTCTCCAGCATTGCCATCCTGAACACCAGAAAATCCATCTAGTTGAGGAACAGTATGGTTATTTTCTTCTTCCAATTGCTGTTGTGAGGCTTGGCTGTAAATTTTAGTGTCACAATATGAAAACTGCAGCCTTAATTTTTGTCAAAGCAGCACCATGATGAGGTCAGAATACTATCCTGATGTGCAATTGGATATAATTAGAGTTCTTATTTAAAGGTAAAGACAAATCAACTCATTGTGCTACAAAGATGTGTTATATAGCAGTGAAGCAAGATGACATAGAAAACAAGATGTCAAGGAATGGAATTTTGCAATTAATGACCGAGTAACCCTGCCCAGTAACTGGATCACCCAGCAATGAACACGGTGAGGGGAGAAAGCATGTGTTAATTAAGGATTAAAGACATCACTGGCATCATGGTTTGCATCACACCAGCCCACCATCTTTTGCCATTACCTCATCTTAGAACTAGAGCCAGAATATAAAAGCAAGCGCTTAATGCTGAGACTTTACAAGGCACTGGTCAGATCACATTTGGAGTATTGTGAGCAGTTCTGGGCCCCATTTCTAAGAATGGATGCAGTTGCATTGGAGAGGATCCAGAAGTAGTCCATGAGAATGATACCAGGAACAAAAGGGTTAACATATGAGGAGTGTCAGATGGCTCTGGGCCGGTATTCACAAGAGTTTAGAAGAATGGAGGTGAGGAGGGGAATCACATTGAAATCTACTAATACTGAAAAGCCTAGATAGAATGGACATGAAGAGGATGTTTCCATAGTGAGAAAGCCTAGGACCAGGGGTCACAGCCTCAAAGTAGAAGAACATTCCTTTAGTATGGAGATGAAGAGGAATTTCTTCAGCCAGCGGGTGGTGATGGAGATGGTTGTTGACTTCAGGAGGGCACAGAGCGACTGCTCCCCACTGAACATCGACGGCTCCTCGGCAGAGATCGTTACGAGCACCAAACTTCTTGGTGTTCACCTGGTGGAGAATCTCACCTGGTCCCTCAAAATCAGCTCCTTAGCAAAGAAAGCCCAGCAGCGTCTCTACTTTCTGTGAAGGCTGAGATAAGTCCATCTCCCACCCCCCATCCTCATCACATTCTACAGGGGTTGTATTGAGAGTATCCTGAACAGCTGCATCACTGCCTGGTTCGGAAATTGCACCGTCTCGGATCGCAAGACCCTGAAGCGGATAGTGAGGTCAGCTGAGAAGATCATCGGGGTGTCTGTTCCTGCCATTACAGACATTTACACTACATGCTGCATCCGCAAAGGAAACAGCATTATGGAGGACCCCACGCACCCCTCATACAATCTCTTCTCCCTCCTGTCGTCTGGGAAATGGCACCGAAGCATTCGGGATCTCACGATCAGACTATGTAACAGTTTCTTCCCCCAAGCTATCATACTCCTCAATACCCAGAGCCTGGACTGACACCTTACTGCCCTATTGTCTTGTTTATTATTTATTGTAATGCCTGCACTGTTTTGTGCACTTTATGCAGTCTTGGGTAGGTCTGTAGTCTAGTGTAGTTTTTTTTTCTGTGTTGTTTTTTACGTAGTTCAGTCTAGTGTTTGTACTGTGTCATGTAACACCATGGTCCTGAAAAACGTTGTCTCATTTTTACTATGTACTGTATCAGCAGTTATGTTCGAAATGACAATAAAAAGTGACTTGACTTGACCTGAATCAGTGGAATTCATTGCCACATATGGCTGTGGTAAGTTATTGGGTGTATTTAAAGTGAAGATTGATAGGTTCTTTATTAGTAAGGGCATGAAAGGTTACAAGGAGAAAGCTGGAAATGGGTTGAGTGGGATAATAATTAAGCCATGATGGAATAGCAGAACAGACTTGATGGGTTGAATGGCAAATTCTGCTCCCACAATTTATGGTTTATCTTAATCCCAAAAGCTCCTCACATCTGTTTTCTAATCCTCCAGGCTACCTCCCTGCTCACTGGTGTTTTCCCTGAAACACAACTCCAGTATGTTCAGTCACACCACCATGAACAAGGGCAAATGGTATATGGTTTTGTCTCATATTAGTTAATTTGCAATGTCAGCTGCTTGCTTGGTTCAATTGCTTGCATTCTTGTCTTTGAGTTGATAGTTTAGTTCTCACCCAGGGATTTGATCAGAAAGATCGAGACTGACATTACTTTGATGTACTAAGGCAGTCTGACATTGTCTGATTATATTGAGCTGAGTGGGAATCCATCAACTCCCTCAGCTGGAAGCAAGTGATTTCATATAGGTCTCCCACTGAACAGCAGTGTTGTCATCAATGTCCTCCACAACATCCATGTCACTAAACTAAAATAGATAACCCTTTAACTATCACATTTCTGGTTTAAGAAAACCTACAGGGCATAAATTAACTTGTTTTTTACAATACAACACTACCTGCATTTCTAAAATATTTTAATGGCCATGTTTTGAGAAATAACAGATGAGGTACAAAAGGGGACAGACTATGGCAAGTTTCTTCTTTTTTGATTGTGAATAATATTTAACCTAATAGTTATCACACTGATAAGGCTGTCAACATAAAATATTGTTCAGCAGGATTATAGTTAATCAAGTGGTACATGTACAGTACAACCTATTCAACTGATTCAGCAGGTGAATTTTCATTGGGAGTTTGAGATCTGGTAGGTCACCAAAAACATTTGCAAATTTCTACAGATGGTACTGTTGAGAGCATTCTAACAGGCTACATCACCATCTGGTACGTGGAGTGGAATAGCTACAGCACAGGATCAAAATAAGCAGCAGGGGGTTGTAAACTCAGTCAGCTCCATCAGGGGCGCTGGCCTCCATGGTATCCAGGACATCTTCAAGGAGCAATGCCTCAAAAAGGCAGTGTCCATCATTAAGGACTCCCATCACCCAGGTCATGCCTTGTTCTCATTGCTACCGTCAGGTAGGAGATACAGAAAGCCTCAAGGCACACACTCAATGATTCAGAAACATAGAGGTGTATAAGATGCTGAGAGGCATTGATTGTGTGGATAGACAAAGGCTTTTTTCCAGAGCTGAAATGGCTACTATGAGGGGGCATAGCTTTAAGGTGCTTGGAAGTAGGTACAAGGGGGATGTCAGAGGTTAAGCTTTTCACACAGAGAGTGGTGGGTGCGTGGAATGCACTGCCAGTGAAGGTGGTAGAGGCGGATATAATAGCATCTTTTAATAATAAGGTTGTAAGAGTGCAAAGAAGGTTTACAGGGATGTTGCTGGCACTTGAGAAACTGAGTTACAGAGAAAAGTTGAATAGGTTAGGACTTTATTCCCTGAAGCGTAGAAGAATGAGGGGAGATTTGATGGAGGTATATAAAATTATGATGGGTATAGATAGAGTGAATGCAAGCAGACTTTTCCCACTGAGGCTAGGGGAGAAAAAAACCAGAGGTCATGGGTTAAGGGTGAAGGGGGAAAAGTTTAAAGGGAACATTACTGGGGGCTTCTTCAAACAGAGAGTGGTGGGAGTGTGGAATGAGCTGCCAGATGAAGTGGTAAGTGCGGGGTCACTTTTAACATTTAAGAAAAACTTGGATGGGTACATGGATGAGAGGTGTATGGAGGGATACGGTCCAGGTGCAGGTCAGTGGGTCGAGGCAGAAAAATGGTTTGGCACAGCCAAGAAAGGCCGAAAGGCCTGTTTCTGTGCTGTAATGTTCTATGATTCTATGAGACTCTTAGAGCTATGCAATAGGGTAATTCTAGACAGCTTCTAAAGTAGATTAAATGGTCGGCACAACAGTGTGGGCCAAAGGGCCTGTAATGTCATGTAGATTTTCCATGTTCTCTCACAGTTTCTTCCCTCTGCTTTGCTGAATGGACATTGAACCTATGAACACTACTGCACTGCTGCCCCAAAATCAACAAACTTCATGACATATGCTCATGATATTAAACCCGCCTCTGATTCTACAAAGGTTAAAAACAGCAAAGACTGGAAGCCTATAATCATTTTGAACCCACCAGGTGAAGTCATTCTAATGTGATGTAATTTCTTTCCCAGACAAATAAGAATGAAGGAAATTTGCTCATTTTATCAGGACAGCAAAATCCCGTCCATCATTGAATAAGAACAGAGAAATGAACTAGGCAGATATGAAAAGATCTTACTCTTGTCATTGAATGCATCTTGTGTGTGTTGCTTGGATATCCAGCGTCTGCAGATTCTCTCATCGTTGACTGCATTGACAAGATCAAACTATATGGAAGTTTGGCCAAGTGGATTCAGAATTGGCTTGCCTGCAGAAAGCAGAGGGTCGTGGAAGAGGAAGTACATTCAGATTGGAGGGTTGTGACTAGCGGTGTCCCACAAGGATCGGTTCTGGGACCTCTACTTTTCGTGATTTTTATTAATGACCTGGTTGTGGGGGGAGAAGGGTGGGTTGGCAAGTTTGCAGACTGATGCAGAAGTGGGCTGAGAAGTGGCTGATGGAATTCAACCTGGAGAAGTGTGAGGTGGTACACTTTGGAAGGACAAACTCCAAGGCAGAGTACAAAGTAAATGGCAGGATACTTGGTAGTGTGGAGGAGCAGAGGGATCTGGGGGTACATGTCCACAGATCCTTGAAGGTAGATAGGGTAGTTAAGAAAGCTTATGGGGTGCTAGCTTTCATAAGTCGCGGGATAGAGTTTAAGAGTCGCGAGGTAATGATGCAGCTCTATAAAACTCTGGTTAGGCCACACTTGGAGTACTGTGTCCAGTTCTGGTCGCCTCACTATAGGAAGGATGTGGAAGCATTGGAAAGGGTACAGAGGAGATTTACCAGGGTGCTGCCTGGTTTAGAGAGTATGGATTACGATCAGAGATTAAGGGAGCTAGGGCACCACTGCTCAATACAAGAGAACATGGCTTTAAGGTAAGGAGTGGGAAGTTCAAGGGGGATATTACAGGAAGGTTTTTCGCTCAGAGAGTGGTTGATGCGTGGAATGCACTGCCTGAGTCAGTGGTGGAGGCAGATACACTAGCGAAGTTTAAAAGACTACTAGACAGGGATATGGAGGAATTTAAGGTGGGGCGGGGGTTATATGGGAGGCAGGGTTTGAGGGTCGGCACAACATTGTAGGGGGAAGGGCCTGTACTGTGCTGTACTATTCTATGTCTGTCACAGAACCTCACATATGCCCTCAAGGAATATTAGTTATCCACATTTGATTTACAAGATATATTCCCTGTCCAAAGATCGTGGTTGGTCGTGACGAAAAAACCATTTCAGTTAAATCTGTCTACTGGTTATTCATTAGCCAATGTTCATTCATGGAAAAGGCAAATTAAGCTAGGAATGTCACAGAAGAGCAAAATCTTGTAAATCATTTAAATTTGCACACAATTTGGAGGAGACTTCACTGATTACTAAGCTTGTAATCCATTCTAGTTCTGGCAAAGATTTATGCTGTAAATTGTTCAGCTTTCCTGAGATTAGCCGAGTTTGCCTCTTCGAACGTCAAACACTCCCTTATTGGAATTAAATGGAAATGAATGTTGTAGTTGCCAAAAATGTTGAAGCCACCCACCACTGAAAGGATCTAATGATATCTTTATTTTTTCTTGATGTATTGTCATTTGGCCCTTAGGAACACCAAGCAAAATAATGACAATAAATTGAAGTGCACTCTGTTTGAGAGTTGATGAATCTTCATTCTATCCCCACCCTCAGCCCCATATTACCAGTAATAATTTTCAGCTACTTTACTGAAAGTTTAACATCCTTGTGTGAAATCTTTTGATGACAACTATAAATTCTCAAATACAGTAGTAGTACTGTGCTAAGGTTTTATATACATATATATATAAATAAATAAAACTTTTGCACTGCACTGTATTTGTCAACGTGGAGCGGAGAGTGTTTGTAAATCCGGTGGGAGCAAAAGACGTTGGAAATAGCAAGGGTAGAACACTGCAGGAGGAGTATGGGACAAGTGGCAGAGAAGGAGTGTCAGGGATGGGGAGGCAGGTAGGCATAGGTGCTGACACACCCAGCCCTGGGAAGGCATTTGATTCCAAACAACTGATTTATTGATCATGACAGAATGTCTCTCTGGTGCCTCCTGCTCCCTCCCATCTCCCAACTGTGATTCCCCTCCCCTACCCACTCTCACTCCACAACAGAGACCTATCTCATATTTTGGCCCAAAACGTCAACTGTACTTTTTGCCATAGGTGCTGCCTGGGCTGCTGAGCTCCTCCAGCATTTTGTGTGTGTGTGTTACCCATTTCAGAATCAGAGTTATTATCACAGTGCAGTGCAATGCATAAATTACTACAGTACTGTGCAGAAGTCATAGATATGTGCCAAAGACATTTTGCACAGTACTGTTATGTTTTGTGATTTTCATCTCAACAAAGTCTGAAATGTAAATTGTATAGGTATTTAGAGCATTTTCTGCTTCTACTGAAGATTTCCAGCAAACACAGCATTTTGCTTTTGTATAAATTTGGTGATTGAAGGCTTGTGGTCCAGTACTTCCACAATCAATAAAGAGCGATTATATCTGTCAAGAGTCATACACCCTCATAGCTCATGTGTATCATTGGCTCATCTTCTTTCTCTTGTCTTGCTGTTCCACTGGGACTGCCACTTTCTACACTGTCACTTCTCATACAAAGGTACCTTATTCATCCTAGTTTCCAGGGAGTAAAAGCAATATTTTAAACCTGACCTGTCTGGTTTCTCAGCATTTTACCTTAACATTCTGTTGTGATTTTGAAAGAAATTTATCCTGATAAGCTCCTGCTACACTGATTTTTCAGATCAGTGATTTCATTTTGATTAAAAACAGTATGCTTTGTTGATGCGTCTTTCTCCCTCATGTTAACTTCTTCATTCTTCCTATTCTTTCCAAACAATTTGTAAATTGGATGAGGGATGACAAACATAATACAATAAAAACATTAAATTTATTATTATTTCATAATGTCAACAAATTAAAAATTCTCCCAATTTTATTTTTCTTTGTAAACCTGCATGGCACAGTAGTGCAGTGGTCAGCACATGCTTTACAAGCCAGGTGACATAGGTTCAATTCCCACCACTACCCGTAAGGACTTTGTATGTTCTCTCAAGACTGCGTGGTTTCCTCCCACAGTTCAGAGATATACCACTCAGTAGGTCAATTGGTCGTTGTAAATTTTCTCATGACTAGGCTAGGATTAAATGGGGGATTTAATCCAGTAATGGGTGGTGTGGCTTGAAGGCCCAGAAGGGCCCTTTATATAACCATATAACAATTACAGCACGGAAACAGGCCATCTTGGCCCTTCTAGTCCATGCCGACGCTTACTCTCACCTAGTCCCACTGGCCCGCACTCAGCCCATAACCCTCCATTCCTTTCCTGTCCATATACCTATCCAATTTTACTTTAAATGACAATATCGAACCTGCCTCTACCACTTCTACCGGAAGCTTGTCCCACACAGCTACCACTTTCTAAGTAAAGGAGTTCCCCCTCGTGTTACCCCTAAACTTTTGCCTCTAACTCTCAACTCATGTCCTCTTGTTTGAATCTCCTCTACTCTCAATGGAAAAAGCCTATCCACGTCAACTCTATCTATCCCCCTCATTATTTTAAATACCTCTATCAAGTCTCCCTCAACCTTCTACGCTCCAAAGAATAAAGACCTAACTTGTTCAACCTTTCTCTGTAATTTAGGTGCTGAAACCCAGGTAACATTCTAGTAAATCTCCTCTATCTCTATCTTGTTGACAACTTTCCTACAATTCATAATTATTTAATTATGGGAATTAATTATAATTCCTATAATTTATTATCTCAATAAAGAATTAAATAAACAATGCCAGGGAAACTTCTGTCAAAATAACAACTGTAGGCCTGTCAAAGGAAGCGGCCAGTTTGTAAATTCTGAAGTGATGCTCACAGCACCTCCAGCTTCCTCTGCTAGTTTGCAGAATACGCTATATTTTATCATTGATTATTGCAAATATTATTAACCACCATTGTTAATTTGGATTAACTAATTTAGTTTTCTGGAGATTGGTATAGATTTTGCATTGGACTCTGATAGTCAATTTGTACATACTGAAGAGCACTGTGAAACCACGTTCACCTGATGGATTACAATGGTTCAAGAAGGTGACTGTCACCTTCTCAAGGGCAATTAAACAGAAGCAATAACTGCTGACCTTACTACTGATGTCTTGATCATGATAACAAACAAAAAACTTCCCCAGATTTGCTTAGAATCTGCAGATGTATCAGTATCTGCCTTGAACACACTCGGTGATCAAGTTGTCACTTAGAGTGGGGAATCACAATCATTCCCCATCTTCCAGTGAAGAAGTTGCCTCTCACCTTGTTCCTGAATGGCTAACCACTTATTTTGAGTGATTCTTGGTTCTAGGTAATTCAGGCAGGGGAAAAATCATTCCCTTTTTCAACTGTCTCAATCCCTTAAAGTATTTTGAATGATTGAGTTCACCCCTCATCCCTCCATCAATATATTAGTATATTCTCTCCACAGAGAATTGAAATGTATAGTAACTTTTTAAAAAAAACACTTTGCAGAACAATCTATTTCACAACATTACAGTGATATAAAACCGATTCTCATTCTATGTACCTTAAGATTCCTCAATTTGATTAATTACCCTTGATTCTGGTCCACAGGGCTACAGAACTGAGTTCCTGGATAATTAAACTAATCTCAGTATTTCTGGGTTAATCCAAGCACAGAGAGGAATGCTGCTGCTGCTACTTTTGTTGTATTGATGATAATAGGACATGCTTTTCCATCATGACAGTGGCAAAATCCAGACTTGTGAAACTGGTTCACTGGATTTCCCTCATCCAATTACAGATGAGAGAATAAATTAATTGGATTGTATTCACCACTGAATTCCACATTAATAAAGCACATTTGATGGGAACCGAATTACGAAATTAATTTAATTGATCCAAACTACTGAGTCACACATAATGTTTGATTCCAGTGACTTAAATGAAATCAGTAAATTTGATTCATTGAGATAATAATGAAATAACTATACCATAGCTAGACATGAAAAATTTATTAAAAAGTTAAATGGATATATTGTATGCCCTCAGTGTAGGTTAATTTAATTAATTCACGGCACGGAATGAGTATCGTAAGACCGTAAGAAATAGGAGCAGAATTAGGTGATTTGGCCCACTGAGTTTTCTCTGCCATTTCATCCTGGCTAATTTATTATCCTTCTCAACCACATTACATTTGTGTAGCTTCAGTATCATATAAACTGAGGCTATACAAACATATTGCCCAGTTCAAGGAGTGTAGTCACCCCCAATGTCATGCAAAGTCAAGCTGGAGTGTGAAGTGTAGGTTTGCCAGCACCATCGGTGTCCAGCAAAGAAATAAGTGGAACCCTCTAACTCATGTTTGGAAGGTGCAGAGCATCAGCAAACATTATGAATAGTGCTGAGAAGGGTCTATTATTGAGCATTGACTGAAGAACGAAGAAGCTGTTTCCTGGGGGATCTATCAGAGGAAGAGATGCCCCAGATAAGGAATGAAATAGTACTAAGTACCCTCATAGCATGGTGTGCTGAGGTAATGCCATGAGACTAGGACAGAGGAGTAAGTATGGAAGGAAGGAAGAGATCATTAGATCAATTAGGAGCAGTTGTGATGCATATCAATCACACTCCAGCTGTTCAAACATGTCAAATATATTCCATTTCACTGTTGTGTTCCAGTAACAAATTATACATACGCTTCATGGGATCTCCATTTAAATAGGTATTTCTGTGACATAAAATGGATGTAACAGCAAAAGGAATTGGTTGAACAGAAGTTATGTAATAGAAATTAAATAATATTCAACAACCTTTTCTGATTATAATTGTACCTTAAAATTCTGTCCCCATCATATTTCTGCTCTCATCAGCCTACAAAGTAAATTTGAATCTGATGGTAAAAATTTGTTGTTCTTTTGACTTTCAGAAGTGAATATAAAAAAATGGATATTTAGTATTTCAGCAGAGTCACAGACTCATCCGGCTACTATAACCTCCTCTGCAGCACTGTGCTTATGCCCAAAGTAGGGACTTTGTAACTCTCTTCTGAATTTCCCCCTCCACATACTGAAACATATGATTGTTATGTGTCGTAATTCCAGAATCTATTGGAAGCATCCAGAGCAAACCACATGTTCAACATCAACAACATATTACCTTGGTGCAGAACACGGGAGACAAATCACTTTATAATTCAAATACCCAAATCAACTTGAATATCAAGTTTAAGTTATATTTAAAATAAACCGAAGTTCAGCTGCAACTATAATATTTAATAATGATAAAACTGTAAGTTGTTGTTACATTTGCTTCTGAACAAGATAAATGTAACATTTAATGTTTTAGTAGAACTACTTAAACAGTGGATTCCGATCAATTAATCCATTGGTTAACTGGGGCAGCTGCCTACTTGCTTACTGTAGAACAACAAAGGTTAATCGAGAACATAGCCAAGATTCCCATGATTTATTTAGAACACTATGCCACTTAATTGGGACAGGCGACTGTGGTCAAACAGATTCTAACTAGCGTCAGACATGTGGACTTGTGTGGCCATCAGCCACTGCTCCATGCTTAAAACAGTTTTAAAACAGCATCAGCTGTGTTACGTTTGTGCTCCAAAAATCAGTGTTTTTTGTCACTGGTAGCTGGCAAGAAATAAGCAGGAAGATAATTTAGATTTGTTTTGCTCACTGTATTTTCAAGCATTCATGCTTAGAGATGTCAGAAACGGCTGGGGGCGGGGGTTGAAAATGAAACGAGAGTTTGAAGGTATTGACAATCATCTTGAATGTTACAATGAAAATTAAGATGTGGAGGATGCAATTGTTAAAAGCATTGCATGAAGGCAGTCTATTATCTGCACTAGGTGTCTGTGCTAATTTTGTTCATTTAGATTCAATCAAAAGAATATGGTGGTGTGTTTGTTGTCCGGTGTATCCGACGATGACAGTGAAATCTGTGCGGAGGAGTTTTTAAAGTGGAAAAGCCATTGCACTGGGACAGTTCCACTCTCTTGACCTGGTCCAATGGTACAAGTAGTTGTCAAAAACTGGGGTCTTCCTCGGTCGCCGAGGATAAACATAAGTCCTCCTGTGCCTATCATGCCTTTCACTCTCCACGAAGTGTTGCAGAGCCACGTTCTTGACTGCTGGATCTCACTGTTGATCTCATCCACCCAGTCCACCAGAGCTAACGTCACATGCTAGAGCAGCCATGTCCCTATCTTACCGGGGTATGAGGCTCACTGGCTACCCTCACCCAGTTTAATCCACCAGTCAAAGCAGAGCACCAGGGTATGGCCGCTGAATGTCTGGTGGGGACCAAAGGTGAGTGAGCTGCCCCAAAATGGACACAACTAGCCCCTTCACCAATGTTGATACCCCTCCCTGGACACCCCATACACAGTACTGTACACTGAATGAATTCCTCTGTCAATAACTATTAGGAACTAATACACAGTTTTACAGCACTATAGTAGCATTCTTCTAATTTGTTCTGTATTTCATTTAAATACTTAAGTTGTAACTCAGTTAAATGCTAAATTGAGCTTTTTTAAAGTATCTTTTTAACTATTTCCAAGAAACTTTGGCTAACTGGGGCAGCCACTTAATTAGTCTAAAATGTACTGGTCCCAATTAACCGGAATAAGAACATAAGAAATAGGAGCAGGAGTAGGCCATCTGGCCCATCGAGCCTGTCCTGCCATTTAATAAGATCATGGCGTAAACCCAGCTCCATCTACCTGCCTTTTCCCCATAACCCTCAATTTCCTTACTATGTAAAAACCTATCCAACTGTTTCTTAAATATATTTAGTGAAGAAGCCTCAACTGCTTCCCTGGGCAGAGAATTCCACAGATTCACCACTCTCTGGGAAAAACAGTTTCTCCTCATCTCTGTCCTAAATCTTCTCCCCTGAACCTTAAGGCAATGTCCCCTAGAATCCATTGTATCACGATTTTGATTTCGTTTTTCTAAACAGTGCACTGGTTAAAGTTATCAATTAAGTGACACAAAGGTAGATGTTTACAAAAATGTATTTCACTGCAAAAATTTTAAATGCACAAACTTAATACAGTGCTTCTATTGGAAGGTAAGACAAATAACTTTGCATCAAAAGCATTTGAAATATGTTTTAAAAATACCAATGGCAGAAATTAATCCTATCTTTAACCATATCTTTATAATTTTTCATTGTCTGTAAAATGTCAGGTGCCTTATGGAACAAAAAATCTAAAAAAAATGTAATTTGTTCTTTCCGTGATGCAAAAATGTAACATGAGACCATAAGACATAGGAGCAGATTAAGGCCATTCAGCCCACCGAGTCTGCTCTGCCATTCCAACATGGCTGATCCCAGATCCCACTCAACCCCATACACCTGTCTTCTTGCCGTATCTTTTGATACCCTGACTGATCAGGAAATGATCAGTGTCCGCCTTAAATATACCCACGGCCTTGGCCTCCATCGCAGTCTGTGACAGAGTATTCCACAGAGTCACTACTCTCTGGCTAAAAAAAATTCCTCCTTCCCTGTGTTTGAAAAGGCCGCTGCTCAACTTTGAGGCTGTGCCTCTAGTTCTGGAAACTTCCTCTCCACGTGCACCCTATCTAGATCTTTCAACATTTGGTAGGTTTCAATGAGTTAGAACATAGAACAGAGAAATCTATAGCACATTACAGGCCCTTTGGCCCACAATGTTGTGCCGATCATACTGCCTAGAATTTTCTATTTTTCTAAGCTCGATGTACCTACCTAAGAGACCCTATTGTATCCACTTCCACTACTGCAGCCGCCAGCAGTGCGTTCCATGCACCCAACACTCTCTGTGTGAAAATCTTACCCCTGACATTCCCTCAATACCTAGTTCCAAGCACCTTAAAACTATGCCCCCTCATGTTAGCCATTTCAGCCCTGGGCAAAATTAATCCACATAATTAATGGCCCTCATCATCTTATACACCTCGTAAGATTCCCACGCATTCTTCTAAATTCCAATGAGTGCAGGCACAAAGCTGCCAACCGTCCTCATATGTTAACCATTTCATTCCCAGTATCACCCTCGTGAACCTCATGTCTACCAAAAACGTTTCATATATTATCATAATTAAATGGACAAATATTTACTTTCAAATAATCCTCATGGATTTATAATTATTTGATGAGTGCAAAAAAAAGATTTTATTGTTGTTGAACTTGATTGAAATGAAAGAAAAAGAGTGGCAAACATGAAAAGCTCAAAATAAGAAAACTATTTGGCCAATAAAGAGCAATAAAAGTAGTTTAATTTTAGTCAAGTTTCTTAGAAAAAACATGGTCTGCAAAACACTTACCCTTGTAAGATTGCAAATCCTGAAGAGCCGACTTACTAGATCACAATCCATTGAACAAGAAACGCAGTCAACTTGAATAGGCCCATATCGAAGTGTCCCTTCTTCTGGCCAATACTGTGGGCATCCCTAAGTTACCAAAACATATTTATACTCTATGAGATTTTGTGTGTATGGCAAAGAAGCATATCAATATATAGCTCATGTGGAAGTTAATGGCCATTCACCACTTGTCTACTCAATTATCTGCTCTCAAGTTTCACAACCAAATGCTCAAAGAGGGTTGATAAACAACACTGGAATTCTCAACATGTTCCACTTTGTTCACAAATAATCTCAAGATGAACAGAGCACGGTGCAAATATGAGAATCGACAACTTTGATCAGGTTTACCCAAATTAACACTAACGTGGGGAGCAGGGTTGAGATGCACACTGTTTGTGTCAATGCCAAATTATTTATTGGTTATAAAACTCTGTGTAGGGCCAGGTGGTCAAATTTAACAGCAAATCAAAACTACATTATAAACTGAGTTAGTAAATGTTCCAAAAGCAACAGCAGACCATTGTAGTAACGCAACACAAACAAGCGACCTTCAAACTTGTGGGCAAACAGATTCATGCAAACCTAATAATTTTGCATGCTCGTTTATTGCATGGAAGTTTCATTATGAGCATAAATTCTAACAATACACCTCCTCTGGAAACAAATACGTAAATGAAGTGCATAAGTTGATAAAAATCATATTTCCTCATAAATCAGAATGCAGAAAATTAGTATCACAAATACACTGTGTATTTACTCAACAACTATTCTGGGTCTGGAGGACCTGTATTATAAGGAACGATTGAATAGGTTAGGACTTTATTCCTTAGAATGTAAAAGATTGAGAGGGGATTTGATATTGTTATACAAAATTCTGAGGGGTATAGACAGGGTAAATGCAAGCACCCTTTTTCCACTGATGGGACTACAACCAAGGGTAATGGCTTAAGGGGTAAAGATGAAAAGTTTAAGGGGAACACGAGGGGAAACTTCTTCACTCAGAGGGCTGTGAGAGTGTGGAACGAACTGCCAGCACAGGTGGTGCAAGAAAGCTCAATTTCAATGTTTAAA
The DNA here is from genome assembly GCF_030144855.1 of Hypanus sabinus. Classification (NCBI taxonomy): domain Eukaryota; kingdom Metazoa; phylum Chordata; class Chondrichthyes; order Myliobatiformes; family Dasyatidae; genus Hypanus; species Hypanus sabinus. The sequence goes on from NC_082715.1 coordinate 25,486,789, forward strand.
CGAAGTTTCGATAGGTATATGGACAGTAGGAGTATGGAGGGTTCTGGTCCCGATGCAGGTTGATGGGAATAGGCAGGGACTAAGTAGGCCGAAGAGTCTGTTTCTGTGCTGTACCTCTATGATCCTTAACAGTTCAGAAGGGATTGATTTTGGGTAGCACGTTCAAATAATATTTCATTAAAACTGTAGTAAAAACTCTTCTCATTCAGAAGCGCATATGTTGGATCTATATAACTTGTAGAGCCATAAATTCACCTAGAAATTACATTTTCATGATCGACCAGCCACTTTAGGTGGCAAGAAATGCTAACAAGAGCAAAAACAATCGGGCATGTTATTAATTTAAGATACTTAACATGAGCTCCCCGCATCACTTGTTTTACTCATCAGGAAAATTAATCAGTCTATACTCGTCTGGGTGGCTAAAGCTAAATTATACACCAGTAACACTTCAATGGTGATAAAGCTGAAACGTGCAGGGGTGAACATACTAACAATGTCATCATCTTCAAAAAGACTGTAGCTACCTGAACAAGGTCCAACTCGTTCAACATGACAACAGAAGTGCAGCCATAATCATAGACCAGCCTCCAGAAATCTTTGACTGTGTTTGGCAAAGGATGCTGTGTCACTATAAAGGCAGCTGGTTGTCTGTAGCTCTGTAAAGATAGAAAGACCAAAAACTTAGATGATAAAATCGTTCAGCTTAGTTCTGTTTGCTACACAGTTGGTAAACTTAAAATATGCTGATTTTAAACTGACTGCAGGTTCAGTCTATTACTTTGGCCCTATTCCTTAAAGTGTTTTCAATGCGCTGACAGCTGGAAGCCGTGCAAGTACAGCTTGCTACAATTGGCTCTTTAATCTTACATTAACTCATTTCTCTGCCTTTCATTTTTACAGATGAAGCCGAAGTCCCGCTGATTGAGGCAGTCACTTCAGAGCAGAGATGAGGTGGAAGTTCCTTACCCAGCAGGTGGCAGATCTGTGGAATTCATCGCTGTGAAGGCTATGAGGGTCAAATTTCTGGGTAAATTTAAAGCGCAGGCTGATAGGTTCTTGATTAGTAAGGACATCAAAGTTTACAGGGAAAAGGTAGGAGAATGGGGATGAGAGGGAAAATGAATCAGTGAAGGGCAGAGCAGATTTGATGGGGCCAAATGGCCTAAATCTGCCCTTACCTCTAATGGCCTATCTTAAGTGGGAGGAGGCTAATTTGTTTCTCATCTTTTTAGAAATGTTGCATAATACTTATCAAAGCATCTAATAAAACTGACGATTAAAATAGATGTTTTGTTTTGAAATTGGGAGGTGAAATGTATGAACCACATACGTCCATAAGACCAGCATTGATGTAGTTACTGCTTTCACCATCTATGGTGATTAAAAATGGCAGGCATCTGTCTGGTGGCAATGCGTCCATGTATCGATTCTTCTCATGATTCCTGGGAAGAAGGGCAATGCTACAGTCTTCGGGTTGTAGTTGTGACGATACAGAATTTAGGGTCTATGTAAGAAAACAATAAAACACATTAGTTGCCCAAGTGACTCCAATATACTGCCTAAACAACACCTTTAGATAACCATTTCAATTCCTCTCTATGTGCATATTAAACACATAAATGCTCTGTGGGTTAACTGTTTATTACAATGTTCAAAGTTCAAATTTCATTATCAGTGTGCATACATATCATTCATTTCCTTGCAGGCATTCACAGTAGAATAAAGAAACACAGTAGAAGCAACGAAAAACTACACACATCGACTGAAAAGCAACCAACCAGCAAAAGAAGACAAACTGCAGAAATACAATAAATAGATAGATAAATAACACTGAGAATATGAGTTGTAGAGTCCTTGAAAGTGAGTTCAAACGTTGTGTTCAGTGATCAGATCAGTGTTATGATGAGTGAAGTTATCCACGCTGCTTCAGGAGCCTGATAGCTGAAGAGTGAAAATGGTTCCTGAACCTGGTGGCATGGGACTGAAATTCCTCAAGTTGAAACTATTAATTTACACTTGAAATATTAGAATCTTATTTTCTAGTTAGGTATTGAAAATCAAAGATATTGACACCAAATATATAGTTCTGGCAAATATTAATGCCAAGCTACTGCAGGAAAGCTTGCTGGAAGCAAAAGAAGTGACTACATTTTGTTTCATTTAAAGGATATTAAAAACAAACCCAAATTCCCACAACTATTTTAGCCTTGCATTGGGAATAAATGTAATTGTTGAATATAGAAAATCTGAAAACAACTGAATGAACAATATTGCATTTGATGCCAGGAAGGTTTACAATTACTGAATAAGCACTTTCCAGGGCTAACTCCCTAGAAGACAGCAGCAGCAGGGGTGCAGCACAGTTCAATAGACTGTAAGTTATTGACCCTTTTGACAGTCCTTGTAGCTGGAAGGAAGTCCTGAGCCATGTTTAAGATGTCTTCTTTCTGTAACATTTTGTTTCTTTCAAACAATGCTGTGGTTTACGTAAGTAAGTAAATAGCACAAAGGAATATTGCGGAAAATATACATTTTATAATGTAAGAAATAAATCTATGTAGAAGATGTTACACTAAATTTAGAAATGTTCCACGACGACAACCCTCTAGAGAGACATCACGAATGAAAACATAAATTTACAAATCCAACTTAACAATCCCCGATTAAAAGTCTATATTTTGGATTTATGACTGCACACATTACATATACTTTATTTACCAATATCCAGTTTATTTCACTGAACATCAGCAAAGTGAATGCGCAATTGCTATTGAATAATGAAAATAACTAAAAGAATTCATGTCCACATCTTATAACTGAGGCTTGCTTACTTGAAATTCATCTTTAAGCTGGGAAGAGTTACTCTGTGAATCAACTCGTATCATTTCGTAATAGGCTTGCTTGATTTCACAGACTGGTATTGATGTGTCCCCACACAGACAAGCCTCCAGAATGGCATCATGAATGAATATATATTGTTCCTTTAAAACAAAAACAAATCCAGTCAGTATCAGATTCTCACTTCATGGCTATTAAGTCAGTTAATTGCATTTAAGAAGACAGCATCCGCTGTGGGATAGAGCTCAAAGGAATGTAAAACTTAAGCAGATAATCCACAGTGAGATGAAGAGGCCTCAGATCTCAAATTGTTAACACCAAGTAGGCTTTGCCCTTGATGACAGAGAATCAAAATCAAAATCAAATGCACTGTACGAATATTGCCATTCAGCATAAATGAGCTTTCCAAATTTCTTGATTAAGTACAAAGAGAAACTTTAAAAGTAATAAAACAGCTCTAAGGTTCCAGAGTCACAAGAGGCTGCAGCTGCTGGCTTTTGAAGAACGCGACCGGTGAAGCAGCATCTGGGGGCAGAAAGGCACATCAGCACATCACAGGACCCGGCCTCCCCTCGATTCTTCTTATTGCCTTCGTAAAGCAGACCTTAAGAAATAGGAGCAAAATCTGGCCAGGCAGCATAATCAAAGGCTCACCCACCCTGCTCTCTCTTCTCCCCTCGCCCATCGGGCAGATGATACATAAGTCTGAAAGCATGCACCACCAGGTTCAGTGACCGCTTCCCTCCCACTCTTGAATGATAAGATGAACGGCTGTTAACTCGTCAAATGAACTCGTTATGATTTTGTATTTTAGGGTTTGCCCGCACTGCATTTCTCAGCAGCTTTTGCATTTTATTCTGCATTGTTCTTGTTTTGCTTTAATCTAGCTCAATGCACTGTATGATTTGATCTGTATAAATAGCATGCATGGCAAACTTTTCACAGCATCTTGATGCTTGTGACAATAATAAACCAAAACTACTAGGAACCGTCAACGTTTTGGGTTGAGACTCTCTGTCAGGATGGATCCAGATCCAATTGCAGGTTCTTGACCTGAGTTCCTCCAGCACTATGCATAATGGCCTAAACCAGAGCTCCAGAGAACCCTTGGGGATCTGCGAATTTCAATGGGAAAAAATCTTACATCTTTATTTTCACTAACCTTTCAATGGAATTTAGCATTTCCTTCAGGCAACAAATCACTGTAGCATTATCAGTATCTGTGACTTTGTCACCAATAGAAATCACAGGTATTTTCATATCAGATTACAGTTCAAAGTAAAATTTATTATGAGAGTACTTATATGTCATTGCATACAACCCTGAGATGTTTTTTCTGCGGGAGTACATCTATAGAACAGTAACTCTATACAGGATCTGTAAACTGTAAACAAACTGTGCAAATGTAGATAGCAAATATATGATAAACATGACATAAGAGTCCTTAAATGAGTGTAGTTATCTCTTTTTGTTCAACAGCCCGATGGTTGTGGGTTAGTTAATGTGGGTTAATGAACCTGGTGGTGCGAGTCCTGTACCTTCATGTACCTTCTACCTGATGGCAGCAGCGAGAAAGCAGCATGGCCAGGGTGCTGAGGATCTTTGCTGATGGATTCTGCTTTCCTATGCAACGTTTCAAGCAGATGTGCTCAGTGGTGAGGAGGGTTTTGCCCATGATGCACTGGGCCGAATCAACTACCTTTTGTAGGATTTTCCACTCAAGGGCCTTGGTGTTCCCATACCAGGCCGTAATGCAGCCAGTCAGCACACTTTCCAACACACGTCTATAGAAGTTTGCCAAGGTTTTTGATGACATGCCAAATCTCCGCAGACTCCTGAGGAAGTAGAGGAGCTGCTGTGTTTTCATCTCAATTATATTTATATGATGGGTCCAAGACAGGTCCTCTGAGACAGTGACACCCAGGAATTACAGTTGTTATAAATTCCTTAAAATAGCATTTACAGCTCACTCATCACTATAGTTATGTCCAACATGACGTGCGTGTTGCTTTGTCAAAGACCACCCCACAGTTTAAGGTTCTTATTCAAGCAACAACACCCTTCACACGGATAAGTATTTACAAAATAAAGTTTAATCTTAACTTGCCTATATTTTAAATGTATAGTCTTGTTATTTAATATGTTAATAAAGAAGTACATATAATAATAGGTCAACTGGTTCTTTTAAGTATTTTGATAACTGTATTTTAATATAATTGGTTTCCTTTGTAATCCTATGTATTTCATTTTGTATAGTTAAATACATTATTCCGAGAAGGAGCGCGTAGGCTAAAGAGATCCATGACATAAAAAAGTTACGAATCCTTGGTCTAAACTTCAGCACACGACTGATGTCATATTATGCCAGGTTTTTTGAGCACTTCAATTTGAATCTTACCTCTGTCTGAACCATATTAATGCGCCTCGATCGTAATGCTTTAACACAGTTATAGATATCAACAACTCCTTCTCGCTCTGCCATGTCCAACATGATATCTATAACAATATAACAGCCGGTCCTTCCTGCCCCAGCACTGAAAACAAACAGAATGGAGAGTTTCATGTGTAGTTAAACACTGTCATCATTAGATATTAAAATTCAGTTTACAACTCAATACTATTTGCAATGAGAAATGTTCAGTGGGATAACTGATTGAGACTAGTAACTTAATTTCAATGCAGTGAGGTCTTGAGAGCAACTTATAAAACATCTTTGACTTACAAAAGTACTGCTCAGAATACTAATGACAACCATGGCAGATTCACACAAGACACTAGTTGGATTTGCTTGGAGAATGATTTATAAGAATGAAAGGGAAGTAGAGAGACAACAAGGTTATGGAATGGCTTGCAGCCTTGACTGCTGAAGAAGCCGGCTGCAGAGTGATCAAGCCAGTATTAAAGATTCACAAACGACTGCCGGAAAGAGTTGTGGAACACAAGGACCATAAGACATAGGAGAAGAATTAGGTCATTCAGTCTGCTCCCCCATTCCATCATGGCTGATCCCGGATCCCACATAGCCCCATATCCCCATATGCCTTCTCGCCATATCCTCTGATGCACTGACTGACCAGGAAACTATCAACTTCTGCCTTAAATAAACCCATGGACTTCGCCTCCACCGCAGTCTGTGGCAGAGCATTCCACAGATTCACTACTCTCTGGCTAAAAGATGTGGAGGATTTGACACAGGTTCAATGCTATCCTCCAGCGCTGCCTGTGTGGAGTTTGCACGTTTATCTTTTGGTAGTGTCTGTGTTCGTGTGTGCTCCTTTTTCCTCCCATATCACAAAGACGTATTAGCCGTTAGGTTGATTGGCCACTGCAGATTACCCCTGGTTTAGGTGGCTGCTGAGAGAACCGGTGGGCGTTAATGGAATGTGGGAGAAATAAGGTTATAGGGAAATACATGTTCTGCTGGGGATTACATACAACCCATACACATGACTGAGTGTTTAGGAGACTGTGGGGTGCAGCTGCTGGCTGCTGTGCCAACTGGCAACTTGGCTAACGGCTGAATTTTTGACTGGCAAAGTATCCAGTTTGTGAACTATTCCCAGAAACAGAACCCTGTTGTAACCTGCAGCTGACAGAAAGGTGGCAGTAACTCCAATTACATCGCGTTACAACAGTGGTGTGCAGAGGAGCATCTCTGAACACTCATGTCGAACCTTGAAGTGAATGGGCTACAGCAGCAAAAGACCATGAACATACACTCAGTGGCTACTTTGCTACGTATGTGGATACTTAATCAGATGGCTACTGAGTGTAGGTCTGTGAAATAGGGCAGGTTAATGGATACATATAACTTTGTGCAAGTTAGGAAAAATGATCAGAAAAATGCTTCTCTCTGTTGAAGGATAGGAGAGAAGAGATGAAGCTGTATGCCTTGTCTTAATAGAGATTGTAACAAATTGTTGAACTGAGGACAATGAAGCAACAATGGTCCAGAAACAATCAGCAGAGCTTTGGAGAGAAGGACTGAGTGATTCGGTAAGAAGATGGGGTGAGATGAATCATTTCTGTGTGAACTAACTGCCATTGGTAAGTTGACTTCTTGCTATGTGGATATATTTGTAAATGCAGCTATATTGACATTAGGCACAGAGATACACAAAATCAATTTTGCATTATTGAAATATTTATACAAAATGAAGCCAACCTGCAATGTACAACTACTGGCCCCGCTCCTGGGGGATTTGAGATTTTCACACGGCGGATAAACGCTAGTAGACCAGTTGCATGATAAGGAACGCCATGATCAGGCCAGCCAGTGAAATGGAACTGCTTCACTTCACGAATTTCATCAAAGCCTCTCTGAGAAGGAACAGGTTTACATTTAAAAACTTTTCTGTTACGGAATTATGATACAAAATGTGTGAAAGGTATTCACAGCTACATTTCAGTAAATGAGGCTAAATCTTGGCCTCTAATTAGGAATGCAATCATGATCATCTCAGGGATGCACATTAAGAACTTAAACATACCACCTTTTAAAGGGGAACAAGTGCCGATCCTTAATGTTATAGGGTGTCCATAATTTCACCAGATGCCACTGTATCTGGTTCATTGAATCATACATTTATTATGGCACAAGAGACATTCATTCAGCCCACTGATCAACTCTGCAATCCCATTCTCACAGTTCCTTCCACATTTTTATTGTATGGTTGATGGTGGGGCTGTTCCTTTCACCTGATTTAAGTACATTATGTTTCCAATGAGTATTCTGACCTATAATCTGCTGCTTCCTTCACATCACATTTCCTGAATGCTTATCCTTATCCATGAACATCGACTGGCTGTTGAGTGCCATGACCAACTCCCCCTAGCCTCTGCTCATGAATATCAAGAAGGGCACAAACTGGACTGGGCATCACTGAAAGTCATGGTGCAAGCAAAGACTGAGCATGCAAGAGATTTTCTGGAAGCATGGTTTTCCAGGACCAATTCTGTAAACAGATATATACACCTCCATCCTATTTATAAGTCTGTGTGGGCAAAATTCCAGACCACAAAGGACAGAGTTCGCCCTACAACCAATCAGCAATGAGACCTCCTCCCCAGGTCACAACTGAGTTTCTGCAATGATGACCAATCAGCTGATTGGTAAGTACTTAAAGCCAAGCATTTGGAGGACACACCACAAATTAACAGCACAGCAACGATGTCTCCTTGTATTGTGATGCAAATGAATTGGCAGCACTGGAGAAGAACTCAACCCAACAATTATAGTGGCAAATTAACCTACTAAACTGCACAACTTTGGGACACAAGTGTAGACTAGAACATCTAGAATAAAACCCATGCGATCACAAGGAGAGTGTGCAAACTTCATACAGGGAGGATCCTACGTCAGGATTGAACCTTAGTTTCTTGAGCTATGAGGCAGCAGCTCTGCTAGCCGAGCCACTTCCTTCCTGGTTCAAGATTCCTAAACTCAGTGAAGTCAAGGAGAATCCCAATAGTTCTGTTGTGTCAGCTATGCTTAGTTTTTGTGGACAACATACCACTGCTCCTCTTGAAAGATCAATCCCTGAAACTAAGGTTCATAAAGTTCAAAGTAAATTTTATTATTAAAGTACATATATGTCACCATATACTGCCCCGAGATTCATTTTCTTGTGGGCATTTTCAACAGATCTATGGAATAGTAACTATCACAGAGTCAATGAATGACCACCCAACATGAAGATTTCATGTCTGGAGAACCGCCTTAGCTACTTCTCTTGATCTTTCAGACAAGTAGCAAGAAATGGCTAACACCTCAGAGGTTTTACCACTGACATACCTAGACTTTAAACTCAGTTTTTTAAAAAAGCCTGACCTGCGCATCTTAGCAGTAATATTATAACTAGTGGTTCACTGACCCTTCCTCCCATTCTAGAGGGTTTCAAACCTGTGGTCCTACAGTGTTTTCTCCTCGCCCATTGTGTGAAACCAAGACATTTTTTCTGAAGATGTGAAAACAAGAGGTTCCCTTAACTATCCAATCTATCCATCTTCATGCATTCTTCAGGCCTTTAAGAGTTAATCCTGGGGGGGGGGGGGGGGGTGGAGTTTCAAGATGGCGACGTAGACATCTGCCTTTTAGGCGCTCTTCATTTTTTAAGCTATAATCACCCTTTAATCAAATCTTTTCGTACTTAATTACATGGGTTGATATTTACAATTTATTTCTTTTTAAAAATAATACTTGATTTAATTTTTTCAAACTTAAAATGTCTGTACCTAAGAAATCGTCTAAAGACCCTATATCTCTCGATGCAATCTCCAGTCTTCTGGATACTAAACTGGATACTAAACTTGCAAGTCTGGAAAACAAACTTACTGCGAAAATGTCTGAGCTTGAAGAAGTCGTTAAATCATTTGATATCAAGCTTCAATCGCAGGCAGCAGTTATTGAATGGCATTAAGAAAAGTTTGCGGCTCTTGACAAGATAATTTGTGAAAAAATACATACAATCGAAACGTTGGAGGAGAAGGTACGGTCGACCGCTAAAATAGTGGAGCAGAATAAGTTTAAAATCACCGATCTTGAAAATCGATCTCGCAGACAGAACTTGCGTATTATTGGATTTCCCGAAAATGTTGAGTCTGGTGACCTAACTGAATATTTCTCTAACTTATTGTGGGAAATTTTTGGCGAGGACGCTTTGCAGGCTAAACCTACTATTGATCGTGCCCACAAAGTTTCGAGATTTTTTGCTGCAAGAGACAAGCCACGAGCTGTGATTGTCCGTCTCCATTATCCTCGGGAGAAAGAGCTTTTAATTCGATTAGCTCGTCAGAAAGGTATGATTTCTCACAGAAGCAACAACTTTCGTATTGTTGAAGATTATTCATTCGAGGTGATGAGGGCGAGAATCGCTTTTAAACCGGTGATGGCAGAGATTCATTCGATTGGACTTAAACAAGCTTTAAGATACCCAGTGAATCTCAGAATTACGTTGAGTGATGACAGTCAGCGCTTCTTTAATACTCCGGAAGAAGCGAAGAAATTCGTTGAAGAATATCGGTCTTCTAGTACAATTTGAACTATGTGTTATGTTGAAGAATTTTTGGAGAGAAGACGCCATTCCATTTTTAGGCTTTAACTTATGAAGCTGCGGTATAGCTTTTTACTTTGGTCTGTAGACCTGGTTTTTTTTTTATTATCATGATTTACAGATGCTCTTTTAATTTTACTATAATGTCTTTTTTCTTAATTAAGTTTTTTTCCTCTGGATTAGATATACATGTTAAGACTTTGTAATAATGATTTATTTTTTAAGATGTCGTTTCTTTTTCCCATAAGACTTTGCTTTCCGTAAGCGTTTATTTGCCTGTATTTGAGAATGGGACGAATGTTTTGAATTTTTGGACCTTTTTTTAATATATATTGTAGTGGTTATTGAACCTTTTTTAATCTTATTTTGATGACCTTTTTTTTAAAAAAAAAAGATTGGCGAATTTACATTTATATTCTGTAATATGGTCCTTTCAAAATGTCGTTTCTTCTTCCCTTAAGTCTCTGTTTTTGAAACGTCATTTTCTTATATTTGAATATGGAATCTTTTTTTAAAGGCATATTACACTATTTTAAACTTCAATGGTTATCCTTTTTTTTATTAATGATTTTTTGCTTTTTTATATTATTTTTTCATTTTGATTGATATATATTCTTTCTTTTTACAACCCTGTGTTTATATCTGGGTGTTATATAGTTTCTCTTTTCTTTCTTTTCATGAAGTTGCCATCTTGAAAATGGGGGTAATATTAGTATTAGTTTGTGCGCCTGCCGTTTGGCTCTTTTTCGAGGGGTTGGGGGAGGGGGTAGGGATCTTTTTTCACGCTTTTGCTTTTTATTTTTTTGCTTTTAGTTTATGGGCTGACTTTAAATTATTAATATTGTTGAGGTGTCATGTTCTCCGGTTGCTCCTGAATCATTTTTCCTTCTTCCTGAATTATTGGTTATCTGTCTTTTTAACCTTTTATGATATATACAACTAATATTGGCATGATGGATAAGTCTATTAACTTTATCTCTTGGAATACTAATGGTTTAAATAATCCGATTAAACGTAAAAAAATATTTAAAGTATTCCATAGAATAAATGTTAATATTATTTTTGCACAGGAGACCCATATTAGGAGGGAGGATAATCAACGTTTTTTTAGGTTCTGGAAGGGTCAACAATTTCACTCGAATTGTACCGCCAAAATTAGGGGTGTGTCTATTTTTATAGACCCCTCAATTTCGTTTACACATCATGAAATTATTTCTGATCCACAGGGCAGATTTTTGTTGATAACTGGTTCACTTTTTAATCGAAAAGTGGTTCTAGTTAATATTTATGCTCCGAACTTTGACTGCCCTGAATTTTTTAAACGTTTATTTACTTCCCTTCCTAATCTAAATGAATATATGTTGATAATGGGTGGAGATTTCTATTGTTGTCTGAATCCTTTGATGGATAGATCTAAACCTATCCGAATTCTTCCGAATAGATCAGCCTTACTTACTAATTCTTTTATGGTTGATTCGGGAATTACTGAAATATGGCAGTTTTTGAACCCTAAAGATAAAGAATTTTCGTTTTTTTCACATTCCTTATTGATCATCATTTATTAACGGATGTTACTGATTGTAAATATGATTCTATTACTATTTCGGATCATGCACCTTTGAAGTTATCTATCAAGATTTCGGACTTTTCCAATAATACTAGATCTTGGAGACTTAACGCTACTTTGCTTCAAGATCCAGAATTTATCACCTACATAAAACAGCAAATTGACTTGTTTTTCTCAACAAACTATACTGAAGTGATTGACAGAGGAATACTTTGGGACTCTTTTAAGGCTTTTATCCGTGGACAAATTATCTCATATTCCGTTGGTAAAAGAAAACAAAGATATTTAGATATTGCTTTATTAGTGGATAAAATTAAAGAAATTGATAAGATTTATTCCGTGACTCCTACCAAAGAACTTTATAAGAAGAGAGTTGAGCTTCAAATGGAGCATAGCTTATTATTATCTTCTTCAATTGAGAATCAATTAATTAGGACCAGGGCTCAATTTTATATCCATAGTGATCGAACTGGTAAATTGTTAGCTAACCAATTAAAAGCTATTTCGACTAAGTGACAAATTATTAAAATTCATAAACAAGATGGTAATCTAACTACTGATCATAAAGAAATCAATAACACTTTTCAAGATTTTTATAAATCTTTATATCAATCAGAATTTGACGGTGATCTGTCCATGATGGATAATTTTTTTAACAATTTGAATATTCCCAAACTGACAGATGAAGATCGTAGCTTGTTCGATGCTCCTATCTCTATGGCCGAAATAGGAGAGGCTATCTCATCAATGAATTCAGGGAAAGCTCCTGGTCCTGATGGTTATATTATAGAATTTTTTAAAACTTTTTCTTCTTTGCTTTCCCCTTGGTTATGTGAAATCTTTCATGATGCATTTGCTAAGAAGAGATTACCTCAATCTTTTTACGAAGCTACTATCTCTCTAATTCTTAAAAAAGATAAGGATCCTACTTTATGTGCATCTTATTGCCCTATATCACTATTAAATGTAGACTCTAAGATTCTTACAAAAATTTTAGCTATTAGGTTAGAAAAGGTACTATCACAGATTATTTCAGAAGACCAAACTGGTTTTATTAGGAATTGGTATTCCTTTTTCAATGTTAGAAAATTGATTAATATAATTTATACTTCATCACCCACAATCCCAGAATGTGTTATTTCATTAGATGCTGAAAAAGCTTTTGATAGAGTTGAATGGACATATTTATTTAACGCTTTGAGATATTTTAATTTTAGTCCTAATTTTATATCATGGATCAAACTAATATATTATAAACCTGTTGCTTCTGTTCTTACAAATAATTACAGATCCTCTTTTTTTCAATTATCTCGTGGTATGAGACAAGGTTGTCCCTTAAGTCCTTTATTATTTAATATTGCATTAGAACCTTTAGCCATTGCTATTCGTGAATCTCCTAATATTTTTGGTATTACCCGTAATGAGAAGTTATACAAGTTATCACTTTATGCTGATGACTTGTTGTTATATATTTCTGATCCTGACAGGTCTATTCCCGCTATTTTATCCTTGTTGGCTCAATTTGGTAGTTTTTCTGGTTATAAACTAAACTTGGATAAGAGTGATTTATTCCCTTTAAATGTGCAAACTTTATTGAATGACAGGATACCATTTAAAGTTGTTACTGATAACTTTATTATTTAGGTATAAAAATTACCAAGAAATATAAAGATTTATTTAGACTGAATTTTTTACCTATGCTCCATCAAATTCAACAACTTACTACAAGATGGTCTCACTTATCCTTATCATTAGTTGGTCGGATTAATGCTATTAAAATGATGATTTTACCGAAATTTTTATATTTATTTCAAGCTTTACCAATTTTTATTCCTAAATCTTTTTTTGATAACATTGATTCAAAAATTTCCTCATTTGTGTGGCAAAATAAGAACTCCAGGTTAAGTAAAAGGCAATTACAAAAATCTAAAAAAGATGGTGGTTTAGCTTTACCTAACTTTAGATTTTACTATTGGGCGAATAATATTCGTAACTTAATATATTGGAAATTAGATTTGGATTCACCATTGTGCCCACAGTGGGTAAATTTAGAATGCAATGAGGCACAGGGATATTCTCTATTCTCCGTTCTTGGTTCTTCTCTTCCTGCTGATTTAGTTAAATTCAATAAACAGATATCCAACCCTGTTGTCAAACATACATTATGAATTTGGTTTCAATTTCGTAAGTTTTTTACTCTGAAAAACTTTGTTCTTGATAACCCTATTTTACTTAATTTTTTTTTCAAACCTTCTTTGACAGATCAAGCCTTTAGCAAATGGAAAAGGAAAGGTATAATATGTTTTCATGATCTTTTTTTTGAAGGTAGTTTGATGTCTTTCGACCAACTGTCCAACAAATTTAAGTTACCTAAATCTAATTTTTTTAGATATTTACAAATCAGAAATTTTTTACATAAAGTTCTACCATCCTTCCCCAATTCAACTTCAATGGATTTTTAAGATTTGATTTTTACCTTAAATCCTTGTCAGAAGGGATTTATTTATAATATGATTATGAAGATACAACCAGAAATATCAGGTAGAATTAAACAAGAATGGGAAAAAGAACTTCAATATAATATATCAACAGAAAAACGGGAAAATTTTTTATAAATGGTTAATTCTTCTTCTGTATGTGCTAAACATGCTTTAATACAATTTAAAATTGTACATAGAGCTCATATGTCTAAAGATAAGCTTGCTCGATTCTATTCTCATATTAACCCTCAATGTGACAGATGTCATTCAGATGTGGCCTCATTGACCCACATGTTTTGGTCATGTCCCACCTTATATAACTATTGGAAGGACATATTTGCTACCATTTCCTCAATTTGGAATATCGATTTACAACCTCATTTTATTACTGCAATTTTTGGTATACCAAATGAGGATGGTAATCAGTTTTCCCCTTCAATTAGACGAATGATCGCCTTTGTAACATTAAAGGCCAGAAGGTCTATATTACAAAATTGGAAAGAAGTAAATCCTCCTACCACGTTTCAGTGGTTCTCTCAAACTATTTCTTATCTGAGCTTGGAAAAAATTAGAAGCGCTATTTTTGACTCATCAATTAAATTTGAAGAAACTTGGGGACCGTTCATTCGACATTTTCATATGAATTAATTTGGCCTCTTCCAGACCTTCTCTCTGTTTATTCTTGTTCTGGTATGGAGTTCCGGAGTTTTTGACACTATCATATACATATAAACTGTTATTATTGCCCATGTTAGTTTAGTTTAGTGTTTTTTTTTCTCAATATATATTTTTTCTTGTATTTTTAAATTTTTTTTCTTTTGATGATTATTCTTATTTTTTTATTTTTTTTCATATATAATTATTATAGGCTTGATTGATTAATGTACTTTTTTCTGTTGATATTTTAATAGGATATTGTTATCTTATTATTAATTTAATTTCAAGTCTATTGCACTTATAACCTATTCATTATTATGTTTTTTTTTATATATGAAACTTAATAAAAAGATTGAAAAAGAAAAGAAAGAAGAGTTAATCCTAGCAATTCTATTTGAATTTAGCTAATTTATTCCAAACTCCTAAAACTTCATATGTAACATTTTGGCTTTTAAATATGGCTTCTCGGTAATTAAAATATGATTAAATTGTTCACAAGTAATATCATAACCATCTTTATTTTTGCTATAAATATCTTAAAGGAATATTGGCTCATTCCTTTTTTGGAGGTTAAATAACCAGTGATTAATGCATATTTAGCAGTCGCCAATTAAGTTGTCACAGAAATATAACACCCAATTGGTGCCGAACGCACACTGCTGACTTGAAAGCACACTTGCTGTTGGCTGCTCAGCATCCACAGATTAGTGTTTAATATATTGTACAGCCACGTGCATTAGCATGAAATTGAATTTTCTATGATCTCCTACTTTGTCCATTAATTTATTTTCCAGTCCAACAAGTAAATGCCTGATTATTTTAACTGCAGATTTTTCCGGTTTGTGTGGGTTAAGTAATGAGGGTAAAACATAATTTGAACAATCAATCTGACTGAATACCACTTCTCCTAAAAATCATTACATCAGGTAAGTACTGTAAAGAAACAAAGTGAGGAAGTTAGGGTTGATAAATGAACTTACCCTTTCCAATGTAAATGTTCGAACAACATATTCTGCAAGAGGCTCCTCTTCCACGAATGTAACTTTGAAATCTGCATAAACTTCACTATCATCTGGCCAATATTTGTAACACTTGACCTAGGATTTAAATTTTTAAAAATCAAAAGATTAGGAATGGGAAATGATCCTAGTTTTATAGTGATAACTGAAATATCTATTATAGACAAGCAATTAAAACGGAATTGCTTTGCATTATCTTTGCTGGAACACTAAAAGGGCAAGAAAATACAGTGGATTCTGGTTAATTGGGACACATCGGGCACTGGAACATTTCACCCAATTAGCCAAAGTTTTTACAGAAATAGTTGAAAAGAATCAGATTTAATATCATTGGCATATGCAGTGAAATTTGTTGTTTTACAGCAGCAATACATAATAATTTAAAAAGCTAGAAATTACTATATATATTAAAAACTAATGCAAAAAGAGAGCAAAATATAGTATGGTATTGTTCATGGGTCCATTATCCATTCATAAATCTGATGGCAGAGGGGAAGAAGGAGTTGCTGAAACTTTGAGCGTATGTCTTCAAGCTCCTCTACCTCCTCCTTGATAGTAGCAACAAGAAGGGGGTCCTTCTTCAAGCATCACCTTTCGATGGTGTCCTGGATACTGGAGAGGCTATTGCCCATGATGGATCTGGCTGAGTTTACAACTTCTTGCATTTTTTTCTGGTCCTTTGCGGTGGCCTCTCCAGTTAGAATGCTCTCTGTGGTACACTGGTAGAAACTTGGGAGTGCCTTGGGTAACACACCCAGTCTCCTCAAATTCCTAATGAAATATAGCTGCTGTTGTGCATTCTTTGTAATTGGACCAGGATAGATGTTGATACCCAGGAACTTGAAACTGCTCACTCTTTCCACAGCTGATCCCTTGATGAGAACTGGTCTGTCTTCCCTCAATTTCCTCTTCCTGAAGTCCACAATCAATTCCTTGGTTTTAGTGATGTTGACTACAAGGTTATTGTTACAACACCATTCAACCAGCTGATTTATCTCACCCCTGTACACTTCCTTGTCACCATCTAAAATTCTGCAAAGAGGCCCACGAGACCTTTAGCCATTGTTACAAATGGCACTGCAATAAACATTCTCTGAAATAGTCTGATTTGATGTTAGGTGTCTCGGCCTGAAACAGCGACTGTTTATTCTCTTCCGCAGATGCTGCCCGACTCGCTGAGTTCCTCTAGCATTCTTGTATGTATTGCTCTGGATTTCCAACATCATCAGTTCACAAATATACTACACAGTGTCAGGTGGACCCAATCAAATAAAATGAGCTCGTTTCTTGAGCCATCTCCTTCAAAGTAAATTCTCCTTGAAAACTTTATGAAGTTACCAAGGAGAGGAAGCCTGTGAAAGGGATGGGAGTCTTGGAAGAATTTGAAGGTATCAACAATTATCTTGAATGTTACAATGGAAATGACAACTCGAAGGATGCAATGATAGAAGGCATTGTATAAAGGCTGTCTATTATCTGTACTAGGTGTCTGTGCTGACTTTGTTAATTTACAGTCAATCAAAAGAAGATGACAGCATACACTGGATGAATTTCTCCTATAACTATTAGAAACTAATACACAGTTTTATAGTACTGTAGTAATATTGATAGTATTCTAATTTTTCTGTATTTCATATGGAAGGCTATGTGTTAAGGGTGAAAGACAATTTTGAGTGAAATTAGAGATGGAATCGGGTGCACATCATCCTAGTCTAATAAGTGTAACCACTAATGGCCAGAGAATGTTACTTGACTTACATATATTTTAAGGAGCGATAAAATCCAAGTACAGCAAGCAGTGGAAGCTTTGCCTTGTGCAAAACACACTCTGGACTTTAAACTAGTGAATACTCAGCACATCAAACAACATCCATAGAAAGAGAAGTAGAGTTAATATTTGTCAGGTTTCTAGCATCTGCCACTTTAAAAAAAATTCTTTTCTCAGATTTTACGTGCTCCAAAATATTGGCATATACGATCTCACCACCAAAACTAGACTTACTCTTCCAACTTCCACCAGATTTGTGACCATAACGATACAAACTGATTGTTCTTGCCAGACCATTCTCCAGAAGTCATAGACAGTGTCATGTACTGGCCCTAGAGAATAGAATGAGAGAAAGTTAGTTAAACGATTAGCTTTATTTGTCACATGTACAATGAAACATGCAGTGAAATGTGTCATTTGCACCAACTCGAATCAGCAAGGATTGTGCTGGGGCCAGTGTTGCCATGTTTCTGACACCAATATAGCAGGCCCATAATTTACCAATCCTAACCAAACCATACATCTTTGGAATGCAGGAAGAAACTGGAGCGGAAGGAGGAAACCCACGCTGTCGAGGGGAGAATGTTCAAACTCCTTTTGGACAGCGGCAGGATTTACACCTGATTGGTATGAAGTGATGGTGCTAACCACTACACTACCCTGCTGCCCTTTTATTTATGTAATGTGAGAAATAATTTACTGCCTCAAAAATTTCTGGTATCACAAGTTTTTTCACATATGTTATTCAGCTGTTTCTTAAAGCACACTTACATTGGAAAGTAATAATAATAATAAATGCAAATACACAAAAATTATCAAAGCATTTTGAACATTGAAGCTTATTTCAATAAATTTCTGCCCAAAGTATTCAACTTGCATTACCATGCCCTGTAACGTTCATTAAATGTTAATTGAAAGTGAAACTTTCTGCTCATTGGTGCCAGATCACAGTAAAACCTGACCACAGAAAATGTCCAGATCATCTTTCTCTGAGCAGGAGAACTGTTTATAAGTATAGACACTCCACATGTCAATGAAGGGCACTGAGGACTTTCTGTAACAAAGAGCCACTAAGTTTTATATTAAACCGTGACACCATGGCAGCAATGCTGTTCAAGTCAAGAGGTTTGTACATCATCCCTGGGCACTCTGGTTTTCTCCTGCAGTGCAAAGATGTACTGGTTAGTAGGTTAATTGGTCATTGTAAATTGATTAGGTTAAGGTTAAATTGCGGTTGTGGGGGGTGTGGCTCAAAGAGCCGTAAGGGCGTATTCTGCCCTCTATTGCTGAATAAAAAAATAAATAAACAGACAGAAAAAAATAAAATCAGAAGCACTGTTACATGCACTGGTAGGTTAATTAGCTTTAGATCGGCACATCCCAGTTAATTTTAGATCTTAGTTGGAATTAATTAGTATAGATCTCTACTGCAGATTCAGAATGTGCTGAACCAAGGGAGTTGGCCAACCCCAGAATGATGGGCGTGTACAAGTGGACCAAACACAATAGATTCGAAGTTAATTTTATAATTGTACATAAAGTAAGTTGCCCATGATTACTGGGACTAATAATTTTTAATTTGGAATTGGCTTGGCTTGATATAGCTGTCTTTTATACTCCGTGCACAGTACTGAGCCAGGATGTGCAATCGACAGCAAGCTGCCTTCGTGTACTCTTGTGGTGAGTCTGAAGATGGATTTGCACCACAGCTTTGCATGACACAGTGCTATTATACGGGTGGACTAATATAAAACCTGACTTCAAAGTAACAGGAAAATATCTGACAGCCAACCAAGATATGCCATATATAACATATCAATGATTTTGAAGGTTCCTAGATGCCCCCAACACTTAAAAGCATTTTAAATCTGTAAAGAAAAACATTTAAACATTTAAAACAATTACTTTAACAGAAATAAAGCATTTCATGTACTTCCTACAACAGGGTGAAAATACAACTCGTCGAGTATCTGCCAATTCACTGCAGAGCAGTGTCATCTGTTGCACTACACCCCTCAGTTCCCTGTTAGCTATTTTCTCATTAAATCCACAACTCCCTCCTCAATTTTCCTGTCAACCTACGACTCGGGGCAATTTACTTGTCAGAATACCTTTGTAATGTGGGAAGAACCGGAGCATGTGAAGAAAATTCATGTGGTTACAGTGAGAGTGCGTAAATTCTACACAGAAAGTAAGCAAGGTCAATTCTGAATCGCTGAAGCTGCAGGACAGCAGCGCTAGCTGTGGTGTCACTTTGCTGCCCAGTACAGGCCTCTAATGATACAAGAGCAGGCCATTCAGGTCATCAGGTCAATGCCAGCTCTATTAGTCCTGTGGTCTGATGTGGAACTTTATAATCCATTATAGAATCAGAGTTGTACGTTACAGGAAACAAGCCCTTCATCCACCACACCCATGCCAACCATTTTGCCCATCCACACAAATTGCAATTTCCAATATTACGATTGTGATTGTACCTGATTCCAACAGCTCCCAACCTCACCACCCTCCCAGCAGTATCTTCCAAATATCAACCACTGTAAAAAAAATTCTCCTCAGATCCTCTTTAAAACCCTTCTTCTCCCCTTAAACCCATGCTTTCTTATCCTTGCTTTTCGTAATTTTATAGACCTCCATCAAGTCACCTCTCATCCTCCTCTGCCCCACGGAAAGCAAACCCAGCCAATGAAATCTCTTCCCAAAACTGAAGTCCACCAAGCAAGCAAAATCCAGATGCATTTCCTGTGCACCACCTCAAGCATAATCACATCCTCCTTACAGTGTGGCAAACAGACGTTGTTTCCATGCTTTAAACATTCAAGCTTGTTTATTCTATGCCCCAAACTTCGTCACACTACATCTGCCATGCTTTGCCACTTTCAGGGAACTGTGCCTTGAACCCCACGGTACCTCTGATCATTAACACTCCT
This sequence comes from Hypanus sabinus, assembly GCF_030144855.1. Lineage (NCBI taxonomy): Eukaryota > Metazoa > Chordata > Chondrichthyes > Myliobatiformes > Dasyatidae > Hypanus > Hypanus sabinus. The sequence goes on from NC_082715.1 coordinate 25,507,103, forward strand.
CACTTACTGCATATATCCCACCCTAACCAAGGAGTCACAAATCCTTGAGTATATGGGATGTAGGGACACATCATCATTATGTGCCATGTTGTATGATGTAGGCGATCATGGTCTTTCCGTGACCTTGTTCTGGACAAATTTTTCTACAGAAGTGGTTTGCTGTTGCCTTCTTTTGGACAGTGTCTTCACAAGTTGGGAGACCCCAGTCAGTGTCAGTACTCTTCAAAGATTGTCTGCCTGGCTGGCGTCAGTGGTCGCATAATGAAGAATTGAGATACACACAGCTGCTCATACGACCATCCACCACCTGCTCCCATGACTTCACTTGAACCTCATCGGGGTTGGGGGGGGGGGGGGGGGGAGATGAAATAAGCGGTGCTACACCTTTCCCAAGGGTGATCTGCAGGCTAGCAGAGCGAAGGGGCGCCTTACACCTATTTGACTAGATATGTCTCCAGCCCAACACCCCAATGAGGGAAATGGGAGGGCAAGATGTGGACAAGATAACTTTGTTAGACTAGGTAAAGAGGAATGTCAAGAGACTGCACGTATATTAAGAGTAAAAGGGTATCTAGAGAGAAAATGAGACCCCTTAAAGGTGAATGTGATCCACAGAAGATATAAGGAACTGATGTACTGCAAATACCCTACATTATAAAAGAGGGGGTACTTGTGGTCTTAAAGTGGATAAAGACCTGAGGTTCACCAAGTGTATCCTAAGACATGGCAGGAAAGGAGAAAAAAAACTGTTGGGGCCGTGGGGTAGATATAATATTGCCTATAGCCCTAGATAAGGTACTAGAAGACTGGAGGTTGGTTAATGTTGTGCCTTTTTTTTAAGAAGGATGCAAGGTCAGGCCAGAAAACTGTAGGATGGTGAGCCTAACATTAGTGGTAGGAAAGTTATTGGAGAGGTTTCTGAGAGCTAGGACTTGAGTAAAGGTCTCCCAAATCTGACTGAGAATTTTTTGAATAGGTTGTAAAGAGAATTGACTAGAGTAGGGCATGGGCTTCAGCAAAGCCATTGACAAGGTTCTACATGGCTGACCGTTCCAGCAGGTAGAGCAAACGGCGAGCTAGTCAATTACATACAAACTTGGCTTGGTGAAAGGGGTCAGCAGATGGTAGTGGAAGTTTGATTTTCAGAGTGGAGTTTTGAGACCAGTGGTGTGTCACAGGGATCAGTATCAAGTCCATCAGTACAATTTCTTAATTATCATGTCAACTACATTAACAATTTAGATGAGAATGTAGTTGTCATGATGAATAAGTCTGTGGAAGATACAAAAATTGGTAGTACTGAAGAAGATTATTTATGATTACAACAGAATCTAGATCAAGTGGGAAAATGGGCTAAGGAATGGCAGCTGCAGTTTAATTTGGAAATGTGTTAAGTGTTGCATTTGGCGAGTTAAACCAGGGAAGGATTTACACAGTAAAAGGAGGGGCCCCTGAAGAGTGTTCTAGAACAGAGAGACCTTGGCATACAAGTACACAGTCCCTTGACAGTGGTGACAAGGGTAGATGGGATGAAGGAGGAGCTTGCCTTGTTTGTCAATTGGCCAGAATGTTAAATAGAAGAGTTGGGACTTCCATGTTACAATTGTACGTCAGTGAAACCACATTGTCTATTATGTGCATTTCTGGTCACCTAGAAAGGATATCACTGATCCAGAAATGGTTCAGGAAAGGTTCACAAGGATGTTGCTGGGATTTGTGGGCTTAAATTATAAGGAGAGACGATCGACTGGAACTTTTTTCCCCTTGAGCAGACACAGCTGAGGGATGACCTGATAAAGATGTATATAAAATCATGAAAGACATAGACAAGGCGAATAGTCACTGTCTTCACTAGGGTAGGGGAGTCTAAAAACTAGACAGCATACATTTCAGGCGAAAGGGGAAGGATTTAACAGAGACCTGAGGGGCAACATTTTTCACGCAGATATGGTGGTATGTGAAATGTGTTGGTGGGGAGTACAATTACAACATTCAAAAGGCATCTGAGAAAGAGCTAAAGATTGGGAGTGACTGTAATGCCTCTGCATCATCGCAGGGTGATGTTGTATGATGACTACCGCAGCATATTGCAGGGATCAGTACCAAGTCCATTACTGTTCATCAGTACAATTTCTTAATTATCATGTCAACATGCAGCATGACTACATGTTGGATGACGACTACCGCAGCATAATAACTTTATACTTTCCTTCTTTAATATAATAAAAGCTGTAAGTTTTATATAATTTAAAAATGTCTGAACAGCAGTGTGCAATAAATAAGAGCATGGTTGTTAACTTAATCTCTGGCCTCATGTCAATATTTATAGGTTATCATGAATCACTACCTTACCGAGGTTTAAGACTTTGAAGAGAAAAATACTTCAAATCATTCCTCCAGCATAACTGAAGACATATTAGGTCACAGAAACTGTATTCAATGCAATTATTTTCAGAATCCCAACGACATACAAGTTATGCATTACTTAATGTAAAAATTGTTACCTTGTGTAGCTATGTAATGACTTGGCCTGTGGTATCCCTAAAAATGATAAAAAAAATATTTCACACAATCAGATCATCTGAAGAAAGGATTGGTCTGGAGAAATGTACCAGTGTAAAGTCCATTGATACCATTAACATATACCAATGGCAACTTGCTCACCCAGCACCATTAAGATAAAGGCCGACAGCTTAATTCAAACAATTCTCACTGAGCTACATAAAAGTCAAATCCAATTAAGGACGATTACTTGAAACATATGTTACGACTGAAGAGGAATAGAGTATAATTTTTACCAGGTTAGCTGAAAAAAAGGAATGGACTATTGTCAATTGCAAGATGAAGAGTGGGTGTGCTTCATTTCAGACTTCTAATAAATATCTCCAAATGGCAGTCCTGCCGACCCTTATGCAGAATGGCACTTAAGAACAACGTTAGATTAATCATAAATTAAAGGCTTTTCACAGGCAGTGGAGATGACATTAAACCACAATGGTACATCTTACACCGGAACGATCACATGAATCGGCATGAATAAAATGATTTAGTTGAAAATGTTAACATAAAAATGGAAGTTACTAAAATACAAAAATAAGTCTGGTGAAGAAAATGACATCTGGAATAAAATGTAGCTAATATGAATAAATAAGAGCACCGGATGCTCACAAATAATAGAACTATGGTGAACTTTACTGGTGACTTTTTTTTTACAGCAACTTTAGCATTGCCGTGAAGCTTTATAACAGATTTAAATCTGTAATATTAATTCACTGCTACTCCCACAAATGTTTTCCCATTTTCTCCCTCTCACACTCTTATCCCTCTCCTCTGCCCTACTTCATCATAAATTATTAAGATAAAGGCCAATGAAAAGGGGTGGGAGACCTCTGAAAGGGCACACCTTCATCTAATTTTAAAATGTTCTCAGGGGTGTCAGCATTTTCTAGCTGTAACTGGCCTCAGTTTAACGATCGCAGAAAGTTACTCACATTTGGACAAATAGTGCCACCCATTTATTGATTTGGGCTAAACACCCCTAAATTTCAATAATATTTCTAAACAGTTTTAAAACAAAGGCTCAGTTAATATTCCAATTTTAGGAGTTTCTGTCTCTAACCTGAAACATTAGATATTTCGCTTTCCATAAGTGATACTTGATCTGCTGAACGTCTGTTAATATTTTCTGTTTTTAATTCAGATTTATGGAAGCTGGTGAAAAAAAATCTCCGGTTTTTGTTCAATGCAGATAATGTACCTGCCACTATCAAAGGGCTTTCCATGAATGGGACAGGGCATTTCAAGGAGGGCAAAAAAGAAAGAGTGAGAAGCTGGGGGTGGGAAGAAAGGGAAGAGAAAAGGGAACAAGAGATGCAGAGAGACAAAGAGATGGAGGAAAGACAGAGAGAAAAGAAAGGGAACTGTGAAGAAGAGACAGAGAAAGTGGATAAATGTAAGAGAGTTCAAGAGGGAGAGAGGGATAAAGAAGGCGAAGAGAGGGTAAAAGAGATAGGGAAGAATGAACGAGGATGAAAGAGAAGGCGAACAATGAAATGAGATAAAAGAGAGAAAAAGGAAAATGACAGGAAAGGAAAAACATTTGAGGAAATACAGAGAGGTGGGAAAGAATAGTTAAGATGCTAAAAAAGAGAACATCTGGAAAAATTGGAAAGTGGGGCAGAGGAGAGGGGAAAAGAGTGAGAGATGCAGAAAAGGGGAAAAAGATTGTGGGAGCGGCAGAGGCCCAAGGAAAGAAAGAAAATTGGAAGGGGTAGAGATAGCCTGAAAGAAGCAGGGAAGAGGGGAGAAAGGGGAGACAAAGAGAAAGAGAGAGGGTGATAGGAAAGTAATGATTTCAAATATTTAAGTCTCTTTAGAAAAACTTGGACAGGTACATGGATGAGAGGGGTATGGAGGGATATGGCCCAGGTGCAGGTCAGTGGGACTAGGCAGAAAAATGGTTCAGCACAGCCAAAAAGGGCTAAAAGGCCTGTTTCTGTGCTGTAATGTTTTATGGTTCTATGGTACCAGACTGTCTTTCTTTTCATTTATAATTTTTTAAATAGCTCTGAAAAAAATTGAAAGCTTTGACAAATAGCAAAGCTGGGCCAAGGCTTTACCAATGTTTTCTGAGAAAAGAAGGGTACCAAGTCTGATCTGGCCCATTCACATAGCTCAGCTACAGTACATGAGCCTCTGATGACCTGCCAATCAAATCAACACAGCTTTTGTCTGGCGTTTTCTTCCTTACAGGTATGTATTATGTGCAGTTCCATTGTTCAAGTTAGCAGATGCATTTCAGCAAGATTCAAGGCTCTAGCATTGGAACAGATGAACAGTTTAACTCTTGCTCTCCCTTCCAAAATGTTTTAAGCACACACTTTCAAAATTGCACCTTGCATAGGTTCGAAATGCCTGAGCAATACTCTGAATTGGCATATTTTTAATTCAATGACCAGTGAACAATTAAAAGCTGACAAAAATTCAGAAATTTTAACTGAATCCAAGTTTGTCCAAGAATAAAATAAATAAGTATGTTTTTAAAAATCTAATACTGAAAAGAGGGAACTGATTGAAGATTACAACCTAGACTCAGAAGTAAATTACACCCATTTTGGAAAATCTAATCTTAATTCCCAGTATGAAATTTGGGGGAAATAGTTTTTGCTTTATTTTTAAAAAATTATTATGATTACAATTTCAAGGTTTTATGTTGCCCTTAAAGAAACAAAATGAACAATATTTTAAATTGAGAATATAGGCTTTATATACAAACTCTTGAATATTAAAGGCTTGCAAGCAAAGCAAATATGAAGCGAATCCTGAAGAAGAGTGCTGGCCAAAAATTATCAACTGTTTATTCATTTCCATATATGCTGCCTGACCTGCTGAGTTTCTCCAGCATTTTGTGTGTTTTGCTTTGAATTTCCAGCATCTGCAGAATTTCTCGTGTCAGTGAATATTTTGCTTAGTTATACTTCAGTTTTAATCATTTTTAAATATTTGACTTGATTCTTGGAACTCTCGGAAATACAAACCATTGTAAGTGCATTTAATTAGCAAAATGCTGCCAATTCCACTTGTAAATTATTCACAATTGTGATCTTCAATGGCTCAGGAAAACTTGTGGTTCCAATGTAAGTGATGCCTTCAATTTCTTTCAGTACTTTTTCCTAAAACTATATTCAAGACCATAATTGTCATTTACTGAAATGTTTTGTATGGATATTGCTTTTTATTGACACATGTTTTATAGAGTGCAAATATATATGGTATCTCTTTTAGGAAAAGGTGAAAGAAGGCTCCTTTTCACCAAACCACTTAATTGAAGAGCATTTATCTTCAAGGCTGTGTCAAACAAAAGCAAACTATCTGTATACTCTCAGAATCTAGTTTAAAATTAACTAGTATCCCAATCTTATGCAATTTTTACCTTAGATTTAAAGTCACAAGGCCCATGATAACTTTCAACTTAATAAAATGATATTTGCACTTTTACTGTAGACCTGAAAAGTTACTATTTTCACCCACACGTGCATTAGAAAAAAAGTTTTTAAGCACAGCAGATAGCCATAGAGAATATACAATGATAACTTATTTACATGCAGGAGTTCACCACTTGGATCTCTTCATAATGTATGCCATTGGCCATGGTTCTTTAACAGAATCATTTTGCAACATCAACCCACAACATTTTAATAACTAAACTTAAAATGCCAGTGTATTCAATAATAAAAGAAAATCCAGGGCTTATTTCAGAGTAATGTACTTAAAAGGTGATTTTTCTCCATTATACAAGGCAGAATATTGAACTAGTTTATGCACTTTAACAAGAGCATTGTTTATTTTCTGCTAGAACCTCTTTACATCCCACACCATGGAAAAATATTACTACTTATATTATGTGAGGCTAACTGAAAATCGAAAATGCTTTTTTTATGAAGAGAATCAAAAGGGTTAGCTCAACTATCTGCTGCAAGTACTGCTTGTTTTAGTAACATATTGAATATATTTAGAAAAAAAAATTAAAAAAAGAAAAGATCCAGCTATTTCAGTGGTACTTACATCCCTGTACAGCCATATCTACAGCCCAAACCAAAGCCAGATGTGAAAGAAAGCACAACAGTGTCAGTGAGTGCCAGCAAATTTAATATACAAGGTGTACATTGTAAGAGTTGTAAATTTTAGACACAAAACAGGAAATGAAATTTTAAGATCAAATTGTTAAGAAATACCACTTACATCAATGTAATTTGCATTAATATAATCTGATGTTGAATCATCTTCAAGAGACTGTAAAATGACTCTGGAATGGTCATCTGTAGGAAAAGATTTCAAAATTTAAATTTATTCACGCAACACCTTTTTCTGAGAAACAACACAAAAAGATTGAAAAATTGATGCCAATATCAACCACAAATTAGTGGCACAAACTGTTTCAGATGATTAATATCTTCACTTCCCCAGATGGTTTCAAACACTAGTGCTGGCATACAGCAGATTTACAATTTAAACCATGCTACAGGGAAAGAGGTGAGCGACAGACTGAAAATATTCTACTGAGTTTGAATTTGAATTTGATAAGTACAGTTTAGTACTAGTTTCAATTTTAACTAGCTAAAAATTAGCAGTTTGTCTATTTTGCAGTTCTGCTCTGCAGTGTAACTCTCATCTACGGGTCAGAAGGTTATAAGTTTAGATCCATTCAAAACAATTCACATCAATTCTTTAGTGGGGAAACAACATTTAGCACTCTAACAGGTGGCTTGTTATTTAATCTCTGTTCAAGAAGAAAAAAACTTGAATGCTTTCAGTGCCAAGCTGCATTCAAAGGGAAAATAAGCTGAATTTGTTCCAACAAAACTTACTGATTTTCCATTCTTGAACACTGCTTCCTACTGAGATCGCAGACTCTCTGCTTTTATCCCAAATCCTTCTCACTCAATTATGGGATACCTCATGTTTATACTGACATTTTTACATAATCTTCTACATATTTGGCAATGGCAAATTGTACTAGACTAGCTTTGTTAATAACTGTACGAAATAGTTAAAGTGAAAATGGTGGTTATGAGTGGCTTTTTTTAAACAACATTTTGATTTGGTTTTAAATAAAAGATGGAAGTTCATCACTAAAGGAAAAGCAGAAAAATAAATGCAAGCTATCTCAAAGACTAAAAATAAAAATTTTGAAGGGGTGTTGTAGGATTTTTCTTTCTACTCAAATTCAGGTAAAATAAAATGTTGCTCATTGAAACTCAAAATTTCAATAAAAATAATTTTTAAAATGCACCAGAGACACTTGCAGATCAACTTACAGGCTATAATATTTCCATAACGGTTTTTTGTTCGGTTCTGATCTTTCTTGGCTACGTCCCAAGAAGCAGATTGCCCTTCAAAGAAACTCTGCCAATGAAGAAAATTATATTAACTGGAATGATTTCTGCTTTATTATTTAAGTTTCAAGTCAAAGTTTGCAACTTCAGCGAGCCCATATAAATAACTAAATGGTAACACTAAAGTAATTCCTACAAAGAGCAAACCATAAAATTTACTTGTACCAAATACTCCTGATGAAAAAAGGACATTTTGGACTATTAGAGGCTTTTCTAAATGTTGAATGTGAGACCTTCATTGCTCCAACTTGCTAAGTATCTACTTTTCACAGTTGAAACAATGGCTATAATTATTTTACCTTATTTATATCATAGTTCAATAGAAACAACCATTAAACTGACCTTCTGATTTCACGATGTGTTAAAATTAGAGTATAATTCCTAACAACTGCTGGTGGCTCAAGAAAATTGCAAGAAGAGTTAAGTGCATATTGTGTATTATTTAGGTATATGGAACAATATTCAACATCACAGCTCAGCTCAGTATCAAAGGATTTTTAAGAGGCAGCATTTTTCAATATATTTTGTAGTGACAAAAATATGATAAAACAATAAGTTATAAACACAGTAACACGCACAAAATGCTGGAGGAACTTAGCAGATCAGGCAGCATCTACCGAAAAGGGTAAACTGCCAGCATTTGGGCTCAGACCCTTCATCAGGACTTCCAGCAGTGGATTTTCTCGTGTTTGTGAACTTACAAACAATGTGATTTTATGTTTCATTTTGTAATAATACTATGACTGAAGTTCTGCACATTAAAGGCTGTTGGTCTCCCCTTTCACTGTGGCAGGAGCGATCATACCTCTCTCTCTCCCTTGTTAGTTGAGAGTCTTAAACATTGGGATGGACAGTAGATAGTTTTTCCTCTCTGTTTTGTGAAAGTCTGTGAAGTGTTAGGATTTCAGGTTGTATATTGTATTTATTGTCTGATAATACATTGTTCCATTAAAGCTCTACCATCAGGAGCATTTCCCTTCCTGTGTGCCAGTTCCATGCCTCGCAGGTAATTGGTTTTAATCTATGTGAGCATGGTCTCGGAAAATGATAACTGGTTCACCACCATTGTTTAACATGATTATCCTTCAGATTATCATGAGCAATTTCTCTTGTCCAAAACAGTTTAAGCAAAAATATTCCATAATAGCAGTATATACAGGTGGGTTATAACCAAAGGAAAGTGGCTGGGGCTGCTTAGCACTTTAGTGCAAGGGTGCTTCCTAGTTGCATCAACAATCAACATACAGAAATTAGAAAAAATAGTGAAAAGAAAACTGCCAATATTTACAAAAAGATATCTACCAGAAAACACAACAGAAGTTTCTACTATTCTATTTGTCCAGTCTGAACTCCTGGCAGTCCCAATCTCTCTCTCCTACTAAGGGCAAAGAGCTCCTTTAAATTGGCACTAGGACATACCATCTTTAATTACCAACAAAATTAACTTAAGACTACACAGAAATAAGAATATGATGCAATCAAATTGCAAAATAAAAAAAAAGTACCGCATACAAGCAAGATATACACATTTATACATTGTTACGAGTGATGAATAGACCTGATGGACAATGGGGTACAGAGTTAACCATTTCCCCTCCTGAGAAACACCAACTATTACTGTTGACCATGAGAAAAAGAGATGGAAAAACAAGTAAGAACATCGGCGACAGATAAGAGAGAGGAGGAAATTGCTGATTAACCATACTGTGATTCCTTTTTTGAATTATTTACTGTTTCGCTGCAAGGACAATAGTTTGCTCATGAACATTCCTCAGCGGACTGAAGGAGTGGCCTTATTTGATGGACACAGTCATTCAGGAGTGATGGATAGCTGAGTCCCCGTGAGTAGGGATAAAAGACAGGTCTGGAGAGACACCCTCCAGACACGCCAGTGGACACTGATTGAGTGTTGCAACCCACAAGAAAGGTGGGGGCTTCAAAGACCAAACCAGGAGGTCGGTCATTAAGGCTATCAGTGTAAAAGCAGGGCCGGTGGGGACTTGTGTATGTGTCCACTCATGCCAGAGTGACGAGTCCACCACAGAAGAACCGTCTAGCAGAAGGACGGAGAGGTCATAACTGAATGACCACACCGATACGACGGATTAAGAAAGCAAAGGAAGGTTTGCCTTACATCTTGCTCGCTCTCTCTCTCTCTAACGATTACAATACAACAACTATATCTACATCAGCACTCATGAACTGAACTGAACTTTATACTTTTCTATGACAATTTATTTACCCCTAGACATCGACAGAGCTTGCTTATTATTGATTATTATTATTCCTACACTTTTAGGTTTATTACTGCTAACTGGTTTTATATGTATATTTGCATTATTCATATGGTTTTGCTTATTTTTATTAATAAACACTTTTAGTATAGTACCACCAGACTCCAACGAATTCTTCTTTCTCTGCTGGTTAGACACCCAGTTACGGGGTACGTAACAACATCCTCATTATGTAAGAAATTGAATATTCCACCATGTATGAGAGGGGGGATGCACCATAAAGCCAATCCAAGTGCATCAGCTTGGTTTAGGACCCATTATGAGAACATACTAGGGAAGACATTGAAGTGTGCACACTCAGTGCAATTTCAGCAGAACGGCAAGGAAATGGTCGTGCTGTGTGTGAATCCGTGAGTCTGAGGAGTGTGTTTACTGAGTGCTCCGTGTTACAGTGGGCTGATACTTCCCACCCCCCCACCCCCCCCATTGAGGAGATGATCAGATCATTTACTGTTAAGAGTCTTGGTAATCAACTTCAACATCAACACACACAAAGTGCTGGAGGAGCTCAGCAGGTCGGGCAGCATCTACAGATGGGAATTGACATCTTGGGCGACACACTTTTTGAGAAGGGCTCAATGGATTAATACACTGTTTTCGTGTATCTTTTTTTTGTGTTCACCAGACATCCTTTTAGGTAATTATGGGTCTCATGCTGTTTTTTTTAAAACCAATGAAATATAAGCTTCTTCTATATGAACCTCGATGAAGATGAATTTAGTTTGGGGAATAAAAATTTCCCCAAATTCAATATTGAATAAGGCCATTCAGCACTTTGTCCAACTTTTTCAACCTCTGGTCTAATTTTCTGTTCATATCCTTCCATACTTTTCTGATCAAATCTTCTGATTTACTGATTTAAATCTTCATCGGTCTGAACAGTTTTTGATCAAAGTTTTTTTTAACCATAAATTTAAAGTATATCTATTACAGGTAAAATTTGTGGGTTTTTTTGAGTCTTAAAAATACTTATATTTAAAAACTTCGGAATCATCGGGAGAACAAGGGAGGTTTCACAAGTTTCAAAATCGAAGTTGAATTTTGAAATTCATTTATTCAAGCAGGGCCACTGCTGAAGACTTGAAGTGCCTGCATTAGTTTGATTGTAATATCCTCTATCTGAATCAGTAGCTTGTGGTTCAAGTCCTGCTCCAGAAACCTGACCACAGAGTACAGCGTAACCCAAAGGATATGCCATATTGACAGAGGTTCTTGGCAGCCACTCTACTTCCTTAAGTGTTTGCTAAGATTTGGCACAACATCTAAAACTTTGAAAAACTTCTTTAGAAGTGCAGTGGAGAGTACGTTGACTGGCTGCATCACGGCCTGTTATGGAAACAGCAATGCTCTTGAACAGAAAATTCTACAAGAAGTAGTGGATATGGCCCAGTCCACCATGGGCAAAGCCCATTGAGCTTCTATTGAGCACATCTGTCAAAGGAAAGTGGCATCCATCGTTGGGGACTGCCACCAACCAAGCCCTGCTTTCTTCTTGCTGCTGCAATCAGGGAGAAGGCACTGAAGCTTCAGGATGTGCACCCACCAGGTTCAGGAATAGTTATTACACTTCAACCATCAGACTCTTGAATCAAAGGGGATAACTTCCCAAACTACGGAGTCACTTTCAAGAACTGGACCCTTCCTCTCAAGTTCTCAATATTTACTGCTTATTTATTTATTATTTCTTTCTTGTTGTACTTGCTCAGTTTGCTGTCGTTTGCACAAAGGTTGAATGCCAAAGTTGATGCGGTCTTTCATTGATTCTATTACGGACTTATTGAGTAATGCCTGCAAGAAAATGAATTCCTGGTTGTAAATGGTGACATTAATGTACTTTGATAATAAATTTACTTTGAACTTTTAGCAAAGATACTGTATAAACTTAATCTTTTTCTGCTTTCCCAGTTTAATGTAGAAAGTTTCTGAGCACTGCTTAAAGGAGGCAAGTTCTTCCTATTAGCTGTCATTAAGCAGAGATCATTACAGAACAGATTATTGGTCATTATCAGATTGTTACTTCGACAACCCAGCTGCTGAGTTTCTTGCAGTTTCGTGGTCTTAATGGTATGTCATTGGCTGTACAGGGTTGGGACAACCATATTTTCATTTGGCAGATGTGGCTCTCTCAACACCCCCCCCCCCCACCCATCTCTGCCAAAGTGGAGATGATGAATTACTTTATCAAAGTGCTTCAATGGGTCAGATGAAAATACCCTCACAATGCTTTTGGGTGGGGATTTCCAGAATTCAGAGGTAGCAGTTTATTAATGGGGATTATATTTCCAAGTCCTAATGATAATTAATTTGAACACAGATCTGCTCTCCGTGAACGTGCTGGTGGCAGAGGTTGTGGAGTTAAGCTCAGGCAAGTAACTATGATGCAGACGGTACACGGTTCAAGCTGCTTTGTTGGAGATCACGTTCAGCTTCTTTAGAGGTTCACTCAACCAGACAAGTGGAGGGAATTCCATTACACTTCTGACTCGCAATGGCAGAAAGGCTTGTGGAATATCTATATATCCACATTCTGATCACTGACGAATCATCTACAGATGACTGTAGTAAAACAGTAGTTAAGCAGATTTATTCATTGCTTTAGCCCACTCACCGTCTATTGTAATCTTTTTTTTCTTTTGGCCCGTCAGTAATGCTACCAAACCACTGCTGGTGATGGACAGTCAAAATTCCCCAACTACATGTCATGGTATGGCCACTTGCGATGGAGGAGCTCCACACATTCCACAGGATGAAACCGTGAGAGCAGTGACATCCATGGGACAGCTCTCCTAATAAGGACACTCTAGGACAGAGGTTCCAAAACTAGGGTCCATCGCATAAAAAAGGTTAGGATCCCCTGCTCTAGGATATTTGAGAGATGCACTTTGCAAGTTTTGACCAGGCTGGGTGCAATCTGAATGCTGTGCAAACGAGGAACTCCATTTGTCCAACCGGTTTCATACTCAGTGAGGTGTGCTTTGCCAGTTGACAGATGGCTACTCATAGAGGCCTGTGGTTAGGCTCAGTTCTGCTGGGATTCCCCAGCATTATGCTTTGGGTTTGCCAGGCCAATCTTATTTAGGTCACATTTGCCCACGTTGATTCAAATGAGGTTTCCTGACTGTTCTATCAGGGAGCATAAAAAGGGGCAAGTAACCTTTTAAGATTATTTTGCTTCAGTTCAATGTCTTTATTTAGTTGTGTTACATGGAATTGCATATACTTAAGATATGGCATCTTGTTTTTAAAAGTTAAATAAAAATGTATTAGATTTTAATAGATTTTAAATATCAGAGACAGTGATAGCTTTGACAAGCAAGAGCCAGCCTTTTGTATCCGGCCCAGTTCCACCACAATCTAGCACTTTGATTGCATACAGCAATTTATCCAGTGAACAGTTTGATAGTCCATTTCAGAGAAGGGATGTGATTATGGAGTCCCATTTAGGCCTCAAACCAGGTACGGCGTCAGATTTCAATCCCTTCATGGTATTAGTTAAAGAAGAGGGATTTTGCATTCCAGTGCTTTAATGATCACCAGTACCAACAGTCAATTATTATTCCCAATTAGTTTTAATGAAGTGAACTTAAATCCTTGGATAGTCGGCAGGCATTGAACAAGTAATACCTGATTGCCCATTCAAGCCTCTGAATTATTATTCCAGTAAACATTATCATGACCACAGACAAATTCAGCAACCAATGACTGCCAGATATGCAAATGTCAAGCTTTAAAATTAAACGTTTGTCATGCCCTTAAATCTTTTTTTCCACCCACTGTGGAAATTCTTTATGATGTTCTGACTGAGATCAATTTGACAAATGTCATGTTACTCCTAGACTGATAAGTATGAATTAAGAATAGGTACACCCTCTATCGGATAACACGCAGGTGCCTTAATTACAAAGGCAAGCAGATATAGTACTGTGCAAAAGTCTCAGGCACATACATAGAGCTCCGGTGCCAAAGATTTTTGCATGGTACTGTAGCAATTTTATGTAATGCACTGTACTGCTGCCAGAAAAAAAAACAATTTTCATGGCATATGTGAGTGATGATAAGCCTGATTCTGATATGGGTATCTATTGTGGATTGAGAGTGAGAAGGGGGCAGGGAGAGGGGAATCATGGTTGAGGAATGGGGAAGGGAGAGAGGAGGGAGCAGGAAGCACCAGAGAGATACGTTGCGATGTTCGATAAACCAATTATTTGGAATCAAATACCTTACCTGGTGTCTCAGGGGTGGGCGAGCCTGCATTTGTGCCACCTCCCATCACTGGCACTCCTTCTCTGCCATCTGTCCCACACCTCACCCTTGCCAAATACAGTACTGTTCAGAAGTCTTAGGCATCCTAGCTCTATATATGTGCTTAAAATTTTTGCAGAGCACTGTAATGTGACACCCAAAATACAGATGCATGACCAAAAAAAAAGCCTTGAAAGCAATACTCTTGTGTGAAATAAAATGATCCTTTTCAATGAAAATAAACCATTTGGCTAACTTATCCCCCTCAAATAACAATGTGGGTTATTGCAATGGGAATTTTGTCATCTGCCCTCATGTTGGTTAAGTCATTGACAGACAAGTAAATGCCAGTAATCAGCATGAAATTAAACAATTCATAATAAGTCCACCACAGTAAATAATCCTTCACGAGGAAAGAATCCAACAAGATTTAGTTGCAAGATCTAACTTTTCCAAGTCCTGTGAAACCTGAACAGATCATTTTGGACATGAATTATTTAATAGTTACTGCTCAGTCTATATTACATTTTTATGCTGTGTGAGAATCCTTTGTGATACTCTGCTGGCTTCTTTACAATGACAAGTAAACAGGAAGCTGCTCAGAAACAATTCATTTCTACAGGAAACATTATCAGTAAAACTATATTCTCAGTTAATAATGAATACCATATCACTTGATTGAAATAGAATAAATCCTGATATTCAGACATACCAACATGACAAAATCCTTGTATGTTGCAATACAGAAACCCACCCAGTTTGGTCGATACTGATGCCACCATATAATCTATTAAAAAAAGTTATTAATCCACTCTTTTAAAGAATTTGATTGAATTTCTAATGAATGCATGAAACCTATTCTTCCTGATAGAAAAGAGTACCATACTGGCACAGTAACATTCGTCATTAAATGATTTGCAATCCTTCATTAGATGTTCTATACTTTCAGGTGAAACAATTATAGTTTTACTGTGCTAATTGCAAGTTACATTTAGCCGACAATCAATATCATTACATCAATTGAGAACACATGTTGGAAACAAATAATTTGGGTAAAATAGGCCAATTAAGCTGCAAAATCATTGGAAGCCATATGAAACTGCGGTTGTTTTGAAACTGCAACTCATTGTTTAAATGTCTATAAGTTTCATAAATGTCTCATGTTTTAATCTTTGACTTCTATCACCTGAATCACTTATTTATAAAGTAACTCAATGTTTTTTGCTGCAACTCATGTGAAGTCAATGTTCAGCGAATCTTCTGTCATTGTACATACCTAAAACGGATGCCTGAAATAATAGGCTCAAAGAAGCTGCATCTTGAAAGATCATAAATTCAAACTTCCAAAAGCAACGATTTGCAAACAGAGTCAGTGCAGGAAATGTGAAGCTGCATAAAGTGAAAGTAGTGCTTTTTTACTGCTCCAGAGTTCATTTTACACAGTACTCACATGGGCAAGGAAAATTCTCCACAAAGTGGCAGGCTAAGGAAGGGGTGTTTCAGTGGAAGCAAGAGAGCTGGCTGGGTTTGGGATGAACAAAGTCCTCTCTGCACACTGCCAGTTTCCCTCTTCACTTGCTGCCCTCCCTGTTTTTGGAACATCTCACTCAACAGCAGCTGAATCCAGACTATTTTAAGGTATAACTGTAAAGAGCTATAAATTGTGAAGTTAACTGTAAGACCTGGGCTGTCTAGTTGACCACAGTGCAAAATGCTAAACTTATCAATACTCAGGAGTTTCATTCCAATATTTCTTGCAGTCTGACTATGGAAGCTCCTACAAACAGAGAGCAGTTAACCACCTTAGACTGTAGACAAAGGAGATGCAACCAACCATTAATTAGCTACCAATTTTTGCAGAAAATACACCTATCTTCTTTCACATGCTGCCAGCGTCAGACAGGCTGTAGTCACAAAAGGTATCACGTCAATTACTGATCAGTTGCACATTATGCACATACCTAACTTTACAAATTTAGCAGCTTCAGAATCCCAAATAATGGCCTACAGGATATTAACAAATTCAGTTGTGATCTGCAAACATTCCAGTCTGTTAGTGACCAGTTTACTGTGGGCAAGCTATGAATGTAGACCCTACCACAGGCAGGAGGATCCTTTTTTTGACAGTGTGTGTCCAAATTGGTGATTATCCTCTAAAAAGATTCTAGAGTGTCATAGTAACATTGAATAGATTTATCATTGACTAATGAATTAGTAACAATGATAATAGACCTTGCTTAAGGAAAAAGGATGAGTCCTGTTGCTTATGTACATGTACTGTTTGTGCTGTTATTAATAAAACTAAAAGCAGATTTGAAATATATGAAGCATTTTAAAAACCTATTCAACAACTATCAATAATCTTAAAAAAACAATTGAAAATAACATCATTTTTAAATAGTATTGTAGTCATTTACTTTATAAATACTCAAGGGTATTTCATGTCTGCCAGGATTTCAAAATGTATTATCTAATGTCCCATATTCTCAGAACTATCCAGCTGGCACAAACACCTCACTGTTCTTGGGTTGTAAAAAATCATTTGGTCATCCTTACAAGCATTAAGTATTTGTTTTTAGTAAGGGTGTGGGTCCGAAGAATTGGTGCATGTCACGTACCACCAAAATTTTTGTGTGCGCCATCTGGGGCACATTTTTGTCACCTCTGAACAAGTCCTTTCCAAAACAGACAAGGTCCCTGGAACTGCAATCATCCTTGGAAAATGGACCAAAACCACATCAGAGAGATGGAGTTCCCAAAGCTGGCATGATGTCAGGAGATGCCAAGGAAAGCAGCAGCAAGGCTGAAGGTGCATCCAATCTTGGGATATTTCCTCACTGAGTTTACGGTGACTATTGTAAAAGGATTACTGTTGCCAAGTTCATACATGTTTCATTATATCAAAAAGGCAGGTTTCATATTTGGTTCTTATCACCCAGAGTTAAGGATAGCTCTGGAAAACAAAACTTAGTACATGCAGGAAACAAAAATGAGGAAACAGAATTTATAGGTTGGAATTCCTGAAGTTACTCTGTTAAAGAAAGATGACCCTCCAAAGCTGAGTAGTATGAAACATTCACTTGCATTGTATTCTCACCTCGTATTCCTCCTTGAAGCCGTAGCCCTCTGACGTTTTCATTAGGTTGATATGTTGCAATAAGTCTGCAACCCGAATGGCAGGGTGGAGCTGACCGGTCTGGTATGGAGATTCTGTGTGCTCACCATGAAAACGAGGGACATCTAGCAACCTGCTTGACTCTGCCGACACTGTATGGTTTTCATCTAGGGAATGAGAAAAAAACCTTGTGTTCAATTTCTCCATCTGCTTCTGACAAAAGAACACAGACCGGAGATAAATGGCGTGCAATTTTAGAGTCACCCTTCACCATTATCTTACACCTGGCATGCTGACAAAAATATGTACTACACCATTTGAGAAGATATTTATGTTGTTTCCACACATTTATCATGAGATCTACCCAGAATTAAAATTGTACAGACTGCCTTATGATTTGTACCAGTAGAACACACCAGAACACTTCATTTCCTAAAACACAAAACAGCTCTTTTTAGTTGCTGTATTTACACATAGAAGAATAAAAACGCATTCCAACTCTTTTGCTGGGAAAGAAGGCAGCCATTAAGCAGCTGGTACACGTTCTAGGCTTGGATAATAACATTTCAGAAGATCACAGTCTTCAAGTATAGCAAAAAGATAACACTCGTCGGCAAACATACAGCTACATCACATGGTTTTATATTTCCTGTAACACTTAAAACCATTGTTTTCAAATACTCACCAGCAATAGGCACTTTGTAGAATAGAGCAGCGTAAAGGAACAAACACAAATTAAGATTGACGCATTGTGCAAAAAATAAATAAAATGATGCATAAATTAGCATCCCTATTTTAGATGAATTGATATATAAAATGATTAACTATATCTTCACTCTCTGCTTTATATGAAAATCTTTAAATTCATTTGAATTAAACTGAAAAATAATGTCACTGGCTCAGTTTCAAAACTGACTTGTCAGAAGGAGGAATCAGGTTTTATCAATGAATAAGGTTTCTCGATGATTAGGGTGCATGACAACAGCAGATTTTTGGAAATGCTCAGCAGCATCTGCTGAGGAAGAAAGAGTCAATGTTTGAGGATCATGAGTTTTAATGGTGACCTGAAAGGTTACCACTGATTCTCCTTCCAAATATACACAATAAGACAAGAGCAGGACGAGGCCATTTGGCCCATCGAGTCTGCTCTGCCATTCCATCATGGCTGATTTATTATCTCTCTCAACCTCATTCTGGGGCCGTCTCTCCAACACCTTATGATGCCCTTAATAATCAAGCATCCTGCAACCTCCGCTTTGAATAAATCCAATGACTTGGCCTTCACAGCCATTTATGCCAATGGATTCACCATTATCTGGCGAAAGAAATTCCTCCTCATCTTGGTTCTAAAAGGATGTCCCTCTATTCAGAGGCTGTGCCCTCTGATTCCAGACTCTCCCACTACAGGAAACATCCTCTCCACGTCCACTCTATCTAGGCCTTTCAATATTTAACAGGTTTCAATGAGATACCCCCCTTCATTCTTCTAAACTTCAAGAGTACAGGCCCAGAGCCATCAAATGTCCCTCATATGTTTATTCTTTCATTCCGGGGATGCACCACCGAGAGCATCCTGACTGGCTGAAAGGGCCCAGAGGATCATCAGGGGCTCTAGCCATCCCAACCACAAACTGTTTCAGCTGCTTCTGCCCAGGAAATGTTACTGCAGCATTAAGGCCAGGACCAACAGGCTCCAGAACAACAACTTTCACTGGGCCATCAAATTTATCAATACATACTCAATAAATCTTCATTCCTGTAAACCTCCTCTGTACCCTCTCCAATGTGAGCAAATACTTTCTTAGCTAAGGAGCCCAAACTGCTCACAGTACTCCAAGTGTGGTCTGACCAACGCCTTATAAAGCCTCAGCATTACGTCCTTGCTTTTATATTCTAGTTTTATCTGCCCGGCAGGTCGAGTATTTCCAGCGCTTTGTGATTTTATTTCAGATCTTCACTTGCAAGTTTCTTGCATTTTCTCCAATCAAAGACTTCAGATGACCTTACATTGCAACAGTTACGAGCAAATAGCTTTGAATCATCTGGCAGGGTTGTCATTTAAATCGGTAATCTTGTGCTTCGTTTAATATTAATTGCCAAACTATACAGCTAGTTGCATCTTTAGCACTGTGCATGATCACTGAACAAGTGCAATGAAGGAACTTCAACATGATAACATTTAGGAAAAGCAAACTAAAATAAGTTAAAAACAATTGTGAATTTTGCCACTGAGGAACAGACATTTACTGACAACACATGCAGCAACATACAATCTTGCAAAACCCACGGAATTAACCACTGCAAAAAGGAGCCATAAAATGTTGAGTTTGCAAATGTTCTTTATAGGAGTAATTGTTCTCCAAGCAATTATTCAATGAAGGCCATATGAATAATAATGTGATAAAGGATTTTGCTTTCAAATTTGACAAATTATAATTGTAGCACAATTTAAAAGATCCTGAATTAACTTTGGTTGTAATATATACGAACCAGACAATTTATTTGACATTCTTTTAAAACAAAACTCAACACCATTCCTACCTAACCAATATTTTTGAAATTCACTGTACTATCACAGTGTGTTTCTAATGGGAAATAGGGAGAACCCTGGCTAATTTTAAACAGATTTTTGCTGCAGTAAAAACAGAACAAAGGATTCAGTGTTTTCTAATCTGGCAGAAGTTATAATGTGGTCTATGTGTTAAGTGTTAGATATCTTAAATGCAATGTACACAGCAAATTGACCAATTTGCAGAGCCACACAGTTCATCTGATTAGTAATTATTTTAAATTATTCTGTCAAATATATTACAAGCCCAAATAATCAGTAACATATATCTGGCAAACTTTTGTCTTACTATTTATTTTGAGTGAACTTCACAAATTAAGATCGCCAATGTGAATAATTAGACAGTAGAACTTTCATTGCCTCGGGCTTTTATTTCCATAAAGCACATTCCTCACATTTCTGCTTTTCTTTGAGTAAATCTTATCAGCACAGGAGATGATTGAAAGTGAACAGTGCTGCCCACCAAAACAACTGTTTCCTTAAACCCCCTACATCTCCATTCTACCTTAAACCCAAGCAACTCTCCTTCACCTACCTTCATCCAACAGCAACTTTTCCCAACTCCACTCATTTTCTCCAAATCAGCAGTGTAGTTATGGCTAACTGCATGTCCTGTCTTTTCTTTGTTGGATACACGAAACAGCCCTTGTTCCAGTTTTACTCAGAACCCCCTTCCTCAGCTCTTTTTTCTACTTTGATGACTGGGTCTGTACTACCTTCCTTCACTGACCTTTATTTTTATCATTTTTTTTTGCTGCCAATTTTTACCCTGCTCTCATCACACCCCAGCGGCTATATTTCACTTGTGAGTCTGAAGGGGTTTGGGATGTCACCAAAGACTCTAGCAAATTTCCACAGATGTCCTGTGGAGAGCATTCTAACTGGCTGCACCTCTATCTGGTATGGAGGGGCCACTGCAAAGATGCAGATATTGCAAACTCAGACAGCTCCATCACAGAAACATAGAACACAGAAAACCTACAGCACAATACAGGTCCTTCGGCCCACAAAGCTGTGCCAAACATGTCCCTACCTTAGAACTACCAAGGCTTTACACATAGCCCTCTATTTTTCTAAACTCCATGTATCCATCCAGGAGTCTCTTAAAAGACCCTATCGTTTCCGCCACCACCACCACTGCCAGCAGCCCATTCCACGCACTCACCACTCTCTACGTAAAAAACGTACTCCTGACATCTCCTCTGCACCTACTTCCAAGCACCTGTGTCCTCTCATGCTAGCCACTTCAGCCCTGGGAAAAAGCCTCTGACTATCCACACGGTCAATGCCTCTCATTATCTTGTACACCTCTTAACCTCCATCGCTCCATGGAGAAAAGGCCAAGTTCACTCAACCTATTCTCATAAGGCATCCTCCCTGTTCCAGGCAACATCCTTGTAAATCTCCTCTGCACCCTTTCTATGTTTTCCACGTCCTTCCTGTAGTGAGGTGACCAGAACTGACCACAGTACTCCAAGTGGGGTCTGACCAGGGTCCTTTATAGCTGCAACATTATCTCTCAGCTCTTAAACTCAATCCCACGATTGATGAAGGCCAATGCACCGTATGCCTTCTTAACCACAGAGTCAACCTGCGGAGCTGCTTTGAGCATCCTATGGACTCAGACCCCAAGATCCCTCTGATCCTACACACTGCCAAGAGTCTTACCATTAATACTATATTCTGCCATCATATTTGACCTACCAAAATGAACCACCTCACACTTACCTGGGTTGAACTCCATTTGCCACTTTTCAGCCCAGTTTTACATCCTATCAATGTCCCGTTGTAATCTCTGACAGCTCTACACACTATCCACAACCACCCCCCAAGCTATGTGTCATCAGCAAATTTAATAACCCATCCCTCCACTTCCTCATCCAGGTCATTTATAAAAATCACAGAATATGGGGTCCTAGAACAGATCACTGAGGCACACCACTGGTCACCGGCCTCCATGCAGAATATGACCTGTCCAGAACCACTCTTTGCCTTCTGTGGGCAAGCCAGTTCCGGATCCATAAAGCAATGTCCCCTTGGATCCCATGCCTCCTTACTTTCTCAATAAGCCTTGCATGAGGTACCTTATCAAATGCCTTGCTAAAATCCATATACACTACATCTACTACTCTTCCTTCATCAATGTGTTTAGTCACATTCTCAAAATATTCAATCAGGCTCGTAAGGCACAACCTGCCCTTGAGAAAGCCATGCTGACTATTCCTAATCATATTATACCTCTCCAAATGTGCATAAATCCTGCCTCTCAGGATCTTCTCCATCAACTTATCAACCACTTAAGTAAGACTCACTGGCCTATAATTTCCTTGGATATCTCTACTCCCTTTCTTGAATAAGGGAACAACATCCACAACCCTTCAATCCTCCAGGACCTCTCCTGTCCTCTTTGATGATGCAAAGATCATTGCCAGAGGCTCAGCAACCTCCTCCCTCGCATCCCACAGTAGCCTATGGTACATCCCATCCGGTCTCTGGTGACTTATCCAATTCAATGCTTTCCAAAAGCTCCAGCACATCCTCTTCCTTAATATCTACGTTCTCAAGCTTTATAGCCCACTGCAAGTCATCCCTACAATCGCCAAGATTCTTTTCCGTAGTGAATACTGAAGTAAAGTATTCATTTGTTGTTTGGCACAAGTCGTCCCAGCATCGAGGCCATGTTCAAAAGACAATGCCTCAAAAAGGCTGCATCTATCATTAAGGATCACACCGCCCAGGACATGACCTCTTCTTATTACCGATAGAGAGGAGGTACAGAAGCCTGAAGACACACTCTGAACGTTTTAGGAACAGCTTCTTCCCCTTTGCCAACAGATTGCCAAATGGACAATGAACCAACCCATGAGCACTACCTTATTACTTCTGCTCTCTTTTGCACTATTTATTTAATTTTTAATATACATTTCTTACTGTAATTTATAGTATTTTTATGATTTGTACTGTCCTGTTGCTACAAACAACAAATCTCATGGCATACGTCAGTGATATTAAACCTGACTCTGATTCTTATCTTTGATGATTCACTTCCTTGGATCTCCACCTCAGCAGTCAGATCTGCAACAAACATTCATCACAAGCCCACAGTTTCCACTGGTTACATCGATTATACTTCCTCCTACCCAGCTGCTCTGGGGTACTTGGAGGCACATGATACAATAGGTTTAAGTCAGTATTAAAACCATAGAACACTAAAGCACAGTACAGGCCCTTCAGCCCTCCGTGTTGTGCCGACCCATATAATCCTTAAAAAAAAGTACTAAACCCACACTACCCCATAACCCTCCATTTTTCTTTCATCCATGTGCCTGTCCAAGAGGCTCTTAAATACCCCTAATGTTTTAGCCTGGCAGGTCATTCCAGGTACTCACAACCCTCTGTGTAAAAAGTTTACCCCTGATGTCTCCCCTAAACTTCCCTCCCTTAATTTTGTACATAGTGTTGTTTCCTTAAGAGAAAATCCTGCCTGACAGATACGTTGTACTTTATTGAAGATGAACAACTGGGACAGACAAAGGAGAATCAGCAGATGTTGTGTATTTGGATTTTCAAAAGGCCTTTCACAACGTGCCACATGTGAGGCTGCTTAGCAACCTAAGAGCCCATGGTGTTATGAATGTACCACAGCTCTGAGGGGCCGAAGGAGCGGGAGCAGCCCCCTCCTTCCGGAGAATCGCAAGATCGCTATTAATTCGGGTCTCGGACCCAGGAAGTGAGAGACAATGCAACGGTTTTGGCCATTGTTCTTAGAGGCACCTTTGTGACGTGCATGACCCTGCTACGTGACAGCTACCATGGACATGGACACCCTCGGGCAATGTGGGGGTGGGGATTGCATCACCCTACTTTGATGGACATCTACAACTCTGCAAGTCAAGATAAAAAGGGACTGCAGGAGGCGGTACCCCAGAGAGACGCACCAGAAGGACACCCTCGCTCAGTGCTCCCATGGCTGGAAGCCACTCAATGCCATGTGCGCTCCTAACTCCTTTGCCTGGGGAGCGGGTGGCTGATAATACCGAGAAGGACTTCGAACTAACAACGGGGAAACAACGTTCCTCTGATTTTATGGAGTGGCTTCATAAAGACCCGGGCAAGTTTTTTTCGTTTGTCATCGATCCCTCTAAAACACGTGAAACCCAACGATTCCCCGAAAGGCTAAAGTCTGCAGACTTCTGAGTGACTTCTATATTTCCAACGGACAAAATATTATCCCCTAGACAACAGCAGAGCTTATTTCTTAATGATGATTATTACTATACCCACGCTTTAGATTGAGTATTGATGACGTGCATTATCTGAATGTTTGTGTTAACCTTACTTTTGTGCCCCTTTAGAAATAAAAACGTTTGAAAATAGTGACATCAGACTTCAACGGACCTCTCTATCTTTGCTGGTAAGTTATCCAGTTACGGGATACGTAACAATGGTATTACAGGAAAGATACAAGCTTGGATAGAGCATTGAATGATTGGCAGGTGGCAAAGAGTGGGAATGAAGGGAGAGTTTTCTGAGTGACTGCCGGTGAATAGTAGTTTTCCACAGGGGTTGGTGTTGGGATTGCTTCATTTTGGCAAAGATTTGGATGATGGAATTGTTAGCTTTGTTGCAAAATTTGTAGATAATATGAAGACAGGTGGGGGCAGGTAGTGTTGAGGAAGCTGGGAGACTGCAGAAGGACTTCAAACAGATTAGGAGAATGGACGACGAAGTGGCAGATGGAATACAGTGTCAGGAAATGTATGGTCATGCATTTTGGTAGACTATTTTCTAAATGGGGAGAAAATACAAAATCCAAGGTGCAAAGGGATGGGAGTCCTCATCAAGTCAAGTCACTTTTATTGTTATTTCGACCATAACTGCTGGTACAGTACACAGTAAAAATGAGACAATGTTTTTCAGGACCGTGGTGTGACATGACACAGTACAAAAAACTAGACTGAACTACGTAAAAAAAACAACACAGAGAAAGCTACACTAGACTACAGACCTACACAGGACTGCATAAAGTGCACAAAAACAGTGCAGGCATTGCAATAAATAATAAACAGGACAGTAGGGCAAGGTGTCAGTCCAAGCTTTGGGTGTTGGGGAGTCTGGTAGTTTGGGGGAAGAAACTGTTACATAGTCTGGCCGTGAGAGCCCGAATGCTTCAGAGCCTTTTCCCAGATGGCAGGAGGGAGAAGAGATTGTATGAGGGGTGCGTGGGGTCC
This sequence comes from Hypanus sabinus, assembly GCF_030144855.1. Taxonomy (NCBI): domain Eukaryota; kingdom Metazoa; phylum Chordata; class Chondrichthyes; order Myliobatiformes; family Dasyatidae; genus Hypanus; species Hypanus sabinus. Next base: position 25,532,449 of record NC_082715.1, read on the forward strand.
TTCATAATGCTGTTTCCTTTGCGGATGCAGCGTTTAGTGTAAATGTCCGTGATGGCGGGAAGAGAGACCCCGATGATCTCATGCAGGATTGCCTAAAGGTTAATTTGCAGGTTGAGTCTGCAATGAGGTAGGAAAATGCAATGTTAGCGTTCATTTCAAGAGGACGAGAATACAAAAACAAAGATGTAATGCTGAGGCGTTATAAAGCACTGGTGAGGCCTCACTTGTGTATTGTGAGCAGTTTTGGGCTCCCTTATCTAAGAACGGATGTGCTTACATTGGAGAGGTTCAAAGGAGATTTATGGAAATAATTCTGGGATAGAAAGGCTTATCATATGAGGAGAGTTTGATGGCTCTGGCCCTGTACTTGCTGGAATTTAGAAGAATGTGGGGCGACCTGAAATCTTTTGAATGTTGAAAGGCCCAGAAGGAGTAAATGTGAAGATAATGTTTCCTTTGGTGGAGAAGCCTAAGATCAGAGGGCATAACCTCAGAATAGAGGTCCATTTAGAATGGAGACAAGGAGGAATTTCTTTAGATGGAGGGTGGTGAATCTGTGGAATTCATGGCTACAGGCGCCTGTGGAGGCCAGATGTTTTTGAGTATTTAAGGCAGAGGCTGATAGATTCTTGCTAAATCAGGAACTGAAAGGTTATGCCAAGAAGGCGGGAGAATGGGATTGAGAGGGATATGGATCAGCCATGATAAAATGATGCAGCAGATTCGATGGGCTGAATGGCCTACTTCCACTCCAATGTCTTATGGTCTTAAGCTTTTCTTCCCAGAGAGGTGAGGACATACAACGATGTTGTGAATATTCTGGCTGCTCCAGATTCTGCGGCCAAACTTCTAAAAAATGATGCTCTAAATGTGAGAGAATTTCAGGCCAAGATGTGTGAACTGCAATCAGATATACAAACAGATTCACAGTACTCGAGTCAAGGCACATTTTGATTGTTCTCAGGAAGTTGTGGGAAACATTAAAAAGTAATTTAGCAACTAGTGTAGTCAGTTCAGTAATGTTTGGAAAAAAAAGCACAAGAGATGATTCAGATAATAATTTCACAGTTTTGTCATAAACACACAGGTTATGGACAATTTGCTTCATAAAATGTGCATTGCTGCACCCTGTGGGATCTTCTTGATGATAAATTAGCCTAATATTTTGTCCCCACAGAGAATAGATTCTTTTGATTCTAACTGAAAGCAGCAGTCAGATGCAAACGAACAAACACAATACATTTTTAAAACAAAAAAACAAGATGAAAAATTGATAAAGGTATAACACTGACAAAAGAAATCCAGTTATAATTAACAAGGACACACTGAATTTAAAAATATATTACTTTAAAAAACTTTAGATAAAACATTCATATGGGTATGACACCTGGTAACTTGGCAATCAGATTTAAATCTCAGATGATACTTGTCTGTTGAATTACATGCTGAGCTATCCAGAGATGCCAACAAGTTTGTATTCAGATAGAAATGATTATAAAATAGTCAATTTCAAGTATGATCATTCAATTAGTGTACCATATTTATCCGCGTACTTCTTTAAAGACATCACTTTTCTGAATGTTAGAAGTATCATCATTGGGTAATGGAAAATTTATTTCTCCAATGTAGCCTTCTCAAAAGTCATGTGTCATGTAGACAAGACAAAGGGGCAGAACTAGGCCATTCAGGCCATCGCATGCACTCAGCCATTGGAACATGACTGACATACTTACCTCCTCAACACCATTCTCCTGTCTTCTGCACATAACCTGACGCCCTTACTAATCAAGAACATATCAACCACCACTTTAAATGTACCCAATAACTTGGGCTCCAGAGCCATCTGTAGCAATAATTCCAGACTCACAACCCTCTGGATGAAGAAATACCTCTTCACCTCTATTCTAAAGGGACATTTTCTATTCTTGAGTTGTTCCCTCTGGTCCAAGGCTCTCCCACGATTTCAAACATCCTTTCCAACTCCAGTCTATCTCGGCCTTTCAATATTTGTTAAGTTTCAACGAGATTTCCCTCCTCATTATTCTAACTCCAGTGAGTACAAGCTCAGAGCCATGCACTGGGACTCCCACGACTCTTTACACTTCCGATTTCTGAATTTGTCCACCATTTAGAAAATTATCTACACCTATATTCCTTCTACCAAAGTTCATGACCATACACTTCCTGACACTGAAAGGGCCTTTGGATCCCGATACCAAATCTGGACCAGAGGGCACTGATTAATACTGGAGGGATAAGATCCAACTTGGCCAGTAATGTTTTAGAAATAATCAGTTCCTCGAATATTTTGGTAGTTTTCTACAGCAAAAAGGGAGACTATCCAGAAGCAATACACAGTGGATAACCTATAACTGTGGCAGAAATTGATGTGCTCTGCCATTTCAACATGACTGATCCATTCTTCCCTCTCATTAATTTTGGCCTCCATTCCTTTTTCCTTATCATCATCATCTGACCAAGGATAAGCTCAGAATCAACATACTCTTGGCCTTTTATCTTGTGAAGTGGTATGGTTGTGACTACATCTCTGACCCACCACCAAGACTATCTCGTCTTTGCAGCATCACACTACTCTCACTGCATCAATCTCCTAATGTACTAAACAGATCAGCTTTAGCTAGCTTTCGTATCCAAACCATCACTCTTGTATTGTTCTCCTCCTCAACATGCTTTGCTCTACCGTGTATAAACTTAACGCCAAGCAGATTATTGCAGGTCACATTTTACCTTGTATCCAGCCTTGCTCATCAATCATCTCCTTACTCGCTGACCAATCGCAGCACCCGTCTCAGTGATGTCCAGAATTCAAATGTCTCATTGTTCTTGAGTAGCTCTATAGCTACACTGCCTCCCCTGCCCAAACCAGCCCCATATCCTCTGGTATTCTATATCCTTCCAAGACAGCTGCATCCCGCCACATCAGGTTTTTTGTACACTCTCACGTTTAATTGCTGCACCATTGGTCAAGTTACTTCAGCCGACAAGATCATGAGTTCTGAAATTTCTTTTCCACACCTCTTTGCTTCACTAGTCTTTATGATTCTCTTTAAATCTTACCTCACAATTTAAGGTTGGGATGTTGCTCCTAATTTCTTCTTATGGCTTTGTTTTTAATAATACTCTTTCAAATAGCATGGGATGTTTCATTATGAAATGAGTCCAATACAAGTGTTACAGCCACAGCTGGAGGGCCTGTGGGCTAGCTACAACTTGCCTTGCACCGAGAATATCTTGGAATACTTCTGCACATTCTTCACGAAGAGCCACATGACATCAGCTACAGCAGCAGTGAATGTGTCCTTGCTTGGCAGCTGTGTTAATCTCACCGCATCTATTAGTGTTAGAATGACCGAGGCTTCAATGACAGTTGGAATCTCACTAGACAGTTAACAGGCTGAAGAACTACCCAAGAGTGAAATTCAAATAGGTGCAGCTTATTTTGGAAAGTCTCCAAGTAATCAGTCCCATTTCACAGAAATGTATCAGCTGAGCATGAAGAACTCAGATGTGATTTTGAAGGCTTTATTTGTCGACGTGAACTCTGCATCAAAGACAATATTGGTTCAGCAAAACAAGTTCTAAAAATGTTGAAGAAAGGATGTTACCTTTCTGGATTCATACTCCAACCTGATGACAAAGGGGGAAGATAGTGCCGCAACATTCAGGAAACATAATACCTTTGGAAAAATATTTTCTAAAAAGTGTTTAATGTTTTCTGGTTGTTGACAGAATGCCACATGCAGGCAGAGTTCATCATAAACCTAAGAGATTTATTTTTATTTTCAGTGCTTGATGAGAAAAGAGGCACTTTGCCTTTCAAAGGCAACTTTTACTCTTCGGTGTAATGCACAGTCATGGGCTGTATAATTACCATGGGAATTTTAAACAAGCCCTTCAACCTCAAGGTCATGGATTCCCTTGTGCAACTCACACAGTAAAGAGAAGAAGGGTTGGTGGGGGGTGGGGTGCGAAGAAAGGCCAAACAGAAATGCAATCCACTGAAGTTCTGCCTTTAGAAAAAAACTAACTGGAAGCTTTCCTTTATCTCAAGACTCAGCCCTCTCTACTGAAGCTCAGATGCAAATACATCTGCAATGCCAATTCTAGGAGTCAAAGCATGCTCCATGTTTCGCACATTATTGAAGAATGTGCTGATTCAGAAAAGTGAACACAAGTGTAGATACTATAGGACAAGGGTTCCCAGCCTATTTCATGCCATTAACAAAGGGGCTCGTGGACCCCAGGTCGGGAACCCCTGTTATAGAGGTCAGGTAATGGAATCAGCAAAAGCTGAACTAGAATCCTCTAGTAATGTGGTATAAGCAACAAAGAAAGACTATAAAATGATAAAGTGAAAGCCTTGCATCAAATAAAACCTAAAAAGAGAATGCAATGGCAATATATCTGTTTGAATTCTTATTTCATGTTAATAGGAACAGCTCGCTCGCTGCTCCCGAGAAAAGGTCGTTGCATTTGAGTGATCTCTCTCTGTCAGCAGATGGTGCTGCAGCAAGGTTTAATCGATGTGGATTGCAGATTTGGACTCGTAATTCAGGTTTATGATGTGCTAATTCTAGTTCTGGTCACTCTTCTTTGCTGCTACTTTTCAACATGAGTTGAACTGAAAAATGCCTTTTGGTTTTGTGTCTATATTCTGTTTTTTGCTTTTTCTGTTTCTGTTTGCGTGACGTTTGCATGCGGGGAGTGGGGGGGGGGTGCGGTTTGATGTTTGACGTTTTCTTTGAACGGGCTTGTTCCATGGTTTTTCTTTGTTTCGTGACTGTCTGCGGGGAAGACGAATTTCACGGTTGTACACTGCATACACAGTTTGATAATAAATGTACTTTGAATCTTTGAATTCCTTTTTGCATGTTAACGACCATATTAGATACCCATCTTGTTCCAAAATGCAGCCTCTCAGCTTAATTTCTCTGGAACAAGATTCATTAATACTAACGAAGGAATAAGTGATTGATGTCTGCACTTACTCCTCCTCTCTCTCTTGACTACTGAAACTTAATTTACTACTGAAAAATACATCTCCTTGTTCACTCCATTAACCACACACTCATGAACAGTTTGTTGACAAAGCTACTGAGCATGCAAAACATACAAAGCCATGCAACAGTTGGATACAGGGCTTGGTCCTCACCTAACACTGCAGTCGGTACCAGTGGATCATTAGGCACTGTAGGAAAACATATCTCATGAAGCAAATATCTACATAAATTACTTTTGAAGTAAAAACAGCATTTAATTTCAGCTTGCAAAGACTGAAGGAGAAGCGTCAAAGGCACATTATTCATTCACAATAACTGCAAAGTAAACAAGACTTAAAGCAATTTCATCTATAGGCCATATACTAATGCCTATATTCCAATAAAAATAAAGGAATGCAATAAAGAAGTACAGAATTCTACAGAGATGAAGACAGATGGCCAATTTTCTGGATGATTTAGAAACAAGACAGGTAGTCATTACCAGATGAATTAGTCAAGAAATTACTACAGCTGCAATATCATAATCAACTTACATTGTCATATTTGATTCTTTTAAATTGTTTGTTAGAATTGACAAGTCAAACTAATTTGGATTATTTTTCAAAACAAAAGTCAACAAATCAGCAGTTAAATTTTACTTTGTGAAATTTCTCCCTATGGAGAAACTGATTTCTTAAAACATGTAATCTCTAAGAGATCAGATCACACCATGATAAACCCATAGAATAAATTGTAACCATGACATCGCCACATTGTTTTGAACTGATTAACCACATGACTATTACCTGTAATTACAATGCAAACATAACTTATCACATCTACTGAATACCAAGGAAAGGACAACGTCTCAAAGTATCCTTGCTCATGCTGGAGACTAAACCAATCCATACTTTGACCACAGGGTAGAAAACATCTTCAGAAATGAAATATAGTGGCAGAGGCAAACAAACATTCTGTGTGACAAGATCAAATAACTGAACGTTAAAATGGAGATACAGTATTCGATTCTTAAATCCATTTCAGAATATAGGGAAGATTGTCTCGCACTGACAAAATACTTACTTGAAGAAAACAGCAGCACACAGAACTATCATTCGAAATTATTCACTAATAACATAAATATAAAGTGAAACTTCAGACCTGTTCTCGATTACTTGGTGGAGAATAAGTGACAAAATCTCTGTGTATTAGGAGCTACGATCACAGAAGATTCAGCATGTTTCCTGTTTCTTCTGTTGTTTCATACATTGAAATAAAAAGTGCAGCTAATAAAAATAATATTTTATAATTGCAATTTTAGAATTTTGATTTTTACCATCAAATTTAGTCATTTTTCCCCCAGTCCTGATGAAGGGTTGCTGTCAGAAACTTTTCCATAGATGCTGCCTGCCTGCTGAGTTCCTCCAGCATTTTGCATGCGTTGCTTGGACTTCCAGCATCTGCAGATTTTCTTGTGATCAAATTTACTCTACCACTTCATTCAATTTTCTTCCCTTTCCAACAAGGTAACACACACGAGCAGGTCTTGGCCTGAAATGTTGACTACCTATTCATTTCCATAGACGCTGCCTGCCCTGCTGAGTTCCTCCAGCATTTTGTGTGTGTTGCTCAAATACTTTCACCGATTTTTAATGAAGTACTGCAATGGTGACTCAGGTTTTGCAATGGATTGAATTTCCAGGAAGTTGATGACAGAAAGATTGTAATAGTTTTGTCATAAGTGAGACAAAAATGGATAAAGGCTTGAGGTAGGGGGAGTATGAATGTTGTTGCAGATATAAGCAAGTAGTTTGTTGATAGAAAGATAAGGACTTTGAAGATCAACCTTTGACCTGACAGGAAATGGAACTGGATTATTGTCACATATAGCAAAAAGCTTGTCTTAAGACAATAGAAATGTAGAATAAAGTGTAACAGCTACAGAGACAGTGCATTGAGGGTAAACAAGAAAGTGCATGAACATAATGAGATAGAATGTGACGTTAAGAGTCCAACTTATTGTACAAGGAGCTGTTTAATATTCTTGTAAAAGTGTGGTGAAGCTCCGTTTGGGCTTGATGGTAAGTACCTTCAGGATTGTCTCTCTGATGGAAGATACAATGTCTGGAATGATTATGACGTGAGGTATAGACAGAGGCCCCCGAGGGGAGGCTGGTGACTTGTGACCAGCATTCTGCAGTTTCTTGTGGTCATGTGAAGAACAGATGCCATTCCAAGTCATTAACATGATTCATTCATAAAAACTGGTGACATTTGACAGGAATATGCTAAATTTCTTTAGCCCCCTGAAGAAATAAGGGCGCTGGTGAGCTTTCCTGGCCATGGCATTGAAGTGCTTGGACCAGTTCACACCCAAGAACTTAAAGCTCAGAGCTTGATGAGAACAGGAGTGCGTACAACATCCCACTTTAAGTCAATTGCCAGCAATTTTGTTTTGCTGTCGTTGAGGGAAAGGCTGTCGTAACATCATGTTACTAAGCTCCCTATCTCCTTCTTGTTGTATCTTTATCTGAGATATGGACCACTATGGTGGCATCATCTGCAAGCTTGTAGAGGGAGCTTGAGCAGAATCTGGCCATGCAATCATGAGCATACAGGGAGCAGAGCAGAGGGCTGAGGATGCAGTCTTCTAGAGCACTAGTGTTTGGAATTACTGTGGCAGAGATGATGCTGTTTATTGTTACTGAACATGGTCTGCTGGGCAGGAAGTTAAGGAATTACAGAGGGAGCCATTAATTACCAGGGTATGGGGTTCTGCAATGAGTTGGCTTGAAATTACAGTGAATGCAGAGTTGTAGTGAATAAAATGGTAGGACCAGATATGATGGCTTCGATTTTTGTGTCATATTTTTCCATCCTCTCATTATACGTATCAATAGATAGCAGAGTAGAATCACTGAGGTGAGGATGAGGGAAGAAGCTAGTGATCAGGACAGTGGAGAAGTACAGAAATTTTTGAACTCAGAATGTTCTTTTGCATGAAAATGCAATGAGCAGAGGACTTATGCCAAGGTGTCTGAGATCACATAGTTAACGAGGTGTCTGGGCGGAAGCAGTTTAACTTTGGGGTTTTTACCAATTCAGTGGTCATTAGCAAATTGTAAAGTTAAGTCTATAATGCTCCATCAAAGCTGGAAGTTCTCAAGCAACACACACAAAATGCTGGTGGAACGCAGCAGGCCAGGCAGCATCTATAGGAAGAAGCGCTGTTGATGTTTTGGGCCGAGACCCTTCGTCAGGACTAACTGAAAGGAAAGGTAGTAAGGGATTTGAAAGTGGGAAGGGGAGGGGGAAATGTGAAATGATAGGAGAAGACCGGAGGGGGAGGGATAAAGCTGAGAGCTGGAAAGGTGATTGGCAAAAGGGATACACAGCTGGAGAAGGGTAAGGATCTACACCTACACTCTGTCCGCTAGAGAAAGCAGGATCTCCCAGTGGCCACACATTTTAATTCCACATCCCATTCCCATTCTGATATGTCTATCCATGGCCTCCTCTACTGTCAAGATGAAGCCACACTCAGGTTGGAGGAACAACACCTTATATACCGGCTGGTTAGCCTCCAACCTGATGGCATGAACATTGACTTCACTAACTTCCGTTAATGCCCCTCCTCCCCTTCTTACCCCATTCCTTATTTATTTATTTTTTCTCTCGCTCTGCTCCTCTCACAATCTCTACTTGCCTGTTTCTCCATCTCCCTCTGGTGCTCCTCCTCCCCTTTCTTTCCCCCTAGGCCTCCCCATCCCATGATCCTTTTCCTTCTACAGTCGTGTACTTTTGCCAATCACCTTTCCAGCTCTTAGCTTCACCCCACTCCCTCCTGTCTTCTCCTATCATTTTGGATTTCCCCCTCCCCCTCCCCCATTCAAATCTCTTACTACCTTTTCTTTCAGTTAGTCCTGACAAAGGGTCTTGGCCCAAAACATTGACTGTACTTCTTCCTGTAGATGCTGCCTGGCCTGCTGTGTTCCACCAGCATTTTGTGTGTGTTGCTTGAATTTCCAGCATGGGCAGATTTCCTCGTGTTTGAACTCTCAGTGGTTTTTAACTTGGGGCAGTGAGACATTGTTAAATTGCTATACATTGCAGTGAGTTGACATTAAGTGTCTCAGCATGCATAAAAGAATGTAGGATGCTTTGACCCTCCAAAACTGGGCATTATAGCAACATAAATTTAAGTCCCAGATTAACGCAGTTGATCCAAGTGGTCAAATTTGTATAAAAATGGCATTTATTTGTTCAAACTTCTGAACAGTGTGGTCTGCAGGGACTATGCTGTTGTCCTTGTGCATAAGTAAATAGAGTGTGGCTGAGGAACAAGTGTGAGATTTCAAAGTCCAGTTAATTGGCAATGACACACCCATAGAAGTTTAAAGTGCCTATCTGCAATACAACTAGAAATCTGGTCTGCAGTATCAAGTCAGAATCCATCTTGTCACCGTGAAGTGGGTAAGCGTTTTGTTTTTAAGAGCCTTAAGCAACTTTCTTCATTTGGGATCTGTTTACTCTCTCAACCAATGTCATACTCGAAGGTACATGCTATATCTAGATTTGCATGGTTCCAGGATCTTGCAATGGACACAATATTTCTCAGCCAGGTTATCTTGGTCTGAAGTTTCAGTAATGGCATTAAACATGCAGCAGATGCTGAGACTGATAACTGATACCATTGCAATGCCCTAGTATCACCCATATCTAGATAACGCTTACACATTGAAGCAGGTGATCATGAATAGCGCTATGTATGGGAGGACATGGATCTTACAACTGGATTCACCAAGAGGCCAACTATACTGAAGAAGCCTCGACACCATTTGAGACAAAGCAGTCTGCTTGATTGGCTGTATGTCAAAACTGACAGTTCTTTGCTTCCTCGTGAAGGGCATCAAAAGTCATCAACAATGATGACTTAGATGTGGCTTTCCATTTCTTCATTCTCAATGAGCTAAAACACAACAACTTCTTGTGCAGCTCCCAGCCAAACCTCATCGAAGATCACTATCAGCAAGTATCCAACACCACAAGTATTGAGTTGTTGCTGGTCACACAAAATTGCATTTCTGGTTTTACTCAAAGTGGATATTAGCAAAACAGGGTTTGTTTTTAAAGTGCAGTTACAGCAAATATTAACACTTGCATTGAGAATGGCTTCAAACAAAAATTCGGCTTACATAAATGTCATATTTTTTACACTTGCATCAGCTAACAAAAATATTTTAGTAGGTCAATTATATCAATTATAAGTTATATCCACTTATATTTTAGTAGAAACAGATTTTCAGATGATTCATTGAACTAGAGGCTCATTCTGCCTGTTCAGGTGGATGAAAAAAGTTTCTTTTTTAAAAAAAGAAACTTCAAAAGTGTGTTGTTTTAGTAATTACATACTCATTCTTAGCCAATACTAGTAAAGAAACAGACAATGAGTTCATTAATTGTAAGGGCATGTTGTGTGTAAACTGGGGCAGCAAAATAACATGGTGTTCAGTGCCTTGCTTCACAGCCTTCAGCTGTAGGATTGGGGTTCAATTCCCGATGGGGAGTGTTCATGTTCTCCCTGTGATGTTCTGGGTTCCTCTCCCACTGTAAAGAATACTAGTTAGGGCAATCAAGTTGTGGACATGGTATATTGCTGCTGGAAGCATTGCAATACTTGTGGGCTGCCCACAACACTTTTCAGATGGTGGTGGCCACTGAATTAAAACAACATGTGTTTCGATGTTTCAATGTACATGTGACAAGTAAAGCTAATCTTCAATCTTTAAACAGGATGTTGATTTGCCTTCAAAGAGCGTGACTGCAACTCAAAAAACATTCATTGATGCTTTAGTCCTTTGTGATGTAAAATGCAAATTGTTTCTTAAATTCAATCAATGGGATATACATTTTAAGTCATCCTTTTAGTAGATACGTTTCTCATAAAGGTCCATCTAAAAAAAATAAGTGTTCATTCGGTTTTTTAACATAAGTCGTGGTTCAGGTTATTGAAAGTTGGCTGAAATCCAGAGTTAGAGTAAGCAGCAGGGTCTTGTTCAGCTGGCTCCCTCAGTCGCCTGTGTAGTATTTCCTTTACTCAGAGATACAGTGTGGAATAGGCTCTCTGGCCCTTTGAGCTGTGCTCCCAGAAACTCCTAATTCAACACCAGCCAAATCACGGGACAATTTACAATGACCAATTATCCTACTAACCAGTACGTCTTTGGACTGTGGTAGGAAGCTGGAGAATCCAGAGAAAAAAAAATACATTCCACAGAGGGGACATCCAAACACCTTACAGAGGATGCCTGGATTAAACACCTGATGCCCTGAACTCTTATAACGCCACTCTAACCACTACGTTACTGTGGCAGAGTGAGATGACATGAAAGGTGGTGTCACGGGGGGAAGGGCCAGGCAGAGCACTGGGAACCTGGAAGTGTAGGGTTGATTCTCTAGGTTGGCACGGTGTTTTGGGGGGGGGGGGGGGTGAAACTCTGGACAGAAGCAAATCATAGGATTAAGTTATATCCAGTGAGAGCAAGTTTAGCAGTTACAATAGCTCAGGTCACAATAATGGCAGGGGAAGGAATACTCAGTTTAACTGCTTTTATTTCAATGCTCAAGGTCTAAAGGTAAAGTGAATGAACTCATAGCATGCATTAGCTCTGGGGGCTGGGATATTATTACCATATCAGAAACTTAGCTGAAAGAAGGGCCGGGCTGGGCAGCTCAGTACTCCAGGATATAGATGTCACAGGTGTGACAGATGTTTTTGCCTTTTTGATAAGGCAGAACATTACAGCAATACTTAGAGATGACACCTTTTGGGGGGTGGGGGGTTGTCCAGTGAGGCCATATGGGTAGAATTTAGAAACCGGAGAGGGTTCTCTATTGGAGCAGTACTTTGGACTCCATCCTCCTCCCTCAATAGTCACTGGGAACCTGAGGAGCAGGCAGTAGAGAAATTGCTCATAGTTACGAGTATAACATTGTTGGCTGAAGTCCACAATCTTACTGTTGTTATTGGAATCGTGCTCATAATATTTATGTCATATGATGGGTACCCACTCAGTGTTTGCCAATTCTTCAGAAAGATCTCAATGGGCGGATTTGACTTTAAATTGTAGGAGTAGAATTAGGCCATTTAGCCCATCAACTGTTCTCCATTATTGGAATTAATTGGATACTCTCTGTAATCCTATTCTTTAATTAGACTACATTATACAGGTTTCCCCCGCAATCTGAAGGTAGAGCGCTCCTGTGAAACCATTTGTAAACCGGAATGTTCTAAAGCAAATAAGCAATTACCATTAATTGATACGGGAAAAATTTTTGCGCATTCCTTGACCGAAAAAAATAACCTACCAAATCAAAGCAAAGAACACATAAAACCTAAAATAACACTAACATATAATAAAAGCAGGAATGATGTGATAAATTTACACCCTATATAAAGTAGAAATATTGTAGGTACGGTATAGTTTCACTTATCAAACTCAGGAAGACAGCGAGCCAAAATTGATTTGGAGAAATAAAAACACGCATACGCATGCGCAAACAACTGCCCCCACAAGGCTTCACGGTCATTGTAGTCTTTCTCGGGGTAAACACACATATAAAGCGGGCTTCTTTTTATTGTAAAAGCGAAAATCCTCTCTGGCTAGCAAAAACAGGTACTAATGTACGTCTTTCGTAACAGCGAGATGTCGTAAAACGAACGTTCGAAAAGCAGGGGCCACCTGTATCTCAAAGACTCATAAAGTTTGGCAAGCTGCATTCCTTAAACAGATCTTAGTATTCATCTTTGCAATCTTTAAAAAGAGAAAATACATGTGTCATCTGTTGCTTTGTATGTCTTAACAGATCCCCAATTTTATAAATACTGAACAATGTAATACTTACATCTTGGACTGAAGTTGTGCGAATCCATAAAGGTGATGGAAAGAGGCTCATCAGCATGAAGTGTGCTTTGGTCGGCATAACTCCTGTCCATAGCATTCACCATATGAGTCATCTCCTGCCGAGCATTTCCTACCGCATCCTTGCGCTTCTTTGCAAGTTTACTGCAATCAGCAAAAGGCATGTCATCAAGCTGTTCAAGTCTTAAGCTTGGTTTTAGTACAGCAAATAAACATAAAGTTCCTTTAACTTGTGTGGAAACTGTTTCCTATCTTTTACAGCGTGCTTGGTAAGCCAAGTAAATAATGTCAGAAAAATTCTTTTTGGTACTACGTTATAATATCAGATCCTAATCACTATTGATAAAGCAAACACCTACAAAATAACGTTTTTAAACTTATTACTGGTGAATAGATCAAATAACAGCTCAAATAACATCATAACAAATCCATTAGTCTAGGAAAACACATTTAAAAAAACTAATGAAGCTAGGAACAGGAGTGCATTCTGCCTGTCCTATCATTCAATCACATCTTTGTTTATCACTTCCTCAAAATTTATTCAATTTTTAAAAAATAAACTCAATTTTTTTCAGTTTTGATTGGAATGCAGGAAAAAGCATCTTGAACAAATTAAATAACAGAATTCATTTGTAATAATCTAGCTTGCGTTGTGCTTCTGGGGAGGTTTTAACACAATGTCATTCTAATTTTACTTTGACTGCTGAAGATCTTTAACTGAGGAGAGTTGAAAAAGCAGCAATACCTCATCTGTTTGTATTTCAACTTTCAAATTCCTTCCAATGTATTAAAAGGATTTGCAAAGGCAAGTATTAATAAATAATTTAAAACTAAGTTTAATGCTATATATATTTTTTATGGACTACCATTGATCCATCTTTACCTTAATGTACAAAAAATGCTGACTATGATTTCTTCAGATACACTCAATTTACAGCACTGGTTTTGATTTTACTTTGATTTTTAATAGGAATCAGCAGTTGGAAGTTTTACTTTGATTCCAGATGATGCTTGTCTGTGCCAATCACTGATCAGATTAATAGAGCGAAATATTTGATTACAGAATGATAGATGTGCATTTATAAACTAGTTAACTGATTTTGATATGATGAGTCTGCATGTTAATATAAATTGATAAAATTATATCAGACAATGATGTGGCCCTATATAAATTATTCCGCAATTGCGAATGCAACATACTAGTGCATTGTGCTGTATATCCTCAAATCTTTAGAAATCACTTAATTGTTTTTCTAAGAATCTGCCACTAATCCACAAATCTGTGTGCTATAAGTATAGTACTGAAAAATGCTGTAAACTGGATGTACTCAATAAAAAAAATCACTCATGGTCAATCCAGATACATTGCTAGGAATAAATATAAATTGAAGTTCCTGAATCTTTATTCAATATTTTCTGCTCTTCACATTTAGCATGCACTAGAACAACAGTTGTCAAGGGTAAAAGGCCAAATTTATAAGCTTTGACAAAAATTCCAAAAGATAATTCAGTATTATACTGAACATGCCAACGTTTACAATGACAATTTCTATCCAGTAATTTAATTCACTGCTCAAACTTCTGACAGTCTCTCTGTTGGATTCCAGAGAACATGTGCCATCTTTCAAGCGCACTGCTACATTTTCAGCCAAGCACTTCCTATGCATCCTCTCCCATGATAAAAGAAAAGCAATTTAGTATTTATTCAGGATTGAATAAGCTGCAGCCAGTTCTCATTATTTATCAAAACAAAACTTGTTTCAATGGAAAAACTGAAGCACATATACAAGCCAGTGGTGCAAGCATTCCAAGGGTGAGGGATGGGATGAAAATCACTTGATGTAATGACACTGTGAAACTAATCATGCTTTGCTGAATTCAACCAATTAATATTTCATTTTGCAAATAATCGTACCTAAGTGCATCTTTATTTTTGGCTTCTTACCTCTGGTCACCTTTTGAAAAGTTTTATTTAGGATAGCAGCCCTGAGCCCCAATTTTTTTTAATCTTTAAATTTTAGGTATTTAGAAGAGATAGCATCTCCATAGATCTTTGGCCACTTTGAATAACCAGGTTTACGAGTCAAATTGTCTCTCTAATTAATCTGAAAACTGCCTCTAATACTCAAGGACATTACAGTGCAGCTTTTTCCAAAATAAGCACTGCAATGGGGGTACATATTGTAAGTAAAGAGCAAGTCATAACAGTCCTTAGAGATCTTGTTGACTCCTTCAGTGTGCAAAGGCAGCTGAGGTAGTGAGACGCAAGAGGCTTTTTTTAGAATTCTGTGTGCATAAAAAATGCTGATTACAGTTATATTGACTAAATTTATTTAAGTGTTTGCTCCAGTACAGAGAATTAAATCTGACAAATATCAGATGCTTTGGATAATAAATTAATAAAATAAAATTTAAGCTGAGCTTCAAAGTTGATTTAATAGTCTCTATTCACATCAGCACAAATTTTTTACTAAGAACATGAAAAATAGAAGAACTGGGCCAGTTAGCTCTTTGTGTCTGCTCTGCTGCTCAATAATATCATGGCTGATCTTCTATCTTAGTGCCACTTCCCTGAACTATCCCATATCCCTTGATTCCCTGATATTTCCAGTTGAATTTATTAAAGTGTTCTGCCATGTTCGATTTTAAGTTAAAACTAAAAAAAAATCAATGTAAAAAAGGGGTCTTTGTATTTTGGGGTTTTTGAAGTTATAACAGGATTATGTCAAAACTTATCATTTGCACCCAATACCGCCCTTTACCTTCATAATAATAACTTGCTTCTATAGTCTACTTACAGGTAATAAGAATAAGAATAGTAGCTCCTCCTGGTAAGCAAATCAGACAGTGAAGAAAGAATTATTGGTGAATAAAGTGTGGAATCAGTTATAATCAACAAAGCAAATGCTAGCTGGATTTAGATACTGATTACCTTCTGTTAGCATTTTACTGCAAACTCTTCATGCAAAAATTAATCTTACATTCCATGCAATCATGTGCTAGCAAATAAAATAGAAATAATGCGTACGGAATGACAGTGAACAATTATGCTCCAGATGTGGTTCATTGAACAAAATAAGTGAATAATTAAAGTTGATTGCACATTTCTTCCATGCACTGTACCATAAGTTAGAATTACTAATTTTCTTCAATATGTATTTGAAGAGATTAACTTCCATCTATTCAGGTTTTTTGTATGGAAATATCAGATCCAATAATTAACATTTCAGCTACTCAAACAAAACAAAGTTATGTTAACCACATCCATTACTGTACATCTATAGATTACAGATGATCAAGTCAGATAGCAGTGATCTGGTGATTTAACTTGAATCACTCATTAGCCTTTTTTATGATTTTGATTCAAATGACATTGTGTAAATGAACAACTATTCTTGTCCTTAATTAGCTGCTAACAGTATTGATGAATTTAAATACTATTTTCATTACAATGAATGAAAAATGTACACATGCCAATTGGCCTCTTTGAAATTTGATTACTATCTGTATTTTCTATTGGGTTTATCTATAGCCTTAACCAATTTACTCATTTAGGGAATAAAATCTCAGTTTAGTTTTCCTGCCAAGATACCTTGTTATAACGTGAACTAAGAACACTGTTTAAAGTTATCTGTTGGTCTATAAACACTTGTAGTATATCAATATTTTCTGAGTGAATTAAATACAGTCAGAAGGACTGTGTGCATGTGCTCTTACATACTCAAATTTAGCACAAGTTCGAGGAAATAGAGTCAATTGTTGAACATAGTGAGAAGGTAAGTGAGAACAAAGATGTAAGTTGACAAGGGTCTTTTTGGAACCTCATTTCATGAGGAAGTTGAAGAGTGAATAAAGTAAGAGAATGTGGCAGATATCATCTGCATAGATTTCTAAAAGAAGATATCCTGCCTTCTGATTGTGGATGGAATCGCTCTGTTGGAAAAGGAGCCTGAGTGGCCAATCATTGTTTCCAGAGGGCAGGCCTCTGTATTCAAGCTCTTTCGATGATGCTGACGGTGCTACCGAGGTTCTGTGTTACGAATTTGGACTGTGGACTTTTCTAGTCTTACGGTTTTGATATTCTGTGTTTTCAGCCATTCTTTCACATTGCTCTTTTGTGCGGGTGGGAGGGGTAGGGGGATTTGGAGGCCAATGCTCCCGTTGCGTTTCATGTGAGGGGAGGGGGATTTGGAGCTGATATTCCTGTTGTGTTTTGAGCGGGGGGGGGGGGGGGGTGATGATGGTGTTGCAGTTTTGTTAGCTTTTGGATGGGGAAGTGGACTTGATGCGTTTCGTGCAGGGGAAGGTTGATGATCAAGTCGCTGTTCTTTTTCTGTGCAGGGAGGTGGGTTTGCTGTTTCTCTCTGAACTAACTTTCATGGTTTTTCTTCGTTTCCTGGCTATCTGGAGAAGAAGAATCTCAGAGTTGTGTATTGCACAAATGCTTTGATAACAAATGAACCTTTGAAGATGTTGATAAAGATGAAACATTGAAAATATAGAAGCATATATTTGTAAAGATAATATGGTCACATGGCAAGAGAAATTTCCAATTCCTTTTGGAATAAAGATTGTGATTTTTTTCGTTGATATCAGAATATTAATCAGAGCTCCTATTGAGATAATCACAGGAAGAGAGAATTATACCAAACCACAAAATCTTCACCAAGAGGCTGGAGAATGCATTACAAGCACCTTGCAAACTACCCAGAAATGAAAATTTGACCTTTCATCAGTCCTTTGCACATCAACAGAATTGGACACATTCTTAACAGAGTTCACATTACCTGCAGGTTATTTGTGGACAACAGTCAGAAAATAGACAGAGCTACCAATGCTGGAGTAACAAGGGTAGGTTAATATGCAAGATGAAATATAGAAAAGGGAATGTGCCACTTAGATTCCCAGTTGTTGCAGGCACTGTGGAATGCAACATGAATAACAACACAAATAATGACCCTACATGCAGGGTAAAGTTTACACTGGACAATAATTGACACAAACAGTACACCAAAATCCATCGATTAGGTCAGCTGACAGACTGGATCAGACTCAGAACATAACTGATGCCAAATGGTTTCAGTCCCTCTACACTAAGGGGAACACGTGACAATTCAATCCCACTCTGGAGCAGTCTGTAACTAAGATCCATCAACTTCAACGGATTTATTTTTACACACACACACACACACAGGAAGTATTCGCGGTCTGGAATGAACTACCGGAAGTAGTCACGGAAACAGCATCGATTGCAGTGTGCAAAATGGAGTTGGGAAAGTATCTAGAAGTAAAGAATTTGCAGTGGAACTGGACCAGCTCGATTCCTCTCCAACAGAACCAGCAAAGACTTAGAAAGGACAGAACAACATCTGTCTGTGGCGTAGCTGTTCTGTGATTCTGATTTTGGAACTGTTTGGTATCCATCTGAGACAGCCATGAGTGGCATTCAGACTGCTGCCCAGGAAGAACTAGAACAGTGCTGGTTGCTTGCCCGCAAGCAATAACCAACAAATTATGGAACGTCACAGCATAGCCTGTCTTGCAATACTTTGATGATTAAAAGGAGCTGAAAATATAGGCAGACATCTCCTAAAAGGACCCTGAAGCAACAATCTCGCAAGACAGTCAGTTGACAGCGTGCACAAGCAGATCTGATAGAAATGTCAAGCACAGACTGGAAGGCTTCTTGCTTTGACCTTTGGAACAGAGGCATTTCACCTCTACAGCTGTGGGAGAAGCGTGAATGTGCACATTAATCATAAGCCATTCAAGGTCATTCCCGGTGAGACCCTCCAGAGAGAATCAAAGAGTTGGCAGGAAATACCTAAGAGGATACAGGTATAGAACAAAGGTTTGGTATGGTCCAGGCAAAGATGTGTGGAGCTGGAATGCTAAGCAGGGCTTTCTCAAGGACACCAGGGAGATGACTTTAATTTGTTACACCCCAAAACAGGTGAGATATTCTATTAAATGTTTAGAGACGTTTCACATAAATTACAGCTTCTCAGGACATCCAGTGTAAACGACATCAAGAAAAATGGTGCTGCTCAGGAATAATAGGACATATGGAAACTAATTTAACAAACAATATAAAAAGATGAATGTTTCAGACTTTCCTTTCTCCACCAAAGAAATTTTCACTAACTATTATGCATTATGAACTTTTGCCGATCCAAATAGCAATAAGAATTTTAGAACAAATTGTCCTAAAGCTTCTCATTGCTCCTGGGCCATTTGGAGAACCTAATATGGAAGGTGACGTGTGCCAAGAGCAGTATAATGGGCAGATCAGGAGGCAAAGTGGCCACCTGCCAGCGGGAATACTCAAACCAATGTTGTAAAATGCCATTTTTTGGGGAGAAGACTGACGTTTTAGGAGGAACCTGTTCCTAAAATGAACAGAGGCAACAAAGTTGATGGCCATGATAACAAAACTAAGAGATGAATGAATGCCTGTACATTTAAGACTGCATGGTTAGTGTATCAAAGTTTGAGATCAGTGCTTTTTTGGACAACACTGGAATCAAGGGTAATGACAATTGGGAGGAGTGGAGGCCAGAGATTAGATCATCCTTCGAGAGAGCCTGTGGTCTGCGCCTGCTCCTGATTCTTAGTTTTTGTATAATTGCAAAAGTGCCTACCTTTCTGGTAACGGAAAATTCCCTGGGAAGTTTTGCTTACAGCTGTTGTTTGAAAGAAAGCATGTCACTCTGAGTGACAAGCAGAGCTTGAATGTCCCACTGGAAACTATTATCGAGCACATCTGCAGGCCTTGGCACACCAAGACACCAACAATTAAGCAGATTGCAGTTTTTGAATTTTCTTATATTTACAAACTACTTGATGTTAATTAACAATGGAACTTTGGTGTGCATTTCTCCAAATCACACTTCACACAAGGACTCTGGTGTTTTGACTATGGTCCAACACTTTAGCCTTCAAACCTGCTCTATCAGGACACATTAAAACAAATTCTAAAAAATTCAACCTGCTTAATAAGACATGTTGTTACGGAGGTATGGTATAGAGCAAATACCAATTTCATCAGTAACCTGTCTTCAGATCTGAACGTGGATTGTAGTTTCAAATGCATCCAGAACAAAGGGGTGCTTGAAGCTGCAGACTGGCAGATTGCAAACAAAGAAACAATTCAGTTGGCCTCAGAGCCCTTCGTATGCATGAAATCGGCCCAGAGTCAGAGGGGATTAACATCCATTTTGGGTGTCTGGAGTGAAGGTGGGGGTGTTTGAAAATTATATGCAATTCAAAGGAAGCACTGTGGATACATTGTTACTTTTGATCTTAGGCTTATAAAAATGTCGTGTAATATTGGGTCAGATAGGCCTTCTCTTCCAAGAATGTCTCAAGTATGATGGCTACTCTATACCACTAGTTTCAGTGTCACCCAGTGACTTCGCTCACACTTACAACAACGTTATCTTCCTATTTTCCTACTCAGCTGTAATATTAAAACAGTTCTAAGTCCTTTTCATGACCTGCTGTGCTTCCATTTTCAAGTCTACTTCAATTCCATTTCTCCCGGTTATTATCATATTGCTCAGTACTTTGTAATCCGCTCCATTTAACAATAACATTTGCCCAAACTAGTCCTTTCTCCTTTAACTGTAGCTATACTCTGCTTGTACTCATTCTCCTCCTGCTGTCTAATATTACATACATTACTCTTCCACTATCCTTCTAATAGGGCCTCTTCTTTCACAGACATTATCCACTGATGAGTCAATTCATTACCCCTAACTGTTCAACCTTTGTTATTTAATTTCAGAACAAATCACAAAGTTATTACTTGGTTTATCTGGAACTCTGCATTACCACAGTGACTACACTTGAAAAGTACCTCAGTACTAAGCTTTGGGACATCATGAAAGAACAAGGATATAAAGGAGCGTCACTTGATAGTTTTGCTTCACTTTCAGATTTTGTGGAAGTGTCTAGAATTTTCCAACTAAGCACCCTTGATGGGTGATTGTACCTATAGTAAAGGCATATTAGAAATTCAACTGCAATGAATAGTGGGAAAGTCACACATCATGTATCCACACTCACACCGAGACGCACACACACGCACTCACGTATCTCCAGGCAGGGCATCACTCCAGCGGTATGAAATCAAGCCCTTGTGGGGTGCAAAGCAAGCCAAGCCCAAGTGTGAAATGGGGTGAAATGTAAGTTGGGACCAGAAGTTTTACCAAATGCATTTCTTTTATGATTTAGATCTCAAGAACTGGCCGAGAGGACATCTCTGGTCACTTGTCAATTGAGCCTTAGTCAGATCCTTCTAAAATAAGTAGTTAGGCAACATTAGCTCATTTGTTCTTACTGTTTGTGTTAAATTGTGAATTTGCACTGCCAAATAGTTCAAAATTTTATAAAACAAGCTTTTTCAAAGTGCACAAATACCCCTACGATTATTTTTAATGCCTTATAATCGCCTGATAGTTATTGAGTTATGAGTCAACCAACAGTTGCCGACATTTGAAAAATTCTAGCAATTTTGTACCTTCTCTTAACGATCATTACCACAACGAGGAGGAGCAGGATGAAAACTAGAATTCCGGCACTGATTCCAGCTATTTTCACCACCCGATCACTTTGCTTGCCGGGATCAGGGACCACCTCAGGTTCTTCAGTTGTGGCTGCTAAATTAAGAAGAAGAACTTGCATGAAAGCATGTAATTATTGCTGGCAAGGAAATTATATTTCATGCCACTTTGTAAATACACTTCAAAAATCCAGGTACAATTCACAAAACAGTTTATCCCATAACATGTGATGATTTCACCATGTTGAATTCTAGATTTAGTGTAAGACAGGTGAAGAACACAAGTAGCAAAAATATAAACATTGTTAAAAATAATGCAATTGCCAAAAAATAAAGGTCATATCATATTGAAGATAATTTACATAGCTCACTTTCAGACTTGGGAATAATTTGTTGAAGCTGGTGTCACAGTTAGCGAGGGCTGTAAAGAAAGCTTTGGGCACACTGACCTTCATAAATCAATGTATTAAGTACAGGAGATAAGATGTATGTTGAAGTTGCGCAAAATGTTGGTGAGGCCCAATTTAGAGTATTGTGAGTAGTTTCGGTCACCTACCTACAGGAAAGATGTAAATGAAGTTGAAAGAGTACAGAGAAAATTTGCAGGGATGTTACTGGGGTGGAAGAAACTGAGTTATAAGGGAAGATTGAAAAGGTTAGGAGTGTATTCCTTGGAAAGTAGAAGAATGAGAGGAAATTTGATAGGGACGTACAAAATTACGAGGGATATAGATAAGGTAAATGCAAGCAGGCTTTTTCCACTGAAGTTGATTGGGTGGGACCACAACCAGAAGTCAATGGTTAAGGGTGAAACTTGAAAAGATTACGGGGAACATGAGGGGAAACATCTTCACTCAGAGGGTTGTGAGAGTGTGGAATCAGCTGCCAGCACAAGTGGTGCATGCAAGCTTGATTCTAAAGTTG
The DNA here is from genome assembly GCF_030144855.1 of Hypanus sabinus. NCBI lineage: Eukaryota > Metazoa > Chordata > Chondrichthyes > Myliobatiformes > Dasyatidae > Hypanus > Hypanus sabinus. The sequence continues at coordinate 25,554,858 of NC_082715.1, forward strand.
AAGGGAAGTTTGGATAGGTACATGGATGGTAGGGGTAAGAGGGCCTGTGGTCCTGGTGTAAGCTGATGGGAGCAGACAGCTTAAATGGTCTAGCATAGACTAGATGGGCTGAAGAGCTTGGTTCTGTGCTGTAACTTTCTGTGACTCTAATAAGACAATGACATGTCATATTTATAAAGACAGGTATCAAATACATTTTGCTCATCACCTGGATGAAGTTTTATTCCAAGCCTAAGATATTGATGAAATTGATCAATCATTTGTGTTCTCAAGCATTTTCTATATTATTCAGAATAATTATTGGACTGCAGTTCAATTACACCATTGTCAAAATGAACTATCATGTCACTATTACTTGCAGATTTGTTTTAAAAAAGGGTGGAGATACATTTCTACCAAAGGAGGTGCAAGATGCTCCCTCCCTCCGCTAACCTGTCGGTCAGCCTTGGGCAAGGTGTAGCACCTGCTTAGCCCTCCCACTCCCGATCAGGGCTAAGTGACGCCACGGGTGCAGGTGGCGGGTGGTCATATCAGCAGCTGGTGGATATCACAAGTCCTAGTTATGAAATGACTTATGCCAGGCAGACAATCTCTGAAAAGTATAGATAATGGCTGGGATAACCTGTCTTGTAAAGGCACTGCCCAGAAGAAGGCAATTGCAAACCATTTCTTTAGAAAAATTTGTCAAGAACAATCATGGTCACGGATAGACCATGACTGGCCACATCATACAACATGGCACATGATGATGATGATGGTGGTGATGACCTTGTGGGACTGATACATTTCATCCTGTAACATTCAGGATACACATTCAGTCTATTAGAGACACATCTGAGTGAAAGATGTGGTCTTATTTCAAACACTCTTTGCTTTACCAATAGTATTAACAATAACATTCATTTAAAATTGAAGTAACCTGTGCTCATTAATCACCTCTATCACTCGTTAGTATTTAATGAATCAGGAAAATGTTGCTATTTAATCATTACCACAGAGTACACAATGAAACAAAGGGTATACAGAATTAGAAAGGAAATGTAATTTACAGTGTACAAGAAAATGTAATTGAAAGCTACATTTAATTAATATTAAATTTAATTGGGCATTATGCTTACAATAATTCAATATCATTTTTTGAGCAGCATAGTATTAATTACTCTGATATTTACAGAGAAATTGTTATTGCTGTCATAGAAAAGTTGTCAAATCAATTTGTTCACATTCAATTTAAAACCAGAGAAGTTGACTTACTATTTCTTTACCTCTGTGACATTTCAACTTGTATCCTAAATTGTACCCTGGTCAGATCCCACTTGGAGTACTGTGCTCAGTTCTGGTCGCCTCACTACAGGAAGGATGTGGAAGCCATAGAAAGGAGATTTTCAAGGATGTTGCCTGGATTGGGGAGCATGTCTTATGAGGATAGGTTGAGTGAACTCGGCCTTTTCTCCTTGGAGTGAAGGAGGATGAGAGGTGACCTGATAGATGTTGAGAGGCATTGATCGTGTGGATAGTCAGAGGCATTTTCCCAGGGCTGAAATGGTTCCCCAAGAGGACACAGGTTTAAGGTGCTGGGGAGTAGGTACAGAGGAGATGTCAGGGGTAAGTTTTTTACTCAGAGAGTGGTGAGTGTGTGGAATAGGCTGCCAGCAAAGGTGGATAAGATAGGGTCTTTTAAGACACTTTTGTAAAGGTACATGGAGCTTAGAAAAATAGAGGGCTATAGGTAAGCCTGGTAATTTCTAGGGTAGGGACATGCTCGGCACAACCTTGTGGGCCGAAGGGCCTGTACTGTGCTGTAGGTTTTCCATGTTTCTATGTAAATTCTCCGTCTATCACACAATTTTTCATTACATCTCGAATGTAACTGTGAAAACTTTGCAGACTGGAATATAGACTACAAATCACCCAACAAAGCAAAAATTTGTACTGCTTGGTGTATCTACTCTTGTATATTAAACTTGTGAAATAAATTGTGCCTCTAAAACTAAATTGCCATTTTAATCAGCTAAGGGGCATTGCATCTTCAATAGGCAAGTAACCCTTTGGAGAGGCAACCGGCATCATTTGGAAAGGAGCTATTTTAATTACAATAGTTCTTGTGCGTGAACAATGTGAAATTACCAATTTGTTTTTCATTACCTTTTCTGCTCGCATCAAAGTCTTTTAGAAAATGAATTCATGGTTTGCAGTACTACAGAAAAGGGCAGTGTTTATTGCCCAATCTTAATTCTCTTTTCAGAGATGCTGGTGAGTTACCCTAAACTGTTGTAGTCTGCATGATGGTGTTCCAACTGCCACTCAGTGGTTCTGACCCAGGGACAAAGAAACGCAATGATACAGGGATGGCAAGGAAAAATACTTGCCCTCAAAGAAGGCAACAGAAAAACTGCTAGAAATGCCGGAATTTGGAAAGCAGCTATTTTAATTATAATTAGCTTTTGTGAGTGAACAATGTGAAATTTCTAATTGCTTTTCATTAACTTTTGCTCACTGAGTCCAACAAGAATGTGGAACTGAAGGGAATTCGTACTTACTAAAAACAAGTGGTACCAGAGAAAATGATGAGACTCAATGCCAAGCAACACTGGTTGAGGCATCTTTCCTGTAGTTATCCAGCTTCTCATACACCCTAATTGTTCCTGCACAACACCTGTTAAATGATCTTTACTGCTCTCCTTGTTCTGTTGATAGTGACCTAATTTGTTCATAAGTTCCCATTTACTTAAGTTTGATTGTTGACTTTTGTGGATGAAACTGTTTGGCTCATGGCTGTTTGCACTATTGCCTTGTAAACTATTGGTTGCTATTGTGTTGTCTGTTGTGGTATTGTCCTGTGTTTTAAGCTTGGCACCGAACCACAATCAATTCTGGTATGTTTCACATACTGGCAATAAAGTGATTCCGATTCTATTCGACTTTCTAGAGTTTCAAAAGAGGTGGGTTATCATCTAGCAAAATTCTATCGATTCTGGAATGTTCCCAGCAAATTGGAGGGTAGCAAATCTTAACCCACTATTTAAGTGGGAGAAAGAGAAATAAAACTACCTAATCAGCCTAACACTGTTAGTCAGGAAAACGTCAGAGTGGAAACCATAGAAAGGGATGCAGAAACAGTAAACAACATGGAGAAATTCAACAGATCTGGCAGCATCAGTGGAGCAAGTTAAATCCCTTCATCTGGATAAGTAACAAGATAATAGAATCTATAAAAGGAAAAGTTTGATTGATTTATTGGAATTCTTTGAGGGCAGAAGTAGGTAATGGGCAACCTGTAGATAGAGCACAGAACAGTATAGCACAGGAACAGAACATTTGGCCCACTATGTTGTGCTGAAACAGCTAAAAAGCAACTCAAAAACACCCAAACACTATTTCCTCCTACCAGCACCATGTCCATACCCCCCCCCATCTTCCTTTCATCCATGTGCCTATCCCAATGTCTCCTAAATGTGGTATACTTACCCCAATGCTCAGAAGGCTTTTGATAAGGAACCCCAAAAGAATTTGGACAACACGGTTAGAGACATGATATTGGGCATGGATTGAAAATTAGTTAGAGACAGACAGCAATGAGTGCGAACAAACAGGTCACTCACAAGTTGACAGGTTGTGACTAGTGGGGCACAACAAGGATCGGAGGATTGAGCATCAGGCCGTTATTCACAATCAGTATCAACAGTCTTTCTGAGGGGGCTAAATGTCATATTTCCAATTAGTGGATTATATAAAACTGTGTATGCAGGAGTATATAAAAAATGTTTCAAGGAGTAGACAAATTAAGTGAATGGAAGAAAGCATGGCAGATGGAATGTAAAAGTGAGGCTATCACTCTGGAGTATTTTCAAATCATGAGAGCCTGAGTCAAGTTGATGTTGAAAGGACTTAGCTGTCCTTGTACACAAATCACGGAAAGCAATCAAGCAGGTGCAGAAAGCAATAAAAGAGAGAAATAATGTTAGTTTATAATGAAGGATGAGTAAAAACTATCTTTCCATGATTATGCAAGGCTTCGGCGAGATGCAGCAGCTGAGGAATCCAGTTTTGGTCTCTAATTGAAGAAAGTATGTACTTACTTTAGAATTCTGTTAGAATTCAACAGAAACTCAATAGACTGTTTCCTGGGATGGCAGATTTGTGTTACGTAGTAGTGAGATTGACTAAATCAAGTCCGTATTTTTATTTTTAAACAGCTTATAAAATTACATCATCTCATTGAAACTTCCAAAGCTCTTAAGAGCTCTGTTTCAACAGGTAATGACTTCTGATCAGAACATGTGTTGCAGATTCAGAATTAGGATCTGGCCTTTTATAACTGAGATGAAAAATTCCTTGCTGCAGAGTTTGGCCGGCCTTTGGAATTCTGCAACAAGGAGGAGCAGTAAGCTGACTTCATTCAAAACAGCAGATTTCTGAACTTTAGGGGTATAAACCAGCATTGGGGAGGGAGTACAGGAAAATAGAGCTGAGGTAGAAGTTCAGCCATGATGTTAATAAAGATGGTCTGCATTTGTTCTTAAATCTTCCTCAGTTACAATGATGCAAATTAGAAGTTGATTTGCTCTCCACAGATACTGCCTCATTGTTTGAGCATTTCCAGCATTTTCTATTTTCATTTCAGACTTCTTCACTTGCAGGCTGATGATGTATCAGAATCAGACTTTAATCGCCAAGTACCTATACACATACAAGGAATTTACTTCCAGCAGATGCTGTCTCTCTGCTCATAACAGATGATAAATATAAATGAAAATATAGATTATACATACAAGTAGTGCAATCCAAGTAATAGTTAGCCGACAGTTAACTGTTCAGCAAAGTGACCGCAGTAGGGAAAAAACTTCTCCAGTGCCTATTAGTCTTAGTCTGGAGGGATCTGAAGTGCCTACCAGACGGAAGCAGTTCAAACAGTCCGTGCGCAGGATGGAAGGAGTCCTTTATGATGTTCCCCGCCCTCTTCTTCAACCTGGAAGAGTACAGGTCCACAATAGAGGGCAGGGAGGCTCCAATGATGCGCTCGGCAGTCCTCACTGTGCGCTGTAGTCTGGTTCTATCCTGCTTGGTGGCGGCTCCAAACCACACAGTGATGGAGGTGCACAGGACAGACTCAATGACTGCAGTGTAGAACTGCAGCAATTGCTGTCCATCTTCACTCTTGTACTTCTGAGTGAATTGGGGACATGTTGACAAAGCAGCTTTGCTTAGTGTAGTATCTGTATCTTACTTTGGAAGCACGTAGACACTGCAACAACAGTGCAATAATTGTTAAATATAGAATCACAGAGATCTACAGCACATCACAGGCCCTTCGGCCCACAATGTTGCATCGACCATGTAACCTACTCTAGAAACCTCCTAGAATTGCCTTACCACATAGCCCTCTATTTTTCTAAGCTCCATGTAGCTATCTAAGAGTCTCTTAAAAGACCCTATTGTATCCGCTTCCACCATAGTTGCCAAAAGTGCAGTCCATGCACCCATCATTCTGTATGTGAAAATCTTACCCCTGACATCCCCCCGCACGTACTTCCAAGCACCTTAAAACTATGCCCCCTTGTGTTAGCCATTTCAACCCTGAGGAAAAGCATCTGACTATCCACATGATCAATGCCCCTGATCATCTTGTACACCTCTATCAGGACACTGCATATCCTTTGTTGTTCCAAGGAGAAAAGGCCAAGTTCACACAATCTATAAGGCATGCTCTCCAATCCAGACAACATCCTTGTAAATTTCCTCTGCACTCTCTCTATAGTATCCACATTCTTCCCGTAGTGAGGTGACCAGAACTGAACACAGTGCTCCAAGTGGCATCTGACCAAGGTCTTATATAGCTGTAACACTACTTCACGGCTCAGCTTTGAGTATCCTATGGACACAGTCCCCAAGATCTCTCTGATCCTCCACACTGCCAAGAATCTTACCATTAATACTGTATTCAGTCTTCAGATTTCAAAGGGAGGAAGTCGGAAGGCAAAACACTTGACACAGCAAACCCAGGCTTTTAACCTGCTCTTTTTAGCTGCAATATTTATGTGGTCAGGTTATTTGTCGTAAACAAATACGTTAGAGACATGTAACAAGTTTATGGGTTTGGCCACAGATCAACTCTGATTTCACTAAACGACAGAACAGGCCTAAATGTTCACTCCGGTTCTTATTTCTCCAGATTACAAAGCTCCAAACACAAAATATAAAAAAAACCTTCAATGCGAATGATTTTATCTTTATCATAATTCGCCAGAAAAAGAACCGATTTGTTCAACTGCTGTAAATTCTACTGATAATATTCCTGCAGAGGGCAGCCAAACCTCTCCTCACACTGTTTTGTGTTCTGCTTCACACATCTATAAGGACGTGTTTCAATTAATGCAGAACAAACCATTATTCAGAGGAAGAGAACTCGAAAATTATATTTGAAACTTTCTTCAATAAGGGATTACAACTTATAACAATGGGAATCAGAATGGGTAATCAATCACCCCTGACTTAAAATGAAAGACAAATCTGAATACAACCAGCACTAAACTATCTTTTAATGTTAAATCTAAAGTAAATTAAAAGTTGAAAAGTTGATTTAAAAAAAACTATTTTCCCCTCTGCAGATCTGCTTGACCTTACAAGGGACTTCATCTTCACAGTTTTGCTTTCAGATTTCTGATAACTAAAGTATATTTCCTTTTGATTGGAGTAAACATTTTCTTTTCATCATGAACATATCGACAAACACATCTAATGTTGTGTGCACAAAATCACCGGCAAGAAGTGCTGATACGTATGAAGCCGTTTCTTTATTCGACAAAATGAGACACAGCAGGCAGCATATTGAGATCTCTTTCAGAGGAAAAAGACCTGCGTGACCCAACATTACATGACATTTTATATGCTAAAGGTCAAAGGACAATTCCATATTTACAATATTCCCTTTGAACCTTCACATACCTCCCTCTTCACAGCCACATGACACCCAAATAATGAATTTAATCAGTATCATCTTGTCTTCAAATTAACTGTGGTTCACAGTTTTTAGGAACCCCTGGTTCAAAGCTGCATTTTAGATTCAGTCCACAGTTCAAATTCATAAAAACTGGCTGATGTCAGTTGCTGAAATTATTTGTAAAATGTGCTAACCCCCAAAAATGTTCTAGCAATTAGAAGAGAGAATTTTACTGTGCTGTCTTTGGAATTTCACAGGTTAAAGATATTTCACCCTCTTTAATTCTCTTATGGTGTTGGTGAATTTTATTATTCGAAGTCTCCAATAGAACCCAGCTCTGAAGAAAATCACCAACAATATTCACCTAATACAGCATTGCAAGTTGCATGTTAAACTCCAAGGCACAAAATACATTTTAGAGAACATGTTAATACACTGTTGAAGCAAAGCCTCAGGCTACAAGTTGCTTAGCTGGAGCTTTGTCCTATTTCTTTTCAATGATGCCATAAAAACAAGTTTTCACTGACTGAGAAAAGCACACTGATTGCTCTGCAGTTATCATTAGAAGCATTTATTACCAGATTATAATGTCTCATTGATTGAAATTACATCTTCATGAATTCTATGTATTAGAGTCTTTATCCTTTCATCAAAGGGACATGGAGAAATTCCTTTCCAGTTTAATCATGAATAAAATTAGTTTTGTTTACTAAAATAAATCACTGTTAATATTTTGTTTCTCAAGGCATGTTAGCCAGCTATATAAAACAACAGAACGTTGTTTGGTGACAAGAGCAGAGCAAAGATTGTGCCAAAGCTGTAAATGGCTGCCCTCAGTGACTGTCAGGCACTGAATTCTGTTTCTTCCTGTGTCCACTGACGCAACCACTTTGATTAAACTAAATTATGTTGTGTAGGCTTGTTTGAAATTGTGCTCAAAATGTTAACCTTTGAATTTGGCACATGAGTAAGATACCAATGATTGGAATGTAAACATGGAATTAGACTTCAATTCCACTCACTTGATTGACAGCTTCGTGGAAGGGGTACCATGTGTAAATTTTAAAATGATCAAATTTTATCACAAGGATTCAACAGTAACATATCTGTGCCACTGCCAGATGTCCTTCTCTAATGCACAGGCAGGAGAGCTTCTACTGGTGTACAAAGAACTCGTCGCATTGTAATTCTGACAAATTATAAAAGTATCTGTTCCAAAATACAAAAAGAATATATCCTCTTCTACTCTAAGAGACCTTTTGAATGTTGGCCTAACTTTATCAGGCAAACCAGGGGCTATGTACTGCCAATACCATTTAAGTTTAGTGGGATATCTATTTTCTCACTCTTAAATAGCTTTTTAATAGCTCCTCAAGGCTTGTGCAAAACAGCAAAGTGCAACGATTGTAAGTTCCAAAGATGCATTTTAAAACAATCCAAGCATTTTAACTGCAAGCAGTTTTACTCTTCTGGAAGTATAATCATTCGCGTGGAATTATGTTTAAAGCTGCAAGGATTCTATGACCCTGCTTTGGGTGCAAGGCGATTGCTGACAGGGATAACTATCAGGCAAACGTTCATTGTTTCTCAGAGTGTATTATAGTACAAAGTAATTTCTATGATCTTGGAGAAGAAGGCCGAGTTTCAAATGAGGCAGATACAGCTCATGGCTGTACTTCTGGAACAAGGCACCGGACAGAAAAGCAAAGAACAAAGATACAAAGCAAACAGACACAAAGCACAGCTGGAAAATATACAAATGGGAAAACTTAATGCAAGTACAAAAGGAGCTCCAAAGAGTTTGGAATAAAAGCAGCAATGTGGCCCATCTACTATATCCTCCTCCTCCTACACTAGACTAATCTAAGATTATCTTAATAGGCACTCGGTCTCCCTCCAATCATTATGTGCTTTCCTATTTCATGGGAAAGGCTTATTCTCCTTTAACCTCAAGAAATAAACCGTGCTATTTGACAATCCTCAAAGCTGACACCTACATCTCAACGGATGTCCATACAGTTCTTTTCCAGAAGAATCAATTGACACAGCAGCTACCCACACTGAAAATCTGGCCTCTTATATCACAACCCAACAGGGAAAATATTTGTTATTTTTGCAAATGCTAACTTTGGTACTAATTCAGCACTGATGAACTTTGGAGCAGTGCTTTGAAAGCTGGCATTTCATCATCATTAAGATTCCATCATCATTAAAGTGGAATGACATATTGGGAAAGAACTTTCCTTAAAAGATACTAGTGAATCTGTTAGTTTTTATAACATGATCCATTATGATTCACAGCAACATGTCTATTTTGACATTCACTTTCCTTTTATGCTGAATTTATATTTTTTTCTCTATCTACCCTTTTTTCCCTGCAATGCAATTGGATATCAAATGACAAGCAGGTCACTGGAGCTCATGTTAGAGCATTGGCTATGGCAAGATGCTCCTGCCATCTGATTCCATTGAGCTAGATCAGTTTGACTAATGATTATTATTGGTGAAATTCAGTGGAGTAATTTCACATTCAGTATTTTCTGGACTAAAAACTCAGTCATCTGCTCCAAAATGGACAATCAGTTTTAACGCTCTCAGACACATCTCTCCCATTTCCCGTACATCTGCCCTCACCCCATCCACCCACCACCCCACTTGGGATAGGGTTCCCCTTGTCCTCACCTACCACCCCACCAGCCTCCAGGTCCAACGTATAATTCTCCACAACTTCCGCCACCTCCAATGGGATCCCACTACCAAGCATTTCCAGCTCTTAGCTTCTTCCCACCCCCTCCGGTCTTCTCCTATCATTTTGCATTTCCCCGTCCCCCCCACTACTTTCAAATCTCTTATTATCTCTCCTTTCAGTTAGTCCTGATGAAAGGTCTCGGCCCGAAACGTCGACAGTGCTTCTCCCTATAGATGCTGCCTGGCCTGCTGTGCTCCACCAGCATTTTGTGTGTGTTGTTTGATTTCCAGCATCTGCAGATTTCCTCGTGTTTGAACCAATTTTAACATCCATTTTTCTTCACAAGTGCCAATTGGAAGTGAGGTAAACTCCATTGACAATTAAAAAAAACATTCTCCTCTCAGGAAAAACTGCTGATAGAAATATCTAAACGCTGCTGAGGTCAAAACAAGATAACTTTACATACTTCTAAAGGATAACATAGGACATGTATTTCTTACTGTTCACATCTTGCTGTCTCATACAGTCCCAACTTGCAAAGATTTGAAAAAATTGTTTCAATTGGAAAAGGAAAGTAAAGTTGGAACAGGATTTGATTCAGCCTGTTTAGATTCCTGTTGTGAGGGCTCGACATTTTTCTGTTTATCTATTGGTCATGCCATTGGCAGCTCAGCTATTTCTATAAGTGGCATTTGATTGGGGTGAGGGCTTTTCATCTGGAACTTCGTCCTATGGCTGCATGAAGTTATGGTGGAGAGTGGGGAAGTGGACAGAACATTATACATCAGGTGCTCTGCACATTGTCAAATACAAAGGTCCTTCAATATTTCAGTGATGTGCAGCACAAGTTTTGTCATTCTTCCTTTGGGCAGAAAAGGGTTGGCTTATTTTAATCTGCTCAGAAGTGGATAAATATTTGTAACAGTACATTTTAGCCCAGAGTAACCAGTCAAAATAGATGCTGGATCACCTCCAATTCCAGGATAGCTACGAAAGCTAACAGCCATCCAACTGACTTGTATTCCCCCCCAACCCCCAAGCTTGGAAAACAGAAGAGACACCACCAGTGTCACAAAGGGAAACAAGAGGATTAAATACAGTGAATGCGGCTACATAGCATAGAATGAATTAATACAATTTGGGTTCATTAACACTCAGCTATGCCCTGAAAGATTTCTGTTTGTTGTGCGGTAAATTAAGTTAGGGAGAAATGCTGTCACATTTAATGATCTCAAGTTAGGCTCAAGCCAATCAAGTCAAAGCTTTATTTTGCTGCACTATTAAATGCTGATTTATATAAGCAGCTGATTTTTTTTTAAAAAGTCCCCTGCACAGGCCTGATTTATCATGAATAGATTGGTTTGCAGAAAAGCCTGTGGTCGATGGCAATTAACTAAATTTTCCCCCACATTTATGTTTGAAAATTGTCCTTTGCAGGATGCAGCAGCTAAATAAAATGTAGTGAAGTTTTTCAAGAGTAGCACTGCAACACTGCAGTCTAACCTGCACCAGTCTTACAGGTTCATACACATGGGCACAATCAATAGGTTCCTGCACTTATGAAATCAAGTTCTGTGATAAAAGTGCAGGCTCTTTTCTGTTGCTGAGCAAGTAAGCTGATATCCCTCATACAAGTTCATAATGCCTTACATAAAGCATAGAATACAATAGTTCCATTTACAACCTTTAAAGGATGACCCAGGCTGTGCTATGATTACACTCTGCACAATGTATGCTTAGAAAGCCTTCAGCTCAGTGGCCCACAAAGCCAGTGAGTAACAGCACAAAAGGAGCAGATTTTAATCCAGCTCACAGGTTTAATTTTTAAGGTAACTATAGTTACCTATAAACCAAATTAAAACAAAACAGAGGGAGGGAAATTACATTTGTTACAGTTCAAAAAATTTTTGGACCCATTACTCAACTTTTTTTTCGTGCAGTGAAGGGTGATAAGATTTATTTGCCAACGATTTGGACAGGGACGGTATATCCTTGGTGCAATGAAAATGCTCGAAGGTGCAGAAATAATTGCAAAGCATAAGCAATTAGCTTTAAATCTATATTGGTTTCTTTGCAAGCATAAATAGTTTCCCTGTTGATCTTTCCGTATCAATTTATTACCCATTTATTATAATAGAGATGTATTTAAAAAAAATTGACTGTGATTGGAGTTCCATTCGAATTGCAGCAACACGTCTCAACGAGCAACTGAAAAGAAATTCATTGAAACTTTCCATTCAGTCACCTAATTCCAATGGGAAAAAGAAAAGGAAATCATTATCAGATGCTGCGCAGTTCAGTAAAGTTTTCCCTCCAGCATCAATTGACCTCTCCCCACTTGTATTCATTTCAGCCTCCCTTCAAGGCAGCCACGCAGTTTGCCTTTTTCATCACTGTGAATACTGACAGTATTTTCATACCTAACAATGAAGAAAACGGTTTTTTTTTTGTATATTGCTATCCACTCCAGACCCCAAGTGGCTTTTATTCATCCGCAAATTTAATGAAAGAGATGCAATTTTTCATCATGGTTGCAGCTTGCATCAATTCCTTTTGTTTCTTGCTTGACTCTTATTGCAAAGATGACCCTACAGATCTTTATGACTGGTTTGACCTTGACCTGTACAAATTTTTGGCCAAAATATTATTTTAAGATGTTGTTGAATTCCACAATTTTAAATAAATCTTCAAAAGAGCTTGCAGGGCTAATCAGGATCTTGCATTAAAGACAGTATTAAGCAACCTATTATTAAACAAACCTGGCAATTCCACGGAAGTACTGTCTGTGTGCTACAAACCTGCCATTATTCAGAGGCAAGCCCAACATTGAACCGTTCTCTCCTCACCAGCCTGCTGCCCTTCACCCCTCCTTGGTCCACCAATCACCTACTGGCCTCTGTTTCACCCACCGCGCTCCCTCTCTTCCCTGTTCTCTCACAGTCCTGATTCAGGGAATTTACCTGAAACATTTACAATTCCTCCCCCCACCATCACCACCACCAACAGATGATACTTAAAACTCCACATTCCGCCAGCAGATTGCTTGTTGCTCCTGTTTCCAGCATCTTCCCTCAGGCTGTGAGACTAATGAGTACCTTGCCACCACTGACATCTCGTCAACAGCATGGTGAGCTGCTTACTGTACTGTTTACCTGTGCTGCACACGACATACATTCTCAATTATATTTTATTAACTTACTTATTATATTATTTTGCTTCATGAGCTGTGCGTGATATACGTTTTGTGGGTGCACTGTGGTCCGGAGGAATGTTGCCTTGTCTGTTTTACACTGAAAAAATGTACAGCCAGATGACAACAAACCTGAACTTGAGTACCCTCACTTATGAAAACGAGAAGACCATAAAACAAAGGAGTAGAATTAGGCCATTTGGCCCATCAATCATGGCTGATCCTTTTTGACTCCCTCCTCAGCCCCACTCCCTGGCCTTCTCCCCATAACACTTGATGCCATGTCCAATCAAGAACCCATGAAGCTCTGCCTTAAGTACACCCAACAACCCGGCCTCCACAGCTGCCTGTGGTAATATTCCATCTATTCACCACCTCTAGCTAAAGAAATTTTAAATGGATGCCCCTTCATCCTGAGGCTTTGTCCTGTTGCCATAGATTCTCCTACCATGGGAAACGACTTTCCACATCGACCCCAACATTCAAAAGGTTTCAATGAGATCCACCCCCCCCCCCATCCTTCCAAATTCCAGCAAGTAAAGACTCAGGGTTATCAAATGTTCCTTGTACGATAACCCTTTCATTCCTGGAATCATCCTGGTGAAGCTCCTCTGAACCCTTTCAAATGCCAGCACATCCTTGCTTAGATGAACAGCCCAGAACTGTTCACAATACTCAAGTGGATGTATAGGAGCTGCAGTGATGTAGTCACCCCTAGATTGCAGGAAATAAGTACCTGGGTGACTGTAAGGAAAGGCAAAGGGAATAGGCAATCAGTGCAGAGTACCCCTGTGGTGATTTTACTCAACAATAAGAGCTCGCTTTGGATACTGTTGGGGGGGGGGGGGGGGGGGATCACCTTCCAGGAGGAATCCGCAGCAACCAGGTCTCTGGCACTGAGTCCAGCTCTGTGGCTCAGAGGGAAGGGTGGAGCAGAGAAGTGCAGCAGTGGCAGAGGATTCTGCAATTGGAGGAACAGAAAACCGATTTTGTGGGCATGAAAGAGAACCTGGATGGTATGTTGGCTCCCCAGTGCCAAGGTTAGCGATGCCTTGCATCAAGTCTACAGCATTCTAAAGGGGCAGGTTGAACAGCCGGAAGTCACGGTCCATATTAGTACCAATATCATAGGTAGGAAAAGGGAGCTGGAACTGGAACCAGAATATAAGGAGTTAGGCAGGAAGACGAAAAGTGGGACCTCCAAGGTAGTAATCCTGGATTGCTGCCCGTGAAATGTGCTGGTGAGGGTAAGAATAGGATGATGAGTGTGTGGCTGAGGAATTGGCGCAGAAGGTGGGGTTTCAGATTTCTGGATCATTGGGATCTCTTCTGGAGAAGGCATGACCCGTCCAAAAAAGACAGGTTACACCTGAAGCCATAGGAACCAATATCCAGGTGGGCAGGTTTGCTAGAACTGTTGGGGAGGGCTTAAACTAATTTGACAGGAGAATGGGAACCTGAGTGAGAGGGCTGTTGGCGTGAAAGTAAAGGCAATGTGTAATGAGACAGTGAGGAAAAACAGGCAAATGATAGGGCAAAATTGTAGTCAGTGGGATGAGTTTAAGTGTAACAGAGGTTCCAAGTCAAAGAGAGTGATGAATACAGGACTGAAGGTGTTATATTTGAATGTACACCGTACATGGAATAAGGCAGGTGAACTTGTAGCACAGTTACAGATTCTATGTACGACGTGGACATCACTGAATCATGGTCGATAGAAGATCATAAATTGGGAGTTTAACATCCAAGGATACACATTGCATTGAACAGACAGGCAGGCAGACAGAGGGGGTGGAGTGGCTCTGTCGGTAACATAGAATAGGAAGATGTAGAATCCTTGTGGATAGAGTTATGAAACTGCAAGGATAAAAAGACCCTGATGGGATTTATTTACAGCCCTACAAACAGTGACCAGGACGTGTGCTATAAATTATGAGAGATAGAAAAAGCACGTAATAAGGGCAATGTTGCGATAAATCATGGGGATTTCAATATACAGGTAGATTGAGAAAATCCAACAAATGCTGTACCCCAAGAGAGGGAATTTGTGGAATGCCTAAGAGAAATGTTTTAGAGCAGCTCCTGGTTGAGCCCACTAGGGGAATGGCAATTCTGTATTACGTCTTATGTAATGCCCCAGACTTGATTAGCAAGCTTAAGGTAAAGGAACCCTAGGAGACAGTAATCATAATATGACAGAATTCACCCTGCATTTTAAGAAGCTAAAATCAGATTAGTCAGTATTACAGTGGGATATAGGGAATTACAGAGGCATGAGAGGAGCTGGCTAAAGTTACTTGGAAGGGGACACTAGAATGGTTGATGGCATAACGGTAATTGCTGGTTGCTTCTGGGAAAATTCTGAGGGCGCAGGACAATTATATCCCAAAAAATGTATTCTAAAGTAAGGATGATATAACTGCAACCGACAAGGGAAGTCAAAGCCAACGTAAAAGAGGGCATATGATAGAACAAAAAAATCAGTGGGAAGGTAGAGGACTGGCAAACTTTTAAAAAACAGCAAAAAAAATCATGAAATGGGAAAAGATGAAATTTGAAGGGAAGCTAGCCAATAATATCAGAGGATACAAAAGTATTTTTCAGACATATAAAGAATAAAATAGATATCAAACCGCTGGAAAATAATGCTGGAGAGATAATAATGAGCAACAAAGAAATGATGGATGAACTTAATAAGCATTTTGCATCAGTTTTCACTGTGGGAGACACTAGCAGAAAAACAAAAATGCCAGAGTGTCATAGGGCAGAAGTGAGTGTCATTGCTATAACTAAGGAGAAGGTGCTGTGGAAGGTAGAAAGGTCACCTGGACCAGATGGACTACACCCATGGGTTCTGAAGGAGGTAGCTGAAGAGATTGTTTAGGCATTAGAAATGACCTTTCAAGAATCATTAGATTTTGGAATGGTTCCAGAGGACTAGAAAATTGCAAATGTCAATCCATTCTTTAAGGGAGGGGGGGAGAGGCAGAAAAAAAATCAAATTATAGGCCAGGTCGCCTGACTTCAGTGGTTGTAAAGATGTTGGAGTCGATTATTGAGGAGGAGGTTTCAGTGCACTTGCAGGCACATGGAGCTGTTACACTTTACGGTATTAGGAGTTTAAAGAGATTTGGCATGTCAACAAAGACACTCAAAAACTTCTATAGTTGTATCATGGAGAGCATTCTGTCAGGCTGCATCACTGTCTGGCATGGAGGGGCTACTGCACAGGACCAAAAGAAGCTGCAGAGGGTTGTAAATCTAGTCAGCTCCATCTTGGGCATGAGCCTACAAAGTATACAGGACATCTTCAGGGAGCAGTGTCTCAGAAAGCCTCCAGCACCCAGTGCATGCCCTTTTCTCACTGTTACCATCAGGTAGGAGGGACAGAAGCCTGAACCCACACACTCAGTGATTCTTCCCCTCTGCCATCCAATTCCTGAATGGACATTGAAGCTTCGGACACTAACTCACTTATTAAAAAAAAATACAGTATTTCTGTTTAATCTATTCAATATATGTAACTGATTTACTTTATTATTATTATTCTTATCGTGTTGGCGCGTGGCCAAGTCGTTAAGGCGTTCGCCTAGTGATCTGAAGGTCACTAGTTCGAGTCTTGGCTCGAACTGTGTGTGTGTCCTTGAGTAAGGCACTTAACCACACACTGCTCTGCAACGGCACCGGTGCCAAGCTGTGTGGGTCCTAATGCCCTTCCCTTGGTCAACATCGGTAGCATGGAGAGGGGAGATTTGCAGGGGAGACTTGGAGAGGGGCAACTGCAGGTCCTCCATACAACCCTGCCCAGGCCTGCGCCCTGGAACCTTTCCAAGGCGCAAATCCATCGTCTCACGAGACTAACGGAGGCCTACAAACACACACACACAATTTTTATTTTCTTTATTATTTTTTTCTCTCTGCTAGATTATGTATTGCATTGAACTGCTGCTGCTAAGTTAACAAATTTCACATCACATGCCGGTAATAATAAACCTGATTCTGATTCTGACATGATAAAACAGGCCAAAGTCTGCATGTTTTTCTTAAGGGGAAATCTTGCCTGACAAATCTGTTGGAGTTCTTTGAAAAAATACCAAGCTGGGTGGACAAAAGAGGATCAGCAGAGGTTGTGTACTTAGATTTTCAGAAAGTGCACCACATGAGGCTGCTTAACAAAATAAGAGCCCGTGGTATTACAAGAAAGATACGAGCATAGATAGAAGATTGGTTGACTGGCAAGAGGCAAAGAGTGTGAATAAATGGGGCCTCTTCTGGTTGGCTGCTGCTGACTAGTGGTGTGCTGTAAAGGTCAGTGTTGGGGCTACTCCATTTATAGGAGCACAGAAAACCTACAGCACAATACAGGCCCTTTGGTCCACAAAGCTGTGCCGAACATGTCCTTACCTTAGAAATTACCTAGGGTTACCCATAGCCCTCTATTTTTCTGAGCTCCATATACCTGTCCAAGAGGCTCCTAAAAGACCCTATCATATCTGCCTCCACCACTGCCACTGGCAGTCCGTCCCAAGCACTGACCACTCTCTGTGTAAAAAAACTTACCCCGATATCTCCTTTATGTTGCATGTCAATGATGTGGATGAAGGAATTGATGACTTTGTGGCCAGTTCTGTGGACAATATGAAGGTAGGTGGAGGGCCAGGCATTGTTAAGGAGGCAGGGTGCCTGCAGAAGGATTAAGACAGACTGGGGAAGTGCACAGATATAATATAATGTAGGGAGATACATGGTCATGTTCTTTGGCACAAAGAATAAAGGTTACCTAAATAGGGAGAAAGTTCAAAAATCAGAGGTGCAGAGGGACTTGGGAGTCCTCATGCAGGATTCCCTAAAGGTTAACTTGCAGGTTGAGTCTGTGGTGAAGAAGGCAAATGTGATAGAAACATAGAAAACCTACAGCACAATACAGGCCCTTTGGCCCACAAAGTTGTGCTGAACAAGTCCCTACCTTAGAAAATACTAGGCTTACCTATAGCCCTCTATTTTTCTAAAAGTTTCTTAAAAGATCCTCTTAGAAGATGTCAGCATTATTTTCAAGAGGACAAGAATATAAAAGCAAGGATGTAATGCTGAGGCTTCATAAAGCACTTGGAATATTGTGAGCAGTGTTAGGCCCCATATCTAAGGATGTGCTGACTATGGAGAGGGTTCAAAGAGTTTCTCAAGAATGATCTCAGGAATGAAAGGGTTAATGTATGAGGACAGCTGGGCCTATTCTCATTGGAATTGAGAAGGATGAGGGGCAGATATCTTATTGAAACCTACTGAAAGGTGTGGATAGAGTGGGTCTGGAAAGGGAGGTTCCTATAATGGGGGAGACCAGAACCTGAGGGCACAGCCTCAGGATTGAGAGACATTCATTTAGAAAAGAGATGAGTAAAAATTTCTTTAGCCAGTGGGTGTTGAATCTGCGGAATTCAACGCCACGGACATCTACGCACGCGAAACTACTGGCTATACTTAAGGTGAAGTTTGATATGTCTTGATTAATCTGGGCATCAGGGAGAAGGCAGGAGAACATGGCTGAAAGGAATGATAGGTCAGCCATAGTGGAGTGGCAGTGAAGACTCAATGGTCTGAACGGCCAAATTCTGGTCCTATGTTTTATGGTCTTATCATATCATTTACTTGTTTTATGCTTTTTGCAAAAGACCACCTGGATGTTCTACAACACTTCTGAGACAACCTGCTGTGGACAGATGAGACAAAAGTTGAACATTTTGGCAGAAATGCACATTGTTATGCTTGGAGGAAAAAGGCCACTGCACACCAACACTAAAATCTCATCCCAACTGTGAAGCATGGTGTTAGGAGCATCATGGTTTGGGGGCTGTTTTGCTGCCTTAGTGCCTGTACAGCTTGCTATCGTTGAGGGAGCAATGAATTCAAAATTGTATCAAGACATTTTACAGGAGAATGTCGGGGTAGCAGTCCGTCACCTGAAGATTAATAGAAGGTGGATAATGCAACCAGACAATGATCCGAAAGGCAAGAGTAATTCGACAACAGAATGCTTTAAAAAGAAGAAAATTTGTATTTTGGAATGGCTGAGTCAATATCCAGGCCTTAATCCTATAGAAATGATGTGGAAGAACCTGAATCAAGCAGTTCATGCAAGGAAGCCCACCAACATCCCAGAGTTGAAGCAGTTCTATAAGGAGGAACAGCTTAAAATTCCTCTGGTAGAACTTATTGCTATACAAGGGGATCATACCAGTTACAGAAAGAAAAGGTTCACATACTTTCTCCCACAAATACATGAAATATTCTATCATTTTTCTTAATAAATAAATGAACAAGTACAATGTTTAGTGTTATTTATTTAACGAAATCCTCTTTATCTAGTTTTAGGACTTGCATGAAGACCTGATCACATTTTAGGTAATATTTATGCAGAAGTAGAGAAAAAAATTCCACAAGGTCCACAAACTTTCTAGAGCATCTTCTACGAAATCTTAATTAGGTTGCATCCCAGCATCACACACTATTAACTCCACTTCTCATTTCCATTCTGACATGTCAGTCCATGGCCTCCTCCACTGTCGCGACGAGGCCACTCGGGCTGGAGGAGCAACACCTTATATTCTGTCTGGGAAGCCTGCAACCAGATGGCATAAACATTGACTCCTCGAACTTCCGGTAATGACCCACACTCCCCCCCCTTCACTATTCCCCATTCCCATTTTTCCACTCTCATCTCATCTCCTCCCCCTTTTCTTTCTTCCAAGGCCTTCGGCCCTCCCCTATCAGATTCCCCCTTCTCCCGTATCTCTTTCACCTATCAACTTCCCAGCTCTTTACTTTTTTACTTCACTCTTCCTCCCCCTCCCGGCTTCACCTATCACCTTGTCTTTCTTCCTGCCCTCCCCCCACCTTCTTACTCTGACTCATCTTTTTGCTCTAGTCCTGATGAAGGGCCTCAGCCCAAACCATCGAATATACACTTTTCCACAGATGCTGCCTGGCCTGCTGAGTTCCTCCAGCTTGGATTTCAAGCAACTGCAGATTTTCTCTTGTTTGTGATTAGGTTCAATCCCATACCTCTTTTTCAGTAAAACTTTGGCTAGATAGTTGCAATTTCTTACAGTTGCCCTAAATGGGAAAATTCAATCAATTGCAGTTCTAAATTTTTCTCTTCTAGTGGTCTATATAACCTCTTTTGCTACTAGCGCACAAAGGAACTTAAACTGCGCACAAACGGTTGTCACCCTCTACCTCACAGGCACGTTAAATAGATTTCACAATTGTACACAATTACATTTCATTTTCCAATTTTTGATGCAGATGCTGTTGATAACACGGAGTTTGCTATGATTTGTCTGCAGATTTTAGAACTGGCTTAGCTTGAAGAAATTATTGATTCACTGTGTTGAATTCCACAGAAGTAAAGGGCACAAAGGCAAAAGAATTGCTCGTTTATTTGAACTGGAGTGGCAATGAAACAGTAGAAACCGCTACACCAAAAGCTCATGTGGTCAGGAACGTGCAGCTACAAGAAATATTTATTATGATAAAGAACCAGGTGATACCTGCCTGTATTGTTGTGATGCCAAAGTTGCTGGGGGATTTGCAAATGGAAAAAAGTGGGGTGATTTAAACTTTGCTTTTTAAAGTGGCTTTTAGTAAGTAAATCACATATGGACAGTGTGCAAAAGCTCTGGTGAGAAAATTCTTTGTTGCCCGCTATAGGCCTGCTACATATGTTTTGTGAGAGTCTGGATGAATGACTGCAAAAATGACCAAACCCAGAGGAGATCAATATTCTTATTGACAGTTATTTTATTTCTTTTAAACAATGAATAACAAACTGGACTTGGTAGGTTATTTTCCTTAAAGCAGCTTCAGGTTTACTTCTACTTAAAAATTCAGCGTGCTCATGTTGTTGTCACTGGGCAAAAAATTGCACAGTACAAGATTTTTGTGCCAATGGTCATTACCTATCAGAGGGAACGTTGGCCTGGAGCACTCTTCCTCCTATCCTTAATTGCGCAAGACAATCAAAGTCCTTTTGTGGGAACTACATGAATCTTCCTTCTTTAGGAAGTAGACAAAAACTGCACACAATACCCAAGTGCACTCACCAAACCCCAACATGAACATAGTTAGACTTCCTCACTTACGTATTCAAATCATCCTGTAACAAAAGCTACAAATATCTTCCTTCCTTATCACTTGTTAAACCTGCACAGTGACTATTGGTTACTTATGTACAAGTAGGCCATGATTGCTTTGAACATCAAAGCTACCCAGTCGCTCACTATTTAACAAATAGCCATACTTGTCTTTTGGGCATCAAAACGAGCTACCTGATTTTTTCTACATTATATCCTTTTTTCATAGTTATTAGGAGGATATAAAGAGATTTTCACTTGAAACTCTTTACATCCTCCTCCATACTGACACAATCACATAATTTTGTATTGTCAGCAAACTTGGAAGTAAGACAGTTGACATTCTCAGCCAAAGCTTTGATATAAATTGTGAGTGGCAGAGAGTAAACACCACAGAATTCATTTATCTCATTCTTTCTTCCTGATAACAAATTTCTCAAATCATGTCAGTATATTAACCCTATTTCTGTCTATTCTAACCTCGCTCACCATCCTCCTACACAGGGAGTTATTGGAAGCCTTCAAATACACCACATCTACTGGCTTCTCTATTTTTTCCAGTCCATCCCCAGAGATTTCTAGTAGATTAATGGAACATGATTTTCTTTCATAAATCCATACTGGCTTGACTTGATCCTACTTTCTGGATGTTGTTATTACATTCTTTATTGCCAGTTTCAATACTTTCTCCATACTTGTCATAAGACCTGAGGGACTGCAGTTTCCTTCCTCCTCCTCAAATAGGGACGTCTTACTCGCTGCCCTGCAATCCACAGAAGCATTTCCAGAATCTAAAGAACTTTGGATAATCGGAGCATCCATTTTTTCCATAGCCACATCTGTCAAAATTCTGGCATGTAGCTAATTGAGCCTAAGTCAGCTTTCATCATGCTCTATTTTGACAAACAGCTTCTTTCCTTCACTTTCTCATTCTCACTAGAAATCAGTTCAGTTCTCTCATATGTCTGGCATGATTTTTTCTAAAGATAGACACAAGATCACTGTTCCTGCTAAGCTGTGCAGGTACGTTAACAGCGCAGTAAGTGAAATGTTCCTGAGCAGTTGGAATTTTCTTTTATATAATGTTTTACAGGCTGTGCAAAAAAAAAATTCTTACCCAGAGCAAAGGTTGTAAAAAAAAATAGAGGGAACATAACACGTGTTTAATTTCTTTGCTATTTCAATATTGCCTAATAAAATTTTTCCTGCCTCTGACTGCAAAGGTACCACATTAGCTTTTGCTTGTATCTGATACCTGCATAAAGAGTTTACGTTTGCGTTTCTCATAGGTCTACTCTCATATTCTGTCTTTCCTTTTTTACCCAAAAATAATTCCTTGATGGTCTGAGGCAGAGTTCCACAATGCCCCCAATGTTCTGGCCTACTGCTATGTTTGGCAACTTTCTGAGCTGTTTCCTTGGACTGAATTTGTCTTGTCAGCCACGTTTGAGCTTTTGTGGGTTTTCCCTTACCCCAGAGGAGAGGGTTCGCAGACTCCCTCCATTTCACTCCATTATCCTTCATAATCTCTGATATCATTCCCTTGCCATATGCCATTCACCTGGGACTGACTATTCCTCTTCAGGGTCATTCTTCTGTCCCTTCTAATAGCCATTGCTTCCCAAGCAAAATACATATGAAATAACGGGAGATGCCACATTTGCTGTTCACTCTCCCTCTGCACCATCTACATATTCAATCAAATATACCCTTCTGGATGAGGCAGTAGGTGACTTGCATTTTTACCACTTCCCTTAATCCCATTAGGTGCTCACAATGTGGTCTCCACACCACTCTCAATTTTATTCATTTTTAAGGTAATTTTAGGCTGAAATTTGTTTTATTTGCTTTATTTCTGCTCCTTTCCGATCTTTTTCCAGACAGGGCCACAGGCCATTTCTCAGCGCAGCAAAGGCTTGGCCAGAGTTTAGTCTGACATCAGACCACGAAGGATATCCAGCAAAAAACAGATTGTCAAAGATATGCAGAATTAATTATTTCATTATACAACCACATTAAGACTGATTGATACAAATTCTGAAAATCAAGTTTAATATGTAAATTTTAAAGAAAGAGAAAAATAACATTGTCCTATCCAGAAACTCTATGATCTCTCCATGCAAACTATAAAAGTTACTGCTTTGATTTCAAATTTTCTTGTGTTAACTGGTCGTAATTTTATTGTAAATTAGACAAAGCAAGTTAAAGGACATTAAAATATAAAAAATCAAATGCATTCTGTTTTACTTCCATTGTGGAAATTGCTAAGATCATCACAAAAATAAAATATTATTGAGCCCTGCATAAAATGATCGGGAAAATCTGTTAGATGCTTCTTTAGAAAATACAATAAAAAATTATTGTTTTAACAATAAAATCTAAAGTTAAAATTACAGAGTCCAGGCATGTAAATCAGTTTATTACCTTCACAGCCATTATTTCTCTATTAATTTTCACAGATTAAGAGACAACCGTGGTCAACTATGCCAACAGCTAATTAATTTTAATGCAAAAAATTCTATATTATAGCCTCAAATTTAAAAACATGTTTAAAAGAATGTTATATAAAATAAACTGAATCAATTTGACAAAATTTTCATTTCCACAAATACTAAATAAAATACATTTTTACATTAATGCAAAATGCTTTGGGGTCCTATTAAGGAAGACTGCAAGGAAGGCATAAAATGTCTGACATTTCCAGCTCAAATACATTTCTCTGAGGACTTTGTTTTAAAACTGTTTTGTAAATGGATCTCTTGGAAACATAATTATTTAAAGCCACTTAGTTCATTTCTTAAAGTAATTAACAGCTGATTTAATTGTATTGCTTAATTTATATCTACACTGATAAAAACAATGAAAGATTTAGTGATATATCACAAGCATGAGAAAGTCGGCAGATGCTGATAACCCAAAGCAACACACACAAAATGCTGGAGTGACTCAGCAGACCAGGCAGCATCTATGGAAAAGAGTGAACAGTCAACATTTCGGGCTGAGACCCTTCTATAGGACTGTAGAAGACACAGGCTCTGATGAAGGGTCTCAGCCTGAAACATTGACTGTTTACTCGTTTCCATACATGCTGCCTGGCCTGCTGAGCTCCTCCAGCATTCTCTTTAGTGTTGCATGATTTATAAAAGTACATTGTAATCAGGGCAAAAGTAACCTTTAAAGATTAAATTTGTCAACTACGGGAAACATTATATTTTACTTTTACGTGTCTCAGATATATTCAATAAGCACAGGCTCATGCAAGACGTCTGTTTTGCAAAATAAAGATTAGATTGGTTCTCCATCTAAAATATACTGCTGTACTAGTTACATCTTGGCGAATATGAATAAAAACTAAAATAAAACAGTATACTAATAAATTTTGTCCATTATCCTTCCTAGTTGCTATAGTTTAACAAAAGGTAGATCTGCTCATTTGAGGCCACAATCTTGGGTGTGCATTATTTGAAACACTGATGCCATTCAAGGTACTTAACTTTGTCACTCTTGTTATAATGCTTAACTTCTATTTTCCCAAGTGAAAAATAACTTTATTTTAAAGGAACTTCGCCTTCAAGTTGTCAAAAAGATATGATTACTAATATTCATGACACAGCTACAGTATTTTCAGACTGCGATAATAAAAGAATATCTCTCCCCAAACCAAAATACCTAACTGGTGACAGTTCTAATTAGTGTACTCACAGTTCTGTGATCATGCATTCAAAATTGATTTTGGTTTTAATCAAAATTACTAATGGATTTGTTCTAACAATCGTTAATTAAAACATGTCATGATTAAATAACACAAGTTTATATTAGCAACACAGACAAAATGCTGGAGAAATTCATTAAATCAGGCAGCAGCTATGGAAATGATTGGACAGTCAACATTTTGGGCTGAGACCCTTCCTAAGGGCTGGTTTATATTGTTGCAATATGAATCCGATTTGTAAAGTTTTAAATATACCTACATCTGAAATCAGTAATAAAAAGCTAGCATATAAGCTTGAACAGTGCCAATATAAGAGACTGCATGTAACTATCTCTGAAACCAGTTACATATCCAGTGCTTTATTCAGTCACTTCCCACAAAACGAATGATGCAGACAACAAACTACCAGATTTAAAATAAAGATGTTCAAAAATTGAGATAAAATGCATCCCTTCGATCCACTCCACTCAGCAATACCAGCCCCCCCCCCCCCTCGAATTTAATCCTAGCCAAATTGTGGGACAATTTACAATGATCAATTAACTACTAACTGGTCTGTCTTTGGATTGTGGGGAGAAACTGGAGCACCTGGAGAGGAAACCTGTGCAGTCATGGGGAGAACGTATAAACTCCTTAGAGGCAGCAGCAAGAATTGAACCCAGTTGTCCTCACTGTAAAGTGTAGTGCTAACCACTACACTACCGTGCTGCCCCAAATTAAACTGCTAAACCACGCCTGTGCTATCAAATGTAGTTTGGTGGGCTTTCAGTGCTAACAGTGAAAATTGATTAAGGGGTGGGTTTTATGTAATTTGATTTGACATGTAATATAATTGAACTTTTCCGGTCTGTGATCAAATATCTGCAAAGCACCATTATTGAGTTTTGCTTTCAGAGTCAGTATAGTTATATAAGCATCCTATTCAGATACATTTATGTGAGCATCCAAGATTTCCATTGAACGAAATAAGGTTTATAGACATTGATTTTGAATAATGAATCAAGAAAGAAGCAGGCATAGCAATAAGTCCCCAATAGTAAAAGTGATGATTTGAAATAAATACTAGGGTGTTAAGTTCCGCCTGGCTCTTCTAGTTACTTTCTTACATTCCAAGTGAATCAGCTGAAGCAGTGCAAAAATTCAAGGAACGCTGTTTCATTTTAGCTGTGTACCTGTGTATAGTTGAATAACAATTAAGTTTGAACTTGAATGTGAATTCTCAGTCTAAGAGAGTTACCATCAAAAAGCACATTTTTGTGCATTTCTCTGGAATCTTATATGCTGGTTCAAAATTATATTTTGTCAGGGTCAAACTCTTCCGATAAAACTGCCTTCACCCCAAGGTTAATAGACCGAAAATTTGACAGCTACAGTTCAGGTAAGCTCTTTGAATTGGCTTCATATTTAGGGGGAAACTGACTGACTTGCTACTTTTTAAAACACAGAACACTATTTAACTTATCAAGAAATAACACCAAACTATTAATTGACTTAGTATTGATATTTTCAAAGATGATTTTCTGATAGTTTGCAACACATATTATTCACAGATAAAGGGCTGTGCATCATCCTTCAAGATTTTCCTCTGGTGATAAACTAATTTTTAGCTGAGGTGATGCAGCTACTCCATGGTTTCGCAATGAAATTTGCTGAGGAATCCTCGAAGGAAAAATACAACCGTGGCTTAGCATTAGTGCTGCTGCTTCACCAACTCCAGCAACACAGTTTGATCCCAACGTGTGGAATCTGTGCGTGGCCTCGCCGTGACCAATCAGGTCTTCTCACACGTACCCAAGTGTGCAGATTAGCTCCTGAACATTATCTCTGGTGTCAGTGGGTGGTAGAAGGATTCGGGGTCGGGTGGGGGGGGGGGGGCAATTGCTTTGCATGAGAGAAAAGGGCTACAAGGAAATAAATGTAGGAATGGGATTGATGCATTTGCTCTGAGTCTGCACAGATTATAAAGGCTGAATGATCTTGTTTCATGTTGTAAAGCAACATTTAAAAAAGTGAGAACAATTAAGTTGGATTAGATTTATTTATCACACGTACATCGAAATAGTAAATCAAAGAGGAATGTGCCGGGGCATCACCTGCGCCAGCACAGAATGCCTACAACTCACAATATGTCTCTGCAATGTGGGAGGACACTGGAGCACTCGGAGGAAACCCATGCAGTCACAGGGAGAACATACAAACTCTTTACAGGCAGCGGTGAGAATTTAACCCCATTTCTTCACTGCTGGCTGGCGCGTAAACCAATCCACTAATTTCTACACTACCACCCCGTCCCACTTGTTACAATATGCAACCTAATTGCATCAGCTCATTGAGTATTTTGGTCTGGAATTTTAGATAGAAAGGCCTTTTAAATAGTAAATTTAGCAACAACTTAAAAGCGATCTTACTTTTCCAAGTTTGTTGAAAAATAAATGCAAAGCTCCATTAACGGGTAATAGACAAAATAGCACCCAAAGAGTATTTTTAATACAGAAGCAGAACTTGGGAGCCCTTGGGAGTCCTAAGGGTTAATTTGCAGCTTGAGTCTGTGGTGAGGAAGGCAAGTGCCATGTCAGTATTCATTTCAAAAGACTAGAATATAAAAGCAAGGATGCAATGCTGAAATGTTATAAAGCACTGGTGAGGCCTCACTTGCAAGTTTTGGGCTCTTTCTTTGTGAAAGGATGCGCTGAAACTGGAGAGGGTTCAAAGGAGGTTTACAAAAATGATTTCAGGACTGAATGGCTTGTCATATGAAGAGTGTTTGAAGACTCTGGGCCGGTATTCACTACAATTCAGAAGAATGAGGGGTGACCTCATTGAAACCTAAATGGTGAATGGCCTTGATAGAGTGGATGTTTCCTATGATGGGAAAGTCTCAGACCAGAGGAAACCACCTCAGAATAGAGCGGTGTCCTTTGAAAACAGATGAGGAGGAATTTCTTTAGGCAGAGAGTGGTAAATCTGTGGAATTCTTTGCTACAAGCAGCTGTGAAGGCCAAGTCTTTATGTATATTTAAGGCAGAGATTGATAGATTCTTGATTGGTCAGGGCATGAAGGAATGTAGGGAGAAGGCAGGAGACTGGAGTGGAAAACTGGATTAGCCATGATGAAATGTTGGAGCAGACTCGATGGGCCAAATGGTTTAATCCTGCTCCTATACCTTATGGTCTTATCTAACTGGATCGATGTACAAATGTTTGAGAACCTCTGATCTATAGCAACAACTTCTGAGTTAAATATTTCACAAACTCTATTCAAAAAGGACATTGCCATCTTGATGGAACTTTGCAGGGCACTACTAATCCCACAGAGACGGGAACAAAGCAGCACTAAAAACAAAACAATCAAAGATTAAAATTCCAATAAATTGCAACCACTATCAGCTTACTGAACAGTTTGTAGAATAGTTTATTGATAATAAACTAAAACAGAATTTCACCATTAATAAGCCTGAGGTCATGTGATAATGCCATTTTTGCATAACCTGATCACCGACTGTATTGCAAAACTTTCTTGCAAGGTGACAATGTTCTTTATTATCAAAAGGCAAAAATAAAAGGCTTATATTAGTCAGTGCCTCAGCTGGTGCAAAGCATTAAGAGTTGGAAAACAAGTGTTCCCAAATGGTCAGATATATTTTTGCTTCTTTACATAATTGGCTGTATCCTTTTGACAACTCTTGCACACAAAAAAAAAAAGATTGCAAACTCAAGCAGTGAAGAGGTAAGGGCTCTGCCAGGTCAAAATCAAAAATAGAATATATGGCTTTACAAACCAAGCCTGCATTGGGTACAATAATAATTACTTTGCTTTGCTCTAACTTGAGCATTGCATTGAGGTTTTCAGAACTAGATTTTTTTTTAATTTTAGCTGCATTTACTGTACTTTGCACTTTGTGAATTTTTAAAAATAATGTAGCTATATATATTTGAACTATCTTACAATCTTACTTTCTAACCAATTTTCAGACTCCTGATAAGTAAGGACATAAAAGCAGGATTAAAATATAAAGTTAAATCCCAGTGAGATTTAAGAATATTTACTCAGATAAACTCCACATACACACATAATGCAAGTTTTATTCATTAGAGAAAGCAACAAAATCTAACAGCCAAAATTCCACACAAATGATAAGGTTGAGACAGCTTTTAAAATAAAACCTTCAAACAGCTTTTCACTATTAATACTCCAGCTGTTCAATGTCAAAAAGTGGTTTGCTGCAGAAATAATACAAAGTAATCTGGTCTTAATATTTATAAAAATCCTGTCTACCAAATGCATGGTATTTCTCCGGATGAGGGACAGAAAATCAAAGCACACTCCCAAAACAGGATAAGCAGATGAGTCAAAACAAAAACCTGACAGTACTATGCATCCTCTGCTAGAAAAGTAATTTTTTTCAATTATCTTTGAAGTAGGCAGGGATTTTAAAACAAAACGTTTGTCCTACCTTTTGTTGCAATCCTCACACACTGTGTCTTTGTCTCCTATAAACACAAATTGAAATAGTAAGAAGAGAATTGACTTCATTACTTACATTCTTCATACACATGAGAAGTAAAAATCGTTACGTTAAATCTCCCTCTAAAGGCGCAATGTGCAATTTATAATAAATAGCATGTACAACAAGATAGTCAATATAATATAGAAATACAGTTGTGTCAGCATGAGTTAATCAGTCTGATAGTCTGGTGGAAGAAGCTGTTTCAAAGCCCGTTGGTCCTGGCTTTTATGCTGCGGTACCGTTTCCCAGATGGTAGCAGCTGGAATAGATTGTGGCTGAGGTGACTTGGGTCCCCACTGATCCTACGGGCCCTTTTTACACACCTGTCTTTGTTAATGTCCTGAACAGTGGGAAGTTCACAACTACAGATACACTGGGCTGTCCGCACCACTCTCTGCGGAGTCCTGCAATTCAGGGAAGTACAGTTCCCATACCAGGCAGTGATGCAGCCAGTCAGGATGCTCTCAATTGTGCCCCTCTAGAAAGTTCTTAGGATTTGGGGTCCTATACCAAACTTCTTCAGCTGTCTGAGGTGAAAGAGGCACTGTTGTGCTTTTTTCACCACACAGCCAGTATCGACAGACCATGTGAGATCCTCGGTGATGTTTATGCTGAGGAACTTAAAGCTGTTCACCCTCTCAACCCCAGATCCATTGATGTCAACAGGGGTTTCCATTCCTCCTGTAGTCCACAACCAGCTCCTTTGATTGTAGTATCAAAAACAAACTGATCCAGAGACCTACTATTTCGTCATTTCACACAGTTTTCTTTCATCAGGCTTTTGGGACAACTTCTGCTACATTGTTCGAAGTCCAATTTACACCCTTCTCCAATGTTTGCTGAAGTAACATCGGAAGATCAATTCACTATGTTTATCCCCCACCCAAAATAAAATTAATTATGCCATCCTGTATTTCTACCTGTTTCCTGTAGAACTGACCCTTGGATCTGCAGTCAGGAAGAAATTATTAGGAAGATAGGAGATGGAGTATAAGGGTGTTTGAATTTAAAGAACTTCGTTTGAACAAACTCTTATTTTCCCTTTCTTCTTGAGCAAATCTAAAAGGTAATCTTCCAATCCCCTCACCAGCATTTCACAATTGTTTTTACAGTTCAAACCATACCAAACAGTATTAAGCTGGGCGACTGGAAGGTGCACTGCTTATGAATGACAAAGTCAGTCATGTCCTGATGAGATAGTGAAAGGTATTTTCCCCATACATGAATGCATATTTGAGTCATGTTTTGTAAAAATACATGGAATGCATACAAAATAAATTACAAAGAGTGAGACCATGTCATAATGGTAACAGTGTTAGAGTGGATAATTAATGGTCAGAATGCCTCTTTATTGAGACCTATTTAATTACGTTGCCATTCTTGCCACTTTGGAGGTAGGGTTGGGTTAGGAGTAGGAATTTTAACCACCAAATAATTTTTGTGGAGATATTTATAATTTTACTCTCCAGCAAGAATGAGTCCCTTTGACTGAAGACATAACCAAAAAACAAAGCATGCTTGTCGGCTTTAAATTAGTAATCAACCCCGAATCCAGCCCTGGAATGTTTTTTTTTCCCCTTGTCTTGTGGAATTTTGCCTCAGTTTTCCACAGCACTTCCAAGAGTCTCTTCTTCATGCAATCAGCTGCACATTATTACGAGCAAGTGAGTACACCCATGTACAGAATTCACTCTGAAGCTCCAGCAAGCAATGAGCCAGGGTACAAACTTCTCATCGCAATGCACTACACTCACCTTTTCAACGCTGCTCACAGCTTGGAAGTGTATGTGATATCCTTTTCTAGGGGCCAGTGGAGGATTCCAAAACCCACCATAGGTTTTATTGTCACCCACTGTGAAGGGTGTTTGTTCAGATATCCCAGTAGGAGGAAGCTCTGCAGCATAATAGTATGGTGACCCACGAGCTGCCGCAGTTTGATAGGTCACTGGAATCCGGAAGCACTCTGCCACACCTGCCTCCCTTTTAGATCTTTGGGAACTCACTTGCTCGACAACAACTTGGTAGGCACTATGAAAGAGAAGATATAAAGCTCCATTTACACGTGAGTACAGCACAATTGGTATTTCTTCAGTTTATAGATTCATAGAGGTACAGGCCCTTCAGCCTGTCATGTCTGTGTCAATCATCAAGAACCCATCTTACCCTCACCTTATTTAATACCCCTCCCCTTTTCCCATCAACTTACCTAGCTTCTACCACTAATCAACACAATAAGGTTCAATTTACAGTGGCCATTTAACATACCAAACTAACAAAATCTGCAAATATTTTCTTTAACTTGCTCTAGGCAGTTCTGGCAATTTGAAAAACAAATTGTGACACAGCACAGTAACAGGCCCTACTGGCCCAATGAGCCTGCACCACCCAATTACACCGACCTGATGTGACCAATTAACCCGCAAACCCATAGGTCTTTGGAATGTGGGAGGAAACCAGAGCACCCTGAGGAAAACCATGTGGTCACAGGGAGAACACAGAAATTCCTTACAGCCAATGTTTCACCAACCATTACTCTACTGTGCCACCCAAATGAAACAAATACAACAACTTTTGGTAAAAATGGACAAAAAAAAACAGAATTCCATTTAATTAAACATTATGTAGAAAAGGATCCATGGAAGAGTGCTGATACAAACTTTGAACTTTAAATACAAATAATAAAATGTTGCTTTTAGAGTGATTTTTGGGTTTAGCACATTTATTTTTAGCAAATGACTTTGGTTACCAGTCTTCAGGTTGGAATATAAATTGTGGATTTAATTTGGAGTACAGCTCTGATCAATGGTTCCTAAAAGCCATGAATCCCAGACTAGACAATGCTGATTAAAATTCATTTGGATATCTATGGTGTGGGTGCAAATCGGGAGGTGTGAAGTCTGTGGGTAGTTTCAAAGAAAGCATTGTAAATACATTGTAAATATGGATTTGTCCTTTGATGCTTTGCACATAAAATATTGAGCACTATGTTTGGCCAGCCACACCTTTCCACTAAAAGCATCTTCACATGATGCCTACTGTACTTTGTTTTGCTGAATAAAGAATCTGCTCCGTATCTACCAGTACCGTGCTTCAGTGACTTCATTCATGCGACAGCAGTTGCCTAATGCTGACCAAATGAGTTTCTCCTTTTCCCAATTATGATGAAATGTTAACCTTACATATTAACTTTGTTTCTCCTTCCATAGCTACTGACCAACTTGCTACACTTCCAGCATTTTTGAAATAATAAATTTGGCCTTACCCAACTTTGTGTACTTCTATACTTTTCCCCATGTGCAATTTTTCAGGAATATCAGAAACATAGTTCATTGTTTATTTGTCCTAATGGTTTCATGGACCAGAGTTTTGTAAATTCCGTATAGACTACAGATCTGGCATTTCTAATTGTCAATAGATCAATGGCGGAATATACAACAGTTTTCCCACCTTGACACCAATATCAATGATCTCATATACCCCAAATTATTTGCTTTCATCTTTTCATTATGAGGCATACAATCTTATCATAACTGAATCATAGCATTTGACATTTTTGCATGTTAGAGTCATAGAAAATTAAAGCACAGAAACAGGTCCTTCTGCCCATCTAGTCCTTGCTGAACCATTTTTCATCCTACACTCAAAACGGTCACATTGATATTCAAGTGATGGTTTAAAATATTAATCCTAGTATAATATAAATGACAAACACTTAGATACAAATATATATGGTGACACACAAAGAGACTTGGGAGTCCTTGTGCAGGATACCCTAAAGGTTAACCTCCAGGCTGAGTCAGTTGTGAAGAAGGTGAATGCAATGTTGGCATTCATTTCTAGAGGTATAGAATATAAGAGCAGGGACGTGATGTACAAGGAACTCATGAGACCACACTTGGAGTATTGTTTACAGTTAAATGTTCCTTATTTTAGAAAGGATATACTTACATTGGAGAGGGTTCAGAGCAGATTCATTAGAATGATTCCAGGAATGAAAGGGTTACTGTATGAGGAAAGTCTGGCAGCTCTTAGGCTGTATTCCCTGGAGTTCAGGAGAATGAGGAGGGATCTCATAGAAACATTCCGAAAGTTAGAAGGCCTGAACAAATTAGATATGGCAAAATTATTTCCCATGGTAGGGAATTCTAGGACAAGAGGGCACGATTTTAGGATTGACGGACGTCCATTTAGAACTGAGAAGCGGAGAAATTACTTCAATCAGAAGGTGGTAAATGTGTGGAATTTGTTGCCACGAGCAGCTGTGGAGGCCAAGTCATTGGGTGCATTTAAGGCAGAGATAGATTGGTTCTTGATTAGCCAGGGCATCAAAGGGTATGGGGAGAAGGCAGGGGAGTGGGGATGACTGGAAGAATTGGATCAGCCCATGACTGAATGGCGGAACAGACTCGATGGGCCAAACGGCCTACTTCTGCTCCTATATCTTATGGACATATTGCCAACCAAGAAAAAGCAGCAAAACTTCACTTGGCTTAAAGAAAATGACAAAAACAATTATCTCATTAAGTAAAAGCAGATGAAGAGAACAAGGTTTTGTTGATATCGCCAAGATGTCTTCACCTGCATTGTACTGTACCTGTAGAAGAAACTTAAATGCCAAAATTTGAAGAGCATTTCTGGTGGATTTCTTCATTATTCTTCTTCTAATTATTTTTAATGCACTCAAAATTCATACAAACTGGTAAATGTCAAAAAATTTATTTTTAGTAATGAATAGACACATGATCTCAACAAAAAAGCCAAACCATCTGTTCTCCAAAATCAACAACAGCAATCTGAAATCCAAGCTCTAGTACTCTTTACAGGTGGAGTTGCTAAAGGAAGTAATACAACCATCTCTCCCTTTTCCTTTTTTCAGCTTTCAAGGTCATCTCTCCTGTTTAACTTGCCTTTTTCTTTTCCATTTGATTTTATGGGCTCTCGCTTTTCACTACACCAAATTCAAAGTCATTCTTATCCCCCCCCCCCACCACCTTCAAACGCTGGTTTTGCTCCAAATCCCCTAAATTTATGTTGACATTACTTATACATTTCATTTATATATTGCATTTCATTGGCTTTGTATCAGCACAATGACAATAAAGTTGAATCTAATCTAATCTAATAAGCAGAATCTTCCTGTTCCAGAACTTAAGCAAGCATTTTTCTTCTATTCCAACTCAATAAACAACTGTACAACTAGTGTCCATCATGGGCAGCAGCCTCCCTGGCATCCAGGACATTTTCAAGGAGTGATGCCTCAAAAAGGCGGCACCCATCAATAATGACTCCCATCACCCAGGACATGCTCTCTTCTCATTGCTAACATCAGGGAGGAGGTACAGGAGCCTGAAGGCACACACTCAATGATGCAGGAACAGAATCTTTCCCTCTGCCATCAGATTTCTGAATTGACATTGAACCCATGAACACTACTGCGCTACTTTTCTGTGCATAACTTAGTTAATTTAACTTTTAATGAAGATATACTTATTACTATAATTCACAGTTTTATTATTATGCATTGCAATGTGCTGCAAACAATTCTACAACATATGCAGGTGTTATTAAACGTGATTCTGATTCAACTGATTATTTCCCCTCTTTACTATATTTACAAAGATTTCTCTCTTTCCTATTGTTCAATTCCCTTGTGGTTGATTTTACTTCACACAACCCTGTCCTTTCCCCATTTTAATTTCTACCAATTTATGTTCCCCTTTTCAATTTCACCTTCATTGGTATAATTGGGCAGCAAACACTGCTACTATAATGGAAGCAACAGAAAAGCACTGGAAGAATTCAGTCGGTCCGGCAGAATTTGTAGAAGGACAGGCTCTTTTGACTCTGGAATGGAAAGATTGAGTAAAAGGTTTCTTCATCTGGCCTATTAGTAGCTGGACTATGTCTTCCACACTATATTAATGACACTGAATGCAGAGGGGCTCAAGTCTACACCTGTAGTAACAATCTATTTATTTATTGTGATAAAGTGCATAACAGGCCCTTCTGGTCCTTCGAGCCATGCTGCCCAGCAACCACTGATCTGACCTTAGTCTCGTCACGGGACAATTTACAACGACCAGTTAACCCACCAACTGGTATGTCTTTGGACTGTGGGAGGAAACTGGAGCACCTGGAGGAAACCCACATGGTCATGTGAAGAATGTACAAACTCCTTACTGATGGCAGCAGTAATCTATATACGCAACAGATATGAACATCTCAAGAGGCCTACAATGCATCCTGAGTTAGGGAGTTGAAGCTGGAGCTGGATGAACTACGGATCATTCGTGAGGCAGAGGCAGAGATAGATAGGAGTTATCAGGAGGTAGTCACACTAAAAAACCAAGATTTAGGAAGATGGGTGACGGTCCAGAGAGGCAGGGGGAGCAGGCAGAGAGAGCAGAGCACCCCTGCGGCCATTCCCATTAACAATAAGTATACCCTACTGGATACTGTTGATGGGGATGACCTACCAGGAATGAGTTGCAGTGGTCCTGCCTCTGGCACAGAGGTTGAACCCTCAACTAGAAAGGGGAGGAGGGAGAAGAAGAGAGCGATAGTTTTAGGGGATTCTATAGTTAGGGGGGCAGATAGGAGATTTTGTGGGGCAGATCGGGAGTCTCGGATGGTATGTTGCCTCCCTAGTGCCAGGGTCTGGGACATCTCAGATCGGGTGCAGGCTATTCTTGAGAACGAGGGCATGAACCCAGATGTAGTGGTCCATGTAGGGACCAACGATGTAGGTAAGGTGAGTGAGGGGGTCCTGCTTAGAGAGTTCAGGGAGTTAGGAGTGAAGCTGAAAGGCAGGACCTCCAGGGTGACAATCTCGGGATTGCTACCTGTGCCACGTGCGAGTGAGGCGAAGAATAGAATGATTATGCACATTAATACGAGGCTGAGAGCATGGTGCAGGAAGGAAGGGTTCAGGTTTTTGGATAATTGGTCTTTGTTCCAGGGACATTGGGATCTGTTTCGAAGGGACGGTCTACATCTGAACCGGAGGGGTACTAACATTCTTGCAGGAGTGTTTGCCAGTGCTGCTCGGGGGGGTTTAAACTAGATGTGCAGGGGGCAGGGATCCAGATCCAGAGGGTTGGTCAGAAGGAGCATGGGGTTAAAAGTGTAGAAGGTTTGGGTGATCTTGAGAAGGTCATCAAAATTCAGGGTGCAATTAGCCCGATGGAAGTTCAAGGAGCTGGGTTAGGTACAGTAGACAGTGTTTTAAGCAAAGAGAGGAGGAATGGGCTAAGAATTCTATACTTGAATGCGCATAGTGTCAGAAATAAGACAGATGAAGCTCAGATGAAAATGGGGAACTATGATATTGTTGGGATAACGGAGACATGGGTGCAAGGGGATCAGGCCTGGGAATTGAGTGTACCAGGGTATATGTGCTATCGTAGAGACAGAAATATGGGAAGAGGGGGTGGGGTGGCCCTGTTGGTGAGGAATGAGATTCAGTCTTTAGCAAGAGGTGACTTGGGAACAGGGGAAGTAGAGTCTGTGTGGATTGAGCTGAGGAACAGTAAGGGTAAAAAGACCCTAATGGGTGTTGTGTACAGGCCCCCAAACAGTAGCGTGGATATTGGGTACAAGTTGATTAGGGAGTTAACATTGGCATGTGCTAAAGGTAATGTAGTCGTTATGGGAGATTTCAACATGCAGGTGAACTGGGAGAATCAGGTAGGTGCTGGACACCAGGATAGGAAGTTTGTGGAGTGTCTAAGGGATGTATTTTTGGAACAGCTTGTGCTTGAGCCAACCAGGAACGAGGCTATTTTGGACTTGGTGATGTGTAATGAACAGGAATTGATAAGTGATCTTGAAGTAAAGGAGCCATTAGGAAGTAGTGATCATAACATGATAAGTTTTTATCTACAATTTGAGAGGGATAAGGGCAGATCAGAGGTGTCAGTGTTGCAATTAAATAAAGGAGACTACGGAGCCATGAGGGAAGAGCTGGCCAAAGTTAAATGGGCGGATGCCCTGGCAGGAAAGACAGTGGATCAGCAGTGGCAGATATTCTTGGGCATAATACAAAAGATGCAAAAGCAGTTCATTCCAATGAGAAGGAAGGATTCAAAGAGGGGGAAAGGGCCACAGTGGTTGACAAAGGAAGTCAGAGATTGTATAGCATTAAAGAAAAAGAAGTATGACAGGGCTAAGATGAGTGGGAATACAGATGATTGGGAAAGTTTTAAGGAGCAGCAGATCTTAACTAAAAAAGCAATAGGGAGAGAAAAAATCAGGTATGAGCTCAGTCTAGCCAGGAATATAAAAGGGGATAGCAAAAGCTTTTTTAGCTATGTGAAGAGAAAGAAGATAGTTAAGAACAATGTTGGCCCCTTGAAGAATGAATTGAGAGAAATTGTTATGGGAAACAGGGAAATGGCAACAGAATTTAATGCGTACTTTAGATCTGTCTTCACCAGGGAGGACACAAGCAATCTCCCAGATGTATGGATGGGCCAGGGTCATAAGATATCAGAGGAATTGAGACAGATTGACATTAGGAAAGAAACTGTGATGAGTAGACTGGTAGGACTGAAGGCTAATAAATCCCCGGGTCCAGATAGTCTGCATCCGAGGGTTCTAAAAGAGGTGGCTCAGGAAATTGCGGATGCATTGGTAATCATTTTCCAATGTTCCTTAGATTCAGGATCAGTTCCTGAAGGTTGGAGAGTGGCTAATGTTATCCCACTTTTCAAGAAGGGAGGGAAGGAGAAAACGGAGAACTATTGCCCTGTTAGCCTAACGTCAGTCGTGGGGAAGATGCTTGAGTCCATTATTAAGGATGAAATAGTGGCACATCTAGATGGCAGAAATAGGATTAGGCCGAGCCAGCATGGATTTACCAAGGGCAAATCATGCTTGACTAATCTGTTGGAGTTTAATGAGGGTGTAACAAGGATGTTAGACAAGGGTAAGCCAGTGGATGTTGTATACCTAGATTTTCAGAAGGCATTCGATAAGGTGCCACATAGGAGATTGGTGAGTAAAATCAGAGCTCACGGCATTGGGGGCAGGGTTTCAACATGGATAGAAAACTGGTTGGCAGATAGAAAGCAAAGGGTAGCAGTGAATGGGTGTTTCTCGGACTGGCTGGAGGTGACTAGTGGGGTACCACAGGGCTCTGTATTGGGACCACAGCTCTTTACGATTTATGTCAATGATTTAGATGAGGGCATTGAAAACTATATCAGCAAGTTTGCTGACGATACTAAACTGGGTGGCAGTGTGACATGCGAAGAGGACATTAGGAGAATACAGGGAGACTTGGATAGGCTGGGTGAGTGGGCAGATACTTGGCAGATGTCATTCAATATGAATAAATGTGAAGTTATCCACTTTGGAAGCAGGAACAAGAGGGCAGAGTATTGTCTGAACGGTGTAGAGTTAGGTAAGGGAGAAATGCAAAGAGACCTAGGAGTCCTAGTTCACCAGTCAATGAAGGTGAATGAGCAAGTGCAACAGGCAGTGAAGAGGGCAAATGGAATGTTAGCCTTTGTTACAAGGGGAATTGAATACAAGAGCAAGGATGTCCTTTTGCATTTATACAGGGCCCTGGTGAGACCACACCTGGAATATTGTGTACAGTTTTGGTCTCCAGGTTTAAGGAAGGACATTCTGGCAGTTGAGGAAGTGCAGCGTAGATTCACTAGGTTGATTCCTGGGATGGCAGGGCTGTCTTACGCAGAGAGATTGGAGAGATTGGGCTTGTACACGCTGGAATTGAGGAGATTGAGAGGGGATCTGATTGAAACGTTTAAGATAATTAAAGGATTTGATAGGATTGAGGCAGGAAATATGTTCCAGATGTTGGGAGAGTCCAGTACCAGAAGGCATGGATTGAAAATAAGAGGTCAGTTATTTAAAACAGAGTTGAGGAAGAGCTTCTTCTCCCAGAGAGTTGTGCAGGTGTGGAATGCACTACCTCGGAAGACGGTGGAGGCCAATTCTCTGGATGCTTTCAAGAAGGAGCTAGATAGATATCTGATGGATAGGGGAATCAAGGGGTATGGGGACAAGGCAGGGACTGGGTATTGATAGTGAATGATCAGCCATGATCTCAGAATGGCGGTGCAGACTCAAGGGGCCGAATGGTCTACTTCTGCACCTATTGTCTATTGTCTATCTCTACTTGCAACTTGCAATCCTAACTATACACTTTGTTTCCCATGTTTGTCAGCCAGACAGATGCTGAACAATGTCCTGATGTAGGCTGAATCATTCTGCCTGTGGTCAGCCATTCCTAAAGAAATATTTGTTTTGTCATTTCCACATAAGTTAGTTCCAAAACTGTGCTGAGAAATTTAACTCTCTGATCATATGCCAGGGCTTAATAGGGGACAAAGTTCCAACTCCAGCTTCACCCTGTCAGACGTTATTGGGAATACGTTACCTGAGAACTTTGAGTCACCAAGGTGGAGCTGAGCAGTGAAACTGGCTCTCCGTATCTGGTTGAGGTTCGTGTGAGTAAGTTGAGCCACAATCAACAAACTGGTTTCAGTATACTTTGAGATAAACTTTACCATTTTAGTCACCTATCAGTTCTGCTATTTCACCTCATCAAAGGTCCTTGTGGCTCACTGGACAGGTTTTAAGGTCACAGTGAAGTCTTCCAGACAGTGGTGGGCCCTTGGAATATACTGCCTGAGAAAGTGGTACAAGCAAGATTTGCACTCGATAAGCACTTGCAGAGAGGCTCAGTTCACACTTGGGATAGTTGTGTGAGGCTCTTGCTCTAACTCTGTGATCTTGAATATCAACTGTTGTTAATATTCAAGTTAGACATACTCGGTTTCATTTCTGAACCACCATCCTGGATTGAATCATGCTTCCTCTATCTCACTTTTTTGGAATCGGTGACACTGGTGGTATTAAGAACAAGGTGGT
Source organism: Hypanus sabinus (assembly GCF_030144855.1). Classification (NCBI taxonomy): domain Eukaryota; kingdom Metazoa; phylum Chordata; class Chondrichthyes; order Myliobatiformes; family Dasyatidae; genus Hypanus; species Hypanus sabinus. The sequence continues at coordinate 25,594,925 of NC_082715.1, forward strand.
GCATTGAAAAAAAAAACAAGATTTTAAAAAAGATATCCCTGTTTGTTTCTTCCACAGGCTTTCAATGTCCCTATCTTAGGCTATTTTCTACCACAAATCCAATCCCCTTGATCACCTTGGGCTCTGCCATTCAGGATACCTTTGTGATTTGCATACATTCTTAATCCATTAAAGGTCTCAGGCAGGACACATTGGGATGGTTGTGTGAGGCTCTTTCATCAATTCAATATTCTCTCATTTTGTTAATACCATTTCGGCAACTGTTGCTAGACATACTCTGAACCACCCGCCTGGATTAAATGATGCTTCTTCTAACTCACTTGTTTGGACTTCCTGAAGCTGATTTAGTAAGAGCCAATGATACCCCATCAACTTTCATTGTTCTCAGATTGTAGACCCAATTTATCCTTCCCTAGACTCCCTACACATGTTGAGAAAAAGCCACTTTGTCCTTCAAAATGATTGCAATGTTAAAATGATTTCAACTGAGACTTCAAACCACTTGGTGCAGATCCGACATTTATGATTGAGATCATAAGCAGGGAAACACTTAAACAGAAAAACTGAGCTGATTCAGCATTGATACTCACTCACTGGATATTGGCAGCTCATTTATCAAATACTCCACAGTAAAAATTATGCTAAGCATCAATGATAAATAAACTGAATCTAAATTTTGATTGAAGTGTTCTCATTGCTTGAAATTTGTCATGAAATCTAAGTATTCGACTTGTTATAAATTAATCTAACAGTTCAGTAATCTTAGTGATATAGCAGCCAAAAAACATCCTTTGAATGCTACATTGTTCAAATTTAGACTTTAATTTTTATGGATTTTTGAATTATTCAGTCAATTTTATAGGCATCCTGTGATACTGTTTGCTTTAGTACATTTACCGTACTTAAGAGGAACTGCCAAAAACGGAGTGAACTGACCTGAATGAATAATGAATAATTTCAAGGACTCTTTATGCTACTACATTTTTAGGTAGCATGAACTTTATATCAATTCTGCAACATTTACAATCGCATAATTTGGATTGCTTGATTCATATGTTGCCAAATCAAAACATGCTTAGATTTGTTAAAATACACAGGCTGCTTTTTATAATGGCTTCTCCCCACTTCTAGACTCTGGAGAGCCATCATTATCTGTGATCAAAAGGAGGAAGGCAGACAACTGTTCCAACATCAATGCTGGCCTTGAGTCACCCACTAAGAAACAACCAAGATCCAATTTATTCTTGCTGCTATGTGTAGAGCCATTTTACAGATGGTTTCAAAGGTTTCAATGCTCATCGTATAATTTTCTTTTCTACTTAGTCAGTGATTTTTTGATCTCTATTTCCTTCATTGCAAGAGTGTCTCAGGAACATCCAAGCAATTATGTAAAAATAGGGGTAGAATTTTACAGTACACAATGGTCACAAATGGGTGAAAATATTGAGAATATTTTATATAATATTTATATCTAAACAGATATTCAAGTTCTACAGGGCTCAAAGAACAAGCCAGAAGTACTTAGATGGCTTAATAAAAGATTTAAATGTAAGTTCTATATTTGTTGCAGAAACCATGTAAAATTACCCGATCCAAATGATCAAATTACCAAATCACACTCACAGATAATGATCCCAATGAAGTATTTGAGTCATAGAAATGTACAGCACATAAACAGGCCCTTTGGCTCATCTAGTCCATGCTGAAACCATTTAAACTGCCTACTCCCATATTATAAGAACTCAAACATTATTTCCACATTTGGTTTAGCTTGCTGTTTGACACCATCTGTGAACTTCACGGTAATCTGTGGCCCATTTTCAGAAGATAAGAATTTCTGAGTATTAAGTTCTACTGGCGTATTACTGTATTTTTGTTCTTCCACTCTGATTTATGGTTATCGCAAGTACCTTTGGGTCTGGAGGTTAAAGTGGAGCAGCAAGGAAGTTGAGAGTAAGCTGCTGACAGAATAAAGAGGAGAATCATATTGAAGGCAACATTAACAGTAGCCCTGCTCTCAATGAATTCTCATTGAGTAATGAAAGGGGTATATGGATTGTCCAGGGAAAGGGTAGCACCTCTGGTGAAGGGGCTTATTTTATCTTTTCTGGGGCAGCTCATTCACCTTTGGTCCCCACTGGACATTCATCTCTGACCTGTGGCTCCAAGCAGCTGTTTGCATCCAACAGCAGCCACACCCCAGTACACCACTTCAACAAGCAGGCTAAACCAGGTGAGGATACTGGCTGCCTCGTACTCTAGTGAGATAGGGACTTGCCTGTCCTAGCATACAAAGCCAGCTTTAGCGGACGAGGCAGTTGAGATATGCAGTGAGATCCAACGGCTAGAAAGGTGGTTCTGCAACACGCTGTGGAGAGTGAAGAGCATGACAAGGCACAGAAGGCATCATGGTCATCCACTGCAACCAAGGAAGACCCCAGTTTGTGATGCTTGTTCGTACCACTGGAGTTTGAGGGAGTGGAAACGCCCCAGTGCAACAGCTTTTCCATTTTAAAAACTCTCCTACGCAGGTTTCCTGTCACTGTCAGACATGATGGACAACCAACCAAAATGGAAGGGATGAAGAAGCCACATCACCTACTGCAGTCAAAACTTGAGCTTCAGAGAGCCATGACATCATGACTGAGTCTGGCTGTGGACGTTTAAGTTACCGTGACTTAACCTTTAATGCAGTGAGCTCCTTCCAGAATACAGCAGCTGGGATCAGTGCTATCTTAGCACTAATATTAGAGAAATCACCAAGTTTCTCTCTGCAAGGAGAAACACCCCAAGATCTTTCCACTTGAAAAGTGAATCACAGCAAGACAGCTGTCTAAGTATCTGGCTTCCAATGGCTGCAAATTTTCCACACCGCTTATTTTCCACTGCCATCTTGGCATTTTCTGAACAATCTCTACTACCATTGATTACGACTCCAAGTTGAGAATCACACAAGTCTATTCCCAGTTACTTGGCTGAGTCACAATTCACTTGCTGTGCACCATGTCTCTTGTACACCTTTAATTGGAGACTTTATGGAAAGCGATGAGCAAGGACTATGGCCATCACAGGTGGCCCACCTGAAGCCACTGTTAACCCTTGAGGGCTCAGCTGTACAGGGCTGCCACTTAGCAGGCATCATGGCAACGTGATCAGGCTGGCCTTGTAGCATCCACAAGAGTACAACAGGAGTGAGACTTGCTCCACACAATATATTAACTGAGCTAAAGATGGCGCCAAAGGTTTTTGCAGACCTGGGTGACTTCTTCCAGTTCATCTGCAAAAGTTTAATTTCTTCTCTTCTCATGTCTCTTTATTCCTTTTCAAGGAGGTTGGGGTCCTGTCAGAATCCATCATCTACAGTTACACTCAAACTACAGAGGATTCTACAGAGGATTCTACAGAGGAAACACACACACAAAATGCTGGAGGAACTCAAGATGATGAAGGGTCTTGGCCTGCTGAGTTCCTCCAGCACTTTGTGTGTGTTGCTTGGATTTCCAGCATCTGCAGATTTTTTCGAGTTTTTATTCTTCACAGCAGTGGGTTCTCACTCTCAGAACACGAAGAGCGGCCTGGCGTTTTTGTATTTCCAGGTATGCCTTGAAAGGCATGTACCTTTGGGGTGCATCCCTGTGAGCGAACCGATTCCTCACCGACGTTGCTGACTGAATCGTTGTGGGAGGATAAAAATCAGGACAGCAGTGCATGCTGCTGTCGAAAGAAGGCCCCTACACCCTCTCTTGATGGTGAGTGAGAGTCTGCTGGTCCTCGAGTTGGAGATCTCGAATAAGTGACACTGCAGATTGCAACATCAGTGAGCTGTTGGTTTTCCCTCTCACCTGTTACAGGAACTACATCTCTCTCTCCCTTGCAAGTGACAGAGGGAACCTGTCTTGAGATGCCTTGGGATGGACAGTGGTCTTTGAAAGACTCTGTTGCTTGCATGGTGGGTGGTGGGGTTTGACACTTCTGCTGAAGCAAGGGGTGAGGTTTGATGATTTTGCTGCCGCTTGTGTGTGGGAGGGGAGCGGGAGGACTTTGGGGTTCTAATGTGCTTCTGTCATTAATACTTCGGGCGTTTTCTCGGCTTCGTGGACGTCTGCAAAAAGTAAGTGTGGAGGAAGGGTCATTAAAAGGATTAATGAACTAAGGATTAATGAATTAAGTAGCTAATGGGGATTTTTCTATTTGAACTTTGTAACCCAATGTCCTAAGTTTAGATCTACAGCAAACAGTCTTTCATAATCAGGATGCTGCACTGAGTGCAGAAAAGAGGAACATGTGACTAAGTTACTGTCTGTTCTATGGTTAAAAATGCCTAGTGCTCTGGAGGTACCCATTTGCTCCTGGTTGTTTACAATGGTGCTAGAAAGTTTGTGAACACTGTAGAATTTTGTCTATCACTGCATAAATATGACCTAAAAAGCAATCAGATCTTCACAAAGGCCCTGAAACTAGATAAAAAGAACCCAACTAAATAAATAATACAAAAAAGTATGCTAGTACATTTATTTATTGAGAGGTATTATCCAACTTTACATGTATTTGTTGGAAAAAGTATGTGAACCTTCGTTTTCAGCAAAACAAACAAGAGAAAATCTGCAGATGCTGGAAATCTGAGCAACACACACAAAATGCTCGAGGAGCTCAGCAGGCCAGGCGGCATCTAGATCCCTGCTGAAGGGTTTCAGCCCGAAACATCAACTGCACTTTTTCCCATAGAAGCTTCCTGGCCTGCTGAGTTCCTCTAGCTTTTTATGTTTGTTGCTTTTTCAGTAACTGGTGTGATCTCCCAGCAATAACTTCAACCAAATGTTTCCAATAACTGTTGCTCAGTCCTGCACATCTGCTAGGAAGTAGTTTAGGCCATTCTGCCTTACAAAACTGCTTCAACTCTGGGATGTCAGTGGGCTTCCTTGCATGAACTGCTTGCTTCAGGTCCTTCCACAATATTTCTATAGGGTTAAGGTCAGGACTTTGACTCAGCCATTCCAAAACACAAATTTTCTTTCTTTTAAACCACTGTGTTATTGATTTACCATCTAACATATAAACATATAACAATTACAGCATGGAAACAGGCCATCTCAGCCCTCCTAGTCCGTGCCGAACTCTTAATCTCACCTAGTCCCACCTACCCACACTCAACTCATAACCCTCCACTCCTTTCCTGTCCATATACCTATCCAATTTTACCTTAAATGACACAACTGAACTGGCCTCTACTACTTCTACAGGAAGCTCATTCCACCTTTGCCTTTCAGATCATTGTCTGGTTGCATTATCCAACTTCTATTAAGCTTCAGGTGACGGACTGCTACCCTGACATTCTCCTGTAAAATGTCTTGATAACATTTTGAACCATAATGCTCCTTCCACTGTGCTTCCCAGTTGGGATGAGGTTTTGGTGTTGGTGTGCTGTGCCCTTTTCCCTCCAAACATAGCAATGTGCACTTCTGCCAAAATGTTTAACATTTGTCTCATCTATCCACAGAACACTGTCCCAGAATCATTGCAGAACATCCACGTGGTCTTTTGTAAACTTGAGCTGTGCAACAAAGTTTTTTGAAGAGCAGTGGTTTCCTCCATGGTGTCTTTTCATGAACACCATTCTCGTTTGGTGTTTTTCTTGTTGCGGACACAAGAACAGAGATTTTAGCAAGCTCCAGAGATTTCTGCAGGTCTTTTTGCTGTTACCCTTGGGTTTCTTTTTCACTTCCTTCAGCAATGCACGTTGTGCTCTTGGTGTGATCTTTGCAGGTTGCCCACTCCTAAGAACAGTACTCTTGGCCTTGGCGAGTAGGGTAAAGGAAAACCCCAAGGCATTCTTCAGTTATGTGAAGAACAAAAGGATGACAGGAGTAAAGGTAGGACTGATTAGAGATAAAAGTGGAAAGATGTGCCTGGAGGCTGTGGAAGTGAGCGAGGTCCTCAATGAATACTTCTCTTCGGTATTCACCACTGAGAGGGAACTTGATGATGGTGAGGACAATATGAGTGACGTTGATGTTCTGGAGCATGTTGATATTAAGGGAGAGGAGGTGTTGAAGTTGTTAAAATACATTAGGATGGATAAGTCCCCGGGGCCTGACGGAATATTCCTCAGGCTGCTCCACAAGGCAAGGGAAGAGATTGCTGAGCCTCTGGCTACGCTAGGATCTCTATGTCCTTGTTGTCCACGGGAATGGTACCAGAGGATTGGAGGGAGGCGAATGTTGTCTCCTTGTTCAAAAAAGGTAGTAGGGATAGTCCAGGTAATTATAGACCAGTGAGCCTTACGTCTGTGGTGGGAAAGCTGTTGGAAAGGATTCTTAGAGATAGGATTTATGGGCATTTAGAGAATCATGGTCTGATCAGGGACAGTCAGCATGGCTTTGTGAAGGGCAGATCGTGCCGACCAAGCCTGATAGAGTTCTTTGAGGAGGTGACCAGGCATATAGATGAGGGTTGTGCAGTGGATGTGATCTACATGGATTTTAGTAAGGCATTTGACAAGGTTCAACACAGTAGGCTTATTCAGAAAGTCAGAAGGCATGGGATCCAGGGAAGTTTAGCCAGGTGGATTCAGAATTGGCTTGCCTGCAGAAGGCAGAGGGTTATGGTGGAGGGAGCACATTCAGATTGGAGGGTTGTGACTAGTGGACAAGGATCTGTTCTGGGACCTCTACTTCTTGTGATTTTTATTAACGACCTGGATTTCGGGGTAGAAGGGTGGGTTGGCAAGTTTGCAGACGACACAAAGGTTGGTGGTGTTGTAGATAGTGTAGAGGATTGTCGAAGATTGCAAAGAGACATTGATAGAATGTAAAAGTGGGCTGAGCAGTGGCAGATGGAGTTCAACCCGGAGAAGTGTGAGGTGGTTCACTTTGGAAGGGCAAACTCCAAGGCAGAGTACAAAGTAAATGGCAGGATACTTGGTAGTGTGGAGGAGCAGAGGGATCTGGGGGTACATGTCCACAGATCCTTGAAAGTTGCCTCACAGGTAGATAGGGTAGTTAAAAAAGCTTATGGGGTGTTAGCTTTCATAAGTCGAGGGATAGAGTTTAAGAGACGCGATGTAATGATGCAGCTCTATAAAACTCTAGTTAGGCTAGACTTGGAGTACTGTATCCAGTTCTGGTCGCCTCACTATAAGAAGGATGTGGAAGCATTGGAAAGGATACAGAGGAGATTAACCAGGGTGCTGCCTGGTTTAGAGAGTATGGATTATGATCAGAGATTAAGGGAGCTAGGGCTTTACTCTTTGGAGAGAAGGAGGATGAGAGGAGACATGATAGAGGTGTACAAGATATAAGGAGGAATAGACAGAGTGGACAGCCAGCGCCTCTTCCCCAGGGTACCACTGCTCAGTACAAGAGGACATGGCTTTAAGGTAAGAGGAGGGAATTTCAAGGGGGTTATTAGAGGAAGGTTTTTCGCTCAGAGAGTGGTTGGTGTGTGGAATGCACTGCCTCAGTCAGTGGTGAGGCAGACACACTAGTGAAGTTTAAGAGACTACTAGACAGGTATATGTAGGAATTTAAGGTGGGGGGTTATATGGGAGGCAGGGTTTGAGGGTCAGCACAGCATTGTGGGCCAAAGGGCCTCTAATGTGCTGTACTATTCTATGTTATTTGTTAGTACTGAGTTTCCATCATTTGTATACAATTTCTCTTACTGTGGACTAATGGACACTCAGGTCTTTAGAAATGCTTTTGCATCCTCTTCTAGCTTCATGCATCTCCACAATTCTTCTTCTAAAGTCCTCTGAAAGTTGTTTTGACCAAGGCATATTGCACATAAGCAGATCCTGCTTGAGAAAAGCAAGTTTTGTCGGTAACCAGACTTTTTTTTTAATTATAGGGCAGGGCACCTATACAACCCACACCTCCAATCTCATCGCATTAACTGGAACACCTGACTCCAAATAGCCTTTGTAGAAGGAATCACTCCTGACTTTCACACACTTTCCCAAACAAATACATGTAATATTGGATAAATTTTCACAATCAATAAATTAACAAGTATAATGATTTTTGTGCTGTTTATTTAATTTGGTTCTCTTTCTCTAGTTTTGGGACTAATGTGAAAGTCTGATCACATTTTAGGTCATTTTTATGCAGAAAGAGAGAAAATTCTATGGAGTTCATAAACCTTCTAACTGATTATCTTCTTGTGTAACAGAGTACCTTGCATGCCAGTAGTCATGTATATTTGCCTGCTTAGAAGTACAAATACATGCCAAAGTCGGTCTGTAACTGAAAGTGCTGCACATTTCTGCAGGCTCTCCATGATATCAAGTTGAATAAAGGTATTGCCGCTTGAAGTCTGGTCTCTTAAAGCATTTTGCTTCGACAGTAAGGATTTCAGGTTGTATTCTGCATACACTCTCTGAAATTAAATTGAACCACTGAACCAAGTTGGAGGTGGACTGATGACCTGAACTAGTCACTGGTCTTTTAAATGCATGACAACTTTCTTGCAAAGGCTTACTGGAATCTGCAAAAGAGACCTCAGCAGAAAAGGATGTAAATAATTTCACCCTCTGTTCATCAGGTACCTATGCTATCCAATCCCTCAGTACAGCTGATGCCTGATATGAAGCCAGTTTTCTACTTTCCGGTAGTTGAGCTTTTGCATTCTCCTTCAAGGTTAGCATTAGATGGTGTACATTTACAAAAAGGTACATAAACAACATGAATTTCATCCCATTCTGATGAAATATGATACTGGAGTAGCATTACTTTTTCCACTCTGAAAAGAGCAGGGGAAGACGTGGCTGCTGAAAAGTAGCAACAATCCTCATCATCATTATGTGCTGTCTTGTATGATGTAGGTGACCACAGTCTCATGACCATGATTGTTCTTGGCAAATTTTTCTACAGAATTGATTTGCCATTGCCTTCTTCTGGGCAGTGTCTTTACAAGATGTGTAACCCCAACCATTATCAATGCTTTTCAGAGATTTTCTGCCCGGTGTCAATGATCGTATAACCAGGACTTGTGATACGCACCAGCTGCTCATACGACCATCCACCACCTGCTCCCATGGCTTCACATGACCCTTTATTTGGGGGTGCTACACTAAGTAGGTGCTACACTTTGCCTAAGGGTGACCTGCAGGCTAGCTGAGGGAAAGAGTGCTTTACACCTCCTTTGGTAGAGATTTATCTCCACCCCGCCACTCATAAGAGTAGCAGCAGGGAAGTTAAAAATGCAAAACAAAAAGATGTGGGAGAAACCTTTTGCATCTTCAGCACGGTTGCTTCCAGTGGGTACAATTCTTGCCCTGTCAGTAATGATTCGTATATTCATGAGGGAGAGCAGTCGGACAAACTTGGGTTTTTCCTGGAGTGGTGGAGACTGAGGGGAGATCTAAAAGAGGATTACAGTATTCTGAGAGGCATAGATAGAGTAGACAGGGAGTATCTTATTCTCAGAGTTGAAATATCCAATACCGGGGCTGTACATTAAAGATGAGAGGTGGTAAGTTCAAAGGGGATGTGAGAGGCATGCTTTTTTACAGTGAGGAATGGACTGCCAGGGGAAGTTGTACAGGCAGATAGATTAGGCACTTTTAAGACAGAGATGTTTAGATAGGGGTATTAAAGTGAGGGAAATGGAACGATACGGACACTGTGTAGGCAGACGAGATTAGTTTAGCCACCGTCTTAATTTTTCTTTCTGCCATTTGATTACTAATTTAGTTGATCCAGCACAACGTTATGGGCTTGTTTCATGCTATGCCCTATGTTCTATAGTGTGCAGGGTGAAGCAACTTCTTCCAGTAGCAGGTTCTTGAGGATGTTGAGCACATCTCTCTCTCTGCAAGGAAGGAATGTAATTGTGACAGTCAGGTGTGATGTTTGTAAAGTATGTTTGTCTTGACTGATGATCCAGCTGTCAGAGTCAAGTATGAACTTTCAGGAAGGCATGCTGCAAATGTGATCCATGCAGATGAGAAGCAAATATACACAAAGTAGACTATGAAAGACAAATGAGAGGGCAGGACAGATGGAATATTGAGAGTATTTGGCAACTCCGATAAAGTTGAGGAATCTTTTCCAGAATTACCACTACATTCTACATCTCTTATTAAAGATGTCCTAATACGACCTTTTCCCATTTATGTATGCCAAAGAAGTTGCTTGCCAGTATAATGGAGGAAGCGTCAGCAGTCACTGTCTTCAGTTTTCTTTCTGTGGCCCAGTCCATCACGGGTAAAGCCCTCCTCATCACTGAGTATACCTACACGAAGTGTTGTCACAGGAAAGCAGCATCAATCATCAGGGATCTCCACCACCCAGGTCATGCTCTCTTCTCACTGCTGCCATCAGGAAGTTGGTACAGGAGTCTCAGGACTCACACTACTAGGTTCAGGAACAACTATTACTCCTCAACCATTAGGCTCTTGAAGGAAAGCGGGTAACTTCACTTGCCACATCATTGAAATGTTCCCACAACCAATGGATTCACTTTCAAGAACTCTTCATCTCATGTTCTCAATATTTATTGCATATTTATTTATTATTATTATTATTTCCTTCTTGTATTTGCACAGCTGTTGTCCTTTGCTCACTGTTTGAATGTCCAAGTTGGTGCGTTCTTTCACTGATCATATTATGATCATCATTCTATCATAGATTCGTTGAGAATACCCATAAGAAAATGAATCTCAGGGTTGTATATGGTGACATAATAAATTTACTTTAAACTTTTTAACCAAAGTTTCCAAAGCAGCAGCTGAAAACCTGGTGACCTGATGCTGAGAACTGGCTGAACTCTTGGCCTCATCAGATATTCCTCATAAATTTCGATGAGAACACACCTCCTTTTCAGAGGTTCTGGCTGACTCTCCATACTACCAGAGGCACCTGACTTCAACCCACACACACTTGAGCAACATGACTGCTGCAGTGGACAGGTGAAGAGGGAAGACTTCTTCACCTGGTGCTTGAATGTGAGTGGCTCGCTTTGCCTCTGGTTATCCCAATAATGGGTAAAGCCCCACCAGCACATTTGCTAGCAGTATCAGGCTTAACATGAATGACAGAGACTAAAAATCCAAAGCAGTCTACTCAAATAATAAAAGAAAAAGGAAATAATTAAAATTAGAATGTCACAAAGTTAAAGGAAAGCATGCTCACACAATTAACTCAACTCAATTAAACCAAATAAAAGAAAATTAACTTTTAATTACTGTTCTCTCCACCTCCCTTCTGCTGGCATAGGCTGCTCCATGGGCAGATTTCCCAGCCGAAGAGTGAGCAGTGAGAGGAAATCTTCCGACTGCACGGGCTCCTTGAGGAATTGATGACTAACGATAAGATGAAGGAAGACACTGGACTTCATTCTCTAATCTACTGTATAAGCCCTACCTCGAGTTAAAAATCAGCGAATCTAGTGGAAGAGTGCTCTCATTCAAGGGCATCAATTTTACATGACCATTAAAGTGAAAAAAATCATTTGAATCTCAACAAATAAAGGCCTGCAGTACCCTTAGTGTCACATGCAATGCCACAAATTATGAATTAATCTATTTACATTTCTGAGTACACAAAATAAAGTACACCAAATGTGAAGAATGCAGTGTCTTCAATGGAAGATCAATATCTGGCTCATTACTACGTTCTGGCACATTAGTGGATTAAGCCATCCACTTTCTTAGCTAAAGACATCAAGCCAGATAAATGAGGAAAGAAGACTTAAGCATACTGTATTTATGGAGTGGTTTCAACACAAGAAGAATTTTCATATAAAGTAACTCATATATTGCAGTGGGAATAGATTTTGAGAAGGAATTTGCAAGTAGCGATGAGATTTAGAGACAGGGTTGAAAGTTTGAGTAAAATAATTGAAGAATATAACCACTAATAGTGCAGCAACAAAAAAGGAGGGATTTATAGCATCCATACGTGAGTATAATTGAGCATGGACTAGCATATATGAGGCAAAGTAATCTCATAGAAAAATGTGCAAATAATGATAAGAATGTGAATCAGTATGCAGAGTGAAAAAATAGCTAGTGAAGGATTAGGGTAGTATTAATGTGGGACATTGTACAACATACAGTTTGTTTGATAAAGTTCTCAACCCACTGTAATTGCACATGGATAGACTACATTAAGAAAATCACTTGAGGAATCTCAGGAAGAAAGAAAATTGAAGTGTTGCATTATAGGCAAGCTAAGGGTGAAGACAGTCTAAAATAGTTTGATCAATGAAGAGGATTGAGGTTAAATTCAGCTTGCTGCAGTCAACTAGCAGATCATAATGGAGACCACGAATGTAACCAACCGAGATTTTAGTAATAGGTGAATGAAGATGAATTTAGTCTTCCTGTGACTCATTAGTGAGGTTCAAAAATCAACATGAGAAAATAGAGATGAACGTAGCACCGAAAGACATTGCAGGAGAAACTGATCCATTGTGTGAAGAAACTAGCTCTGGTGCATGGACTATGTTAATGAGGAACACCACGTAAAAAGGAGTGAATAACAGATAGAATGCTATCATTTTCTACACAATATTATGTCAGTGCTCTTTCCTAATTGACAGTTGAGATCATGCTTACTGCAGGAGTACAGAAGCAGACTGAATCCCGGATGCCGCCATTCAGCTATTATTTATGTAACAGATTTTCCCCAAGCCATCGGACTACCAATCTACTGCCCTCTGCTGTGCCTATTGTCTTGTTTATTATTTATTGTAATGCCTGCACTGTTCTGTGTACTTTATGCAGTCCTGGCTAGGTCTGTAGTCTAGTGTAGTTTTGTGCTGGTTTATGTAGTTCAGTGTAGTTTTTGTATTGTTCATGTAGCACTATGGTCCTGAAAAACGTCGTCTCGTTTTTACTGTGTCCTGTTCCAGCAGTTATGGTTGAAATGACAATCAAAAGTGGCTTGGCCTGACTTGACTTGAGGAGGAACTTACTACTTCAGAAAGAACGAGCTGTCAAGGATGAATTTAAACCTAACCTTTCACCAGTCTATAGCATGGCCATATTCAGTTGACTTAAAGGGGGCAGTGAATACTTGCAAAAATCCATAACTAGTCCATCATGAAGGGGAAATGTTGGATAATGAGCTGCTGGAACAACTCAGCAGGACAAGCAGCACGTGTAGAGAAATGGGCAGTGAATGTTTCAGATCAATACCCTATATCTAGATTCTGAGAGGAAGAAAATGTCTCTGAAGTGGTCATACCTTGAAGAAAACTTGCAATGGAGTAATAAAGCGAAGATGCAAGAAACTGCAAATGCTGCACACTGACTGTCCATTACCTTCTAGAGAGCTGCCTGACCCAATGACAACCACCAGCACCTTGTAGATGCTCCACATATCAGCTTTCTGTATCTCCAAGAAATGAGATTTGTTTTCTTCAGTGCTTGTTAAAGCAGTTCTCTTTAACAGAACTTTTTGAAGTTGACTTGGCCTGCAGACATGTTCTGATTATAATCAAAATGAGGAAAAGAACTGTTTTACTTTCTTTCTTGCTACATCAGGCAATATACCATCTGCTTTACTAACTTGGATTGGTTTATCATTAGAACCATATAGCAGTGAGCTGCTCTATTTTAGAGGATTGGACAGATTTCTGCCCATCTGTCCCCATGTAACAATATGCCACTTACTGTATATTTTAGATCTGGATAGCTCCAAGCGAAGTTGGATGCAATGCCAAGGTCACGAGCTGTGTATGTGTCGTAGTGTATTCTGTCTCTAGTTAGATGGCAACTGCAGATTACTTCTGTAAGCAGCCATTATCCTGTGCTGTGTTATGAAGCAACTTGCGAAACACATATTCATCTTAAACAGTATTATCAGTAGAAATCATAAATTGTAGTTAAATCCATCCAAGGAGAATTAATGAAAAAAATATTTATTGACATAAGTTAATGTCAGAAATACTTTGTTATATCATGAATACTGCGGGGTTTTGCAACTGTAATTATTTAAAGGCTTCTAATAAAATGATGGAAATTAGCAATCAGATGATTTCCCCTGAGTGATCTAAATCAGCTTTCAATTAATTATTTCATGATAGTGTAAACATTTTGAAGAAATTATTTCAGCACCTTCGCCATAAGTACATAACAATGACCCCTTAATCTCTCCAAATGCATATTGATGTCTAACTTTCCTTTCTGTTCAGTATACATTATCCTATTTTCACAACTTAGAGTAAACATAGTTTTAATTTATATTTTACCATATACTAGCTTGATGTTTATTTTCTTCACAAGCCATGATAGTCCTCTTCATTGTCCACAACACCCCCAACCTTGGCGTCATCTGCAAATTTGCTGATCCAGTTTATCACATTATCATCCAAGTTGTTGATATAGATGACAAGCAACCACGGACCCAGCACTGATCCCTGTGGCACTCCATATGTCACAGCCCCCCCCCCGATCAGAGGGGCAACCATTGATTACCACTCTCTAACTTTGCCCACAAAACCGTGTTTTATGAAGCACTATACATAAACAAAGACTTAAGAACAACCAATGCACAAAAGAAAACAAACTGCGCAAATGAAGTTAATACTGAAAGTGACTGTGTAGGTCATAGAGTCAGTTCAGAGTAGTGGTGAACAAAGTTAGCCACATTAGCTCAGGAGCCTGATGGTTGTAGGGTAATAATTGTTCCTAAACCTGGTGGTGTGGGACCTGTACTTGCTGTTTGATGGTAGTGGTGAGAAGAGGGCATGGCCAGGATGGTGGCAGTCTTAGATGATAATGCACTCCATGTGAATGCATTCAACGGCAGGGACAGCTTTGCCTGTGATGGACTGGGCTGCATCTATCATTTCCTGGAGCCTTTACTGTTCCTGGGCATTGGTGTTTCCATACCAGGTCATGACGTAACCAGCAAACACGAGGAAATTTGCAGATGCTGGAAATTCAAACAACACACACAAAATGCTGCTGGGTTCTCCGCTCTGTATCCCTTTTGCCAGTCACCTTTCCGGCTCTCAGCTCCACCCCACCCCCTCCGGTCTCCTATCATTTTGCATTTCCTCCTCCCCACCCCACCTTCAAATCTCTTACTATCTTTTCTTTCAGTTAGTCCTGACGAAGGGTTTTGGCCCAGAACGTCAACAGTGCTTCTCCCTATAGATGCTACCTGGCCTGCTGCGTTCCACCAGCATTTTGCATGAGGTAACCAGTCAGGATACTCTCAAATGAGTACCTAAGGAAGTTTGTCAAAGATTTTGGTAACATGCCGAATCTACGCAAACTTCTACAAAAGTACACGTATTCTTACGATGATATGTGCTGGTTCCAGAACACACCTCCTGATGTGTTAATGCCAAGGAATTTAAAGTTATGACTCCCTTTGCCTCTGATTTCCTAATGAGGGCTTGCTAATGACTTCTTCCTCCTCTGGTTTGTAATCAGCTCTTTGGTTCTGCTGGTGCTGAGTGAGGTTGTTGCTGTGGCGCCACTCAACCAGATTGTCAATCTCTCTCCGATTTTGGCCAACAAATGTTGGTGTTGTCAGCAAATTTAAATATGACACTGGAGCTGTACTAACCACACAAACATACATCCAGTGTGAGTAGAGCAGGGGTGTAAACACACAGCCCTGTGATACACCTGTGCTGATGGTGATTGTAAAGGAGATGTTGTTGCCAATCCATACTGTACGTCATGTGCATTTCCAGAGTGCTAGATCATGAGTTGCATAAGCACCAAGGATTAATGTAAAAGTTGAAATATCAATTTAAAAAACTCCCCTGTAAATCAAAATACTCGAGTAAAAATTTTATAATACATGCAACATTAAATTAGTTTTTTGGGGGCAATCAGTCTGCTAAGTAATAACAATGATCTGACACATTAAGATATCACTTTTTCAAGGATTAGTTCATAAGATGTCCAAACTGAGATAATTTCTGTTCTTTGTTGGAAAGGCAGTTGCAAATAGCATATAGCCTGCACAGAGATATTAAATCAAAGAAACATACATCTGAGATTTCCACTTTTAAATATATATACAAATAAATCCCTCGGTTGATGCCAGCTTCATGGACAAATGGTGATATTGCTGCCATCCTTACACAAAATTCAGGCTACAAAAATGCTAATAATTTAGATTTTTAAAAAATATTATGGCATAAACTTGACACCAGCAAAGTAAATGAACAAGCAGCCAAGAATGAAGAACTGTTCAGTAAGTGGAGTAGCAAGTGAAGTATTCAGATCGTATTAACAGCTGCTTGAAAAAAAACTGCTTAACAAATTACTCCTCATTAAGATGACAAGCAAATGTCATTCAAAATTAATGTTACAAAGAATGTGAGAGTAAATTACACAGACTTGCCAGACAAAATGTAATAGGGGCTCCTGTGCTGGATGAGGTCATTTGATTCAAATTCAAAAACATTTTTCTCCATTTTCTTTTAAACGACCTTCCAAATTCCCAATAATTTGCATGACACTTCGAGCGTGAATGCTGACTTGATATTTTGGGCAACTATAGTTCGCTGCAAAATCAGCTCAAAATGTTTCTATTTATTCTTCCATTAAATATATGATGGAGTTAAAATAAAATTCTGGTAGTAGAATAAAGTAACATAAATAGAACAGACATATGGAGCATTAGGGACTTGAATTTGCAAAATCCCTGAAGACAACTCTCTCATTAACGATGGGTCTACTTCATAGACTTTGCCTAACAGAGCAAGAAAATCCCTTGATATCAATGTCAAATGAATATTCCCTGAAACTAAAGATCTTTATCACCAGTGACCAGCCTTCTTATCTGATGAATGGTTTACTGCACAGAAGTTGTACCTGATTGGAGCACCTTTAGCCTGTGCTGGTCTCAGCATGACAGTAATTGTGGTTGCTGTTTCATTAAGAATTGCATCTTCGTAGTCAGGCAGAGTAGGAGCTGTTGGAATGTATTAGACAAAAAAAAGAGAATTCAACTTTATTCCGGAAAATACATCCCAAGTATCTTTGAAATAAAGCTTAACATTGAAAGCTCTTTAGAAAGATATAAAATATAAATAACAGTGAATCTACCTAAAGACCTTATAGATAAAAATAGGGATAATATTTAATTCCTAATATTGCGTTCAAGCTTACACATTCTCCAGGGAAAGTAGAAAAAATAATTTGTACATTCTTTTGTCAAGAAGCAGCTGCTTGGGTATATAACTCGGAACTTCTTCCCCTTGGGAAAATTAACTTTGGTTCAATGCTTCCCTCAAGCATAACAAATGTTAAGTACTGGTCATTTTTTTGGAATCAGGACACATCCTGATTTAGGATTTCTGGTTCCTAAAAATAAGTCACCATAGCTTACCAGAACATTTTTCAACAAAAATTAGGGGAAATTGTTTGGAAATGAATACAGCAAAATAAAGTTCATGGTGGGTAATTACAAAGCTTTATTCTCCTGCTATTCAAAAGTGCATAAATTAAATACATACAACATGCTTCCTGTTTTATTACTAATTTTATAAATTACATTCTTATGAACTGCAGGAAAGTAAAATTTTATTTTTCATTACAAAGCGAAGTATGGGAGTATCTTAACACACTCTGGTGCCACAGGCAACATTTAAAAATCATAATGCAAAATAGTGTCTTTGAACTGAAGTTCACCTTGTATTCACTGACAGTCATAAATTTATTTTTCCAGAAACAAAAGTTATTTTTAAAATGAAAATTACTAAATTGGAAAATGGTTATCTATTCAAGTGAAACATATTTGAATAATGAGCATGGATTATGGAAGTTCCAATGCCTTTCCTTGAGAGTAGGAAGAGCACTTCCGATGTGTGATGCAAAACTTACACTTTCAGTGAGCATTCTGGACTTCAATGATCATTTTAAAAAAAAATCAAATGTCATTAAATTCATTCACATTATCTTATTCTTTTTGATTTGTTTGTGTTTATTGAACAACTTGGCAAAACACCACTTCCAGGCTTAAAATGTATTTTTAAAGTTAATATACTTTTGAAAAGAAAAATCAAAACAGTAAACTTACAAAATTTGTTCATGGAGAAAATACTGAACATTCTTTAAAGATCAAACTTGTTTATATTGGATGCAGCTTAGAATCAGAAATGACAAATGCATTGCAACAAGACAGATTGGGCATGGGTATTAGATTTTTGATATTTTGAAACTATATATATACATATACACACACACACACACACACACACATATATATATATATATATAAACAAGCTAAATAAGACAGCTAAACGTGTTAAACAGAAACGTGGTTTAAAGACTTTCTACATGCATTCTTTAAAAAATTTAATACACAAAATCAATTCACAGGAGAACAGTTATTTAAGTTTCAATTTTTACAAATCTTACGGACTTACCAGATATATTAGTTGTAATGTTGACCACGGTGGCTGGACCAAACCCTTTCACAGTGCTAGCCTTAATAAAGAACTGGTAGGTTGTCCCAGGATTCAAATGTGTGAAAACATGGTGTGTACTGTTCCATAATTTAGACACCTTTTGAACAGAGCCAGCCACTTGAACAGCAGGGTCAAATGATCTCACACTGCTGTAAGATACCTGCCAAAACATGAAGCAATTGCTTAAACATAAGGTGAAACAAGTGATTATAGCATTTATAAAATTCTTTTGGATCAGTCCTGAGGTGAAGATTCATACATTGATAAGTTTTCCTACACTTATTGGATACAATGAGGTGATTCTGGATTTGATTCTAAAAGCGATAGACAGAGTTGACACTGAGACAGTTCCTTCAAGAAATAAAGGAAGCGGACCAAGTCTCAGAGATCAGCTATTTAAGACCCAGTTGAGGAGAAACTGCAGCTCTATCACTGTACGTCGTCTGAGACTGATTTTTATCAAAACAGAAACCAAGGGATTTGGAAAAAACATGGTGGAAGAGTACGTATTAGTTATGATCTTACAGGATGGCAGAAGAGGCTTGAAGGGTTGTATGGCCTATGTGGTTGCCCAGTTCAACTGGACTGATCTACTTGAAAAAGCCTCTCAATGAAGGAGTGTGTAATATCACATAATGAACAAATGGATAGATGAGGACAGAATGATTGATATTGCATGTCTGCGTCAAAATACCAAATGATGCAAAATTGTCAGTAGAATGAGACCTAATGGGGGTTAAAGTGGTATAAATATGAATGTGGTTTGGGGTCAGGGAGACGTGGTGGACAGCTGTTTCATAGAATACACAACGCTGTCCCCTCAGATGTTAATATTAGCACCACGGTTTCCTCTACTGTTTACTAACCACCTGACTTCGGGTACAAAAGGCATACATTTCAATTATGCAGAGAGCAACATTTAAAAATAGAATCTATAGTGAGGAGCCCAGTAGTTTGATAAAATCAACAGGCTCAACAGGCAACAGAAGTGCTAATGGAGACAATAAATGAAAACAGGAACAAATTATGAAGAAGGGAAGGAATTGAGATACCATAAGATCAGAAGTGGAGAGAGTGAGCAATCTCAGGTTCTTGGGTCTCAATATCTCTGAGGACCCAAGCTGGGCATATTGATGCAGCTATAAAGAAGGCAAGACCATGGCTTTATTTCTTTGGGAGTTTGAGGACTAAAACACTCACAAACTTCTACAAATGTACTGTGGAGAGCATTCTGACTGGCTGCATCACCATCTAGTATAGAGGGGGAGGCGGCAGAAACTTGTAAGATTATTCAGCTCTATCACGGGTACTAGCCTCTGTTATATCCAAGGCATCTGCAAGGAGTAATCCTCAGGAAGGCAGTGTCCATCGTTAAGGATCCCCACCACCCAGGACTCTTTTAAACATAGAAACCTACAGCACAATACAGGCCCTTCGGCCCACAAAGTTGTGCCGAACATGTCCTTACCTTAGAACTGCCTAGTCTTACCCATAACCATCTATTTTTCTAAGCTCCATGTACCTATCCAGGAGCCTCTTAAAAGACCCTATCATTTCTGCCTCCACCACTACCACCGGCAGCCCATTCCATACACTTACCACTCTTTGTATAAAAAACTTACCCCTGACCATCTCCCCTGTACCTACTTCCAAGCACCTTAAAACTATGCCCTCTCATGCTAGCTATTTCAACTCTAGGAAAAAGCCTGACTATCCACACGATCAATGCCTCTCATTATCTTGTACACCTCTCATCCTCTGTTGCTCTAAGGAGAAAAGGCTGAGTTCACTCAACCTATTCTCATAAGGCATGCTCCCCAATCCAGGCAACATCCTTGTTAGTCTCCTCTGCACCCTTTCTATGGTTTCCACATCCTTCCTGTAGTGAGGCAATCAGAACTGAGCACAGTACTCCAGGTGTGGTCTGACCAGGGTCCTATGTAGCTGCAACATTACCTCTCAGCTCTTAAACTCAATCCCACAGTTGATGAAGGTCAATGCATTGTATGCCTTCTTAACCACAGAGACAACCTGCACAGCAGCTTTGCGTGTCCCATGAACTCCGAGCCCTAGATCCCTCTGATGCTCCACATTGCCAAGACTCTTACCATTAATAGTATATTCTGTCATCATATTTGACCTACCAAAATGAACCACCTCACGCTTATCTGGGTTGAACTCCATCTGCCACTTCTCAGCCCAGTTTTGCATCCTATCAATGTCCTGTTGTAACCTCTGACAGACCTCACTCTATCCACAACACCCAACCTTTGTGTCATCGGCAAATTTACTAATCCACCCCTTCACTTCTTTATCAAGGTCATTTATAAAACACGAAGAGAAGGGGTCCCAGAACAAATCCCTGAGGCACACTACTGGTGACTGACCTCTATGCAGAATATGACCCGTTTACAACCACTCTTTGCCTTCTGTTTTCAAGCCAGTTCTGGACCCACAAATAAAGCTCCCCTTGGATACCATGTCTCCTTACTATCTCAATAAGCCTTGCATGGGGTACCTTATCAAATACCTTGCTGAAATCCATTGCTACTGTCAGGAAGGAGGGACAGAAGGCTGAACGCACACACTCAGCGATTCAGGAATGGCTTCTTCCCCTCAGCCATTCAGTTTCTAAATGGACATTGAACTCATGAACTCATTGAACTCATCACTACTTTTTTAATTTGTTGCTTTTGCACTATTTATTTTAACTATGATATATATGTGTGTGTGTGTGTGTGTGTGTGTGTGTGTGTGAGATGTTTTGCATTCCTGTCTTAAATACTAAAGAAGGATTAATGCTAAAATTTATAAAGCTTGTTTAAGGCCCACCAACTGGAACACTACGCTCAAATATAGGGAACACAAATTAGGATGGATTCGCAGACTCCTGCAGAGAGTACAGAGATTGGAGCCTTCAGTTGTTGATGAAGGTATCCTTCTTTATGCAAGGAGAGAATCATTGGACGTGTTCGGAGTCATGGCATAATCTGACAGAACAGAGATAGGAGAAACTCCATCCACTGACAAGAGGCAACTGCAAATGGAAGATGAAGGGGGAAAACAATTTGAATTCTCCTTTTACTCAGTACGTAACTATGATCTAGACTTCCCTGCCTGAAAAGATGTTGGAAGCAGATTTGATTATGGCTTTCAGAAGCAAATTGGGAAAATAATTTACAAAAAAAAGGTAAAAAGTGCAGGTAACAAGGAAAGGGCAGAGGAGTTTGGATCAATGGGATTGTTTTACTGAAATGACTAGTTATTCTGCAAAGGAGCTAACTGAGAGGACCGATCCCTCCAGAACCCAACTTGCTTGAATCTACACACATTGCTGTACACGCTGGCAGTTGGATGCCCTTGTAACAGGCCTCCTGCTTCACCACTGGACTCGGTAGTGCAGCACAGATACTCTGGATGGACAGGCTACATACATCACATCCAAACTCTCAGCTTAATTCACTTAAATTGGGCAACTGATCTTGAAGAAATAGGCAGAGTGCAAATCAGTGTTTGAGTTATTTTATTAGCCACTAATTAAAAATTAAGCATTTTTTGCATAACAAACTGTTCTTTACATTATTCAAATTAATCTGAAGATTTTTTAGTCAATAAGCCTTTCACAAGGACAGGATGCACTGGCAGAGGTCAGTTCACTGTGCGGAGCTCACTCTGCTTCACGTGATGTGTTTTGGGTAAAGCGGGTCAGTTTGTTCAGCTCTTCACAGCCTGATGAGCTAAGTTTGGTCAGAGAGACACTGTTGGCAGTGAATCTGGGCAACCGGCCAGGTACAGCATGATCAGGCTCATTGCGTTTTCACCAGCAAGTTTCAATTAAAGCAATTGAAGCTCAAACTATAGAAAATTTATAAGGATTATGGTCCAGTGTGCCTGTGTCAGTCCCTTTCCTTTCTGCATTTACTGTAAATTATGGCCTCTTCAAGTGCACATCAAAATACTTTTCAAGTGTGATGAAGTTGTCTGACTTTCAGGAAACGAGTTCCAGACACCTGCCACCCTCGAGCTATAAACATCTTTTCCTCATCTCCCTCTAATCCTTCAAATGGTTAACTTTAACTCCAAACCTCGTGACTTTTGACATGCCTGCCAAGGGAAGTAACTGCGTTCACCTCAATTAAACCTCCCTTAAATCTTTCCTGTTCCAAAAAAACAAACAACTCCAGCTTATTCGAACTTCCTCATAGCAAACAACTTCCTGTCCTCATATATCTCCTCTCCATCCCCTCACGACAGCATCATGACTTGAACTATATGCAATACTTGCCTATCTACTATTGCATACAGTCCTTGCTGCTTTTTATAGTCTACGTCTCGGCTAATTAAGGGGAAAAGTCCCATGTAACTTTTCAATAATTTCATTGCTGTGTCCCACTGTATTTAAAGATCTGTTGACGGGTTACCTTCTGACTCAGCTCTCAGTATAATTTTTTCCCCAGTCTTCCTTTTCTTTGTTGCAAACCCTTCAGCATTACTTCATATTTCTCTGGATTGAATTGTCTTTGTCACTCGGCTTACCAAATGAACCTTCACATTGCTCTGAAACTAAGTTAGTATAAAGTAGCTGTTGTCAAGTGAGAAAAGTAACTTTTCACGTGAGAATTTTGTTTTGGAGCTGAAATATATGGACAGCAGGTTCAGCCATATTAAGAGCTTCCATTTAAATTAGTTTTTAGTGTCATATGCATTTAAAAATAAATAAATTCAGCATTGTGGTTATAATGAAACTTGCAGCAATTTTTGCAACATGTGGACCAAGCAGAGTTCGGCAAAAATGACAAGTGTCAAAAATGGGAACATGTTAGCATGTCAGTTCTCTACACAGCTGCTGTTCAAGCTGCATTTATAACAATCTAAGACTTTCCCCAAAATGAGGGATGTTTCTTAGTTTAGGCAGACATGTAAAGACTATCTAGCCAACAAAAGCAAGATGGAGGCTAGCCTTACAGTGGATTTAATGCCCCAAATAATTCTTTGCGTATACGGCTTGGTTCATCCCACACATAAGCATACTTGGTTTCTTTTCTGACTGATCAGCAACCAGAGTGAAATAAATGTTATACTTCTTTTGTTTAAGATGATAAACTGAATAAAGTTGGAAGAGGCAAGCACAAGAAATAAGCTCCTACAATGATAAATTTCATAAAAATGCAGACTGAATATTTCCTCTACACCCAGATTGTAACCAGAATGCTGGATTGAGCAAACTGAGAGAACTGAAAATGCTGGATTAAGCAAACTGCCCAAGTTGTTTCCACTTTGGTTAATACAAGTGTTATTAATTAGTAGAGAGAAAAAACATACAAGACTCAGAATCAGGTAGAGTTAAAATAGGAGGTCAATATAGACAACAAGATCTGTGCAAAGATTTGTTTCTCCGGAAATATGTCCACAGCCTTGTTGCAGGGTTTGGAGGTTTCATGACCTGCAGAGTTATGTTAGCTGGTGTCAGGGTTTTATACTGTGGTTCGTGGTTGGGTCACCCAGGCCAAAGCAGATCAAAGGGTAGAGGTCAGACCAAAAGTAGTCCACTGATCCTCCAGATTTGAGGGGGTAAAGCTCGGGTCTAGCAACGCTGACCAGTAAAACAAAATTATTACAGAAGACTCCTTTGATGCCTTTTATGAATCTCCTCCTGGGATATGCATGACTGACAGTAGGGAAAACCAAAAGGAAGCTACTGCTACAATGAAGGAAGCCCTGAATGAGAGATGGAGCACCTTTACTGCTGCCTTAAACACCAGCAGCATTATGGGCAGTAAGTCTCTTGGAAACAGGGAAAAAGAATGCTATTGGTATGCACTGAACATAGAACAGTACTGCACAGGATCAGGCCCTACGGCCCCATGATGTCAGCACCAAACACAATGTCAAAGTAAAATAAATCTCTTCAGCTTGCATATTCCCTGTCCATTCAAGGGTCTATCTCAAAGCCCCTTAAACAACATTATCACACCTGCTTTCATCACTACACATAGTAGCCTGTATTAGACACCCACCACCCTTTGTGTAAAAAAAATGCCCCACACATCTGCTTTAACCTTTCCCCAGTCCTCCAGTACTTCGATCACAAAGAAGATCTGCAGATGCTAGAAATCCAAGCAACACACACAGAAAGCTGGAAGAACTCAGCGGGCCAGGCAGCATCTATGGAAAAGAGTATAGTTGATGTTTTGGGCCAAGACCCTTCATCAGGATTGGAGATAAAAAATGATGAGGACAGTGGGGAGTGGGGTCCCATGGTCTCTTCTACTGTCGCAATGAGGTCACACTCAGGTTGGAGGAACAACACCGTCTGGGTAGCCTCCAACCTGATGCCATGAACATCAATTTCTTGAACTCTGGGTAACGCATCGCCCCCCTTCACCATTTCTATTTCTCTCTCTCACCTTATCACTTCCCTCTGGTGCTCCTCCCCCTTTTCTTTCTTCCGTAGCCTTCCAGCTCTGTATCTCTTCCACCCATCAACTTCCCTGGTCTTTCCTTCACCCCTCCCAGTTTCACCCGTCACCTTGTGTTTCTTCCTCCCCTCCCACACTCTCTTACCCTGACTCGTCTTTTTTCTCCAGTCCTGATGAAGGACGTGTACTGTACTCTTTCGGACAAAGATTCTGATCGTCCGCTCTTCAATGCCAGAAATTTATAAATTTCTATCAGGTTTCCCCTCAGCCTACAACTCTCCAGAGAAAACACAAATTGGCCCAACCTCTCCTTATAGCTCAATCCCACTAAACTAGAAGCCTCCTGACAAACTGTTTTTTTGTACCCTTTCCAAAACCCGCCACATCCTTCCTGTAATCGAATTGAATAACCAGGACTTTGGGATTGGTCCAATTTAGTAGGAATGCTTTTCTGCCTTATGCCAAAATTTGAAAAAAAAACATCCGCCCAGGAAAGCAATGATCTCCTTTTTAGTTCTGCAGCAAATAGATCTCACGTAGAGTGTTTATTCTGAGAGGACAAATGGGACAAAAGTTAGGAAAAGTATTTTCAACCATCAGAAAATAGAAAAGTGACTGATCCGTCAGTTCTGAGGATCAGCCAAAGCTCTTCAGAGTTATTATGCATTAAATAATAAAATTTGAAGCAATTCCTATGTGCTACACTTGAAGAATAACAATCATATCCAATCACTTTCTTTGCTGCTTCCATCATTTTGAACAGTCCAGGATTTCCACAGAGATGCATGCTTGGGCTTAGTGTAGGAGGTACAACTCTCAGTGTCCAAAGCCACATATTACAATGCTTTTCACCTTTAAAAAAAAGCAGTATGGGAAAGGAGACTCTGAGAAGAAATAAATTTCCCCAAATGGAGCCTCTCTATGGCCTTTGGAGCAGGAAAGAGTTTGGATGCAGATGCAAACTTGATGTGAGGAGATCTCAAGGGGGTCATGGAGTGCAGGCATCCACAGAACCTAGGATTCTAGCACCCCACATGCACAAATATGCAATGGCTTGTGTACGTTGGGCAAATTAAGTCTACCTAATGGTCAGGTATTGTGTGTGGCTCAGGGAAATGTGTAAATATTAGCATGGAGTAATTACCTCATATTGTGTGATGATACCATTTGCTTCAACGGGTTCACGCCAGTGCAAGAAGATTTTGTCTTCGAATGGTGTTCCTTTCAATGAATCACTAGGTATGGGACCAGGTACTGTAGGGAAAAAAATGCATTAATTATGTAGTAAATAAATAAATAACACTCAATTGGGTTGGTGGGGGGGTGGCATTTTATGAATTTCACCTCCACAGGGGATGCACTTAATTCAAGAAGTTTCAACTGAAATCTCTATTTTTGGTTATAAACACCTGGAAACAAAATTATAGTAATACTTGGTAGATTAATACATTTACACTACATCAAAAGATTAGTATTTTCTTTTGAATATATTAAAATAGCACAGGCATCCTGAAACTGACAATTGGTCTTTATTCTTTGGAGTGTAGAAGGATGAGGGGGGACTTGATAGATGTACTTAAAATAATGAGGGGGATAGATAGAGTTGACGTGGATAGGCTTTTTCCATTGAGAGTAGGGGACGTTCAAACAAGGTGACATGAGTTGAGAGTTAGGGGGCAACACGAGGGGGAACGTCTTTACTCAGAGAGTGGTAGCTGTGTGGAACAAGCTTCCTGTAGAAGTGGTAGAGGCAGGTTCAATTTTGTCATTTAAAAAAATTGGATAGGTATATGGACAGGAAAGGAATGGAGGGTTATGGGCTGAGTGCAGGTCGGTGGGACTTGGTGAGAGTAAGCATTCAGCACGGACTAGAAGGGCCGAGATGGCCTGCTTCCGTGCTGTAATTCTTATATGGTTATATATCACACTTATCAGGTAAAACTAAAGCATAATAGTAATTTCCTCGTCATGCAATTTTCAGGTTTTGGGCTTGCCTTAACCACCCTTGAGAAAATGGTGGCAATATACTGCAGAAAGCCTCCCACACCACTGTTGAATAGGGCGTCATCATAGGGCATGCAAAATATTTCCAAATCCAGATAGTGAGCAACTCAGAGGAAATTGGCAGGTGATGGTGTTTCCATGTGCTTGCTGCCTTTGTCCATCCTTCTTTCATACTTCTTATGAAAGGAGACTTTTTGTTCCTTGGGGGGTGGGGGGGGATTTATGCCAGCTCTGACCAGAGCAACTCCAGTCAAATGCCCTCTCCTCTTTCCTGGAGCTCAAATTACTGATAAGGATTGCAGGTTTGGCAGATAGTTGCTGAGGTTGTAACTACAATGGATCCAGTGCACTCAACACACTGGAGCTATTGCACCCTGACGGTGGATGGTTCAGGCAGTAAACAAGTGAGCAGCTATGTTTATTTTTATTTATTTATTGACGTATAGAATGGAGTAGGCCCTTCTGACTCTTTGAGGTGTGCCAGCCAGCAAAGCCCCGATTTAACCACGGGACAATTTACATTGACCAACTAACCCACCAACCAGTACATCTTTGGACTGTGGGAGGAAACCGGAACATCCGGAGGAAACCCAGTCCTGGGTAGAAAGTACAAACTCCTTACAGGCAGTGGCGGGAATTGAACCCAGGCTGCTGGTACTGTAAAGCATTGTGCTAACCACTATGCTACTGCGTCGCTTTGTCCTGCATGATGTAAAGGTTCCTAAAACCTGTTGGAACTATATCCAACCAATAGACACCTTACCTGTGCCCTGTAAACGGTGCAGAGTATTTGAGATAACAGAAGTTCAGTCACGAGACCCAGTTTCTTAATTGCTCTTATAACCACAGTAATTACATGGCTATTTCAATTCAGTTTGTAGATAATGGCGGAAATTTATGACGCAGAAGTCAGAGATAGTAATGCTTTTGAGGTGCACAGGTAGGCAATTAAGATCTCGCTCTCTGAAGATGAACGCTGCCTGATTGTTCTGTCGTACAATACTTGCTGCCAAGTATCAGCCAGTGTCTGAATGCGTGCAGCAGGACTGGGGCAGCAAATGTGGAATGCTTCATTTGCTGAGGAACTGCAAATGCAAATGACTGCACACACTTCTGAATTACAGTAGAAGAAAGTCATTGACGTAACATGTCAATGTTGATGGTCTGGTCAAAGCCTTAATGGACTTCTGCAGTGACGTCCTGGTACCAGGATGATCGGCTTCCAATGAACAAAACGATCTTCCACAGTATGAAGTAGTTCTCAATCATTTTCCCCTTTGGTACTCACTGTGTTCAATGTTACTGATCTGCAGCCCTTTGCTGCCTTCACCCAACACCTCCCAGCCTCTGTCACTATTTACACTCTTCAATCCTCCACTTGCCTGTCACGGATCAATCCACCTGTTCCTCGCCAGCTCCTGCTCCATCCCTTTCCTTTAGCTCTTTATTCAGGCCATCTTGCCTTTACTTTTTTTTAGTTGAGATAAAGAGCCTTGACACAAATCTTTCACTGTCCATTTCTCTTCACAGATCTGCTGAGTTCCTTTGGCACGTTCTTTACTTTGCCTTGATCCACGCCTAGTCAAATGCTGCTTTAATGTCATGGGTTGACTGCAGAAAGGTGCCAGAAGAGGGCCAGTATCGTAATGAAGGATTCCACCCACCCTGCTCATGGACTGTTAGTTCCACTCCCGTCAGGGAGAAGGCTACATAGTATCTAAGCCAGGACCAGCAGACTCAAAAACAGTGACTTTCTCCAAGCAATAAGGCTGATCAACACCTCCACCCACTAACCCACCCCTCAACTTTATAATTTCCTGTCAGAGTCACCTTATTGTATGTACAAACACTCCTGTGCCTAGCATCACTTATGGACATACAACCCCAGTAGGGGAGGATGATTATGACTCTCAGTACCAGTAACAGTAGTGTTAACTGTTCAGGCTAACAAAATGGCTTCTCTGTATT
Organism: Hypanus sabinus; assembly: GCF_030144855.1. Lineage (NCBI taxonomy): Eukaryota > Metazoa > Chordata > Chondrichthyes > Myliobatiformes > Dasyatidae > Hypanus > Hypanus sabinus. The sequence continues at coordinate 25,623,697 of NC_082715.1, forward strand.
GTTACAATGAAATGGCTTCTCTGTAATGCTGTAATGGGTTTCTGTGTCTGGTATTTTTGGGTTATGACTTTCGATAAGGGGGAAAATAACCAATGGAGAATTGTTATGCTATCTTGTATGTGTAAGCTGAGTGGGAGATTACGGTCTTTCTCGGGAGGCGAGCGAGGAGGGTGAACGTGTGAGGAGTGGACAGCAGTTCCAGAGCGACGGATACCGGATGTCTGTGGTTCGGACGGTGGCCGAAGGCTTGGAAGATCGTTGTGGATGGAACCGGAGGCGTGAGCTCCAACGTATTAAAATACTATGTGCACAAACTGATAAACTTATTTACTTGGCCCCTTTAGATTATCTGTTTCTACTAACCCATCACTAAGAGATAACCATAAATTTGCAATTATTTACTCACTTTTGAGTGTATTGCCAGCGTGTACTGGGGGGGCATTACTCCGTATTTACACCGAAGCATCGCACTATTGGCGGGGTGACGGCACTTCACCCTAGGCGAACGGGGGTCAACTGGGGGCACGGAGGCTACGTGTTATTGCATGTTTCTTTATCTTCTTGTGCTTTTAAGTGCTGCACTGGATCCAGAGTAACGATTATTTTGTTCTCCTTTATGCTTGGGTACTGGAAAAGCCATTAAACAATTTTGAATCTTGAATCTCTGAAATTTAGTCCATTGGTCCAGACATCAATTCAAGTGCCAAGCAAACCTGGCCAAATCCAATACTGGACAACAGTGAGAAGGCTGCTGAGTAAATGCCATTTGTTAGCAATGCTTTTTGCATTTTCCATCGATCTGCTGATGACTGAGCTGAGACTGATCGGGGTGTAACTCAGACTGGATCTGTCCTACACTTTGCTCAGAGATATACTACACTTTTGTTAACAGATCGGGAGATATAAATAATGGTGATCTTATACAGGTGTTGAAAGCCACGAGAGGCAGAGATAGGGTGAATGCACCCAGTCTTTTGCCCAAGGTCGAGGTTAAGAACTAGAGGACATAGGTTTCAGATAAAAGAGGTGAGATTTAACAGGAATCCGAGGAACTTTTTCCACGCAAAGGATAGTATATATATATGAAATGACTCTCAGGGGAGTTAGTTGACACAGATACAACATATGGACAGGATAGGAAAGATTTGCTTGGATATGGGACAAATGCAGGCAAACTGGACTCATTCAGATTGGCATCTTGTTAAAATGGGACAGCTGGACTGAAGAGTCCGTTTCTGTGGTGTATGACCATGACCTGGGATTCACGCATTAACAATGTTAACATAATTCTGAAAAACTTTAAATATTCTCCATATCTTTTTCATAATAGTCAATTCTTTATGATGCCTTTATTGTGCAAGTATGAATGATTTCTGGGTATTTGTGGTGAACAGGCAGCATTGATGCATGGCAACACATAACTGCAAGGAATGCATGATTATCCAATAATAATGCGATGATATTTTTACAATATGTTTTCCATTAGAAATTCCAGGGCAAAGGTCGTGTCAGTACCTTTTATATCATGGGAACTGACCTACCAAGTTCCTCCCACAGGACCTCTATCCCTGGGAACAAAAGACTTGGGTTTAAACATTCATTCCATGTAAGGTAAACAAGTCTTGACATATTAAAAAGAAACAGCAATGAACTATTTTAAGTGCCATCACAAAAAAAACAGTTAAAGTTTTACTGCTCATTAGACCATTGTAATTAGCTGCAGTTGGAAAACAAAGCTAAAATTTATACAAGGTTAATTGTCCAACAGATATGCAAATAAACTGAATGACATTTATAGGGTTTGGAATAATTTCCCCACTTGATCTCCCGGGAGGAAGTAATAGAAATCTGCAAAATCTAATTTACATAATTTGTGGTTTTCTCCATCTTCTTCAATTTTACCAAACTTATTCCAAGACCTTGATTCATGAGTTGATTTGCTTACTTCTTAATTAGACTATTTTTATAAATTAATAAATGTGGAAAGACCTTCTGATAGTTGATCTCAACTGCATTTTACCTTTCAAACTGCATAATCCTTAATTCCCTTATCCAGCAGTCTATGCTAGCCTTTTACAATCTATGTTCAATTTTTACAATGCACTTCAGCCTTTTACAAGAGCAATACTCATGAAGTCCCAGTTTAAATTCACCTAGCCCTAATTAGAGCTATTTACTTCAGCATATTTGCAGAATTTCTCCTTGTCCATTTCAGACTAGAAATCTCAAAGCTTTTAATAATTGTACTTCAATTCATACTTCAACCAAATTCAGAATGTTACATTGAGAACTGTCAACTTAACTCTGTGGATTCAGAGGATTGAACACAGAACTTTAGACAGAATCAGAGTCAGGTTTAATATCACCAGCATATTTTGTGAAATTTGTTAGCTTTGTGGCGGCAGTACAATGCAATACATAACAAGACAGGAAAAGAATTGTGAATTACAGTAAGTATTTCTGATCATTGACTGTGTGCTTTCAGGATTCAGTACCTCCTTCTTGATGGTAGCAATGGGAATGAAGCATGTCCTGGCTGATGGGGGTCCTTAATGATGGACGCCACCTTTCTAAGGCACTACTCCTTGAAGCCGTTCTGGATACATGCCCACCTAAGTTTACAATAGCTGACTTTGATCCTGCACAGTAGCCCACACCTCCCCCTATACCAAACAGTAATGCAGCCAGTTAACTCGTTGACATATTACTACAGCATTTTGAATGAAAAGTCAATTGAGGATCAGTTTCCATATTCAGATGGGTCCAAAAAAATTTCACAAGGTGATTTATAAAGGAAGAAGTTTTTACAGTGCATTGGCCAGCAATCACGTGCAACCAACATTACTAGTACCAGGGCAAATTGGTACATGATATTCAATGTTTGTGGGACCTGGTTGTGTGAAAACAATGCATTGTCTTTGCCTACATAATATGAATAAGAATATTTATTAATTTGACAACTTGAAGAAGTTTTATGGAAGAGCACATACTTTCCAATTTAAAACAGAAAATGTGCTGTTCTAGTTTTCCTTAATAGTAGGCTGCAAATCAAACTGATAGGAATGAGCAATGATCAAGCATCACCTTGAGTTCGAATCAGGAAAATGTTTTCAGAATTCCATCTTTGATGCATTTACTCAAATTGGTTATAACTTGATTTGCTTAACCTATGCAAAAACGTAGAAAAGAATCTAATTGAAGTCAGGTGATAAGACAGATGACATGAGAGAAGCAAAGCTTATTTAGACATTGTCAAAACCAGTGTTTTTGCCAGTGCTTGAAATCCCTTACTTTTAATCTTTATCGACTAAGTAGATTTGGCACTGTGGTTTTATTTTATTGCACACAGATATCCTGGAGCCAGAATGAGATCTTTGAAGGATCATTAATTGCTTTATAATCATGCCAAGTTTATTGAGAAATAATCTACAGTTAGTTACCAAAAATCAATGTGCCATTATCCTACAGTACATTTCAAATTATTACAGGCCCATTATAATTCAGCTATTTCACTTTGTGCATTTTGCCTTTCTCAGCACAGATTTAACACAAAAAATCAAATTAAAATCTCAACCTGATTTGCTCTGCTCTGTAAAACTGAATTGTTTTACTTTCATTCAGTCTGGAATTAAATTCAACACTAAGGCTACAGACATTTACATAATGTGGGTTAAATGTGAGAGTAGCCTGCATTGTTCACACAGATTTAAATATTTGCATCACATTTAGTGATTGTATCGGACAATAAATAAATTAGTGGCTGATATAGTTAGGCGTGAGTGCCTTTGACGTGCACTTTGTCAGGGAGGAACCCAAGAAGAAACTGAATATCCTGATAAACTGTTGTGATTTCAATAAAATAGCTAGAAGCTGCAGTTCGGGCTAAAGGAGGACAGACTCAAAATTTAACAACAATGTAAAATGGCCAGTTCATTAGGTACTTGTTTGCCAATGCAAATATTTTATCAGCCAATCATGTGGCAGTAACTTCATGCATAAAAGCATGCAGACAAGACCAAGAGGTTTATTTGCTGTTCAGTCCAAACATCAGAATGGGGACGAAATGTGACCGTGGAATGATTGTTGGTGACAGACGTGGTGGTTTCAGTATCTCAGGACCTTCTGATCTCCTGGGATTTCCATACACATCGGTCTCTTTGAGTTTACAGAGAATAGTGTGAAAAACAAAAATAATCCAGAAAATGGTAGTTCTGTAGGTGAAAATGCTTTGTTAATGAGAGAGATCAGACTGACTGAAGATGACTGAAAGGTGACAATAACTCAAATAACCTTGTGATTTTTTTTTGTGCTGCACTGAGCAACAACTATTTGGATTCCAGCATCTGCAGATTTTCACTCATTTATGATTGGACTACTACACTGTGAATCTCTTCCAGGGATGCCTAGGCTGAAGAAGTTTAAATCTTCCCTTCGGGAAGGGTCTCGGCCCAAAACATCTTTTCCACAGATGCTGCCCGGCCTGCTGAGTTGCTCCAGCATTTTTTGTGTGTGTTGCTTGGATTTTCAGCATCTGTAGATTTTCTCTTGTTTGTTCACAATTATTTCATTTTCCTTTCTGCTTGTGTACTGGAAATGACATAAAACAACATTGATCCTGAATCTTGGTACAACGGAGGTGTGCAGAAGAGCATCTCTGAATGTACAACACGTCAAACTTTGAAGTGGATGGGCTGCAGCAGGAGAAGACCACGAACATCCACTCAGTGGCCACTTTATTAGATAAAGGAGGTACCTAATAAAGTGGTCATTGAGTGTATGTTTTGAATTGCCACTCATATGCCTCATGCCATTCAGTGTGCAATGTAACATTTAAGGTTGTAAATTCCTGATATGAATTTATGTCTGTAAAGGTGCAGCTAAGCAGCTCAGTGGACAGATGTTCCTTGTGGGATATCAGGGCAGAGCAGAAAAGGGGGTTGAGCATGACAAGAGGGGAGGAAACCACAATAGAAAGAGCTCAAGTTCTTGTATTTTCGATTTACTGAAAATGCATTGTGCATCTGACAGAGTCCAGCTCAGTTTTGATAGGACTCATGGCTACACATTTCTATCCAGGCTCACACAAAGAGCCGACACCTGCTTGAAATGACACAGGGCAACCACTTCACTGCAACATTCAAGAATCTTGCCATGAGCATAGCTCATAAATAATAATGTACTGTAGCTAACCAATCAACATCCTTACAGAGATAAAAAATGAGTCACCTTATACTGTGTATTGATAAATGCTCAAAAGACAGCACACAGTTTACAATCAGTCTGTGAAGAAGTCTTTCAGCACGACAATTACCTTAACTTAGTCACCTCTATGTATTTTCAACTCAGGACTTATTAGCGCTTAAGAACATTTTGTAAAACTCTGTTTTCAACAAAAAAAAATGAAATCCAAGGATTTCACTTTGAATCAGAATTAGAACCAAGTTTAGTATCAATGGCATGGATCATGAAATTTGTTGTTTTGTGGCAACAGTACTTCACAATACACAATAATATAAAAATTAAAATTTAGAATAAGAGATATATATTAAAATTAGAATAAATAAGTAGTGCAAAAAGAGAGAGAAAAATACTGAGGGAGTTTTCATTGTTTCATTGTCCATTCAAAACCAGGCTGGCAGAGGGGAAGAAGCGGTTCCTGAAATGTTGAACGTGTGTCTTCAGGCTTCCGTACCTCCTTGACGGAAGCAATGAGAACAAGGCATGAGCTGGGTGATGAGGGTCCTTTTTGAGGCATCGCCTTTTGAAGGTGTCCTCAGTGTTGGGGAGGTTGGTGCCTATGATGGAGCTGGTTTGAGTTTAGAGTTTTCTGCAGCTCTTTCAATCCTGTGCGGTGGCGTCTCCATACCACACAGTGATGCAACCAGTTAGAATGTTCTCCATGGTATACCTGTAGATGTATGCAAGTGTCTTTGGTGGTATACCAATTCTCCTCAAACTCCGAATGAAAAATAGCCACTGTTTTGCCTTCTTTGTAATTGCATCAATATGTTGGGTCCATGATAAATTTTCAGATATGTTGATACCCAGGAACTTGAAAATGCTCACCCTTTCCACTTGATTCTTTGATGAGGACTGGCGTGTATTCCCTTGGCTTCCCCTTCCTGAAGTCCACAATCAATTGCTTGGTCTTACTGATGCTGAGTGCAAGGTTGTTGCTGTAATACCACTCAACCAACTCCCAGATACTTCGTTGTCACAGTCTCTAATTACGCCAACAATAGTTGTGTCATCAAAAAATTTATAAACGGAGCTTGAGCTGTGCCTAGCCGCACAATTGTGGGTGTAGAGAAAGTAGGGTGCATAAAAGGCACTGAGCTCATCTGGGAGTGAAGCATCATAGCCATTTGTGATGTTAGGTTTTGCCTTACAGGAAGTAATGGCCTGCAAATCCTGCCAGAGCTGTCGTGCATCTAAATCCGTCTCTAACCTCAAATGGAATTGTTTTTTAATCTCCCTTCAAATAGCCTCTTGTCTCGTTCTGGATCACCAGTCTTGAACACCACCGATCCAGCCCTCAGCAGACTATGAATCTCCTGTTCATCCAAAACTTTTAGTTTGAGCATGTTCAATAAGTTCTCAAACACGCATCCACACACAGGAATTGATGAAGTCGGTGACAACTGGGGCGTATACATTCTGACTCGAAGATGTACTCCTGAATATTGTTCAGTCCATCAACTCAAAGCAATTTTTTATGTGTCTTAACCAGACTTTCTTGGTCCTCATCACTGCTGCTTTAGTCTTTGCCAGAACGCTGTGAATGGAAGTGCAGCCAGGTGATTGGACTTTCCAAAGTGAGGGCATGGGATGGAATGCAAGTGACCTTAAGTGTGCAAAGTCAAGCATGTCGGCCTCTCTGGAGGGAATGAATGCTTAGGATGGTAGGGGGAAATGGCAAATAAACAGTCAGAAGATTGGGTCTGAGAGGAGAAATGGATGACAAAAATGGCAGAGCAGCTAAGTGAAGTACTCAAATTCAATGTGCCTTAACCCCTTTTACATTGTTTTGGTTTCCAGTCAGGCCGCTTATGGAACATGAGTTTTATTCAGGCCCATCTCCCTTCACTCTAAGTTTAAGAACAACCAGTGAGGCAGCTGTGGGCATGTTCTGCAAGCCTGGAGGCCGCCAGGTTCTACCCTTGATGTGTCTACATCCAAGGCAAGTCAAGCTGTACTGTCTTTCACTACTTTTGCGATCTGAGTGAGGCTAGAAAGGTCAGCGTTCACTAACTCACCCCTAACCACGCTTGAAGAAGTGGTGATGAACTGTCTTCTTGAACCACGGAGCATTGAACACAGAAAACATACAACACAGAAAACCACTGCAATCTTTCTGGTGAAAGGTTTCCCCACAATGCAGGTGGATACGGAATTCAAAATTTTAAGAAGCAAGGGACAACAACACTCTTTCAGATCATCGCTTCACATACCCATTCGGGTATGTCCATATACGGCCTACTCTACTGCCATGATGATGCCAAACTCAGGTTGGAGGAGCAACACCTCATATACCATCTGAGTAGTCTCCAACCCTTGGCGTGAACATTGAATTCTCCAACTTCCGGTATTTCCCTCCCTCTCCCTTTCCCTCATCCCAGTTTCACTCTGCCTCCTCCTCCAGCTGCCTATCACCTCTCTCATGATTCTGCCTTCTTCTACTACACATAGTGCTTTCCCTGACATTCCTTCTTCACCTTTCCTGCCTATCCCCTCCCAGTTTCCCCTCCCCCACTCCTTGATCTTTCCTCTGATTGGTTTTTCACCTGGCACCTACCAGCCTTCTCCTTCCCACCCTCCCCCCACCTTCTTTATAGGGCCCCTGCCCCCTCCCTCTCCAGTCCTGATGAAGGGCCTCGGCCCGAAACATTGACTGTTTGTTTCCATGGATGCTGCCTGACCTGCTGAGTTCTCCAGCATGTTGTACATGTTACTCTTTCAGATCATCAGGACTCTTAGTGAGGTTTTAGCTACATATATGTGTGATCATAGTGTATTTTGCAGATTGTATGAACTATAGCTAGTCGTGGAGGGAAAGAATGCTTGGGATGGTAGGGGGAACTGGCAATCAGACAGACAGGAGATGAGGGCTGAGAGGAGGAATGGAGCAGACATGATGAGTGGACTCAATGGGCCTTATGGTCCTAAACAGTGCCAAGTTATTTGAGAGTTGCAGGAGACACACTCACCCTGGTTTGTCAAGGATCTTCAATCCATGATGTGTGCCTCGCAGATGGCAGAAAAGCTTTAGGTATTGGAAGCTAAGTCAGGACTCAGGATACAAAAGTTCAAAGTACATTTATCATCAGGAGTTGACTAGATTGAACTCCTGCCTCAGCAAGGATCTGGACCCATTGCAATATGCCTATCGCCACAATAGGTCAACGGCAGACACAATCTCCATGGCTCTTCACATGGCCTTATACCACCTGGACTGTTCATTGACTACAGCTCTGCATTTAACACCATCATTCCCACAATCTTGATTGAGAAGTTACAGAGGCTGGGCCCCTGTACCTCCCTCTGCAACTGGATCCCCGACTTCCTAACCAGAAGACCTCAGTCTATGCGGATCGGTGATAACATATCCTCCTCATTGATGATCAACACCGGTGCACCTCAGGGTGTGTGCTTAGCCCACTGCTCTACTCTCGATAAACACATGACTGTGACGCTAGGCATAACTCAAATACCATCTATAAATTTGCTGATGGTACAACCATTGTTGGTAGAATCTCAGATGGAGGCAAGAGGGCATACAGGAGTGAGATATGCCAACTAATGGAGTGGTGTTGCAGCAACAACTTTGCACTCAATGTCAGTAAGACAAAAGAGCTGATTGTGGACTTCAGGAAGGGTAAGACAAAGGAACACATACCAATCCTCATAGAGGGATCAGAAGTGGAGAGAGTGACAGCTTCAAGTTCCTGGGTGTCAAGATCTCTAAGAGCCTAATCTGGTCCCAACATATTGATGCAGTTATAGAGAAGGCAAGACAGTGACTATACTTCATTAGGAGTTTGAAGAGATTTGGTATGTCAATAAATACACTCAAAAGCTTCTATAGATGTACTGTGGATTCTGTACATTCTGACAAGCTACATCACTGTCTGGTATTGGGGGGGCACAGGACCGAAAGAGGCTGCAGAAAATTGTAAATCTAGTCAGCTCCATCTTGGATATTAGCCTACAAATAACCTAGGTCATCTTCAAGGAGACAGACAGACAGACATACATACTTTATTGATCCCGACGGAAATTGGGTTTTGTTACAGTCACACCAACCAAGAATAGTGTAGAAATATAGCAATATTAAAAAACAATTAAATAATAATAAGTAAATTATTCCAAGTGGAAATAAATTCAGGACCAGCCTATTGGCTCAGGGTGTCTGACACTCCGAGGGAGAAGTTGTAAAGTTTGATGGCCACAGGCAGGAATGACTTCCTATGACACTCAGTGTTGCATCTCGGTGGAATGAGTCTCTGGCTGAATATACTCCTGTGCCTAACCAGTACATTATGGAGTGGATGGGAGACATTGTCCAAGATGGCATGCAACTTGGACAGCATCCTCTTCTCAGACACCATCATCAGAGAGTCCAGTTCCACCCCCACAACATCACTGGTGGTGTCTCAGAAAGGCAGCGTCAAAATATTAAAGACCTCCAACACCCAGGGCATGCCCTTTTCTCACTGTTACTGTCAGGTAGGAGGTACAGAAGCCTGAAGGCACACACTCAGCGATTCAGGAACAGCTTCTTCCCCTCTGCCATCTGTTTCCTAAATGGACATTGAACCCATGAACACTACCTCACTTTTTTAAAATACATCATTTCTATTTTTGCAAGATTTTAGTCAATTCAATATATTTACTTAATTATTATTTTTTTCTTCTTTTATGTTATGTATTGTATTGAACTACTGCTGCTAAGTTAACAAATTTCATGACACATTCTGACAATAATAAACCTGATCCTGATTCTTGGTACGTATACATTATATATCATTATACATTTACTGATAAACCTTTCACAGTGCTTTCAACCAGCCAACCAGATCATGACATTTTATCAATAACTATTCGAACCCCGGAGGAGTATATAAGTTGGCATTCTGAGGAGACAACACCCACAACTGCACTTCAAAATGGTTTTTTCATTTGGAGCCAAAATGCCTGCAAACATGATCAACCAAATTTTCAAACATTCTTGAGATTTGTCTCCTTAAATCAAGAAACCGTAAAGAACCCATTAAAAAAGATCAACAATACCAAATGCGCAGAGAGAAAAAATTGTGCAAACAATAAAAGCAAGCAACCATCATTCAGAACAAAAGTGAGTCCACAGACACCAAGCCCAGAGTAGGCCCACAGCCTCAGTTCATCACACAGCAGAGCAAAACGTCAGGGAGTAGCAAGCAGTACTGGCCCATCATGTCGCTGCCTCTGGTAATCTTTTCAATCCATTCAGCCTGGCGATTAAACTGTCCAAACATTGGGTCACTCCTCACTCTAAGACCCAGGCCCTGCTGCAGTGACACACTCTGGGCCTGGACACCGCTGCCATGTTTTGGAAGGGCACTTAGATGGATCTGACCTCGTGCTCGGTTTTGGTGGATGGGCTCTGAAACTCCTCTGCTCCGATTATTTAATCTTTGTCAGGTTATCGACTCCACTACTGCTGCCAGGCCACGCCCAGGTTGGAGGCACAACAACTTATATTCTATTTGGGTAGCCTCCAACCTGATGGCATGAATGTCAATTTCCAGAACTTCTGCTAATGGCGCCCCCTCTCCTTCACCAATCCCCATTTCCCTCTCTCACCTTATCTCCTTACCTACCCATCACATCCCTCTGGTGTTGCTGCTCCCCCTTCCCTTTCTTCCATTGCCTTCTGTCTTCTTCTATCAGATTCCCCCTTCTCAGTCCCTTTATCTCTTTCACCAATCGACTTCCCTGCTCTTTACTTCAACCCCTCCCCCCTTCGTTTCAACAATCACTTCCTACCCTGTATTTCTCCCTACCCTTCCCCCACCTTACTCTGACTTCTCAGTTTTTTTCTCCAGTCCTGATGAACCATCTAGTCCCAAAACTCTGACAGTTGACTCTTTTCTATAGATGCTGCCTGGCCTGCTGAATTCCTCCTGCATTTTGTGTGTGTTGCTTGAACACAAAACCAATATTTTATATATCCAAATGTTTGGCAGCAACTATTATTTATTTCTGACCCAACAAATCACCCTATTTCTTCAGCCCCATCCAAGTAATCTTTATCAACAACAGATCTTACTTCCCTCTCCATTCTACTTATGCTTCAAATGTTTGTGTCAGCCAAAAGCTATAAAAGGTTTGGGTGAATTAAAATCAAATGCTACTGAACATTAAAAAGAGCAAAGTCATGATTTATTTTAACAGCTCTCCTTGAAAATTCACTCTCTAGATTTTTCAACTTCCCAAATGCCTCATTCCACTGACCCAGCCATTTTACGTATCGGCATGGTAACAAAATGTAACATTCAACATCAAGATAAATGTCCGTTCCAAGGAAGGTACCAACAGCACTGCAGGCCTGTGGCTCAAAACATCTTCCAACATACTTCAACCAAAACCCACAGACTGTGATAAAGAAAGCTTTGTTGTTAAGAAAAACTGGTACAGCAAATGCAGGAGCCTGAAACCAGAATGTGCTGTCTGGTTGGCTCGGAATCTATTATTTATTTACTGAGATACAGCACAGGATAAGCCCTTCTGGCTCTTCAAACTGTGCCACTCAGCAATCCCCGATTTAACGCTAGCCTAATCGCGGGACAATTTACCGTGACCAATGAATCGATACGTCTTTGGAATGTGGGAGGAAACCCAAATGGTCATGGAGTGAACGTACAAATTCTTCACACACAGCAGCAGGAATTGAACCCAGCTCACTGTCACTGCAAAGTGTCACACAAACACTGTACCACCGTGATTATTGGACCCAGCCAAGGCAGGGTTACTAAGAAAAATGTGGCTGAATGCAAGATCGATATAAACTCAATGACATAGACACATGGCTGAGTAACCAGAAATGGCAGACTCATTTTTTTCGCTCATTGGATGCAGAAAACCAGAAGAAGCCTGCAGCTGGATTCTGCAGCAAGTTTTTTGTCAGATGACTGAAAGCAATAGAGGAAAGAATTTTCTCCTGGAATCCAGCTGGGATTACTGTACCTGACCGGTTGCTGAGGTAGAAAGTATGGCTGACAAAATAGGTCTACCAGTGAGTCTCTTCTTGCAATGAAATGGTGGGCAGATTCAGGTTTGTACAGGAGAATCCAAACAAATGGGCAGAACAGTAGCCTGGACAGGTGGCATTGTAGCAGGTTGGTAAGCAGGTGAAAGGTCCAAAGCATTGTTGAGGATCCCTACCACCCATCCCACAATCTCTTTGACCCACTACTGTCAGGAAGGGGGTACAGGAGCATCAGGACCAGGACTGCCAGACCATTCTTCCCACAGGTTGTGAGAATAATGAATATACTGCCACCACCGAGGTCCCGTCACGGACAGCAAGCTGTTTAATGTACATTAACTATTTACTAGAGTATGCATTTTGAATGATCTTTTATTAACTTATTTATGATAATTCTTGGTTTATGTACTGTATGCAATATGTCCTGTGGGTGCACCATGCTCTGGAGGAATGTTGTTTCAATTGACGGCATATATGTACAGTCAGGTGACTATAAATTTGAACTTTAAAACGTCAGCTGTAAAATGGATCGGAAATCAATCCCCATCATTGTAAGGAGTTTTAAATTCTTCCCGTGATCGCATGCGTTTCTTCCAGATGCTCCGGTTTCCTCCCACTTACCAAAGGGTTAGGAATAGTAAACTGTGGAAAAGCTACGTTGGCACTGGAGGCATGGTGATATTTGTGGGCTGCCCCAACGTATTCTGGGATGTGTTGATCACTGACACAAAATTAGCATTTCAGTCTGAGTTTCGATGCACATGCCACGCACAAAGCTCATCCTTAAAGTTAATCTTGATATTTGACATATACTGGACTGAGCAGGCTGCTGGCTGCAATTTGCAACTTCAGAGATTTCAGAGACCTGTTGAGATCTGGCAAAATGAGTCAAATATTTTTGATGTTCTACAAAGTTGGTGTAAAAATGGATTTTCTTATAATGAGCACCATAATATGAAAAAACATGAATTACAGTGCCTTAAGTACTGAATTAAACATAATATATATGGATCAATATAAATGCATCATTCAGTGAAATGCTTCTACACTGCATCTTGATCATGGAATCACTATAGTCCAAGTGAGAGCTTTATACTAATTCTTACTTATTTATGTCTGGCCAATACTCCCCATAAGGTTTGCAAATACAGGTTGAATATCAAAGACTGAAATGTGTCAATGGTATAATCAGTGTAACCTTTTCAAAGTTGCGCATAGTTCTTTAGACAAAATGTTCAGACATTTATGAGGACATGGGTAGAAACAACTGCATAGTTAATTGCAGATTCTTTGTAATGTGGGCCAAGAACTTACACACACACACACACACACACACACAAACTAAAGGGCACTTTAACATCAGGACCGGCAAATTGTGGGAATCAGAGTTTTAACACAAATTTATTTAATTATTTATGGCAATAGACCTTTCTGGCCCAACTAGCATACATTGCTCAATTAGAATCAGGCTTAATATCATCTGCATATGTTATGAAACCTGTTAGTTTAGCAGCAGCAGTACAGTGCAATACATGATAATATAGAAAAAAGCAAATCAATTAAAGCATATGTATATTAAATATTTAAATTAAAAACAATGCAAAAATAGAAATAATAAAACTGAGGTAGTGTTTATGGGTTCAATGTTCATTTAGGAGGGGGACGTCACGTGATGACGTAGGATCGAGACGCTGGAACCCAGCTCTCCCGTAAAAAATCAGTAAATTAATGTTTAAGTGAAGAAAAGTTAGTCAATACTTTCTAAAAGTTACTTATAAACTACTCCGGATTGTTTCAAGTTATGCCTCACAAACAGAAGATGAAGAAAACTACTACCGTAAAGACAACGTAAGTTGGAACAGAATCAAGGCCCACCTCTGCCAAAGAACTGCGGGCTCAGGTACATTATACCACTGGCGATACAGAACAGGAAACTGCGGCAACATCGACCATTTCTAAAGAAAAAGACCAACGAGAACTGCGCAAACGTGAAGGAAGGAGCAGGCGCAAACGAGAGCAACCTGAACTACAAACCCCAGTTACGATTGAAACCGAAAGTGAAAGTGAAGCTGAGGTAGATTCAGATTCTCTGGAAAAATCAGACGAAGATGGAGGTAAAAATTCTTCTGGAAATATAGAAAAGACTTTGATGCAAATAATGCGTAAAGTAGGCTCATTAAAAGTAATCCAAAAAAAAAGATAAATATGGAGATTATGTTTGAGAAAATGACAAAAAGACAGGAAAAAATGGAAAAGAGAATTATAGATTTGGAAACTACAACGGAAGACATGGTTGAAAGGATGAATAAAATGGAAGATGATATTACTGCCTGGACATCAGAAAGAAAACAAATGTTGGAAAAAATTGATAAGCTTGAAAATGTTAGTAGACGAAACAATATTAAAATTGTTGGACTTAAAGAAGATATAGAAGGAGAAGATCCAATAATTTTTTTTCAAAAATGGATTCCTAAAAAATTGGAAATGGAAGGAGAAACTCTAATTGAAATTGAAAGGGCTCATAGAGCCTTAAGGTCAAAACCTCAAGCTGACCAAAATCCACGATCAATTTTGATAAAATGTTTAAGATACCAAGATAAAGAAAAGATCCTGAAGGCGGCTGCCCAATGTGCCAAAAAGAGAAACGGGCCATTGATGATAGCAGGGAAGGCAGTTCTTTTCCATCCTGATATAAGTTATAACCTTTTGAAGAGAAAGAAGGAATTTAACCCAGCAAAAAAAGTTTTACGGGAAAATGGTTATAAATTTATAATGCGTCACCCAGCAACACTGATAATTTTTTTGGAGGAGGGAAAAAGAAGATTTTTTACCGATTATCGAGAAGCAGAGGAGTTCGCACAAAAACGTCCAACTACTCTGACTAATCTGTTGGAGTTTTTTGAGGGTGTAACAAGGATGTTAGATGAGGGTAAGCCAGTAGATGTTGTGTACCTAGATTTTCAGAAGGCATTCGATAAGGTGCCACATAGGAGATTGGTGAGTAAAATCAGAGCTCATGGCATTGGGGGCAGGGTTTCAACATGGATAGAAAACTGGTTGGCAGATAGAAAGCAAAGGGTAGCAGTGAATGGGTGTTTCTCGGACTGGCTGGAGGTGACTAGTGGGGTACCACAGGGCTCTGTATTGGGACCACAGCTCTTTACGATTTATGTCAATGATTTAGATGAGGGCATTGAAAACTATATCAGCAAGTTTGCTGACGATACTAAACTGGGTGGCAGTGTGACATGCGAAGAGGACGTTAGGAGAATACAGGGAGACTTGGATAGGCTGAGTGAGTGGGCAGATACTTGGCAGATGTCATTCAATGTGAATAAATGTGAAGTTATCCACTTTGGAAGCTGGAACAAGAGGGCAGAGTATTGTCTGAACGGTGTCGAGTTAGGTAAGGGAGAAATGCAAAGAGACCTAGGAGTCCTAGTTCACCAGTCAATGAAGGTGAATGAGCAAGTGCAACAGGCAGTGAAGAGGGCAAATGGAATGTTGGCCTTTGTTACAAGGGGAATTGAATACAAGAGCAAGGATGTTCTTTTGCATTTGTACAGGGCCCTGGTGAGACCACACCTGGAATATTGTGTACAGTTTTGGTCTCCAGATTTAAGGAAGGACATTCTGGCAGTTGAGGAAGTGCAGCGTAGATTCACTAGGTTGATTCCTGGGATGGCAGGGCTGTCTTACGCAGAGAGATTGGAGAGAATGGGCTTGTACACGCTGGAATTGAGGAGATTGAGAGGGGATCTGATTAAAACGTTTAAGATAATTAAAGGATTTGATAGGATTGAGGCAGGAAATATGTTCCAGATGTTGGGAGAGTCCAGTACCAGAGGGCATGGATTGAGAATAAGAGGTCAGTTATTTAAAACAGAGTTGAGGAAGAGCTTCTTCTCCCAGAGAGTTGTGGAGGTGTGGAATGCACTGCCTCGGAAGACGGTGGAGGCCAATTCTCTGGATGCTTTCAAGAAGGAGCTGGATAGATATCTGATGGATAGGGGAATCAAGGGATATGGGGACAAGGCAGGGACTGGGTATTGATAGTGAATGATCAGCCATGATCCAGAATGGCGGTGCAGACTCGAGGGGCCGAATGGTCTACTTCTGCACCTATTGTCTATTGTCTGTTGTCTATTACTCACTAATTACACATAGAGATTTCCAAGTGTAATGGATTAAAGCTGAAGACAGAGACAGTGAATTTAAGTGATGGACATTAAGGATGACATAGGAGAGAAAAGCAAAATTTCAGAAATACTAATTGAGAATAGTATTTTTTTCTTTTTATATATATACTTTTTTATGTTGCGGGGGGGGGGCTGGGGAGCTTTGGATCGATTACTACGGGATTCACGTGTGTAATCATGGTGATTGCCATGACCTGTACAACAGAGGGGGGTAATGTTGTGTTCTTTTTTTTTCACAACATTAGTAGGGGGGAATTTTGTTTTTTTCTTTATACTCTATTTTTCTTCTATCTTTCTGCCTGGATGATCAGTGGGGACACACATAGCAACATGGAGGATTTTAGAAAGATTTCCCAAGATACCACGAAAGCTGAAAGATTAGGTATTATTATGGAATGGAGTAACATAATTGAAAATAATGACTAATTTACTGAATTTTTAAAGTTTTAATGTTAATGGGCTTAATGGACTGGTGAAAAGAGAAAGAATTTTAACATACATTAAAAAAATGAAAATAGATATAGCTTTTTTTACAAGAAACACATTTAATGGAGATAGAACATCAGAAATTAAAAAGAGACTGGTTTGGAAATGTTATTGCAGCTTCATTTAATTCAAAGGTGAGAGGAGTTGCAATTTTGGTTAATAAAAATTTACTAATTAAAATCAAAACATATTAATTGATTCGGCGGGGAGATATGTAATTATACATTGTCATTTTTTCAGAACTATGGACTCTTATGAATATTTATGCAGCAAATGAAAATGATGTAAAATTTATACAAGAGGTCTTTTTGAATTTGGCTAACGTACATGACAAAATATTAATAGGTGGAGATTTTAACTTTTGTCTAGATCCAGTTTTAGATAGATCAACAATGGTTGTCACAAAATCAAAAGTAGCAAAATTAACTCTATCATTGATGAAAGACTTAAATTTGATTGATATATGGAGAAGAATTAACCCAAAAGAAAGAGATTATTTATTTTATTCAAATAGACATAAAACATATTCAAGGATAGATTTTTTCTTATTATCAATAAATATGCAAGATAGAGTGAAAAATATGGAATATAAAGTGAGAATATTGTCAGATTATTCTCCTTTGATAATGACAATGATAATGATAGATAAAGATGAATCAATTTATAGATGGAGATTTAATTCAATATTACTAAAATGTCAAGATATTTGTGATTTTATGAAAAAGCAGATTCAGTTTTTTTTTAGATACAAATTCACATTCAGTTGATAAATTTATATTGTGGGAAGCAATGAAAGCATATTTGAGAGATCAGATAATAAGTTATACTTCTAAAATTAAGAAGGAATATATGATAGAAATAGTTCAATTGGAAAAAGAGATTACAAAATTAGAAAAAGAATCTCTAAGATATATGACAGAAGAAAAATGAAGACAACTTATTAATAAGAAGTTAGAATATAATACACTTCAGACATATTGAACGGAAAAAGCAATTATGAGAACTAAACAAAGATATTATGAACTAGGTGAAAGATCACATAAGGTCCTTGCATGGCAGTTAAAAACAGACCAGACTTCTAAAACGATAAATGCAATTCGAACAGGAGTAAATAAAATTACTTATAAACCTTTAAAAGTTAATGAAACTTCGAAGAATTTTTATTCTGAGTTGTATAAATCAGAATCACAAAATGATAATGTCAAGATAAAAAGGTTTTTATCACAAATAACTCTTCCAAAATTAAATACGGAAGAACAGAAGGGATTAGATATGCCTTTTACATTAAAAGAGGTTGAAGAAGCTCTAGGATCATTTCAAAGTAATAAATCTCCAGGAGAAGATGGTTTTCCGCCTGAATTTTATAAAAAGTTTAAGGATTTATTAATTCCTCCTTTTATGGAGTTAATACATCAAGCGGAAAGAACGCATAAACTTCCAGAATCTTTTTCGACAGCTATTTTAATATTATTGCCAAAAAAAGATAGAGTTCTTTTAAAGCCAACATCATATAGACCTATTTCTTTGTTAAATATTGATTATAAAATAATAGCAAAAATCTTATCTAACAGACTATCTAAATATTTACCAAAATTAATACATATGGATCAAACAGGATTTATTAAAAATAGACAATCGGCAGATAATGTAACTCGGTTATTTAGTATAATTCATTTGGCTCAAAAGAGGGAAGAAATGAGTGTGGCAGTTGCTTTAGATGCAGAAAAGGCATTTGATAGATTGGAATGGGATTTTTAATTTAAGGTATTGGAAAAATATGGATTAGGGGCATCGTTTATAAAATGAATTAAAACCTTAAATATTAATCCCAAAGCTAAAGTAGTGACAAATGGTCAAATTTCATCACCATTTCAGTTAACAAAGTCAACTAGGCAAGGTTGCCCATTATCACCTGCTTTATTTGTGTTGGCGATAGAACCATTAGCTGAATTAATTAAAATGGACCCAGATATTAAGGGTTTCAGAGTTAATCAGGAACGATTAACTTATTCGCTGATGATGTTCTGCTTTATTTAACAAACTCATTGCACTCGTTGCATAAATTATCCTATAGATTAGAAGAATATGGGAAAATATCAGGTTACAAAATAAATTGGGATAAAAGTGAAATTTTACCTCTTACTAAAGGAGATTATAGTCAATGTCGATTAATAACTCAATTTAGATGGCCGGCAAATGGTATAAAATATTTAGGTATAAGAGTTGATAATGATATAAAGAACTTATACAAATTAAATTACTTACCATTATTGAAAAAAATTCAAGAAGATCTTGATAAATGGATGATATTACCAATAACATTAGTAGGTAGAGTAAATACCGTAAAAATGAATATATTCCCTAGATTACAATACTTATTTCAATCACTACCAATACAACTACCCCAGAAGTTTTTTCAAGAGTTAAATATGTGAGGAAGTTCTTTTGGAAAGGTAAGATGTCAAGAATATCATTGGAAAAATTGACATGGAAATTTGATCTAGGAGGGTTACAACTTCCAAATTTTAAGAATTATTATAAAGCAAATCAACTTAGATTTATTGCATCTTTTTTTGAGAAAGATATTATTAGATTAGAATAGAACTAGATAAAATAGGAGAAAATACACCAGAAGATTTTATATATAAATGGGAATCTAAATGGATACGGGAAAAGAAAGAACCTCCTATATTAAAACATTTGATTGACTTATGGAATAAGATAAATGTTGATGATGAGACAAAGAAATCTTTATAAGCAAAGAGATCTTTAATTCAAAATAGACTTATTCCTTTTACAATCGATTAGATATATAGGAGATTGTTTTGAAGGAGGTATATTAATGACATTTGATCAATTAAAGAATAAATATAAAGTATCAAACAACACTCTTTTTTGTTACTTCCAATTAAGGGCTTATTTAACAGAAAAATTAGGTCAAACAATGTTATTGCCGAAATCTAATGAAATAGAAACTTTAAGTCAAAAAGGAAAAACTAAAAAAATTATTTCTTGTATTTATAGCTTGATTCAAAAACAGGCAATTAAACAAGGAGTCCTTAAGTCAAGACAAAAATGGGAAAGTGACTTGAATACTAAAATTGAAGAAACAAATTGGTCAAGACTATGTCTTGATAGTATGACAAATACAATAAATGTCCGGTTAAGATTAGTGCAATATAATTTTTTACCTCAATTATATATTACACCACAAAAAATAAATAAATTATATCCAAATTTATCTGATCAGTGTTTCCGATGTAACCAGGAAATTGGTACTTTTTTACATTCTACTTGGTCTTGTTCTAAAATTCAACCTTTTTGGACAAATTTAAGAGTTTTATTGGAACAAATTATTGGCACACAACTTCCACATAATCCAATATTATTTTCATTAGGCGATATTGAAGGGATAAAATTGAAACCCAAATTGAATAAATATCAGAAAGAATTTATAAAAATTGCACTGGCAGTAGCCAAAAAGGCTATTGCAGTTACTTGGAAATCGGATTCATACTTAAATATAGATTGTTGGAAGAATGAAATTTCCAGCTGAATTCCACTTGGAAAAATTACTTATAATTTAAGAGATAAATATGAAACATTTTTGAAAATTAGGCACCCTTATTTACAAAAGACAGGATTAAATATATAGGTGCTCTGAAGATAAAATAATTGGTTATTTGGGGAAAGAAATAAATATATATACTAAAGTTATTACGAACTCTGTGGAGCATGTGGGGATCTTCCGATATCCAGGCATTCTTTCTGTCTTTTTCTATAGGGATGTTAGGGGGGAGGGGGCTAAGGGGGGGAAGGGTATTTTTTTTCTTCTTTCTGTGATTATTTGAAAACTCAATTAAAAAAAAAGTTTTTAAAAAAAATCTTTTTAAATGTTCATTTAGGAGATGGCTGGCAGAGGGGAAGAAACTGTTCCTGAATCACTGAGTGTGTGCCTTCAGGATTCTGTACCTCCTTCCTGATGGTAACAATAAAAAGAGGGCATATTCTGGGTGATGGGGGTCCATGAAGGATGCCACATTTCTGAGGCACTGCTCCTTGAAAATATCTTGGATATTAGCATAACGTCCTGTCTCGGAAAGACACTACCCAGAAGAAGGCAATGGCAAACCATTTCTGCAGAAAAATTTGCCAAGAACTATCATGGTCAAAGACCACGATCACATATGATCACCTACGTCATATGACACGGCACATAATGATGATGACGACTTAACTTTTAACTTAATTTTATTTAATTATTTATGGTTTTATATTGCTATATTTCTTCACCATTCTTGGTTGGTGCGGCTGTAACGAAACCCAATTTCCCTCGGGATCAGTAAAGTATGTCTGTCTGTCTGAAAGTGCATGATTTACATTTACTTTTTTAAGTGCAAATAAATCCTCTAATGTAAATTCTTGCTGTGGTATCTGAAACCAAATAAATGGGACGCAGGTGTGCATCTAAGCAGTGGGAGTTTAGAAGATGTACTGTGATGCATAACCTTACATACGAGGTCAGAGTTCAGTTGTATTATTCTATAGCTGGATTAAAGAGATTTCATGCTACAATGGAATATCGTAGTATTTTATAGACCAAAATGGTTAGTGCATTTCTTAATCAAATTCATGCTGTAATGAAATAAATACAAAATTAAGTAATAACCTGGGGCTTCTTTTCATTTTGGGAAAAGAAATTTCAATTGCATATAATAAACAGATACAGTTCTAAATCTCAGTTTTGTTATGACAGATAAGAATTGACATTTATTTAAAGCCTGGCAGTTGGGCAGAATAATTATCTTTGAGAGTATATTCACCACAATTGCACAATAGGCATTGCATCAGCTACAGATTTAAAAATATGGAGACCCAATTGCTGGTTCTCTGTTAAATGCATCCTATAGATTTGCCTCAGTTTGAAATTGAAAACAATGTAAGAAGGGGAGAACCAAGTTTTGTTTTAGACTTTCTTCATGCTCCTGGGTCCATGTTTAATACAAACTCATTAATAGTTTAGCATAAAATTCTTTTGTAGGCCATTTCAATGGAAGCATTGAATCTTTTACAATAGATTTAAATTTAAATCTTTTAAATAGATTTAGTAAAATATCATTTTACTAAATCAGCAAAGGAATTTTATAGCATTGGACTGATACTGAATTGTGGAATCTTAACTCATTAATGTTGCTCGGTCACCAAAATTTTCATTTTTTTTACACCATTCCGAAACAAATGCTAAAATCTGTACAATTTGAGAACACTGATTATAACTTAATACAGAAGCTACTTCAAAAATCTTTCTAATCAATCATCATCATTATATGCTGTGTCTTATGGCATGGGAGATGGCGGTTTTTGACTATGATTGTTCTTGGCAAATGTTTCTACGGAAGCGGTTTGCCATTTCCTTCTTTTGGGCAGTGACTTTACAAGACAGGTGACCCCAGCCCTTATCAATATTCTTCGGAGATTGCCTGGTGTAAGTGGTCACATAAGCAGGACTTGTGATATGCGATAGCTGCTCATACAAACATGCAGGCTAGCGCAGGGAAGGAGCTCCTTACACCTCCTTTGGTAGCGACACCCTGCCACTCTTCAATGCTAATCAATACACACTTAAGATGCAGCAAATAATTTTGTAGTTATGGAACATAATCAAATTGATCTAACTGGGTAGGGAATAAATGCATCACTGATTGAAATTCTTTAAAAGCGTAATAGAAATTTTGAGCTGAGCATCACCTATTACTCCCTAATTCAGTTTAAGATAGTGAACAGGGAGCATATGTCAAAAGATAAACTAGCGCAAATTTTTTCTAATATAAATCCTATCTGTGCTAGATGTAACACTGAGGTGCCTACCCAAAACTCATATGTTTTGGTCCTGTACAAAGTTTAATAATTTTTGAAGAGATGTTTTTGGAACGTTATCCTCTGTCTTTTTGAGAGAGAGAAAGTGTGCATTGAGCGAGCCAATGCAGTCACCCAGTTACTGTCAGTAGGTAAGCCAACGATCTTCCATGAAAACCAGTACAGTGCAAATTACAAACCAGGATCCTACTCATCAGCCTTCAATTGCTCATTTGGCATTGGCGAGAACTGAAAGAACAAATTAATATTAAAATGTTAACATTGAAAAAGAACTACATGTTTTTCAGAAGCAGAATTTGTCAAAAGTTCATGAGGTCACTGGTGGGACAGAATCATTTAGGTACACCTGAAGAGGCATATTTGAAGGAATGGTGTCCTTGGGGATTTCTAAGATTAGAGAAGGTGGCAACATGTGGACGGGTGAGATAATGGGAGACACACGAATAAATTAACATACTGACTTTCAAAGAGGATGGTTTGAAGGAAGTCAGCAATGAGGTTGGAAAATGGTCGTTCTCTTGAGCAGAACAGAATAAGATGATGGAATGTGATTCAAATTGGATAAGATTGCAAAGGGGCTGTTTTTGTGAGAGGGATTGAAAGGATAGTTTAGTAGTTCACTATTTTTAAATGCTACCGCTCATGTGGAAAGAGACCAGCGCAAACAAATTTCCTCTGTTTCTTTTATCAAATATTTAACTCGTTAGCTTTTTAAATGTCATTGCTGACTCCGTCACTTGCCGAGCCGTCACTTGCAAGCTGAACAGGCATATGTATCCGAAGTCCCTTTCATCTTGCGACAGCAACACTATGTGGAAAGACCGGAACAGTGGCATATAGCAGGAGCCAGACATCCAAAAGTCCGGACTCCAGCACGGGTTCCAACGACCATGGACAGCTTCAGAGCGATTGCGCAACCACCGACTGCGACTCCAGCGTTGAACTCCAGGCCGGGTCTTCACGTGCTGCGATTGTGCCAGCTCTTAGCTTCATCCCATCCCCTCCGGTCTTTTCCTATCGTTTCGCATTTCCCCCTCCCCCTCCTACTTTCAAATCTCTTACTATCTTTCCTCTCGGTTCGTCCTGACGAAGGGTCTCGGCCCGAAACGTCGACAGTGCTTCTCCCTATAGATGCTGCCTGGCCTGCTGCGTTCCACCAGCATTTTGTGTGTGTTGTTGCTTGAATTTCCAGCATCTGCAGATTTCCTCATGTTTGCATGTCACAAATGTTACCTTCTGGAACCTCTGCAACTATGTAACCACATGCCCTGATTCTCTAAACCATGTTTGCTGCTAGTTGGTCATAGAAACTGGCAAATTTACTCAATGCCATCTTCCCAATTCCCAGAAACAGACAACCATTTTGGACTTCAGTTTATGCTTCACATACGTACATACCAACACCTACACCAGCTCCCTCGCTACCATTCAGGGCCCCAAGTAGTCCTTGCAGGTGTGGGCAACACTTCACCTGTGAGTCTGTTGGGATCCTCTGTTGTATCCTCCTCCCTCACCACTATTCAGGGACCTGAACAGCCCTTCCACTGTTACCATGGAACGTGAACTGGCGACATGTTACCAGTGAGCCTGTTGGGGTCATCTGTTGTATCCGGTACTTCCTGTGCAACCTCCTCTACATCAGTGTGACCTAACACAGCTTGGGGGACCGCTACGCTGAACACCCGTGCTCTATCTGACGCAAAAGGTACGATCTCTCAGTGGCCACTCATTGCAGGTCGACCTTCCATTCTAATTCTGATCACGGCTGGCCACGGACTCCTCTACTGCCATGATGAGACCAAACAAGTTGGAGGAGCAGCTTATCATAGCCTCAAATCTGATCCACGAACTTCAATTAACCTAACTTATAGTAATTTCTCTCCCCTCCCCCTATATTCTTATTCTGGCCTGTGACCTCTTCCTTTCCAGTCCTGATGGAAGATCTTGGACTGAAATGTAGATTGTTTATTCGACTCCATAGATACTGGCTGACTTGCCGAGTTCCTCCATTATTATGCACATATTGCACCAAAACTGTCTGCCGTTTCAGATTGTCATTTGATTGAAACAAACTGCAATTTTCCCAGTGCAGGATTCATCTAGCTGCAGCCAGCCACTTGTATCCTAATCCAGTATTTAAAATGTGCATTTCACTCTGCCAGGAGAACAGTTAAATCTTGACTTGACACATCATCGTACTCGTGTAGAAATTGCTTTAAATCACATTGGAGGGATTTCAATGCAAGAGTGGACTTTTAGTCTTTGCGATCAATTACACAATTTGGAAGTAGTACAGTTCCTGGTGCATTCTCAGATGAAAACAGGTATGTTTTAAGCTTAGTTAACTGATATAGAATGAAAAATTTGTTTAATACTGAAGTATTGTAATTTTAAAAACTAACAATTGTAATCCTAGAAATATAAATCCCCCATGACAGGCACAAGCTTCCCACCATCAAGGCCATCTTCAAGAGGTGAAACCCATTATTAAGGACCCTCACCATCCAGGTTACTACCATCAGGAATGGGGTACAGGAGCCTGAAGACCCACACTCAACATTTTACAAACAGGTTCTTCCCTTTGGCCATCAGATTTCTAAATGGTCCATACTCCTATCACTCTTTCGCATCAGTTATTTAATTATTGCAACCTTTTTGGTATTGCACAACATTGCTGCGGCAAAACAAGATATTTCACAACATACATCAGCAATAGTACATCTGATTCAGATATGACACAATAAACAGTTATACACCAGTGTTTATCATGGAGAAGTAGAACAGCATGGTGGATATCCCAAGAAAATTAATACTGAAACAAAAATTATGCTCACTATGCAAATTAAAAAATAAGGAAGACAGCAGAAGTATTTATGAGTGAAACATCCTCGAGGCTAGATGGTTCACATGGCAGCAACTTGAAGGAAGCAAGCAAGAAATGAAAATCCGTCCAACAATAATCTCCAATTGTTTTTTTAAAAATTCATTTGTGGAAATTTGCATGTAATCATTCTGGTATCTTAAAAAAAGGTGAGTAAGTGAAACCAGGGAATTATAGACCAGTTGGTCTAACATCTGGTCTCAGGAAATGGCTGGAGTTTCTAATTAAGTATTAGTGACTGCACATCTCGATCATTTTCGTTTGATGTAAGAGTGGCAGTTCACTGTCCCGCTGCTTTACAGATTATTGGATAAATCAAATTTAAATTCAAAATCAAATTCAAGATTTTATTATCATTCAACCAACCATGATTACAGCCAAACCTCTGGGGTCAATGTGCAAAACAAACACAGAATCGGAATTAGGTTTATTATCACTGGCATGTGTCATGAAATCTGTTAACTTAGCAGCAGCAGTTCAATGTAATACATAATACAGAAGAAAGAAAGTAAAAATAAATAAATCAATTACAGTGTATGTATATTGAATAGATTAAAAACCGTGAAAAAACAGAAATTATATTGAAAAAGTAAGTAGTGTTCATGGGTTCAATGTGCATTTAGGAAACGAAAGGCAGAGGGGGAGAATCACTGAGGCTTCTGTACCCCCTATCCGATGGTAACAATAAGAAAACAGCATGCCCTGGGTGCTGGGGGGGTCCTTAATAATGGATGCTGCCTTTCTGAGACACCACTCCTTGAAGATGTCTTGGGTACTTAGTAGGCTAGAGCCCAAGATGCAGCCAAAAGCACATGAATCAAGTCATGCAAAAAATCATATATATAGCCCAAGTTCCTGCGCAACATGTCTAGCAAATTGCTGGCACAGTTCCCCACACTGCTCAGCTACTGCAATCCAGACTGTTATTTCACTGTTCAAATACTGGAGGGCATCACTGACGGGAGACACAGACGTCATGCTACACCACCTCCGGCATCTCCTCTTCTGGACTGCAGAAGCAGGTAAACCCATGGCTTGAGGCCTAGGTCTTGCTACAACTGAGGCTACGCAGCTGCCTCTTGTACCTGCAAACAAGGGAAGCAGGTCTGCAGCATCTTACACTATCACTATCCATCAGGGTCTTGCAATCACAAGAGAAACATCCCAAACAATCACCCATGTTTACACTGCACGAGGCATTCACCTACAGTTACATAAAGTTAGAGCTTTGGAACTGAGGGCAAATTGGTGGAATCATGTAGACATTTGGTACACACTTTGAGATATCACTGGATCAAAATATGCCTTTGCAACATCAATAAGATGCAGCAAGGATTTTGTTATGCAGAGAAAGAAACCAAATGCTTATCCAAGAGGAACTTCAAACACCTCTGCTCGGATTACATTTTACCACTGCTATTAAAGATCCTAAAAGAAAAAGATGCTCCATGCCGTTAGTATCTGAAACATAAATGCAGTCGAAATATCATAGTGCAGGGATTCTCTCTTTAGCCTCCATTTTTTCCTTTAAAAACTACTATCAATAGATTAACTAAAACATTACCTTTTCTTTATGGTTGTGAATGATTATGTATCCAAATTCTGAAAATTCTTGAAAATGCTTTCACCTCCACATCCAGGTGAATTCCCCTCCCATCACATGCAATGATTGTCCATCTCTTTGCAACGTTTCCTGCTGTTAATACGTCATTCTGCCTCACAACATGTACCGCCAGGCTCAAAGACAGCTTCTATCCTATTGTTGTAAGACTATCGAACAACTCCCTAATAATGACATGATAGACTCTTAACCTCACAAACAACCTTGTTATAACTTGCACCATATGGTTTAACCGCACTGCAAATTTTTATCTGCATTATTTCATTCTACGTTCTATTATTACCTTACCTCGTACTACCTCAATGTACTGTTGTAATTAATTGATCTGTATGAACCATATACAAGACAAGGTTTTCAAAATATATTGGCACATATGACAGAATAAACCAATTTCAGTTCTTTGACCAAGATTTTGGTCGCCAGCCCCAATATCTTTGTTAAACTGTTCAACATTGATTGTGCTCTGTCAATGTTGCTTGGGTGTGTGATGTTACGGTAACAAGAAAGGGTGGTGTGGGAATGGTGCTATGTTAAAGGATGCAACTCCAGTTGAACTTCAGAAAAAATTTAAGTCATTTTTAGTCCCTGCCATAAACTGCATATGTTGCCTGTTGGACAAGAAAACTTTTCAAATATTCAACCTACCCGCTGAGCTTTTTCAATGTTCCTGTCACTCCCATAAATAGTTCACTTTATTTTATGAGATGGTTAGACATTCTTGCATTTCAGCATGAACACATCATTTATTTTTTGATGTTGCCAATTTGATTCGTCTATAATCGTAAAACTTTCTGAGGCAATCTAACAATAATAATATGCACTGATGACTGAAATTAATCTAGGAACCACAATTCATCCTAAAGGTCTCAGCCCAGAAGTTCATCTGCAACACACCTTGCTGCAGAGTTTTGTGACTGAAACGTTTTCTTCCGCTGCACAATACATTCAACATCCCCAGATATTTGGCAATTGTGAGCAGCTCAACTTTGTACCCCTGATGTGAAAACTTCTTCAGGGATGGTTCATGGGATGAATTCATTTTGGATGCAATGCCCCTCACTTATTGTTCACATTTCTGCCTCAAGACCCAGCCCCCTCAAGGTCCCTAAAGAATCTCTCATTGCCACGCAATGATCTGAATCTAACTGTACCTTCACTCAAGAAATAAAGCTTGTTTCAACTCTCTTACCAACTCAGAGGGCAAGCACTAAACCTTTTTGAATACTCAACGAATTGGTCTTGACTCAAGGAAGTCACTCAAATCCTTCCCATGCTGATAACATGATGTTGAAGATTGTCTACTCAGCTCCAACACAACATCAGACTCTTGACATTTCTACCCTTTAGCACAACATTAAATTCTCACGCTTTGCCCCAGTTCTAGGTTTCAATGCTTTTTCATTCCTTTCAAATGCTTCAATCTCTGACCTCTTCATTACTCATTCACCCTAATTCTCCATTAATGTCTTGGTCTTTTGGGTTCAACTGCACCTCACGAATAAATTACAGCACAAACCTATACACCCAAACACCCCAAAATCACCAATCCCAACTTCAAACCAGAAACTCGTTTTTGTTCAAGAAAATTGGCACAGCTTGTTCCATCGTGCTTAGAATGGTTACTGATATGCCAGCTCAAAGCTCACTAATCAGAGCTTTGGACAGAACAGGATTTTTAGGCAGAAAATGTTCATAAAATGAGGGGCACGGAGAGGGTGAACATGCATAGTTTTTTCCTCCATGGTTGGGAAATCAAGAACGAACAGGTGATAGGGTAGAAGTTTAATAGGACTCTGAGGGGCACCTTTTCATCCTGAGGGTGGTCAGCATATGGAATAACTTACCAGAGGAAGTGGATAGGTGCATGAATAGGAAGACAAGAGATGAGGAGCAGGGACTCCAAACCTTTTTTTTATGCCATGGACCAAAGTAAACTTCAGAGAGATATAGGCCAAACGCATTCTAACAGGAAGAGTTTAGATGAGAAAGTTGGCCTGCATGGAGCAGTTGAGCCTGTTTCTATCCTG
The DNA here is from genome assembly GCF_030144855.1 of Hypanus sabinus. Lineage (NCBI taxonomy): Eukaryota > Metazoa > Chordata > Chondrichthyes > Myliobatiformes > Dasyatidae > Hypanus > Hypanus sabinus. The sequence goes on from NC_082715.1 coordinate 25,653,035, forward strand.
TATTTGTCTATGATTCTGTGACTGACAATACTCAATGCTGTAAAAAGCTGCCTCTGCAAATTAGTTAGGCTCTCTATTAATTGCATACAACTGAAAGCTGGAAGAGACAATAATTAATTTTTAAAAAGCTATAATATTTACCATCTTCATCCGTCTGAATGATAACCTCTTCACTCTCCTTCCTTCCTTCCGGATTTGTCAGAATCATTTTGATGTTGATGTTTGTGTACGGTGGTAAATTCCGAATGATGTGATGGGGTGCTTTCTGATCCATCTCCATGCAGTGAGCTTTGCTTTTGTTGTGACCAATGAAATAGTGGTAACACACAGTTATGTTGAACGTGTGGCACCGTGTGACATTGTAGCCTAGAGAATCCAGTTCAACTGCAAGGTGTCTCGCATATATCTCTGAAATTTTCAGGCTTTTTGGTGACCTCATCGGTTCTATACAGAGCAAAGAGAAACAAAGACTGTCAGAGGGTATAAATATTTCACAAGCATCACATATGCAACACAAGAAATGTTCAAAAAGCAAACTTCTAAGTGAATTAACACTGGAATGCCTGTGAAAGGAAATATGTGTGCAGTGTAGGCCTCCGTTAGTCTCGATAGACCATGGGTTTGCACCTTGGAAAGTTTCCTGGGCAAGGTTTTTTTAATGGAAGACCGGCAGTTGCCCAAGCTGCAAGTCTCCCCTCTCCACGCCACCGATGTTGTCCAAGGGAAAGACATTAGGACCCATACAGATTGACACCGGTATCGTCTCAGAGCAATGTGCGGTTAAGTGCCTTGCTCAAGGACACACATGCAGCCTCAGACAAGGCTCGAACTAGCGACCTTCAGATCACTAGATGAACACCTTAACTGCTTGGCCACACGCCAACTAAAGGAAATATAACAAGAATACAAAATCTAGTTTCTTCATTTATCATAAAAACTCAAATTTATTATATATATGGAAAATAGCAAAAAGGGCTTAAATATGTCAAATAATTTTAAACCAGAGATGATTTGCAAACTTGGCCTTCTGAGCACACAAAGAGCAAGCATGTAGCAATCTTGTGTTCCCAGCAAATGTTATTTACCGTTGGACTGAAGAATGCATATTAGTGTCCTCAAATATAAAGCTTGTTTATTGCAGCAATTTTAGGAACTAGCATATTGCAGGGCATTTTCTAATCAAACTAGAAACTTGCTGCGAGGCATGGCCGCTGCAAGAGTGGCAAAATCAAATTAATGAAGGATACTCAACTGAGCAATCACAGCAATTGAATTTCTTCACTGTCCAATCGAATAATCTGCCATTCATTATTCTTCAGTAAACGAGGGGAAAATAAAAGCAAGATAATTGTCAGCCCTGGTCCCTTTGCTTCATAGCAGTATAGAGAATCTCAGAGATGCATTCAGACTTCTTTGAGCCCTTGGAACCAAAACCATCCCTTCCCACATCTACACAGACACACACGTTAATAATGAACCAAATTTTAGTGAAGGTACTCCACTTAAATAGGTTATCCTGTCATACAAGAAAAATAATAAATTTGCTCTTCAGGTATAAGAATCTTTCCCAATTTTGAACATTGAAATTAAATTTGCACAAATTCATCAACGTTCCTTTTTCAGTAAATAGCATTATTGTGTGGGTTAAGGTATTTTAATAATCAGTGTGTTGCTTTGATACAAGTTTCACATTATTTTTATTTAGCTTTACTTTTATTCAATATGATTCACCTGACTGTTCAAGGCTTTCCACCATCTTCACAGTTTAAGTCAGTAGTATAATATATCTGGATGAGTACTGTGCCAACAATTCTCAAATAGCCATACACCATTCAGGATGAAACAGCTTATTTCACTGGCACTGCATCAGTCACTCCAAACATTTACTCCCTCCACCACCAACAAACAATGGCTGGCTGCATTGAGCACGAAAGTGCACTGGGCAGTTAGTTACCTGGGCAACTCTGACAACACTCATTGTACCTACAATTTCTTCCACCCATGACAAGTAGGTGCAGAGAAACAGTGCCACCAGTGGAATCTTTGTCAAGGCGTACACCACAGTGGCTTGGAAGTGTACTGTCAGGTCCTCATTGTTGCTTGGTCTCAAATCCAGAAAGTTCCCACCCAAAGCACAGTGGGAATACCTTGATCAGTCCAACTGTGGTGGTTCTATGTGGCTGCTCACCACTGCTCCCTTGAGATGGAAATAAATGCTGGCTTACCAATGGTGCCCAGATATTGGGAATGAATTTATGATTATCAAAAATACAGTGTTTTAAGCATAGGAAATCCTTGTGAAGGGCAGCGTCTCATCTTCTTGACTCCTAGGAGGACAGAATTCACTCTGAGAAATCAAGAAGGATGGGGAAGATGGAGGATTAAAAGAGATCCATAAACATAGTGGAGAGGGAACCAGCAGAGGCAACTGAATCATCTGTTTTGATAAATCTAACAACAAATTAAGGCATTTGAGCCCAGAGTCTGGATTAGTACATGGAACTACGATACTGTAAACTATTGCCAAAACTTGTTTGAGAAAAAGGGAGGACTGGCAGACAGAGCTATACAAGGTTTGGGGAAAATGTATTACTAATTATGGAGAATGTCACCATTACAATAAGGAAAATTTTGGAAGGCTCATTCAGTGAGACCATATGAACAGAACTCAGGAATAAGAAAGGTGTAATTGCTGTGAACAGGGATGTATTAAAAGCCTCGCATTAGCCAGCAGAAGCTAGAGAGAGAGACGTGTAGGCAGATCGTGGAAAGAGGTTGAACAATAGGTTTAATGTAGTTGGTATCTTAGCTTCCCCCATTATTGTCCAGGACTCCAACAGTGGGGAAGTGGGGTTGCACAGAAAGCTGGCGTAGTCTTGATGGCTGATTCATCTTATTTGTTGTAATATACAGAACAATTAATTCTGCTAGCAAATAGCTTATTCATTGTTCGTCATAGAACATAGAATAGTACAGCACACTACAGGCCCTCCGGCCCACAATGTTGTGCCGACCCTCAAACCCTGCCTCCCATATAACCCCCCACCTTAAATTCCTCCATATACCTGTCTAGTAGTCTCTTAAACTTCACGAGTGTATCTACCTCCACCACTGACTCAGGCAGTGCATTCCACGCACAAACCACACTGAGTGAAAAACCTCTCTCTGCTATCCCCCTTCAACTTCCCTCCCCTTAACTTAACGCCATGTCCTCTTGTACAGAGCAGTGGTGCAGTGGGGAAGAGGCGCTGGCTGTCCACTCTGTCTATTCCTCTTAATATCTTGTACACCTCTATCATGTCTCCTCTCATCCTCCTTCTCTCCAAAGAGTAAAGCCCTAGCTCCCTTAAACTCTGATCATAATGCATACTCTCTAAACCAGGCAGCATCCTGGTAAATCTCCTCTGTACCCTTTCCTCATCTCAGAAGGTACGTAGACCAGTACAGAGCAGAAAAATTGTGGCCCTCTGTCCCAAAATATTCCAAGTTTAAAGTAAATTTATTATCAAAGTACATATATATCACTATATACACCCTTGAGATTCATTTTTTTGTGAGCATTATCAATAAATCCTTAATAGAATAATAACCATAACAGAATCAATGAAAGACCACACCAACTTGGATGCTGAATCACTGTGCAAAAGACAGCAAAACTGTGTAAATACAAAAATATAAAAACTGTCTGTGTTGACCACGCCAAATCTAACTAATCCCATCTGCCTGTACAAAGTCAGTATCCCTCCATTGCCTGCCCGTCCGTATGCCTGTCCAAATTCCTCTAACATTAATATCCTATCTGTTTCCACTACATCCCTGGCAGCATGTTCCAGGCCCCTAACAATGTGTCAAAAACTTGCCTTGTAAATACCCTTTAAAAAAATTCCTTTAAACTTCCCCCCTCTGATCTTAAAGCTATGACCTCTAGTACTTGAATAATACTTGTTCATATCTGCACCCTCTGGAGTGGGGGTGGAATATCAGAGAGGACTGCAAGGGCACGGAAGGGTAATGGATTTAGTGGGGAAAGGAGCAAAAGCTGACGTGAAGGTGAGATTGAGTAGGTCAACAGCTGCAAAAGATTGTAGGTGAATGAAAGATCAAAGGCAATGTAACCTAGAGTGTGGTTCAGTCAATTAAGTAATATTCTTTCACACATGTACATCTAGGAGGAAGTGGTTTGCAAGTGAGGTCTGATCAGATGTACTAGTATGATGCAACGGCTTTATTCAGTTAAAATAAATGTCAAGGTCAAAAGTGTGTCCATGATTGAGTTGAAGATAGACAAATGAGAAGCAGTAGAGGGCAGAGAGAACAGAAAGATGATGCTTAAGATCTGAGGATGAGAAGGTTGCAAATACATTCAACTACTTGAAGAAGGGTTTCAAATTTTGCAAACTGCTCTTCATGAACTCTGGTAAGACATACATAAAAACTGCCACACAAGGATTGTTGCCTTTCCTATAATACCAAGCGGCAGGTGAATAGAAAACTGTTCTTGCAGTTCTGTATTATTTTAATGTGAAGCCACTCTTTTTGATGACCGTTCTTCAAGTTGTACTCAACCCTGGCTAACACGGAATTATGGCATACATAAAAATCTATACGGCCTTGGCCACTTTATAAAATACTTCATGTTAAGTTTCAAAGCGATTTTATAATGCAGCTCCGGCATATCAATGGATATGCCAGCAAGATTTATTAGCTATAAAGGGGTAGAGAAATCTAAATTGAGAGCGCTATCAGTGTTAAACATTTTGAAGCTGTGCTGACAGATGCCAAATACCAAGCATGAGGCCACCACAGCTGTTGCGTATGAAACACTCAAAGCTGCTAAATTATCCTATACATCATACTAAAAAACAAGTCAACAAAATCTGGAGTGTGATCTATCTTGCCAGTGAGCCATACTGGATACTAATTACACTAATTGTACAACTTATCTGCCACTTACAAATCTGACACTAATTATTAATTATTGTTTATCATTTGCATTACAGTGCTATTCTTCTCCATAAAAGTGTTAACATTAGTACAACCACTTTGACATATTTGCATAAAAAAGTCATTATTTTCCCTATGATTATAAGCAGATCCTGATTTTTTTTTTAAAGTGACATCACTGTATTAGCTGACATCTGGCCATCACAGTACGAGCTGGATGCCACTGTGTTTACACGCATTTCAAATCGGCAGGCATACATGGAGTGCTCCCAGACCTGCTGCTAATCTTCTGAAATTGGAATGATATGCATCTTCATTAAACAGAGGCAATTCCTTTAGCCTGACTGGATAAGAAATCTCATGCACTTACTGATTACATTCATATTAAATAAATTCATGTAAGGATAAAAACTGGAAAAGAGTCCACTCAGCTTAGTTCTAAATTTATCTAGATTTTACAAAAATGCATATCAACCTTTGGTCCATTTACAAATGTATTCTGCACATGAGAGAGTCAACAACAAAAGAATACCAGCACCATTATAGACAACGTATTAGCACATATTTGTTCTGCTTATTCAAATATTATTTGGTGCCACCTGGCATTCCATAATTGTGCTTTCAATGGGGAGTAGCACTCAGAACAAACATCTTGGGAATTGTGTGCGAGTGTGGCTTTTCATTTTATATTCATATGTGGGTAATTAAGCACACACCTGCAATTTTCCAACAAGTGCCATTTCATAGACAGGGCTGTTCAGCTGGAATCAGACTTTGGTGCACGTCCTCTTCTTGGAAAGATGATGAAATAAAGAAAGCATAACAGCACAAAGATAGCCTTACCTTGGAAAAAGCTGAGGTAAATTTTGTGAAAGGCTACGACGGTAGGCTAGGTAGTTCTCTGAAAGAGATTAAGCGTCAAGACGACAGCCATTTTGCTTCTGGCTGGTGAAAGATCGAAGAGCAGAAGTTGTGGGCAGGGGTAGGAATGGGGGTGAGGAAGAAAGTAACTATGGTGATGTGGTGAAAGGCTACAATGTTTAGCAGTCCTCTATGGTTCTATATTTTTAACAAAGTCACAGCTATATATAAAAAGCAGTGCATCTATTAAAAACAAATAAAAAACCTTGATGAATTTACAGTAAAATCTATCATATTCTGTAAAAAACACCTGAGCACTTTAGTCTTACATTTTCATTTGCTAGTTTTGTTATTATAAACTGCTTGAGACCTCAGTGGCATGTCACGCACAGGCTACTTCTGAAAAAAAAATAGCCAATGCTTTTCAGCAAAGTGGTTAGTACAGTTAACTGCATTATAAATGAGTTTTTCATGTTGCTGTTCCTCAGATTACCACTTCTTCTGAAACAAAAACACAAGGCAGATGCCATTGGCACGATGGAACTTGTCAGAGCCCCACATACTATGGGAAAATCTGTCAACAATTGGGACCTTGCATGGGACCTTGACATCTATGGACCCACAAGCTGTAGTACCTATGAATTCATATCTACTTTTACAAAACTAGTTTTCTTTTCTAAAACTTCATTAAGAATATTGCTTTAAAGTTGGTCACAGAGGACATGCTGCGTAGTCAGGGTCAGTAGGTTTCAAGGTTTCATTGGGTTGTCTCTATCAGGTGGCCACATCCATTGAGATTTTGCCCCAGCTCTGCACCCACTGTTGAAAACTAGGTCCCACTGATATTTGGCTGCCAACCAAGTATCAGTAAGACCAAAGAGCTGATTGTGGACTTCAGGAAAGTTAAGACAAGGGAACACACACCAATTCTGACAGAAGCAGAGAGTATGAGCTTTTTCAAGTTCCTGAGTGTTAATACAGGTGTTCCCCCCCACCCCACCTGCACTTTACAAAGGTAGAGCATCCCTATGAAACCTTTATTAAGCCAAAAAGACGTAAAGTGAAGAACCATTAATTTAAATGGGAAAATTTTTCTTAAAAGCGAAAATCCTCTTTGTAATGCGAAAACAGGTTACTAATGTAGGTCTTTTGTAAAAGCGAAGTGGCATAAAGTGAACATTTGTAAAGCGGGGGACACCTGTATCTCTGAGGATGTAACCTGGTCCCAACATCACGATGCAGCTATAAAGAAGGCAAGACATTGCAGCTATTTTTTCATTAGGATGTTGAGAAGATTTGGAATCTCACCTAAGACACGTGAAAATTTCTAGATATATCGTGGAAAGCATTCTTACTGGCTTCATCACCGTCTGGTAAGGGAGGGGGGAGCTACTGCACAGGATCGAAGCAAGCTGCAGTGTCTTGTAAAATTAGTCAGTTCCATCATGGGCACTAGCCTCTGTAGTGTCTAATACATCTTCAAGGAACAGTACCTCAGAAAGGACCCCCACTAACCAGGACATACCCTCTGCCCATTGTTATCATCTGGAAGGAGGTACAAAAGCCTGAAGGCACACTGTCAGCGATTCAGGAACAAATTTTTTCCCTCTGCCATCCAACTTCTGAATGGACATTGAATCTATGAACAGTATCTCACTATGTCCTAAGGAAGACTCCTGGCCTGAAATGTTGTCTTTTCTGTTGAGTTTTAGCACTTGTGTGTTGCTTGGATTTCCAGCATCTGCAGATTTTCTCTTGTCACTACTTTTTTACTTCTGCTTTTGCACTACTTATTTAACTATTTGAGATTATTTACCGTAATTCCCAGCTTCTTTCTGTGTTTATCATGTATTGCATTGTACTGCTGCTGCAAAGTTTACAAATTTCACGACATATGGCGGTGATATTAAACCTGATTCTGATCAGTGTTACAGCAAGCTGGATGGTGGGTAACCAAAAGAAGCTTCCACTTTTCCAGACACATTCATGAGAGCATGCAATTCTCTTCATCCCAACAACATGGTTCCAATTGTTTTAGCTTTGAACTCAGTTTCATCAGACAAACAAGATTAGGTTAAACGTGGTAATGCTGATGAGGAGCAAAGAATAAGAATGGGTCCTTACCATGAAGCTGCTGCTTTCTGTAATAGTCTCAAGTAAATTACCTTGAAATATTACAGGCTCCTTGATCTGTGACACAGCTAGTCAAGCTAGTTAGTCCATCCAGTGATGTGCTATCCTGAAAGCTGCGATGACGTAAAAGCCTGAACCCAGAGTTGATTCTGCAATCTAACCTATCAAGGAACTTTCTCAGACTTTCCACCTAAAGAGGGTGACTTAACCGTGTCATCAACTTACATCATCATACCTACAGCAGGTTTGATTTAGTCACTGGTGGTTCAGGTTTTAATTTAATAGCTGAGCCAATCTGCGTGACTATACTTTTAAGGATCATTTCTTTAGTCTGAGACTGAAGAATCCTGAAGAATCTTAGTCATAGATCCTGGATAATTTTACACTGACTCATTCCAGAGCTACTTGCCCAGATTATGGGCAATTTTTACTGAAATCTGGGCTTTAGCACAGTTAAGTCACCATTCTTTGAAGCACATTTTGCTGTTTCTAACCTTGTTAATAATGCCAAGCTCCCAGGACTTTAAATACGTAGTCCCCGGACCAACAGTTTAGTACATACTATGAAAGAGGATCATAATTCCAGAACATTGCACAAGTAGGTATGCATTATTCTTCAACTGAAGTTTATTTCTTATTTAAATCCTTTATATTTGTTACAGGTGGTGGGGGTGGGGGGGGGGGGGTGGAATCGCATCTCTACCAAAGGAAATGTGAGGCGCTCCTTTCCTCTGCTAGGTGCAGGCCACCCTTGGCGAAGGTGTAGCACCTGCTTAGCCCCGATTCGGGTCACGTGAAGCCATGCAGCAGGTGGTGGATGGTCATATGAGCAGCTGGAGTTTATCACAAGTCCTGGTTATGTGACCACTGGCTCCAGGCAGACAATCTCTGAAGAGTATTGATCATGGCTGGGGTCACCCATCTTGAAAAGACACTGCCCAGAAGGCGGCAGTAGCAAACCACTTCTGTAGAAAAATTTGCCAAGGACAATCATGGTCATGCAAAGACCATGATTGCCCACGTCATATGGCATGGCACATAATGAACAAACATATATTTGTTGCATACAAAACTTGCATTCAATGTTCAGCATGGGCATAAAAATGAAGACCAAATAAACCAGAACATCCTGATATAAAGCTGCACTACCGGTAAAAAGCTATTAATGAAAAACTGTGGTCTTATTGTTTGCAGATGGCTGAGTTTATTGATTATGCGGGAGAAGACTGGGCAATTAACCTAATGTCTTTATCCACCTTTCCAACACTGTTTTTTAGAGAAACAAACTATATAGCTTAACACGAGCATTATTTCTGAAGTTCAAAGCTAATTTATTGTTGAAATACACGTCACCATATCCAACCCCGAAATTCATTTTCTTGCAGGCATTCATAGTAAATACAATAAACATAGTAGAATCAATGAAAGACAGCACCCAGTAGGACAGACAAGCAATCAATGTGCAAAAGACAATAAGCTGTGCAAATACAAACGGGTAAGATGTTAACCAGCAGTAGACTGGTCTGCTATGTATCATCCAATCAGATTTCAGCAGTGAGTTTTAAATAAACCTCCATATTAGTCAACCGTTTCAAGCACTTCCTAAACTGCAGCAAAGGAGTGGAAATGAAGATCGCATACTTGTACCTTTTATGTGCAAGGGGACAACTCAAATTTTACAGAGTTGTACATCAACAGCTACATATTGGGGGCAATTGCATAAAGAGGGAAGGCAATTGCTTTAGGGCTGGGCACATGGAGGGATAATTGTTTATTTCTCCTCCTCTATATAGCAGCGGATAGGAGCCATATTGGGGCAGGGCAATGAGAAACTTGACTTATTGACAATTATTTTGAAATACTTTTACTAAGTTATTGTTCTTCTGGAACTTTTCATGAGGGGAAAGTTTGTGCTGGAAAGCTTAATGCTGTTATACACATTGAAGGCAGGACATATTTACCAACTGAAATTAAATCAATATTTTAAATCTGGCCACACATCATATAAAATCCAATCATGGCACATCCATATTCTATTTTTTCCCCTTAAAGTTTTCTTTTAAGCAGGACCATACAACAGGATTGAGATAGGGCAAAGTACTGATTCTGTACTGAGGACCACCAACTCAATTTATGCGCATTCTATTTTAGATAACTTTCTCTTGATAAAACCACTGTTTCAAACTGACCCTCCTCCCACACTCCCGTAGATGTTTTATTCATATAATTCTTCCTGGAATGGGTTGAATTTGGAAAACCTTAATAAACCAGGCACCACAGCTGAACATCGAGAAGGAAATAATCCTCTGCAGTAAGGGTCATCTTTCAATTAGCATACAAGTTGCACACTGACACAAACATTGTTGAAAAGAGCAGTAAATGGGGAGCAGGTTCCCAGGCAAGTGAAAGAACACAACTGTAGGCAGTAAAGGATAGAATTTAATGGTCTGTAAGTCATACTTTTAGGTTCAAGTCTAATTGTCATTCAACCATACACGGATACCTATGAATACAGCGAAACAAAACCGCATTTCTCAGAGGCCAAGGAGCAAAGCAAAGTGCCAACAGCCTCATACAACACAAGGCAAATATAGCACGTTATCAGTGAAATACAGTCACACAACGAAAAATACAGTCCAAGACACCGAGCCCACGAATGCCACAGAAATCTGCAGTCGACCACAATACAGCTTGTCTTCTGCCAAGTGAACACAAGGGGGGCTGCACGCTTCCTTTGCACCGATGCCTCTCTGACACACGCTGCACCAAGCCCAGCTGCTTCAGCTTTCCCGCCAATGAGAAATGTGCTGATGGGGTAGAGCTGCGGTTCTTAATATTCAACAGGGTCTTGCGAATTTAAAAAATACATTTAAAGAAGACAATAACACCTTTGCTTGACCCTGTAGAAGCTGTTGCAATTGAATGTGCTGCCCACTTACCAGAAGTTAAACAAGTTAAAGTGGCAAATATGAGTGAGTATTATTTTGGTCTGTGACTGCAAATCGCAAAGCCAGAATCAAATGCGACTAGATATTTAGCATATTATTTGTACAATCTGTTGGCATCCCGAAAACACAAATGGAATTGTCTAAACAATTAGCTACTGACCATTTATCTTTGCTTTTCTTAGCAAACAAACAGATAAACCGGAAATGGATAATGAGTGCATGTAAACTACTTCATATCATTACTGCAATTTTACTTCCTATCAGCTAATGACACATCTTTCAGAGTTTGGAATCAGGGTTTCAGGGGCACATGATAACCATGTATCTGAAAAAAAGGTGCTTTATAGTGCAGGCAACATAGGTTCAATTCCTGCTCCATCTGTAAGGAATTTGTACATTCTCCTCGTGATCATGGAGGTTTCCTCCCACAGTCTAAAGACACATTAGTTGGTAGGTTAATTGGTCATTGTAAACTGTCTTGTGATTATGCTAGGATTAAATATCAGGGGATTGTGAGCAATGTGGCTTGAAGGACCGGAAGGGCTTAAATCAAAGTTGAATCTGAATAAAACTTCGGAGACCAGCTTCCTATTGTCACCACAGTTTTTCTGCACACTCTCCTGCAGGAGTTTGAGACCCAGTTGTCAAAGGGAAGGCACGTAAGCACTGCCACCTCCTGACAAGAGGACCCACTTACTCAGGTTACATTTATTTATACATAGTATACATAGTAAGTCCCATATATTACTGTTGCAAAATGTCATTTGAACTGGCACGCCCACTAAGTCTGTTGGTGCAAAACTTAGTTACAGATGAGAAAAGTCTGCTAAATCAAGGTTTAATTACAGTTGGACGTACTGTCCAGTCTTCATCAGTTATTCCTTTTGCAAGGCACTGACTTAATTACAGACAGATGTTCATTCCTGTCCTTATCGAGTCCTCCTCTCCCCCTAATCAAACAAGGGAACAATGTATAATGTATAACCTCACAATGTCTCTCTGCAAGCAGAATAGAACTGATAATGAGCCTGTCTGAGCTAACTACTGAAGACAGAGTTTACTTCAGTTCAAAAATTCCTATTCAGTCTCAATTATTCTTTCAGCCAGAGGTTACATAGGTTCAAAATGATTTTTTATACTCTCAATTCCTCACTTATTCCATACTGTTTCTTAATGAATACAAATTAAAGCACGATACTTTTCAAGAAATTTTATGAACTGCCAATAGAACTTACCCTTTCTACATTTTGACACTCTTTAACTCCACTCTATGGCTTTGGGTTTACTTAATTAAGGCGACAGAGACCGACAGGGCACAGTAAGTAATCAATGTCACCACAGAAAATCCATGATTGGAGAATTTGACCCCAATAGAGTACCTGAATCCGAAATCCACGTTAAAACATTTTGACATTCAGCTTTAAAAACAAATGAAATATGGCTTTAAGAATGTTGTGCAAGTACAATTTACAGTAAATTTTCTGATGGTTTAATCAACTGTAAATAAAACTGCAAAACACCCTTGTGACAAAAATAAGCAATAGGCTGATGATACTTCATTAATTCAGGAAACTAGATATTGATTGTTGTATCACAGACACATTAAAGCTTGACATAAAACTGTCAAAGTGTGGGCTGCTTAGCTGGGTGTAGTGGCAAGATACTAATCAGCATCATACAGAGGCAGAATCAGCACTGCAGTCTTTAAACGCTGTACAGTATTATTTATTGTGCTTGGTCTTTGCTGGATTAACAGTTTGCATGCCTGTCACATTTAATCAATAGCTGTGAAGGCCAGCACTTCCTTCACAGATCATAGGGACTTGCCCCTGATAAATTTGTTTGATGTAAAAAGCTTAGCACCTGAAGCCAGTGACCCAGTCATCAGAGTTCAGAGTAAAAGTTGAAAGATGGAACACAACCAAAAAATTGAACAGCAAAGTTTTGTGAAATGAACTCTATGGCCCTACCTTTGAAAATTAAACTATGGTCAGAATGTACATTATGCGTTAAACAATAATTGAAAATAAAGTCTTCCAAGCAGAAAAATGAGGGGACTACATTTTAGTAACATGTTTAAAATGGCATTTGATGTGTGGCTCTGTAGTGTATGAACTGGACCAATGCAACTTAACATCAACTGAGCCCTTCTACACACATTTGTGGCGTAAAGATGCACCTTTAATAACTCCACAGACAACAGTAATTGCAAACTGCCACAAATGACAAAAGTGAATGTTTAAATTCTTAGCCCTAAAGAGGGCTTCGTCAATTCAACACATTAAGTAAATGCAGACTTTTGGAGCTGTTTTGATTAGAGTTTCCTTCTGCACCTCTTCCAAGTCGCTCTGTCTGCATCACATCTGTTCTGCTTCTTAACTATTGTTTCTCATTCACTGCAGATGACAAGGGTCTCAATGCAACCATTTGATTTCTGGAAATTTTGCCCTCATACACTCTTCCTACACAGACAAAAACAGACTTCCCTTTGTCTTGGTTTCTCACTTCCACCATACCCATTCCAAGGAACCACTTCGTCTCCGATACTCGGTTTACTCTTCCATTTTAACCTAGCCCCAATTGGCAAAATTTTACTCTAATCATCCTTTTAAATGGCAAAATATGTCAATCAAATCTAATTTAACCAATGAATCTGAGATGACTTTCTGCTGAAGTTACCAGACGCAACATCCAAGTTTGGTTTCGCCCTACTAAAGTGTATACACAGAATGCCAGATGTCCACTAACCAGCAATTTGAATAATTATGACAAAATGATTGCCGCTTTTATATTATAACCCTAGAACATTCCATTCAACTTTTGCCAGGTTTTGTAACAGTGTGGTAATTATGTCTAAACCTTCCAATTTATTCTAAATATGGCCATGGATAACATTGGCCAAAATGGATAAAATTACCCTTAGCCCGTTGGAGTCCATTTATTTGGGGTAGCACAATGCTGGAGTGGTTAGCACAATGCTGTACAGTATGGACAACCCATGTTCAATTCCCGCCGATGCCTGTAAGGAGTTCTTACGCTCACGGGCGTGGATTTCCTCCAGCTGCTCCAGTTTCCTCCCATGTTCCAAAGACGTACGATTTGATAGGTTAATTGGTCATTGTAAATTGTCCCATGATTAGGCTAGGGTTGAAATGGGGAGGGATTGGTGGGTGATGCGGCTCGAATGGCTGGAATGGAATGGATCTTGTTCTGTAGGTCAGTAATTAAATAAAATACTACAAGGCTGTCAGCTCGCTCACTTAATCCATCAAAGAATGGTTGTGAGTTAACGCTCCCACTATGTACCATCAATTCCTGTGACATGAGGAAAGATGGATAGTTTGCTTTCTAAATTAATAATAAATCATGGTAACTGCAGCACAGGTCTATGCAGACATCACTAAGTCACTTTCTTCCAATCAAAGTAGTAATTTCTGTCTTTCTAAAATTTATCAGTCAATAATTCCATGAACTTCCATGAACTTTAATTTAACAATCCCTGACTTGGAATTTCATAAAATACCTTCTGACAGTTCATGTAAACTACATGCACAGACATGCCATTGTCTACATTGCTAATTACTTCACAAACAAAAATCAATTAGACCCTAAAGACATAAAGCATCTTTCTCAACTCTATGGTGGCTGCTTTTAATCAAGTTAGATTTTAAGCTCAAACACACTATCTGTAAATACATGTTCTAATATTAGCAAAAACACAAATGTTAGCCATACAAGTCTAGAGTTTACTTGCTTCTCCTTCAACTTCCTTAAACATTACATTTTACTAATCTAATGGATAATTCCAGATTAGAAATAGCTCTGGAAGAATATGCATCTGCAATTCCCTCACCTCGTTCCTTCAAACCCTTGAAGGCTAACTATTAGGCTTAGGGATCTGTCAGGACTTGATGCTATTATATTTGAGCGATGTCAAAATCTGATCTGTTCAATTAGCAGTTGCTAGACTGAAGTACATTGCCATCAGAGAGGTTTTTACTTTACATAAAATTTTGTAAAGAAAATGCTTCTCACATTTCTAATGTTGAAGTATCACCTTACTGTTAGTATAACTAAATACCTGTCACTCTAACAAGCAGCAATTTTGCTTTTAAGCATACATTCACAACCAACAAAATAGTTTAAATATATTCAAGTGTTAAGTAGCAAATATGATAGTGATCAATTAATCTGATTGAAGGGCAGATGCACACCACAGCACCATCAATAATTTGTTTGCTTGTTATTCAAACTTACATCAATCTAAAAGACTCTGTCAGTACATTAGTTTAATATCTTTGATACTCCCTCAAGCTGTTCAGATTCCTGATGTTGGGCTTGAACCCACAATCACTCAGCTGTTGATACCAGCACAACCAAGTGAGGTTAGGCTGAATTAAGGCATCTAGTGCATGATTGCCACCATCCTCACCCCTCCCCAAGTAGACCATCAAGAGCAAATGCATGCCGCTGTTCAGGTTAAGGACCAGCTGAAAACCCTGCCAACAACTGTGCACCAAATAGCGATCTTCCTACCGAGGAGAATGATTTCATGCGAGGTTAACCTCTTCACTGACAGCAAATTGCATCAGGCTAATTTAAATTAAATCAATCAATCCTCTAGTTCAAATGTAACAGGGTTTTCTTGCATCCACAGCAAAAGAAATCAAAACTGTTGCGGTGTTCATCACTGATAGCTGTGCATTTATGAAAAGGAATTGAGAAAAGAAATTCTGAAAAAAAATAAGACAAGTCAATGGACAAGGAGGAAAGAATATGACAAGAGGGGAAAAAAATGAATGCCGCTTCGTATTCCCTTGGGACCAATTCAGCTTTTTATATTAATGTTTTTGATGTGATTATTTGTTCTGAAGTAAAGACTCAAAACCTTACACCCATGATGTATCAAAGTTGTACCAACCAGCACTGACAACTGCAGCTAAACCTGCAGAGATGCAGATTATACCTTTGCAGATATAATCAGCATTGCAGTCGCTAATACATTCGATGCTCCTTTTCCTTGGTATTGGTCAAACCTTGATTGTTGAATTGGTTAAACATTTAGTTAACGTACCATCGACATGTGTACACCCTCCAAGGAAAGCGAGTCACTTATCAGCAGAACACCTGCACTCAAAAGCATGAATCAAACCAGTGAGAACATTCGGGGAGGAGAACAAGCACATCAATTAGCATTTGAAAAGCAAGCTGTCATTAAGAGTTTTAATCTGATGCCTTGCAGTTTTTCCACAGTTGTGCAAACCAATGAGCCCCTAGCTTCAGACATCTGCAGACATTTATATTCCTGACTACTTCCTTAATTTCCTGCTGCAAATGAAACACTGGCACTCAGAGTTGAATCTTGCTCCTAAACAACATTGCATTTGGGGAAAGAACCCATCAGAGATAATTCTAATTATGCACCCACTACAATTATCATCACTGTTATTTCACACTGGAAAAAAATGGTTTGCTGCTCGCTGATTGAAATTTGTCCTTCACATAACTCAGGAAGTGATGTTCAAAATGAAGCCTAGAGGCACCTTCTTTTCGACTGCACTCTCTCAAAAGCTTTCCAGCTGTCAGATATTTCTGGAACTTGTTGTAAAAGAACCATGACATTCGTTGGTAGTTCTCTTAAAAAATAGAAATTTAACTTTATTTGGCAATTATGTGAATAAATGGCATGAGACTACAGAGAGATATGAACTTCATAAGGAAAGCACTAACTACATACATAGAGATATGACAGAGGTAAACTGCATCAGTTATTTACTCTTATAAATGCTTTTGGATACAAACCTGTACATCAGCTCCAATAATTACGTCAATGATTTTATTTTTAATATTGTGGCGAGCACTTGGTCCATAATGACAGACGAGGAAGCTCTTTAACTTGACCACTGTTTTATTGTGATAAACATAAAACAGACCAGGCGCCATGACCTGCAGCGTGAACCCAACCAGTCTCACACAGATGGGGGGAGGTGACCATCACACACCCCGGTTACAGTGACCCACAAATACACAAGTGAATAACTGTGTAACCCAAACTAAAATGCAACAAGAAATTAAACGGAACTTCTCGCCATAATCCCACAAAAGCATTTTAACATACAGTACTGGTCATTAGAAATGCAAGGGCAGGCTGTCAACCACAGTCCCCCCCCAGAGTGTCACACTGCTCCCACTCAAGGGGTCAGCCGTCCCCGTCAACACCGAGTCCAAAGTCCAAAAGTCCTGGTGGCAACACTGTGGCCTATTGAAGCGTCACTTCCTTCCTTCAGCCTCGCTGGGTCAGTGGTGACCAAGGGTTGACACAGTGCCAGTCAGTCTCAGTACAGCACGACTGCCTTTCCGCCAATATGGCAACTGCACCTGATATACTATTTCAGAGATCCCGGCCCTTTCCAGTGGCTTCCAAGCCTGAGGTTAGTCCCCTCTTCCAGGAAGGGCAATAGACTGATACTGGGGCCCCCCCCCACCATGTACAGTTGCATGGGCACCCCAGACTGGTGGTCCAGCCACTTCTGGGACGTGCCAGCATTGCAGCAGTGCACGAACAGCTCCCCATCCTACCTGTACCCAGGCCTGTAGAGGCATTTACGCAGCCTGTCCAACATCTTTGCAACTCCAAGATGGCAGGCCCCCACCAGCCCGAGCACCGACTGCAACACCACGGCGCGGAGCCCCCAGGGGATCTCCAGCTGCTGGAGATGTCTGTTACCATCGGACAACTGCCACCGCTGGACAGCAACCCATCCCGCACCTCCAGTGTTCCCCACCGCGAGTATATGGCTTTGGTCTCTGGATCCATGGCAAAGGCCTCTGCCCACTCTGGCCACGTCCCACACTCAGCCATTCCCTCTCCCAGGCCAGCACAATATCGCTCAATTGTTTGCTGTGCATCTGCTGGTCCATGATGGGGAGGTCGTTGTTGGCCGTCACCTGAAGCGCTATCACCGTCACTTGCCCGTGGTTCAGCTGTGTTGCGTTGTGGGCCCGCTTTCTGGAGCTGCCTTACCGGAGAGCCACGGCTTTGGCACCGTGGTAGAGTTTTGTTTTGTCCCTGACACAGCCACATGGGCCCTCCAGCAAGCCAGCAGGTCCAGGCCAAGGATGCAGGACTCTCGGATGTCAATGAGCCACACCTCGTACTCCATTGTGATTTCCCCCACTGCGATGCCCAGACTCCTCTTCCCTCACATCGCGGGTGACCGTAGCCAGCTGGACCGCCATCATTGTCCACCAATGGTTGGTCCACGTTGGGAAGAACACCAGCACGGAAGATGATGGTTGACCCCATGTCCACCAGCGCCTGACATCTGATGCCCTCCCCCACACAGTCCACGCATATCCCTTGTTCTTCACTCAAGTGGCCCACCCAGAGGGGCAATAACGGAGGGGTTCTGCTGGAAGGCTTGGGTAGCGCTGCCTGCTCAGTGTTTCCCGATGAGCTGTGGCATGGTGCTGGTGCAGGGAAATGCCAGGCCAAATGGCCTGCCCCATCGCACAGGTAGAGATCATTTCATGGCCCGCGGCGCTGGTCAGATCTGTCTCACGGACTCTTCCTCGTCAGTTTCCTCTTCTGCCTCGGTGACTCAAGCCTGGGCTTGCTGAGTGTGGAGCGATGCTGGAACACCTTGAGGAGCTAAAATTGCTTTTGCCCTCTCCGCCTCGTCCAGTGACAATGGTGAGGTCGGGCGAACATGCTGCCGAAAGCGCTGCGGCGTCAGCGCCATTGCAAAGGCGTGGAGGGAAAGCTGTCTCTGGGCCGCGGGAGGGAAGCAGGGGTAGCCAAGCTGAGCACAGTGCTGAAGATCTGTTGCCAACGCCCCTGGGCTTCCTCCCATACGGCGCTGTCTGCTGCACAGTTCTTCCCTCATTGCTTCTGCCAACGGCCTCTGTTTGAAATCTGCCCCAGCGCCACTATGAAGGCCCTGTAGTCATGCAGTTCCACCGGCGTTAGGTTGAGGAGGGCCTGTAGGGCATCTCTCTCCAGTGCCAGGGCAAGGTGCACCACCATCTCGGTGTGGCCCTACCCGCTGTGCCATGTGGCAAGTTTGACTTGTGCCAGGTAAGGTTCCAGGTGGCTGGTACCATCACACTTGGGGAGATCCAGGGTGGATCTTGAGGTGTAAACTGTCGAGGCCCTTTGGCCTTCCTCTTGCTCTGCCGGCATCTGCCAAGGTACCCAATCTCCCACAGCTACAGCGTCTTGGGCTCCCCTGTGCAGGTCGCAACGGAGGCTCCGCTTTGTTCCCGTGTTGAGGAACCTGGGTATGCTCGCTATGTAGGGTTTCTGTGAGAAGGAACGATGCTCGGTTCCCTGGTCCTCCCACTGGGTCTCGTCTTCATGAGCCTAGCTCGTGGGCCTAGGGAAGGTATACTGCTCGGTCCCTGGTCTTATTCCCCAGGACTTAAGGCACTCTATCCGTTGTCATTGCTCTTCAAGCTTGTTGTCAATCTTCCATCCCACTCTTGAAACCAATGTGGTGAGCATTTGGTCCATAATGACAGGCGAGGAAGCTCATTAACTCAACAACCATTTTATTGTGATAAACATAAAACAGACCAGGCACCATGACCTGGAGAGTGATCCCAACCAGTCTCACACAGACGGGGGAGGTGACCATCACACAACCTAGTTACAGTCAGGGTGACCCACAAATACACAAGCAAATAACTGTATAACCCAAGCAAAAATGTAACAATAAATGAACTGGAACTTCCCACCCTAATCCCACAAAATCATTTTAGCACAAGAACAATAAACAGTACTGGTCACTAGAAATGCAAGGGCGGGCTGTTGACTACGTGTCACAATATTCTATTTAAAACCCAAGCACCAAAGGGATGCACAAGGGAAGATGTTGCTGAAGGGATACTGAGGATATCATGCATTAGGGGTGGGGAGTGAGATAAGGACCTCAGAGTTGATAGAGTCTGCACAGTGGGATTGATCAGAAGAAATTCAGAACAGATTCAAGAACAGCTTCTTTGCCTCTGCCATCCGATTTCTGAAAGGACAGTGAAGTCACGAACACTACCTCACGACTTTTTATTTCTATTTTTGCACAGCACATTTAACATACCTTTACTTATATTTACTATAGATTACAGATTTTTTCCTCTATTACTATGTATTGCATTGTACTGCTGCCACGAAGTCAACACATGCCAGTGATATTAAACCTGATTCTGATTCTGAAATGACAGAGCATAAGACATAGCAGCAGAAATAGGCCATTCAGCCCATCAAGTATGCTTTGAAATTACATCATGGCTGACTTATTATCCCTCTCAAACCCATTCTCCTGCCAACTCCCCACCATGTTTTGACACCCGTACCATCCAACAACCTATCAACCTCCTCTTTAAATATTCCCAATGTCTTGGCCTCCACAACTGTCTGTGGCAACAAATTCCGCAGATTCACCAGCCTGTGGCTAAAGAAATTCCTCATCTCTATTCTAAAGGGGCATCCTTCTATTCTAAAGTTGTGCCCTCCGGTCCAAAGTTCCCCCTATTAAAGGAGACATTCTCTCCAAATCCATTCTTATCTAGGAGTTGGTGCATTTATCAATAGTGGCTGTGATACTTATGAACACAAGGAACAAAATAAGAAATCTGTAGTCAGTAGGAAAGGCACTCAACGGAGATGCAATATTAACTTGAGGTAAGACTTGGCAGGTTTGGAGTTGACCAAGTATTAGAAAAACTGGGAAAAAAAGGACTAATTATGAAAGTTCCAAGGTCAGGTGGTGTAACAGACTGAATGTATCCTTGTGGGTGAAACTCAAATCATCAGGGAGAAATTAAGAGAGCATAAGATGGTTGCTTGGGATTGATGGAGATAAGCAAATGGAAAGAGTTAACTTTGCTGTGGGCAGTGGGAATAAAGAGCCAGAGGAGAGGATGGAGCAACACACACAAAATGCTGGAGGAACTGATGAATGGTCTGGGCCTGAAAGCAACCACTGTTTACTCTTTTCCATAGGTGCTGCCTGGCCTGCTGAGCTCCTCCAGCATTTTGTGTGTGTTGCTTTGATTTCCAGCATCTGCAGAATTCACCTTGTTTTGTGACAAAGGACGATGATCAGATCCAAGAGTGGGATCCATCCTCAGCAAAAGAGAAGAAATCTTGAAAGGCATTGTAGGATTTTTCTCTTTGAAGGTTCATGATTATAAGGAAAAGCTGCAATTCTTGTAGATGGCAAAACAGAATGTACAGGTATCAAGTTTTGTCAAGCAAAGGGACATCATCTTCTGACTTCCACTCTCCTTGAATACAGCATCTTATCTTTCTATTGACAGTACTGACAGACTTTTTTTTCCAACAACAAAAGGAATCTTTTATCAGCTGTCTGCTTCAAGTGGATGGAGAATTTCAGACTTCAATTATAACTCCAGCTAAATGAAAAAATATAAACCTGAAGAGAAAATGTTCTAAGTTAAGCCTTTTCTCCTAAGAGTTTGGTTGTTATAAAAAGGAGACCCTGCATTTACATTTCTGGGGCCTTGCTGGGTTGCTTCACCAGCCTCCCCTCTATGAACTTTTGTCAATACTTCCTGCTGCCTTGGAAAAGCAGTCAGCATAATCAAGGACCCCTTCCACCTTCGACATTCTTTCACCTCCACCACTCCACCATCAGGCAGAAGGTACAAAAGCCTAAAACCACGTAATACCACAATGAAGGACAGCTTCTATCCTCCTGTTTTAAGACTATTGAATAGACCTCCTGTATGGTAAGATGAATTCCTGACCTCACATGATTCTTACACCTTAATGTATATTTGTGTTGCACTTTCTCCATAACTGTAACACCATATTCTACATTCTGTACTACTTAGATGTACAGAGGGCATGCAGAACAAAGTTGTTCCACTGTACCATGATACACGTGACAATAATAAACCAATTTACATTACATCAGAGAGGATATAATGAATGCTAAGGCTTTATAAGGCATTGGTCAGCCCAATGGAGTATTTTGGAGTATTGCGAGCAGCTTTGGGTCCTTTATCTAAGAAAGGATGTGCTGGCATTGGAGAGGATCCAGAGGACATTCACAAATGTGATCCTGGGAATGTATGAGGAGTGTTTGATCGATCTGGGCCTGTAATTGTTGGAGTTTAGAAGAATGAGGTGGGGACCGGATCTCATTGAAACCTATTGAAAATTGAAAGGCCTAGATGGAGTGTATGTAGGAAGGATATTTCTTATAGTGGGGAATCTAAAAATGGAGGGCACAGCCTCAGAATAGAAGGACATTCCTGTAGAACTACAATGAGGAGGAGTATCTTTCCCCAACGGGTGGTGGATCTGTGCAACTTATTGCCGCAGATGGCTGTGCAAGCCAAGTTGTTGGGTATATTTAAAGCATGGTTGACAAGGTGCTTGGTTAGTAAGGGTATCAAAGGTTATGGGGAGAGAACAGGAGAATGGGATGGAGGGGATAATAAATCAGCCATGATGGAATGGTGGAGCAGACCTGAGGGGGTCTAATAGTCTAATGCTGCTCCTATGTTTTACGCAGCATGGTTCCAATAATAGAATGGTTCACACTTTGAACCACAATCATATCATACATCGAAATATTTGATGAGTACCTGTTGGGTGAAACTCAGACCTTGCCCTTGAACAGTCAGCTTGGGAGGTTTATTACTGCAACTTGTTCATGAAGTGTGACCAATTAGGTAAGGTCGTGCTAGTATCTGTGGGTGGGCGCCAAAGCACGATTCAGCACCTCTGGAATGAATCCAGTAATGCACAATAATGAGTTATAAATTCATCCAGGCAAATCCTAGGTTAAGAGGGCCATTGTCTCCGGCTCCATTTAATTCTTTTGGCCTCCTCATTAATTCAATCAGCTTCTCTGGCCTGAGTTTTAAACACCCTTCTGCAAATGTCTTCAGTTGTTTTCTGATGCATCCAGGAGGTTTCTAACAAATTCTGCTGAAAGATACATGGCTAATTCAAAGGGCAGATGTCAATTAATTTGCAACTGCTATGACTCGACAGGGAATTCTTTCCCTTCCAAATGTTTAATCACAAGGAGATCAGAAAGGGTAAAGCAGATACTTGCCAAGACACAGAGTTAGATCTGAACTGGGCGCAGCATAAAGAGAGTTAAGATGGAAAACAGCTTGAGAGGGGGAAGCAGGCACTGAACCAAAGGAACTTCTGTTTATAGTAAATTAATCTGATTTAAAGCTAACAAATTAATTTTTTAAATTAGCTTATATTTATTAAAGCAAGGTTGCAGATGGTGAGTTGGAGTTGTGGTGCAGAGATTGTGAAGCTTCATGGAGGGCTAAGGGATGGCTGAACATTTAGATCCAAGAAACAGTCACCTTATTGAGATTAGTGGTCAGGGACTGGTAAAGCCAAGACTGCACATCCCTTTGTCAAAGTCACTGGGATGATACGATCTGTGATTAAAATGCTGATGTGGATATTGTGAATGATATTTCATTCTGGGGAAAAAAGTCAACTCTATGCATTTTGAAATATGGAAACCGTTAAGTGGTGGAGTTGCCTCAGCCTTTGTCGAACACAAACACATTTAGGGATTACCCTGAGTATGCAATAATTCATTCAGCAGAAGTAATTGATAGTAGGCTAGTGCTCCATACAAGTAACAAACAATCTGTTGAAGCTCAGAAAGTTTAAGGTGCTTGTGCGTGTCGAGGGGCGGTTAGAAGGAATTATTAATGTTTTCAATTCAAAACCTTGCATCAGACTACAATTACAAATGGGGGGTAGGCAGTGGAGGTACGGAAATAAGCAAAGATTTCGACTACTTTAGGCCTCTCCTTACAGAAGAAAGTCATGTCAGAAATTATGAGAAGGTACAGGCTTAATGAGACCTAGGAACTTCAACAATTGTTTAAGAAGAGATGGTGAAAAATAAAATGGAGCAGAGAAAATCCTGAAGCTGCTCTACAACATCCTCCAGGGCCCTACCATTCACAGAGATGGTCCTACCCTGATATATCTTCCCAAAATAGGTGTTGTAGCATTTAACTTAATTAAACACCACATGCTATTCCTTGGTCAACTTATCCAGCTGATAAGACACCACTGTATTTCTCTATAACATTCTTCACTATCTACAAAAGTCTTCTGCAAAAGTCTTAGGCGTGTGTGTGTGTGTGTGTGTGTGTGTGTGTGTGTGTGTATTTATTTATTTATTTGGGGAGGTATCAGAAGTGATGCAAGTGAATTTGAGGGTGGTGTAGAAATTCATAGTGAAGGTGAAAAAAAATGTATGAGCTCTGCATAATGCAGGAGGCAGCACCAATGCAGTCATTAATGCAACAGAGGAAGAATTGGGATGGGGGAGGGGGTGTGCCTGAGTAGGGTTAGTACAAAGACTGCTCCACTTTGCCAAGAAAAAGACAAAAAGGAAATTAGGGCCCATATGAGCGTCAATGGCTATGCCTGATTTATATTAAGTGAGAGGAATCAAAAGAGAAGTTGTTCAGGATAAGAGTAAACTTTGTCATGTAGATGGGAGTGGCTCTCTCCTCTCTGCACTAATTCCTGATGCAAGGTCTTGACCTGAAAGGTTTGCCCCCATGGATGCAGTCTGACCTGCTGAATTCTTTTATGCTGCAAATTCTAATATTTCCATTTTTCCTATACCTTCACACTGAGTTTGAGGTTGTGTTAATTTAAATTGCAACCCCCCCCCCCCCAAAACATCTCCTTAGAATTTGGTACAGTTCCCATGGTAGATAGAAGAAAGTATTTGTAACCCTATGGTTCAAATTAGGAGTTGTTACCAAATGAAGAACACAGGTTAGTAAATCTGACATCACTGGAATGTAGATTTATTATTGATGGGATAGCAAAACACATGGAAAATAGAATATAATCATACCGTTTTATGTGGGGGGGGGGGAACAGTATCGAGAAATGTATTAAAAGCTTTCTACAAAAAAAAATGTAATTACTCAGGTAGGTTAAAGGGAAATGGCGATGTACTCCCAGACTTTGACAGAGCAAAAGCACTCCAAGGTTTACACTGGGGAAATATGGTCCTGGATCCTGTGAGGGATTAGATCTTGTTAAGAATATGTGAAATCTTTCAGCTGAATGTTGCTTTTATGATTAGAAGATAACAAGAACAAATAAGTTACATTTGTGTAATTATTTGCTTAGTTCAATATATTATTAAATTTTCATGATACAAAAGTAGTTTTTCTTACATTGTTTGTAATGTTCCAATAATTTAAAAATAAAACCTCGAATATTTCTGAACATACAGAAGTAATGTAAAACTCTTTCTGGTATCTTTCCCCTTTCTTCTGAGGCCTGAAGAAGGGTCTCTGGCCAAAACGTCGACTACCTATTCACTTCCATAGATAATGCCTCACCCGATAAGTTTCTCCAGTATTTTGTGTGTGTTGATTTGGGTTTCCAGCATCTGCAGATTTTCTTGTGTTCGTGATATTCTCGGAAGAGCCCTGCCTAATTAACCATATTATTGTAAAAACAAAGCAACTTTGACAGGTGGGCCAGGGAAAGATTTTTATGTCTATTTCATGGGTGATACTAGCTCTAGATCATCCACATCAACCTATTACATAATCATGAAGAAGGGTTTCAGTCCAAACTGTTTATTCTTTTCCATAGATGCCTGACCTGCTGAGTTCCTCCAGCATTTCATGGGTTACTCTGGGTTAACAACATCTGCAGGATCGCCATAGTTCAAAGTCCCATCACCACTGGGGTCTTGCCAGTTGGCTTGCTGCATCCTGAAGAGGTGACGTTGGCAGTATAAAAACATAGAAAACCTACAGCACAATACAGGCCCTTCAGCCCATAACATTGTGCTCAATATGTCCCTACCTTAGAAATTATTAGGCTTATCTATAGCCCTCCATTTTTCTAAGCTCCATATACTTTAAAAGTCCCTTAAAAGACCCTATCGTATCCGCTTCCACCATTGTTGCCGGCAGCCCATTCCACGTATTCACCACTCTCTGAGTAAAAAATTTCCCCTGGCATCTCCACTGTACCTACTTCCAAGCACCTTAAAACTGTGCCCTCTTGTGCTAGCCATTCCAGCCCTGGGAAAAAGCCTCTGACATCCACACACACGATCAATGCCTCTCATCATCTTATACACCTCTATCAGGCCATCTCTCATCCTCTGTCACTCTAAGGAGAAAGGCCGAGTTCACTCAACCTATTCTCATGAGGCATGCTCCCCAATCCAGGCAACATCCTTGTGAATCTCCTGTGCACCCTTTTTATTACTTCCACATCCTTCCTGCAGTGAGGCGACCAGAATTGAGCACAGTACTCCAAGTAGGGTCTGACCAGGGTCCTATATAGCTGCAATAGGCAAAATGACATTAATAATCATAATGAAACCCATTTATGGTCTTCACACTATTTAGGATATCCAGGCCACGATTGATTTCTTGAAGGCGTTTGATAAGTTACCACAAAGGTGATTGTCGTAACAGTTTAGGGCTCAGGGGTCTAAAGATTCAAAAGCCTAGACTTAAGAATGATTAATGAGAAGGGCAAAAAGGGAACATTTTAACATATTACAAACATTATCAACAGCTTATGAGGAAACAGAGAATATCCTATCTCAGTCTGTTGATGATAGAGAGCTGAGTAGAAACTGTGAGAACTCAAATAGACTGAGAATGAATGTGACTGGACAACTTGATGTCAGATGGAGCAGAATTTGTGGAAAATTAATTATCCTTATTGGAATGGCAGACAAGACTGGCAAATATTTAACTCGGCCAGCACATTATTGTGGTGGTTAGCACATTGGTTTTCAGCAGTGCAATTCCTGCTGAGGAGTTTGTACGGGCTTCCTTTGGCTTTTGTGAACATTCCAAAAGACATCCAGGCTAGGGTTAGTAAGTTGTGGGCATATTATAATGGTGCTGCAAGTGTGGGGTGCCCTGCACGTTTTGATGTACATGCGACAAATAAAGCAAATCTTCTTTACTCTAGTAAGAAACAGAGCAGAATTAGGCTGTTTGGCCCATCATCTCTATTCCACCTTGTCTGTAGTTAGTGGTCCTTGTGCAAAAATTTCAGAAATTTAATGTGGAGATACGACAAAACATAAGCCAGGAAAATAATATATAATTTGAATTTAAAGAGTGTTAGAGTGTGAGAATAAAGTAGTAATACGGCAGTTAGATATCATATTGTTATGGCCACAGTTGTACGAGATTGAATATAATTGCCAAAGAAATTTGCAAACAAGGTTCTTAAGATTGATTCCCAAGATGAGAAATCTGACCTTCTGGGTGACGTGGAGTTGAAAAGAGCTATAAGTAATTTCATTTAAAGATGCAAGACTCTGAAAGGGTTGATCAGTGCTTACCAACCTTTCGCTCAGTGTGACCCTATTAAAAAACTGAATATATTTTGTGAAGGCAAAATGACAGAGTGAACACATTAATAATTATAATGAAACCCGTTTATGGTCTTCACACTATTTAGAAACAAGATTAATTTAAAACGTTCGTTGAATATAAAAATGCCAGTAGTGAATCAGTTTTTCTGTCAAGTCTGTGACACCACTTTCCAAATTTCTTGCTGCTCTAATTGAAGCAAAAGCAGTAAGTGCCGAAAACACTGAGCACTAGGCAGCGTCTGTGCAGAGAAACAGGAGTTTAATGTTCTGGTTTAATTACTGAGAAACAGGTCCCCCGAGCTGGAGAGATGAGAACTGGGGGGCCATGGCTTTAGGATAAGCAGCAAGAGTTGCAGATCTTTGAATACAAAGTCAATGAGAACATTCAGAAGTCAGCCAAATTAACAGAATAAGGGGTAGGATTAGAACCTAAGTTAAACTACAAATTTATTTCATAGCACTGCAGACTTGTTGAGCCCTATGATTTATTTTGATTCTCATTTCATTTGTCCATATGGTCATAATATAAGAGCCAAATTATTTATTTACATAAAATGTTCTATCCAAAATAGTATTTTGACATGGCAGGTGTTAAATATATTGGGTTACCTTAATACCAGTGTATTTTAAATGTATTTACCATCTTTTTGAATTCATTTTACCATAGAACCATAGAACACTACAGCACAGTACAGGCCCTTCAGCCCTCCATGTTGTGCCGACCCATATAATCCTTAAAAAAATACTAAACCCACACTACCCCATAACCCTCCATTTTTCTTTCATCCATGTGCCTGTCCAAGAGGCTCTTAAATACCCCTAATGTTTTAGCCTCCACCACCATCACTGGCAAGTCATTCCAGGCACTCACAACCCTCTGTGTAAGAAACTTACCCCTGATGTCTCCCCTAAACTTCCCTCCCTTAATTTTGTACATATGTCCTCTGGTGTTTGCTATTGGTACTCTGGGAAACAGGTAATGACTATCTACCCTATCTATGCCTCTCATAATCTTGATCCAAGTCCCCTCTCATTCTTCTACGCTCCAAAGAGAAAAGTCCCAGCTCTGCTAACCTTGCTTCATATGACTTGTTCTCCAAACCAGGCAACATCCTGGTAAATCTCCTCTGCACCCTCTCCATAGCTTTCACATCCTTCCTATAATGAGGTGACCAGAATTGAACAACATTATGAATAACATCCTTCATAAAGATGGTGCACAAAGGAAAAAGTCTTCCAGCAACAGAAAATCAACTAATGCCAAAATTAATGCAGATTAGAAATGGTTATTGGGTGAAACCACTTAATGAACAAAGAAAAGCTGATGAGACTGACATCTACATAGAATGGAATAACTATCCATTTGCCTAAATGTTCAGTTATAACCAGTTACTTTGTGAACTGATTGAACTTTCCGGCCTCTGTTAACAATGGACAAGTAATTCCCAAACTTGGCCCGTTAGTGAATCTGGTGCTCACTCAATGGTTCACAATAAAGATTCAAGATTCAAAGATGCAAAGTACATTTATTATCAAAATATGTATGCAGTACACAACCCTGATGAAGGGCCTCTGCCAGGAATATCGACTGTACTCTTTTCCATAGATGCTGCCTGGCCTGCTTTGCACGGAACCCTGAGATTCATCCTCCCACAGACGCTCATGAAACAAAGAAAACCATGGAACCCGTTCCAAGGAAAAAACATCAAACCCCCAATGCACAAAAAAAGACCAAATTTGCAAACTGCAAAAAGCAAGAGTGAAAAACCCAGAATATAAAACACCAAAACACAAAGTCACTGAAAATAGTCCAGGCATGTTCAGTTCAATCTAGCACTGTGTTGTTTTGTTAACTGCAGGCCACAGAGCCAGTGTGCCCTGATCAAAGTCACACAAAACAACAAAAAAAAAATGAGCAGCAAGAATCAGAAACACATTGAACTACAGAGGGCAATCCATAAACCACATCGATTAAACCTTGCCCAAAGACCCAGGTCTCCAGCAGCATCTAGGGAGAGCATTTACATGCAGGTGGATGGTTCTGAACACCTGCCCACCTTTCGCTTGCGTCCTCACTGATTTCAGTCTTCCTCTACACTTTAATCAGCAAATTGTGATATCCTGGCCTCTGGGGTGCACACTTTGTTCAAACCCTCATCAAACCCCCTCAGAGACAGCAAAGCGGTGGATCAATGGCTCAGTCAGCCCAAAAGCACACCATCAAGATGTAGATCACTGTAGCAGAACCACATTTTAAAGACAAAGTAGTAGCAAAGGAAGTAATTTTGTGAACTATCGGATGGTTGTTGCCATTGGTCACATAGCTTGCTGGTGCCATCTTCTTCAAATAAAGTCAGAAGCTTTATTGAGCACCTTTGTAGAGACTCATGGTACTGATATTTAAGAAGATTCAATTTTAGTTCCATATTTGACTCCCATTTAGAAAACTTTGGACGAGCTTCTTTGTTCATTCGCATGCTGTATAAATACTTGGGAGCTCAACTATTTATTACTAATTTGTAGTTGTCAATTAACCAGGGAGAGGGCCTTGCACATTATAAGATACACGCACATCGATCTGAAACTAGGCTTTCATCCCAAAAACACAATTATAAACAGAGAAAGGATAAATGAGCAATCAAACCAATGAACCTAAGTCAATACTGAGGGTCTCCTAAATCAGCTTTGTAGCTCTGAAGATTCATTTAATTGCAAAATTGCTCCGACAATGTTCTGGCAACAATAACAAAGCACAGAAATTCTTCAGCGGTTAAATAAGGGACATTATAAGTTAAAATCAACATCAGCAAGAAGCTTCAAAATGAGAGTACACAACTATTGAAGAATAGCAGAATATTATTGAAAATATGTATTTCAAAAATTGAATGTTAATGCAACTACAAACATAAAATAAAATTATTGTATTCAAAACATTTATCATGGTAAGCACAAAATGGATAATCAATTGAAACAGCCCAAGTCGGTCAACACTTTAAGCATCAAATCAATTGGATGCATGATGCTTTCTCTTGATTAAGAGCTCAAATTACAAGAAAAGCCAAAGTGCACATAAATGGTAATAAGATACTTAAATGAAAAGCTGAGTAAAACGAAACACTGAAAGATAAACACCTCATATTCCTTCTTGGTAGTCTCCAACCCCATGGCATGAATATCATTTTCTCTAATTTCTGGTATTTTTCCCTCATCGCACTTCTTTTTTTCCCCCCCATTCCTCATTCTGGTCCCTCTCTCACCCTTCTTCTTCTCACCTGACCATCACCTCCCTCTGGTGCTCCTCCCCTATTCTTTCTTCCATGGTCTTCTGCCACCTCCAGTCAGATTCCCCCTTCTCCTCCTCTGTATCCCTTTCACCAATCAACTTCCCAGCTCTTTACTTCGCCTCTCCCTACTCCTGGTTTCACCCATCACCCTGTTTTCTTCCTCTCATTTTTTTCCTCCAGTCCTGAAGGATCTCCACCTGAAACTCAACTGTACTTTTTTCCATAGATGCTGCCTGGCCTGCTGAATTCCTCCAGCATTTTGTGTGTGTTGCTCAAATTTCCAGCATCTGCAGATTTTCCCTTGTTTGTGATTGGCCCATCTTGCATTCTTTTTTCCATGGTTCACTGTAGTCTCCTATCAGATTCCTTCTTCTTCAGCTCTTTACCTCTTCTACCCATCACGTCCCAGCTTCTTACTTTATCCCTCCTCCATCACCCAACCACCTTACCCCTCACCTAATTTCATCTATCACCTGGCACCTATCTCCTTTCCCCACATTCTTATTTTGGTTTCATTCCCTTTCCAGTCCCGATGAAGGGTCGCAGCCTGAAATATTAACTGTTTATTCTCCTCCATTGATGCTACCCAACTTGCAAAGTTCCTCCAGCATTTTGTGTGTGTTGCTCAAGATTTTCAGCATCTGCAGAATATGCACTGTACTAAGCTAGGGAGCCTAAGATTTTTGCACAGCACTGTAGAAATTTCATGTTTTGCACTGCACTGTTGCCTCAAAAATGAAAAACAAATTTCATGACACATGAGTGATAATAAACCTGATTCTGATATGCGTCTCCATTGTGGACTGATGGTAGGAAGGAGGCAGGTAGGGGAATTATGGTTAGGAAAAGAGGAAGGGATAGGAGAGAGAGCGGGAAGTACCAGATAGACATTGTGTAACGATCAACAAAACAATAGTTTGGAATCAAATTGCCTTGCCTGGCGTCTCTAGACTGGGTTTGTCTGCACCCACTCCAGCCCTCAACCTTGGCACTCCTTCTCTGCCACATGTCCCACACCCCTGCTGCGATACTCCACCCTTGCCATTCCCAACATCTTTTGCTCCCGCCAGATTTACAAACTCGCTCTCCACTTCATGTTGACTAATACAGCACTTTGCGAAGGTCTGAGGCACATTAGCGATGTGTGTGTCCAAGGTATTTGCACAGTACCATACGATAGGTTCAAGGGTGTGTTCAAAGTCTCAATGACTTGTAATTTCAGACACATGATCAGTCAAAGAATAGAAGGAACATTCAGAGTGGTATGAGTCAATGGATCATGAACTCACAGAAACCCTGCATACCACCTCACAAACTAGCTCTCCACCTACTGAGGTAGGCCATCTCCTGCTTCCATCTCACCCATCATGGGAGAGTCTGCCGATTCCACATCAGTCATCTCACACCAGAGTGGAAGCAAGTCATTACTGTTGCAGAGGGACTCTGCCTAAAATAGGAAACATGCAATACTACACGCAAGTCTGCCATCTGCATTTTATTTCCCCTTGAGGACAATGCTGCATATTCATATTGCTGTGATCCACTGACATCACGTATCTCCAAACAGAACAGGAATTCACAATTATTCTAAGTAGATAGCAAGTTTGATTAGAATTGTTTAAATCTGGAAGAAGTATTGAAGATTTTAACTTGCACTTAAGAATGCTATTTTCGCATCTGTCCTCCCAAGCCAGAAGCAGCAGGAAGCCGTTATTCTTTTAGATAGTTGCCGACCCAGTAAGCAGAAATAACTGATCGATGTTACACAAGTCCCAATATGTAATTACTAAGAACAGAAGACATAGGAGCAAATTAGGCCATTCAGTCCATGGAGTCTGCTCCACCATTTCTTCCTGGCTTATCCATTTTTCCTCTCAGCCCCAGTCTCCTGCTGTCTCCCCATATCCCTTCATGCCCTGACCATGGTATCCACCCAAATCCAGAATGTTGATGACTCAATGGGGACAACAGATCTTCCCCAGAGGGTGGAATGTGTCTTCCTGTAAGGTAACAAAGCTTGGACTGAACTTCAGAACTTGCAAACCGTTATGTTTCACAGAGTTATGATGGATCGTCCCTCTTGTCGAATTAGCCTCCAAAATTTGTGAGGTTAACCAGATAAAACGGAGCAGGCATCAAAATCTGTAATGAGCCCTATTGATAATCTTTTCTCTGGTAGGTTTTATATATTTTTCCTTGAAAATTTAATTATAAGTGTGCTGTCTTTACGACAGTTATTTAGTTTATAATATTTTTGCTTAGTAATTCATTCGATAGTATTTTCTAGTTAGAATTAGAAGTGTTTAAAGTATATTCATTGCATGTAAAATATATCGGCATGCGATGACGTCACATCCGGTTTCGCCGCTTCTTGTGGGAAAATACCGGTTTGAATTAGCGCGAGGGTGGGGGCTTACCACGAGGCACACCTGAGCAGAAGTTGTTTTGCAGGCATGAGAAATCACAGTGAGAGCAACGCTGTAAGTTAATAGATAATCGATATATTGAACTAAGATGTTAATGCCGATCCTGTTAGAAGTAACGACGGTAGATAATGTTTATGCTTTCGTTAGTTAAAGAGTCGCGGATAGTTTGCATGGAAGTGTATTTAAAGTAGTCAATGGAGCAGGTAAACTCTCCCTGTATACTGCATCTTAGTGTAATGTAATTATAGTCACCTTTGCAAGTATTTACACTTGAAATGTGATATTAAGGAAGGAACAAATACTGTATCAATCTTGTATTGTTTTATCAACAGTTTTCACCATATGTTAATGTGAAGAGTGAACAGTAAATGGTTAATCTTACTGCGATCTGGTTCTTATTAACTGTGGTTTATCTCGACGTTTAATTCGGCGTTTCGTTACATGCAAAGGAGAACATTACACCTAAGCATTTGAATTCATTTAGTTACCTGTTAAAATCAAAGATAAGGGACTGGGTATTGATAGTGAATGATCAGCCATGATCTCAGAATGGCGGTGCAGACTTGAGGGGCTGAATGGTCTACTTCTGCACCTATTGTCTATTCTCTATTGTTTATAAGCAATTCCATAGATTATTTCAGTCTCATGTTTACATTCCCCAAAGCACAGAGCTACAATTCTAATATCTTTCAGCTGCAGCCAGTTTCTCTGGCTTGCTTCACTGAAATAATTCTTCACTCTGGGAATAAAGATGAACAGAACTTACAATTTGCGCTCTGCTTTTAAAAAAACAAATTAAAAAAAACAGCTAAACCATTTGTTTAAATGTTAGTATTCAAAATGGGTTTGATAAACCAACCAATATACCAATATTTGTAACTATAATCAAAATTTTCCCAAAACATACATACTGTACATTACATGCACTTGAAAATTTGTTGCTTTATTGCATGAAAGAGCTTTCAATATAAGTTTTATGTAAATTCCCCATTTGGAGGATATAATATGCAAAATTTACAAATAATCTACTATTAATATATTAAATATTTTTAGGTTTCTATTGGTCAGTAGAGGATAACATATAAATTTTAATGTGTGTTATAGTACAACCAAAAATCACACCATGGTCATATTTGACCTGCGCATAATGCAAGACATCAAACAAGTTATCCACCATTTCCTCTAATCCAAATAAATTATACACCCTTATTTCATAGCAATATAGTACGACTTAAAGAAATTCAAAATTTTAGCCCTTCAAAATAAAATTTAGAATGCTTCTTTAAACAAAAACAATCAAGGAAGCATTTTCTCCCGGCTTTGCCACTATTGCTCCATGGGTTAGGGTTCAAGGGTCACGGGCCATCGATTCTTTGCATTTACAGTATTAATAAATTAATAATTTTCAGTGTAATGTATTAATAATGCTCAAGTAGAATCACCTAAAAGAGCCATTTGTGACATTGCACAGTAATTAGAAAAGCAGGAGAATGGTATCAGTTTTATTTCCAAAGAAGGAACACTTTTGCATACTAAGAGAAGTGCCACATGAATTTACAGTGCACAAAATTAACAATTTTGTGAGTTCATCCAAAGCACTCAATAACTTTGCATTTTATGTCAACAGCATGAAATAATGGAAAGCTGACTGCACCACGTACAGTCTGGTTTGTGAAAGTAAATTGCCGTAGTCAATAGGCTCCACAAGTAGTGGGTCACCAGGATGCAAGTTGTATATCAACAACAGTCAAGGATACTCATGTATACTCTCTCTTTTCCTCATTACCCAATAATACTCTGGCAATGCTTCCTACACGGGGGTGGGGGGCAGGGAAAGAAGAGGGGCACACAGGTCAAAGGACAAATTTTATGTATAATTTTATTCCTAGATACAGCATGGAACAGGCCCTTCCAGCCCAATGAGCCACCTAGTTATCACTAGCCTAATCATGGGACCATTTACAATGAGCAATTATCCTGCAAACAGGTACATCTTTGGACTGTGGGAGGAAGCCAGAGCACCGTGAGGAAATCCACACGGTCACAGGAAGAACATACTAACTCCTTACAGGTGGGTGACCAACCACATTGTTAATACAATTCGAACAATAAGTGCTACCGATATCCAAATCCTGTAAGTGAATTTTATAAAAGTCAGTAAATGCCCTGGTAAAATATGCCAAGGTGTGCCTTGGATTAATTATAGATTTAACATTATTTAAATAAATTTGGCATTTTTAAAACATTGATTTTACAGGAAAACTGATTTTGAGTGCTAAATTCTCTAAGAAGTCAATGCCCATTTTGCTGTGAATTTAAGCATGAAATTTCTGACTTCTTAGTAGTGCAACATTAAACATTAAAATCTTAAAAGAATCCTAACACATGACACGCAAATGCCACTCCACTCTTCAAGAAGGGAGAGAGACAGAAGAAAGGAAACTATAGGCCAGTTAGTCTGACCTCAGTGGTTGGGAAGATGGTGGAGTCGATTATTAAGGATGAGGTCTCAGGGTGCTTGGAGGCACATGAGAAAATAAAAAGGCCGTAGTTAGCATGGTTTCAAGGAAAAATTTTGCCTGACTAATCTTTTCTTTCTTTTTCAATCTTCTTCTTATTATTATTATTAATATCAACAAAATAAAATTGATACATAGATAATGGGATTACAAACATACACATTTCAACTGAATATGAAAGAATACATAAGCAATGGTTACAGTGCCTGACTAATCTTTTGGAATTCTTCGAAGAAATAACAATCAGGATAGACAAAGGAGAATCGGCTGATATTGTGCACTTGGACTTTAAGAAGACCTTTGACAAGGTGTCACACGAAGCTGCTTTAACAAGTTAAGAACGATTTTAGGGAAGATTCTAGCATGGATATAGCAGTGGCTGATTGGCAGGAGGCAAAGAATGGGAATAAAGGGAGCCTTTCCTGGTTGGCTGCTGATGACTAGTGATTTTCCACACAAGTCTGTTTTGGGACCGATTCTTTTTACGTTATACATCAATAATTTGGATGATGGAATTGCAAAGTTTTGTTTGCAAAGTAGGTAGTTTTGAGGAAGTAGAGAGGCACAGCAGGACTTAGATTAGAAAAATGGGCATTGCACTTCCATTATTTTAATTTGATAAAAAATCTGTTCATTTATCTACCAATAACACCAAGCCTAAATGGTCACAAGATAATTAACAGTAATGGAGAGTGTTCTTTGCTTAGAAACTTCCCACCATCTTGAAGCAAAACTATCACTCAGGTACCTGAAGGCAGAGGTCGAAGAAGAATCCAGCGATTGGACAGATGATGAGTAGAAAGGACCCAAGAGGTCCAACACCTTACAATTCTTCAGTGCAGTTGAAATCAATAATCCAAAAGCACAACTCAAAAGCACAACGCACAAAGAGCCAAGGATGGAGCTGGGCTTATCAGGGACAGTAAGGCAGTCAGTAGCTACAAGGAACAGGACTTCAGAGAATGCTTCATTTGTAACTCTGCCCATTTATGAGTGACTCTGACTTCATCATACAGAAAACCTTATTATTCAGTACCATCACCCCACACTAATCAAGTCAAAAATAACCCCTGAACCACCAGCCCTTGGCAGCCAATGGTATTGCTCTTGCTGAAAATAAGAGGAGGAATTTCAATTGCAAACTTACAATCTCACTTCCAGGTGGAAAGTGGAGAATATACCAGGGACTTCAGGAATGCTGTAATAGGGACATGCAAAAAGGACTAGCTTATATGGACACCTTAGTTAGCATGGATAAGTTAACCAATGGGCCTGTTGCTGTATGGTATAATTCCATGATGGCATCTTCACCAGATAAGGATGTGACAAGTCTAGGGGAAACATAGGAAGCAGCATTAATCACTTTCACCTCACGAACATCTTTACTATCAGGAACAGAGGGGACTGTGGACAATTTTTATCTCAATCTGCTATCTGCTATAGAGTAACTTACAAGTACTGATTTTAAGCAATACATCCAGAATATACGTTGTCAGCCAAGTGACTGCTGATGTTGGAACCTGCAGCAAATAAGACATAGGAACAAAGAAAACCTACAGCACAATATAGGCCCTTCGGCCCACAATGCTGTGCCAAACATGTACTTACTTTAGAAATTACCTAGGGTTACCCCATAGTCCTCTATTTTTCTAAGTTCCTATCCAGGAGTCTCTTAAAAGACCCTATCGTTTCTGCCTCCACCACCGTCGCCGGCAGCCCATTCCACACACTCACCACTCTCTGCGTAAAAAACTTACCCCGACATCTCCTCTGTACCTACTTCCAAGCACCTTAAAATTGTGCCCTCTCCTGCTAGCCATTTCAGCCCTGGGAAAAAGACTCTGACTGTCCACACGATCAATGCCTCTCATCATCTTATACAGCTCTATCAGGTCACCTCTCATCCTCCATCGCTCCAAGGAGAAAAAGGCATAGTTCACTCAACCTATTCTCATAAGGCATGCTCCCCGATCTCAGGATCTTCTCCATCAATCTACCAACCACAGAAGTAAGACTGACTGGTCTATAATTTCTTGGGCTACCTTTACTCCCTTTCTTAGATAAGGGAACAACATCTGCAAGCCTCCAATTCTCCAGAACCTCTCCTGTCCCCATTGATGATGCAAAGATCATCGCCAGAGGCTCAGCAATCTCTTCCCTCACCTCCCAAGGTAGCCTGGGTGTATCTCATCCAGTCACAGTGATTTATCCAACTTGATGCTTTCCAAAAGCTCCAGCACATCTCTTTCTTAATGTCTATATGCTCAAGCTTTTCAGTCCACTGTAAGTCATCCTTACAATCGCCAAAGTCCTTTTCTGTAGTGAACACTGAAGCAAAGTATTAATTAAAGTAAATCCAGTTCCACACACACTTTTCCACTGTCACATTTTTGAGCAAGGATGCTGCAGAAACTCAATATGTGGGGTGGGGATGGGGGTAGGGTAAGGAGAGGAACTAACTATCAACTATTTTCCCCCTTCTCTCCCAGTTCTGAAGCAAGATCTTGACCTGAAGTTATGACGGTTCCTCACCCCACAAAGATACGTTTCAACATGCTGAGTCTCTCCAGTCGTTTGTTTTCAGAACAGATCCAATCTTAATATAGAATTGGTTTAAGTAAATGCGTATCATTGCCCCATTATTTATCTCAAACTCCCTTCCTGCCATACAGCATCTCATTCACAACAAGCACCATTCGAGTGGGAAACTTGTCCAGACCAATGGGAAACTGCTGAACCTCTACTGGCTCCTGACCAGAAATAAGGTTGTGCAAGAGCCGTCATCACAAATACAGATGATATAGGTCGGAGTTTACTAAAGAAGCTTTCCATTTCTAATCCATAAAACAAACTTCTCTCTTAAACTTTTCAGGTTGTCCACTGCCCTCTTTTGACAATTAAAGCTCTCACGGAATCCTTGAAAATATGGTCCACCATCCTCTTCACCAATATACTGAATGAAATTCATGACTTTTTGTGTGCTAGCACACCCTTGTATTTTTGGTCAGATCATTCCACAGAAAAAGTTCTTGAAGATCTAAAATGGTGCAAAGCTTATGATCCATTGGACAGGAGTGATCCCTCCCTCTGAGACTTGGGCAATCTGCAACAAGCACCTGAAAGCACAGGACAGGTTCAAAATCCAAATGCACGAGCAGAATAAGCAAATCATGCGTCCCCTCTCCCAGGCCAACGTCACAATCATTGAGATTCTCCAATTCTGTTCAATCATTCTGAAGGGCAGGACCTATGTTTCTTAGTACCAGACTCATGAAGCAACCTATCTTGAGCTCAATCACAGCAAAATATTACGAAGTTGATTTAAGGCTGATCTCAAGGCCATTAATGTCCTTCAGGACTTGTGGGAATCCTTGCTCAAAATGGTAGGCCATTATCTGGAGTGAAATTAAAATCTTTGGTTCTCCTGGGAGAGCACAAAGATGTAGCATAAATAGAGGAGGAAAGACACGGGTTATAAACCACCTGCCTGCCCTGGCTGAGTCTGTCATTCCCACATTATCATCAGGGACCCTGGACCTCAAAGAACTGCAGTGGAAGCAAAGTATTCTCAATCCAAAGGGACTGGCCAAAATGATCAACCACAAACTGCACTTCAAATTACAATGGAGAAATATTTTAATATCAATGATCACTGGTAAATTTCAGCAACATGTATTAATGTTAGATCAATATAGGCTCAATAATATTTTACACTGACAAGCTTTACTGAAAGGAATTTTTGCTGCCATTTCTCTAAGAGCTTTTCTTGTCATTGATATTATGAGGAGCCTGATTTCATTCAGTACTGATGGTCAGTTATTCTTCAGACCTACGTTTTGAGCAATCTAATTATAGAGTTGAAGCCTGAAATATATACAAAAGGCTCAAAACCACTTGAATGTGATTTATGAGTGAAGCTCTCCAAAATCAAACCAAGATTCCACAAACCCTGAGCCAGAAGCAAACATGCTCATGCATCTCACTGAGATAAAGGGCAAATCATGATGCTCTTTTATGTTCCAGTTGATTCAGTGAAGTAGTACTGATACTGTGTTCTTTTATATTGATTTCTGCCTTACAGGATGATGCATCAGCAGAGAATATAAAGTCATTGCATAGCTGTTGACTGATAGCGTAAAAGATGGGTATTATTGCCAGTTCTTTAGCAGAGCTATCCAATTAATCCCCATCGCCTACTCTTTCTCCAGCGATACCTCAATTTTTCTTCCCTTAAGGTTTATTATCCTGCTCTTTTCTTTAAAATGTCGTTAGAAGTCTTCAGCAAAAATATGTAACTCATGATGACTGAAAAATTGACTGCAATTCCTAATCAGGACATTGTCAGGTATTTATTGTCAATGGTGAACGGTTCAGACAGGCTGAAAGATGGAAAAAAAATCCTACAGCATTTGTTTATGCAAAGATGCGCTTTTCTTCTGGACCCCTACTGTGTAACAATGCCACCAAAGTGACAAGTCATCGTTTAAACAAAAAGATGACATTTGTGTGTCTGATTCCATTTTCAGTTGTGTACATCAGGAGAAGTATCCATTAACAAGTTTTGGACAGCTGATAAACAACGGGCAAACAGGAATGAGATGTCAGAGACAAAAAGGAAGCTATGTCAAATTCCCAGTGGTATGAGGTTTGGATGACAAAATGGATAGAGAGGCGGTTTTAGTTGTCATGCAGAGAACATTCTCTGTGATCAACAGTGGTCAGTTCTGCCTAAAATCACCCAAAGGTAATAAGATCATACAGAGTTCAAGGCCAGCTCACAGGTACTGCAACAATATTGACAAGCGTGTAGACAGAGGCAGTGAGAGATACCAGGAGTTATAGTTAAGAGGTTAAAAAGTGTAAAATAATGAATGCAGAGGTCATACTAGAGTACAAACATTTGTAATATTTCATTCAGATATTCAATCATGTCACGTAACATCACATGCTATTTTATTTGTGCTGTTGTTTACTTATTAAAAACTCTTAGTTATTCTGCTCTGGGAGTTCAAAATGGCTTTCCCTAGCTTGACAGGTTCAGGCATAAATCAATGCAATAGCTGTGGGGAAAAGCTACCTGCAGAAGTGAGAATCATATTTACTTTCCCAAGTTTTCAAACTGTATATTTGAAACTGTACTAATATATAAGAAAACTGTCAGCTCCCCATTTTGCCTCTAGTGGTTTTCTCAATGATCACAGAACTCTGATCTGAGATACTAAAACTTCTGCCTTGCATTTCAACTTCTCTACTCCCTCAAAACCATGGAATATTTCTACCAAGTTTTCCCTCAACTTTTCCAGGCACAGAAAAATAAAGCCAGCTTCACCGTTCTCTTCACATCATCTCCTTAAACTGGAGGTCATTAGTACATCATAATCCCTTCCTTCCCTGCAGAACTACAGTGGCACCAAGACATCAATTTTAAGTTTCTTACAAATTCTGGTCCCACCTCTCCATGACTACTTCTAGCTGCTAATCAGTTGTAATTTAATTATTTGACTGTTGGCGGCAGCACAAGCAAATGCCAAGTTATGTAAATCAAGAACTTTGGACCTTGGCAATTGATGGTGAAGCCACTGATGGTCAAATAATAAAGTCACAAGTAATCACCAGCTGGAAGTGGAGGAAGTGGATATAGGCACCCTGCCTTTCTGTTATTCCGTATTCCTTTGAACTCATCTCTGATCAACTTTTTAGTTATCGTTCCTTCCATCTCTTTATGCGGCTCCCAATTATTTCATTTGATGAAGCTCTTGAGAAACACTGTGAGGCTAAAAGGTATTATGTAGCTGCTGGGTAGCAGGGTGGAGATACATCTGTCAAAGGAGATCCTCCGCCAGGCTGCAGGTCACCCTTGGACAAGGTGCAGCACCTGCTTAGCAACCCCCCACCCCCCACCATCCAATCAGGGTCGCGTGAAGCCACAGGAGTAGGTGGAGTATAGCACAAGTCCTGGTTATGTGACTACTGATGCCAGGCAGACAATCTCTGAACAGAACTGATAATTCCTGGGGTCACTCATCTTGTAAAGACTCTGCCCAGAAGAAAACATTGGCAAACCACTTTTGCAGAAAAAATTGCCAAGATTTACATCATGGCACAACACATAATAATGATGATGACAATGATACAACTTGAGGCATTTATTTTTTTTTTGAAGTGCAAGAATAGTAATATAGAAAACCTTAAAGACTGAAATGATAAACTAGCTGACTTCTGAAGCTTCTGAATTCCATTTTGTGAAAGACTGCTATAGATGAAAAGGAGCAGGTTCACACATGATCTTTCAATAGCTCTGCAACAAAATACATTTGAAAACAGGATAAGATGTATGAATGTATGAATTCAAAAAAAAAGTCCTGTTTGGAACAAAAATATAGACCAACCAAGATTTGTGAAGCAAGACTGAAGTGTGGCTTTGTTAAAGAAGATTTGCAGTTGATCTAACTTTCCAATCCAGTATACACGAGTAGGATGTGTAAAACAGCTGCAGATACACAGATTTATGAACATACAAAACTAGCTCAAAGCAACACACTTAGTAATCAAAAAATAAGATGAACAAGCCCGGGTGCTGCAATTTTAAAAGTGGTTAATTCTGTCTCGTGATCAGTTTAAACAATCGCATTTTTATTTGCATGAAATTAGCTGTGAGAACTGTACTATATAT
This sequence comes from Hypanus sabinus, assembly GCF_030144855.1. Lineage (NCBI taxonomy): Eukaryota > Metazoa > Chordata > Chondrichthyes > Myliobatiformes > Dasyatidae > Hypanus > Hypanus sabinus. Next base: position 25,695,226 of record NC_082715.1, read on the forward strand.
TGCTCAGCAGGGATTTGATAGCTCTGGGACAGGCCAAGAGCTAGATTTCTTGATGAATGTTGAATAGTGGCCTAATCTTTTTCTTGAATTAAAAATCTGGTTCATTTATATTTAAATTCTAGTTATAGTAGATGAATTGTAACTTATTTTGTATATCGGTTACAGATCCCAAAGGGCTTTTCTTATTGAAAAAGACCATAACCTTGTACACCCTTCTTTTGTCAGTCATCCATTTTAAATGTCACTCATGCTCAACCTCTGAATACAAGTAGTGATTAAAAAAAAAGACTTGAGCTGAAAATCAACTCAGTTTTGTTTTTGAAAAACAAACAAGATGCTGGAGGAAATCAGCAGGTCAAGCAGTATCCGTGGAAATTAATCAACAGTCAATGTTTCACACCAGAACTCTTCATCAGCGAGGGGATGATAACAGACGAAGTTAGGGGGGTGGGAAAGGACTACAAGCTAGAAGTTGATAGGTGAAACCAGATGGGTGGGGAAGGGGACCATGAAGTAATAAGCTGGGAGGTGATCAGTGGAAGAGGGAAAGGGCTACAGAAGGAATCTGGCAGGAGAGGAGAGTGAACTATGGGTGGGGGGTGGAAGACATCAGAGGGAGCTGAGGAGAAGAGATAAGGAGCCAGACTGGGAAATAGAAGAGGAAAGGGGGAAGAAAAAAAAAACAGAAGGAAAAAGGAGCTACCTAAATGGAATATGAGGTGTTGCTCCTACAACCTGAGGGTGGTCTCAAGGCAGAAGAGGCGGCCATGGACTGACATGTCGGAATGGGAATGAGGATAGGAATTAAAATGGTTAGCCATTGGGAAATTAGTCCCCCGATTCGCAGGTGAAGTGTTGCCTCATCTGGAAAGACTTCTTGGGACCCCTTTCTTTTTTTTTTCTCCACAGAACCTGCCTGCTCAGTGTTTCTATCATTCTCTCTTTCTTTTTCCAGATTTCCATCAAATGCATTTTTCTTCCATTTTTAAGATCTACTGCAACCTTGCTCTTTGCATTTCTGACACAGCATTTCCACTTTCTAACTACCTTGGGAGCTGAAACTTGGACTCAATTCCCAGGTCACAGATTCCCACTTGTCTCCCCACAAAAAACACAGCCTGCTCAAAATATCAGAAACTTGCAGGCAAAAGTAAAGAGTGCATAACAAGTCTAATGAATGGTTAGGTGTTCTGCTGCAGCAGAATCTGGTTGAGTATGTTATGGTTAATGTTACTGATGCTACTGATGTGCAGCCGCAGGGATCTGTGTCTGATCCTGGAAAACCAACTCCTATAATTACCCCAAGCATAGGCAAGTTCGGGTGGAGAGCATGTGAGAGAGGGAAAATTCAAGGAAATTGGGCTAATGGAAATATGTTAAGAGTTAGTATAGATTCAATGGGCTGAAGGGTCTCCTATGTTGTGAGAATACATGTGATATTCTGCCATATACAGTGACTGTAAAAAGTATTCACCTCCTTGGAAGTTTTCATGTTTTATTGTTTTACAGCATTGCATCACAGTGGATTTAATTTGGCTTTTTTTGACACTGATCAATAGAAAAAGACTTTTTTGTGTCAAAGTGAAAACAGAGCTCTACAAAGTCAGTTAAATTAATTAAAAATGAAAAACACAAAATAATTGATTGCATAAGTATTACCCCCTCCCCTTAATATGACAAATCATTACTGGTGCAGCCAATTCGTTTTAGAAGTCACATAATTAGCTAAATGGAGATCTGTTTTTGAAGACCTGTATGCACTCAAAGTGTTTCAATTGATTGTAGTAAAAATTCACCTTTATCTAGAAAGCCCAACTACTGGTGAGTCAGAAATCTGACAAAAACTACACCATGAAGACAAAAGAACACTCCAAACAGCTCTGCGAAAAGGTTATTGAAAAGCACAAGTCATGAGATGGATACCAGAGAATTTCCAAGTCACTGAACATCCGTTGGAGCTCAGTTAAATCAATCATCAAGAAATGGAAAGAATATGGCACAGCTGTAAGTCGGACTAGAGCAGGTTGTCCTCAAAAACTGAGTGACTATGCAAGAAGGGGACTGGTGAGGAAGGCCACTAAGAGACCTCTGACAACTCTGGAACAGTTACAAGCTATAGACTTCTATAATAGAGTGCTATGTGGCAGAGTAATTCGAGCAGCTTCTAGAGTAGGTTACATTGTCGACACAACATTGTGGGACGAAAGGCCTGTAACGTGCTGTGAATTTCTATGTTCTATATTCAGTGGCTGAGATTGGAAAGACTGCACATACAATAACTTCACCTGTCACAGCTTTATGGGAGAGTGGCAAACAAAAAGCCACTGTTGAAAAAACTCACATGAAATCTCAGCTCGAGTTATCGGAAGGCATGTGGGAGACTCTGAAGTCAGCTAGAAGAAGGTTCTATGGTCTGATGGCCATCAGACTAAATGCTGTACTTGACGTAAGCCACACATCGCATATCATCAGAAAACACAGCACCCCTAATGTGAAGCAGATCATGGTGCCTGCATGATGCTATGGGGATGCTTCAGTGTAGCAGGCCCTGCAACGAATGCACCAAAATGCAGGGAAATCCTGAATAATCTGCCAGAGAACTGTGACTTGGGAGAAGATCTGCTTTCCAGCAATAAAATGACTCAAAGCCAGAGCTACATAGGAATGGATTAAAGACAACAAAGTTGATGTCCTGGATTGGCCAAACCAGAGTCCAGACCTCAATCCAATTGAGAATTTGTGGCTGGACTTGAAAAGGGCTGTTCACTCATGATTCCCATGCAACCCAACAGAGCTTGAGCAGCTTCGTAAAGAATGGAGAGAAAGTGCAGTGTCCAGTTGGGCAAAGCTGAAAGAGACCTATCCACCACACAGACTCAAGGCTATAATTACTGACAAAGGTGCATCTAATAAATACGGACTTGAAGGGGGTGAATACTTATGCAATCAATTATCTTGGATTTTATATTTGTAACTAATTTAGATCAATTTGTAGAGATCCGTTTTCACTTTGACAAAAAGACTTCTTCTGAAGAAAAAAAAAGCCAAATTAAATCCACTGTGATTCAATGTTGTAAAACAATAAAACAGAAAACCTTCTGGGGGGGGGAGGGAGGAGAGGGTGGTGGTGAAAACTTTTTATAGACACTGTATATTGAGTCCTAATTTCAGGCATATAATGACCGAGTACCTCAAAAAACACTACCATAATTTTAAAAAGCTACATTAAAATTTTTTTGTGGAGTCAGTTTAAACTTACTTGTTAAATATCTATTAACTCATTCACAGTTTCTTGTAAATTTATTATCAAAGTATGTATGTGTCACCATATGCTATGCTGAGATTCATTTTCTTGTAAGCATTCAGAGTCGAAGAAATAGAACATTAAAGATGGTGACGCAACCAGGCAGGACACTCTATAGACATTTGTCAGAGGTTTAGATGACTTGCTGAATCTTGGCAAACTTTTAAGAAAGTAGAGACACTGCATGCTTTCTTTGTAATGGCACTTGTAATGAACCCAAGGTAGACGCCCTGAAATGATAACAGCAAGAAAATTAAAGTTGCTGACCATCTCCACCTCTGATTCTCTCATGATGCCTGGCTCACGGGCCACCTGTTTCCCCCTCCTGAAGTCATTAATCAGCTCCTTGGTCTTGTTGACATCGAGTGGGAGGTGGCTGTTGTGGCCACCATTCTCTGAGCTGCACGAGTGCGTGGCCATGCAATAACTAAAATACACTCATGCACACAGCATTTGTTGCTGCGCAGCTGGAAGTTCTTTTTATATAATGTTTTATTAAAGCACCACACTTTTTAAGCCGTGTAAGAATTTCCCGTTCGAAGTAATTGTTGGTCCACACAGCTGTTAAAAATCTTTAGAGTGAATGTTGATCGTGGCACCACTCGGCCAGATTTTCAATCTCCTTCCCATATGCCAATTATCACCGGTGCATTACTGATAAATGATAAATTATAATTTATCCAAAAGCAGTGGTGTCATCAGCAAACTTAAATATGGTGTTTGAACTGTTCTTAGCCTCACAGTCATTAAGTATAGTGTGAGAGGAACAGGGTGTTAAAGCACACAGCCTAGTGGTGCACCCATATTGATGGAGATTGTATAGAATATGTTGTTGCCAATCTGAACTGACTGGGGTCTGCAAGTGAGGAAATTGAGGGTTCAGATGCACAAGGAGGTATGGAGGGCTAGGAGCTTATTGACTCATACTGAGGGGAAAACAATGTTAAACTCTGAGTTGCAGTCAATGAAAAGGATCGAGGATTTTCAGTGTCCAGATGTTCCTGGACAGAGTGAAGAGCCAATGAAATGGCATCTGCTGTTGACCTATTGTGACAGCCGGCAAACTGGAGCAGATCCAAGTCCCCTCCTGCAATCTTGCTTTGCCTCAGTCTCATAATAACTGTCCAATCAGAACAGAACTATTTGAAGCAGTCCAAATATAACTTAGCTAAAATATGGGGTGTTTGACATATAATTGTGCTGTCAATTCTATAAGGTGGCCTTATTAAATCATGTCACTATGTTTAACTTTAAGCTGTATCTCTAGATTGCTGTCCAATTACTCAATTTTGTATAACTTTTCTTTCCAAGGTGTGTGTGATAAAATAATTCTTTTTAACAAGTATCTACCTCACTCATGATTGATAGAACTTGCTTTACTTATGAAATCTCTATTATGGAACTTCTTCCATCCGACTTTATAGAAGAATATATGTGCTTTAGAAATTTGAAACTGCTTTGTAGACTGAACACAAGTCACTTGTCCAAATCTGCTGAGAGCCTTACATGAGATGAACTTTGTCAGCATTAAAGGAGGTAAAGTTTAGACTCGGTTGACACAGAAGCAGAGCGGTTAGCACAATGTTTTACAGTATCAGTGACCCGGGTTTGATTCCCATCACTGCCTGTAAAGAGTTTGTACACTCTCCCCGTGGCCATGTGGGTTTCCTCAAGGTAGTCTGGTTTCCTCCCACAGTCCAAAGATGTACTAGTCAGTAGGTTAATTGATCATTGTAAATTGTCCTGGGACTAAACTGGGGGATTACTGGGTGGCATAGCTTAAAGGGCTGGAAGGGCATATACCATGCTGAATCTCAAATAATAAACAAACAAATAAAGTGAGTAAGTAAAATCACTAGAAAAACACAAAATGCTGGCAGAACTCAGCAGGCCAGACAGCATTTATGGGAGGAGGTAATAGCGACGTTTCGGGCTGAAACCCTTCATCAGGAGTGAAGTAACATGGGATGGTCGAGAGGGAATAAGAAGTGGGGGGGAGGGATAGAGAGCTGGGAAGTGATAGGCTGAAGGGAAATGGGCTACAGGGAAGGTGGAGAATTATGGGAAATAAAAGAGAAAGAAAGGTAGGGCTGGGGGGAGAGATTATAGTGAGGGGGGAAAAGAGAGAGAAAGAGAACCAGACTAAAATAAGAAATAGGGATGGGGGTAAGGGTGGGAGGCAGGGGTATCAACAGAGGTCAGTGAGTTGGATGTTCATGTCGGCAGGAAGGAGGCTACCTAGGCGGGAGATAAGGTATTGCTCCATCGACCTGCGTGTGGCCTCATCTTGACAATAGAGGAGGCTATGGACGGACATGTCGGAGTGGGAGTGGTCTGTGAAATTGAAGTGTGTGGCCACAGGGTGATCCCGCCACTGCTGGAGGACCGAGCGCTGGTAGCTCCACTTCCCACCTTGAATAAGATGCCTTTAAACAACAAAGCAAATGCGCTTCTCAAACCCAGAATGGATGTGGCCACTCTCTCATCTCAACACAAACATTCTCCTGTCTGTAACCAACTAACAAACCCATTCTGCAACTTATCCACAGATGTCATTTACCTTGCTCACTCATGTCTCACATCTCTATTTGCTCTCTCCCCCAATAATGCCTGCTCAAACTATCTTCAACTTACAGGCAAGAATAAATCGAGCTGAAGAGTGCAAAATCCAGCCCAAAGAATGCTTGAATGCACTGCCACGGCAGACGCTGTCTCTGTATATTTTATTTCACAGCAACTAAAGATTACATAACAGATAATGTCAACAGGAGTTTTAGTTTTATAAGCTTAATCTTTCAGTAGGATAAACACTGCTTACACTTCAGTTTCCAATTTCACTGGAGGTTTTCAGCCTACAAATTGTCAATTTTCGTTTCCATGTTCTCGTACAAGTGATACATCAATTTGTCACATTCAAGGACTTCAGAACACAGCTTTTCTGACAATTTTAGCAGAGTTTAACATGCATCATTCTTTTCATTAACTTGCACAAAGGAATTTCTATTGCTTAAATAAGCAGAAATGGAATACAATTATACACATGCACACACACACACACTATAAACAACCACTTTGTGCACTGAGATCTTGTGCTACAATTATTACATCAAATTGTGTTTAGAATAGATGATGCAATCTTCAAAAAACGTATATATGGTATTGGGAAAATATCACAGGAAAATGCTTACAAGTCTCCTGTTTCTATTTCAGTTTTACACTGGAATCATTTCAATAACACACAAGCAGAAGCACTATGAAAATCAAAAATGAAGAAGATTTTTCTTGGATACATCGAGAAGCTCAGCTATAATGGAACACTTCGCAGGATGAAATACACATATTTTTCAAATATGTTTCTGTAAAATTAGGCTTTTTCCTCAATTATTTTATTTTGGGGTTTTCAATGTCAAGAAATGGTAAAACAGGGACTTAAATTAGCTTTAGCTGTCTTAAATGGCAGAAACTTTAACTGAGCTTGATTATGTTATAGATTTTTAAAATTCACTTCAAGGAAAAATAAACTTAAATTATAAAATATACTTTATGGCTTTGGAAAGTTTTAGTTACATGTTGAAGTACACACAAAAAAACCCAGAATCAGCAATATGTCAGTGACCCTTCATGCTTACTCTACCATTCAATGAGATCATGACTAATTCAACCTTAGGCTCAATATATTTTCCCACCATTTCCCTTGTCTCTTGACTCCCTTGTTATTTAAAGGTATGTCAATTGTTGCTCAACCATGCCCTCTTCTCCCTGCTGCCACCAGGTAGAAGATACAAGAGCCTCAAGACCCGCACCACCACATTCAAGAACAGTTACTACTCCTCAAACATCAGGCTCTTGAAAAAAAGGAGATAATTTCAAAGAACTTCACTTGCCCATCCATTGAAATGTTCCCACAATCAATTATCTCACTTTACAGACTCTATACCTTTTTATTTCAGGTTTTTATTAATTACTATTTATTTATATTTGCATTTGCAAAGATTGTCATCTTCTGCACGTTAGTTGATCTTTCATTGATCCTGTAATAGTTCGTATTTTAAGGAATTGTTGAGAGGATGCCCACAGAAAAATCTCAGGGTTGTATATGGTGACACATATCTATGTTGTAAATAAAATTTACTTTGAATTTTGAATACATAGGATCTGCTGAGAGAAGAGGTTATCTCCCTTCTACACTGCACACACATTTAAGCCTCTATTTGCTTCATTTTGAATTTCAGTGAGAAATAAATGTTTAATGTTCACTAGGCTTTATTGAAGAAAAATAAGACTATAGGTAATCAAATCATTACAGAATTGGTACCTGATAAATCAGTATCTTTTCAAGAAAAGATTCACACCAGTCCAATACATTCTCTACTTTAAGCAGTATTTGTTTATCCATAATAAATGTCTATTGCTGAAACTACATAAATTGCTTAGTTGATGAACAAACATATAACAACCAAGATGAGTTTTACTTATTTTGAAATGTTCTTCAGTGCTAACTGTTTTGGCTTTATTAAACTCTATTTAATCAAGGATTACTGATTGATTTTTAAATAGTTATTAATATTTCTGAATACCATGTGCCTTCAAGCATTTTAATGCTGATTTTGTAGTTGACTACACTACCTAGAATCAGAGTCACAGACTTAGAAATACACTCTTCAGCCCAACTTGTCCATACCAACCGAATGCCCATCCAAGGTGACAAAATTTATTGATGTAATACCAAACAATCTCTAAAGGCTTTGACAAAGAGGTCTGGGACATCTTTAGGCTGACACAAGCACAAAAAAAACTAAGTTTGCGCTTATCACTTAAGTCAGCAGCTAGCACAACATTTTGCTGCTGGCAGGAGGCTCTGAGCGAAAACATTCAATATTCTAAAAGACAGATGCACCAAAGTAGGCATAAAGTCAATGAACGTCCCAATGAAGGCTCAGAGAGTCATGGTGGATGACCCGTGCACTAAATGTGGGGATTTATATCTGCGATGCTAACGTTACTACTGTCCAGGAAAGAGACAACAATAAACAAATGGATTTTCAAATAATGGGCAAATGCAATTGCCTGGCTTATTCCTGGGTCAACAGAAACATGGTATGAATTTATAGAACATTTAAAGGTTGCTACACAAATAAGGTGTTTAAATATCCTGCAATATAATTAACCAGAATTTTAACTTTTATGTACTAGTACCTAATTAATAGTCTAATTCAGGACCTCCAAGCGTAGATATTTTTGTTCTATAATATCATTTGTTAATGGAAGGCAAAACAAATGATACTTGGCTTTTAAAATATTGGTTTGCTCATTTACTGTGCTCAGAGTGGCTGAAATCATCTATTAATTGCATCTGAAAAAAACTCAGAAATTTGTGTTTTTTTTTCAAATTCATTGTAAACAAGGGCTGCTGCGTAACACTAAACTTTTTTTTGCCTGACGTATGGATGTCAGAAAACAGCAAGTTTGTTTCATATTATGATTATTCTCAGCAGTAGAATTCAAATATAATCTGTTCTTTTAGCAATTTTAAATAAAGCACACATCTCTTCCTATAGTTAATATAGTAAATTTAAGCAGGAATAGTGAAGCAGTTCTTCATTATCTTTGAGAAAATTAGAGAATAGACAAAGAAGTGGCATATGAAATACAGTGTCAGGGAGTGTATGGTCATGCACTTTTGGTAGAAGAAATAAAAGGGTAGACTATTTTCCAAATGGAGAGAAAATTCAAATATCTGTGGCACAAAGAACCTTGGGACTCCTTGTGCAGGATTCCCTGGATTAATTTGTAGGCTGTGTCCGTTTTGGTATTCATTCCAAGAGGACGAGAATATAAAAGCAAGGATGTAATGTTGAGACATTATAAAGCACTGGTGAGGCCTCACTTGGAATATTGTGAGCAGTTTTGGGTCCCTTACCTTAGTAAGGATGTGCTGACATTGCAGAAGGTTCAAAGGAGGTTCATGAAAATAATTCCAGGATTGAACAGCTTGTCATATGAAGAGCATTTGATGGCTCCAGGCATGCATTCATTAGAATTCAGAAGAATGAGGGATGACCTCATTGAAACCTATCGGATAGTGAAAGATCATGATAGAGTGGACGTGCAGAGGATGCTTCCTATGATGGGAGAGTCTGGAACCAGTGGACACAGCCTCAGAATAGAGGGGTGTCTTTTTAGAATGGAGATGAGGAGGAAATTCTTTAGCTACAGAGTGGTGAATCCATGGAATTTCTTGCCGAAGATGGCTGTGGAAGCCACATATATTTAAGGCAGAGATTGATAGATTCTTAAGGGATCTGGGGGTGGAAGACAGGAGACTGGGGCTGAGAGGAAAATTGGATCAGCCATGATGAAATAGTGAAGCAACCTCAATGGGCTGAATGGCCTAAGCCTGCTCCTACATCTTGTAGTAAAATGGTGTAAAATGTCTATTTTCCAATATCTTGTTGATTTGGAGTTTAGAGTGTAACAGATTTGATAATTTAATGACAAATTGAAGCTGTTATAATAAAATATTAAAGACAATTTTATTCAGCTCTTCATAGAAATTAAATTCACAAACTAACAGTAAATATTCAAACCGCTCACTATAAATCTAGACTTACTTGATCACCATAAATCATTGTAATATAATTATGCATTATACAGCACATACTGTAACAACCAGGTCAAAAGAAAACAAAGCTTCAATCCACTCTTAAGTGCTGGTGATGGAAATTCACTTTTTTGAAAAATCTACAATTTGTTTAGCTCAGTTAGAAAGTTAAATTTAAGATAGCTAGAAAGATAAATTTAAATTATCAATGCCACAGTGAGTTGAAAAATTCAACTCCCATGGACACAGATGAAAAGCCAGCCTTTTTTTTTGACAGATCTGTTCCAGTGACTTCTTTCTCTGTGAGATAAATGTTGGAGACTGAAAGCTAAAACCTGAATAAATATCAGTGTGTGCACTGATAGTGTTGTCACAAGGTCAAAATTAAATTTAAAGGACACTTAACTTCTATTTTGTTTTACAAGCGACGCCATAAAACACTCCAGAAAATTTACCAATAAATCAACCAGCCTTTATTACTTATAATATCCTCACGCAACGCCTACAACCTCACATCTTTCTTTCAATGATAAAACAGATCAAGTTTATTGTGGCCTACCTTCAGTGATAAAACACACTTGTATAAGAAATGCCTTAAAAGTTATGCACCACTTCAAAATATTAATGCTAATCAATCTGAAAAGGCCCAGCTTCCCACCTGTGAACCGAACCTGTACGTCGCGACTTTATTGCAGTGTCACTGTTACCATACTTTAGCACAATACCACAGCATGCATCTTCCACAGCTGGCATAGAACATTCAGCACTCCATTTTGAAATTCAAATTGAACAGCATGTGGAGAAGCTGATAACAGTGTAGTGGTAGAGAGAGAGAGAGAAAAAAGCATCAGCATACACTCTATTAACTGGCACAGGTGGATTTTGCATAATGGAGCAAATAGCACAAGTAATAATAGGATGTACAAATGTATCAAGACACACTGAGAAGAAAACAATGCTGTGCATAAGCAGGTTTAAGTGTGAATCAAAAACTAAAAGGACAAGGACTGGAGCAAGTTCTTTTCAAGTAAACTGAACTGCGATAGTCTGGAATTAATGCATTATTCAATTTCAGTTACCAATGCAATTTTGTTTTGCAATCCTAAACAGAGAATTAAAATGAAATTCAAACAAAACACATTAATTTGGCAAATAAGAACAGAAAGAGTGTGATCACTGGAGCTGAGTATGCTGCTCTCCCGAAGGGGTGTTGGTGGATGCTCAGGTGGTTGGAGATGCTGATTTGGGATCCACCTGTTCTGGTGCATCAGGATACTTTCCCAGAAACAGAGAAATAATTTTTTAAAAATCCACTGTTAAATCGAAGAGCAGAGAATTTTACCTTATGAGAGAAAGGATGTGAAAGCTTTAGAAGGAAGATTTACCAGGGTGCTGCCTGAACTAGAGAACATGCTTTATGAGGAAAGGCTGAGCGAGGCAAGGCTATTTTCCCTCTTTGGAGTGAAGAAAGATGAAAAGCAACATGATGATAGAGATGTATAGGGGTGGAGTTTCAAGATGGCGACGGAGACATCTGCCTTTTAGGCGCTCTTCATTTTTTAAGCTATAATCACCCTTTAATCAAATCTTTTCGTACTTAATCATATGGGTTGATATTTATGATTTATTTTTCTTTTTAAAAATAACACTGGATTTAATTTTTTCAAACTTAAAATGTCTGTATCCAAGAAATCGTCTAAAGACCCTATAACTCTCGATGCAATCTCCGATCTTCTGGATACTAAACTGGATACTAAACTTGCAAGTCTGGAAAACAAACTTACTGCGAAAATATCGGAGCTTGAAGAAGTCGTTAAATCATTTGATATCAAGCTTCAATCGCAGGCAGCAGTTATTGAACGTCATGAAGAAAAGTTTGCGGCTCTTGATAAGATAATTTGTGAAAAAATACGTACAATCGAAACTTTGGAGGAGAAGGTACGGTCAACCGCTAAAATAGTGAAGCAGTATAAGTTTAAAATCACCGATCTTGAAAACCAGTCTCGCAGACAGAATTTGCGTATTATTGGATTTCCCGAAAATCTCGAGTCTGGTGACTTAACTGAATATTTCTCTAATTTATTGTGGGAAATTTTTGGCAAGGATGCTTTGCGGGTTAAACCTACTATTGATCGTGCCCACAGAGTTTCGAGATTTTCGGCTGCGAAAGAAAAGCCACAAGCTGTGATTGTCCGTCTCGATTATCTTCGGGAGAAAGAGCTTTTAATTCGATTAGCTCGTCAGAAAGGTATGATTCTCACAAAGACAACAAGTTTCGTATTGTGGAGGACTATTCATTCGAGGTAATGAGGGCGAGAATTGCTTTTAAACCGGTGATGGCGGAGGTTCATTCGATTGGACTTAAACAAGCTTTAAGATATCCAGCGAATCTCAGAATTACATTGAGCGACAACAGTCAACGTTTCTTTAATACTCCAGAAGAAGCGAAGAAATTCGTTGAAGAATATCGCTCTTCTTGTACAACTTGAACTATGTGTTATGTGGAAGAACTTTTGGAGAGAAGACGCCATTCCGTTTTAGGCTTTAACTTATGAAGCTGCGGTATAGCTTTTTATTTTGGTCTGTAGACCTGTTTTTTTTATTATTATCATGATTTACAGATGCTTTTTTAACTTTACTATAATGTCTTTTTCCTTAATTAATTTTTTTTCCCTCTGGATTAGATATACATGTTAAGACTTTGTAATAATGATTTATTTTTTAAGATGTCGTTTCTTCTTCCCATAAGACTTTGCTTTCCGTAAGCGTTTATTTGCCTGTATTTGAGAATGGGATGAATGTTTTGAATTTTTGAACTTTTTTTATATATATATTGTAGTGGTTATTGAACCTTTTTTTAATTCTATTTTGATAACCTTTTTTTTAAAAATAAGATTGGTGAATTTACATGTATATTTCGTAATATAGTCTTTTCAAAATGTCGTTTCTTTTTCCCATAAGTCTTTGTTTTTGAAACGTCATTTCCTTATATTTGAATATGGAATTTTTTTTAAAGGCATATTACACTATTTTAAACATCAAAGGTTATCCTTTTTTTATTAATGATTTTTTGTTTTTTTATATTATTTTTTCATTTTGATTGATATATATTCTTTTTGTTTACAAACCTGTATTTATATCTGGGTGTTATATAGTTTCTCTTTTCTTTCTTTTCATGAAGTCGCCATCTTGAAAATGGGGCTAATATTAGTGTTAGTTTGTGCGCCTGCCGCTTGGCTTTTTTCCGTGGGGTTGGGGGAGGGGGTAGGGATCTTCTTTCACGCTTTTGTTTTTTATTTTTTTGCTTTTAGTTTATGGGCCGACTTTAAATTATTAATATTGTTGAGGTGTCATGTTCTCCGGTTGCTCCTGAATCATTTTTCCTTCTTCCTGATTTATGGGTTATGTGTCTTTTTAACCTTTTATGATGGATAAGTCTGTTAACTTTATTTCTTGGAATACTAATGGTTTAAATCATCCGATTAAACATAAAAAAATATTTAAAGTATTCCATAGACTAAATGCTAATATTATTTTTGCACAGGAGACCCACCCATATTAGGAGGGAGGATAATCAACGCTTTTTTAGGTTCTGGAAAGGTCAACAATTCCACTCGAATTCTACCGCCAAAATTTTAGGGGTGTGTCTATTTTTATAGACCCTTCAATTTTGTTTACACATCATGAAATTATTTCTGATCCACAGGGCAGATTTTTGTTGATAACTGGTTCACTTTTTAATCGAAAAGTGGTTTTAGTTAATATTTATGCTCCAAACTTTGACTGCCCTGAATTTTTTAAACGTTTATTTACTTCCCTTCCTAATCTAAATGAATATATGTTGATAATGGGTGGAGATTTCAATTGTTGTTTGAATCCTTCAATGGATAGATCTAAACCTATTCGAATTCTTTCGAATAGATCAGCCTCACATTAATTTTTTTATGGTTGATTCGGGAATCACTGAAATATGGCGGTTTTTGAACCCTAAAGATAAAGAATTTTCGTTTTTTTCACATGTATATCACAGTTATTCTAGAATTGATTATTTTCTTATTGATCATCATTTATTAACAGATGTTATTGATTGGAAATATGATTCTATTGCTATTTCGGATCATGCACCTTTGAAGTTATCTATCAAGATTTCGGACTTTTCGAATAATACTGGATCTTGGAGACTTAATGCTACTTTGCTTCAAGATCCAGAATTCATCACCTACATAAAACAGCAAATTGACTTGTTTTTCTCAACAAACTATACAGAAGAGATTGACAGAGGAATACTTTGGGATTCTTTTAAGGCTTTTATCCGTGGACAAATTATCTCATATTCTGTTGGTAAAAGAAAACAAAGATATTTAGATATTGCTTTACTAGTGGATAAAATTAAAGAAATTGATAAGATTTATTCCGTGACTCCTACCAAAGAACTTTATAAGAAAAGAGTTGAGCTTCAAATGGAGCATAGCTTATTATTATCTTCTTCAATTGAGAATCAATTAATTAGCACCAGGGCCCAATTTTATATCCATAGTGATCGAACTGGTAAATTATTAGCTAACCAATTAAAAGCTATTTCGACTAAGCGACAAATTATTAAAATTCATAAACAAGACAGAAATTTGACTACTGATCATAAAGAAATCAATAACACTTTTCAAGATTTTTATAAATCTTTATATCAATCAGAATTTGACGGCGATCTGTCCATGATGGATAACTTTTTTAACAATTTGAATATTCCCAAACTGACAGATGAAGATCGTAGCTTGTTCGATGCTCCTATCTCTATGGCCGAAATAGGAGAGGCTATCTCATTAATGAACTCAGGGAAGGCTCCTGGTCCTGATGGTTTTATTATAGAATTTTTTAAAACTTTTTCTTCTTTGCTTTCCCCTTGGCTATGTGAAATTTTTAATGATGCATTTGTTAAGAAGAGATTACCTCAGTCTTTTTATGAAGCTACTATCTCTCTAATTCTTAAAAAAAGATAAGGATTCTACTCTATGTGCATCTTATCGCCCTATATCACTATTAAATGTAGATTCTAAGATTCTTACAAAAATTTTAGCTATTAGGTTAGAAAAGGTATTATCACAGATTATTTCAGAAGATCAAACTGGTTTTATTAGGAATCGGTATTCCTTTTTTAATATTAGAAAATTGATTAATATAATTTACACTTCATCACCCACAATTCCAGAATGTGTTATTTCACTAGATGCTGAAAAAGCCTTTGATAGAGTTGAATGGGTATACTTATTTAACACTTTGAGATATTTTAATTTTAGTCCTAATTTTATATCATGGATTAAACTAATATATCATAAACCTGTTGCTTCTGTTCTTACAAATAATTACAGATCTTCCTTTTTTCAATTATCTCGTGGTACGAGACAAGGTTGTCCCTTAAGTCCTTTATTGTTTAATATTGCATTAGAACCTTTAGCCATTGCTATTCGTGAATCTCCTAATATTTTTGGTATCACCCGTAATGAGAAATTATACAAGTTATCACTCTATGCTGATGACTTGTTATATATTTCTGATCCTGACAGGTCTATTCCCGCTATTTCATCCTTGTTGGTTCAATTTGGTAGTTTTTCTGGTTACAAACTAAACTTGGATAAGAGTGATTTATTCCCTTTAAACGCGCAAACTTTATTGAATGAAAGGACACCATTTAAAGTTGTTGATGATAACTTTATCTATTTAGGTATAAAAATTACTAAGAAATATAAAGATTTATTTACATTGAATTTTCTACCTATGCTTTATCAAATTCAACAACTTACTACAAGATGGTCTCCCTTATCCTTATCATTGGTCGGATTAATGCTATTAAAATGATGATTCTACCGAAATTTTTATATTTATTTTAAGCTTTACCAATTTTTATTCCTAAATCTTTTTTTGATAACATTGATTCAAAAATTTCTTCATTTGTGTGGCAAAATAAAAATCCTAGGTTAAGTAAAAGGCAATTACAAAAATCTAAAAAAGATAGTGGTTTAGCTTTACCTAACTTTAGATTTTACTATTGGGCGAATAATATTCGTAACTTAATGTATTGGAAATCAGATTTGGATTCACCATTGTGCCCACAGCTGGTAAATTTAGAATGCAATGAGGCACAGGGATATTCTCTATTCTCCGTTCTGGGTTCTTCTCTTTCTGCCGATTTAGTTAAATTTAATAAATAGATATCCAACCTTGTTGTCAAACATACATTACGAATTTGGTTTCAATTTCGTAACTTTTTTACTCTGAAAAACTTTGTTCTTGATAGCCCTATTTTACTTAATTTTTTTTTAAACCTTCTTTGACAGATCAAGCCTTTAGCAAATGGAAAAGGAAAGGTATAAAATGTTTTTGTGATCTTTTCTTTGAAGGTAGTTTGATGTCTTTCGACCAACTTTCCAACAAATTTGAGTTACCTAAATCTAACTTTTTTAGATAGTTACAAACTAGAAATTTTTTACATAAAATTCTACCATCCTTCCCCAATTCAACTTCAATGGACTTTTTAGGTATGATTTTTACCTTAAATCCCTATCAGAAGGGATTAGTGGCTTTTATTTATAATATGATTATGAAGATACAACCAGAAATATCAGGTAGAATTAAACAAGAATGGGAAAAAGAACTTCAATATAATATATCAATAGAAAAATGGGAAAAAAATTTACAAATGGTTAATTCTTCTTCTATATGTGCTAAACATGCTTTAATACAATTTAAAATTGTACATAGAGCTCATATGTCTAAAGATAAGCTTGCTCGATTCTATTCTCATATTAACCCTCAATGTGACAGATGTCATTCAGATGTGGCTTCATTGACCCACATGTTTTGGTCATGTCCCGCTTTACATAACTATTGGAAGGACATATTTGCTACCATTTCCTCAGTTTGGAATATCGATTTACAACCTCATTTTATTACTGCAATTTTTGGTATACCAAATGAGGATGATAATCAGTTTTCCCCTTCAATTAGACGAATGATTGCTTTTGTAACATTAATGGCCAGAAGGTCTATATTACAAAATTGGAAAGAAGTAAACCCTCCTACCACGTTTCAGTGGTTCTCTCAAACTATTTCTTTTCTGAGCTTGGAAAAAATTAGAAGCACTATTTTTGACTCATCAATTAAATTTGAAGAAACTTGGGGACCGTTCATTCGACATTTTCATATGAATTAATTTGGCCTCTTCCAGACCTTCTCTTTACTTATCCTTGTTCAGATATGGAGTTCCGGAGTTTTTGGCACTATCATATACAAATAAACTGTTATTATTGCCCATGTTAGTTTAGTTTAGTATTTTTTTTATATTTTTTGCCTGTATTTTTATAATTTTTTCTTTTTCTTTTGATGATTATTTTTATTTTTTTCATATAATTATTATAGACTTGATTGATAATGTACTATGTTTCTATGTTGATATTTTAATAGGGTATTGTTATCCTACTACTATTTCAATTTCAAGTCTTATGCATTTATAACCTATTTATTATTACATTATGTTTCTTTTATATATGAAATTCAATAAAAAGATTGAAAAAGAAAGAAAGAGATGTATAAAATAATAAAGAGGAATTGATAGAGTGGACAGCCAGCACCTTTTCCCACAAGGCAGAAATGGTTAATGTGAAAATTTAATGTGACTGTTGAAAAGTGCTAGCATTTTTTTTAAAATACAGAGTGTTGGGTGCATCGAGTACGCTGCCAGGGGAGGTGGTAGTGGCAGATACATTAGAGACATTTAAGAGACCCTTACGTAGACATATAGACAAAAAACAAATGGAGGACTCTATAGGAGGGAAGGGTTAAATTAATGCTGGAATAGGTTAAAAGTGGCACAGTGTCATGAGCTGAAGGGCCTATACTATGCTATACTTGTGATGGTACTGGGGTCACTGTCCATAAAACTCTACATTCAGAAATAGATTTGAATCTCTATTCGATCTATGGGTAACCTCAACACAGGGAGTTTATACTGTGTCAACCTACTCTTAAAAGACTAACCAACTTCCCTGACTAGTTGCCAATGCCCATTTAAAATTCAAGAGAGTTTTGATTTATAAGAGATTTCTGAATTACGAAAGATTTATAAAGTACAAAGGATTTCCAAACACAAGTATAAATTCCTACAAACTATAAGAACATACCAACGAGCTGAAGATGAATAAGTTGTCCATCACAGAAACCAAAGGTTGAGGAATAAATTCTAGTTCTTCTTTCTGTCACCCTAACTTTGTCATTCTCCTCATCATTCCTAACAATCCCCAATGCTTTCCAACAGTTTTCTGTTTTGCTACTATTGACATTATCTGTATGTTATGCTTTTAAGATACTTTTGCCGGGTCGTAGTAATTCACACAGATGGTCTAAAAGCTCCTGGGGACAGAGATCCCAGACACATATAATTAATGCTACAAAAGTTGAATCTCTGAGTACACAAATATCCTAAGTATTGATTGAACAACTTGTCACATGTTGTCACCATGTTTGCAAGCTTCCTTGAACTCAGTCACTATGTTGCAAAAGCTAGTTTGTGTTGTCTGGTTTAACACAGGTCAAGTAACAACATGGGCTTACAAGATCTTGCTGTTTACTTGTTTACAACAAGAAGCTGAGCAAGGAATATTGATTAAAAGTTTAAATTTGTTACAAACAACTGTGGCCTTTTGGAAAGGCCATGCTACCGTGTTAGAAAGCTGAGGTTAGCAATAAGTATCCTGGGCCCTGGAAAGTGACTATCCATCATATAATGTTCTAAAGTTTGTTCAATGAAAATTCAATAGTTCCTTTGAAAATTTTGATGATGCTTAAAATGGTCATGGGCATTTGACCCCTAGTCGCTAAAGTGCTGGTGGTGAATTTTTCATAAATTCATCAACTTTTAATTTATTTTTGTATTGTCAGACACAAAACTCATATTGGTATTTTCTCAAATAATACATCTGTTGACGTACCATTATCAATAAATGGAATTCATACAATGTTTCCTCAGGGGTCAACATTTTTGGGGAAAACTAAAGAAAAGACAATCCCACGACACCACCAATATTGCTCTGGAAATGTTTTTTTTCATTTAGAAGATTGACCCAGGACAATTTCCTTAACATTTTCATTCTAGACAGGGCACTGAAGTTCACAGTGAGTTTGCAGAAGAAAATTAGTGACTGCTTTGGTTACAGCTTAATGTGAAAGATATAATACTGCACAACTCAACATGATGAACTTTATCCTGCATGCCTCTATGTACGCAGTTAACTAAGGTATTGCAGTGTACCAAGAGTAATTGAAAAGGTGAATGGTATGTGGTCCTTTATCACAAAAAGATTAAAATATAAAAGTAAGGAAGTCAGCTGTCAATTGTACAGGATACTGAACCAAAGGATAATTGGCTTGTAGGTGGTGCAGTTTATCATATTTTAAAAAGGGTTAAATTAGGTTCTATGAACATGGATCTTGATTTATGTCTGAGAAGCAATTTAGTAGAGATCTTAAAATAACAGTTTGATAGACATATACAAATAAACCATTTCTCCTTATCTGCAAATCCAGCTAAAAAAAAAGAATCAATCTTCAAATTAAGTTAGCTTTGGAATTGAATTTAGAAGCACCCCATCCCATAATGGATAGTAAAATCAGGAATCTGAGCCCCAGAAATGCTGAGAATGTTATATTAAACAACTTCCTTACAACATGAGATTGCTAGATAAGGTCATGAAATAACATGTGCAAGGGTACAGCTCTGATGCCTATCGATGAGAAGGCCAGGCGTCACAGAAAATTAAATGTATTTTACCAAAAGATTATATTATTTGAAGACTGTTGAGAGCTTAATGACCAAAAATGTTTAAATTCTCATGTAAAAAACAAGGATTTTTCAATACTGAGAATCTTGTAGATTTCAAAACCATGTTTCAATAAGAAACTCACTAAGTAAAATGAAAACTTCACTTAGAGTTGCCACTGAAGATTATATACCTTAATTCTTTTATCTATAATAGCACTGAGCATTAAAGCATTCCACAACAGATATGAGCATGAATTTATTGTCCTGCAAGACAAGTACCATGCAGAATTAAGAAAACAAGATGTGGAATAAATGTTGCAAGGGATAACCAGTAGGAAAGGGGTGCTGTAAAACTTCACTCCTGGAAACTGCAGTGCTAATAAGTTACAAATCATTTATATTGTTTCCTCATAGGAGCATTAAAAAGCACTGAAGGAAAAAAAAGTCAAATTCAAAATCTGTCTCCCAAGATTTACGAGGTAATAATGTATGCTGTAATGAATTTTGAAGCAAATGTTTTTATTTTACACATTCCAGAAAGTGTTTCCAGTTTAAAATATATTTTTTCAAATAAATTACCCATAAATGGTTGTTATCAAGATAAAATTATTTGATGGTAATACTTGAAATGGGGTGGGTTTTCAGGCTATCAAGAACATTTTCACCTCACCCATCATAAGCCAACATACTAAATGCAGTGCTTTTCTTTTACGTTTAAAGCCAAATGAATCAACGTATAGACTTGAAGCAGCTCAAACAATAGCTTGTTGGTGCAAGCTACATAAAACACACAGACTGCATAAACTTTGGCGCTTTGCAGCTAATTTGTCTCAAATCTGAAGTTAAGGAAGGAAGAACATGTTTTGCATGTTCTGCTTCTAGCTCAAAATAGAGTGAATTTAGTCTAATCCAACAACTAAGACCAACCCATAAGATACAGATTCCTCATTGCTCCATTCTCTTTACAATAAACATTTATTTCCAAATACTTTGTACTTTCCTCAGACATCTTTCTCACCTAAAATATTCCATGAAATTCAGAACAATGAAATAAAAGTATAAATATTTCAATAAAATAACATTTGTGACAGTCAGTTAAATTACGGTCGGATTTCCAAAATGAACCTAGAGAGTAATCTATGTTTTGTACTGACAACAATCATTTGTATTAGCTAGCTTGTTTTATGACATATAAATGCCCAGAAATCAAAGAAGGATGGAAGAAAAAGACTTTTTTTATATGCAAGCCATCCTCAGGATATCAGATAGCATGCCATGACTAAGTATATGCAAAGAAATTCCAGTAATCCAGCGATAAACTTGCATATAAAGAAAACTTTGAAGTATATGAACAATTTATGCTTTCTGCTCTATAGTGGAGCAAGTACAGCATGCAGACATCACACTCTTTCAGTTTGGTCACGATTTCCTTCTACTTACACCTGAACTTGGAGGCAAAGCTTTGCTCGAGCATTACATCTGAAAGATAGTGCCTTAAATCAAACTTTACCTTCTCGACTTATTTTTTATACAAGATTACAGCAGAATTGGTAAAACAAAATGGATTAATTTACAGCAACAAGTAGCAAACTGAAAGCAGCTCTGTGGTAATCTTAAAGCAATAGCAGCACATCAAAATGTCCACCTTGATAATCTCAGCACAACAACAGGGTTGGAATAATATTAAGCACTTTGCTTCTTAAATATACTGCGCAGGAAATTTTAGCATTAATTCAATCTAAGGATTTATCAGAGCTCAGGGGGCACTATCCATTATGTTCTGAAGGTCATTAATGGATTATGTCATCCGTCCTCATATGAGAGATAAAATGCTCATAAATCTTTAACAATTGAATTCAAATTCAGTTGTGATTCTAGTGGGGATCAATAAATAATCCTATCACTCATGATGAAAGCCGCATTAACAAGGGGGCATCCAATTTAGTAAGAGTGAAAATGCTAGTCATTTTATCAAAGCATCACACCTTTCATTAAAGTGGGACTGAACTGAAAGGTGATTTGAAATTGCAAATTATGTGCCCGATAAAAAGGGGAAAAACTAACCTCACCTTGTAGAAACATAGAAAATAGGTGCAGGAGTAGGCCTTTCGGCCCTTCGAGCCTGCACCGCCATTCAGTATGATTATCCAACTCAGAACTCTGTACCTGCTTTTTCTCCATACCCCCTGATCCCTTTAGCCACAAGGGCCATATCTAACTTCCTGTAACTGTGCTTTAGTTAGTACATGAAGTTTGCTTCAAATATATCAACAAATAGAAATACAAAAACAGAAATATGTAAAAGACCAGCTTGACCAGGAAGCCTTTCATACAACCATGGTGCAAGTTCACACTGTGAACTGCTACAGGCAGTAAAAGAATGCAGTGGCATCAGATCTCCATGGCAACCAGTTTAAAGCACAGATAGTTCAGGGAACAGCTGACTGACTGATTCTGTCCTAAATTAATGTTTTCATGTTGAATTGCATGGATACAAGTTCTGAGAAGTTTACATCTACTCGGAGTACAGATGCACAAGATTTTACCTAGAGGGTGGTAAATCTGTGAAATTCTTCGCCACAGGTTGCTGAGGAGCCCAAGTCTTTATCTAGACTTAAGACAGCAGTCGAGAGATTCTTGATGGTCAGGACATGAAGGGATACGGGGGGGCGGGGGAGGGGGGTGCGTGTGAAGAAAGGAGATTGGGCCAAGAGATGGATCAACCATGATTAAATGGCACAGCAGACTCGATGGGCCAAATAGCTTAATTCTGCTCCTATGCCTTATTTTGAAGCAGACAGCTGAAGTATGCTGATCAGAGTACTGACCACTTTAATCGCTTCCTGGAAGGATTCTTCACTGATTTTATTTGACAGCATTGCTTACAAGAAACAAGGTAAAACTTAAGTATAAAACATCAGCAAAACCTGATATCCAAAACACAAAAATCATGTTGACATGGTCTTAAAAATGCAAGTCTTTAATTTTGTGCATTGTTCTCTACTTTTTATTGCACTGTAAAACTTTTAAATTCATAACTTTCCATTCACTTTGACTATTCTTAGTCCTCCTTAAATCTGCATTGACCTTCCGGTACCTCTCAAGTCTTGTCTCTTCCATACCCACGAACTACACTGCTCCCTCATGATATTCATTGCTCCAACATTCAAAAGTCATCATCTGATGTCCTGAAATTCACCCTTTAAATCTCTCTCCCACTCTTATTTCTCTTTCTCAATAAAGCTTTGGGTCAACTACCTTGTCTTCTTAAGAGACCGTTCCCCATTTGCTCAAGAGTGAAGTAGCAATTGATGTGTGGCTAAGTGTGCTAAAAAGGTGCAATTTACTGTGAGCTTGTTTTGTTTCTTCTGCTCCAAGTGGTTGGACATTTAGAACTGTGATAAAGAGAAATTCCTTCTCGCAAAGGATTATAAATCTTTGAGGCTTGTGGATACTGAGTCACCAACTGCATTCAGGATTGAGAAGTAACAATTTGTGAATCAGGGGATAAAGGGAATATGTAGGAAAGTGTATCTGGTACAGGACCCACAATGACATAGTTTGGAGCAGACAAAGAACTACAAGATCTCATCCTGCTCCTACTTCTCATGTTCAGTAACACCAAAGGAATTTGATCATGGTCTCCACGATCAAATTTTTGTTAATTCAATGAAGTTAAAATACTTGCACCATAGAAAATAGAAACATAGAAAACCTACAGCACAATACAGGCTCTTCAGCCCACAATGCTGTGCCGTACATGTACTTACTTTAGAAGTTACCTAAGGTTAGCCAGAGCCCTCTACTTTCCTAAGCTCCATGTACCTATCCAGGAGTCTATTAAAAGACCCTATTGTATCTGCCTCCACCACTGTTGCCAGCAGTCCATTCCACGTACTCACCATTCTCAGAGTATAAAACCTACCCCTGACACGTCCTCTGTTTCTACTTCCGAGCACCTTAAAACTGTGCTCTCTCATGTCAGACATTTCAGCCCTGGGAAAAACCCTCTGACTATCCACACGATCAATGCCTCTCATCATCTTGTACACCTCTATCAGGTCACCTCTCACTCTCTGTCGCTCCAAGAAGAAAAGGCCGAGTTCACTCAACCTATTCTCAGAAGACACACTCTCCAATCCAGGCAATATCCTTGTCAATCTCCTCTGTGCCCTTTCTATGGTTTCCACATCCTTCCTGTAGTGAGGCGACCAGAATTGAGCACAGTACTCCAAGTGCTCAGGGCTCTATTTAGCTGCAGCATTACCTCTCAGCTCTTAAACTCAATCCCATGATTGATGAAGGCCAATGCACCGTATGTCTTCATAACTACAGGGTCAACCTGCTCAGCAGCTTTGAATATCCTATGGAGTCAGACCCCAAGATCCCTCTGATCCTTCACACTGCCAAGAGTCTTACTATTAGTACTATACTCTGCCAACATATTTGACCTGGCAGATCGCTGGCAGGTGGTAAGAGTGGGTTCCCTCACCTCTGCCCTTCTGACCCTTAACATGTGCCTCTCAGGGCTGTGTACTAAGCCCCCTCCTTTACTCTCTGTATACCCATGACTTTGTCGCCACCCACAGCTCCAATCTGCTAATTAAATTTACTAACAATATGGCCTTATCTCAAATAATAACAAGGCAGCCTACGGAGAAGTCATCACCCTGACACAGTGGTGTCAAGAAAACAACCTCTCACTCAATGTCGCAAAAACAAAGGAGCTGGTTGTGGACTACAGGAGGAATGGAGACAGGCTCACCCCTATTGACATCAATGGATCTGGGGTTGAGAAGGCAAACAGTTTTCAAGTGCTTTGGCATACACATCACTGAGGATCTCATGTGGTCTGTACATACTGGCTGTGTGGTGAAAAAAGCACAACACTTCTTTCACCTCAGACGGTTGAAGAAGTTTGGCATGAATCCCCAACTCCTAAAGACTTTCTACAGGGGCACAATTGAGAGCATCCTGACTGGCTGCATCACTGCCTGGTATGGGAACTGTACTTCCCTCAATCGCAGGACTCTGTAGAGAGTGGTGCGGACAGCCCAGTGCATCTGTAGATGTGAACTTCCCACTATTCACGTCATTTACAGAACCAGGTGTGTAAAAAGGACCCAGAGAATCATTGGGGACCTGAGACACCCCAACCACAAACTGTTCCAGCTGCTACCATCTGGAAAAGGTACTGTAGCATAAAAGCCAGGACCAACAGGCTCTGGGACAGGTTCTTCCATCAGGACATCAGACTGATTTCAGAAAGGGTCATTTTGTTTTTCTGTCTCCACTGATGCTGCTTGAATTGCTGAGTAATTCCAACTCTGCTTCAATCATATCCATGCTGCTTGGGGCTTACTTAAGGAAGATTCTTGCAATAATCAGTGGACCACATGGGGAATTGCATAATGCTGATACAATTGTATTTCGATGCTGTATTGACTGTCCTGTCGTACATACTATTTATTACAAATTGCTATGAATTGCAACTTCAGACAGAGAGGTAACATAAAGATTTTTACTCCTCATGTATATGAAGGACGAAAGAAATAAAGTCAATTCAATTGGACTGATTTGCAGCTGAAACTCTCTGAAGCCAAACAAATTACAAACACTATGTACTGGCAACAAAAAGTTTCATGTGTCACAGATATTCACTTGAATGGACTGGGCAGGGATTGTGCTGGTGATGCAGCTTTTTGTTTATTCCATAAAGTACCATGGATTCCTGTTAATCAGGAAGACGCTTGATTGGACAACTCTTAACGAACAAAAAAAAATCGAGAAAATAGCTCAGATTCCCTTTGTTTATTTGGGACACTGTGCTGTTTAATTGGAATAGGAGACTGCTGCTGAAGTTTCTAACTAGCGTCAGCAATGCATACTTGTGTGACCATCAATCACTACACAGTGCTTAGAGTGAACAGTTCGATCTTCCCGGTGTGGCCTCTTGTATATTTGCAAGACTTGACGTAGACTGGGAGACTACTTCATAGAACATAGAATAGTACAGCATATTACAGGCCCTTCGGCCCACAATGCTGTGCCAACCCTCAAACCCTACCTCCCATATAACCCCCCCCCACCTTAAATTCCTCCATATACCCGTATATTCACTGAGAACCTACGCTCTGTCCGCCAGAAAAAACTGGATCGCCCAGCATCTGCAGATTTTCTCTTGTTGGAGATTTTAAGTAACAGCAGTTGCATGTGTTTCAAGTCAAGTCCAGTCAACTTTTATTGTCATTTCGACCATAACTGCTGGAACAGTACATAGTAAAAATGAGACAACGTTTCTCAGGACCATGGTTTACACGACACAGTACAAAAAACTAGACTGAACTACGTAATTAAAAAAACACAGAGAAAGCTACACTGGACTACAGACCTACACTGGACTGCATAAAGTGCACAAAAACAGTACCGGCATTACAATAAATAATAAACAGGACAGTAGGGCAAGGTGTCAGCCCAGGCTTCGGGTATTGAGGAGTCTGATAGCTTGGGGGAAGAAACTGTTACATAGTCTGGTTGTAAGAGCTCGAATGCTTCGGAGCTTTTTCCCAGACGGCAGGAGGGAGAAGAGATTGTATGAGGGTGCATGGGGTCCTTCATAATGCTGTTTCCTTTGCGGATGCAGCGTGTAGTGTAAATGTCCATGATGGTGGGAAGAGACACCCTGATTATCTTCTCGGCTGACCTCACTATCCGCTGCAGGGTCTTGCGATCTGAGATGGTACAATTTCTGAACCAGGCAGTGATGCAGTTGCTCAGGACGCTCTCAATACAACCCCTGTAGAATGTGATGAGGATGGGGGGGTGGGAGATGGACTTTTCTCAGCCTTCGCAAAAAGTAGAGATGCTGCTGGGCTTTCTTTGCTATGGAGCTGGTGTTGAGGGACCAGGTGAGATTCTCCATCAGGTGAACACCAAGAAATTTGGTGCTCTTTATGATCTCTACCGAGGAGCCGTTGATGTTCAGCAGGGTGTGGTCGCTCTGTGCCCTCCTTAAGTCAACAACCATCTCTTTTGTTTTGTTCACATTTAGAGACAGGTTGCTGGCTCTGCACCAGTTCGTTAGCCACTGCACGTCCTCTCTGTATGCTGACTCGTCATTCTTGTTGATGAGACCCAACATGGTCGTGTCATTGGCGAACTTGATGATGTGGTTCGAGCTGTGTGTTGCAGCACAGTCGTGGGTCAGCAAAGGGAACAGCAGTGGGCTGAGCACGCAACCCTGGGGAGCCCCCGTGCTCAGTGTGATGGTGTAGGAGATGCTGCTCCCGATCGGGACTGACTGAGGTCTCCCAGTCAGGAAGTCTAGGATCCAGTTGCAGAGGGAGGTGTTCAGGCCCAGTAGGCTCATCTTTCCAAACAGTTTCTGAAGGATGATTGTGTTGAATGCTGAACTAAAGTCAATGAACAGCATCCGAACGTACGTGTCTTTTTTGTCCAGGTGGGTTAGGGCCAGGTGGAGGGTGGTGGCAATGGCATCATCTGTTGAGCAGTTGGGACGATATGCAAACTGCAGGGGGTCCAGTGAGGGTGGCAGCAGGGTCTTGATATGCCTCATGACGAGCCTCTCCAAACACTTCACGATGATGGCTGTAAGTACAATGGGACAGTAGTCATTTAGGCAGGACACTGAAGACTTCTTCGGCACGGGGATGATGGTGGTGCTGCTCAGGGAGATGTTGAAGATGTCAGTGAGAACATCTGCTAGCTGATCTGCACATCCTCTGAGAACTCTACCAGGGATGTTGTCTGGTCCGTGGGTTGACCCTGCACAGGGTTCTTCTCACGTCGTCCACAAAGAGACACAGCACCTGGCCATTCCATCAGTATGTGGACTTTGCAACGAGTTTTGAGTTCAAAAACAGTGATTTTTATCACTGATAATCAGGGAAAGACTGGAAGAAGCTGCAGAAGTTCGTGAACACAGCCCAGCACATCACACAAACCAATCTTCTGTCCTTGGACTCACTTTACACTGCACGCTGTCGGAGCAGTGTTGCCGGGATAATCAAGGACACGACCCACCCAGCCAACACACCTTTTGTCCCTCTTCCCTCCGGGAGAAGGTTCAGGAGCTTGAAGATTCGTACGGCCAGATTTGGGAACAGATTCTTTCCAGCTGTGATAAAACTGCTGAACGGATTCTGACCCAGATCTGGGCCGTACCTTCCAAATATCCGGAACTGTCTCTCGTTTTTTTTTACACTACTTTACTCTTCCTTTTCTATTTTTTATTATATTTACTTTGATTTGTATTCCAGGGAGCGCGAAGTGCAGAATCAAATATCGCTGTGATGATTGTATGCTCTAGTATCAATTGTTTGGTGACAATAAAGTAAATAAGCAGTCAGACAGTTAACTGTTTTGCTCACTGCAGTTACAGGCATTCAGGATTGGAGATGCCAGAAACTACTGGAAGTGAAAATGAAACGATTTCACTACTTCAATAAGATAGGAACTATGAACAATTTGAAGGTATTGACAATCACCGTGAATGCTACAATTAAAGTGAAGAGTTGGAGGATACAGTAGTAGAAAGCACTGTTTGAAAGCAGTCCACAATCCGTACTAGGTGTTTGCACTGATTTTGTTTATTTACGGTCAATCAAAAGTAGTAGTCTTGGTAGTGCTCTAATTTATTCTGTTTTTCATTTAAATACATAATCTGTTTGCTCAATTAAATGGTAATTTGTCTTTTTAAAAAAATGTTTTTAAACTGTTTCCATTAAACTTGGGCGAATTAACCAGAATCTACTGAAACTGATTCATATAATTAACTCTTCTTAGGAGAGATATCTGATAAGAAATATAAAAGACATGAAATTTCAAATTAGATTTGGCAATACATTTGTAAATCTAAGTTCTTGAGGATATTAATGCTGATATGCTGTACTTTAGGCGTTTTGCTTCTGTTCACACAATCCCACTCCCCACCCCTCCGAATTCCTTTGATACTGAATTTAGACATACAAGCATCTGGGCTTTTTATTATTTTTACCAGAATGTGTCACACAACTCTCATTGAAGTTCATTTGCCAATTAGACATGCATTTTACCAGTTTGTCAATTATCTTTGTACATTTTATGGAGCTCTTCCCTGTATTAACTATAATTTTCTATTGCAATCTCACCGCCTCTCCACTCTCTATTGGAGCACCTAAACAACAGCAAAAGATAGAGTAGGTCAGACTGATTTTTACCTACTACAGCCTGGCATTCATTACTATCATCCTCTCAGTATTAGTCAGCAAGCTTCTAAATGAGGCCTTTGGAGCTCCATCTACAACTGGATTCCCAACTAGTTTGGACTACCTCACGATTTTATTCTGTCCTATTTTGCTCTTTTTGTACTAATTTTTAAAAATTTCCTTTGTAACTTCCAGTAACGTTTTTATGCAGTTCTTTACACGGCTGCAATAAATCAACAAATTTAATGACATATGCCAGCGATAATAAACCTGATTCTAATTCGGACTTTCTCACTGGGAGACCACAGTCAATGTGGATCACTGATAATATCTTCTCCTCGCTGGCAATCAATACAGCTTCAAGGGTGCATGCTCTACTCCCTTTACACATATGATTGTGTGGCTACGCATGCCATGTAAGAATTTGCATGTTGTTGGCAAAATCTCAGATGGTAACGAGGAGGCATTCAGGAGTGAGATAGATCAGTTGGCTGAGTGTGTCACAACAATAACCTTGCACACAACATCAATAAGAGTAAAGAA
Source organism: Hypanus sabinus (assembly GCF_030144855.1). Lineage (NCBI taxonomy): Eukaryota > Metazoa > Chordata > Chondrichthyes > Myliobatiformes > Dasyatidae > Hypanus > Hypanus sabinus. The sequence goes on from NC_082715.1 coordinate 25,724,691, forward strand.
CTGACTGTGGATCTCAGCAGGGGAAGGTGGGAGAACAGGCACAAATCCTCACCGAGGGGTCAACGGTGAGAAGGGTGAGCAGCTTTAACTTTCTGAGTCTCAGGATTTCTAGGATCCGTCTTGGCCCAGCACATTGATGCAATCAGAAAGGCGGCATAAAAATGCCTCTACTTCGTTAGGAGCCTGAGGATATTTGGTCTGTCTTCAAAGACTCATTCAATTTTCTATAGACATACAGTGGAGAGCATCCTGACCGATTGAATAACATCCTGGTATAGAAGCTCCAATGCACACCTATGCAAGAGGTTCCAAAGGGTTAAGGACTCAGGCAACTCCATCATGGGCACACTCCTCACCAGTACTGAAGACACTTTAAGGAGGAGGTGCCTTCAGAAGGCAGCATCCATCTTCTCATTACTACCATCAGGGAAGAGAAGGTCTAATCCTGGTGGAAATCTTTATCCCTCCTGAACAGCATAGGCTTTGCCAGGTCTCTGAAAAATCTTAAAGTCACCTTATTTCAGTATGAACTTCCTTTTACCTTGTAAATCTCTACCTTTGTGCAGTTTTCACTGTCTGCATGAAATAGCTTTACAAGGAATATCAAATCCAACTGTACCAATGATTCCAAACCTCCTTCGAACTCTCTGGACTAATTAATCATTATGACTGCTGTAATCACAAATCAGTGTCAATTTTTAGACAGCATTTCTATCAGGGCACTGTGTTTACTGTAAATGAGTTCAGCAAACTCATTTCTACTAGACACCTTATTCAGCAATGCCTGAACCTGCATTTTGGTTCAACTAATGTGAGATTAATGTGGCAGTGCACCAAACTCTGCTTGCCAAGCTCAAAACTCTTGCCTACTTCCCTACTTATAAAAGACAATTAAATCAATTTGCACCATTGCATAACTTTCCCAGGTTAGTTCAGGTTTAAGGGGCTCAAATTATGTGGGTTGGGAGCCTTAAATCATTAAAACATGCCAGCATAAAGTATGAAATAAAAATCGAAATTGCTGGATTACTCTGCAAGTCAGACAACATCTGTGGCAATTGAAATAGTTAATCACCAGTTTCCCTTATAGAAACTAGGAGCAGGAGCAGGCCACTCAGCCTGTCTCACTATTCAAAAGGAAAATGGCCAATCTGAGTACATTTTAATGCCATATTCAAACCTGCCCAATGCTGTTCTTTTACTAATGTACATCAAAACATGCAGTGAAATGCATCGTTTGTGTCAAATCAAATCAGCAATCAACCGTCAGGACTTCTCAGGATCTTCTGTTTCCATCAAGTCCCTCTCAGTCTCATAACTTGAATGGCAAGTTGAAAGTTCAAAGCAAATTTATTATCCATGTATGTATGTGCCACCAAATACTTCCATTCACCGTAGAACAAGGAAATACAATAGAATAAATGAACATCTACACACAAAGACTGACTAGCAACCAGCATGCAAAAGACAAACTCTGCAAATAAAAAAATTATATTAACAATAAATAGATCGGTAAGTTAAAAACCATACTTAGAACATTGACAGTAGAGTCCTTTGACATTGGTTGAGTTTAGTGTTCAGTCCAGTGTTGTGGTGACTCAACCCTAATTTGTCAAACCTTCTTCATTAGACCACCCGCCCATTTCAAACGTTGGTAGAGTAAACATTCTCTGAACAGATTCCAAAGTTTGGTCCAGTGAGCTTTCTCTAAACTGATTCCAGCTCATTTACACCCTTCCTTTACTAAGGAGGCCAAAACTATTGTAACAATGTGTTCCACATGTGCCCTCTGCAGATGTAGCCCAGTTTGCTATTTCAATAAAACTTGCTACAATTTAATAAAGAATACAAAGAATTTTGTAGATGTCCTTCAGGACCTCAATAAATAATATCATTCAAGTAAGCTGGCACAAAACATGAATGCGTGTTTGGTTACTTTTAAACAATTTATCTTCAGCAATTGAATTTAGAAATACTAGACTCTAACTCCACTGCAATGCATGTGTGGAGGAACAATGCCAATTTAGCATTCGAGAAGGTTTAAAATGCCTGGGCTGCAGAAAGTAATCTACTCTTCACTGATGTTCACTGCAGGAAAGTCATTTGTTTTAATGACCATTGAAAGTTACTTAGTGCAAGCCCCAAGACGGTGATTTGTCCCTTCGCTACGGCCTTGGCGTCAATTCAAATTTAAGCTGCAGCAAGTGAGAAACTATGAAATTTAAATACACCTGACAATAATACATTCTTCAGAACAGACCAGTGGAGTTTTAATTACCGCAAAAGGGAAGGAAATAGAATTTTCAATGGTAATGGCATGGCTTTCACCAGCTCACTGTACATGGCCTAAAGGTAAGAACTCACACAATGACTACTAATGGCAGAATAAAAGAGGGAGAGGAAAAGAGAGAGAGAGAAGAAAGGAAGGAAGGAAGGAAGGAAGGGAGAGAGTACTAGAAAGAGACAGAGAAAGGAGCAGGGGCAAGAGGATGGGCGGGGAGAGAAAGTGGAGAGGAGGGAGAGAGTGAGGAGGGGATAGGAGAGAGGGGTGGTGGGTGGGGAGGAGAGGTGGTAGGGGGAGGGGGTAGAAGGTGGGTAGGGGGAAAGTGGGGGTAGGGAGAGGGGGAAAGTGGGGGCAGGGAGAGGGGAAGGCGGGAGAGGGGGTAGGGGATAGGAGTTAGAAAGGAGGGGGGTTAGGGCGGAGGGGTTTGAGAAGGGGGTGTGAGAGGTGGGGGTTGTCAAGAGGTGGGAGCAGTGAGAGGCGGGTGGTGAGGTGAGGGGTGTATTTGAGTGGCTGTTGAGGGTGAGTTCTTGAGGGGGATATTGAGGTGTGTGTTGGAGGAGTGGGAGGGGAAAGGTGCAGGGCTGGGTCGCAGGGAGAGTTGTGGGGAGGAGAGTCGCGGGAGAGGGGAGAGAGAGAAAGAAAGAATTGATTCTGAGAATTATTCTGGAGAATCAAGGTGAAGAAATTGCCATTTTGACTGGGTCATATTATATTAAGCCCAAGTGTAAGACTGCAATGAAAGTGTAATTATCGTCTTGTAACTTAATTTAGCTCAAGGCAACTTTATGGCAGGGTGTTTAAAGGTCATATTACAGTAAATTAATGAAGTATACTTAAACATTGTACATGGCAATTTAATAATACATCATTCAGAACTACAAAGTGTGAAGAAGATTAAACAGGCTTTATTTGAAGCCTAAGTCATTTTATTTAGTTACGGCTCCATGCAGAAAACAAGGATTTGGGTTATGAGAAGACTTTGCTCCATCAGAAGTCAACCAACGTGGTTGATTCTTAGATTCTCCTGTAATCATCTTCCAATTCACTCAGCTATAACATTATCACTATGTCATAGCAGAGAAAGAATATAATTATACTAATCACTTTGTATTAACTTGATCACCAGACTCAGTCACGGTAAGGAGGTTCTCAGGCCAGTTGACTTTTCAAAGGCACCCAGAAAAACATATGACCGTGAATCAGAATTACAAAGGTAGATAGATGTCCCACAGACTACTCAAATAACAGCCTGTCACTGTCACCATTAAATAAACAAAACTTCCAAGCAACATTTCCGATTCCTCCACCCTAATCCCCAGTTCGTTCTGTGTCACTGACAGGACCTCTAGGCAGGAGGAAATAGCCCTGAAAATCTTCAACATTAATCCTGGACCCAATGAAGCCTGATGGCATCAGGTCAGATATGTGCAAGAAAACCTCCTAATCATTACCTGATCTCCTCCTTCAGCTAATGACTCAGTGCTTCATATGGTAGAACACTTGAAAGAAGCAATGCACATTGCTGGGGAAGGTGGGACTGTCAGTGTCCTTGGCCAAGAACGGCTTGGCAGTAACACCACTGAGATCAGATCTGAGGAAGATAATGAGTGAACCAAGATGAGGAATAAACCTCCTTGACCTCTCGCTCATCGATAAAACTCTCCTTTCACATCAAGGACTTCTGGGAGCTCAAAGCTGGGAGCATCAATGAAGCTCTGTGGCCAGCTATAAATACTGCCATATTCAGTCATCCTACCCATTCTCACAAGTATTCCTGTCAGGCCTGATACTGCAACTCTCTACTGTGTCAATCAGCTGTAACATGTCATTGATATCAAATACCAGATGCACAAGTTTGAGATGAGGAGTTACAGGTTTAAAGAGGATTTTTGTTCACCCACAGGGTTGTTGCAATTTGGAACCAACTGCCTTAGAGGCTGATACTACAGTTCACTGGATTTTTTTTTTTGTTTTTTGCACCATCCTCAGTAAACTCCAGAGATTGTTGTGCATGAAAATCCCAGAGTATCAACAGCTTCTGAGATCTCAAACTATCCCATCTGGCACCAACAATCATTCCACAGTCAAACTCACTGAGATCACATTTTGTTTTCCAATTACGTTTGGCCTGAACAACCGAACCTTTTGATCACGTCTGTATTCTTTTCTACATCGAGCTGCTGCAACATGATTGGCTGAGTAGATATATGCATTAATGACGGGTAATAATACGGCGAATGCTTGCAGGTTTTTTCTCTGCAGACAAGGCGAGATTAGAACTACTGGTCATAGATTTAGTGGAAGGTGAAAGTATTTAAGGGAAATATAGGGTGTCAAAGGTTATGAGGAGAAGGCAGAATGGAGTTGAGAGAAATAATATATCAGGCTTGATTGAACGGCGAAGCAGACTCGACAGGCTCAATGCCCTGATTCTGCTCCCATGTCTTATGATCTATGGAATGGCTTTCATCAGAGGATGGCAGAATCTGTCAGCAAAGTGGCAGATGCAGACTTGTAACACTGAAAATCAGCTTGGACAGGTGCATGGATGAGAAGGTGATGGAGTGCCACGGTCTGGGTTCAGGTCGCTGGGACCGAGTGGAAGATGAGGCTGGCATTGACTAACTGAGGAGAAAGTGCCCGCTTCCTTGCCGTAGTGCTCTTGGGACTATGCTGAATATCTACTGTTTACCCAGCTCCAAATTCTCTGGCAAAATTGCCTTCCAACACAGGTCACTTCACAAGCTCTATAGAGAATATCGAGGCAACGTTACCTACAGATAACATCTAGTGTCCCACATCATGAAGACCCTGGAGAGACTTGTTCTAGAGCAGCTCCAGCCTATGGTTAGGCCACACTTAGTCCCCCTCCAGTTTGCTGACCAGCCCCGACTAGGAGTTGAGGATGCCATCATCTACCTGTTGAACCATGTTTATGCCCACCTGGACAAGCCGGCGAGCACAGTGAGGGTCATGTTTTTTTGACTTCTCCAGTGTGTTCAACACCATCCGCCCTGCTCTGCTGGGTGAGAAGCTGACAGTGATGCAGGTGGATGCTTCCCTAGTGTCATGGATTACTGATTACCTGACTGGCAGACCACAGTACGTGCGCTTGCAACACTGTGTGCCAGACAGAGTGGTCAGCAGCACTGGGGCTCCACAGGGGACTGTCCTGACTCCCTTTCTCTTCACCATCTACACCTCGGACTTCAACTACTGCACAGAGTCTTGCCATCTTCAGAAGTTTTCTGATGACTCGGCCATAGTTGGATGCATCAGCAAGGGAGACGAGGCTGAGTACGGAGCTACGGTGGGAAACTTTGTCACATGGTGTGAGCAGAGTCATCTGCAGCTCAATGTGAAAAAGACTAAAGAGCTGGTGGTGGACCTGAGGAGGGCTAAGGCACCGGTGACCCCTGTTTCCATCCAAGGGGTCAGTGTGGACATGGTGGAGGATTACAAATACCTAGGGATACAAATTGACAATAAACTGGACTGGTCAAAGAACACTGAGGCTGTCTACAAGAAGGGACAGAGCCGTCTCTATTTCCTGAGGAGACTGAGGTCCTTTAACATCTGCTGGACAATGCTGAGGATGTTCTACGAGTCTGTGGTGCCCAGTGCTATCATGTTTGCTGTTGTGTACTGGGGCAGCAGGCTGAGGGTAGCAGACACCAACAGAATCAACAAACTCATTCGTAAGGCCAGTGATGTTGTGGGGGTGGAACTGGACTCTCTGACAGTGGTGTCTGAAAAGAGGATGCTGTCCAAGTTGCATGCCATCTTGGACAATGTCTCCCATCCACTCCATAATGTACTGGTTAGGCACAGGAGTACATTCAGCCAGAGACTCATTCCACCGAGATGCAACACTGAGTGTCATAGGAAGTCATTCCTACCTGTGGCCATCAAACTTTACAACTCCTCCCTCGGAGTGTCAGACACCCTGAGCCAATAGGCTGGTCCTGGACTTATTTCCACTTGGAATAATTTACTGATTATCATTTAATTATTTATGGTTTATATTGTTATATTTCTACACTATTCTTGGTTGGTGTGACTGTAACAAAACCCAATTTCCCTCGGGATCAATAAAGTGTGTCTGTCTGGTGTCTAAACTGGCACTAAGGTGTGCCAGAAGTAGCATCGAGTTTACACAAAACCTGAGGTGCGAAACCCACAAAGCTACCAAATAACAAATGCAACAATCAAAAATTAAAATCAAAGCTCAGAATTCTTGCAACATCTCGCCATAAGTGGCAGGGAGCAATTAAAAGGGAAACTGGAGGAGATGGTCTTAAACAATCCCCATTTTAGATGATGGCAGAGAGCAGGACAATGCTACAAGCTGCAAATGCTGAATGGATTAGAGAGGGGATATCCTGCCGAGATTCACACCATCAAAGAAGCAAAGCTGCAGCCTTTTATTTTATTCTACATGATACCAAGAGACAAGTGTGAATACCAAAACCTACATCTGAGAGAAACTAGACGGCATCCCAGTTGTAGTACTGAAGTCCAGTGCTACGGTAATAATTATGCCACCAGTCAAGCTATCCCAGTGCAATTACAGCATTGGCATCCAACCAAGATTTGGCAAATTGCCTGGGTATGTACTGCTCACAAAAGCAGGACAAATGAAACCCTGCGACTTACTGTTCAATCTACTTTCAATTATCACCAAAGTAATGGAAGGTGTCATTGAACTTCAAAGTAAATTTATTATCCAAGTACAAATATCATATGTCACCACTTACTACCATGAGATACATTTTCTTGAAGGCATTCCAGCGGAACCAAGAAAAACAGAATCAATTATAAATTACACAATATACCGAAGGACCCAATGGACTTAACTCTCCGTGATGCGGGTACACCACCTTTAAGTGGACAAAAGTTAAAAGTGAAAGAGCAGGTGGAGTGGAGGACTCCAAACCAGACTAAAACGTCAGGGAATGAAATTCCCTCTACCCAGCACTTGTGAGGAAATACATAGTCACTGAAGAGCTAGATTTAAGACCTAAGGGCAAGATTGCTGAATTGGAGGAAAACGGGGAATTGCTGCGCTCTGCATTTCTTTCTTTTTGTATTTGCACACTTTTGTCTTTCGCATATTGGTTCTCCATCCTGTTGGGTGCAGTCTTTCATTGATTCCACCATGTTTCTTGGATTTACTGTGAATGCCCACAAGAAAATACATCTCAGGGCTGTATTTGGTATTGCATATGTACTTTGATAATAAATTTATATAGAACAAAGACTAACAAACAACCAATGTGCAAAAGGTGACAGATTGTGCAAATACAAAGTATCAAATCATAATAATAACCAACTAAATAAATCATACTGGGACCACGAGTTGTAGTCTCCTTGGAAGCAAGTTCACAGACTGGGTTCAGCGACCAGTTCTGTTATTGAGTGTTATGTTACTTCATTCTGGTCAAGATGGCACCTGCGTACAACATTCCTTCAGTTGACATCTTCTGGATAGACCATGAAACCATACGTTACTCTTCTGTTATGTCTTTAGAACCATGGAAAAATAGAACATTACAGCACAGAAACAGGCCTTTTGGCCCTCCTTGGCTGTGCTGAACCATTTTTCTGCCTAGTCCCACTGACCTGCACCTGGCCCATATCCCTCCTTACACCTCTCATTCACGTACCTATCCAAGATTTTCTTAAATGTTAAAAGTGAGCTCACATTTACCACTTCATCTGGCAGCTCATTCCACACTCCCACCACACTCTGTGTGAAGAAGCCCCCCCACCAATGTTCCCTTTAAACTTTTCCCCCTTCACCCTTAACCCTGTTTTGTTTCTCCCCTAGCCTCAGTGGAAAAAGCCTGCTTGCATTCACTCTATCTATACCCATCATAATTTTATATACCTCTATCAAACCTGCCCTCATTCTTCTACGCTCCAGGGAATAAAGTCCTAATCTATTCAACCTTTCTCTGTAACTCAGTTTCTCAAGTCCTGGCAACATCCCAATAAACCTTCTCTGCACTCTTTCAACCCTATTAATATCCTTTCTGTAATTCAGTGACCAAAACTGCACACAATACTCCAAATTCAGCCTCACCAATGCCTTATTCAATCTCACCATAACATTCTTTATGTCTGTTTATGTTTGTTTTTGGACTTGGATGTGATTTTGGAACTGTCGGAGCCTGTGATTTGCAGTTTGGAGATTGTTACAGTGCTTAAGCACTGTGCAGTCTCTGAAAAGATTCCGGGAGGCAGAGGCAGCATGCAGGTACCTCGGTGAAAAGGCCGTGAGCAGATATTTGCCTCCATTTCACCTCTTAAATCGTTTGCTGATTAAATAGACAAGAGAGATTGAAATGCCAGTTGTCTGCCTTTTAAAAAAAAAATCACTGGGGGCTCGCTCTGCTGCCAGAGAGGGGAGACAGCCTTTTATCACGGGAGAGATCCCTCTGATACAGAGAGGGCAGACGGCCTTTTAATCACTCCGCCATGGAGAGAGAGAGTGCCTTTTTATCGCTGGTGAGATTGCTCTGCCGCGGAGGGGAAGAACGTTGCCCAGTTTTTCTGCAGTTTGGATGTGGACTTGGACTGTGGACATTTTTCAGTCTCCTGTTTTTTTTGTAGTATTCTGTGTTTTTCTCCTGATCTTCCTTGTGTGCGGGGGAGGAGGGTTTGGGTGTCGAGGGGCCTGTTCCATTTTTGTGTGGGGAGGGGGAATTTTGGGGTTGGTGGTCATGTTACCATTCTTTTCTTTCTTGATTTCATTGTATTCTGGAGAAGAAAAATTTCAGTTTGAATACTTCGATAATAAGTGAACCTTTGAGTGTCATTTAGCAATAGCCTGATCACTGATGGGTGTTGCCTGTATAATTCAGTTCCAAATCACGTCACAGTCTGAGATGCAACCACCTTTAGCTGCTTCATCAGTGATCTTCGACCCATCTTAAGGCCTCAAGTAGGAATTTACAATAATTATTGCACAGAATTCAGTTCCATGCAACATTCTCAGCAAATGAGGCAGCCTATGTATGCATGCAGCAAGATCTAAACAGGACTCATGGCAAGGCTAATCAGAGTCTTAAATTGCCAGGCAATGACCACTTCAAAGAAGAATATGCTAAACAATGTATTCTTATATTTAATGGCATTACCAACACCAAGTTCCCCATTGTCATCAACATACTTGGATAACCAATAACCAGAAGCTTAATTAGTCAATCCACATAGAGTAACTAGAAAGGCAACACTGATTTACTGATTATCCCGAGACAAGTAACTTGTCTGATGTAACACTTTTCTACCATCTCCATAGCCAATCCTATTTCCTTTACTAGACAAGCGCAACTCCGACAACATGAATGAAGCTCAACACTATCCTATCCAAAGCTGCCCACGTCATCACTCAGGCCATCCACTGCTGAAGCGTTCACTGCTCTCATCACTGGTGCACTTTGGCTGTAGTACACCCCAATTACAAAATGTACAACAATTGCGACTCTGTGAAACACCTTCCAAACTTGCGACCCCCTACCGCCAAGGAAGATTAGGCTTCTAGTGCACAAGAGCATCATCAACTGCAAACTCCACTTCAAGCTGCACACCGTTCCAACATGGAAGTACATTACTACTGCTGAGAAATGCTAAACTTTGGAATTCTGTTCGCAATGGGTGATCCTTCACCTGAACTGCAGTAGTTTAAGGCAGCAGGTCACTGTTACCATCTTGAATACGATTAGGAACGTACGATAAATTCTGGTTGAGCTAGCAATGCTTAGATTCCACCCCCCCCCCCCAAAAAAAATTAAAAATAAAACAGGTTCTCCATACCAGCTGCATTTTAGATGAGTGACTATTTCTAGAGTGTGGATAGTTTTACTAATAACTGTCACTGCTACCACTACAAATATGAATTTGACAGAACTTTCCGATTAAAGTCTCAAGAATATGCCGTGCAGTTTTAGTGCTGAACTTAGCCCAAGGCATTTCTGATTTACACAAAGAAGAAGCTAAGAATCAATTTCCTCATTGGCCCAAACTACAGTTGTGCTGAAGGGAACCTAGCAAATGTGGTTCCAAGAATGAGTGCACATAACCAAACTATAGCAAAGATGTCACAACTCTGGAAGTTCTCTCTTCTCTTTCTTCCATTGGGAAGAAGATACAAAAGCCTGAAAGCACGTTCCAACAGGCTCAATGACAGCCACTATCCCACTGCTGTGAGATTATTAAACAGTTCCCCAGTACGATATATTGGACTCTTGGCCTTACAATCTATCTCATTACGATCTTGAAGGGTCTCAGCCTGAAACGCCGATGATACTCTTTTATGTAGATGCTGTCTGGCCGGCTGAATTCCTCCAGCATTCTGTAGGCGTTGCCGTGATCTTACACCTTACTGTTCACCAGCACTGCATTTTCTCTGTAGCTGGTAAACTTTCTTCTGCATTTATAGTTTTACCTTGTTCTGCCTCAAAGCACTGTGTAGTCATCTGATCTGTATGACAGTATGCAAGAACAGCTTTTCACTGTACTTCAGGACCTGTGACAATAATAAACCAATTCCAAGATTTTGGGAACAAGGATGTTACAGGGACAGGAGGTTTTGGCATTGAATAGATGGGGACTTTTACCCTGAAGCATAGGAGGCTCAAGGGTGACAGTACTGATGTTATAGTAAAGTTATTAGAAGGGACTGGATATATGAATATTTGGGTAGACAGGGATTGATTAGGGATAGTCAGCATGGCTTTGTGCATGATAGGTCATACCTAACCAATCTTACAGAGTTTTGAGAATGTCATTGAGTGTGTCCTGTGCACCTCCATCACTGTGTGATTTGGAGCCGCCACCAAGCAGGATAGAACCAGACTACAGCGCACAGTGAGGACTGCCGAGCGCATCATTGGAGCCTCCCTGCCCTCTATTGTGGACCTGTACACTTCCAGGTTGAAGAAGAGGGCGGGGAACATCATAAAGGACTCCTCCCATCCTGCGCACGGACTGTTTGAACTGCTTCCGTCTGGTAGGCGCTTCAGATCCCTCCAGACTAAGACTAATAGGCACTGGAGAAGTTTTTTCCCTATTGCGGTCACTTTGCTGAACAGTTAACTGCCGGTTAACTGTCGGCTAACTATTACTTGGATTGCACTACTTGTATGTATAATCTATATTTTCATTTATATTTATCATCTGTTATGAGCAGAGAGACAACATCTGCTGGAAGTAAATTCCTTGTATGTGCACAGGTACTTGGCGATTAAAGTCTGATTCTGATTCTGATCATCAGGAAAGCTGATGAAGGCAAGTCAGTGGATGTTGTATACATGAACTTCATCAAGGTCCCACATGGGAGGTTGGTCAAGAAGGTTCAGTCAGTTGTATTCAAGATAAAGGTACACTGAATTAGACATTGACTCTGCGGGAGAAGCCAGGGAGGGGAAGTAGACAGTTGCTTTACTCACTGGACGCCTGTGACCAGTGGAGTGCCGCAGGGATTGGTGTTGGATCTGCTGTCATTTATATCAACAATCTAGATGATATTGCAGTTAACTGGATCAGCAATTTAGCAACCGACGCTAAGAATGAGGGTGTAGTGGACGGTGAAATAAACTATCAAAGATTGCAGTGGGATCCAGACTAGCTGAAAAAATGGGCTGAAAGTGGCAGATGGAATATAATGCAGGCAAGTGTGAGGTGTGCTCTTCAGAAGGACCAATCAGGGTTGGTCTTACATAGTGAGCGGTGGGACACAGAGGCGTGTGGTAGAACAGATGGATCTGGGAATAGAGGGTCCATAATTAATTGGAAGTGGTGTCACAGGTAGATAGAGTCATAAAAAAGGTTTTGACACATTGGCCTCATAGATCAAAGAACTGCATGCAGGATTTGAGATGTTATGTTGAAGTTGTATAAGACATCAGCAAGGTTCAATTTGAAGTTTTGCATGCAGTTTTGGTCACCTACCAACAGGAAAGGCTTACGTAAATAAGATTGAAAGAGTGCAGAAGAAAATTACAAGGATGTTGACTAGGACCAGATTGAACTTTTGACAGATATAGACAAAATTATGAGGGGTATAGATAGGGTAAATTCAAGCAGGCTTTTTCCACTAAGCAAACACGAGGAAATCTGCAGATCCTGGTGTTATGAATGTACCACAGCTCTGAGGGGCCGAAGGGTGCGGGGTAGCCCCCGCCTTTGTAAGAATCGCAAGATCACTATTGAGTCCGTTCAGGAGACCCAGGAAATGAGAGAAAGACGTGCTGAATCCACAAAGATTGGAATGTGACCTGGCCTCCGAGAAGGCGGACCCATTGATACCGGCTATTGTCTCTTGGAGACGGACCAGTGTATTGCATCCTGTAGGATGCATCGAAGCCCCAGGCAATGAACCGAGGGCGAGTTGGTGGAGGGATTGCATCATCTCAACCTGATTGACATCTGAGACCCCGTGAGTCAGGATAAAAGAGGGTCTGTGGGAACAGCCCCTCAGACGCACCAGAAGAAACACTAGCGATCCCGTAATAGCAAAAGCCAGTGGGAAGGCCACGTGTGTTCATTTCCATTTGCCCCGGAATCGGTGTGCCTTGACCACGGAAGAAGGGTTTTTAGCTAACAACGGGGAAATCAACTCCCAACGACTCTCGAAGGATTGACATCATAAAAGGACTGGGCAAGTTTTAACCCGTCTTTCTCGGAAACCAAAACGCTGCAGCTTGAACGAACTAAAAGTGACTTTTATATTTCCATCGGACAATACATTATCCCCTAGACAACGATAGAGCTATTTCTTATTGATTATTATTATACCCGCGCTTTTAGATTTAGTATTGATGACATATATTATCTGTATGTTTGCATTGATATTATTTTGTGTATTTTTATCAATAAATACTGTTAAAAATAGTACCATCAGACTTCAACGGAACTCTCTATCTTTGCTGGTAAGTGACCCAGTTATGGGGTACGTAACACTGGAAATTCAAGCAACACACAAAATGTTGGTATATTACACCAGCCGACTCACAGGTGAAGTGTCGCCTCACCTGGAAGGACTGTCTGGGGTCCTGAATGGTGGTGAAGAAGGATGTGTAAGGGCAGGTGTAGCACTTGTTCCGTTTACAAAGATAAATGCCAGGAGGGAGGTCGGTGGGAAGGGTTGGGGGGGGGGGGGTGAATGGACAAGGGAGTTGTGTAGGGAGCGATCCCTGCGGAAAGCAGAAAGGGGGGGAGGGAAAGATGTGCTTGGTAGTGGGATCTCGTTGGAGGTGGCGGCAGTTATGGAGAATTATACGTTGGACCTGGAGGCTGGTGGGGTGGTAGGTGAGGACAAGGGGAACCCTATCCCAAGTGGGGTGGTGGGTGGATGGGGTGAGGGCAGATGTGCGGGAAATGGGGGAGATGCGTTTGAGAGCAGACTTGATGGTGGAAGAAGGGAAGCCTTTTTGTTTAAAAAAGGAAGACATCTCCTTCGTCCTGGAATGAAAAGCCTCATACTGAGAGCAGATGCGGCAGAGGCAGAGGAATTGTGAGAAAGGGATAGCATTTTTGCAAGAGACAGGGTGGGAAGAGGAATAGTCCATGTAGCTGTGAGAGTCTGTAGGCTTATAGTAGATAGCAGTAGATAAGCCGTCTCCAGAGATGGAGACAGAAAGATCAAGAAAGGGGAGGGAGGTGTCAGAAATGGACCAGGTAAATTTGAGGGCAGGGTGAAAGTTGGAGGCAGCACCAATGCAGTTGTCGATGTAGAGAAGGAAAAGAGGGGGACTGTTCCACAAAGCCAACAAAAATGCAGGCATAACTGGGACCCATGCGGGTGCCTATGGCTACATCCTTGGTTTGGAGGAAGTGGGAGGAGCCAGAGAAATTATTGAGAGCAAGAACTAATTCCGCTAGGTGGAGGAGAGTGGTGGTAGAGGGGAATTGGTTAGGTCTGGAATCCAAAAAGAAGCAGACAGCTTTGAGACCTTCCTGGTGGGGGATGGAGGTATATAGGGACTGGACGTCCATGGTGAAAATAAGGTGGCAGGGGCCAGGGAACTTAAAAATCACTGAAAAAGTTCACAGTGTGAAGTCTGGCGTACTGACCTCTACTTGGCCGAGGTACAGCGACAATCACCTGATACCTCCTCTATTTACCCCCTGATCATGACCCCACTAAGGAGCACCAGGCCATTGTCTCCTATACCATCACCAACCTTATCAGTTCTGGGGAACTCCCATCCACTGCCACCAACCTCACAGTTCCCACACCCTGCACTTCCCGTTTCTACCTCCTATCCAAAATCCACAAACCTGCCTGTGAGTCGGCTGGTGTGGTATCCTGCGTCCGGTGCTCCCGGAGTGGCCTTTTATATATTGGTGAGACCCGACGCAGACTGGGAGACTGAACACCTACGCTCGGTCTGCAAGAGGAAGCAGGATCTCCCAGTGGCCACACATTTTAATTCCACATCCCATTCCCATTCTGATATGTCTATCCATGGCCTCCTCTACTGTCAAGATGAAGCCACACTCAGGTTGGAGAAACAACACCTTATATACCAGCTGGGTAGCCTCCAACCTGATGGCATGAACATTGACTTCTCTAAGTTCTGTTCATGCCCCTCCTCCCCTTCTTACTCCATCCCTAATATATTTAACTTTTTCCCCCCTCCTTTTTTTTCTCTCTTTCTGCCCATCACTCTGCCTGTTCTCCATCTCCCTCTGGTGCTCCCCTCCACCTTTCTTTCTCCCGAGGCCTCCCGTCCCATAATCCTTTCCCTTCTCTAGCTCTGTATCCCTTTTGCCAATCATCTTTCCAAGTCTCAGCTTCACTCCATCCCCTCTGGTCTTCTATCATTTTGCATTTTCCCCTCCCCCTCCTACTTTCAAATCTCTTACTATCTTTCCTTTCAGTTAGTCCTGACGAAGGGTCTCGGCCTGAAACGTCGACAGCGCTTCTCCCTATAGATGCTGCCTGGCCTGCTGCGTTCCATTAGCGTTTTGTGTGCGTTGCCTGTGTCTTGTATATTTGTTTCATGTTTCCAGAATCTGCATCATTAGTCAGTTGCTTCAAGTGAAACAATGGCACCACTTCGTTGGCTCAATTATGGAGACACAGACTCTTGATTTACCAATTAGTAATTAATTTGTTCTGGTAAGGGGCAAAGAAGAGGGAACATTAACTTATGCAGCAGCTTTTCATAAGAACAGGAGTAAATGCATGGATATCTCAGGACTAATCTGATCTTGGTTTCAAGCCCACTTTACAAAAATTTATCTTCGGGCCATCCAGCAGCGATACAGGCACTTTGCTCCACTAGTTCATGCTGACCACTCAACTTGTTTTAATTTCCTGCATTCAGCCATTAACCATCTTAGTCCCATTCCTCCATGTACCTACTGAAATGTTGCCCCTCAGATCCTGTTTAAATATTTCTCCTCTCATCCTAAATCTATGCACTGTAGTTCTGGACTCCCCTACCCTGCTACCAGCTACCTTATTTATGGTATGCCTCTCATAATATTAAATATTTCCGTAAGGTCAACCCTCAGTCTTCTACATTCCACAGAATAAAGACCACACCTGGCCAACCTCTCCCAAAAATCCTAGCTCTGGCAACATCCATGTAAATCTTTTCTGCACTCTTTCCACGTTAAACATAGCTTTGTATACAAATGCAACATAATGTCCAACTCTTATACTCAGTGGCTGGCTAGTGGCGTAGTGGCATCAGTGCCGGACTTTGGAGCGAAGGCTCCTGAGTTCGAATCCAGCCGGCTCCCCTGCGCGCTTTCCATCCGTACTGGGTTGAGCGTCGAGCTAGCAACTCAGCCTCGTAAAAACGAGAATGCCTGCTATAAAAACGCTATCACGACTCCACTCGGAATTAAGGGCTTTCATCTTCTTCTTCTTCCTATACTTAGTGTCCTGACTGATGAAGATCAATGTTCTGAATCCTTTTTTCATCACCCCGTCTACTGGTGATGCTGCTTTCAATGAACTATGCACTTATACTGCTGGCTCCCTCTGTCTCATTATTCTCCCTCATCCCTTACTATTTATTATACAAGTCCTACTCTGGTTTGGCTTTCCAAAATAATCATCTCATACTTATCTGTATTGAAACTCATTTGCCACTTCTCAGCCACTTCCCTATCTGAGGAAGGTACCCTTATAATCTACGATAACCTTCTATACTATCAACAAAACTCCTAGTTTTGTGTCATCCACAAACTTGTGAATTCGCTTCCAAATTATTTATAAAAATAATGAATAGCACGGATTCCAACACCAGTGACATGCCACTAGTCACTGGCTCAATTTCAAGAAACGTGCTTCAAACTCCACTCACTGCTTCCTACCTCCAAGCCAATTTTGAATCAATCACTCGACTCTCTCTGGCTTCAATGGAACCTAACCTTCCGGACCAGTCTGGCACGCGGAACCTTGTTGAGGTCTTGCTAAGGTCGAAATAAGTAAGTTTGCATTGATCTACATGATTTTCAACTGCGACAAAGGAGGAATTGCAAATCATTCTCGTGAACACTACCTGCATCAACATTTCATACAGTAACAGGACATTCAACCCACCATTAGTCACCCATTTAAACAAACCCTATATTAATCCCAAACATGAGAAAATCTACAGATGGTGAAAATCCAGAGCAGCACACACAAAATGCTGGAGGAACTCAGCAGGCCAAGCAGCATCTATGGAAAAGAGTAAACATTCAACGTTTCAGGTTGAGAACCTTCGTCAGGACTGATCCTACGTCAATCCGATTTTTTATTCCCTTCATGTTCCTGTTGACACTCCCAAGAATTCACTACTTGCCTACACACCAGGGCCAATTCACAGTTGTCAATTAGCCTATCAATCTTTGGGGTTTGAGAGGAAACTGGAACACTGATGAAATCACACTCAGTGACAGGGAGAACATACAAAATCTATACAGACAGCTCCCAAAGTTCGGATTGAACACTGGTGTTGTGAGGCAGTGGGTCTATGATGCCACTGAATTGCCCTGTGACTGGACAGTTTGAACTGTACTGAGGAAAAACCTGGCACCCAGTCACTTGCCCATCATTACAAATGAAAAGCTAGTGCAGATTGCTCAATGGGAAAGTCTCTTGGATCATCTTCCTAATATACATAGACATGGGTAAGAAACTGGAAAATTTACATCCATGTTCAGAAAAAAAGAGTGTAGGGATAAAGCATGCAACCAGAGATCAATCTGGTGGGGAAGGTTCCAGAATCAATACTCAGGGACAAGTCTGGATAGATTTGTGAAAGTTAGCATGTATTTGATTACCTTGTCTTAAGAACCATTCACAATTTTTTGTAAAGACATTGACATAAGAAAGGGAAGTTTTCATGAATGTCCTGAAGACCAATTCTGATGAGAATTTGCTTTTATTTGAATACAATTATTAACATAAATATGCACATTCCATCTGGCAGAGCAACTGCTTTGACTTTTGGTTGGATGACCATCAACACACAGATTTGCACCATTCTCTCAAAGGTACTAATATTTCTCTGCTAATTATGACATCTTCAAACCACAATAAAATAGTATATTTTACATGCAACTAAGCTGGAAAGGAATTTAATTTTACTTAGAAGACCTAAATTCTGACTGCAGTGGACATGTGAATTTGGAGATGGTCAAAAATCAGCTGAAGCTGACTTTACTGTTTCTCTCTTCAGAATACCCAAATAAAAACAATCATACTGAAGTCATAAAGTTTAGAAGACCAGTGCAAGCTGTGATGATTTAATTGGGAGACAACACCATCAGCACAGAAATTTTGTCAGGAGACATTCAGAAGTACAACATTCAGCAAAGGACAGGGAGAAGTGCTGATACAGGTAAAACCACCACTAGTAGATGACTATATTTCCAGTTTGCACTAAATCAAGTGACAACGATCACATTACCATTAAATGCAGCTGTAACAATATCCGAATTTATCTTTATACTTATGTTTTATATATAAATATGTATCCAAAAGTTCACCAGGTTAATAAAACCTTTGCTTGAGTATTTTCTACATTGCCTTTCCCATCGTGGTCATTTGTCAGGCTTGTCTCCTTCACTTTGCCTTTCATTCCTTTTATATTAATTTTTTACATCTTACCGTCTGCTGATGGATGATTGTGAGGTGCACTGTTTTTGAATAAGTCCTGACTCTGTTTCTATTTTAGACTGTATCTTCAGAAAACAAAAAACTCAAGGGAATTCAGGAGACATCGGAAGTCTTCAGGAATCACTCCAGAGCACAGTGCTCATCACTGAGATCTAGGAATTCCCCCTGAGCAGGGAATTATTCCTTGAAGTAATCTCCTCTTTCTGGGAGTATTGAATTGTAGAATTGATTTTTATTTGGATTAGTATTTTCGTTAATCACAGGATTCCTTACGAGATGTGAGAGGTATTCATTAGCCAGGTACAGGTACAGTAACATTTTCCTGCTGTCAACCATCAGATGCTCTGATCATTAAGTCAACGTCACAACATTTTGAGTGCTTCATGGTATGATTACGGTTGGAAGAGGAGGGAAAAAAATTTAAATTTTTGGACATTAGCAGTTGGTCAAAAAAAGTCAGTTTTTAATCCAATTATAACTTTCTGATGTAAGAGGACAATAAGTCTATTTACATTGATGTTAGAGAGTCAGCACAATATCATGAGTTAAAGGGCCTGTCCTTTGCTGTAACATGGAACTGGGCTGAGAAGTGGCAGATGGAGTTCAACCCAGATAAGTGTGAAGTGGTTCATTCTGGTCGTTCAAATTTGAAGACAGAATATAATATTAATGAAAATACTCTTAGCAGTGTGGAGGATCAGCGTGATCTTGTGGTCCCTGTCGATAGGACACTCAAAGCTGCTGCGCAGGTTGACAGTGTTGTTAAGAAGGTGCATAGTGTGTTGATATTCATCAACCAGGGGATTGAATTCAAGAGACGCGAGGTGATGTTACAGCTATGTAAGACCTTAATTAGGCCCCACTTAGAGTACTGTGTTCAATTCTGGTTACCACACCACAGGAATGACGTGGATACTACAGAGAGAGTGCAGAGGAGATTTACAAGGATGTTGTCTGGATTGGAGAGTGTGCCTTCTGAAAATAGTTTGAGTCAACTTGGTCTTTTCTTCTTAGAGAAAAGATTAGAGGTGACCTGATAGAGGTGTACAAGATGATGAGAGGTTTTGATTGTGTGGATAGTCAGAGGCTTTTTCCCAGTGCTGAAATGGCTAACATGAGGAAATATAGCTTTAAGGTGCTTGAAAGTAGGTAGAAGGGCAACGTCAGAAGTAAATTTTTCACAGAGTGGTGGATGCATGGAATGCACTGCTGGTGATGGCAGATACAACAGGGTCTTTTAAGAAACTGGTAGATAAGTACATGGAGCTTAGAAAGATAGAGGACTGTGCAGTAGGGAAATTCTAGGCAGTTTCTAGAGCAGGTTATATGGTTGGCACAACATTGTGAGCCAAAGGGCCTGAAATGTGCTGTAGATTTTGATATTCTGCATTCGAAAAGCAGCTTAACGTGTATAACCAGAGCTAGGAAACCTTGATGACTGAAACATTGTGGCTCTATTAAGACTTGCAGATCATTTGCATGTAGATTCTCAGCATTGCTGACATAAATCCAGCACAGTGGATCACATCAATAAAGCTGAAAGCGCCAAAGATTCACAGCTCAATACATTCCGTCCTCTCTCAGTCCTAATTGCTCAATTGTTTATTCTGAGATGGTTCTAGTTCTAGACAATAGACAGTAGGTGCAGGAGTAGGCCATTCGGCCCTTCTAGCCAGCACTGCCAATTCACTGTGATCATGGCTGATCATACACAATCAGTACCCCATTCCTGCCCTCTCCCCATATCCCTTGACCCCGCTATCTATAAGAGCTCTATCTAACTCTCTCTTGAATGCATCCAGAGTCTTGGCCTCCACTGCCTTCTGGGGCAGAGCATTCCACATATCCACTACTCTCTGGGTGAAAAAGTTTTTCCACATCTCAGTTCTAAATGGCCTACCCCTTAATTCTTAAACTGTGGCCTCTTGTTCTGGGCTCACCCAGAACGCTGGAACATGTTTCCTTCATCCAGTGTGTCCAATCCCTTAATAATCTTGTCTCTGGGGCAACAGCTCTTTCATTCTTTTCTCTCCATTTGTCACGTGACATTATACTAACTTCTGAAGAATGGTAGCAATCGCTTCCATTTTTTTAAAAACAGGATTCTGCTGCAATTTTCGGCAATGCTGTTAAGGAACATCAGCAAAGAAAGGAAATCTATTGGAGGCCTCTGGAATACAATTTATCATTAACAACCTGGGGGGGGGTTCCTATGGTATGGATTTATGCCTCGCAAAAACTGATGCCTTCTCCTCAAACTCTGAAGATTATCGTTGATGTTTCAGTGAGTTCACCTTATTCATCTATAACTTAGAAAAACAGGTCTGTTTTTCAGTTCTTTCACCTTTCAGTTCTGGCATCTTCCCCCTCCTTCTCAGTCCTGAAGATGGGTCTTAGCCCAAAATATTAACGATTTAGTTTTTTCCATAGATGCTGCCTGACCTCCAGCATTTTGTGTGTGTAGCTGTTAGATTTTCTCTTATACATAGATCAAAAGTGTACATTATACTCCAGAAATAGGCCCAAATAATTACACAACCATTCCCTACTCATATACTCTAAACTCCAACAAGAGAAGCATTTTATTTGCCTTCCTAATTACATATGAAGGTTCTAGAATATCAAAAAATAATAGTTGTGCAACATATTAAAAATAATTTGTGCTCTTTCTCGCCTATCAAAATGAAAGGCCTCTCATTTTTACAAGTTCTAACTTCATCTGCCTGCCACTTTCTTACCCATTTAATTGGTAATTAATTAATCTTGGCATGCTTTTCACCGCTCATGTGTAAACTAACTTTATATAGTTAATGAAAAAGGGTTACTTAACTCTCAGTCCCTCTGACCGGTAGGTAGCTAAAACCTAAGCAATACTAATCTTTATGGCATCTGAGCGAGTAACAGCCTGCCCACTTGGAATGAGCCATTTATTCTGGTTTCTGATCTTTCACCTGGCTACCATATTCCCCTCAACCCTCTGGCCTCTAATTTTGTGCAACATCCTTCTTGGTGGCACCAGAACCAATGACTCCTGAAAATACAGATATAACTAAATCTACGTTTTGCATCGTGGCCAATATTCAGAGAAAATTCTTTC
Organism: Hypanus sabinus; assembly: GCF_030144855.1. Classification (NCBI taxonomy): domain Eukaryota; kingdom Metazoa; phylum Chordata; class Chondrichthyes; order Myliobatiformes; family Dasyatidae; genus Hypanus; species Hypanus sabinus. The sequence continues at coordinate 25,746,201 of NC_082715.1, forward strand.
ACAACAAGAATAATTGAATTAATGAAACACAACGCAACACTGATGCAAACAACCACTGGCTGAAAATTAAACATTCAGTTAGATTTTCCCAAATTGTGTGGGTTTGTCAATTCATAGAAAGCAACATTCACAATCTTCTTTGAGGAAAAAAAAGATATTATACAAGCAATACCATATATGAAAGTATCTAGCCAGGGGAAGATACAGTGGTGCAGGAAGAGATGAAAAGATGCTGTAGGTATCTGGCTTTAGAGATAAAAACATATCAGACTCTCACTGGAAAGGAAGCCACAAATATATTGCGAGAGGAACCCAGCAGGTTGAGAGTGTTTAAAGTTGAAACCCTGCATCAATACTGCAGATCTTCTAGACCTGCTAAGTTCCTCCAGCAGATCGTTTGTGGCTTTAGTTTCCAGCATCAGCATACAGTCTTCAATGAAAATTAAGATGGGAAGTGAGGTAGAAGAACAGAGATGTTGTGGTTTTGTTTTATTGACGAAAGTGATGTTTTTATTCAATTGTCTCATTATGTGATCATTCAAGTCTACATTATTGACCACTAAAATCCAAAACTAAAGTCTTGCAATAGTTCCTTAAAAATTAGGTATATTTGCCAATCGCAGATTATATTGCTTACCTCTCCGTTCAGTAAAACTGTATGTTTTTATAACTATGGTACAAAATGCAAAGGGGATACTGTGATATTGAACACGTCCAAGGGTAACAGCTTCAGTTCAAGGAAAACTAACTGAAGTAAATTGTCACGTAATTTTGCAATTGTCAAAAACAGCATATTTTTCAAGACTGGTATTTTGAAAACAGTCACTATTCTACTTAAAAAAAACATCAAAATGCTAACATCCTTCAGGGTTCCACGTATTTCCTTGGCTTAAAGGGAGGTCCAGAAACTTAGGACAGAAGTCTATTTAAAGTCATAGAGTTTATGCAGCATGGAAGCATGCCAACTCAAGCTGTTTACTTGAGCTAGTTCCACTTCTCCACATTTGGCCTATCTCCTAAGCCTTTCCTATCCATGCACCTGTCTGAATGTCCCCCAAAGCCAACCTATACCTATCAGTCCTTGTTTTTCCAAATGTTGAGAGAATCTGTCCCTCGGAATGCCCTTTGATAACCTTACCAATACTGATGCTAAGTTAATCAGCCTGTTTTTGCCTGGCTTGTCCTGGCAACCTTTCTTGAACTATGGAACATTCACCAGCCCCTAATCTTTCAGTACCTCACCCATGGTTAACAGATAAATTAATATCTCCACCAGGATCCTTGTAATTTTTCCCCTTGTTTTCCACAAACTCATAAGACTTTAAGTCCTCCAGTCTTCATAACATCCTTGCGAATCTTTAACATTGTTGTGACTTCACCCAAATTCAACAGAATCTGGTATCATCATTGATTTAAAAAAAAATTGTCTCAGAGAACAGTCTTGTCATGGATGAAGCCAACACCTGATGTCAACCATTCAAATCTCCTATATCTAGGGGAGAACAGCTTTAAGGTAAGAGGTAGGAGATAGAGGGAATGTGAGGAAAGATGTTTCTTTTTACACAGAGGGTGGTGGAAATCTGGAATTTGTTGCCAGAGGGGGTGGTGGGGGCAGAAACAGGGCCTATTCTTTTTAGTATTAAAATGAAGCACTGTAGCATTGAAGACGGCAAGCTGAGAGCTGGAAAAAATATTACACTCAGTGGTCACATTATTTGGTACAGCGACTGCTCGTTAATGCAAATATCTAATTAGCCAATCACGTGGTAGCAACTCAATGCATAAAGGCACAAGACATGATCTAGAGCTTCAACTGTTGTTCAGACCAGACAGCAGAAAGGGGAAGAAATGCAATGTAAGTGACTTTGACCCTGGAATAATTGTTGGTGCCTGATGGAGTAGTTTGAGAATCTCAGAGACTCCTGCTCTCCTGGGATTTTCAGGCACAACAGTGTCCAGAGTTTAGAGAATGGGATAAGAAACACCTTGTTAATGAGAGAGGTTAGCGGAGAATGGCCAGACCATTTCAAGCTGACAGGAAGGCGACAACTCAAATAACCATCTGTTAACTGTGGTGTGCAGGGGGGCAGCTCTGAACGCACAACACGTTGAACCAGAAGTGGATGGGCTACAGCAGCAGAAGACCAGGAACATACAGTCAGTGGCCACTGAGTGTAAACTGGGACTTGACGACCAAAAGAACCCAATGACCTGAATGCCCTATTTCTATGTTAAATAACTCGGGTGACATTAATGGTCATGATATCAGTGGACAATTTGGCCACAGTAGGTGAAATAGAGGGGAGGCCCAGCAATTTTATGCAGCTGCAATGAAGCTGTTTCTGTAACAGATTAGTTTTCGTCAGGGCAAAACAAACCAGAGGCTGTACAGAAATTGGCCTCATTGAAACAAGCTCGCAGACAGGGAGATGGAGCTGGGTAGCAAAACATGAAAATTTTAGCAGGCCCTGAATAGCAATATTCGCAACCTTTCAAGTAGAAGGCAAAACACAATATATTATCTTAGCAAGCAAGAATTAAGGTAATTAATAATGAAAACACCTACTGTAGCAGCAGCAGCCGCCAGCAGAGAAGTGAGTGGATAAACAGACCATGAACATGCAGCTATGTGCAAAACCGGAAGAGTTGAAGGGCTTAAGGGGTGACCATGAATAGCTGCCTACATTTTATTCTTCTGAACAACTCTGTTGTTTTACAGCCAAAGTTATATTTCATCATACTAATTCTGTGTATACTTTAGGAATCAGGGAAGAGTAACATTAGATTTTCTATCAAATTTATAGCACTGCACATAAATATTAAAAACACAAACTACATTAGTTTATAGTCAAAATAAGTTTAACCTAAGTAGAGTCTAATTGGGATGGGCAGAAACAAATTAACCTTAACAGGGCTTTCGTTGAAGTATTTGCTAGCATTTTGAAATCTTAATCTGCGCAGTCAACCCAAACACCCTAGAAATAAAGCTCTATAAATATTAACAATGCATTTGAAATCAGTAAGCTTTACAGAAAAGTCTAAGAAACACACCACTGTTTTGTTAGTATTTAGAAAATCACCAGCCATGAATTTCAGTACAATATCTTATGTATATTGAAGAGAGAGAGGAAATAACTTTGTAAACTAATCAAATCCTCGCAGTATAGTAAGGATTGAAAATGTTGGGAATGGAAACTGACATATGTAGCAGTAGTAGATGACATTGGTGATGCCACAGTTGGAATACTGGGTATAGTTTTGAATTCTATTTTGTAGGAAAGATGTTATTAAGCTGGACAAAGACTTTGGAGAATGTTGCCTGAGTTATCGGGAAAGATTGCGCAGGTGGAGGCTTTATTCCTTGTAGCATGGAAGACTGAAGGATGATGGCACAGAGGTGCACAAAATCATCAGGGCATAGATTGAGTGGATGCACACCATGTTTTTCCAGGGGAAAGGAAATCAGTAACTAGTGAACATGGGCTTTAGTTGAGAGGGAAAGGACCAAGGAGATCATTGTGGACTTCAGACATGCTAGAAGCCACACTCACGTCCCTATCTACATCAATGGAGCTGTAGTGGAGCGTGTATCAAGCTTCAAATTCCTTGGTGTCCACATTTCTGAGGATCTCACCTGGTCCCTGAACTTCTCCATCCTGATCATAAAGGCGCAATAGCAACTTTATTTTCTGCAGAGCATCAAGGAAGCTCACCTCTGTCCCAGGATACTGATGGACTTTTACCGCTGTACCACTGAGAGCATACTCACCAACTGCATCTAAGTGTGGTATGGCAATTGTCCTGTATTGGACTGCAAAGCTCTCCAGCGTGTGGTGAAAACTGCCCAGTGGATTATCGACACCCAATTACCCACCACTAAGAACATCTACCATAAATGTTGCCTGGGCAGGGTGAAAAGCATTATCAAGGATGCAACTCTCTCTAACCATGGAATTTTTACTCCCGCTCCCACACCAGCAGGCACAGGAAGAGCTTCTTCCAAGGCTGTGACCCTGCTGAACCTCACATCACAGCGCTACGCAGTACTGCACCCATATTGTACTGTCTCAGTACTTTCATATTCGTGTGCTGTAGCACTTACTTTTTATTCGCAGTTATTTTGTAAACAACACTATTCTTTTGCACTTCTGGTTAGATGCTAATTGTACTTTATTGGCTTTGTATCTGTACTCGGTACAATGACAATAAAGTTGAATCTAATCTAATCTAATTTAAATGGAACTTCTTCACACACGATATAATGTAACCTGCCAAAGGGAATGACTGAGACAGGGACAGTGACAACATCTGAAAGACATTGGGATAGGTATATGGACAGAAAAGACTTTGAGGATGTGTGGGCAAAAAAGCTGATTTAAAACTGTGACAACTGAGTATTTCTTGCACAATTCAGGAAAAACATATCAAAGCATTGAAGCACTATTTTCTAAAAATATTGTTCAGAAATGATGGCACAGTTAAAGCGTGAAGGCACACACTCAACAACTCTAGAACAGCTTCTTCCACTCTGCCATCCGATTCTTAATGGACATTGAACCCATGAAAACTATCTTACTACTTCCCTTAATCCCTAATTTTGCACGACTTATTTAACTATTTAATATATAAAGATTCAAAGGTTCATTTTATTGTCAATGTATGCATGTACGATACAACTTTGATATTTGTCTATAATAGCTATTGAATACAGGAAGACCATGGGTGTTCATTAAAGAAAGATACCCACCCCCCCCCATCATGAAACAGAAAACAATTCACAGGAGGGAGGGGGAAGGGAAGGGGAGGAGAGGGAGAGAGGGAGGGGGAGAGGGAGGGAGGGAGGGAGAGAGGGAGAGGGGGAGAGAGAGAGAGAGAGGTGGGGAGTGCGTTGTGTGTGAGACATAGTCAAGGGTATGTCGCAAAGATAGAAAGGGGTAAAGAGAAACAGGGGAATTTAGAATGTCATGCAAAGCAAGCATGTTTAAAAGCCAGGGTAAAGTACACTGCTGCACAACATGACATTCTCTTAAAGGAATAATGCAATAACTGAACTTCTCCATCCAAAATGTGAGAGCAAAAAAGATTTAAAGCTATGTCGACAGATTGTTTGGATGAACAAAACTTAAAGTGGAAATAAATATTTCTTTGTATGATTCAGGAAAATGAAAATATCAAAGCATTGAACTATTTTTTCTTTAAAAATGATGTTGAGAAACAAAGGGACAGTTAAACAGCCAAAGTAAATAAAAAATAATTACTTGAAGACCAAGTTTAACACTGCTTTGTGCAGGAAAATGGTAAGGTCAGAAGAGGTGAGGAGATCATTTTTCTGACATTTAAATAAGGAATTAATTAGAAGGGCATGCGTTTTGGGAGAGGTAGGGGAAAGAAAACTCAGTCTAGCTAAAAAGGAACTAAAACCACTGCATTAATAATAAAATAAAAATTAGATGACAGAAGGTGAAAGAGATCAAATCTTTTTAACTGCAATAATCATGAAAGAATAAGCAATTACTTAATAAGGAGAGTTGAGCACTGTTCACTGATTAAAAGGAAATATGCAAATGTTTTATTTTAAAAACTAATTTAGACTTGACTGTAGTAAATAAACAGTGCCAAAAATTTGAGAGCTTCCAAGCCAAGTGGATCACAACCTTGTTGTTGGGTTTGTAGGTTTGCATTCCTCAATGATCCAGAGTTGACTGGAGTCAGGGCTTTATGCTTTGGGCCTTGGCAGGGTCACCCATTCTCAAAAGGTAGAGGTCACACTAAGAGTGGTCCACAGGTCCTCCAGGTTTGGGGCTACAGCTCAGGGCTAAAAACCTTGACTGGTAAAACAAAATTGTTACAGAGATAGCAATGAAAAATCCTTCTGCATCTGAGTGTGATGGATGTGATGCACCAAGTGTGATCTACCCAGGAGCATTCAGCAGGGGGCGTGTCCAGACAGGCACATAGTTCACCACAGGATGGTATTCCTGAGCCTCCACCTGGGACTTGCTTGACTGACGTTAGTGAAAGTCGAGAGGAAGCTACTGACATGATGGAGGAAGCCCTGAACACCGCCGGAGATGGAGGACCTTCATCTGTTCTAAATGCCAGCAGTGTAATGGGCCATTAAAAAAAAGTGAGGATATGAGGATATGAATCTCAAAATAAGAAAATATAACTGTCACAAAATGCTTAGATTTTGCGAAAAAAGTTAAAGCCTAGGGTTTTCATTACAGTAGATCCACGTCAATAAAGCAAATAAAATGCAGATGTTGATAGTATCTTCTACTGTATAACTGCAAAGCATTGTTAACTTACCTGTTTGCATCTACCTCCCCAGCTTTCTTTACTTTTCATACTTTCTTAGCTCGTTGCTTGTTCAAGTAGATAAGTTAACATTTCTGAACATGTCTAAGTAGAATCATCATGATACCAGCATATATATTGATAACAATACAAGTATCTACTTCATTTGCAAATTGTATTGTTCATTCTTGTTGCTAATTTCAGAAAAAATGCCATAGGATTAAGGTTACATAACCAGAAATTGTATTGGACCAACCTGCACATTTGGTTCTAGTGATGAGTGGGGGACCTGGTAATCCCGTTCCTCCTTCACCTGGCCGTGTCAGCAAGACTCTGATTTCATATTCCGTGTCTGGGTCCAGATGCCAGAGCTTGTAAGTTGCAGCATTTACAGCATGGATTTCAGTCCAAGATCCACTAGTCATGCAATATTCCACTTCCTTCAGAATGATGGGACCATCACCGATAATTGAATTTGCGTTGAGCTGGATTAGCAGATAGGTAGGACCAACACCAAGCAGATGGGGTGGTGCAATTGGCATGGGTGGTTCTGTACAGGAAAGAAATTATGCCCATTAATATGCAGCTTGAATTTCAACTACTAATATTCATATAGTTGATGGTTATTTTAAACACTTAAAAGAGCTAAATATAAAATTTTCAGATCAATAATGTTGAAATGAATAATTATATATCTGGAATAAAAATGTTGAAATTATTAGTCAGTCATCAGAAAGTGCTCTCTTCCACACCAGAAGAAACAAAGTAGCATGACCACTTACTCAAACGTCTCCTGTTAGTCTACAAATGCAACCATGAGGTTCCAGTTGTCTCTATCCCACTGTGATCTTTTGCAAAGGCCAATGAAACCTAGCATGTGGATTACTTCAATCACCAGTACTCTGAACCTAAACTCACCTTCACGGGCTCTGCACAACTCTTCCTCTCAGTATTCTTTATTTACACAGCTTATTATCTTTTACACAAGTCTTTATGTAGATTGTTTAGTGAGATTCTGTTGTATTTCTCCACCCCCCCCCCATAAAAGCCAGCAAGAAAATAAATCTCTCAAGGTAATATATGATAACATGTACATGCTTTGCTAATAAATCTACTTAATTAATAAACATTAGGAAATAGCACGTGGCCCTCAAAGTACTGTACATTACAGCAGTCAAAAATCTGCACTTACTTTATTTATTATTATTATTTTTCCCCCCTTTCTTCTATATTATGTATTGCATTTGAACTGCTGCTGCTAAGTTAACAAATTTCACATCACATGCTGGTGATAATAAACCTGATTCTGATTCCGATTCTGAATTCAGCAATTTCAGATAATCCAGACTTTCCAATTTGGCCAGTTCTGATGTAAAGTCATCAATTTGCAGTGCTTTCTAATTTTTCTTTCCTCTACAGATCTTCAATGAGTGATGCCTCAAAAAGGAGGCATCCATCGTTATGCACCATCATCCAAGCCGTGCCTTGTTCTCATTGCTATCATCAGTTTCCAGAGCCAAAATTTGATTTTCATCTTTTGGAGGATCTTTAACCTGAAATAATAGTTTCCCCTTCACAGATGCTCCATAATCCAATAAATGTCTTGCAGAATTTTGTTTCAGATTTGTAGCTCTTTGATTTTCATTTTAACGTACTTACAGACCACTTCTACATTTTCTTAAGCATGTAACATAGGGTTTGTTTTACATGAATGCCACGAGTGATCTACAACTACGCTACTAGCAAGTTTGATGAAAAAAAGATGGCTATCAAACGTCAATGCATGCGTGAAATTTCCTCAGAACATTATTGGAACTGAAATGACACCATATGCCCCTGAGCAAAATTAGGTACCAAATCATGGTAATTCCTTCAGCATTGTTCATTCAGGATTTAGAAGTACAAATACTGCAGTCCTGTTTGATTCTGCCTGGATTTTCAGAACATTTCAGCCCTCCATATGCAGTTTCTAAATGCTGTTGCCTTTATCTATATCCTGCTTGCAGTATTAACAAGCCCCAGTAACTGAGCAAATCAATGGATATTGGAATTTGGGAAAAAGGCAGAAATATAGCATTCTCTCCACCTGTTACAAAACCATTTGTAAAAAGGTCACCATTCAAGATTCTTTAATGTCATTCCTGTATACAAGAGTAAGGCAAATAAAATAATTGTTACTCCAGATCTGATGCAGCACACAAAAAAAAACACAAAAGGAACACAATTATAATAAAAAAGCACAATAAATACAAACAGATAAGATAGCATAAACATAGATAGTATGTAGAAAAGATGGCAGATGGGAAATAATAAAGTAGTGGAGGAGTTAGTGGGAGGAGGTGTTTGGTTTTTTAATATTTTTTAAATTAAATTTTTAAGAGAATTACATACAATGAATAGAATAATAGAGTAATGAAAATTATTAACCCTCCCCCTCACCTTAACCCTTCCCCCCCTTAACATCCCTGTCTAAAAAAAAGAAAAAAGAAAAAAAAAGAAAGAAAGAAGGAAAGAAAGAAGAATTGCCTGGATATCGGAGGATCCCCACATGCACCATGGAGTTCAAAATAACTTTAGTAAATATCTTTATCTTTTCCCCAAATAACAAATAATTTTATCTTCAAAGGACCTATATATTTAATCCTATCTTTTGTAGATAGGGGTGCCAAATTTTCAAAAATATATCATATTCATTTCTTAAATTATAAGTAATTTTTTCGTGGAATGCAGCTATATATTTCATTATTCCAACGGTCCATAGTTAAATATGAATCTGATTTCCAAGTAACTGCAATAACTTTTTTGGCTACTGCCAATACAATTTTTATAATTTTTTTCTGATATTTATTCAATTTAGGTTTCGGTATTATCCCTTCAATATTGCCTAATAAAAATAATATTGGGCTATGTGGAAGTTGTATTCCAATAAATTGTTTCAGTAAAAGTCTTAGATTTATCCAAAAAGGTTGAATTTTAAAACAAGACCAAGTAGAGTGTAAAAAAGTACCGATTTCTTGATTACATCGGAAACATTGATCAGATAAATTTGGATTTAATCTATTTATTTTTTGTGGTGTAATATATAATTGATGTAAAAAATTGTATTGTTCTAATCTAAGCCGGACATTTATTGTATTTCTCATACTATCAAAACATTGTCTTGACCAATTTTTTTCATCAATTTTAATATTCAAAACAGTTTCCCATTTGTCTCTACTTATGAATTCCTGGTTTAATTGTCTGTTTTTGAATCAAATTATACATACAAGATGTAAATTTTTAAATTTTTCCTTTTTGAATTAAAGTTTCTATTTCATTAGGTTTTGTCATTAACATTGTTTGACCCAGTTTATCTCTTAAATAGGCCTTTAATTGAAAATAACAGAAAAGAGTGTTATTTGATATTTTATATTTATTCTTTAATTGATCAAACAACATCAATATACCTCCTTCAAAACAGTCACCTATATATCTGATCCCTTTTTGAAACCCGTTATATAAAAGTTGATTATCCATTGTAAAAGGAATAAGTCTATTTTGAATTAGGGTTCTCTTTGCTAATAAAGATTTCTTTATCTCATCATCCACACTTACCTTATTCCATAAATTGATCAAATGTTTTAATATGAGAGATTCTTTCTTTTCCCGTATCCATTTGGATTCCCATTTATATATAAAATCTTCTGGTATATTTACTATCTTATCTAGTTCTATTCTAATCCATGCCGGTTTTTCTTCATCAAAAAACGATGCAATAAATCTAAGTTGATTTGCTTTATAATAATTCTTAAAATTTCGGAGTTGTAACCTTCCTAGGTCAAATTTACATGTCAATTTTTCCAACGATATTTTTGACATCTTACCTTTCCAAAGAAACTTCCTCACACATTTATTCAATTCTTGAAAAAACTTCTGGGGCATTTGTATTGGTAATGTTTGGAATAAATATTGTAATCTAGGAAATATATTCATTTTTACAGCATTAACTCTACCTACTACTGTTATTGGTAACATCATCCATTTATCAAGATCTTCTTGTATTCTTTTTCAATAATGGCAAATAATTTAATTTATTTAAGTTCTTTATATCATTATCGACTCTTATACCTAAATATTTTAAACTATTTGTTGGCCATCTAAATTGAGTTACTAATCGACATTGACGATAATCCCCTTTAGTAAGGGGTAAAATTTCACTTTTATCCCAGTTTACTTTATACCCTGATATTTTCCCATATTCTTCCAATCTGAAAGATAATTTATGCAACAAATGCAGTGGGTTTGTTCAATAAATCAGAACACCATCAGCAAATAAATTAATCTTATATTCCTCCTGGTTAACTCTGAAGCCCCCAATATCTGGATCCTTTCTAATTAATTCAGCTAATGGTTCTATCGCCAATACAAATAGGACAGGTGATAATGGACAGCCTTGTCTCGTTGACCTTGTTAACTGGAATGAAGTTGAAATTTGACCATTTGTCACTACTTTAGCTTTGGGACTAGTATTTAAGGTTTTAATCCATTTTATAAAAGATTTTCCTAACCCATATTTTCCCAATACCTTAAATAAAAAGTCCCATTCCAATCTATAAAATGCTTTTTCTGCATCCAAAGCAACTGCCACACTCATTTCCTCTCTCTTTTGTGCCAGATGAATGCTAAGTAACCGAGTTACATTATCCGCCAATTGTCTATTTTTAATAAAGCCTGTTTGATCCATATGTATTAATTTTGGTAAATATTTAGATAATCTATTAGATAAAATTTTTGCTATTATTTTATAATCCATATTCAACAAAGAGATAGGTCTATATGATGTTGGTTTTAAAGGATCTCTATCTTTTTTTGGCAATACTATTAGGATCGCTGTCGAAAAAGATTGTGGAAGTTTATGTGTTCTTTCCGCTTGATATATTAACTCCATAAAGGGAGGGATTAATAAATCTTTAAATTTTTTTATAAAATTCAGGTGGAAAACCATCTTCTCCTGGGGATTTATTACTCTGAAGTGATCCTAAAACTTCTTCAACCTCTTTTAATGTAAAGGGCATATCTAATCCGTTCTGTTCTTCCGAATTCAATTTTGGAAGAGTTATTTGTGATAAAAAAAATTCTACCTCAGCAAACTCATTTTGTGATTCTGATTGACATAATTCAGAGTAAATTTTTTTAAAAGTTTGATTAATTTCTAAAGGTTTATAAGTAATTTTATTTGCACTTGTTCTAATTGCATTTATTGTTTTCGAAGCCTGCTCTGTTTTCAACTGCCAAGCAAGAATCTTGTGTGATCTTTCATCTAATTCATAATATCTCCATTTAGTTCTCATAATTACTTTTTCTGTTCGATATGTCTGGAGTGTATTATATTGTAGCTTCTTATTAACAAGTTGTCTTCATTTTTCTTCTGTCATATATCTTTGGGATTCTTTTTCGAATTTTATAATCTCTTTTTCTAATTGATCTATTTCTACCATATATTCCTTCTTAATTTTAGGTATAACATTATCTGACCCCTCAAATATGCTTTCATCGCTTCCAATAATATAAATTTATCATCAACTGAATATGAGTTTGTATCCAAAAACAATTGGATATTTTTTCATAAAGTCACAAAAAATCTTGACGTTTTAATAAAATTGAATTAAATCTCCATCTGTAAATCAATTCCTCCTTATCCATCATTATCATTGTAATTATCAAGGGGGAATGATTTGACAATATTCTCGCTTTATATTCTACACTTTTCACTCTATCCTGAACATTCATTGATAATAGGAAAAAAATCAATCCTTGAATAAGTTTTATGTCTATTTGAATAAAATGAATAATCTCTTTCTTTTGGATTAATTCTTTTCCATATATCAATCAAATTTAAGTCTTTCATCAATGATAAATTTAGCTTTATTACTTTTGATTTTGTAATAGCCTTAGTTGACCTATCTAGAACTGGGTCTAAACAAAAGTTAAAATCTCCACCTATTAATATTTTATCATGTGCATCAGCCAAATTCAAAAAAACTTCCTGTATGAATTTTGCATCTTTTTCATTTGGTCCATAAATGTTCATAAGAGTCCATAATTCCAAAAAGATTTGACAATGTATAATCACATATCTCCCCACAGAATCAATTAGTACATTTTGTATTTTAATTGGTAAGGTTTTATTAACCAAAATTGCAACTCCCCTTGACTTTGAATTAAATGAAGCTGCAATAACACTTCCAACCCAATCTCTCTTTAATTTCTGATGTTCTGTCTCTGTTAAATGTGTTTCCTGCAAAAAAGCTATATCTCCTTTCATTTTCTTAATACACGTTAAAACTCTTTCTTTTTACAGGTCCATTAAGCCCATTAACACTAAAACTTAAAAAATTGAGTAAATTAGTCATTCATAATATCTTGGGGAATCTCTTTAAAATTCTCCATGTTGCTATGTGTCTCTCCCCCCAATCATCCAGGCAAAAAAAGAAAAATAGAAGAAAGGTAGATAGTGAAGAAAAAAATAACAAAATACCCCCCCCCACTAATGTTGTGAATGAATAGAAACACAACATTACCCCCCTCCATTTTACGGGTCATGGTAATTGCCATGATTACACACGTGAATCTCGCAGCAATCAATCAGAAGCTCCTCCAGCTCCCCCGTAACAAAAAAGTGATATATATAACTGAAGAAGAAAAAAATTAATATCTCTACTCCCAATTAATATTCATTAATTTTTTTTTATCTTGTTCCCCTTCTATCATATACTTAACGTATATTTGTATATTCTACTCGTAGATGTCCATCAAATCCAATCCCTATCTCAGTCTTCAGCTTTAATCCATTTCATTTCCATAATTCTTTAACGCATCTTGCGAATATTAGGAAGTTCCTGTACAAACTCCTCCGCTTTCTGATGATCTGTAAAAAACCTTTCTTCGTCATCCAAAAAAATTATCAGTGTTGCTGGGTAGCTCTATATAAATTTATAACCCTTTTCTCCCAAGATTTTTTTCACTGAATTAAATTCCTTCCGCCTCATCAAAAGGTCGTAACTTATATCAGTATAAAAAAGAACTCTTCTCCCTTCTATCATCAATGGCCCATTTCTCTTTCTGGCACCTTGAGCAGCTGCCTTCAAGATCTTTTCTTTATCTTGATATCTTAAACATTTTATCGAGATTGATCGTGGATTTTGATCTTGTTGGGGCTTTGATCTTAAAGTTCCATGAGCTCTTTCGATTTCAATTAACTGACTTCCCTCTTCCATTTCCAAGATTTCCGGAATCCATTTTTGAAAGAATTTTATTGAATCTTCTCCCTCTATACCTTCTTTAAGACCAACAATCTTAATATTGTTTCATCTGCTGAAATGTTTGAGCACATCTACTTTTTCCAACAACCATTTTCTTTCTGATGTCCAGACAAGGATATTATCTTCCATCTTTTCCATTCTTTCAGTGTTGTCTCCCCTTTTTTCTTCCAACTTTTTAACTTTCTTGTCCATTTTCTTTTGTTTTTCCACCACCTTATCAAGCGTAATCTTCCTATTTCTAATATCTGTTTTTATTACTTTTAATTCATGCATTATTTGTATCAGGACTTCTCTTATGTCTCCAGAAAGTTTTCCACCTTTAATTTCTTCCTGTTCTTCTTCTTCATCTATTTCTTCCTCTGTGTTTTCCAGAGAGTCTGATTCTACTTCCGATTCACTTTCATTTTCACTTCCGGTCGCAGTTGGAACTTGTAGTTTTGTTTGCACCTGTTTGTGCATACTCATTTCTCCACACATGTGTAGTTCCCGCTGTTTATTCTTAGAGACCGTTGATATTGCTGCAGCCCTGCATCATTGGAGGCGACATGTACTTGGCCGGGAAGAGATCCAACTTGAGTACAAGGCTCCGCCAAAACGGCCGGGCCTCCTTCCCCGCCAACTCACGCTGTCTTCAAAGTAGTAATTCTCTTCTGTTTCTGTTTAGGAGGCATATCTAAAGATAGTCCTGAATTGTTTATAAGTAGTTTCTAGAAGGTATTTATTAACTCTTCTTCACTTAAACTTTGTTTTATTGGTTTTTAAGGGAGAGCTGGATTTCACACGTCTCGATCCTACGTCATCATGTGACATCCCCGTGGGTGAAGCTGTTGATCAGTCTTACTGCTTGGGAAAAGTAACTGTTTTTGAGTGCAATGTCCAGGTGTGGATGCTACATAACTTGCTCTCTGATGGCAGTGGGACTAATAGTTCATGGGCACAGTGGGTGATGTTACTGGCCCTCTTCCGTCTACCTGTCATAGAGACTTCCTATCCACCTACTGCACAAGTGTAGAATGACATCAGTGTGGATATGCAAAGTCCCGCTCTCTTCAGCCTCCTCGGGAAGTAGAGACATTGGTGAACTTTCTTGAATGTGGATGTGTTCTGGGGCCATGAGAGGTTGTGTCCCAGAAGTTTCAAACTTTGCCTTGGTGACAACAAGGAAGAGGTTGTTTGCCTGGCACCAGGCCTCGAGCTCTCCTTCACCTCCTCTCTGTTTTTGGTAATGAGCTCCACCATTGCTGTGACATCAGCGAACTTGGACTACGTGATTGCTCAGTTGTATATCAGCAGAGTGTACACAACCCGGGAGGCATCCATGTTGATGATAGGGAGGGAGGAGCAGTTATTGGGAAGTACAACACCCAGTTGCACAGTGATGCATTTAGATTGAGGAGTAGGAGTTAGCTCATCTCAGCTGCAGAATGGCAGAGTCTTTTTATTCCCCAATTATAAAGTGATTGAGTACAAGAGATTGTCTTACTGCTGGGTGGCACAGTGGTGTGTACAGTAGAGCTTTTGCCTCACATTGTCAGAGTCCTTGAATCAATCCTGACCTGTCTGGGTTCTTAAAATTATCCTCAAGGGTTTCCTTGGTGTCATTAACATCCTCCCAGGTGCTAGCTAGTATGTTAATTCATTGCTATTTGTAGGAGACTGGGAGGTCAGGAGGGAATTCATGAAAGTTTTGACCACAATTTACAAAAAAAAAATATTTTGTAACTGTCAACAGATGGACGACAATTAGGGAAGACTCTGGACTGGTGGAACTGTTTCCATGCTGTATGCTTCTGTGACACTTCAACACTTTTTAAATGGCAAGTGTATTTTCCTTATACACCTAAAGTGAAGCAAACACTCTGCCGGTTGTACATTCATAGGAATGCATTTGCAGTCCAGTGTGCAATCCTCTGAAATGTAACCCCTGTGAAACCATTTAGTGCCCATCGTAATCTCGTTAAGACATAACATGGGGTGGCGGGATCAGTATGTGTACTCAGAATTGAGTTTGCGATCACCATGTACAAAAGATTAAAACGAATGCGATATGATGCTGGCTTGAAGCTGAAGGTAGTTGATTTTGCTAAAGGAGCGAATAATTCTGCAGGTGTTAAGACGTTTAGTATAAACAAGAAACAAGTGAGAGAGTGGAGAAAGGCAGAGGACACACTGAGGGAAATGCCAAAGAATGTGCAAACTGCGGGAAAACATGCCAGTGACTAGAACTAGAAGAAAAAGTTTTAGAGTGGATGAATCACCAGCGACTGTCTGGATACATTGTTACTAGAGAAATGATTCCAGTTCAAGCGTTGAAATGGGCTGAAAAACACCGTGAGGTCAGCGAAAATTTCAAAGTTACACAAAATTGGTGCACCAGATTTATGAATATGATCTTGTGTTGAGACAAAAAACAAAGATTACTCAGAAAATTCTCACAGGGTGTTGTTGTTTACATTTAAGAATGCTGCTGGATGGACGAAGCGGGTTGCTTGAAGTGGGTTAAAGAGGTGTGGCATCAACATCCCGAAAGTTTCAGGAAGGAAAAGTCGCTACTTGTCTGGGACATGTTCAAAACGCATTTGTCAGGTGAGACAAAAGCAGCACTGAAAGCTGAAAATATGGACATTGCAGTCATCCCCGGTGTTTTCATGTCCGTGCTCCAGCTACTAGATGTGAGTTTAAACAAACCATTCAAAGAATTCAAGTGTTGACAGTGGTATGGATTTGACTCAAAAACAGCAAATAAATATGACCTGTATTCCGTGTATGCATTTTTCCAAAGTTGGCACCCTCTGTATAAGCCTACCCCTAATTTTAGGACCAAAACTTAGGGCCAAATTCTTGGCTTATACACTGGAATTTACGGTACTTCACTTATTGCAGGTAAAAGAACCAAACCAAGCTAGAAGGTCAATTTTTTTTTACAAATTTCACTGGCTTATGGGGTATAATGTTATGATGAGAAACTTGCAGTTATTCCATTGGTTTTAATGAAACTTTTAGAGGAATCTCAAAGCACTGCAAGATGAATTCAGATCAAAACAAGAAGTTTTCGGAAATACTTAGCAGTTTAAACCATAAAACATAGGAACAGGATTAGGCCATTGAGTCTGTGCTGCCATTCCATCATAATTGATTTATTATCCTCATTAACCCCATTTTCCTGCCTTCTCTCTGTAACTTTTGACACCCTTAACTAATCATTCCTAGAGAGAAAAGCAGAATTAACATTTCAGTCAACAATCTTTCATCAAAATATGAGACAGATTGGTTTAAGGGAGGGAATTCCATTGCCAGATAATGAGAGGATGTACTTGACTTTGGATCCAGGGAAAGGAGGGGCTCACACAGGCAGAGACTGCAAATATGGAAAGCAGGAAAGTGACATAAACCTTTGAATAAAAAGAAATAAAAATTTTAAATCAGAGGTGCTGACAGCAGGAAATATTGCAAATCAGCATCGAATGCAAAGAGCAAGTGAACATGGCAAAGCTTAAATGGGAAGTTGCCATTTTTTCAGCATTAAATTAATGATTTGAGTAGAATCTAAAATGAAGCAAACACTACAGTATGCCGGGGATTTAAATCAAATGCGCTTTTAGGCAACTATTAAATGTCATGTAGTACACTTAATCCAGGTAAATTTAATCAATGAGCAAAAACAAAAAGACATTTACATAAGACATTCAAATAACCTTTTTATGACAGTTGCACTATTAACTGTAGACAGTTGTGTGAAGCCTTTCGTGTTCCACCATATTTTACTGGCTGATTAAAGGCACAATATTGTATCATGATGCTTTTGCCATCCATAACATTTAACAAGCTTTCAAAAATGCAAATGTAGTACTGGTTATCCATAACACTAATTATAAAAGGCTCTGCAAGTACCTAATGGACACTCTACTAACACTACATGAGTAATTTCTGAATTACCACTTTCAACAGATTTTAACCAATCAAATTCAAACAAGCCAAAAAAAGCACACAACACCGCAAAGTCCAATGTTGATAATCAATATGATACTGGGAAGGGCTCAGAATTTAAAATAAAAGATCACTTAATAAACCTAGTGTCATAGAGGAGATTAGGGTTGAGAGGAAAATGGATCAGACACGATGAAATGACAGAGCAGACTTGATGGGCCAAATGGCCTTAACTAATCACATGACCAATAGCAGATACAATTTAATGAGGATCCACTGCAAATTTAACATCTATTCAAAATAAGCAATAATGTGAGTGTGAGTGAGAGTCTCTCACACACACACACTCACCACAGTCCTCAATTAAATTTGCTGTGCTAGATAATCTTAACAATTACACAATTTCTTTTCTTAGACCATCATTTAAATAGCCGAGATAGTAAACTGTTGAAACATGGGAGAACAAAATATCAGCTGATTTGAGGCTGGAGATACAGCCAGCCTCATAGCTGCTCACTTCTTTTTTGTAAGTGCTGATCTGTTTTTCTCCTATATTGCCAATCTTGTTAGCTCCTGAGAAAAGCAAGAATAAAGGCTAGCTGCACACAGAAAATGCTGGTGGAACGCAGCAGGCCAGGCAGCATCTATAGGGAGAAGAACTGTCGATGTTTCTGGCGACCCAATAAAGGCCAGCAATTTTTTTAAACTGGTGAGAGAATGGAATTAAATAACTATTCAGATGACAGTCTTGCAGCTCCCAGGACTTGCTTTAGGGTTATATATAGAAACACAGAAACATAAAAAACCTACAGCACAATACAGGCCCTTCGGCCCACAAAGCTGTACTGAGCATTTATGTACTTTAAAAATTACCTCCGTTTACCCATAGCCTTTTATTTTTCTAAGCTCCATGTACCTATCCAGAAGTCTCTTAAAAGACCCATCTCTGCCTCCACAACTGTTGCCTTATCTGGGTTGAACTCCATCTGCCACTTCTCAGCCCAGTTTTGCATCCTATCAATGTCCCGCTGTAACCTCCAACAGCCCTCCACACTATCCACAACACCTCCAACCTTTGTGTCATCAGCAAATTTACTAACCCATTCCTCCACTTCCTCATCCAGGTCATTTATAGTGTCTGGACTTAAAATTGATATTGATGTTGTTTAAGAAGACAGGTTCCCCAGCACTAATCCCACAATCTGTGGGATCTGTCCCACAGTCTCTAACAGTTTCTTCCTCCAGGCTATGAAAATTCTGAACCACATTGTCTAAGAGAGTGCCTGGAGCAGTATACTGATGTATATTTAATTGTCTGTTGAATGTGCACTTTATGTCAACTTGTTCATCTACAGAATAATTTTTTAATGTTAATATTATTGTTTGGGTAATGGGGTGGAGACACATTTCTACCAAAGGTGGTGTGGGGTAATTCTTCTCTCTGCTAATCTGCAGGTATAGATGGCTGAAAGAAAAAAACTTTCCTTTATATAGAACCTTTTCAAGTCTTTAGGGGTGTTCTAATTTATTTCCTAGTAAGTTACATCTAAAATTTCACCATTTATCAGACAATAAATCATTGCAACAAGTTGGAATATGACATCATTCCATATATACCAATTAAATATACTTTAGAAAATTGCTTATGAGCATCACTAGCAAGACTGATATTTATTTACCACCCCCAGCCTACACTGCTGGAGAAGTTGGCATTGGTCCTTTCTGAATCATAGCTGTTCCAGAAGTGAAAGGTGAAGATACTCCCACAATGCTATTAGGAATTCCACAACTTTAATGTCACGAAGAAGCAGGATGAATAAGTAATCAGTTGAGACCTTGGATGAATTTGACTAATGGACAAATGTCAGCCAGGAAATTGCATTAAAGTTTTCTACTGTTTCTCGAATTGGGCCACAGCATATTTATATCTGCTGTTTTGGCACAGAATATTCTACTCAAACTAAGTGGGAGGGTAAGCTAAAAAAGGGAGATGCAGGGATTGTAGACCGATGGCAGCAAAGCCAGGAAATTTTATTTTCAAAGTAGAAAACTAAATTATCATGTGCTATAAATAGAATGTTATTTCCAGCACAACATAAAGAGAAACAAAGTTCAAAGTTCAAAATGCATTTATTATCAAATTATGTTATGCTACATACAACCTTGAGATTCGTCTCCCTTTCAGGCAGTCAAAAAAAAAGAAACCCAGTATAATCTGTAAAGACCGTCAAAGATCCAAATGTTCAATATAAAAAGAACAAACCGTGCAAACAATAAGAAAACAAATAACATTCAGGAGTAAAGTTCATGAAAGTGACTTCACAGACACGAAGCCAGTCAACACTGCAGCGGGTCCAGGAGCCAATCAGGGGTAGGCAACAGCCTCAGTTCAGAGCAGAGATCAGTAAACCGTGCTGAGACAAGTTACCGTTCTCTGTAAATTCTGCAGAATGTTGTGCAGGAATATCCCAGGAGATCAGCAGTTTCTCAGAAGCTCAAAAACACCCCATCTGGCCAAAACAATCATTCCATGATCAAAGTCACTTAGATCACGTATCTTCCCCATTCTGAAGTTTGATCTGAACAATAGCTAAACTTCTTGACCACGTCTGCAGGTTTTCTATACCAAGTTGCTGCCACGAATGGCTGATGTGGGTTAACAAACTGGTGTACAGGTGTATTTAATAAAGTGGTCACTGGGTCTTTATCAATAAAAGAGAAACAGAAGAATTTTTAATTGGAATAAGCCCTTAGTATGCTGATCATTCAGCTTAAATGCAAATACATTTGTAGGTCAATAATATCCTGGTTCCAACAAATATTTTAATTTAATCTGGGAGCATATTTTGTTCCCTCAGTTGTATATACCCAAATACCGTCAGTTAGGAATAGCTGAATGAAACAGTTAGTCACTATATTAATTTAACAGTTAATATTTCAGCTTGAAAATTTTTTGCAATTATTATTTTTAGAAGACATTGCCAGCGTAATTGTTGTCCAGCTGAACAGTGGAATATTTATAACATTTTAAATAAATTACCATGAACCAGTTGAACTCCAATTTATAGCAACAAATAGTATATTCAGAAAACTCCCCTTGACTTTCGACTTGAGGACGACAATGAAGTGGAACAACAGATTCTGGTTCTTTGGCATGGAGTAGATGGGCCGAAGGGCCTGTCTGTGTGCTGTGGTTTCCTCTGACTCTATTTGTACACCCTCCTTAGTTTTATCTAAATAAGGTGGATAACTGGAAAACTAGTAAGCATGGAATAATAGCCATATTATGGCGATTCAATTATCTCTTCAATGTGTCTAAAAAGGTATTGATGATTTGCAGTATTAACTGTGACCTGTATTTCCCTTCAGGGCACCTTTTGCACTGGCAGTAATTCATTTATTCACATTAGGTTGTAGTACAGCTCAAGAGCAGACTCAAATGCAACTCTAAATCTTTCTTTATATCAATGGTATTTCAGCACCAACTGTAGAGCTTAAGACAGACAGCAATTTACATTCAGATAGCATTTCATGGTCACATCCTCCAGGTTATTCCAAACCTCTTCTGTGTCTGAACAAGTCCTATGCAGAACAATGTACTGAGATGACTGGCCAGTGGTCCCACGGAAAAAACATACCCAACTTAAAAAATTAGGAGCAGGCATAAACCAGTCAGCTCAGGAAAATGCCCTGGCGTTTCATTAAGATAATTGATCTGATTACAACCTTATCTTCACATTCCCATGTAATCCTTTACTCCTTTGTTTGACAAAAAATTATCGTCAACAGACAGTGGCAGCAGAGTGTTTGAACATTTTTACACAGAGCTGTAAGCGTTTCAAAGGTTCAGGGAAAAAACTTCATCTCGGCCTCAAATGAGTGATCCTGAGTTCCAATGTTTCCTGAGATTCCTACCAGCTTTAAGACACTACCATCTTGGTACCGAAGAAAAACAAGACAACGTGTCTTGATGACAACTGCCTGGTTGTTCTGACATCCACCATCGTGAAGTTCTTTGAGACGCTGGTCATGGTAAACATTAACTCCATCCTCCCAGTCAACCTTGACCAGCTGCTATTTGTCTACTGCCCAAACAGATCCACAGAGAGATTTTATTCCAGCTCCATCTATGAATGACGCCACTGCAATGGGCCATATCATGAATAATGATGGAGTACTGGAAGGAGTGAAAGAGAGAGAGCTTTCCCTCACTGTCAGCAAAACAAAAGAGCTGGTCATTAACTTCAGGAAGGGTGGCAGCGCAAACGTTCCTGTTTAGATCAGTGGCACTGCACAAGTCGTCGAGGTACGACATACGAAGGCTATCTTAAAGGTGAAAAAGTAATTCCAGTTGAGGTTAGAGACAGAGTCAGATGCACGTCAGCTCTGGCAGGGGTTTCAGGCTGTTCTTACAAAACGAAACCCAACATCAGGAATGTCTGTGATGTTTCACTCTCAGATGCGCTCAACACCTTTTAGGCACGCTTTGAAAGGGAGAATAAAACTACACTTGTGCGACTCCCTGCCACATCCAGCCACCCTGTGATCTCTGTCTTTAAGGCCGACGTCAAAACATCTTTCAAGAGGCTGGACCCTCGCAAGGCATCAGGCCACGATGGTTGACCTGGTAGAGCTCTAAAAACCTGTGCCAACTAACCAGTGGGAGTGTTTAAGAACACCTTTAATCTCTCACTGCTGCGGTTAGAATTTCCTTCAAGAGGGTGACTATCAGACCAGTGCCCAAGAGCAGGATGAGCTGCCTCAACAATTATCACCCAGTGACGCTCACAACTACTGTGATGAAGTGCTTTGCGAGGTTGGTCATGGCTAGAATCAACTCCTGCCTTCGCATGGACCTGGACCTGCTGGAAAATGCCAATTGCCACAATAGGTCTACAGCGGATACAATCTCACTGGCTGGATAACAGTAACACCTGCATCATGCTGCTATTTGTTGATTCAACACAATCACACCCTCACTTCTAATCAACAACCTCCAAAACCAGGGCCGTGCAACTGGATCCCTGACTTCCTTACTGGGAGACCACAGGTTGTGCAGGTTGGAAATAACATCTCCTCCTCCTCACTGCATGCTTAGCCCACTGCTCTACTCTCACTACAGCTCAAACACCATCTATAAACTTGCTGATTGTTGGCAGGATTTCAGATGACGTGTAGGAGGTGTACAGGAATGAGACAGATCAGCTGGTTGAGTGGTGTTGTAACAACAACCTTGCACTCAGCATCAATAATACCAAGGAATTCTGGGTTTTCTGGTAAGATGGCAGCACTTGCAAGCACAGAGGCCTCTCAGTAGACCAACAAAGGTGCTTCTTCCTTTGCAAAATTTGTTTTTAACAATTGCAGGACATTTCCACTACAAGAATATCAGATACTCCTGGCTCCATCAGTGAGCTGCTCGTTGAGTGAAGTAGCTGGACTGGTATCGACAGTGGAGCTGGCCAAGGAATCGAAAGTGCTGTCCAGGGGGTTGGAGAAGGAGCTGGCCGGGATTGCAGGAAAGGAGCCCATTAGGATGTCGGAGAATCCTGTTTGGGTTTGGAGGAGCTGACCTAGATGCAGACTGTGTCGCTGCCGCTACTCAGAAATATTGCAGTTGGTGCAGATTGTCTTGGATACTTCACTTGTGATTGCAAGACTCTGATGAACAGTGATAATGTAAGTTGCGGAAGGTCTGTTACCTTTGTCTAGTGGAGGGACAGTGGATATGGGTGCCGTGTAGCCTCAGTTGTTGTGAGAACTGGGCCCCAAGCCTCAGGTTTACTTGCTGCTGCAGACCAGGTGAGAGGCACGGAAGTGCTACAGAGTGGTTGAGCTCAGCTGGGACCTGGCCTCTCCCATCAGTACTGCCTTCCTGTGTCGAGCAGTGTAATGACATTCTGAATTGCAAACTTCATTTGATTTTTAATTTGAACTAATTGTGGACTTCAGGAAAGGGAAATTGAGGGAACACACACCTGTCCTCATTGAGGAATCAGAAGAGGAAAGGGTGAGCTTGGGTGTCAAGTTCCTGGGTGTCAATACTTGGCCCATCTTGGGCCAAATATACAGATGTAATTACAATTACAAAGGAGGCTATACTTTATTAGGAGTTTGAGGAGAATTGGTATGTCACTAATGTTATGATCCAGCAACAATGAATATATAAATGAGACAGGTTTTTTATAACAAATAAAACATTTATTAAACACTGCTAAAAAAAAACCAAAAGTAAACAAACGACTAACTTAACCGGAAGTCGGCTGCAACATGGCAGCTCGAACAGTTCTTAAAGCGAGAAATGCAAACTCAGTTCTTTAAAGTAGTATTGCAAAAAGTCCAAGATGATTTACACAGTCGGTTAAGGAGAGATTTTCCTTGAAGTAATTAAGTCCTCTTTCGCGACGTTACGGCTGATCCCAGCCAAAGTATGCTTTGCCGAGGGATTTACGATTGAAAGAAATGTAAAGACCTTTCCTTGACAAAACTCTGCATCCAACTCTTTCTATTCTTTTTTGGCAAAGCAGGAGTTATCATGGACACAGGTTACTAATTCCTCATACGAAGATTAAATAATGGTCGAATCAGTTTCACCATCAACATTAATTTTCCTCGATCCTTCAGCTTCCTGAACTTCGACAACTCTTCACTCTTCCCTGGACTGAACTGAACTGGCAGTATTG
The DNA here is from genome assembly GCF_030144855.1 of Hypanus sabinus. Taxonomy (NCBI): domain Eukaryota; kingdom Metazoa; phylum Chordata; class Chondrichthyes; order Myliobatiformes; family Dasyatidae; genus Hypanus; species Hypanus sabinus. The sequence continues at coordinate 25,770,409 of NC_082715.1, forward strand.
TAGCAAAACTGCCGGCAATAACCTTTCAGACTTAGGCAGAAAGTAAAACTCCACTTTAAAACAAAACTGCATCATAACATTGAATACGCAGCAGAACAGAGTCACTGAATGAATTCAACCACAAATTGCCCGCGTCACAGGAAGGGGTTCTCCTTTTATACCCTGTTGAAAAAAACTATCAGATGACCTCTCACTGGCGGGAAAATTACATCATGCCACCATCACAAGACCTTTACCTCATGCCCAGCATAGCCTCAACTACATCATGGTCATGTGACAGGCACAAGATACCCACGGGTATGTAACACTAAAAACACCTGCAAGTTTCTATAGATGTACCATAACAGCATTCCAACTGATCGCATCACTGTCTGGAATGGAGGGTGGGGCCAAATCTGTAGAAAGTTTCAAATTCAGCCAACTCCATCGTGGGAAATAGTCTTCCCAGCATCCTGGTCATTTTCTAGAAATGATGCCTCATTCAGGACCCCCATCAGCTAGGACTGTAATTGTGTACTGTAATTTATTTTATTTATCTATTATTATTATTTATTCTTCTATATTATGTATTGCATTGAACAGCCGCTGCTAAGTTAACAAATTTCACAACACACGCCGATGATAATAGACCTAATTCTAATTCTGATTCAGACACGCCTCACTGCTACCATCAGGGAGAAGGTACAGGAGCCTGAAGGCACACATTCAATGTTTCAGGAACAGCTGGTCTGTGGCCTTGCAGCTCCCCCACCATCGGTCTCGTCAATGAACTGCAGTATTTTATATTACCAATGGCCAACAGGGTCTTGCGATCACAAGAGAAATGTTGAATACAAACACTGGCATTGTTTGTTGGACCATGCACCACTTCCAACGGCTTCTCCCCTGGTTGCCTGTAGCAAGTGAAGACACGATGAGCACTAAGCCTATGCAGTGCAGTTCCTCTGCTATTTAGCAACTCGCTAGCGAGGGAGACTTCTAGTCCTTGGTTTCCTTAATATTTCACAGTGTCTTGCGATATTAAGACAAAAAGAATTGACAATTATACCATTGGTTGGATCTGGAGAGGCTGCTGGTCAGACCAAAATCTGACCAGAACATCAATCTCCTGGCTGGGAGAGGTTACAGCTCGGATATGGAATAAAATGTGCATAAGTCTGTAAATACCAGCATGGAATGACAACGTAAACAGCATTATAAAAAGTGGTTTAAAGTGTTTACAGTGCCATGCAATGATTGAGTTAATAAAATAGTGGGAGTGGGGTGGTAACTGGAATGATTGATCAGATTAACTGACTGGGGGAAGAAATTCTAAGATAGTGTGAAGTTTTTGTTTCAATTACCCTATACAAGGGAGTTTTTGGAAAAGTAAGTTTTCAGGGTGGGTAGTGTCTGCAATGATTTGTCCTACCCGGTCCTTTGTGCTGGACACAAGCAAGTTCTGTAGTGATGGTAGACAGTAGCCAATGACTTTTTTTTACTGACCTGACAATTCACTGTAGTTTCCATATATCGTGAGAGGATGCTGCACCAGACGAGTTAGTAATTGCTGACGAGAGGATGGCAGTGTACAATTGCACCAGTATGTTCAAGGGAAGACAGAATTTTATTAGCTGTGGCAAGAAGTCTTTTGTTAATGAAGGAGGTGTTAAAACAGTGCTCACTATAGAATTGCTGATGACGAGTAAGTCGAGAGGGGACACATTTCTCCTGAAATTGATAATGTATCTCCACAGTTTTGAAGGCAATCAGCTCCAAGTTGTTGTGACTGTACCAGGACACTAGCTCATTAACTTCCTGGTGGGACTTGGATTTGTCACCTCTGGTGATTAGTCCAATGACAGTGGTGTCGCCCGCAAGTTTGGCGACTTTAACTGATGCATCATTAGAAACAAAGTCATTGGAGAATAGGGGAAAGAAATGAGAGGGGAAGGTACACACCCATATGGCACGCCTGTGCTGACCGAGCAGGATGAGATGTTCTTGCCTATACTCATATGCTGCCTTGTGTCAGAGAGAGAATTTGCGATCCACCATTACTAGTTTTTAAAAGAGTAATAATTCTCCGTATATCTTCCTGTCTATATCTCTCAGCACTTTATTAAGTTCACTTACTGTCTTCTGACTGTACATATATATAAAACCAAACAAATCAACATTGCTCTAGACAATAGTGCACCCACAAAATATACATCACACATAGTACAAAAAACATAACACTACCACAAGCAAGTTAATAAAATATTGTCCTAGTGACGAGACCTTGGTGTGGTGGCAGGGTATTCGTTAGTCTCACAGCCTGAGGGAAGAACCTGGCAGTCCTAGTTCTGATGCTCCTATACCTTCTTCCTGAGGGTGGGGGTCAAAGAGATTGTGGGATAGGTGGAAGCGATCCTTAGCAATGCTTCAGGCCCCTTGCAGATAACACTCCTGGTAACTGTCACAAATAGGGGAAGGAGACACTGGCGATCCTTTCGGCAGTTTTCACTATCCTCTGCGGGAACTTGGGGTCCAACGCCTTTCAGCTTCTGTATCAATGATGCAGTCAGACAGGACATGCTCAATGGTTTTTAGAAAGGGGGCAGAGAGACTTGCATGCCTCAATCTCCTCAAAGCGTAGACGCTGCTGTGCCTTCACAACTAATGAGGTAGGGCCGTGGGTCCAGCTTAGATTGTCCATTATGTGCACATCGATGAGTTTTGTGCTTTTCACTCTCTTAATGTGGAGCCAGTGATGTGCAACAGATTGGTCAATGGGCACTTTCCAGAAGTCCACAATCACCTCTTTCATCTTGTCCACGTTGAGACTCAGGTAGTTGAGCCTCTTTCCCTCTCCTCTCTCTGCCGCTTCATAGTTGTTGCTGATGAGGCCACCACTGTTGAACATCAATGAGCTTAATGATGCTGTTTGAGCTGGACGTGGCAGTGCAGTCTAAGTCAGAAGCAGGAACAGCAGCAGACTGAGCACATAACCCCTGGAGGGGGTGGCAGCAGTGCGTATGAGGCAACGTTTTCCAGATGGGACAGGACTGAGTGGAGAGCTGAGGCTATGGCTTGATGTCCGGTTTAAGCAGTAGGGGAACTGGAAAGAGTTCAATGCTACTTGGAAGGTGGGATTTTATATGATCCAATTGTAACCATCCCTCACTCTTCAGAACTCTAGCAGGGACAAGTGAAGTCAATTCTACCTTTCCTCAACAAGGAAATATTAACCCAGCAAGCTTTCTCCAACCTTATTTCAAACCACATACTGTATATCCTTCCTTGAGGGATATTAATACTATATATCACACTTTTGATATGGTCTCCCCAATGTCCTTTCTAACAGAGGCAGTGTCAGATTTATTATCAACAGCATATCATAAAGTGTGTTGTTTTGTGGCAGTAGTATAATATAAACTCTAAATTAAGTGTATAAAAATAAATAAGAAGTGCAAAAAGAGAGGGGCAAAAATACTGGGGAGGTGTTCATGGATCCACTGTCCATTTAGAAATCTGATGGCAGAGGAGAAGAAGCTGTCTCTGAGAGATTGAGTGTGTGTTTTCAGTCCCCTGTGCCTCTTCCTCGAGAAGGGGGCATGTTCTGGGTGATGGTGGTCCTTAATGATGGATGCCGCCTTTCTGAGGCATCACCTTTTGAGGGTGTCCAGGATGCTGGGGAGGCCAGTGTCCACGATGGAGCTGGCTGAGTTTACAACTTAATGCAGCTTTTGCCAATCCTGTGCAGAGGCCTCTGCGTACCAGACAGCGATGCAACCTGTTCTCCTCAAGCTTCCAAATGAAATATAGCCGCTGTCATGCCTTCTTTGTAATTGTACCAATATGTTGGGCCCAGCATTGACTTCCAGGAATTTGAAACTTCTCACCCAATTCTGCAACTGCTCTATATCCCACTGTATTCTTTGCTAGGCTTCCATGTTGTCTACAACACCTGCAAACTTACTAACCGATCCATCTACATTTTTATCCAGATCATTTATAGTGCATACATCACAAACAAGAGGGTCCAGTACATCTCTCTTTGGAACACCACTAATCTCAGACCTTCAGGCAGAATAAGTGTCTTTGACCACTACCCTCATACTTACCAAACATACCTCCAAACTTATAACTTGTTACATCTTGCATTTGCTGCAGCCAAAGCAACACATTTCCTGACACACATCAGTGATATTAAATGGATTCTGATTCTGTCTTTATCCAAGTTATCCATATAAACTGTAAAAAGATGAAGCCCCAGCATTATATCTTACTCTACAGAATCAGAAAATGTCTCATTTAGACCTGAACTCCGTTTCCTATAAGCTAGTTGATTTCAAACTACTCCAATGTTACCTCATACATCATGTACTTTCAGTTTCCACAATTAACTTTTTTTTTACAGAAAATAATTGAGGAACAAAATTAAATTGTAAGTTTTTGCTTTTAATCGTTTACCTACTTAAAAAAAAATCTATTCCAAGGGTGTTTTGATCAGCAGACATACGTATGTATAGTGAACATATCAGTTCCCTGATCCCACATGAAATTATCAGGTGGATTTTAGGGTGCACCATGGTTCCTTCCTTTGTTTTCATCAACTTCAACCTAACCATACCCTCTTCTTCACTTCCTATGACTAGAAGATGAGCTAGTAGCGGACTCAGATCCAAGTAGCTGTTAAAGCTTCTGCGATCCAAAGTCAAGAAGGAGGTATAAAACATATTGCTTACAGTGCTTTATTAAATGTTACAAGGGCAACAAAGAACAAGAAGCATTGAGAGAACAAAGAGCAGACTAAAAACTAGTCATGGTCTTCTCATACTCAGACAATAGCTAACAATATTTCATTGATAACAATTAACCTACTTTATAAAATAGCCCCTCTAAGAGGACCATTTTGGAGGCTTGTATGCCTCAATGACCCAGAGAGCTATGGTGGCTCGAGTCAGGGCCTTGTGACTTCTTGGTAGGGTCACTCATGCCAAACAGGCCAAAAGGTAGAGGCCAGACTAAGAGTGACTCACCGCTCCCCAAGTTCAAGGGGTTCACAACCCTGACTGGTCAAAAAAAAACTGTTACAGAAACAGCAATGAAGAATCCTTCATCTGTGATCAATGGTATGGACAGAGAGAGATGGAGGATCTTCACTGCTGCCCGAAACACCAGCAGCATGAAGGGCAGTAAGTAAAGAAGATAGCCCAATAATGCAGCATGACATCTGTTTCTTAGAATTAATTTTCGAGAAAAATGCAGAAGCAATTCTACTGTAATTGCTGGAAAATTAACTGAACAATTACATGCATATGGGTGATTATATAAAAAAACAAGCAAACAAAGGAAAGTTACTCTACAAGAAAAATAACAGTTCTACACCACAATCCAATATAGCCAGAGTGAGCCGGAGGTCAAGTCAGTTGCTGGTGCTTGAGGTTACTCCAAGATGTGGCTTGAGATCCACATTGTTTGGGGGATTCACAAAATTGCTTATGGGTATATCAAACTTCAGACGATCTTATTCAATAAGTAAAACATAACTTGCACTATGAAGAAAATAGAAGAGACTGTCAAAAGCCAATAAAATATTTATCATAGTCCAGAAGTCACATCATCTGAAACATGATTGGAGAATTATCTTTGAAAAGATGTTTACCTCACAGCTGGCTTCAGTTGAAAGCTTCCCTATTAACATGTCTGTAATTGCTCTGCACCATGAAGGAACATGGATGATCTGAAAATGGATTTTTGTGCACTTTCGCTCCATTTCAAATCCAGGAGGGCACTTAGAGCATAGTTAGGAAATCTGCTCTCTCCATCCCCCCGCAAAATAAATTTACTTTCACTCCATTAAATTAAATGAAGTACTTATTTATGTCTAAGAGTTTAACTTATGTGAATCTAAAGAACTCATTTCTTTGTCTTTTTGCGGTCACTGATATGAAAAGCATACAACACAATGACCTCTGTACACCTGAATAAAGGTTTTGCTATTGTTTCTGAACAGCACAACTTAAAGCCATCAATCACGTGGCTGCGTTAGACAGAGCAGTGATTCACGTTTTGCTTATTTTGCTCTTGAAGATAACAGCACGAAATAAGCTGCTCTGTTAACTGGCATGCAACAATTCACGGAGCACGTCGACTGGATTAACATAAAGCAGTGATTACAATATGAGACAGGAATGAACTTTACCACCCATTTTAATGCAGGGCTTATCACAATGCTGGTACAGGCAGTTACTACTTTTAAAATCTAGCTAGACTGGATGATTTATGCACCAGAAATGGAACAAAAATTGCCCTTATATGCTATGGGATGGCAAGATCCCTGGAGTCAATCCTGCAGCCTGACTGCAAAGTAACAGTCCAAAAAAAAATTTCAGTACACAGAAGACAAAAGCTCTTGTATTGTGATATTACGTCATGCAACAAAGTTTATGCAATAAAGTTATTTTCTTTTGCTTCTCAATGAAAGTGAGAAAATTAAATGATTTTATCGTGGGAACAACATTTACAACCTATTAAACAAAACAATAAAAAACTGACTCGGCATGACTATCAAATTCTGGTGATAAACAGAGTTAATTGCTTAAATGATAAAATTAATGAGATCAATTATACATCCTGGAATATTTAGAATTAATATTAACTTGGATATCCACCTGCCATGCAAAAATTTGTCCTTCTGCTCTAAAATCTCGCCACCATATCACATGCCATTCAGATAATTGGGATCTCAGTTCCAAATGAATTATGATGCAAACGCCGCTTCAGAAAATTAATAAATCACCATTTTTTCTGGTTAAATTCCTACCTTTCAAGAAGATACAAAATGAGTCTAGCACTAAAGAACAAAACAAATAAGCTTTGCAGTTACAACAATTTTGCTAGTTAATTTTTACCTGTGGAATCGTGTGTCTTTCACACAATCATACAGCCATTTCCAGTGCCAAAATAGTAACAACCATTATATTTCAACAATGATGGAATGCTATGTGAACATATTTGAATATAACTCAGCATGGATATAATTTGTGGCCACAATTTGTTTGGATAGCATTATGAACAGAACAGAATTAATAAAATCTCTGACATCTGGATGCTTTCAAGAAGGAGCTAGATAGATATCTGATGGATAGGGGAATCAAGGGATATGTTGACAAGGCAGGGACTGGGTATTGATAGTGAATGATCAGCCATGATCTCAGAATGGCGGTGCAGACTCGAGGGGCCGAATGGTCTACTTCTGCACCTATTGTCTATTGTCTATCCCAGAATAAGATCAGGGACAATATGTGGAAATTAAATTACTGAGATGGACTCAATTTTCTTTCATAAATGAACATTTTCTCCCCACTTGTCATCTCCAGACCCAAAGTTCTAAAAATGAAAAACTGAGTTGAATTCACCAGTTCACAGGCTCTTTTGCAGGACTCGGTCTTCTGGATTAACTTCTTATATATGAAAACCAAGACAGAGATGGTGGGGCAGCTGGTGATGAAGAAGCAGAAAGTCAGTAGAAGGACGTGGTCAGATTAGAACTAGCAGAGGAAAAGCATGGTACGGAAGTTTATGGTGAATGCACTTTTCGAGTGAATATAAAAGCAAAGATGTAATGCTGAGACTTTATAAGGCCTTGGTCAGGCAACGTTCAGAGTAAGGTGAGCAGTTCTGGGCCCCAAATCTAAGAAAGGATGTGTTGGCATTGGAAAGGATCCAGAAGATGTTCCTGGGATCCTGGGAAGATGATGTTCCTGGGATTTCTCTTCAAGGAGCAGTGCCTCAGGAAAGTGGCATCCATGATTAAGGATCCTCACCACCCAGGACATGCCCTCTTGTCGTTGCTACCATCAGGAAGTTGGTACAGAAGTCTGAAGGCACACACTCAATTATTCAGGAACAGCTGTTTCCCTTCTGCCAATTGACTTCTAAAGGAATTTATTTTGCCAGAGGGTGGGTGAATCTGTGGAATTCACTGCCACGGATAGCTGTGGAGGCCAAGTCATTGAGTAGATTTAAAGCCGAGGTTGTTAAGTTGTCAAAGGTTACATGCAGAAGGCAAGAGATTGAGGTTGTGAAGGATAATTAATCAGACACGGTGGAATGGCGGTGCAGACTCAATGGGCCAAGTGGCCTAATTCTGCTCCTATGTCATTGCATTGCAGTATGCCTATATTAAGAAAAGAAACCACCAGTGATTTAGAAACAGTGATGAATATAATGGCATAATGGATATATAGTGGCATTAATCACTTTTATGCTCCTTCTCCACATGTTATCTGTAGTTTATCCTGAAACAGATGGTATAATTTGGTGACATTCTCCTTGATGATATTAATGCTCGAAGGGAAGTCAACAATAGCTGAAACATCTAGGTAATTGGTGGTCCCAGTGCAGTGACGAACATGGAAGAAATGCCTTGAGAATATCACTGTACCTGCAGTTCATCCTTCATGAAATTTCTCATGCAATCAATGAAATGTCATTAAAATCAAAAAGGAATTCCATTTTTCATCACTTCATTGAATTAAACTATGACACTGTATTGGGCAGCACAGTACCGCGGTGTTTAGCGTAACGTTGTTACAGTGTCAGTGATCGCCATCGGGGTTCAATTCCCCCCACTGCCTCCAAGGAGTTTTTAATGCTCTGCCTAAGACCACGTTCGTTTCCTCTGGGTGCTCTGGTTTCCTCCCACATTCCGAAGACATACAGTGGGGGTTTCTATGTCATGGGCATGCTATTTGGTGCTGGAAGCATGGCAACACTTCCAGGCAGCCAAACACAATCCCTGTTGATTTGTTTTGATGCTTAGGAGGTATTTCACTATATGTTTCAATGCACATGCGACAAATAAAGCTAATCTTTCTAATCATCTGAAAGGAACAACTAGCAGAGGATACAACAAATCTAAAGAGGTCTGAATGTGCCTGCCACCCAGCATGAAGGAAAGATCATGAAGATACCTTCACTATAGTAAAGGGTGTCTCTTCATCAACTTCTCAACTGCAATTTGGACTTGGCTGTATATGGTGGCCTTGGCAGCAACAACCACTTCTTATAAGTGAATGAATGAATCAAATAAATTTGAGAGAGTTCAGGAGTCGTTAACCCCTTTATAACAACATAAGTTACAGGAGCAAATTAAGCCATTTGTCCAATTGAATTATGATATATACCATATAACTATTACAGCATGTAAACAGGCCATCTCGGCCTTTCTAATCTGTGCCGAACGCTTACTCTCACCTAGTCCCACTGACCTGCACTCAGCCCATTAGCCTCCATTCCTTTCCTGTCCATATACCTATCTAATTTTACTTTACAAGACAATATTGAAACTGCCTCCACCACTTCTATTGGAAGCTCGTTCCACACAGCTACCACTCCCTGAGTAAAGAAATTCCCCCTCATGTTACCCCTAAACTTTTGCCCCCTAACTCTCAACTCATGTCCTCATTTGGAAATCCCCTACTCTCAATGGAAAACTCTCATGTCAACTCTATCTATCCCCCCATTATTTTAAATACCTCTATCAAAGTCCCCCCTCAACCTTCTACGCTCCAAAGAATAAAGACCTAATTTATTCAATCTTTCTCTGTAACTTAGGTGCTGAAACCCAGGTAACTTTCTAGTAAATCTCCTCTGTACTCTATTTTATTGATATCTTTCCTATAATTCAGTGACCAGAACTGTACATAATACTCCAAATTTGGCCTCACCAATGCCTTGTACAATTTTAACATTACATCCCAACTCCTATACTCAATGCTCTGATTTATAAAGGCCAGCATACCAAAAGCTTTCTTCACCTCCCTATCCACATGAGATTCCACCTTCAGGGAACTATGCACCATTATTCCTAGATCACTCTGTTCTACTGCATTATTCAATGCCCTACCATTTACCATGTATGTCCTATTTTGATCAGTCCTACCAAAATGTCGCACCTCACACTTATCAGCATTAAACTCCATCTGCCATCTTTCAGCCCACTCTTCTAACTGGCCTAAATCTCTCTGCAAGCTTTGAAAACCTACTTCATTATCCACAATGCCACCTGTATTAGTATCATCTGCATACTTACTAATCCAATTTACCACCCCATCATCCAGATCATTAATGTATATGACAAACAACACTGGACACAGTACAGATCCCTGAGGCACACCACTAGTCACCAGCCTCCAACCTGACAAACAGTTATCCACCACTACTCTCTGGCATCTCCCATCCAGCCACTGTTGAATCCATTTTACTACTTCAATATTAATACCTAAAGATTGAACCTTCCTAACAAACCTTCTGTGCGAAACCTTGTCAAAGGCCTTACTGAAGTCCATATAGACAACATCCACTGCATTACCCTCATCAACTTTCCTAGTAACCTCTTCAAAAAATTCAATAAGATTTGTCAAACCTGACTTTCCACGCACAAATCCATGTTGACTATTCCTAATCGGACCCTGTCTATCCAGATAATTATATATACCATCTCTAAGAATACTTTCCATTCATTTACCCACCACTGATGTCAAACTTACAGGCCGATAATTGCTAGGTTTACACTTAGAATCATTTTTAAACAGTGGAACAACATAAGTAATACAGCAATCCTTTGGCACCATCCCCGTTTCTAATGACATTTGAAATATTTCTGTCAGAGCCCCTGCTATTTCTACACTAACTTCCCTCAAGCTCCAAGGGAATATCCTGTCAGGACCTGGAGATTTATCCACTTTTATATTCCTTAAAATCACCAGTACTTCCTCCTCTTTAATCATCATATTTTCCATAACTTCCCTACTTGTTTCCCTGACCTTACACAATTCAATATCCTTCTCCTTAGTGAATACCGAAGAAAAGAAATTGTTCAAAATCTACCCCATCTCTTTCGGCTCCACACATAGCTGTCCACTCTGATTCTCTAAGGGACCAATTTCATCCCTCACTATCCTTTTGCTATTAATATAACTGTAGAAACCCTTTGGATTTATTTTCACCTTACTTGCCAAAGCAACCTCGTATCTTCTTTTAGCTTTTCTAATTTCTTTAAGATTCTTTTTACATTCTTTATATTCCTCAAGCACCTCATTTACTTCATTCTGCCTATATTTATTGTAGATCCCTCTCTTTTTCCAAACCAAGTTTCCAATATCCCTTGAAAACCATGGCTCTCTCAAACTTTTAACCTTTCCTTTCAATGTTGCTCCACCATTTCATCATGACTGATTCAACTTACATCTGAGCTCCAATCTCCAGCCTCCCCATGACCCCAATATCCCTTCTTGCCCTAACCAATCAAGAATCTATCAATCTCCATCTTAAATATACATAAAGACTTGGCCTCCACATCTGCCTGTGACAAAGAATTACACAGATTCGCCACTCTCTGGCTAAAGAAATTCTTCTTAATCTCCATTCAAAAAGGGCACCCTCTATTTTTTGGCTGTGTCCTCTAGTCTTAGACTCTCCCACCACAGGAAACATCCTCTCCACATATACTCTATCAAGGCATTTCACCATTTGATAGGTTTCAATGAGGTCACACCTCATTCTTCTTCATTCTAATGAATACAGGCCCAGTGCCATCAGACTCTCTTCATATGATAAGCCATTCAATCCTGCAATCATTTTCACGAACCTCTTTTGAACCCTCTCCAGTTTTAGCACATCCTTTTGAAGGCAAGGGGCCTAAACCTGCTCATAATACTCCATGAGATCTTGCCAGTGCTTTATAAATTCTCAACATTACATCCTTGCTTTTATATTGTAGTCCTCTTGAAATGAATGCTAACATTGCCTTTGCCTTCCTCATCACTGACTCAACCTGCAAACTAACCTTTAGGGAAACGTACAAATAAGCTGGATGAACTCAACAGGTCGGGCAGCATCCGTTGAAACGAGCAGTCAACGGATGCTGCCCAACCTGCTGAGTTCATCCAGCTTGTTTGTACGTCTTGATTTGACCACATCATCTGCAATGTACTTTGTGTTAACCTTTAGGGAATCCTGCACAAAGACTCTCAAGACTATTTGGACCGCAGTTTGTTTGTATTTTCTCTCCATTTAACCATATAACCACATAACAATCACAGCACAGAAACAGGCCATCTCGGCCCTCCTAGTCCGTGCTGAACTCTTAATCTCACCTAGTCCCACCTACCCGCACTCAGCCCATAACCCTCCACTCCTTTCCTGTCCATATACCTATCCAATTTTACCTTAAATGACACAACTGAACTGGCCCCTACTACTACTACTACAGGAAGCTCATTCCACACAGCTATCACTCTCTGAGTAAAGAAATACCCCCTCGTGTTTCCCTTAAACTTCTGCCCCCTAACTCTCAAATTATGTCCTCTCGTTTGAATCTCCCTTACTCTCAATGGAAACAGCCTATTTACGTCAACTCCATCTATCCCTCTCAAAATTTTAAATACCTCGATTAAATCCCCCCTCAACCTTCTACGCTCCAATGAATAGAGACCTAACTTGTTCAACCTTTCTCTGTAACTTAAGTGCTGAAATCCAGGTAACATCCTAGTAAATCGTCTCTGCACTCTCTCTAATTTATTTATATCTTTCCTATAATTTGGTGACCAGAACTGTACACAATATTCCAAATTTGGCCTTACCAAAGCCTTGTACAATTTTAACATTACATCCCAACTTCTGTACTCAATGCTCTGATTTATAAAGGCCAGCGTTCCAAAAGCCTTCTTCACCACCCTATCTACATGAGACTCCACCTTCAGGGAACTATGCACTGTTATTCCTAGATCTCTTTGTTCCACTGCATTCCTCAATGCCCTGCCATTTACCCTGTATGTTCTATTTGGATTATTCCTGCCAAAATGTAGAACCTCACACTTCTCAGCATTAAACTCCATCTGCCAACGTTCAGCCCATTCTTCTAACTGGCATAAATCCCCCTGCAAATTTTGAAAACCCACATCGTTATCCACAACACCTCCTACCTTAGTATCATCAACATACTTACTAATCCAATTTACCACCCCATCATCCAGATTACTTATGTATATTACAAACAACATTGGGCCCAAAACAGATCCCTGAGGCACCCCGCTAGTCACCGGCCTCCATCCCGATAAACAATTATCCACCACTACTCTCTGGCATCTCCCATCTAGCCACTGTTGAATCCATTTTATTACTCCAGCATTAATACCTAACGACTGAACCTTCTTAACTAACCTTCCACGTGGAACTTTGTCCACATGGAAGAAAATAGTCAACCTTTCATTTTTTTCTACCAAAGTGGATGACCATACACTTTCTGACAATATATTCCAACTGACATTCTTTGCCCATTATTCTAATCTGTCTGTCCTTTTCTCCTCTTTAGCTCCTCAAAACTATCTTCATATCATCTGCAAACTTTGCAACAAAGCCAATAATTCTGTCATCTAAATCATTCTGTAATCTCCCCCCTTCCCTTCTGAGTCACCAAGACACAGTCAGTGCCAGAGACTCAACCACTGTGACTTTGCTCTGTTAGGTTGTTCCCCCCACCCTGACAGTATCCAAAATCTGTTGTTATGGGTGATGGCCACAGGAGTACTTTGCACTGACTCCTTAATCCCTTTCTCCTTCCTGACTGTCACCCAGTTTCCTGTGTCCTGCAGCTTGGATGTAACAACTTCTCTGTATGTCCTATCTATCACCCCTTCAGCCTCCTGAATGATCCAGAGTTCAACCAGTTCCAGCTCCAAATCTTCAATGCTGGTTGTTAGAAGCTGCAGCTGGATGCTCTTCTCGCAGTTGTAGTTGTCAGCGACACTGGGGGTTTCCCTTCCTTCCCACATCCTGCAAGAGGAGCATTTCACTATCCTGCCTGGCACCTCTGCTGTCTAAGCTGAGCAGATATAAACAGGAGGGGGGAAAAAACTTGAGGTTTTTCTTTCCTTTGCTTTCTCTGAGTGAAGCTGAGTGAGCTAAAGCCCCATGTCCACTCCAGTGACAGCCACTGCACTTGCCCCTGCCTTCCTTTCATGTGCTCTCACTAATCAATCCCAAACACTGATCAATTGCTGGTCAAAGCTCTTTCTCGCTGCTGTGCGCCCACTGCTACCTTTTTATCCTCGGGCAGTGGACCTGACTGAAGTGCCCTACTCTCCAAACTTCTGATGTCAGGAATGGCCACTGGGCAAATCTCTTTTGTCCAGAACTAAATATTTATAACTTTCAATAATTGTTTAAAGTGTCCTGTATCTCATTAATTAGGACCTATTAAGCAGAGTTGCTTTTATTGAGGAGCTGCCCTTAAACTGTCCTCAACATCACTCTCCCAATTACTTTTACATGCTTTCAAAGAAATTTCCCTATTCTATTTCAAGGCTAATTGGGATAAATATCCCTATTTCCTATTCTATTTTAAGGCTATCGACAAAACTTTAATTCTGCTTAACTATCCACAGATGTATGCTCCCAGTTTGTTCCATTTAGCCTATCTTAGGCTTTGTGAAAGACAGGAAGGATTGTTATTCTTTCAAGTCTTGGAAACAATCAAGCCAAGCAAATCCTTTGCCACAATCTCAGCAGCCCAGAGATCTGCAGATTTTCAAACTCTTATTCATGTCATTAAGTCCATGTGAACGAGAGAGGAAGGGAGGTAAGAGAAATATTCAGTTTGCTTCTGTAACACATTGAAAGCAGCGTCTCATCACTATGTAGACTGCAGTCTGTGATAGCCCAGGAAAGTGTTATGCTTATCAAAATACAAGAAAATCTTAACTGATAGACAAAAAAATAATCTGAGAATCTGGGTTACGGTAGTGTTTTGGAAAGGTTAATACATAAGTGCAGAGGCAAGGTGCGACAATGAAATATAAATTAATTCAACACATGATCTTCTCTCTCATTTGCTGTATCCATTGTTCTGTTCATTGAAGCATACATCAAACACATCATTGTCTGTACAGCTAAGAAAGAACATTACCAACATTCAGCCTTTTTCACTTTTGGCAGATGCTTCACAGTCATGTCTTTTTATATACCACAAAGAAGCTCAAGACAAATGATAGTGGTTTATTATGAAGTGAAAAGCTTGTTTCACATACTGCTTGTACCGATCAAATGATTGCAGAGTGAATTGAGCTGGAATAAGGTAAATCAATAATAATGCAGAATAAAGTGTAAAAGCTACCAGAAGAGTGAAGTACAGGCAAACAATAATGTGCAAGATCATAATGAGGTAGATTGTGAGGACAAGAGTCTATTTTAGCATTCAAGAGCTTCATAATAGTTCTTGAGCCTGGTCATAGGTGCTTTCAGTTTCATGTATCTTCTACCTGGGAGAGGAGAGAGGAGGGAATGCCTGGGATGGATGGGGTTTTGGATTACGCTGGCTGCTTTACTGAGGCAGTGAGAAGTACAGACAGAGTCCACAGAGGGGAGGCTGGTCCCTGTGATGTGTTGAGCAGTGTCGTCGTCATTCCAAGCCATTATGCCTCCAAACAGAATGATTTCTGCGGTGGATTATTAAAATGTGGAGACAGTCAAATGGGACAATTTTGAACTTATTTAGCCTCCTAAGAAAGTAGAGGTGCTGGTGAGCTTTGTTGGCCATGTCATCGATATGTTTGGACCAGGACTAGCTATTGATGATGCTCATATCTCGGAACTTGAAGCTCTCAGCTCAACACCACTGATGTGGGCAGGAGCAAGTGCACTCTGAGGTCAATAACCAGCTCTTTTGTTTTTGTAGACATTGATGGAGAGGCTGTTGTCATGACAGTAAGCTCTCTAACTCCTTCCTGTACTCTGATTCACCATTATTTGAGATGCAGTCTACTGCAGTGATATCTTCTGCAAACTTGTAGATAGAATTGAGCAGAACCCGGCCACACAATCATGAATACACAGGGAGTAGATTAGAGGCCCAATGATGGCCCCGACTCCAGGAATGGCAATCTTCAAGTACTGAAAGGCTATCACTGCAATTTTTTACCCACAAACTTACACGCTGACAGCTAGAAGGACAGGGCTGCTGAGCACTATAACCTCCTCCAACCTAGGAAAAGGATCTTTTAAGCATCTTTTTCTCATTTTGTGATCTCCCATTTACATAACTGAAGAAACTACTGCCAATCTTAATTTTGACTGCTGTGTGCATACATCTACTGATGCTTCTGGACACATCTTCACTGATGTTCCTGGAATCATCGGGTGTTTCAGGTCTTTCAATGTCATATACCCTCCTCCAGGTGACCCAGTCGGGGCTGATCAGACCCCAGCTTGTGTCCAGATGGCTAACTACTAGTGACTCCATGGCTCCCCTCTCTTGAGCCACAGCCATCTTGAGGCCCTCTCTGCCACGTCGGTGGTACTGCAGATGGCTCTCCTCTTCCTCTCTCCCTCAATGCCCAAATTGCTGAAGGCTCTGGCTGAGGAACGGGCTGAGAATCCCCTGCAACCAACTTCCACTGGGAGACACCTCGCTCTCCATCCAGCCTACTGGCAGTTGCTGACCAGTCCTGCGTACTTAGATAGCTCCATTCAAAGGCCTCTTCCAACTGATCTTCCCATAGGACTGTCAGCTCCAGCATCACCACCTGCCTCGTAGACTCAGAAACAAGGACAATGCCTGGTTGCAGGGTGGTGGCTGCGATAGGGAAAGGGAACCTCAGCTGCCTTTCGAGGTCCACCAGCAGCTGCTCGTCTCTTGCAGAGGTCAGGATACCTGCCGATGTTCTTTTGATGGGTATTGGCTGCTCCCCAGTTCTGACAAAGACAATGGCCTGCTTAGAGGGTCGGGGCTGCTTCGCCCACTCAACCTCCACGCTGATGGCTTCAGCGATGGTCTTCAGGACCTGATCATGCCTCCGTCGGTACCGTCCCTCACCAAGAGCCCTTGTGCAGCTGCTGAGGATGTGCTCCAGGGTTCCTCACTTGGAACACAGTGGGCACGCAGATGACTCTGCCTTGCCCCAGGTGTGCAGGTTTGATGGGCTTGGAAGTACATCATACACTGCCTGGATGAGAAATCAGATGCAGTGTGGCTCGGCTTTCCAAAGCTCAGCCCAGGTCACTTTCCTCTCCACTGCATTCTCCCATCTTGGCCAAGCTCCCTGTTGCTTCATTCTCACTGCCTTGCAGGTTCTCCTCTCCTCCACTGCAAATTAACTGGTCCGAAATATTAACCCCATTTCTTCACAGATGTTGCTTGACCTGCTCAGTATTTCCAGCATTGGTTTTTGGGCACAAGAAATCTCAGCTCAGTGTGAGTCTGACAATTCAAAACCATGCGAGGCTTCAAACTCATGGTTAAGGCTAAGAGAACATTCATATTAACAACAATGATAATGCCTCTCTCATGCATACCTGGTTCCTAGCTCACGCTTAGCTTAAGGATGCAACTTCCTTTCAGTACATCAGCAACCCACATAATGAATTGTCCATTTCCAGTTTGAGCTTTGCTATCTCTACAGATCCTCTTAGCCAAAACCATCCATGAACTGTTGATCCCATCAATATCAAAATGATATCCAGAAACTTACACGCATAAGTAATTGAGCCATGGGTAAACTGTAATAGGACATAATAAATTTAGCAGTGAAAATTAAAGCAATATTTCATTTTGAGTAACACACACAAAATGCTGGAGGATCTCAGCAGGTCCAGCAGCATCTCTGGAGAGGAATAAACAGTTAACATTTTGGCTGAGGCCCTTCATCTGAGCTTTATGTGAATGTCGAAGCCATAACCAAAAAGGCCGCCTGAACCGATCAAATGATTTGCAGGTCTAAATAGCTAATTTACAAGCTTCAATCCATATGCAAAGATGAAATGTTAGCAATAAACATTAATCAACGACTCGGTCCTGCAGAATTAAATGCAATACTTGAAAAGATACGCAACACAGACAGACTGTGGTCCCATTACCTCCATTGTACCAAGCACACACAGCAACTGATTAAACCCCATTCTCTGTCTTCAGTGAAAAACAAAATGGCAGCAAATGTCCATCAAGGCAGAGGATGCAACAACATAAAGCACTGCAGGATTAATTATCATGCACGGGTAATGCCAGTGACAGACAGACCCTTTGATTTCACAACTCAAATTAGTTTTTGCTGTATCTGCATTGTGCTCGGAAGAGAGCAGAACCTTTAAAGCTCAACATTTTCAGGGACAATTTTCTCATAAATAACATTCACCACACATAACAAAGCCCACATGGCTTCATCTAAATGTCTGCTTAACAAATATTCAATATAGTAGTGAGATCCAGGAAAGAGAGAAATCTTTCTTCACTGTACTGCAGGGAGCAGCAAAATAGTCTGCATGCTGATAATAATTTCACAAGAAGCTAAATAATAATGTTATTTGGTACAAAGGAGCATTCGATGATGACTATACAATTCTATTAAAACCATCATTCATATCTTAATGGAATGTTTGGACTTGTACAATGTGTACAAATAGCTCCTACAGATGCACAGATATAATTGTTAAATTAAATATCCTAAAATCTATTTGGACAAGAAGTCAAAGATGAGCTGACAATATTATTTTGCTCCATAAATATATGCTGTGCAAAATAAACTTGATTCATACAACAAAGGCAGAACTTTATATTTTGTGGAGTCAAGGACATTTAATCTTACTGGCACCTCCAGTCCCATTTGGTGAAAGAATGAAAGAAAGGAATAATCTTTATGGTGGAACTGCAAACCTTGGCAGTGACTCTAGTCAATTCAGCACAGCTTTCTTCTTATCACTTATTCAAGACAACCAGAACTTTGATGGATAGAACTTATTAGAAAATGCTGCCCATCTACACAATATACAAGTTTGAGTGACAAAAATCACACATTCAGCCAGTGGAAATTGATAGCAATTACTTATCTTACAGTTTGGAAATACTGTTGCTGATCGTAGAGTAAGCCTGACCAAGATTGTATAACTGAAGTCAGTTCAAACTGTGATCCATAATGTTTTCTTGGCAAGCTCTTCTCTTAAATTCTATTAATCTACTACATGAACCTGTCAAAACTCATCATAAAATATGAACTTAAACAAGAGATAAAACACTAAAATTAAACTGACTCCTCTCAGCAAAAAACCCACAAACATTTTGTTAGCCTTAACCTCCCTTTGTTGTACATCCAGAGGATTCTGGTGTTTATCACACTTGTCCTTTCACACTTAAGTGTTTAAATTTTGTGTCTGGCAAGTTGCTGAACGTGTGAGCTGATAACAATGAAGGAATAAAGAGACATCTGGAGTTTGAGTGGATAAAGGAGAGAACAACAGATATCCTTAACTGTTCAGATTGCAGGAGTGTGAAATTATTAGTGCGAGGGGCAGGCAGGCAAGTGAAATTTAGGCAATGGAAAAGTGCTGATGAACTATGTTAAATGGTGCACAAAGAGAAATAATGGGAAAGATATTAGAAAAAAAACGGGGGATGAGCCTTATATTTTCAATAGCTTTAATGTTTAAAACCATGAGGGTTGAAACACACACACACACACACAAATGCTTATCATGTCTGTTAGAGATCACGTTGGAGTTATTACATTATGGATAGCATAATCATGGATCAACTAAAATAAGAACCAGTCTTCAGGAAATAAAACCTGTATATTATTCAACTTCCAAATGATATTTTGTGGCTAGTGAGACCAGACCTGTGGGATTGGTTAGGCTGCTGTTTATTCGCAGTGTTTAATGTTTAACGTAATTATTCCTACAGTTTTGACCCAAAAGCTTCAAACCCTGGGCCTCTGCGACTGTATCCTCAGATTCCTCACCCGAAGACTGCAGTCTGTGTGGACTGGATAAAACATCTCCTCGCTGATATCGACACTGGCGCACCTCAAGGATGTATGCTTAGTCCACTGCTCTTCTCTCTCTACACCCACGACTGTGGCTAGGAGAGTAAAACCCAAATGCCATCTATAAATTTGTTGACGACACAACTATTGTTGACAGAATTTCAGAGCTTCTGGGTGGCGAGGCTCAAAGGGCTGGATAGGACTATTCCATGTTGCATGCTAATAAATAAATAGAATCAGGTTTTATGTTCTGAAATTTGTTGATTCGTGCTACCATTGTAAATATGTTTTTCGCACATTTACTTAACTATATTACAAATGTTAGTTATGTAGGTGATTACAACCATTGAAACTGTAGTTAATCGTTCATTGGTATCTTTGTGTTGAAGTATAAAAAGTCATCTCAGGAGAGTGAGGATCTCTTGTATTCTCCTGAAGGTTTGCTGTGAATAAAGACCTTTCTATTTCCCAGTTGTAGCTTCTGTTTGGTTCAGTTTTAGGCAGTCACAATATGGCTAAGATTGAAATGAGTAAGAGCTAGCATGCTGCAGTGGGTAGTTTGAAATTATAGCACTAAACACGACAATTTCATACAGCTAAAAGTTGAGACAGAAAGCAAAAAGCATTTTCTCAGAGCAAATGGTATAACAGCATATGACAAATAATATTAGTAGTGCTTAAGTACATCTCTAACAAAGTCTAATCATCAACCTTTGAAATTGATGGACTGTCATCATTGAAAATGCCACCATCAACATCCTCAGGATCACAAGTGACCAGAAACTCAATTGGTCCAGAGACACAGGGACAGGTTCAGCGACTAGTATTTTATGGCTAGTGACTCATCTTCTGATAGCACATGTCTTTCCATCACCTAAAAGGTACAAGCCAGGTGTGTGATGAAATAGTCCACATTCGTCCAGATGAGACTGCAGATCCAACAACACTCGGAGTTCAACACTTGTCAAATCAAATCCATTGGTACTCCAATCACCACCTGAAACATTCATTCCTTGCACTTGCACAGAACAGTGGCTGCACTCTGCACCAACTACAAAATGCAAGCCTCCTCCGACCCAGAACGGAGTGGGCTTCAGATACAAGGAACACAACCTGCAGCAAACTCCTCTCCAAGTCAGTGTAGACTGAATCACGATAGACCAAAATTTCATTCCATCTCTGATTTTCTTTCTTCCTCACTAAAAATAGTCAAACATTAATATGTTTAGGTCCAATAATAAACCAATCTGATGACAATCCAAACTTCTATACATATAAAGATAAATTTCCAATGCATTTATTAAGGTGAACAGTCACAAGGGAAAGATATTGCTCTTCGAAGTCTAGTTCAACATAAAAGATTGATATTTTAAAGTAAAATTATCCACCGCATTCTAATGTGTGTAGGTTCAAAATCAACAGCATTCAACTATCAAACTTCTCCCACCATACATCTACTCGATATCAGTTGATAATACTTGTTTTATATTTTTTGCACCCTCAGAATAGCAAGTTAATTTAAGAAGTCTTGCTTCATCAGCCAACTAATCCAATAAGCGGATCCGACAGTCCAGAGATTAAATTGTTTGCAAAAGCACTGCATAATGGACATAAATTTTCAATCCATTATAGTGTTTTATTATGGATGAGTTTAATACAGAAACCACACGAGTGTTTCATTACTTCCTGCCTCACCTCAGTATGTCAGTACTACATTTACATTTCGATCTAATGTCGATTACAGATACCACAGTAACATCCATGGATTCATTACTTACTGCATCAAGTTAGAAATGAAACAAACAAAACTTCCACTGTGCAAAGAAAATTTGTCTATTTATCTGATTGACACTTGACACTGGCTTATTTATTAAGGCATTGCTATAAAATTTGGTGCTCTGTCTGCCAAGTTTTAAGAGCCTGAAAGTTGAGAATGCAGGAAGTACAAATGATATATGTGTGCTAAATCTAAAGGCTATTTACCTGTAAAGCAAACTTTGAACATTGCCAGAATTTAGTGTAATACACACAATGTGCTGGAGGAGCTCAGCAGGACAGGCAGCAGTTATGGATGAGAATAAACAGTTGATATTTTGGGCTGAGACCATTCATCAGGACTGGAAAGAAAGTGGGAAGAAGCCAGAATAAGAAGGTGGGGGGGGGGGGGGGGGGGAAGAGGAAGTACAACATGGCGGGTGAAATCTGGAATGGGGGCGGGGAGGTGGTGAAGCAAAGAGCTGGGAAGATGACTGGTGGAAGAGATAAAGGGTTGGAGAAGGGGGAATTTAGCTGTAAATTAAATGTTAAATCAATGTTAATAATCAAATTAATTAATCAAATTTTAAAAATCTGTTTCCCAGACCAGTACTGATCACAATATATATAAATGCACAGATATACATATTGAACATTAAATACATTTTGCAAAAATCTAATAATGTTGAACGAAAGCAGGTAGAAAATGTGACCATATAACAAGGTTAATCTTGGAGCATCCTCTTTTATAATTTCAACATCATTTAAACTACCTGAATCACAGGAAAAAATTGTATGTCCCTGTTATTTTCAAGTGATTTTAAATAATTAATTTCCAAGCCTATTACAAAATTAAATGCTTGTATTTTTTTCTGTTAAAAATGGGCCAATGTGTTTTCATCAATTTGTCCTAGAGATTGTCTTGAGGAAAGATTGGATAAGTTAGGGTTGCATTTGCTGGAGTCCTATTTTGTTCTCCCCACAAACCATCAAATTCTCCCCAAATTTGATCATTTACCTAAATACTGTGGCCAATTAACCTATCAACTGGGGCACAGAGTGAAAATGTAAACTCTGAGCATACGGAACTCGAGGGTCAGGATTGAAAATGGGTCACTAAGCTGTGGTGGAGCTGCTCCACAATACCCCCCTTACTCATATAGGAGGTAGTCTGCCCATCAAGTCTATGCCAGCTCTCCAAGCAATCCCACCCCAGTACACATTTTCCTGTAATCCAACCTATTGCACATGCCCACCTACCTTACACCGTGAAAAATGTATAGTGCCCTGTAACATACCCATCAGCATATCTCTGAAATATGGTAAGAAACCCAAGCAGACATGTGGAGAACAAGTATAGACAATAGGTGCAGAGGTAGATCATTCAGCCCTTCGAGCCTGCACCACCATTCTGAGATCATGGCTGATCATTTACTATCAATACCCGGTTCCTGCCTTGTCCCCATATCCCTTGATTCCCCTATCCATAAGATACCTATCCAGCTCCTTCTTGAAAGCATCCACAGAATTGGCCCCCACTGCCTTCCGAGGCAGTGCATTCCACACCCCCACAACTCTCTGGGAGAAGAAGTTTTTCCTTAACTCTGTCCTAAATGACCTACCCCTTATTCTCAAACCATGCCCTCTGGTGCTGGACTCTCCCAGCATCTGGAACATATTTCCTGCCTTTATCTTGTCCAATCCCTTAATAATCTTACATGTTGCAATCAGATCCCCTCTCAATCTCCTTAATTCCAGCGTGTACAAGCCCAGTCTCTCTAACCTCTCCGTGTAAGACAGTCCGGACATCCCAGGAATTAACCTTATGAATCTACGCTGCACTTCCTCCACAGCCAGGATGTCCTTCCTTAACCCTGGAGACCAAAACTGTACACAATACTCCAGGTGTGGTCTCACCAGGGCCCTGTACTAATGCAAGAGGATTTCCTTGCTCTTGTACTCAATTCCCTTTGTAATAAAGGTCAACATTCCATTAGTCTTCTTCACTGCCTGCTGCACTTGCTCATTCACATTCAGTGACTGATGAACAAGGACTCCTAGATCTCTTTGTATTTCTCCCTTATCTAACTCTGCACCGTTCAGATAATAATCTGCCTTCCTGTTCTTACTCCCAAAGTGGATAACCTCACACTTATTCACATTAAACGTCATCTGCCAAGTATCTGCCCACTCACTCAGCCTATCCAAGTCACCCTGAATTCTCCTAACATCCTCATCACATGTCACACTGCCACCCAGCTTAGTATCATCAGCAAACTTGCTGATGTTATTCTCAATGCCTTCATCTAAATCGTTGATGTAAATCGTAAGCAGCTGTGGTCCCAATACCGAGCCCTGTGGCACCCCACTAGTCACCACCTGCCATTCCGAAAAACACCCATTCACCGCTAGCCTTTGCTTTCTATCTGCCAACCAGTTTTCTATCCATGTCAATGTCTTCCCCCCAATGCCATGAGCTCTGATTTTACCCACCAATCTCCTATGTGGGACCTTATCAAATGCCTTCTGAAAATCAAGGTACACTACATCCACTGGATCTCCCTTGTCTAATTTCCTGGTTACATCCTCGAAAAACTCCAATAGATTAGTCAAGCATGATTTACCCTTGGTAAATCCATGCTGGCTCAGCCCAATCCTATCACTGCTATCTAGATATGCCACTATTTCATCTTTAATAATGGACTCTAGCATCTTCCCCACTACTGATGATAGGCTGACAGGTCGATAGTTCTCTGTTGTCTCCCTCCCTCCTTTCTTAAAAAGTGGGATAACATTAGCCATTCTCCAATCCTCAGGAACTGATCCTGAATCTAAGGAACATTGGAAAATGATTACCAATGCATCTGCAATTTCCAGAGCCACCTCCTTTAGTACCCTAGGGTGCAGACCATCTGGACCTGGGGATTTGTCAGCCTTCCGTCCCGTCAGTCTACTCATCACCATTTCCTTCCTAATGTCAATCTGTTTCATTTCCTCTGTTACCCTATGTCCTTGGCCCATCCATGCATCTGGGAGATTGCTTGTGTCTTCCCTAGTGAAGACAGATCTAAAGTACTTATTAAATTCTTCTGTCATGTCTCTGCTTCCCGTAACAATTTCACCCAATTCGTTTTTCAAGGGCCCAGCATTGTTCTTAGCTATCTTCTTTCTCTTCACATACCTAAAAAAGCTTTTGCTATCCTCCTTTATATTCGTGGCTAGCTTGCGTTCGTACCTCATTTTTTTCTCCCCGTATTGCCTTTTTAGTTAAGTTCTGTTGTTCATTAAAAATTTCCCAATCATCTGTCCTCCCACTCACCTTAGCTCTGTCATACTTCCTTTTTTTTAATGCTATGCAATCTCTGACTTCCTTTGTCAACCACTGTGGCCCCTTCCCCCCCCCTTTCTCTGGGGGATGAACTGATATTGCACCTTGTGCATTATTCCCAAGAATACCTGCCATTGCTGTTCCACTGTCTTTTCTGCTAGGATATCAGTCCATTTAACTTTGGCCAGCTCCTCCCTCATGGCTCCATAGTCTCCTTTGTTCAACTGCAACACTGACACCTCCGATCTGCCCTTATCCTTCTCAAATTGCAGATAAAAACTTATCATATTATGATCACTACCTCTTAATGGCTCCTTTACTTCAAGATCGCTCATCAAATCCTGTTCTGTTTTGGAGTAAACTAAACTCCAAATAGCATCCAAAGTCAGGATCAAATGTAAATTGTGCTCCGGTAGTAGTCCTACCTGCTCTGGACAAGGCCTCGATGCTTTAAAATAAGACAGATAAATTAAATTTCATTCTTTTCAAAGGCCACTAAACTTTCACTCCCACATTGGGCTTAAGAAAAGAGTCTGAATATTTTTCAGGCAGGCATGGACAGATCTCTGCTGCGCTTTGTCAAACTGACCTGTGTTCTTAACTTTACTCCTCCTCTGATTGTTCAGTCTCCAATGTTGGCCAAGAAATGCCCACTTCTAAGCTCAAAGAAGAACCTTCATTTTCTATGTGTGTAAGCGGAAACCCAGAATTTTGACTTGAGCAGTTTTGAGTAACCACTGCATCTTTTTTTCTCCTTTGCCAGAGATGTTTCTATAACACCACTCCGCAGGCTCATATACAAACTCGGCTTGTTAGCTGACTCTGCTAACAGCCATGCCACTCACCGTCGAGAAGGTCACCTTTCATGTAGGGTCAGTACGACTTGGGGTTCAACCAAATAGGAATGTTGTGATGTTCCGATGAAAGGAACCTCGATTTGAGCGAATACTGTGCAAATACTACCCATACACAATTATTGTTTGGCAAGAAATAACAGATCGTACACCATAACAAATCATAAAGAAACTATATTTACCAATTTCAGCCTTATCAAACAGTGAATAGGAAAAAGAAAAGGGCCCATAACAGTTAAACTAGTCCAATGCACACATGACCATTGGAGCTCATATTGGAGTATTCAGGGGTGTATCTTTTACTCACGTATTAGACTCACGGTCTGCGTGAAAGCACCCACCACATTCCGAACTTCCTTCGAAGTCTATCTCCAACACGCTGGCTCTCCCTCAGGAGTATTGGCTCTTCCTCCTCGGAGCCATTCATCTGCACAAAGCACTTCCTGAAACCAGGACTCTCCCCGAGCGGCATTCTGCAGCGTCTTCTCCTCTGTACTGCTCAATGGCTCCCGCCAAAAAACCCAAAAGCATATTACTGTCCTTCAGAAAACTCTTCCCCACAGCTCTCTAGAACCTTCTCTCACATCCCACAGCCCTGATTGGCTGACTTAAAAGTTGGACAACCTGGGTCCTTAACTCAACCAAATCCAAAACACACTTTCCAGCATGGCACACTGCTTTCATAGAAAACTGCTAATATAAACTACCCCACAGCATAGCAGTAGAAATCTTAACCAGGGCCTTACACTTCTGTTACAGACATCTGTTCTTCAATTTGCATCTCTTCCGATATGACATAAGAAAGTCGAAGCTATCTTTGTACACATATCATTGATGTTTACTGTTCTTGCCACCCTATCCCTCTCATCTACTTAACACATTCATTTTTAAACTTTTTTAGTGCTGTTAATGAAAGCCTTTGTGTCACCTCATACCTTCACCTCACCCCAGCCACAAACATTTGTTTGACCTTGAACATTAACATTATTTTACTTCACATTTCAGAATCAGCTTTGCTCTTATCAATTGATAAGTTTCTATTCATCTACATAGAGTATTTATCTCTATTATACATATTTATCTAAATATAATTTTTATTTTGATTAACTTTTATCAATTCACACACACACACGAATTCTGAAACAAATTCCATAACTATTGAAAACACCTGACCCTTGGAAAGAGCAACCGTTAATATTTCAGATTTAAAACCTCATTAAAACAGGGAAGAAGAGAAAAGTTGATCATTAACTTTCAGCCCACCAATCTTCATGTTCAACAAATTATCTTCTAATTTCCATTACCAGATACACTTTCTTCTCTCCTTCTAACCTGATGGCATGAACATCAATTTCTCGAACTTCTGGTACTTGCCCCTTCCCCCTCTCCTTCGCCACTTCCCATTCCTATCTCCCTCTCACCTATCTCCTACCTGCCCATCACCTTCCTATGGTGCTCTTCCTCCTCCCCTTTCTTTTATTATCTTCTACCCTCTCCGATCAGATTCCCCTTTTACCAACCAACTTCACTCCCCGCCTCCTGTTTTACCTATTGCTTCCCACCTTGCACTTACTCCTCCTCTCCCCCCACCTTTTTGCTCTGAATTCTCATCTTTTTCCCCCCAGTCCTGATGAAGAATCTTGGCTTGAAATATCGACTGTTTATTCATTTCTATAGATGCTGCCTGGCCTGCTGAGTTCCTCCAGCAGGTTATGTGTGTTGCTCTGAATTTCCAACGTCTGCAGTTTTTCTTGCCTTTGTTCTTTTCTCTTCCCATTTCAGCATTCCAGGAACCATCCTCTTCGTAACCTCATGGTTCCTTTTTCTGTCTCTACTAGCCACTCCTCTCCTTAGGATATCGTCCCATGTGACCGCAGACGCTGACACATCTAGCCTTTTACACCTCTTCCAGGGACACAAACGGCAGCTTGAGGTGAAGCACCAATCTCTTGCACTTCTTCCAATTTCATGCCCGACACAGGGTGCTCACAGCGTGGTCTCATTTACACTGCAGAAACTGCATTCAGTTCACAGGGAGAACTCTGAGCTTCCAGTCATCTTTCACTCTAATTCTCCATCACACTCTGCCCAGTTCACGACTTCCTGCACAGTTATAACAAGGTCTAACATGAGTCTGAGAGACAGCAACTCATCCTCAGCACGAGCATCTTGTAGCCTTTGTGTCTCAAAATTGAATCCAACTGTACCTGCTGTGTTTTATTAATTTGTAATTCTAACTCGGGTGCTCGTCCTCTCTCTGCAGTCCCTGTCAGATGTGCAGGCAATTCCAGCATTTTGCTTATGATGTCAGGTTTCAGCAACAGACCTGTCCTGCATTTCACAGCATTGTTCCCTATGTCTCTAACTGCCCTCATTAATCTATTAACTAGACATTTCTGTCAACATTGGAGTACCCTGTCACTGGCACACAGGTGTGAAAACACTAAGGTTACTCTCAGATCAGCCATGATCTATTGACTGTTTATCCGCCTGACTTGCTGAGTTCCCCCAGCACTTTGTGTGTGTGTGGATCAAGATGTCCAGCATCAGCACAATCTCTTGCGTTTATGATCTGTTGAAAGGTGGGGTTAGCTTAAATGGGCTGAGTGGCCTACATTGCTTGAATATGTATTATATAAAAGCAAAAAGCTAAAGGCAGTAAAATTACTTACTCTAATGATTGATCATTAACATTTATTAAAAAGATAGACCCAACAGTTTCCAACCTTTTTCACACTTTCTCCTCCTACTGCAGTGAAGACCAAACACTGCCACCCCTCTCCATCACTCACAATCATTTCCCCAACCACCTCAACACATTTCAAACTGGGCAGCTGAGGCACCGTGGAACATTAGAAGCAGCAGCAGCAGCAAAAACAATATATTTTGTCTCAATCATTCTTCTCAAGGAAACACACAATACGTTGGAGGAACTCAGCAGGCCAGGCAACATCTATGGAATAGAGTAAACAGTTAATATTTTGGACTGAGACTGGAAGGGAAGGGGAGAAGTGAGAGTACAAAGGTGGGGGAAAGGGAGGAAGTGGTACGAACAGGTGAAAACAGGAGGGAGAGGGGTGAAGTAAAGAGCTGGGAAGCTGATAGGTGAAAGAGATAAAGGGCTAGAGAAGGGGGGAATCTGATAGGAGAGGCCAGAAGACCGTGGAAGAAAGGGAATGGGGCGGAGCACCAGAGGGAGGTGCTGGGCAGTTAAGGGGATAAAGTGAGAAAGGAAAACAGTGAAGGAGGGGGAGGGGTGGCGGCATTATTAAAAGTTCAAGAAATCAATGTTCATGCCATCAGGCTGGGGGCTACCCAAACGGAATATAAGGTGTTACTAATCAGGAGATCAATCTACCTTTCCCATCTGCACATCTCTCCATTTTTCTATCATCCATCTGCCTATTTAAGTTTCTTAAATGCCCTGGTGTATCTGCCTCTACCACCACACCTGGCAGGGTGTTTCACACACCCACCAATCGGTGTAATAAACTCACCTCTGGCATCTTCCCAAATACATTCCTTTAATCACCTTAAAGTTACGTCTCCTTGTATTAACCATTTCTGCCCCGGGGGAAGGTGTCTCTGATTATCTATCTATGCTTCTTATGATCCACTACATCTGGTCTTCAGAGGGTGAATTAAACTATTTAATAGAAAAGCTTTCAATTGCACAACATCTTGCTCAACAACTGTTTCACTGAAGCCTTTCAAAACAAATACACTTTCCTTTGAAGATCAAACATACATGAATTAAATAAGATTGTATGTTTATTCATAATTTAAAAAATCTCCAAAACTGGGATTCAACCTTCCGATGTTAAAAGCTTAGTATTTTTTCCTTTGCTTTCATATCTTAGCACATGCTTTCTCCCTCCTTCCAGAAGTATTTACGTGACAACAAGGGTTTTATTATTGAATTTGCGTCATGCACTTCTAGCAAGATTGAAAGACATTCTGAAGAAGGGTCTCGGCACGAAATGTCGACTGCTTATTCATTTCCATAGATGCTGTCTGACCTGAGTTCCCCAGCATTACATGTGTGTGACTTGAAGGACACTCTTTTATAGTCCCTGCTTGCTTCCTGTTCCCACTTGTAAATTTGGAATAGTTATGCAGAAAGATTTTGTTTGCTAATTGTGTATTCTTAAATAGGAACAATTTTATTAGCATCCTTTAATTTAAAAGGCCATCTATTGGATTGTAATATTGTTACTTTGATATACTTTATTAAAAATGCAAATCACAGCAAACCTGTGTTATTGACTGGACTGAAAAAGTCACAGATAACACTAACTACAAAGAGACAAATGCTTTGATGTAACCGATTAATGGCAGTAAGTCCAATTCAACAGTTAATATTATTTGCAGCAATTATTGTAGAAATTCTTTGCACATCTCAGCTAAGGATCATGTTCTCTCTTCACATCCTGTGAATTTGCAAAAATATGCTTAGTTTTATTAGACTTATGATCAAATACCTTACAAACAAATACTCTTGAGGTCTTGCACAAAGGGCTAAGTTCATGGAAGTCTAACCACAATTGTGAAATTCTATCTAAATATGAGCAATATTGAGGATTAAAAGAATGGAAACTTTAAAATTGCTGATTACCATCTGCAACAAGCACTCAGCCATTTTGATTAGGAGAATTAAATAACATCCATCACACGACTGTAGTCAGTGCAAAACACCCTGAACTGCTGTCTTCCTGTGTACAGGCAACATTTCAGTATATATTTTTCCCATCCTATATATCCAGTATCTCTTGCACTTCAACAGACAAGGAAAAAAAAGAAAGAAAGGTTGCCTGGATATCGGAAAATCCCCACATGCTCCATGGAGTTCATAATAACTTTAGTATATATATTTATTTCTTTCCCCAAATAACCAGTGATTTTATCTTCAGAGCACTATATATTTAATCCTAGCTTTTGTAAATAAGGGTGCCAAATTTTCAGAAATATTTCATATTTATCTCTTAAATTATAAGTAATTTTTTCAAATGGAATGCAGCTAAAAGCTATATCTATTTTCATTTTCTTAATGTATGTTAAAATTCTTTTTCTTTTCACCGGTCCATTAAGCCCATTAATGTTAAAACTTTAAAAATTCACTGAATTAGTCATTATTTTTAACAGGGTTACTCCAGTCTATAGTAATACCTAACTTTTCAACTTTCATAGTACCTTGGGGAATCTTTTTAAAATTCTCCGTGTTGCTACGTGTCTCCCCCCCCCCCCCAATTGTCCAGGCAAAGAAAGAAAGATTAAAGAAAAATAGATTATAAAGAAACAAAAAACAAAATACCCCCCTACTAATGTGAATAAAAAACACAACATTACCCCCCTCTGTTGTACGGGTCAGGGCAATCGCCATGATTACACACGTGAATCCCGTAGCAATCGATCCGAAGTTCCCCCAGCACCCCCGTAACATAAAAAAGTATATATAAGAGAAGAAAAAATAATCAGTTTTTAAACTGCACTTACAATCATTACATCTCAATTTATACAACACATTGCCCTACACAGATTTTAAAAGTCAAAATTAAGTATTATCACAATGCAAGGAAATTTCACTGAAATTAAAATCAGTTAATAGCAAAGTTGCTCATATCATTACAACAAGCAATCATCAAAAGGAGGCTTCAGCTCATAACTAAAGTGCAAAATCTGAATATAATACACCAATAGAATTTATCCTACGTAGTGGTTTCTGCATTATGTGGTGCATTGAAATTGTGCTGAAATATTACTTGAACAAATTGCACTGTAAGTTAAATTCTGGTTTTGATGTGCTAGAAAGTGATAGAAAGGTCAGTCGATCAACAAACTATGAACACACTTGCATGCATTACATTCAGTTATAATCTTAAAAGAGTTCTATGAATTGAAAATGGAAAACATTGCATTTTTTAATTTTATAGAATGTATCATGAAATGAAATGTTTTCCATTTGTTTAGAGTTTACTCTAAAACAACAAAAAAAACCCAGCAAAGTCACATCTTTATAAAAGAGCAAATTGCTTACAGTATTATCAAGGCCTACTAGATACTTGGATCTGTAATGTAATTAAATGTACCAGACACAATGCTCTGTGCCACGTAACAGCTGCGTTTAGCAGTCATGCGAGCGTGGCTCACCACAATCCCACATTTGGGTGCTAAGTACAGCAATTTTGATCTTAATAACATATCAGGAATCGTTATGCCAGATGAGTATCCATAGGTGATAGCATGCAATAGGAGAGAAGGCAAAAGATGAATCTTTCATCATCTAGTGTTATTGCTTCTTGCCACCAACACATCCATCACCCAGCTGTGACAGCTTGAAATGATGATTCTAGACCTTCACGTTCCTGCTCCTTGAACTCTGTCTCATCTATCCTTTGCATCACTTGAAATTTTCTGTTAAATATCTTATTGCCACTGCAAACCAGCACAAAAGCTGTACTGGTTTTAACTTCGCAATGATCTAACTGTTATGGATGAAACAGGATTTGATTTTTAGGCTTACTCGTAAAAGTCCATGCATATGTGATTTGTGGAACTAACTGGGAAAAACAGCCATATAAGCACTTCATTTATACACAGCATTTCAGATTTGTTCCTACATTTTAACAGCGCAACGTATTGGAAGGGTTCTGTCATAATGTTAATATGTTCAAAACAAGAACATCTAGCCTCTTTTTCAATTTAATTGGCATTGCAACTCTGATATTATGCATATAAAACATTTCCATTCCAGAATATTCAGCTAATTATTACAAAGATTGACACAATATATTTCATGGCTGAATCTATTTTTCATATATCAATTTTAACTGTTTGAACATCAATGGAGCCACCTGGATTCTCACAAAATGGGGGTTTCTGCAGTATAAACATCAAGAGACTAAATACTTTAATTCTACTTCATTTGAATGTGGTTATAAATGTTTAATAAATCAAAATGATCAAAATGCTCCCAGTGGCAGGTAGGGTTTCAGTTTCCAATTCAAATTCCCTTTAATATATGGCTTTTCTGACATCTCGTATTTTCTATCATCAACTGTGAATTTCAAATGACTTCTTTTCAATCACATCCATGCTTCAACCAATCCAGACCCATCACCTCAGTTCTCTTCAGCCATCCTTCACAGCAGCTATTCATGTCAAATCTTATGCTCTTCCAGCAACTACTAATAGCAGTCAGGTACAGTTATTCTCACGATAAGAAAATGTTTGTTAAAGCCAGCCACATCCTGAAAGATTGTTTTAATACACTGTCTGTTCAGTTGTACTATATCTTGAACTCTTCACCAATTAATCCACTTGAATAATGCACAATCCACAGCAAACCTTGCCAAACTTTCTTAATAAACCAACAATCAAACTGGCTGACAAGAGGATAAGCAAATGCTTGTAGAAGTTCTTATCCTCCATAGATACTTCCCCTTGGCTGAGGAGGAGGGTTAGGGGACCACTACCTTGCCGTAGGGTTTGGGTGCTTGTGTCCCTCAATGACCCGGAGGGCTATTTTGGCTGGAGTTAGTACCTAGTACTTTGGCTCTTGATTGGGTCACCATGCCAAACAGATCAAAGGGTAAAGGACAGATTAAGAGTGGTCCACCGGTCTTCCAGGTTCAGGGGTTTCAGCTCAGGGCAAACTACCCTGACTGGTCAAAAACAATTAATATGGAAACAGCAATGAAGAATCCCCTTATAGAGATAGAGGACCTTCATGCTGCCCAAAACACCAGTGGCCTAATACAGAAAGAAAAAGTAGGGTAGGTTAACAGAATGAATGTATTCACTGAAGCATAGAACATGAAAATAAATTTTAACCCAATTAGATTTTTAATATCAGGAAATTAAGCAACTTAAGATATGCTCTATCTGCAGCAATTTATAAATATAGTGCTCCTATAGGATTACTCAAAATGGAATTAACTTCAAACAACATAGCTTTTGTTGAAAGGACAACTTAAAAGTCAAGTGTGACATGAATACTCATAAATAGTTATTTGTTATTGCAAATGAAAAGATTGCTGTAAAACATAACATTGACAGTAATGGTACTAAATAGTAATTATTAATTACTAATAATTTAGTAATTATTTTTCTTTACCAAAAGATTTCATGGACTCAAGTGTATGTTTTTACAAACATGTACGTGGGTATTAATGCCATAGAATGTCACTTAGAGTTGAATAAACAATTCAGAATTATATCACATACCTCCCAGAATTGGTAATGGGAGTTCAGAGATCAAATTCCACAGTGCAGTCCTTCATTCTCTGCAAATGATTTGTCATTATTTGGCCAGCAAATAATTTTCCACAGTAGCGTTGACAACGAGTTAAAAGATTTATGAGAATGGGGAATTAGTATCAAATAATGTTAGCAGAAACAATGGCATCAACATTGGGATTTTAAACACAAGAAACTCTGCAGATATGTTGTGTGTTGTTTTGCAAATCCAAAAGAACTCAGCAGGTCAGGCAGCATCTATGGAAATGAAATAACGGTCAACCTTTTAGGCCGAGATCCTTCTTCGGGGCCAGAAAGGAAGGGGAAAGATGCCAGAATAAAAATGTGGGAGAGGGAAAGGAGGATAGCTATAAGGCGATAGGTGAAGCCAGATGGGTAGGAAAGGTAAAGGGCTGAGGAGAATGGAATCTAATAGGAGAGGAGAATGGACACAGGAGGAGGTGACATGCAGGTATGTAGAGGTAAGAGGCCAGAGTGCCGAACAGAAGAAGCGGGGAAGGGAAGGGATTTTCTTCACTGTTGGGAGAAACCGATATCCGTGCCATCAGGTTGGAGGCTACCCAGATGGAATACAAGGTTTGCTATTCCACCCTCAGGGTGGCCTTATCATAGCGTAACACTGGGATGTGAAAGTGAGAAGCAGGTCGAGGTCCCAGCAATACAGCTCAAGTCATATTTTAGTGGTGGCTCTTGATACAATTTACAAATGTAGAAGCACGAGATAAATCTTCGGATTCCCAAACAATGGGGAAATAAAAGGAGAATCTTGACCTGGGTGAAGCTGGAAGGTCAGATGTTCCTGGAACACTGTACACCTTAACAACTGCCAACTAACCACCTTTACTGAATTATGGGCTCATGATGAATGGAAAACCATAGACAAAATGATCTATATAAACCATTCGAATGTAGTGGAGAGTGAGAAATACTCAGCATCAAGCAGCATCTGTAGGGCAAGGGGCAAGAATGAATATGAATAGATCCAGATCAAACTCATTTCATTGTGACTATAGGGTGCAGACAACAAAGGAACGTCTTGAGATATTGAGATAAATTAGAGGCCAAGATACTGCTGTTGCCAGCTAACATAAGGATTAAGAGCAGGAGGAGGCCAACTTCTGAATGAAGCCATAATCCCCTCTGCTACAGTAATCTTTCATGTCACCCCACCCTCCCATTAATCTATGTACCTCTGTTTAAAAAATACTTCAGACTCAAAATCACTCCTCCAATGGACGGAGGAAGCAAAGACTCAAAAAAAAGCTTTAAATCTGTCTTGAATGGGTGACCCTTAGTTCTAGATTTTCCAGCAAGGAAAAATTCTTTACTCATCCACTTCCTAAGATGCTCCACGGATTTCTATATCCTCTAATCACATTTCTAAACTCCTGCCGATCCAAGAATAACCTGGCCACCTTCCCTCCAGTGATAATTTGGTTATTTCAGCTATTAATCCAGTGAATTTTCTTTAAACTATTTCCAATGCATTAATATCCCTACTTTAATAACACAACACTGTATGTAGTACTCCACATGTCATCTCACCAATGCCCTATGTAACTGAAGCACAATCTCAATGTGTTTGCATTCAATTCTGAGCAATAAATGATAAAATTTTCAGGTTAATTACTTGCTGTGCATTTTAATATTTTGCAAATCAAAATTTTAAAGATACTCAAATCCTTCCGCACTTCAGAACTTTGCAATCTTTCACTTTACATAATATCCTTCATATTTTTTTCCCAGACAAATGGACAATTTCCTATTTTCCCCACATTATACTTCATTTACCAGATCCCTGCATACTTGCTCTGCCTATCAACACTAAACTGGAAGTAGTGCAAGTAAGTTGCTGCTTCACCTGAAAAAATGCACGTTTAAATCTCTACATGATGAAAAGGGAAATGCTAAAAATGGAGATCTCCTGAAATTCTTGGAAAAACACTGAGGGGAAAGGCCGGTGTAGCTGGAACAAACCAGAAATGTGCGAAGGAATATCTTATCATATCTCACTGAGTATCTGAATCCGGAAGCTGGTGGGATAAAAGGTGTGAACAAAAGGCAATTATATTCTTGTTCGATTGAGGAGGAAATGTAAGTGAAATCAAATGAGAGGAAATGGAGCTGATGTGAGTTGGGAAAGGGAAAAAAGGTAAGTATCCCAGAAGTAGTAAAATAACTTTTCATATAGTCCGCACCTGACTCTTTTGGCCACTTGACTTTTTTGTCTCCACCTCAATAATAAGTTGGTGCCAAAAGTCCATTACAAACCAAGATCCTCACAGCTTTCTCTTTCAACCCGATGCTTGCGAGACTCTGTTTTCAAGCTTGCTGTAGTGACTTAACAATTACATTTGGCACACCAGTGCTTCTGAAATGTCTTTACCTCACTTCAGCCATGCTTCAACGAGATTGCACCATCAAATTTACGTTTTGCTCCTCACCACCATTCCAAAGATCTCATTCCCTCCAATAGTCCCTGGTCTGCTTTGCTATCTTTCTGATCTGCTCTCCTCCACAATGCACATTCCCATGTAAAATTTGCACTTCTTCCATCAAGGGGAATTAGAAAAGCTGAAGCAGCAATTTACTTTCAGTCTGGTGTACAGTTCATTTTGATACAGAATCAGATTTATCATCATGGCTGATGTGACATGAAATAATTTGTTTTGCAACAGCAGCACACTGCAAAGACATAAAATTACTCTAGAAAAAGAAGTGAACGATGAGGTAATGTTCATGGACCATTCAGAATCTGATGGCAGAGGGGAACAAGCTGTGTTTCTTCATCACTGAGTGTGGATCTTGCCCCTCCTCCCTGATGATAGTAATGCCCTGGATGGTGAGAAACTCCAATGAAGGATGCTTTCTTCTTGAGGAACTACTTATTGAAGATGTCCAAGATGGTGCCAGTGGTAATTTGGCCAAGTCCATAACCCTCCGCAGACTATAGTGATACTGTGCATTGGAACCTCACACTAAGCTAAAGAACTACGCCCAAGAACGTAGATGTGTTCATCCTTTCCCCCGCTGACCATTCAATGAGGACTGAAAGTATTCTTCTGCATTAGTGCTGCATTTTGTGCTCCTGATATAGTCTCATTTATACTGAAGAAACCAAATGCAGTTTAATGGCTTTGCAGTGATACGTACCCGTGGGTATCTTGTGACTGTCACATGACCATGATGTAATTGAGGCTCTGCTGGGCATGATGTAATGGTCTTGTGATGGTGGAGTGATGTCATTTTCCCACCAGTGAGAGGTCATGTGATGGCCTGTTTCAACAGGGTATAAAAGGAGAACCCCTCCCTGTGATGCAAGTCAGTTCGTGGTTTAATTTGTCAGTGACTCCGTTCTGCTGCGTATTTGATTTTATGACACATTTTCGTTTTAAAAGTGGAGTTTTAATTTCTGCTGTAAAAACTGTTGAGCCAGCAGTTCTGAAAATCGCTGCCAGTTAAAGTCCAGTCGGAGAGTGAAGAATTATCGAAGTTCGAAAAACCCGAAAGATGCAGAAAAGTTGGTGTTGTCGGCGGTGAAAACAGTTCGATCTTACTTGACTCTCATTCGGAAGGAAATAGTGACCTGCAATCCAAAATAGTTCCTGCATTGCTAAAAGAGCAGAAAGAGCTGGATGCAGTGTTCCACCAAGGAAAGGTGGAAACGGCCTTCAAGCCGTTTTATTTCCTTCATCGTAAATCCTTCGGGCAAGGCTTACTTTGGCTGGGATCAGCAGTAACGCCACAAAAGAGAATTTATTACTTCAAGGAAAGTCTCTCCTAACTGACTGTGTCAATCATTTGCACTTTTGCATCTACTACTTTAAAGAACTCAGTTCCATTTATCGCTTTAAGTACTGTTCAAGCTGCTGTATAGCAACCGACTTCCGGTTAAGTTAGTTGTTTGTTTACTTTTGGGTTTTTTTGAGCAGTGTTTAATAAATGTTTTATTTGTTATAAAAAAAACCTGTCTCAATTATATATTCATTGTTGCTGGATCGTAACAGCAGAGTGGCTCTATTCAGAACAATGAACTCTGTGTTGCTTTTTTGACCATAAGATATAGGAGCAGAATTAGGCCATTTGGCCCATTGAGAATACTCTGTCATTTCAACATGGCTGATCCAATTTTCCTCTCAGCCCCAATCTCCTGCCTTCTCCCCATATCCCTTCATGCCCTGACCAATCAAGAATCAATCAACTACCTTAAATATACATAAAGACTTGGCCTCCACAACTGTTTGTGGAAAAGAATTCCACAGATTCACCAATCTTCGGCTAATGAAATTCCTCCTCATCTCTGTTCTAAAAGGATGCCCCTCTATTCTGAGGCTGTGTCCTCTGGCATAAGATTTTCCCACCATAGGAAACATCCTCTCTACAGCCACTCTATCAAGGCCATTCACCATTTGATAGGTTTCAATGAGGTCACCCCTCATTTTTCTATATTCTTATGAATACAGGCCCAGGGCCATCAGATGTTCTTCATATGACAAGCCATTCAATCCTGGAATTGTTTTCGTGAAACTCCTTTGAACCCCCTCCAGAGTCAGCACATCATTTCAAAGATAAGGGATCCAAAACTGCTCACAATAGTCCAAATGAGGCTTCTCAGTGTTTTATAAAGTCTCAACGTTACATCCTTGTTTTTATATTCTAGTCCTCTTGAAAAGAATCAAACAAGAGAAAATCTGCAGATGCTGGAAATCCAAGCCACATACACAAATGCTGGAGGAACTAGGAAAAGAGTACAGCATCTAGGGAAAGAGTACAGTCGATGTTTCAGGCTGAAACCCTTTGGCAGGACTGTTTTCCTAGATGCTGCCTGGCCTGTTGAGATCATCTAGCATTTTGTGTGTGCTGCTCTTGAAATGAATGCTGACATTGCATTTTCCATCCTCACCACAGACTCAATCTGCTAATTAACCTTCAGGGAATCCTGCACAAAAACTCCCAAGTCCCTTGGCATCCCAGTTTTTCATATTTTCTCTCCATTTAGAAAACAGTCCACCCTTTCATTTCTTCTACTGAAGTACATAACCATACACTTCCTGACACTGTATTCCATCTGCCACTTCTTTGCCCATTCTCCTAATCTAAGACTTTTTGTAACCGCTCTGCGCTACCTGCCCCCTCCACCTATCTTCATATCATCTGCAAACTTTGCAACAGCGCCATCAATTCCATCAGTCCAAATCATTGACATATAACATAAAAAGTATCTGTCCCAACACAGACCCCTATGGAACACCACTAGGTACTGGCACCCAGCCAGAAAAGACTCCCTTTATTTACACGCTTTGCCTACGCTAATCAGCCACTGCTTTATCCATGCTACAATCTTTACTGTATTACGACGAACTCATAGCTTGTTAAGTACTTCTTGTGGCACTTCATCAAAGGCCTTCTGAAAATCCAAGTTCACAACATCAACCAATTCTCCCTTGTCTATCCTGCTTGTTGCTACTTCAAAGCATTCCAACAGATTTGTCAGGCAAAATCTTCCTTTGAGGAAACCATGCCAACTATGGCCTATTTCATCATCTGCCTCCAAGTACCCTGAGACCGCAACATAATAATTAACTCCACCATCTTCACAACCACTGAGAATTGAATTGACTTTATTACTTACATCAAAAATCTTTTTATGTACACCTCCGTCTAAATGTGCAATGTACAACTTACAGTAATTTATAATAATTAGTATGTACTACAAAATAACAGAAATACAGTTGTGTCAGCGTGAATTAGTAGTCTAATGGCCTAGAAGAAGACTAACTGGCCTATAGTTTCCTTTCTTCTGCCTTTCTAAATTCTTAAAGATTGGAGTGACATTTGCAATTTTCCAGTCTTCCAGAACCTTTCCAAAAATCTACTGATTCTTGAAAAAATCATTATTGATGCCTCCATGATCTCTTCAGCCAGCTCCTTCAGAACTCTGGTGTGTACACCATCAGGCCCACATAACTCAACTACTTTCAGACGTCTGAGTTAGCTATGGTAACATCACACACTTCATGACCCCCGACACCTGGAACTTCCACCTTACTGCTCGTGCCTTCCACAGTGAACACTGACGCAAAATACTTATTTAGTTCGTCCACCATTTCGTTGACCCCTATTACTACCTCTCTCCTGCATCGCTTCCAGCAGTCCAATATCCACTCCTGCCTCTCTTTCACAATTTATGTATCTTAAGAAACTTCTAGTATTCTCTTTAATATTTTTCACTAGCTTACTTTTGGATTCCATCTTTACCTTCTTAAGGACCTTTTTAGCTGCCTTCGGTTGGTTTTTAAAAGCTCCCCAATCCTTTAATATGCCATCTTTTCATGTTGCCTTTGACTTCTCTTGTTTGCCACAGTTGTGACATCTTTCCTTTAGAATACATCTTCTTCTTTGGGATGTATATATCCTGTGACTTCAGAATTGCTTCCAGAAATACCAGTCATTGCTACTCTGCCATCAACCCTGATGGTGTTCTTTTCAAATTCCGACCAACTTCTCTCTCATGCCTCTGTAATTTCCTTTATTACACTGATATGGTGATACATCTGACTTTAACTTCTCCTTCTCAAATTTCAGGGTGAATTCAATCATCTTATGATCACTTTCCCCTAAGGGTTCTTTTACCTTAAGCTCTCTATAATCAATTCTGGTTCTTCCCACTACACCTAATTCAGAATAGCTGATCATCTCGCGGGCTCAACCACAAGCTACCCCAAAAAGCCATCTCGTCAGCACTCCCAAAACTCCCCCTCCTGGAACCCAGACCAAGCTGATTTTCCCAATCTACCTGGATATTTAAATTCCCCATGACACCTTCAGTCCTGTACTCTCCCCTTTTATCTTGTCCATCTTTTATTTTGCAACTCATGCCTCTGTTTTTAAATGAGCCATCTCATTTTCAGTATTTCATCAGCCTTTCCCACAATACTTCCTGCATTGAAATCTATGCGGCTCAGGACTCTAGTCGCATCATGCTCAACCTTTTTTTCTCTAATTTTGTCTGAGGTCCTACCAACATCTGCCTCCACAACCTCTCCAGTAACTGTTCTGGCACTCTGGTTTCCATCACCCTACAACTCTAGTT
This sequence comes from Hypanus sabinus, assembly GCF_030144855.1. NCBI lineage: Eukaryota > Metazoa > Chordata > Chondrichthyes > Myliobatiformes > Dasyatidae > Hypanus > Hypanus sabinus. Next base: position 25,811,479 of record NC_082715.1, read on the forward strand.
TCAACCCCACCATGCAGCATTAACAAGCCTTCCTGCTAGGATATTAGACCCCTCCAGTTCAGGTAAAAGCTGTCCCTTCTGTACAGGTCCTATCTTCCCTGGAAGAGAGCCCAAGATCCAAAAATCTTAAGCCCTCCCTCCTACACCAGATCCTTAGCCACGTATTAAACTGTACAATCTTCCTATTTCTGGCTTCACTAACACATAACATGGGTAACAAACCTCAAATCACAGCCTTGGAGGTCCTGTCCTTTAACTCAGCACCTAACTCCTTGAACTTCCTGTGCAGAACCTTGTTATTCACCCTATCCATGTCATTGGTACCTACATGAACCACGACTTTTGGCTATACACCCTCCCATTTAAAAATGCTGAGGACTCGATCCAAGATATCCTGAACTCTGACACCTCGGGGGCAACATCCCATCCATAAATCTCATCGTCACCCACAGAACCTCCTGTCTGTTCCCCTAACAAATCTCCTATCACCAACAGTGTGCCTCTTCTTTCCCCCCCTTCCCTTCTGAGTCACAGAGGCAAACTCAGTGTCAGAGACCCGACCACTTTGACTTTCCTGTGTTAGGTCATTCCCTCCCACCCCTTCCCCCAACAGTTCCAAAATGATATACCTGTCATTGAGTGGAATGGCCACAGGGGTACTCTGTGCTGACTCATTAACCCATTTCCCCTTCCTGACTGTCACCCAGTTTACTGTGTCCTGCACCTTGGGTGTAACAACCTCTCTATATGCCGTATCTATCACCCCTTCATCTTCCTGAATGATCTGGAGTTCACCCAGTTCCAGCTCCAACTCCTTATTACGGTTTGTTGGAAGCTGCAGCTGGATGCACTTAACCATGGAACTATAGAACACTACAGCACAGTACAGGCCTTTCAGCCCTCCATGTTGTGCCAACCCATATAATTCTTAAAAGTACTAAACCCACACTACCCCAGAACCCTCCATTTTGCTTTCATTCATGTGCCTGTCCAAGAGGCTCTTAAATACCAACAATGTTTTAGCCTCCACCACCATCCCTGGCAAGTCATTCCAGGTACTCACAACCCTCTGTGTAAAAAAAACTTACCCCTGATGTCTCCCCTAAACTTCCCTCTCTTAATTTTGTACATATGCCCTCTGGTGTTTGCTATTGGTGCCCTGGGAAACAGGTACTGATTATCCACCCTATCTATGCCTCTCATAATCTTGTAGACCTCTATCTAAGTCCCCTCTCATTCTTCTATGCTCCAAAGAGAAAAGTCCCAGGTCTGCTAACCTTGCTTCATATGACTTGATCTCCAATCCAGACAACATCCTGGTAAATCTGTTCTGCACCCTCTCCATAGCTTCCACATCCTTCCTATAATGAGGTGACCAGAATTGAACACAATACTCTAAGTGCAGTCTCACCAGAGATTTGTAGAATTGCAACATGGCTTCTCGAACTCAATCCCCCTGTTAATGAAACCTAGCATCCCATAGGCCTTCTTAACTACCCTATCAACCTGTGCAGCGACTTTGAGGGATATATGGATTTGAAACCCAAGGTCCCTTTGTTCATCCACACTCTGAAGTAACTGACCATTAATCCTGTACTCAGATTTCTGGTTTGTCCTTCCAAAATGCATCATCTCACACTTGTCCGGATTGAACTCCATCTGCCATTTTTCTGCCCAACTCTGCAACCTGTCTATATCCTCTTGTAACCTTCAACTACCTACAGCTCCATCCACAACTCCTCCAATCTTCGTGTCATCCGCAAACTTTCTCACCCATCCTTCCACCTCTACATCCAGGTCATTTATAAAAATCACAAATAGCAGGGGTCCCAGGACAAATCCCTGCGGGACTCCACTAGTCACCGACCTCCAGGCAGAATACTTTCCTTCCACAACTACCCTCTGCTTTCTTCCTTTAAGCCAATTTTTTATCCAAACAGCCAAGGTTCCACTTATCCCATGCCTCATGACTTTCTGGATAAGTCTCTCATGAGGGACCTTGTCAAATGCTTTGCTAAAGTCCATGTAGACCACATCCACTGCCCAACCTCATCAATTTCTTTTGTTACCTCTTCAAAAAACTCAATCAGGCTCGTGAGGCACGATCTTCCCTTCACAAAGCCATGTTGACTATCCATGAGTAGACCTTACTTCTCCAAATGCTTGTAGATCCTATCCTTAAGAATCCTTTCCAGTAGTTTGAAGACCACTGACATAAGACTCACCAGTCTATGTTTCCCATGTATCATATCCAGCCCTGGGGATTTATCAATCTTAATGTTTTTAAGAAGATCCAAAACTTCTTCCTTAATCTCCACATTGTCCAGCACACAGGCCCGCTCTACTTCAACTTCATCCTGATCAAGATCCTTTTCACTTGTGAATACTGAAGCAAAGTATTCACTTAGGACCTCCCCAACCTCCTCAGCCTCCAGGCACATGTTGCCCTCTTTATCCTTTAGCAGTCCCACCTTCATTCTCGTCATCCTCCTATTCTTCACATACGCATAGAATGCCTTGGCCTACTCATGCCCCCTTCGAGCTCTCCTAAATCCTTTCTTTATTGAGAAATATACCTGACATAATCATTATATATACCTTTAATATAGTCACTATGTATTAGCTATTTACTATAATATGTAATCACTTCTAGGTACTGAATTATTAATATGTATTATTTTACTAGACACATTTTGCTATGTGTTGTTTTAACTGCATACTGTGGTACTTACAGAACGCCTGTTTAGTTAGCAGCACTATTAGCTGAAATGTATTACACTCAACCTTTGTTTAGTACGAGATAATACTGGCAGACAGGATGCTGTGAGCAGGAATGTAATGTGAGGAAGGTTGTCTGGAAAACATAATCTTGGCCACGAATAAGGTCCCAATGCGAACGGGTGAAATATAATGGTGGCGCACCGTGGGCTAGGCAAGAGCGATTAATTAATTAATATATAGATGATATGCAATGAAAACTTGATTGGGTATGCTGATGAAACCAAAATGTTACTGAGATAAGAAATTACTATGAAGAATGCTGTACACCGGAGCTCGGTGGGCTTTCGGTGACAAGTTCATTGATTGCCTCAGCCTTTGTTTGCAAATAAAGGTTTAAATTTCTCGAAGAATTGTCTGTGTCTCCTGGTCATTTCAAGTAACTACGACATCTTTAGCTCCTTCCGGGCTACTCTTTACTTCTCATAAGCCCCTCCTACTTCCTGCTTCTTATATCTAACATATGCTTCCTTTTTCCTCTTGACGAGTTGCCTCACATGTTCCGTCAGCCATGGTTCCCTTTTCCTACCATTTTTTCCATGCCTCAGTGGGACAAACCTATCCTGAACCCAGCTCAAGTGGTCCCTAAACTTCTCCCACATTATTTCTGTGCTTTTCCCTTTGAACATCTGTTTCCAATTTACTCTCGCTAGCTCCTGCCTCATCCCTTCAAAGTTGGCCCTTCCCTAGTTAAGCACTTTACCATTTCGTCTGATTTTATCCCTTTCCATAGCTATGCTGAAGCTAAGGGAGTTGTGGTCACTCTCACCAAAATGCTCCCCCACCAAGAGGTCTGTCACCTGGCCAGGTTCATTACCCAGAACGAGATCCAGTATGGCCTCTCCTCTCATGGGCCGGTCCACATACTGTGTCAGGAATCTTTCTTGAACACACCTGACAAATTCAGCCCCATCTATCCCCCTTGCACTCAGGAGGTGCCAATCAATACCCTTCTCGCAGTTGTAGTTGTCAGGGCCACTGGAGGTCTCCTTGCCTTCCCACAAGAGGAGCATTTCACTATCCTGCCTGCCGTCCCTACTGTCCTAGCTGAGCAGATATAAAGAAAAGAAGGAAAAAAACTGTAGCTTTGCTTTTCTTTGAGTGAAGCATCTCTTTGCTGAAGCGTCGAAGACCTAAAGCCTTAAAATCACCCCTCTGACTATGTCCACTCAGACGACGGCCACTCTGGCAGCTTTATTATGCTGTCACAACCCACCCTTGCCTGTTACCTTGTTGGGGCGTGGACCTGATTGAAATCCCCTCCTCTCCAAACTTCTGATGTCCGTCCGGAATGGCTGCTGGTCAAAGCTCTATTCCCCATCCCAATCTCACTTTGACCTTTCTCTCTTCTGTATTTTACACCGTTCCAAAGTTGTCCATTGTAAGATCTAGGGACAGCAACTCACCTTATATCCAGACATGTAGCAGCCCTTGGTTTCAATTCAGAAATTAACAATATATGACAATAACCAGTACTAACTTCGTGTTGTGTGATACTCTGAATGTTTTTTTCTCCTTTCTGTCCTTAGCCATCCCTCTTTACTTGCCTCACAAGATTAATAAGCATTTACTATCCTCTCTGAAAAAATACCAACAATGCTTGCAGCAGTTGAAATCTCTATACCTATCCCATCACCGATACTCTCCCTATTCTCTATAACTTACGCTACCATTTATTACTTTGAGATTCATTTTCTTCTAAGCATTTATGATAGGATCTGCGGATATGATAGGGTCTTTTAAAAGACTTTTGGATAGGTACATGGAGATTAGAAAAATAGAGGGCTATGGGTAAGCCTAGTAATTTCGAAGGTAGGGACATGTTTGGCACAACTTTGATGGCTGAAGGGCCTGTATTGTGCTGTAGGTTTTCTATGTTTCTCTGTTTTATTCACAGGAAGAAGTAAAATAAAATAGAATTTGTGAAAAACTAAACACAAACAGGCAAAACTGATAAACAACCAAGACGACAAACTGTACAAATAATACTGGGAATATGAGTTAAAAAATGTCCTTGAATGTGAGTCTGTAGGTTATGAAACTGTTCAGAGTAGCAGTAATTGAAGCTATCCACACTGGTTCAGGAGCCTGATGACTGTAGGGCAGTAACTGTTCCTGAACCGGTTGGTGTGGGACCTGTGGTTTCTGTACCTGCTAACCAATGTTAGCAGTGGGAAGTAGGCATGGGCTGGATGGTGAGAGCCCTGGAAGCTGCTTTTCCATGGCTGTGCTCTGTGTAAACGCATGTGATGGTGAGGATGGCTTTGCCTGTGATCGACTGGGCAGTGTCCAACTCTGACGTTAATTAGATATTAACACCTGAAAGTGTTTCTCTCTTCAAAGATGCAACCTGACCTGATGAGCATCTCCAACACTGTCTTTATTTCATGAACCTTTTATATTTTCTTTTCTAACTACATTGGACCAAGAATTCTTGGTCCAATGTACTTTATCAGACACATGTAAGCTAACAATGCAGTTGTCTGTCAAGATGTGGAGATTTAAGCTTTTCGCAATAAAACCAAGCAGCTCCCAAGGAGGAACAGATCGTTCAATCCTTCAGCTCCTGTTGATGTATGGATTACACACTCAGAATGCAGAGACTTGGATCAAATTACAAATGCAAAAACATACTATCAAGCCAAACCCAAGGCACAGTTTTCAAAATAAAAAATGGTATACGACACAAAATGAACAATTCAACATAATCATGTAAATTGTTCTCTTACTTTGCTTTCTATTTTATCTTGCAGTTAAGGACACTTGGAACGCTGAGGTCTATGCCATAATTACACAAAATGTATTTCAGTTGGACAGGGGTTCCCAACCTTTTTATGCCACAGACCCCTACCATTAACTGAGAGGTCGGCGGACCCCAGGTTGGTAACCCCTGCAAGAGGAAATGTTAATTAGAACCTTTTTCCTTCCTTTTCTGAAGTACATTTGGTACAGCTGGAAAATGTTATGACAAGTCCTACTTACTTCTGAAATGACAATAATAAACCTATTTACCAACATTACCCTGGCCCAGACATTACAGGGTGTGCCAAAATTGTGGTAAATTACCATTCATTCTAAAAGAAGGGGTTCCCAATCTGGATCCACAGACCCTTGCTTAATGGTATTGGCCAATGGCATAAAAAAAAGGCTGGGAATCCCAGCTTTAAGGACTGACAATCAAGTATGCCATGGAAGGTAAAATGTTATAGCAAACACAAATTTAGATTCTGCATTTACATTTACTTTTCAGTCTCTTAAATATTTAAGTGTCAATACACAGAAAGGCATGATCTATCATATTAGCTCAAATTTGACAATTCATTTCAAAATGAGCACAAACTGAGGTGGATGATGCCTGAGGCAACACATAAAACACCAGCAGGACAGACAGCATCCATGGAGGGAAACTGGCGGTCAGTGTTTCAGATCAAGACCCTTTACCTGGACCTGAGTTGGTAAGATAAACGAGTGGTCAGACAAAACATTTGGTGTGCTGCTTGGCATCGGCAAGTGACCTGTCTTAAGAACCTTATCCACCTAAAAGCACAGTTGTCCAAATCTAATCTAATCTACCTATCTAATTCAAAGTCACTCTTAACTGGCCCCACTCAGGTTCATACAGGAAAATATTCACAGATTTTATTCTTCAGCCCTGGATTTGGTGATCAGCTTCTACTGATACACTCTAGTCCAGCTGAAATTAGCACAATTCTAATCAATAACTAGAGTCTCCAATTTTTGACACATTTTAATTCCAGGCAGTCCCCAGGTTACGTACGAGTTCCATTCCTGAGTCCGTCTTTAAGTCAGATTTGTACACAAGTCGCAACAAGTACATCCGGGTATTATTTAGCGTCAGTTAGTCAAACGTTTGTCTTAGTATATAGTATATATTTTTACCTTTCTATGCATATAAAACACTTAAGAAAAGTATGTATTCCAATACTTAAACCACTGCTTTGCTTAGTAATAATTGTAGCTTTCATCATGGCAGGGGCTTTCATACGTTCCATTATTCTCACTTTATCCTTTAAATTTGTTCCGATCGTTGACCGACTGTAGTCTAATGCTTTTCCAATGACCGATGGCATTTCAGCTCTTTCCAATTGCTTTGTTACTTCAACTTTACTTGCAATTGCAATCGCTTCCCATCAACAGTACAGAAACACGGTCCGCTGGTTCCTAAGGACCACCGTACTGAATTTCCCCGGGTCCGGAAGTCCATTGCAGTGAGACAGGTTAAATGGGACAAGTGGGGGCTGTGCTGGGTTTGGGTACTGTATTTGATCCTCCACAATATTCCGCATGGGAATTTAAACTGGAGATGGCTGTGCTTTTTCTTACGAGGTCGAGTTCTGCGCTCGACATCAACCTGGCATGGATGGTACGGGAGTCACTGGGTCGACATCAACCTGGCACGGGAGTGGTCTGTCACTGGATCGAACTCGGGAACCTCTGTTCTCCAGCCCGGCGCTGATCTCACTGTGACACCAGCTGACCGGAACGAGTTGTCTGTAAGTCAGACATTCGTAACTCGAGGACTACCTGTATTTCAGCACTTTTAGACTATAATTTTCTTTTCATCGCAATCTGCTACATTCTTGGAAATCTTTGCAAAGCTTGCCAGTTTAAAACAGGTACAGTACAGAACAGGCCCCTCTGGTCCAACGAGCTGAACAGCCTAGCAACCCGTCCATTTAATTACAGGACAATTTAAAATGACCAGTCACCCTACTTATCACAGAAGGAAGGAAACAGAAGCACTGGAAGAAACGCACTCAGTTGGTGGCGGAAATGAACTCTGAAACGCACTAACCATCGTGTTAATCGCTGCACTACCGTGATGCCCAAGGACAAGTGAGATGAAGTAGAACAATCCTGAACACCAAGCTGAATGGAAGATGTGATTGGACCATTAATAAGCAACATAACTTAATTGCAGATACAAGGAAGTACAAAGTTGTGACTTTGGAAGAAAGAAAAACTGGAACCAAAGGAGGAAATATTAAATGGTGCATACATCATGCCAAGAAAATCACAAGAATAACTCCCAAAGTTAAACATTGAACTATTGCTATTTCCATAACTACCAGTCTTCAAAAGAAGCACAGAAAGGCAGCACGGGGAAAGTAAACAAAGGAAATGAGTTTACCGATTACACTCTAATCTTCTCAATACCTCAAAGCCAGCATTGTAATTATAATGCAAATCCATCTTTCTATTTTCTTAAATTATTCCTGTGGTTTGAGAAAGAGAAAAACAACTTCAATTGCACCTCTGCCGGTACCATAATCAGGAAAAAATATTATTTGCCACATCGTGTACAGTATATTAACTAAAATGTCTACAAACCATGTATAAAAATAAATTTGCTCAAAATATTCTTTTTAAAATTAAGCACATTAAAGATTTGATTGTGTAACATATAAAATGCAACCATTCTTCAAAAAAATTCTAATCCAGAAATTCTTGAACTCTCACCTCTAATAGTGTAAAAACCGTACAACATGACAAAGGGAAAAGTTTTCTGAAACCAAGCACCTCCTTTTTGATAAATGTATTAAAAAACTTGTAACAGTTAAGGTTGTTACAATCATATCTGTTTATTTTTTAACCTCTAACTTCCTGTAAGTAGTATTAGTCAATTTATCAATTTTCCAACATTTTCAAATCACTTCAGAAATTTACCAGACACATTTCTAAATTTATGAAAGGGTAAATTCTTCAAATCAAATAAGATTTTCATAAGTAGCTAAAAAGAATTGATTGCATCAGATTTCAGGCACAGTGGAAAATAGCTGATTAGAACAATGCAGAGCCACAAATGACACCGAAATTTGATGACCAAGCTAGTTTCAGGTTGGGTAGAGCTCTTCAACTTTCCTCCTGCTATCCACTATTTCTGCTAGACGATAAGCTGGCCTGCACTGGGGATTCACTGGATCTGTTGGGCAACTGAAAGCTGAGATAGCTGACACTGAGACAGAATAGTAAATGTGGGACTGGCAAGTGCACTCAATTTGAATGGACCTAACCCAATGGGCTTGAGATCACTCATCCATCAAGCAACTGGAAGGCAACTATCAAATCTGACATTTTATTACTGTTCAAAATTTAAGCAAAACACAAATGTTTCTCTGCAGCTGCACTTTGGAACCTTAATCAAAAGATTTAGGCCATCTCTTTGGTAGAGTATTGTAAGAAATCACATTTTTAAATAAACTACAAAAGACCAATGAACCTTTTCACCACTCCAAAGAAGTTTTTCTTCCAATTTCCTGGCTAATAGTTAACTATGGCACTGTGCAAATGTCTTTGGCACCCTAGCGTGGTACTGTAATAATTTTATGAACTACATTGCACTGCTGCCATAAAAAACAATCATGACATCTGTGAGTGATGATAAACCTAAATCTGATCTGGGTCTCCATTATGGATGAAGCGTGGGAAGGGAGAGGGGAATCATGGTTGGGAAAGGGGGAAGAGAGAGGGGAGGGAGCAGGAAGCACCAGAGAGACATTTTGTAATGATCAATAAACCAGTTGTTTAGAATCAAATGACCTTGCCTGGATGTCTTGGGACTAGGTGATTCTGCACTCGCCCCGGCGTTCCTCCTCTGCCTCTTGTCCCACACCCCTCTCGCAGCATCCCACCTTCACTGCTCCCAACATCCTTTGCTCCCGCCAGATTTACAAATTTGCTCTCCACTCCATATTGATAAATACAGAACCATGCAGAAGTCTTACGCACCCTAGTTATATTTCTATGCCTTAAGACCTCTGCAGCATGGGAAAATCACCCATTTGGTGGCTCCACTCTAAACTGTAAACCATCCTGACTTGGAAAACTAACACCAGTCTTTCCTTGTCTCTGATTCAGATTTCTGAAAATCCCTATTATGTTTGCCATGTAAAGACTCCAACAGATGGACTTAAAAGGCTCAAAGAGGCTTTCTCAAAGGTTATTAAGCATGGACAATATGCAAATCTTACCAAAAATACTTGTATCCCCTAAAGTGAATGAACAAATAGCAGGCCAGCCCAAAGATTAATGATACACAATGAACCAGTATACACCAATACTTGAAACAGAGCTTACAGTCTTGCATCTACAAATGAAACAATTATATGCTCTAATCCAGACATTGATGAAAATGATTCCCGGCTCCAACAGCCTTTAGAACAAGGGCTCCCAACCTTTTTTATGCTACGGACACCAACCATTAACTCAAGGGTTCATGGACCCATGGTTTGAGACTCCTGCGTTAGAACAAAGCAGTGCAGCACAGAAACAGGCCATTTAGACCATGATTTACGTTCTGATAATGATGCCAATTTAAACAAACTTCATTTTTCTGCACAACATCCATATTCCTCCATCTCCTGTCTAAATGCTACGATCATACAAGCTTCCACCACTTCACTTCACAGCCTGTTCCAAGCACCTAGCACTCTCAGGGTAAATATTGAACTTGGCTCACAACTCTTCTTTTAAACTTCCCTCCCCCCAGAACTTAACTCAATGCATTCTCCTGTTCTTGAAATCTTAACATCACTTGAATTAATTTGTTAAAAGATAACATTTTAAAACAATGAACAAAGATTTATTTGAACCTGAAGTATCCTTGATCTCATCTGTATGCCTGTTTTATTGTTTTCTCCTGTAAAATGATCTGAAATTAATTTGTATTGCTTGCTTTTACGTTGTACTTTATAGGCTGAGGTCTCAGTGTGTATTCTCCAGTCTGCTTTCAAGAACCTTCAAGCTGCCTGCCTACTCCCAGATATCACCGTTCTTTGGCTGAGAGAACTTCTTGCAATCACATATATCAGAACTAGAAATCTTCACTGAAAAGCCTGCGAAGAGTTTCAATATTAGTTGACAATATAAAGATCAGCAGGAAACCAACAGCACATAAAGAGACACATTAAGTAGAAGGGAAGGACCTAGCAAACACAGAATGATGTGGGTAAATGTGAATTTAACCATTTTGGAAAGAAATTAAAAAACATCACATTATCTGAACTGAGAGCTATTGCAGAGTTTAATGGGATCCAGACATTCTTGCACATAAATTTTCAAAACGTTGGGAAGCAGGTTTTGCAAAGGTTTAGAAAAATTAATGAATTAAAACAAACATCTTATGGTTATATTTCATTTACAGATTTTAGATCATAAGACAAAGCAGCAGAATTAGGCCATCTGGCCCATCGAGCTTGGCTGATGGCCAACATTTTTTCTCTCTTCCTCAATTCCAGTTCCGGGCCTTCTCCCTGTTACCTTTGATACCATGTCCAATCAAGAACCTATCAATCTCTGCCTTAAGTACACCGAACAACCTGGCCTCCACTGCTGCATGTGGCCACAAATTCACCACCCTTTGGCTAAAGAAATTACTCTGCATCTGTTTTAAAAGGTTGCTCCTCTATCCTGAGGCTGTGCCCTCTTGTCCTAGACTCTCTCACCATGGGATAAAAACATTTCCACATCTACTGTCTAGGCCTTTCAACATTCAAAAGGTTTCAATGAGATCCCCCCCTCATTCTTCTGAATTCCAGCAAGTACACACCCAGAGCCGTCAAACATTTCTCGTATGATAACCCTTTCATTCCTGAATTCATTCTGTGCACCTCCTCTGGACCCTCCCCAATGCCAGCACACTCTGCTAAGGTGAGGGGCCCAAAACTGTTCACAATACTCAAGGTGAGGCCTCACCAGTGCCTTATAAAGCCTCAACATCACATCCCTGCTCTTGTATTCTAGACTTCTTGAAATGAATGCTAACATGGCATTTGCTTTCCTCACCACCGACTTGACCTGCAAGTTAACCTTCATTGGGATCATTGGGGTCCCAAGTCACACCAACCACAATCTATTCCAGCTGCTACCATCCAGGAAACGGTACCACAGCCAAGACCAACAGTTTCTGAGACAGCTTCTTCTACCGGGCCATCAGACTGATTAACTCATAACTCACGTTGATTTTAGTGTAGTTCTACATTACATTGCCTGTTCTATTTATTATAAATTATTATAAATCACTATGATTGCACATTAAGATGGAGATGTAACAAAGGTTTTTACTCCTTGTGTATGTAAAGGATGTAAGAAATAAAGTCAATTCAGACTTAAGGGTCTTCTACACAAGGGTCTCTTTGCATCTCAGAGATTTCGATTTTCTCCTCATTTAGAAAATAGTTCACATTTATTTCTACTATCAAAGTGCATGACCATGCATTTTCCAACATTATATTTCATTTGCAACTTTCTTGCCCATTCTCCTAATCTGTCTAAGTCCTTCTGCATCCTACCTGTTTCCTCAACGCTACCTGCTCCTCCACCAATCTTTGTATCATCTGCAAACTAGGCAACAAAGCCATCTATTACATCATCTAAATCACTTATATGTAGCAGAAAAAGAAGCGGTCCCAACACCCACCCCTGCAAAACACCACTAGTCACTGGCAACCAACCAGAAAAGGATCCTTTTATTCCCACTCACTGTCTCCTACCAATCAGACAATGCTCTAACCATGCTAGTAACTTTCCTGTAATACCATGGGCTCTTAACTTGGTAAGCAGCCTCATGAGTGGCACCTTATCAAAGGCGGTCTGAGCGTTGGTGAGAATACATCTACCATACTGTGTACAGTATTCATTGATTTAGGGAAGGATGTAAATGCATTGAAAGCAATTCAAAGAAGGTTTACTAGATAATCAAAAAAGCAGAAAATGGAGAAACAGTTGAGGCAGCATTCATGGAAAGAAACAGACCTTGCTGAAATACATGATGCAGAGGGTGGAGGTAGAGAGGATGTTCCTGCTTGTGGGAGAATTTCAAGCTACTGGGTCACTATTTAAATAACAGATGAATTATGGGTTTCTTCCCCTAGAGGATACAGAGACTTTTTCAAATCCTTTTCTTCAAAAGACACAGCAGAGTCTGTGAATATTTTTGATAAGGTAGAAGTAGATAGATTCCTGACAGGCAAGGCAGCGGCTTACAAACAGTTTTCAGAAACCTTATGTGAGCTGGGGAAATGTCTATACTTGAAAAGAACAGTTCTCCTGCTCAGAGGAAAATGACTCGAGGCAATTTCTGTGATTGGGCATCAGCCAGGACCCAGAGGGTGTCAGATGAGTGTGGATTAACCTGCATAGTTGGTGCTGATCATTTGGGGTCTTCCCTTATTTAAATAAAACAAATCTTAAATAGCAAATGTTCAAATTTCATTAGTGCTCATTTGCTTATCTTTAATTCATATATTAGGTAACGATTGAATTTTGAGTGTTGGTATTTGATGGTGCTGAATGTTAAGCAGATCAAAAGCTAAGATTAAAATACACAAGGGTCTTAGCAATTGCAGTTTTTCTTCCCCAGTACATCAGACGTCTACTGCATGACATAAATTTAGAACAATATAGACAGGTAAACAAGACTGCAATATCATTGCCAACACCACTGATGACTGAATAAGTTGAACTTTTTAATGGTGTGGTATTCTCAGGATAAAGATCTTCAATCCAGTTCACTTATGATAATGATATTTTCTTTTTTTTTGCACATTCAATTATCGTCCATTATGATTTGTAAATCCTATTACTTCACAGCATAATAGCAGAGATGCTGCTTCAGACAGTATATAGCTCCATACATTATACTTAAGACATTTTCAAAGCTTCCATCTGAAATCCCTCTCATGGGTAATGTCTTACTCCTTATTACAAACGCCACCTTTAACTCTCAATTATCCTGATGATCTGTAGCTTGCACAGTATGAAGATATTACCACCGAGAACCACTATTACTGTCCTTTGGCCCAATTGCAAGATCAACTGCCCTCAATTTCAAAATGCACCGTACAAAACACTTTAGTAATGCCTCCTGAAATACAAATTTAAGTTATAATACTACTTTAGCTCTCATAATAAAATTCTACACCACCAATCTTATGAGAGGTTTAGGATGGATCTGTAGAGCTAAAATAAAAGAAGGAACCAAAAAAAATATCAGAAAGTTACTATGAACCGCATTCCATATCAGGTCTTCAAGCTTTTATCAAGAACAAAAGAAACTACAAATATCTTTGACAATTAGAAAAAACTGTCAGAATCTGTCTGAATTCATACCAACTGGCATGTCCCAAATGTCAGAATTAAAATCAGGTTTAATATCACTGACATATGTCGTGAAGTTCATTGTTTTGCAGTAGCAGTGCAGTAGAGTTACATTATTAAAAAAAAACTAAATTAAAAACAGAAATAAATAAATATATAAATAAGTAGTGCCAAAAAGAGAACAAAAATAATCAGGTAGTATTCAGGGGTTGGTTCATTGACCTTTCAGAAATCTGATGTGTGTGTGGGTGTCTGTTTATCTTCAGGCTCTTACATCTCCTCCTTGATGGCAAGAATGAGAAGAGGACAGGTCCTGGGTGATTGCTGCCCTTAATGGTGGATGCTGCCTTTTTGAGGCATCGTCTTTCAAAGGTGTCCTCAATGCCGAGGGAGCTGGTTGAGTTTGCAACCCTCTGCAGCTTTCTCCTGTGCCCTGGCACAAAGACTCAAAAAGAAAATCATGATTAGCAATGGCATAATCAGACAGTCGCTCGCCTCCAACATTCTGCAGGTTACCACTGACCAGACAGCTGAACCAGCTACGTAAGTACTGTGGCTCCAACAACAGGTCAGAAGCAACAAGTAACCCACATCTAGGCACCTCCAAAAGCTTTTCCTCATCATGTCAGTAATTCATGGAATAATAGCCTCCTGTAACCTACAAAAAGCTTGTCACCATGCAGGATAAAGCAGCCCAATTTATCAACCTCCCATCCACCATCAGTGCAGTGTGATGCCATAATGTACCATCTAAAAAATACCCTGCAATTACTCACGCAGGCGACTCTGACAACCCTGCTCAGCCCCACGACATCCACTATTAAGGAGAATGAGCACTGAGCATACAGGAAAACCACAACCTGCACGTTCCTTTCCAAGAACTGCACTACCTCAATTTGGAATTAATTGTCACTCATTCAAATGAACTTCATGTTCCTGGGCGTCAGTATCTCTGAGAATTGAACCTGGACTAACATGCCAATGCAGCTACAAAGAAGGCACGACAGGGGCTATACTTTATTGGGAGTTTGTCACCAAAAACACTTGCAAATTTCTTCAGATGTACTGTGGAGAGCATTCCAACTGGCTGCATCGCTGTCTGGTATGGGGGGTGGGGGAGGGCTACTGCGCAGGATCACAGTAAGCTTCAGAGAGGTTTACAATTAGTCAGCTCCATCATGGGCATCGGCCTTGTGGTATCCAAGGCATCGTCAAGGAGTGATGTCTTAAAAAGGCAGCATCCATCATTCAGGCCCTCCATCACCTAGATCAGGCCTTGGTTTCATTGCTACCATCAGCAAGGAGGTACAGAAGTGCGAAGGAACACACTCAACAATTCTGAAACAGCTTTTCCCTCTGCCATCCTATTTCTGAATGGACAGTGAACCTTTTTAATGTCACTAATTTTTAATTTACCTCAGATTTACCTCACTAATTTTTAATTTCTATTTTTGCATGACTTATTTGATTTAACTAATATATCTAAAAACTTACTGTAATTCACAGTTTTTTCTCTCTATTATGTATTACTTGGTAATGCTGCCACAAAGTTAACACATTTGCACAATATATCAGATTTAGTTTATTGTCATTTAGAAACCACAAATGCAATGCAGTTAAAAAATGAGACAACGTTCTTCCAGAAAGATATCACAAAAGCACATGACAAAACAGACTACACCAGAAAATCCACATAACTTTTGCAAATCTCTAATCCAGAGTCCGGAGAGGCTGCTGCATATTAATATCGCGCTACCATCTTAGTACGTTCCCCGGAAAGGAGCTCCAAATACACCAGACAAAACAAGACCAAAACCTAAAGCTGCAAGACCTGCACGACCTGCACAAAACCACATAGTTACAACATATAGTTACAACAGTACAAACAATAGCATAATTGATAAAAAAAAAACAGACCATGGGCACAGTAAAAATAGTCCAAAGATGTTAAGAGACTATAAGTTCGAAAGAAACCACCACACGGTTTCCACGTCCTCAGGGTTCTGACAGACTCGACATCCCATGCAGGCGACAGAAGGGAATACTCCCGCTATGGACTTCCACAGCACTGGACTCAGCCTCGGAGACACAGCACACAATGAGAGCTCTGTCGAACCCAGCCTCGCACAGTGAAAGCGCTCCGACCACAGCGGACTCCGAGGCTGTCGAACCTCCGACCATTCCCTCCGGCACAGCTTCTCTGAGCACCATCCTCTGCCGAGCGTATTAAGACGCCCCTGCCAATGGCCACCAACAACGCGACCGCGAGGACTGGGGGCCTGTTCTTCTCAGCAGAGACCCGGACCTCACAGCAGCAGCAGCAACGAAGAAGGCCTTCCTGGAGATTTCCAGATGTTCCTCCGTGCTCCCGCATCAGATTTTCATCCAATCAGGATTGCACACGTCACCCCACTTAACAAATAACAGATATGAACTCCGGAGAGGCCGCTGCAAGCTGCATTGCGCCGCCATCTATGCCGATGATATTAAACTTGATTCTGGTATTGATTCATTCAGTGTCGCTCGGTCTAAATCCAATATCGTGCTTACGAATAGCAGACGGGAGAGTAGATCCAAAGGATGGCTGATGACACCTTCCCAAGAACAATTACGGATGGGCAATAAACTCTGGCCAAATCCATATCCTGAGAAATGAGCACAAAATCTTTTTAATCATTTCCTGTGCCTGAAAGAATTTTAATCGATTTCCCCATTTCATACCTAATCTCATGACTAATTTCAAAACAAACAGATTAACAAAATTTTCCAGATTTTAGAGTCAACGCCAATTTACACAAGCCTGTCATCAGTCTACCAAAGGTCCACTCCGATTCTGCTAAAATGCTTAGGACCATAAAATTATTTTCCAAAGTCAAGCTGGCCTTCAAAAGTAAGGCTCTATACTCATATTTTTCATCGTGAAAAACATTAAAATATACATTTCAAAGTTTGAACTACTTACACAAAACATACACTTAAAATATGCATTCTCTAAAACCGAAGGCATTTAAATAACTAAGCCTAAATGTAAAAGAAATACAAATTAAAACTCCTATTTGTCTCTTGTGGCCATTTATTACCTTTCAGATAAAGGGAGATAAGTTTTTGCATCATGCAAACTAATGCATGTTGTTGGCCAGTTTTCCTCATGCAAGTTTTTGGAAAACACTTCAGCTTATAGCCTCAATACTGGACACCACAATGAGCCAAACATCATGACACACTTATTTTTCAATATCACAAACAACTGACAGATACTTTGAAGCTATTGCATTGACATACAAGTCCTCAAGTTGTCTCAGTTACGCAGTGAAGCATAATTATTGTTAACACTGTCTCACTAAATATAGTTCATTACAATTCAGGCACATCACTGTGCTGTAGTATTTGGAAGCCTGCTCACTTTCGGTGTGTGGAGATTCATCTCTACAAAAAGGGGTATAAGGCACCTCGCTAGACTGCAGATCTTCCTCGGATAAGGTGTAGCACCTGCATAGCCCCCCCCCCACCCCCGATCAGGGTGACATGAAGCCATAGGAGCAGGTGGTGAATGGTTGTATATGCAGCTGGTTTTGCAACCACTGACACCAGGCAGGCAATCTCTGAAGAGTACTGATAATGGCTGGGGTCACCCGTCATCGTCAGGATACTGCCCAGAAGAAACCAATGGCAAACAAGTTTGGTAGACAAATTTGCCAAGAACAGATATGATCATAAAACATGATTGCCTATAGCACATAATGATGATGATTCACTTTTGCCAACAAATGCATGGGTTGTAACAAGCCCACTAGTTTCAACTATAATTACATTAATCTATAGATTTTACCCTTACAAAACAAACATATTTTGCTACCACAGTATCAGTTCATGGAAAAGAATTACTGGTTAAGATGTTTTATTATAAATTCACTCTAATTTAACGGAATAAAGCTTACTGATCTGATTCTGGTATTGAAGAGAGCCTTCTGAACCTTCCTTGCTAAAGTTCACATCAACAATGTCTAACACCCTGCCTTCATCAATTCTTTTAATTACCTCTTCTAACACTACAATCAGATTTGTGAGACATGATTTCCCATGCACAAAGCCAAGCTGACTATCCTTAATCAGTCCTTGCTTTTCCAAAGGCAGATTGATCTTGTCTCTCAGAACCTCTTCCAGTAACATTCCAACTGCTAATGTTAGACTCAGTAGTCTGCTGTTATAAATAACTAGAAATAACTTCCCACTTGCTTTCCAAATCTTCACACAGCCATCCACATTGAAATCAAAGGAATCTCTGATGTGGTGCCAGATGTGACCTGGCACACGATTTGAAGGGCACCAGCCTGGCTTAGTACAGGGAGGTTTCAGAACAGCTCAGTCTGTTCCACTTCTGGACTCTGTAGGGGGTCCTTTGGTGAAGTAAGCACCTTACAAACTTTTCAATTTTGTTACTTTTCCCTCAGCAAGTGCACAGCATTAACATCAAACTGAACTTCTTCAGATTTTCGGAAAATACTTCAGTCTCAGATGCTGAAAGCAGGTACTTCCAACAATTGGCAAGATCTGACCCAGAGCAAAAACGTGTGAAACCATGCAAACTACCCTAGCATACAACTCAGATGACAAATTGGATCCTTACTTCCGTTACTTCGAGAAAAGACGTGTTTATTTATTTACTACTCCTACAAAACAACCTCTCCTCCCCCCAACAATCAAACACAAATATTTGGACAAAATATGGACATACATGCACTCCAAGTGGAACTTCAAGCTCGGCTCAGTCTCAAAGCTTGTATACATTCCCTGAGATTAAATTGTACCATTAAAGGTTCCATGAAACGTCCTGCATCAAAAGGCAATCCAATGCCAATAATAATTATAACTGTAACCTTGATGCCACCCAAATCGTATGCCAGTGAAGAGTACTCGCTCAATTTGATTAGAGCCATCAACACATTTTCTAATACATACACCCCATGTCCCTTTCTCACACCCATTTACTCATCCAGGGTCTCTTCCTCTATTGACCTTTTGTATCCCTCATTTCTTAGACATCACCCTCCTCCACTTGGTTCCATCTGTCCATCATCCATCTGTCCTTCTCTCCCTCTTACTTCTTTACTCTGCCATTCTTGCCTGAACATAGTCAGTATTGATGCAAGGGGTTAGCCCATCTCTTCTCTACAGATCTGCTTGACTTAAGTTCTTTCAGCAGATTGTTCATTGATATCAGCATAATTGATTTTTAAGCCAAAAATATTACTTGGTACTATATAAAGATGAACAAATTAATGCAGAAGTAGACTTGGATTCCATCCCGGGGTCAGATCATACTCCTCGATAAAAAATGGCAAGACTGATCACTTTGACATTCTTCTTATTGTAATAACAGTGTATTTTTAACCAAATGAGTTTTTCAGCAGTTTTGAACAAATTCCCATATGGAGAGCTAGTCATTCAGGATCCTTCAAAGTTACAGAGCATTATACAAGTAAGACATTACTTCTAAGTGTGAGTGAAGATTTAGCATTGGTGCTTACCATGAACTATTCTCAATTACTCACTTAATACATTTGGTTATATGTTATGGAAGTTCTTCACAATAACGGCAGCATTTCTATTGATTGCTGCAGTTTGAATCATGTTTGTAAGTCTCCAGCCTACCAATTTCTCTTCGATTTTGAGGCAGTACACAATTGCTTCTTGATTATGCATTTTCTTTGACAAAAATTACAATTGATTGTATTCATCACCCTTTTTCTCCTATCACCCTGTGATTCACCTTTCATTTCTCTAATTTATTCCTGTCCTTTTACAATTCACCTTCTTTACTTATTTTGTTTCCTGCCTGCTTATTGGCACATCAGTACTTGAATTCGTGCCTTTCCTTCATCCAGCTTAAAGTATCCTCAACAGCATTGCCATTATTACAATTTTCTTCAGTTGTTGTCCTGCACACCTCGTGGGTTTATCCTATGATTCTGATCTGTCTTAATCCCCAAGATGGACAGAACATAGATAGAAAGAGAGAAATTAAGATCAGTTAGTCACTCAAGCTGCTCCACCATTTAATCAGACCATGGCTGAGCTGATTGTAAGACTATATGACTGTAAGATACCTAGGAACAGCAACAGGCCATTCAGCCAATCAAGTCTGTTCTTCCATTTCATCCATTTCTTTCTCAGCCCAAACCTCCTGCCTTCTCTTCGTAACCCTTCATGTCCTGACTAATCAAAAATCTGTCAGCCTCTGCCTTAAATATACCCAATGACTTGGTCATCACAGCTGTCTGAGGCAATGAATTTCGCAGATTCACCACTCTCTGGCAAATGAAGTTTCTCCTCATCTCCATTCTAAACAGACATCTCTCTACTTTGAGGCTGTGTCCTCTAGTCCAAGGCTCTCCTACATAGGAATCATTCTCTCCACATACTCCCTGTCTAGGCCTTTCAACATTCAGTGTTTCAATAAGATTCCCCCTTTCATTCTTTTGAAATCCAGTGAGTACAGATCCAGAGCCATTAAAGAGCTTTCAATTCCGGAATAATTTGCTTTAACCTTTGAACCCTCTCCAATGTCAGTGCAGCCTCTACCTCATAACCTCTGCTCCAAATTCTACTCAACAACTGATAAACTTTGACCTCTCTGCTTATTAAGAACCTACCTTCATATACCTATCTTCCACCGCCCTTGGGAAAAGAGAGTTCTGAAACTTGATGACCCTCAGAGCAATATTCTTGCCCTGCCTCAGTCTTAAATAGGCAACCCCTGATTTTGAAACAGGGAACCCAAGCTGAAGATTCTCCCACAAGAGGAAAAATCTTCTCCACAGCCACCCTCACGACCCTTAAAGTTCTCCTACGTTTTAATTAACCCACTTTTTGCTTTTGATGAGAAGACAGGCCAACTTCATCAAGACGGCACATTCTACAAGCATGTGAAGAGCAAGACAATGAGCCATGTGAGACTAGGACCAATCAGGAGCAAGAGTGGAAACATTGGCATGGAGCCAGAGGAGGTAGCAAAGGTACTTAATGAATACTTTGCTTCAATATTCACCAAGGAAAAGGACCTTGGCAAATGTGGATATGAAATGCTCGAGTGTATAGACATTAAGAAAGACGATGTGCTGGAGACTTCAAAAGTATTAGGTTAGATAAGTTGCCAGGACCAGATGAGATATATCCCAGGCTACTGTGGGAAGCAAGGGAGGAGATTGCTGAGGCTCTGACGACGATCTTTCCTTTATCAATAAGGATGGGAGAAGTACCAAAGGATTGGAAGATTGCAAACATCATTCCCTTGTTCAAGAAAGGGAGTAGAGATAACACAGGAAATTATTGACCAATGAGTCTTACTTCAGTGGTGGGCAAGTTGTTGGAGAAGATCCTGAGATGCAGGATTTACAAGCATTTGGAGAGACATAAACTGATTAGGGATAATCAGCATGACTTTGTCAAGGGCAGGTCCTGCCTTACGAACCTGATTGAATTATTTGAGGATGCAACAAAACACATTGATGAAGGTAGAGCAGTGGATGTAGTGTATATGCATTTCAGTAAGGCATTTAATAAGCTTCTCCATGCGAGGCTCATTCAGAAGGTAATGAGTATGGGTTCCAAGGAGAACTTGCCTTGTGGGTCCAGAATTGGGCTGCATGAAGAAGGGAAAGGGTGGTTTCAGATGGTTTGCATTCTGCATGGAGGTCGGTGACCAGTGGTGTTCTACAGGGATCTGCTCAGGGACCCCTCCTCTTTGTGATTTTTGTAAATGAAGGGTAGGTTAATAAGTTTGCTGATGACACAAAAGTTGGTGGTGCTATGGATAGTCTGGAGGGTTGTCAGAAGTTGCAGAGAGACATTGATAGGAAGCAGAACTGGGCTGAGAAGTGGCAGATGGAATTCAACCCAGATAAATGTGAAGTGGTTCATTTCTGTAGTTTAAACTTGAAGACAGAATATAATATTAATAGTCAGGATACTCAAAACTGCTGTGCAGGTTGACAGTATTGTTAAGAAGGCATATAGTGTGTTGGCCATCAACCATGAGATGAAGTTCAAGAGATATGAGGTAATGTTACTGTTATATAAGACCCTGGTCAGACCCCACTTGGAGTACTGTGTTCATTTCTGGTCACCTCATTAAAGGAAGGATGTGGATACTATAGAGAGAGTGGAGAGGAGTTTTATAAGGATGTTGCCTGGATTGGGGAGCATGCCTTATGAGAATAGAGTGAGTGAACTTGGCATTTTCTTCTTGAAGCGATGGAGGATGAGAGGTGACCTGAATGATGTGTATGAGAGGCATTCATTGTGCGGATAGCCAGAAAAACAGAGGACTATATGGTGGGGGAGTTCTAGGCAGTTTCTAGAGTAGGTTACGTGGTCAGCACACACTGTGGGCCGAAGGGCCTGTAATGTGCTGTAGATTTCTATATTTATGTTAATTGGACGTCTGAAGCGCAAAGGAAGTGCGGGAGACCAACGGCAACCTGGCGCCATACCACAGAGACACAAAATAAAGACCTGGTACCACACCTATGGCACAATAGAGAAGATGGCCAAGGACAGACAGTGATGGAGGACCTTCATCACTGGTGTACTGGGCAGTAAGTAAGTGAATGCTTGACACGATCTCACTAATATCTTCTAAAACTGAAACAAAACTTGTTACTTTTGTACTTAATTACCGAGAAATAAATAATATTGTTACCTTTCCCAATCATTTACTGTACTTCATTGCAACCTACTTGATGAGACACAAAGTTCTCTTTGCATTTCTCACCATTGAAATAATATTCTTCTACCTTCCCAATAAAATAAACAATGTCACATTTTCCCATGTCATATTGCCACTTACATTATTCATGTTTACCCAGCTGTAATCTCCTTATAACCCTTTCACAACAGAAGCTGGAAATCTGAGGTAAAGAAAATACCGTAAATGCTCAGCATTTCAGACACAAAATGCTGGAGGAACTCAGCAGATCAGGCAGCACCTATGTTAAAGGGTAAACAGTTGACTTTTCAGGCCAAAGCTCTTCATCAGAACAGTCCTGATGAAGAATTGAATCGAATTTATTTCGTACATCCTTCACATACATAAAGAGTAAAAATCTTTACATTATGTCTCCATCTAAATGCGTTCCATCTAAATAGTAACTTATAATAATCTATAATAAATAGAACAGTTGATGTAACATAGAAATACACTCAAAACAGCGTGAGTTTTTCAGTCAGATGGCCTGGTGGAAGAAGCTGTCCCAGAGTCTGTTGATCCTGGTTTTTATGCTGCAGTACCACTTCCCAGATGGTAGCAGCTGAAATAGACCATCATTGGGTTGACATGGGTCCCCGATGATTCTTCAGGCCCTTTTTTCACATCTGTCTTCATAACGAGCCTTCGTTGGAAAAGTCAACTGTTTACAACATTGGTGCTGCCTGGCCTGCTGAGTTCCTCCAGCATTTTGCCTGTGGTGCTTTGGACTTTCAGCATCTGAAGATTTTCTTGTGTTTCAGAAAGACTATTGGTGCTTGGTTTGTTTACCTTACTGCAGAGTTTCTGTGCCTCAAAACATATAGGTTCATTCACTACAGATATACAGGAATATATTGAGCCTGACATTTTAGACATGGAAAAAAACAAATGTTCAAAACAGAACTGCAGATGCTGAAAATCCAAAACAATTGCATGTTATCAAATATAAAATATTCCTACAATACGTCTCCAGTCTGAAACATTGATACTGTTCCTCTTTCCACTGATGCAGTTTGAATGGCTGAGTATTTCCAGCAGATGTGAAAATAAATACTGTATTTCATTCTGTCGACTGCCTCAAGCTTGCAACTTTGCTTTTTGCACACACTTTCTAGTATATAAAGATAAGCTTTGTTACCACTAACTTTGAGAAGTTGAAATAACTTTACTTGCAAATGAACAACTTCACTATGAATGAGTTTTAGCTGCAAGGTACAGGGTTTTACCACAACTTTCCAAGTATTGTGAGCCCTTGAAGATACCTCCAAAGCAATAAGACTTAGCAAATACAAGACAGTTCCATAACTCAAAATGATCTGTGTAATATAAAACTTATGGCTTAGTGTACTGTGCTTGATCTAGTTTTCATTTCCTCCAGCGCTAAGCACACAAGATCAATGGTCCAGAACACAAGAAGTCAGTGCAAAAATTTTTGTTTGTGACACACAAAAGCAAAATTGCTTTGGGCATCTCCTGTCACATTCTGTTAGGAGGAAAAGTTGCTAATAAAGTGCTGCCCTTTGGTCATCTTGACAATGGGCAATGCTATGCCACCTCTTATTAAATGTAATCCATATCAGTAAACCCAAATTTCTTTTAAAATTATCATCTTCTGTCTCGATGCAGCAGGATGTCACTTTTATAGCACCATTGAGATATCTGACCTGTCAGCACAGTTAATTTTCGACTTAGTTTCAACACCAGGGTTCCTTGGCCTTGGGGTATTTTTTTACTATACTAACAGGATTTATTTTACTTATTCAGATCAGCAAAGAGCTGTTATATAGCTGCTGAGACAGAAACCAACTAAAACACACAAGGCTTTATTATGCAGCAGTTTCAAGCACTTGCTGCAGAATTTCCATTTTGACAATGAAATTATTTAATTAAGTTACTGCACATACAGTACAATCAGGGTAGGCTTTTATTCCATTTCATCCCAGTTCTCCAAGATAAGCCGCTGCCTCCCAGTGCCCTAAGGTAGATGTTACTGACAGAGGAAGTGTACAAAAGAGTGAAGCAGACATAATAAAACAGAAAATAAATTGCTATTGCTGTAGCCTAAAGGCCAAGCTCGATAATTGCTTATTGTCTCTGGATGCAATCATTGATTACCCAAAGCTATGGTTTAAGTGAATATGTCATGCTGGCAAGCATTAAAAAACAATTTCTGAATACACTTTGTATTGGCATTTCTTGTAACTAAAAATATTCTTTTATTCTTTAAATATTCTGCATCTTTCTGAAAGCTGAGAAAATGTTTAGCTGTAGAACGCAGCTCAACTGATTCTGGAAGAACTATACAAAGACGCTAGTTTGTGATGTTACAGAAAGATCACGCTGGTCACTGCTTCCCATTTCTATGATTTGCAAATTCCTACACATCGCACCATTGCAATAGTTTATTTTTAACAGAGTAACTAACAAGCAATAATACACGCTTCAAATAACCAAAATGTACTTACTGCAGGAGGTCCCTGTATAAGAAAGGTGCTTCATGCAACTCTGCTCCAAATTTATGTATTTCGCATAATGAGTCTGAGGTAGACCACTCTGCACTCTGGTACCAATATATATCAAAAATAATGTTAATTCGTCCATATTCATTATCAAAATTTAAAAGAAAGGCAACTCCTCATTTATGGCCATCCTTCTTTCATCCATCCTCTTACACACAGAATATAAATTTGAATGCAAGGATACCAAGCACAAGGGGCAGAATCAATTTCTACACAAAGATTTAGAACACCCTTAATGCCAAAAAAATCTCAAGCTACCAGCCATTTCATAGATTCAACAGGGACGTATAGAAATAGAAGCATGAAACAACAATGAAAACTGATAAGTAAATTTTGTAAATTTTTTTAAAAACTGAACACATACACGGAAATAAATTGGCTTTACTTGATTTCAATTTTGCCAGGGGTTTTGATTCAACTTCAGGATTCAAACTTGTCCATTTCTTGCCCTGATAATGGAGTACAGTTTTCATATACTTGTGATCTATGGATTAAGCATTCAAATTTCATCTTGGCAAAATGAGTAAGTAAATAAATCTGTTAACTTCTGGAATGGCACCACATATTGCAAATACTCATATCCCCAGAGAAAGGATCATATCCCCTGCCTTGATGAACAACATCCAACTCCAGCATTACTGGGCACAGAGGCTCATAAAGCATTCAGGCTAACTGGAGTTGTCAAATAAATTTTGGCCTTCTAGTGTTCATTGCAAGCCAAATTTCTCTCTTCTTAGTGCAGACTTAAACTCAACTGGTATATGCTCAGGAGTATTTTACTATAATTTTCTTTTAATCAAATAGTTGAATTTAAATCACTTTAATAATGAGAAGCTGTATGTCTGCATATGTGGGGAACCGAATGTACATTCCACTTGCTTGTTCTGACAATGCTGAAATTTTAAAAATTAATCTAATCATCATACAGCAGTGAATTCTCATGCCTTTGGCCTTGCGACTTCAAAAGAGAGAACAAAAAACACATATTATTTATGATGTAATGTTGGCTTTAAAGTTGATGCTGTAGCAAAGACCACACTGGACACTGGGAGCTCTTTACCAAAGAAGCAGAAACATGGCACAAAACATCTTGAAATTTGGGATTTGTGTACTGTGGCAGAAGGACAGCATTCCCAAACCAGACTTGTACATAATTTTTTTTTTTTAATAGATGTAAATTGCATCTTTAAGGTCAAAGTTGCTTGTTAATTGAGCCCACTTACACCTTACCAAAGTTAGTATGCATCTCATTTCTGGCCTTGGACAACTTAGCTAAGGCTTGTGACAGACCCATCATTTGTTTTTAAATGTAAAGAACATTCACTTAAGACTATCTTGCAATGGTAAATCCCTATTTGCATCGATGTTCTGCCATCATGGCTCCTGGTATAATAGCAGGGAATTTCACAGCAAAGATTTCACTAAATGTTACACTTTTCAAAAAAAAAAATCATCCGGTAGAACAAATATACACTTCATTATAACACTGGAACCAAATTAAATTCACAATACCTCTAACAATGAGCTCAGCAAAATTTGATACACCAGAACCTCTTTCGGACTGAGTCACGCAACGGTACAAATCTTGGTCGTCCCTTGTCACTTCTTTCAATTTGAACGTTGCAGCAAACCTCCTGTGATTTATATTCTTTGTCAGAGCAACTGGGATGTCTTCCCCATTGCGCCTCTGGGGGGGGGAGAAAAAACACATTATTTGTAACACCGTGGGTCCAAATAGGTACTCAAAATGGAAGCAATTCTGGCTAAATTCACAACTTTAGCAGACAAACCATTTAGATGTCTTAATAGATTGTATTTCTAGTTCACACTAGTTCTACTCACAGCCAGGACCAGTTATTTTTTCGCTTTGGCAGTGACGTGTGTCACAGTAGCATAGCAGTTGGCATAACACTATTGCAGGTCAAGGAGCTCCAGAGTTCAGAGTTCAATTCCAGTACCACTCTGGAAGGAGTCCCTGTATGCCTCCCCCGTGTACTGTACGGGTTTTCTCCGGGCGCTATGGCTTCCTCCCACAGTCCAAAGCCAAACCGAGTAGGTTAAAATTATCCCGCGATTAGATTAAGCTTAATCAGAGTTGTGGGGCTCCAGGGGTGGAGTGGCTCGAAGGCTCGGAAGGACCTACTCTGCAATATATCACAAAAAATAAATATCAATGTTATTTTCTAACTATAGTATGAAAGAGTTAAATTCTCAATTCCCTAAAAATTGATTGCAGGTCATGAGTGTGACACTCAGTTCCATTGTATTGAGAGGTAAATGGCTCTGCTTGGGCACAAGTGAAATTGCACAATTTACACCTGTAAATAATATGTCAGTTATCAAAGCATGTTTATGTATCTGAGGAACAGGGTGGAGGAACTGTCTTAGAAATTGTGTGTTGGGTAAACTGGGCCCATTTATTGTGTTGCTGTACAAATCACGAATATGAGATTATGTACGGAAATTTACCTGAGCATACAGTTAAGCTTCAAGGGAAAAAACAATCAAAATCTATATTGTACAATCAGCTAATTGTCTTCATGCGTGCCTACCTCTGCCGTAATGAGGAGACCATCTGTTGAATGGTCCGAAGTGTCTGCTGCCTTCTCAGAGAAATTAAATTTCTCAGCCGGGGGTTTTTATGCCCCTGAAGCTTTTTGAGTTCCTCTGAATATGTCTTCCAAATGTCTGTAGTAATTTTACTGTTGGGAAATTGCCCCAACCAGCTTTCACATCTCACCTCAGAAAATCCATTAGAAGATGATTGACTATGCCCTCAGAACCTCCTTATCCTCTATCCACAACCATCCAACCGAAGGATCATCCAGACAAAATTTTCTGCTCCCAAAGCTAACTTATGTAAAATTATCTAAAATTGCTATAGTCACATTATCATACTGATACATACACTTGACTTGTATGGCAATATGGCACATTCCCAATGGTGACTACACCAATACTTTAAAGGACTTCCCCTTCTTCTCCACCACTATTCAGCTGCAACATGCTTAAATAATGTGTTTAATTTCTGAGCTTTCATTTGATGAACCACCAATCTCCAAACGGAATTCTTCTTAATTAATCCTTTATATTTTCTTTTAATTAGTTCCCCACTGTGCAGGCAACCTGTGGTGCATAATCTAACAGGCTATTACTGATGTGGGGATAAAGGTGATCATTTCCAAATGTATACAGCATAAAGCTAATTGAGTTCTTGCCCAGCATCTTCACATACATGATTTATGGATGGCATCACCAAATAACAATTAGGATTGGGAATCCATGTTGGAAAGAGGTCCTTTCTCTCTAACATCCAGGAAAACGGCAACGAATTAGAGCAAAATCACTTCCACCCAACTTCAACAACTCAGTATAGGCGAACAATTGGCTCTGCGCATTGTTAAATGGGATGAAAGAGGATTGGCTCTGTCCATCCAAATCACCAGCTGATCAATATCATTCTATTATCTTAAAGCTATCTTTCTCATTAACAATCACCCTTCCAATGTTCATGTCATCTGTGATCATACTAGTAACGCCTCCTACATTCATATCCCAGTCGTGAATACATGAAGGAAATATTAAGAGTCCGTGAGAAACACCAATTACAGGCTTCCAATCATGAAGGCTACCCTGTACCATCACCATGTCATAATTTACCAAGTCAACTTCGGATCCAATTTGCTAACTTCAAAATTCAGGTGGTTGATCAGTTCAATAACACAGCAAACAGGCAAGTTCAACAAGGAAACTTTTTCACCCTACAGCTGCTCTCGTTGCAAAGCACAGCAATTCAATTACTGAATTGACATTTATATTATAAAGAATGAGAATAGATTTGCTTTCCTCAAATTCCTCATAATAATTTAATTTTGGCACTATTCTCTTGTACAATACAGTGGATTCTGGTTAATTGAGAAACATCGGGACCATTACATTTTGGCCCAATTAAGTGACTGTCCCAATTAGCCAAAGTCATGGAAATAGTTAAAAAGATATATAAAAAAGACAAACTATGCATTTAAATGAAATACAGAATGAATTAAAGCACTGCCAAAACTATCATACACTACAAAACTGTATTGGTTTCTAACAGGTGTCAATGGAGAAATTCATTCAGTTCATAGATACCTTCAAATACATCATAGTTTCTAACTTGAAGTAGTGAATTGTCTCATTTTTGCTGCCGGCTATTTCTGGCATCCTCAAGCCTGAACGCTTGGAACCACAGTCAGCAAACCAGTTTGGGATTGTCTTATAGTTTAATACTCGCCAACAATCAGTGTCAAAATTCACTGCTTTCTGAAGACAAACATATAAGTGATGCTATTTAAAAGCTGATTGCTCTAAGCACAGTGACTGACACTAGTTACCAGTCTCCCGCCTCAATTAAGCGGCACAGCGTTGTAAGTAAACAAAGGGGATCCCAAATATTTTCTTGGTTTACTTCTGTTCTTTAAGAGTTGTCCCAAATAAGTGGCTGCCCTGCTTAACCTATGGTCCAATTAACTGGAATCCACTGTATGTCATAGTTCTAACTGTTTGGCTTTTGAGAGCATAACATTAAAACAATTGGTAAGGTATATTTTTAATGATATGGTCAGCAACAGGAATTGTTTCTGTTTTCTGTGTAAGAGATATTCCCCTGGCCCAGAGTTTAAACAGCTGTGACATGCCATCACAGGGATTAATACAAGTTGGCCATTTTGAGTACTGGCCGACTTAATCACAAGCATAGAATGAAGCAGCTGACTGCAGCCTCAGAAATACTCAGACAACCTTGGTACATAAGTAGATATGTGTTAGGAAATTTTCAGATGGATACATAGATAAAATCTAATCCATTCAAGAAAATATTCAACTTTCAGTTCCAAAACTGTGCTTTTTAGGATAGAAGTTTCCTCAAAACTTTACACTATGAACTTCTTTACAAAGTTCATTGCAATTCTAAATGTTAAATTAAATCCACAGAGAAGCTCCACTAAACTATCTAATAATATATTTGAACAACTATCTGACAAAATATTTTATATTTTTGGTTCAAATATATTGTTAGGTTCTGGTTCAGTTTAACACAGTTTAAACTACTGATGAAAATGTGCACTTTCTACAGAAAACATTAAGGTGAAAAGCATTATGAAAATAATGAGCTAAAACAGTACAAATACACTCTCAACATGCAAATCCAACTGATATGTGTTAGTTGGATAAATAAATTGCCTAAACAATGCGAGGTTCCAGTATTTTGTTTAAAACCATAACCTTAATAAAACATTTTGCAATTAAGCATTAATAAATAGGTTTGTGTTTTGGAAACAGTTGCTGTGGAGCTTGTGTGAATTTTTACTATGTGCCCGTGCATTTTGGAATTCACTCCTGGTGTCACCTGCAAAAGGAACAAACTTCATTACTTGAAACATCTTGAAGTGATACAAGTGGTTTTGGCAGCCCAAATAAGCCAAACCTTGGTTTATATGGCCTGCCATTAGATCAAATCAAAACAAGCTCCATGGAAGAGTGTGCCACAGTTAGTGGTCAACAGGCTCATTGAGAAAGCAGTTCTATTGAAAGGCAATGCAGCTACACTTCCTTGCAATTTATTCAATTCCCTTTAAATCTACTATTTAATCTACAAGCAACACCCTCTCAGATACTGCAATCTAAATGCCAACAACTCACTATTTTCAAAGAAACCTCTTCTTGAGTCACCTCTGTATCAGCTCCCAACTACCCTGTACGTGTCCTTTCTGATCATTGGCTGTTCTGCTGCTGAAAACAGTTTATCTCTTTCTATTAAACTATTTTATGATTTTAATCACCTCCACTGAATCTCCTCAGTCTTCTCCAAGAATAACTCCAGCTTTTCCACTACTTTCACATAACAGTAATCCCATACTCCTGGGACTATTTCAGTAAATCTCTCCTGTACTTGCTTCAAAACATTGATAGTCTTTTCTGAGTGCAACAACTGTTCAAATGGTTTTATTTACAGCAAATAAGTATCCAAAGCATTGAAAAACGAGCAAGCTCCCATCTCAAAATGAAATGAATTTATCACAAGAAATACTGTAAACTTCAGAGAGAATTCTTCAACACTACAGTAAAATAAAATTAGTCTTACTTTGCAGTACATTTTTCAATCTGCTGTCATGATCAATCTATTAGAAATATTTTCTCATATTTTAATCTGCCACTTTGATTTCTCAATAAGCACCATATTATAATCGGTTGTGCGTCATTGTTCCTGCTTTGCCAATGCTTCAAAAACTCACTTGTGTTCATTACACAGGAATTATGGATGTTTCAGAAACTGAGAAGAGAATCAACTGCCATAACACATCCATAACCATGAACAAAGGAAACTGAAGCGAGTGCAAACAAAAATAGAGCTTTCTAATCACTGTCCAGGCTCTGCCATTATGCACATATCTTACTTTCTGCTGAGTTTAAGGAATGTGCCAAAAGCATCAGCATTTAACTGCTGCTTCCTTCCTCATTACAGAAATTCAAGAAAAGTATCTCTTTAATTGTGCATCAGTTGGCTGTATCTTTCACATCGATGTAAAGTATTCATCTATTATGCATTCCTTCAACTTTATCAAGAGCATTTTACATAGAGTTGACGATAACCACTCCCCTAGCAGTAATTTACATAACCATGATTGATTCAGTCGCTGGTTTTCTGAATCCAACAGTCACTTAAGTCTCATTACCAAACGTGAAACTGTTTTGCTTCAGGGTAATATTCTAAGTGAGATGACCTACTGTGTGTTAAACTACAGTACATCCCAGACTGCAGATTCACTGAATATTTATGTACCAGTAAAAAATAAACTGCACAGTTGTTTAAACTTCCATAATATGGAAGTTGGAAAATATTTTTCTATAATGTATAGATTGAGAAAGTCAGAATGGCATAAAATTCATCGACTTTTTTCCCCTATTTTTGACAGAATTAATTATTATGAGACAGATGGGAATACGGTATTACTGGATCTCACCTGTAGCCACAGCTTGTTATTCATTGTGTCCCTGCCTGTAGCGATGCACTGAAATGTAGCATTTTGTCCTGCATTTACTTCCACATCTCCAAGTCGCAAAAAATGAGGAGATTTATCTGCAAAACAGAAACATTTTGACATGTCTGTGACAAAGTCAACTGATTTAGTACCTTTCTGCTTGGCAGCACTTCAATGTGACAGTAAACTGCATTCGCTGATGGTTTGTATAAAATACTCAACAGTAATTAGGAACAGCAATAATATCAATTGCTTCTTAACTCTCTGGCATATTATCCTTCTTTCAACGAAACCAATTAAAGTTGAGATGTAGGGTTTTCGACCCGACACCTTAACTGTGTTTATTTTTGCACAGATGATTCCTGAACCCAAGGTGTGCTCCAACATAATCAGTTTTCATTTTATTTAAAATTCTTTTCTGACAAATGAGGAAGATCAAAAGCAATACATCCAGCTCCTCCCATTTTTAATAGCATTGATGATTGGTCATTTACCTCAGTGCCACTTCCTAACACCGAGTTCATATCCCCAAGTACCCATAATATTTGAAAATCTATCCATCTGCCTTGAATATACTTGACAAATGATATTCCACAACCACTTTAGGTAAAGAATTTCAACCTCCCTCTAGGTGAAGAAATTTCTTTTTATCTCAGTTCCGAGTGGTTAACCCTTAATTTCCCCTGATTCCAGGCACACCAGCTAAGTGGAACCTATCCATTCTATTATGCTCCATCATAATTTTGTCTACCTTAATGAAACCATCCCTCGGTCTTCTGCACTCAAGTGATTTGGCTCAGGCTGCTGAACTTCCACTCTTTGGACAACTCATCCATCCCAATTTTCTGGTGAACCTCTGGCCCTCATAACTTTGCGACCCAAGGACAACCAGTTCACAGGGCATTTTAGCTGCAATTTACTGGACACGGGCAGTCAACTGTTCCATCTGCCCACGTGGGCAGAGACAGCAAACATCTCATCTAGTTAGTTGGTTAAATACAACTGAATCAAATCTGCTTTATTCAGATTTACACAATTAATTCACCAGCTGGGGGAAAGAAAAACACCTTTCCACTCAGATTTGTTTCAAAGACACTCTAAATCTCTATCAGACAAATTCTGAACAGTCTCTGGATACCTCTCCTATATTTTGGAAAACACATTTCTTTTAGAGTCATGGATCACAGATCCAAGTTCTTGGCCCACAATCTCTCCATGAGTTTACTTACCACGCCTATTAAAAATTCCCCATCCCCCACCCCTGGGAAGATTTCATGTTTTACTGTTTGACAACGATGAATTACACTGGATTTAATTTGGCTTGTTTGACACTGATCAACAGAAAAAGACTCTTTCGTGTCAAAGTGAAGACAGTTCTCTAACTACAAATATAAAGCACAAAGTAATTGTTAGCACAAATTTTCACCCCCTTCAAGTCAGTATTTAGTAGGTGCACCTTTGGCAGCAGTTACAGCCTTGAGTCTGTGTGGATAGATCTCCATCAGCTTTACACATCTGGACACTGCAATTTTTCCCCATTCTTCTTTACAAAACTGTTCAAGCTCTGTCAGATTGCATGGGGATCATGAGGGAACAATCCTTTTCAAGAACAAGTCACAAATTCTCAATTGGATTGAGGTCTGGATGCTGACTTGACTACTCCAGGCCATCAATTTTGTTGTTTTTAAGCCATTCCTGTGTAGTTTTGGCTTTATGGTTGGGGTCATCCATAATTGTCTTGCTGAAAAACAAACCTTCTCCCAAGTCACTGTTCTCTTTGCAAACTGCATCAGGTTTTCCTCCAGGATTTCCCTGTATTTTGCTGCATTCATTTTACCTTCTACCTTCACAAGCCTTCCAGGGCCTGCTGCAGTGAAGTTTCCCCACAGTATGATACAGCCACCATCATGCTTCATGGTAGAGACGGTGTATTTTTAATGATGTGCAGTGTTTGGCTTACACCAAACATAGTGATTAGTCTGATGGCAAACACCTTAATTTTGGTTTCATCAGACCATAGAACCTCCTTCCAGCTGACTTCAGAGTCTGCCTTCTAACAAATACTAGCCAAGATTTCATGTGAGGTTTTCCCCCCAATAGTGGCTTTCTCATTGCCACTCTCCCCATAAAGTTGCAACTGGTGAAGCACCCGGGCAACAGTTGTTGTATGCACAGTCTTTCCCATCACAGCCACTGAAGCTCGTAACTCCTCCAGAGTTGTCATGGTCTCTTAGTGGCCTCCCTCACTAGTCCCCTTCTTGCACGGTTTCACGGTTTTTGAGGATGGCCTGCTCTAGGCAGATTTACAGCTGTGCAATATTCTTTCCATTTCTTGATGATCAACTTCACTGTACTTCAAGGGATATCAGTGACTTGGAAATGTTCTTGTATCCATCTTCTGACTTGTGCTTTTCAATAACCTTTTCACGGAGTTGCTTTGTTTGGAATGTTCTTTTGTATTCATGGTGTAGTTTTTGCTAGGATACTGACTCACCAGCAGTTGAACCTTCCAGATACAAGTGTATTTTTACTGCAATCTATTGAAACACCTTGACTGCACACAGGTCTCTAAAAACAGATCTCCATTTAACTAAATATATGACTTCTAAAACCAATTGGCTGCACCAGTGATGATTTGTTGTCATATTAAGGGATGAGGGTGAATACTTATGCCATCAATTATTTTGTGTTTTATATCTGTAATTAATTTAGATTACTTTGTAGAGACCTGTTTTCACTTTGACATGAGAGTCTTTTTATAGGTACTGCATATATACTGATCCCATTTTCAAGATTTTGGCATTTAACATCCTAAACATTACTAATTCAAGCACAAAAAAAACCTGCAGGAGAACTGTGGAAGGCAGCATCTGTGGAAGCAGAGAGATAATTGATGCTTTGCGTCTCAACCACTGAAAGATGCTGAGATGATGACCCGTTGAGATCCTTCAGCACTCCTTGTGTTCCAGGTTACAGCATTTACAGTCATTTGCATCTCCTTGGAGATTCAAATGCTCACGTAATTCTTTCTCAAATGTCTCCACCAGTCCCTCAGGCAGCTATTCATAAGGTGAAAAATTCTTATCAGCTACACCTTACCTTCTACATTAAGATGTTCTTCATTCTTACTACCCAGCACGTTGGTGCAAATTTTCCCCAGCGTCACTGGCAAACCTCCCTTGCAGGCTCTAGATGCAACCCTCCGGTCCCACTTTCTCAAGAAACAGTTTCAGTAATCCAAAAATCTGAACACTGTTGTCCAGACTGGGCTTGTACACGCTGGAATTAAGGAGATTGAGAGGGCATCTGATTGAAACATATAAGATTATTAAGGGATTGGACAAGATAGAGGCAGGAAATATGTTCCAGATGCTGGGAGAGTCCAGTACCAGAGAGCATGGTTTGAGAATAAGGGGTAGGTCATTTAGGACAGAGTTAAGGAAAAACTTCTTCTCCCAGAGAGTTGTGGGGGTGTGGAATGCACTGCCTCGGAAGGCAGTGGAGGCCAATTCTCTGGATGCTTTCATGAAGGAGCTAGATAGGTATCATATGGATAGGGGAATCAAGGGACATGGGGACAAGGCAGGAACCGGGTATTGATAGTAGATGATCAGCCTTGATCTCAAAATGGCAGTGCAGGCTCGAAGGGCCAAATGGTCTACTTCTGCACCTATTGTCTATTATCTTTTCTCCAATTATTTTCTAACATGGAAACATTGCTCAGGAGTGCGATGGACTCTGAAGTTTCCCTGAATACTTGCTTACCTCACTTCCTCACACAGAATCCCATTCTCCTCCCTATGAACACATTTCTTTTTGTGTGCAGATATGACCGCTGGTGTATGCTGTGTAACTCCATTTGTTTTCCCATGGGTTATCTGATAAGTTCAGATACTTTGGATGAGTGGTGAAATTTTGGTTGAAAATTGCAAATCTTTTGCCAACCAAGGGAATGCCCACGAATGATGAAACAATTAGAATAATCACTACAGTTCAGAAATCCTATAACCCATTTTGCTATAAAAAATAAGTTTTCTTACTACATTGTGTTCTCCTGCAAAATTTGTATATTTCAATAGTAATCTCAAGTTCCTGGGTGTCAGTATCTATGAAGATCTAACCTGGACTCAACATATCAACGCAGCTATAGAGGCAGCAAGACAGTGGCTACATTTCATTAAGAGTCTGAAAGATTTGGTATGTCACTAAAAACACCCGCAAATTTCTACAAATGTATCGTGGAGATCATTCTAACTGGCTACCTACTTGTCTGGTAAAGGGAAGAGAGTGGTTACGGCACAGAATTGAAGTAAGCTGCAGAGAGTTGTAAACTTTGTCAGCTCCATCATGAGCATTGGCTTCTCTCTGTAGTATCCAGGATGTCTTCAAGAAGCAATGCCTCACAAAGGTCCACTATTAAGTACCCTGTCATCAAGGTCATGGTTTGTTCTCACTGCTCCAATCAGGAAGGAGGTACAGAAGCATGAAGGCACACACTCAATGAATCAGGAACAGCCTCTTCCCATCTGCCATCCAATTTCAGAATGGTCTTTGAACCCACAAACACAACCTCACTACTTTTTATTGCTATTTTTATACAACTTAATTTATATACACACTTACTGTAATGCATGTTTTCTCTATTACAGTATTATGCATTGCATTGTATTGCTGCCGCAAAGTCAAATTTCACGACTTATGCTAGTGACATTAAACCTAATTCTGATTCTAAGTGCTTTTCTTGCGAATGCTGTTTATATGATGCTATTGTAAGTAAGTCTTTCATTGCACCTGTGCACACGACAATAAACTCAACTTTGATTTTAGTGATGGAACAGTCCGGAGACCTTTATGAGGCCTGGAATTAATTACATATACAGAAAGATGAAACAATGAAAGGATTTGGAAATAAAGACACTATTTTGATAGAGATGGCTAGCCTTGGAACACTCCACCAACTCATGGAGGATACAACAAGAGAAGCTGAACAGACTTGAGTGGCAATGGACATGTACTGGTATTTTAGGATTAGCAATGGGTACTTGTTAGTCAGTTTAGATACTTTGAGCCAATAGGAACTGGAATAGAATGCATTAATAGTGACACAGATCATCACAGCGATTAGTAGAAAAAAAATTCACGTCAATGTTAAATGTTGCCATTGTGTGACAAAAAAGTCCAGATTTGATTTTAAAGGAAAAAATCAATGTCTATTTAATATCCAAATTAATTCTTTCTTGGGTTGATAAAAGCTAGCTTCTAATCAAAATTCTACCCTCAAACTTCCCTGTACTCTGAACAAACAGCATTTTAAGAACATGCACTTACCACATGGGTAGCTTAACACCTGGATGTCATCGATGGCGATATATCCTCTTTGATCATCAGAGACAGCTGCTTCAAAGATTACCTGCAAACAGACAAAAAAAATCATTAAAACTATTTTCTATTCCATTCACATTCAATTACTTATTTTGGAAAATGCCATCTTTATTGCCATTAAGATGGAAATAATGGCCAACAACTGAACAGGTATTTGCTCTTCTGTGAAGGTATTCTTACTGAGTTGCTAGATAGGAAATGACAGGAGATAGACACAGTGACCAAGACTGATCTGCAAGAAATCCCTCAGAGTTCAATCAACGAATGCCATGGTCACGTATCCAGAATTGACACAAATACTAGAGCATTGATAAGCTGAATTCAGAATTCACTGCATGTTGCTTGTTGATGAAATTTAACAAAGCTTGCTTAGAGACAATTAGAGATGGGCAAGATGTCTGCTGTGTTACCAGTGAATATGAAACAGGAAGATAATTGCACATTTTGAATCTTAAGGCCACTTTGGGGATGTTTCAACATAATTTTAACATTGTCTGTTTCTCTGCATCAGCAGTCAAGTGGCCATTTGGCAGCTGCTGCTCTGAGAATCTGGACTGAACCTCATCAGAAGTAGAGGACAAACAGCAGGTGGGTTAGCAATAGATTACATAATCAGATCAATCCTTTATTCCAGTTCAATTGCAATTTCCACCTGCAGAAATTATGAATTTTATCTTCAGTACATGGTTGAACCAAAAACCATTTGAAACAGGTTTGCCTTGCCAATATAATCTGCAAAATCTTAGTACATTCTTTGAGTAAATAGCGATTTCATTAAATCCTCAACAACATATACATCCAAAAGCTTACTCTAATACTTTTAGTTTAATGGAAAAGGTTTGATGGCATTCAAAAGGCATTGAGTCAATCATTGTTGGTTGCCAGCTTCTGTGATTTTCAGCAATATCAGAGTTTATAATCACACTTGTGTCATGAGCCTGACATAATAAAAGCGATGTATGATGCCACAATTAGCTGTGGAGGCCAAATCATTGGGTATAATTAAATGGAGGTTGATAGGTTCTTGATTTGCTAGGGCATCAAAAGTTACAGGGAGAGGGCAGGAGAATGGGACTGAGAGGGAAAGTAGATCAGCCATGATGAAATGACAAAGCAGACTTGATGGGTAGAATGGCCGAACTCTACTCCTGTGAATGATGGAAATAAGGTAAATTTGAAAAGCAGTGGTTACTAATGATCCTGTCCTATTTTTTTTTGTTTTAAATAAATGATCTGGCTAACAAAAATAATTGCTCATTTAGATTGACCCTTGGGAAAAAGAGCTATGGTACAGCACAGGACTCTCAGTGATCTATTTATTCGTAGCATAAATAACATAACCCTGGCGGAACTCTTTGGGGAAATCCCAATTATTGCCTGTAGCTCAGGAATATAAAGAATATTGGTTCAAACTGCGTAATTACCAATATTATTTCCCAGTCAGCAAGTGAAAATTATTTTTCAGTGAAGCTGATTTAACAATTAGGATATCATTGCAATGGTACTTGATCAGCATCCTCAATGTAGGAACCTCAACCACAAACCTCAATCCCGAACTGCCTATACATTTCCAAGGTTAATAATGACATGAGATGTGAAAGGCATTGAATCAATCATTGCTGGTTGACAGTCTCGGTGATTTGCAGTTTTGTCACAGTTTATGACCAAACTTTGTCATTGTTAATGTAAGTTTCGTTAGAAAATGTGACATACCTAAAGATCACAGAGGCTGTCAACCAACAATGATTGATTCAATGCCTTTCAAATCTCATGTCAATATAAATTATTTTCCACCAAACTAGAAGTATTAAAGAAAGCTGTCAAACTTAAGAATTTAATGAAATCACTATTTACTGAAAGAACACTGAGGATTTTGTGGATTATAATGAGGAGGAAATAGCAAAGGATGGAAGGGATTATTGGCGGTACTCACTATTTATAAACAAACAAGCTTTTTTAAATGTGTTCATTTACATCTCTATTCTAAAAGGTCCAACATTTTGAATGGAAAGACACTGCATAAAGAATAAAATGAAGATCTTAATCATGTGCTGAAAGAGTGGATTCATCAGTGTCAGAGTGACCATATGTTGCTTTAACGCGATGTTGATTCTGGAAGAAACAAAGATCTATCACGATTAACTGAAAATTGAAGGTAACTGTGAATATTCAGCAGGCTGGTTCCAGAAATTTAAGAAAAGACGCACAGTAAATTTTTAAACATTTGTGGAGATAACACATCTGATCATGAAGCAGCAGAGAAATTCACTGATGAGTTCGTCAAAATGAAAATTTCACTGTGAAAATCTGACATCAGAACAAGTTTACAATGCTAATTTTTCTTAGGATTCAGTAAAGTATAAGAAAAAAGTAAAATACAAAGTATATTGTAACCTCAAATAAAACATGGCGTCGCAGTTGGAGGCTGAAAACATGCCGCTGTGCAACAGCTGATGCAGGTATTCTCCCAATGCCGCTGAGCTGCTTTTGTTACCCTGCACACGTTATATTTTCTTGATTATTAATGGTATGCAACAATTTTAACTGTTTAGTACATATGTGTGAAGAACAAGTGTTAGGTAAACACTGCACATAAATTTAGAGTCGGAAATAAAGACGGTCCCAAGTTATCTCATTGTATATTCCAAAATCCTACACACGTTTGGCCCCAAGTATTCCAGAAAAGGGGCAATCAACCTGTGTCTCTCCCTCATTCAACCAATGGTGCTATTTTAAGTATCAGTGACCGTGATGGATTCAGCCATTGATTTTTAGAGCTCCCTGCAGAGATGTTACTGATTTTCAACAAGGACAGCACTGTCAAAAATATATTTCTACAGAAACTGGTGAAAGCAGCATTAATAACATTAAATTTTAAAATCAAGTTTTCAATTATCAAAGAGGATTGGACATAAACATCTTGAATCTAAAAGAATGCCTGAGAGACCAAAACAGAGCGTTGTGGAGCATCTGCGCTTAGTCCAGAAGAGCAACCAAGAGCTTCCCATTGCCTACTACTTTACTTCTCCATCCCACTTTAAACACAGTGGGTGGCCTCCACTACTGTTCCAACCAGGCCCAACACAACATGGGGCAACATGGTAGTGTAGCAGTTGTTTACTGCTATTACAGTGCCAGCAACCTGGGTTCAACTCTGCCAGTCTGTAAGGAGTTTGAACCTTTTCCCTGTGACCGCTTGGGGTTCCTCCAGGTGCTCCGGTTTCCTCCCACATTCCTTCTCCCCAAAGATGTGAAGTTGGGGTTAGTGAATTGCGGGCATGATATGCTGCTGCCTTAAGCTTGGCGGCATGTTTACAGGCTGCCCAGCACAGTGCTCATTGATGGGATTTGAGGCAAATAATGCATTTCACTGTGTGTTTCAATGCACGTGTGACACATAAAGCACATCTCATCTTATCTTCTCAACACAAGCATGAGAAACAGTGCCCCTACTTTCAGCAGGGCCTGCTGCAGCTTTGTGCACTCAGTACTAAATCTTACAATTGATATCTCCATCGCTATTAGGCATTCATCTGTGATATCATCTGAACTGTTCCCCCCTGAACTTTTATTCTCCCTGGGAGTAGAGGACATGCTCAGCTTGCTCAGGAATTCCGACTCTGCATTTTGGACTAAGATATGCTTTTCTCTGTGTTCCCACTCTCTGCTTCCATTCAGAGATATCTTCACTTTCCACCCTCCCAGCTGCTAAACAAGAGCTCTTTGTTCCTTTTCCGGATCAGCCAAAGGGTCTTTGATCAGGAATGTTAACTTTGATTCCCGTTCCACATAAGTGGCCTGACCTGCTCGGTGTGTCAAGTGTTTTCAGTTCTTATTACAGGAATTGGAAAATGATATTACATCTTCACCAAACTCTGCTGAGCTGCACTCAGAGTACTGTGTGCAATTCTGGTGATCACAAATACTGTACAGGAAGGATGTGCTGGAGCGGTATAGACTGGGTACAGAGTCAAAACCATTTTCCATGACTGAGGGGTCAAAAACAAAGGCATAGACTTATAACCATATAACTAACAGCACAGAAACAGGCCATCTCGGCCCTTCTAGTCCGTGCTGAACGCTTACTCTCACCTAGTCCCACTGGCCCGCACTCAGCCCATAACCCTCCATTCCTTTCATGTCCATATACCTATCCAATTTTACTTTAAATGACAATACCGAACCTGCCTCTACCACTTCTACTGGAAGCTTGTTCCACACAGCTACCACTCTCTGAGTAAAGAAATTACCCCTCGTGTTACCCTTAAACTTTTGCCCCCTAACTCTCAACTCATGTCCTCTTGTTTGAATCTCCCCTGCTCTCAATGGAAAAAGCCTAACCACATCAACTCTATCTATCCCCCCATAATATTAAATACCTCTATCAAGTCCCCCCTCAACTTCCTACACTCCAAAGAATAA
This sequence comes from Hypanus sabinus, assembly GCF_030144855.1. Classification (NCBI taxonomy): domain Eukaryota; kingdom Metazoa; phylum Chordata; class Chondrichthyes; order Myliobatiformes; family Dasyatidae; genus Hypanus; species Hypanus sabinus. The sequence goes on from NC_082715.1 coordinate 25,853,463, forward strand.
AGACCTAACTTGTTCAACCTTTCTCTGTAACTTAGGTGCTGAAACCCAGGTAACATTCTAGTAAATCTTCTCCGTACTCTCTCTATTTTGTTGACATCTTTCTTATAATTCGGTGACCAGAACTGTACACAATTATGATGAGACAAAAAGGGATTTTGGTTAGTTAGGGGAACAGAGTGGAGGTTCTGTGGATAAGAACGGGAATCCTGGACGATATGTAGCCTCCCAGGTGCGAGAGTCCAGGATATCTCGAATTGAGTCCTCAATTTTCTTGAGTGGGAAGGTGAGCAGCCAGAGTTCATGGTCCGTGTGACACAGGAAGGATGAGTGACGAGGTTCTGCAAAGTGGTATCAGGGAGTTTGGTGCTAAGATAAGGGCAGGACATCCAGCGTTCTGATCTCAGGATTGCTACCTGTGCCATGTGCTAGTGAGGCCAAAATTAGGAAGATTATACTGCTTAATACGTGGCTAAGGAGTTGGTGTAGAAGGGAAGTGCAGCAGATTCTCGGATCACTGGTCTCTCTTTCAGGGAAGGCGGGATGTGCAGAAGGGACGGTTGCACCTGAACAGGAAGGGGACTAACATTCAAGTGGGAAGGCTTGCTAATGCCTTCTAAATGAGGTTTAAACTAGAGTTGCTGGGGAATGGGAACCAGAATGCCAGAACAGATAGTGGAGGGTTTGCGGAGACAGATGTTGGTAAAACCTCACGGTTGAGGATCAAAAGGTGTGACTAATGTTCAGAGCAGCATATACTTCAATGCAAGAAGTATTGTATGAAAGGCAGATGATCTCAGGGTATTGGATCAACACATGGAATTATTGTAGCCATTAGTAGGACTTGCTTGCAGGAGGGGCATGACTGGCAGTTTAATATTTCGGTGTTCTGTTGTTCACACGGTGTTTGGTATTCATGCGAGAAAGTGGGAAGGATTAAAGGAGGGGGGATGGCCTTACTACTCAAGGAAAATGTCACCGCAGTGCTCTGTCAAGACAGACTGGAGAACTTGTCTCAGGAGTTGTATGGGTGGAACTAAGCAATAAGAAAGGTACAGTGCCTACAGTAAGTATTCACCCTCCCCCTCTCCCCCTTAGAAGCTTTCATGTTTTATTGTTTTATAACATCGAATCACAGTGGATTTAATTTGGCTTTTTTGACACCAATCTACAGAAAAAGACTCTTGGGTTAGTGAAAACGGATCTCTCCAAAAGTTATCTAAATTAGTTACAAATATAAAACACAAAATAATTGACTGCAGAAGTTTTCACCCCCCCCCCCCCCCCAGTCCGTATTTAAATGCGCCTTTGTCAGCAACTACAGCCTTGAGTCTGTGTGGATAGGTCTCTATCAGCTTTGCACATCTGGACACTGCAACTTCCCCCCATTCTCCTGTACAAAACTGCTCAAGCTCTGTCATACTGCAAGGGCGTCATGAGTAAACAGCCCTATTCAAGTCCAGCAAAAAATTCTCAATTGGATTGAGGTCTGGATTTTCACTTGGCCCTTCCAGGACAACAATCTTTTTGTTTTTAAGCCATTCTCTGTAGCTTTGGCTTTATGCCCAGGGTCATTGTCTTGCAGACGGTTGAGGATGCCTGCACGGGGCCAATTTACAGCAGTGCCAGATTCTTTCTATTTCTTGATGATTGACTTAACTGTACTCCATGGGATATTCAGTGACTTGGAAATTTTCTTGCATCCATCTGCTGACTTTTCAATAACATTTTCACTTGGAATGTGCTCTGTCTTCAAGGTATAGTTTTTGCTAGGATACTGACTCACCAGCAGTTGGACCTTCCAGATACAGGTGAATTTTTATTACAATCAGTTGAAACACTTGACTGCGCACAGGTGATCTCCATTTATCTAATTGCGTGACTTCTAAACACCAACTGGTTGCACCAGTGATGATTTGGTGTGTCATATTAAGAGGGGTGAATTCTTTGGCAATCAATTAGTTTGTGTTTTATATTTGTAATTAATTTAGATCACTTTGTTGAAATCTGCTTTCACTTTGACATCATGAAAGAGTTTTTGTTGATCAGTGTCAAAAAATGCCAAATTAAATCCACTGTAATTCAATGTGGAAAAACCATAAAATATGAAAACTTCTAAGGAGGTGAATACTTTTTAGAGGTACTACATATATACCGATCCCATTTTTGAAATTCTGGCATGTAACATTCTAAACATTACCAATTCTATTGCAAAAAACAAATTGCAGGAGAAATTCAGGCAGCATCGGTGGAAGCAAAGCGATAATTGATGTTTTGAGTCTCAACCACTAGAAGATGATGCCTGACCTGTTAAGATCCTCCCGGGGTGGTGGGGGGGGGGGGGGGGGAAGAGAGAATACTTTTTATAGGCACTGTATGATCACTTATAATGAGGCTATATTACAGACCACCCAAATGTCCATGGGATTTAGAGGAACAAATTTGTAGAGAGACTGCAGACTTTTGCAAGAAACAGAAGGGTGTTATAGTAGGTGACTTTCCACATACTGACTGGGACTCCTACACTGAAAAAGGATTAGATGGGGTTGCGATTGTCAAATGTGTTCAGGAAAGTTTCCTTAATCAGTACGTAGAAGTTCCAATGAGAGAGTGTGCAGTACTTGATCTCTATTAAGGAATGAGACAGGGCAGGTGACAGAAGCTCGTGTAGGAGGACACTTTACATCCCGTGACCACAATGCCATTAGTTTCAAAGTAAATATGCAAAGAGTTAGGTTTGGTCCTCTGGTTGAGATTCCAAATTGGAGGAAGGCCAATTTTGATGGTATTAGAAATGTGGATTGGGACAGGCTATTTACAGGCAAAGGTGTACTTGAGAAGTGGGAGGCCTTCAGAAATGATATTCTAAGAGTACAATGCTTGCATGTGCCTGTCAGAATATAAAGTAAAGATAACAAGTGCTGGAAACATCGGTTTTCAAGAGATTTTGGGGCCCTGATTAACAAAAAAGGAAATATGTTTTAGCTGGTATAGACAGGTACGAGCAAATGAGGTGCTTATGGAGTATAAGAAATACAAGAAAGCAATTAAGAAAGAAAACAGGAAGGCTAAAAGAAGGCATGTAGCTCTCTAGCAGACAAGGTGAAGGAGAATCCTAAGGGAGCTATTACAAATTCAAGGGGGACATCGCCTTACTGAAGGAGTTGAAGGTCAATCATTATCGCTTTGCCATCTCTTGGCCTCAAATCATACCCACAAGGATAAAAGGTAGTGTCTCTCTTTGCACATCTGATGAGGATGGGTACTACTCAGAGTAGAGCCTTCCTGTTTGCCACAGAGCAGTTTCCGTACCAGCTTGTTCGGATGCTCTCTACTGCACGTCTGTAGAATGACGGGAATATAGATGTGCGAAGTCCAGCTCTCTCCAGCCTCCTCAGAAAGAAGAATGTGTTAGTGAGCTTTCTTGAAATTAGATTCCTCAAAGTTGTTGTGCAAGTTGATAGGATGGTTAAGAAGACATATGGTGTGTTGGCCTTCATTGTTTTGAAGATTGAATTCAAGAGCTGCAAGGTATGTTGCAGCTCCATAAAACCCTGGTTATACCACACCTGGAGTATTGTAGACTGGTCGACTCTTTGTAGAAAGGATATGGAAGCCTCAGAGAGGGTACAGAAGAGATTGACCAGGACACTGCCTGGATCAGAGAGCATGTCTTCTGAGAATAGGTTGAGCGAGCTAGGGCTTTTCTCTAAGAAGGATGAGAGGTGACTTGCTCAAGGTGTACAAGATGAAAAGAGGCATAGATTGAGTGGATAGCCAGATACATTTTCCCGGGGTGGAAATGGTGAATACGAGGGGGCCGAACTTTAAGGTGATTGGAAAAAAAAGTATGGGGGGGGGGGGGAATGTCAGAGGTAAGAGAGTGGTGGTTGTGTGGTAGAGGCAGCTACATTAGGGACATTTAAGAGACCACAGTATACTACTGGAGAGGAAGGGGTCGGGTTGGTGGAGGAGCCCCTCAATTATTGTAGTAATGAACCATCCCAGAGTGTGGGGGGGGGGGGGGCACATGAGTGGCAGCAGTGCTATTAGTGAGCAGGAATCTAACAGAATAGCATTGACTATGAATGCAAAGAATGCAAAGACATTGAATGGCTTATTCTTCTAAATATTTTTAAAAATTATAAATAAAGTTTATTTTGTTCTAAAAAAAGTAAGACTGTTAGGCACATGGGTAAGAGAAAAAAATCAGGGGATTATGTGAGAGGGAAGATTAGATTGATCATGGAGTTGATTAAATGTCAGCAAACATTATGGGCCTAAGGGCCTGTACTGTGCTGTATTGTTCTATGATTCCACTGATACATTAAGAGCAAAATGACTGCAAGGAACAAAATTGTTCCTCTGGAAGATCAGAATGGTAATCCATGTGTGGAGCCAAGAAATGGGAAGGAGAAACCATAAATAATTTTTTTTTTTGCATCCGTATTTACTCAGGAGATGGACACAGTCGAAAGAAATGAGGAAAAGTGGCATCAACTTCATGCACCCGATACAGATTATATTCGAGGTGGTGTTCGCTGTCCTGATGCAAATGAGGGTGGATAAATCTCCAGGGCCTGACAACGCGTTCCCTCAGACCAAGTGCACAAACTGCTGGGGCCCTAGCAGAGATATTTAAATCATCCTAAGTAACAGGTGAGGATTGGAAGATAGCCACTATTGTTCCGCTTTAAAAATAACCAGAAATTTATAGGCCAGTGAACCTGTCATTAGTAGTGGAGAAGTTATTGGAAGGTATTCTAAGGGACTGGATAAATGAATATTTCAATAGTCTTGGATCGATTCCGGATAGTCAACATGGCTTCATGCATGGTAGGTCTTGTCTAAACAACAGTATGGAGCTTTTCAAGCAAGTTACTGGGAAAATTGATGAAGACAGGGCAATAGTGTTGTCTCCATGGACTTAAACAGGCCATTTGACAAGGTCCCACATGGGAAGCTGGTCAATCACTCAGCATTCAGGATGAGGTAGTAAATTGGATTAGACGTTGGCGAGCAGAAGAAGCAAGAGAGTGCTAAGTAGATGTTTGCCTCTCTGACTGGAGGACAGTGACTAGTGGAGCGGCGCAGGGATTGGTGCTGGTTCCATTGTTTGTCATCTACGTATGTCAATGTGTGGTTAACCGGATCAGCAAATCTGCAGATGACACCAAGATTGGAGGTGTAGTGAACAGCGAGGAAGTCTATCATGGCTTACAGCGGGATCTGGACCAGGTGGAAAAATAGCAGATGGAATTTGATGCAGACATCTGTGAGCTTTGCACTTCAGTAGGACCAACCAGGGCAGGTCTTACACAGTAAGTGATAGGGCACTGAGGAGTGTGGTAAAACAAAGGGATCTGGGAATACAGGTCCATAATTCAGTGAAAGTGGTGTCACAGGGAGATAGGGTCATAAAGAAAGCTTTTGGCACATTGGCCTTCATAAATTATTGAGTACGGGAGATGGGATGCCACGTTGAAGACATATAAGACATTAGTGAGGCCAGATTTGGAGTATTGTGTGCAGTTTTGGTCAACTATCTACAGGAAAGATGTAAATAAAACTGAAAGAGAGTGCAGAGAAAACTCACAAGCATGTTGCTGGGTCTGGAGTACCTGAGCTACAAGGAAAGACTGAATAGGTTAGGACTTTATTCCTTAGAATGTAGAGGACGGAGAGGAGATTTAAAGGTATACAAAATTATGAAGGATATAGGGTATAGATAGGGTAAATGCAAGCAGATTTTTCCCCAAGGTTAGGTGGGACTACAACCAGAAATCATGGGTTAATGGTGAAAGTTGTAAAGGAACAAACTGCCAGCGCAAGTGGAGCATGTGACGTCGATTTCAATGTTTAAAGGAAGTTTGGAAAGGCAGTGGATGGTAGAGAAATGGAAGGCTATGGTCCCAGTGCAAGTTGATGAGAGTAGGCAGCTTAAATGGTTCAGCATAGAATAGATAGGCCGAAAGGACTATCACTGTGCTGAAGTTTTCTATGACTGATTCTGAAATAGTCTGAGGAGACTGATTTTATTTTAGATAGATAGAAATATTGATCCCAAAAGAAATTGCAGTGTCATGGCAGCAGTACAGTACAAGTGCACAGGTGGACAAATTTTATAAGAGAAGTAAGAAAGAGTAAAAAATAAGTTACCTCAAACAGTCTAACAGGAGGGAGCTGTCACTTCCCCAGCTACAGGTTGACTCATTATAGAGCCTAATGACAGAGGGTAAGAATGACCTCATATAGTGTTCTTTGGAGCAGCACAGTTGTCTTAGTCTATTACTAAAAGTGCTCCTCTGTTCAGCCAAGATGGCACGCAGAGGGTGAGAAACATTGTCCAAAATTGCCAGGATTTTCCATAGGATCGTTTTGTTCTACCATAGCCTCCAGTGTGTCCAGTTTGACTCCTATAATAGAGCCAGCCTTTCTAATCAGCTTAATGAACCTGTTGACATCACCTGTGTTGATGCCATTGCCCCAGAACACCACCGCATAAAAGATTGTACTGTCAACAGCAGACTGATAGAATATGTGAAGGAGAGGCCTGCACACTCCAAAAGGACCTCAGTCTCCTCAGGAAGTAGAGGTGACTGCACCCCCAGGTACTTGCAGATCCTCACTACACCCACATATTCTCCATCCATAGTCAAAGAGCACACACAGACACTGGTGTGCTGTTAGAGATGATGTTATTAGAAGCAATTACAGTCGGCCCTCCAAATCCGCGGGGGATTGGTTCCGGGACCCCCCGCGGATACCAAACTTCGTGGATGCTCAAGTCCCTTATTTAACCTGAATCAGTGCAGAGGTCTTTAGGACCCAGCGGAACCCCGGACTTTATTTACCATGTATCAGTGCGGTGGACATTAGGACCCGGTGGCGCAGCTCTGAATGCAGTGTTTCTGTTCACGAAAATAATCACGATCACGATTGAAAAATAAGGTGGAAGTAATAACATGATCGGAAAGAGGTGAAATGCCATCAATCATTGGAAAAGCGTCAGGCTACAGTCGGTCAACGATCAGAACAATTTTAACGGAGCATGTGAAAGGCCCGATGAAAGCTACAATTATTACTAAGCAACGCAGTGGTAATTATTGAAATACGTATGTTTCTTAAGTGTTTTATATGCATTGAAAGGTAAAATATGTACTATATACTAAGAAAAGTGTTTGACTGACACTTAATAATACTGGATGTACCTGTTCCGACTTCAAATCCGACTTAAAGACGGACTCAGGAATGGAAATCATTCATAACCCAGGAACTGCCAGTACTTTAAAGTCATTTCTAGATTACTTATAATACCTAATACAATGTAAATGCTATGTAAATAGTTGCTATGCTGTATTGTTTTCGGAATAATGACTAGAAAAAATAGTCTGTACATGTTCAAGCAACGAGCACTGGAGAGAGAACTTCCGGGTTTTCCCGATCTGCGATTGGTTGAATCTGCGCATACGGAATCCGCGGATAAGGAGGGTCAACTGTACTACGTTTAAGCAGCATCTCAGTAGATGGTTAAATAGACTGGGAAATAAATCAGGCAGAATCAATTAGCCTAGATGGGTAGGAAGATCTGTACAGACACACTGACCTGAAGTACCCATCTCTGTGCTGTACAACTCATTGATTCTCAATGGACTCCACTCGAAGCACTTCATGCGGAAGGATATGACAGCACTGGATGAGATACAAGTTGACTCACCAGGACTTTGCCTGAGATGCGTCTTCCCAGCAATGAGTAGAGGCCTGGCACTATCACCCCTCGAAACTCAACAATAAGATCCAAGATCTGGCTCTTCAATTTCCTCAACAGCAGATCCCAGTTAGTACGGATTGGCAGCAAGATCTCCTCCACCCTCATCATCAGCACTGAAGCACCCACTAGGCTGTGTGCTTAGCTCCATGCTTGACTTACTTTCCATCCGTATTTAAGTTAGATGATGACACCGTTATTGTTGGTGATGAATTGGCATATAGAAGAAAATCTTGTTGAGTGAGACACAACAACAACCTAACAACCTCTTCTCAAGATCAGCAAAACCAAAGAACTGGTTATCAACTATTGGAGGAAGAAGCCAGAGGTCCATGAACCAGTTCTCATTCGGGAATAGAGATGGACAGTGTCTGTAGTTTTAAATCCCGTGGTGTTACCACATCAGAGGATCTGTCCTGACACCAGCATCCGAGTGTCATCACAAAGAAGGAACAATAGCACCTCTACTTTGTTTTTTTTTACTAGTTTGCAAAGATTTAGCATGTCACCAAGATCTTTGATAGACTTCAATAGATGCAGTGGTTGTATCACAGCCTGGTATGGAAACACCAAAGGCCAGGAATGGAAAAGTTACAGAGTGCGGATACAGCCCAGGCCATCACAAGCAATGCCCTCCCCATCATTAAGTCTATTTACATGGAGCACTGCTACAAAAATAGCAGCATCCAAAGTCAAGGGACTCCTACCATCCAGTACATGCCCTCTTCTAGTTGCTATCATCAGGCAGCAGGTACAGCAGCCTCAGGTTCTACACCGCCAGACTCAGGAACAGTTATGACCCTACAACCCACAGGCTCCTGAACTGCCACGGAAAGCTTCAACGATCATTACTCTGAACTGATCCTATGACCTGAAGACCCACTTTCAAGGACTCTTAACTACTCATGGTCAGTATTATCCTTTTATTATTTGCACAATTTGTCTTCTTTAGTACATTGGTTCAGTCTTGTCTGTTTATATGTAGCTTTTCCATAAAGTCTATTGTATTTCTTTGTGTCTCATATAAACGCCTGCTAGACAATTAATTTCAAGGTGGTATATACAGTACGTACCTCAATAATAAATTAATTTTGAACTTTGAATAGGCTCGCTTTGTTTTCCTTTTCAGAAAATGACCAAAAAGGATACCTGATTGAATTATATAAAGTTATAAAAGGGCAAAGATGGTAGATTTTACAAAACTTTTACCATAATCAGAGATATGCATGTCTGGAGGACACAGGAAAGCATTTGGAAAGAAAGACAGGAAGATTTTTTTTCACTTGGAAGAATAGTTGAGATCTAAAATACCCAAAGGGGTAGTGTAGACATGAACTCTCACAACATTCTAGTGGAATTCAAATAAGCATTTTCTACATTCTGGCATGGAAGGCAATGTGCTGGAAAATGTGATTAGTATAAATTGGCACTTTACATTCAGCATAAAGTCAGCAAAGGTCTATTTCCATGTTCTATGACCATGCAATATTAGAGTTTACCAGTCTTCCATATGATGTCTAGACCTCCTTCTACATAGATTGCTTTTCCAATCAGATCATAATGTTCTTTTAATCTCCTGCAATTCTCCAGAAGCCAAAATTTGTTTGCAATTTCCATGAACCAAGGACAGATGATCCATAAAAACAGATGAAACAGTGACTCAGTACATTCAGACTCAAATCTGATGACCAAACACTGATCACTACATCAACATTTATCATTCCCATTCTAATTAAAAGACGTCAAAAACAGAAACTGCACATCCTAAGTCATTCTTTTTCAGTACCAAGTAAGAAATGAAATATTAATAATTTAATACAATTGAGTTCCAGATCAATGAATGGGCTTGATATTTAAATAATTGAAACATTAGTTTTTGAATGCAATTTCAACCAAGCACAACAGTGAGAGGCTTGGGTCTCAGACGAAGTTCAAGAAACAGTTCTTACCCCATCCACCATCAGGCTCCAAACTAGAGTGGATATCTTCACTCACCCCAATACTGAACTGATTCCGCAACCTAATTTATGGACTCATGTTCAAGGACTCTAAAACTCCTGTCCTGAATTTTTATTGCTTACTTACATATTATTATTATTTACCTTTTTTCTTTTTGTATTTGCACAATTTGTTGTCCTTTGCATATTGGTTGTTGGTTTGTCTTTCTTTGCATGCAGTTTTTTTCCCCATTGATTCCTTTCCACTCTCCGCTGAATGTTGATGGCTCCTCCATTGATATCGTTAAGAGCACCAAATTTCGTGGTGTTCACCTGGCGGAGAATCTCACCTGGTCCCTCAATACCCGCTCCATTGCCAAGAAAGCCCAAACAGCCCAGCGGCGTTTCTACTTTCTGCAAAGGCTGAGGAAAGTCCATCTCCCAACCCCCATCCTCACCACATTCTACAGAGGCTGTATAGAGAGCATCCTGAGCAGCTGCATCACTGCCTGGTTCGGGAATTGCACTGTCTCGGATCGCAAGACTCTGCAGTGGATAGTGAGGTCAGCTGAGAAGATCATTGGGGTCTCTCTTCCCACCATTACAGACAGTTACACCACGCACTGCATTCGCAAAGCTAACAGCATTGTGAAGGACACCACGCACCCGTCATACAAATTCTTCTCTCTCCTGCCATCTGGCAAAAGGCTCCGAAGCCTTCGGGCTCTCACGACTAGACAGTATAACAGTTTCTTCCACCAAGCCATCAAACTCCTCAATATCCAGAGTCTGGACTGACATCTACATCATTTATTATTATACTGAAATTTATCCTCTACTGTGCCTATTGTCTTGTTTATTATTTATTAGTTAATTATTGTACTGCCCTGTACTGTTTTGTGCACTTTATGTAGTCCTGTGTAGGTCTGTAGTCTAGTGTAGTTTTTGTGTTGTTTTACATAGTCTAGTGTAGCCTTCAGTTGTCTCACACAGTCTAGTGTAGTTCTGTGTTGTTTCATGTAGCACCATGGCTCTGCAGGAACATTGTTTATGGTCAAAATGACAATAAAAAGCGACTTGACTTTGCATTTCTTTGTATTTACTGTGAATGCCCACAAGAAAATGAATCACAGAGTAGCAGCATAAATATACTTTGATAATAAATTGACTTTGTACAGCACTCTTATTGAGATATGCAACTAACGAGCTTCCGTCAAGATTACCAGTCAGATTTCCACTCCATGCTAATAACTGGAAGGGGATATATACCCACTCTCTTTCTGCTTGATTTGACACACTGCAGCTCTGAACCACTGAATTTCTACCCTGCATGTTAATCCTGAACCTCTGCCATGGCCTGTCCCAAGCCTGGCTGCGAAAGGAGGTGGACTTGGCAATGGGGCTAGCAAACCCATCTTGTAAAAATCCAGAGCTGCAAAATGTCGTCCCTAGGACAGGAAAGGTCAGTGCCAGAAGACGCACAGAGTCATGCGGTGAAAGCCGCACAGTCGAACAACCTTCGATGGCCCAGGACAGGGGACTCTGGCAGGCTGCTGTCGACAGTCTATGCTCCAGTAGGGGTGATGGGCGCCACTAACTAATTAACAGATTTTATATCATGAGGCATCACTCACCCACATCTTCCGCTGTCTACAATGAACTCTGATATAAGTGCTAAATTTTATTCAGTATTATGATTCCCTGATGTAGTAAACAAATGATTCATTCTTCACCATTCTTCTGATCTGATTCTATACTTGACAAAAGGGAAACATATCTGCTTTAGTAAATGTTTTTATTGTAAAGCAATTCATCCTTATGGTGTACCAGAGCACAAACCACAACTGAGCAAATGAAGGCTACTTACAAGGCTGTAAACTTAAAATCAGTGAACTAAGATCTGCGATTACACTATTGCTTTACAAAAATATATCCCATTTAGCCAATCAGCACATATGTAAAACTCTGGATAATAGTCAAAAGAGTCAAGTCCAGACACTGTTGCCAAAATTGAATGGATATGCCAAAAAGGACACAATTTAAAACATAGATTATCTCAGTCTTAAGATAAAACTGAGCGCTGAACAAGGAGACCATTAGAATAGAATCAAAATGAAAGAAGTTTGAATTGAAGTAAAACAGAGCCCAGTTGTAGCATTATCAAAACTTCGCCGGGCACCTAAGCTCCGTCGGCCGGAACAAGCGGGATCTGCCATTGGCCACCCATTTTGACAGGTCAGTCCACAGCCTCCATGATGAGGCCACACTGAGTTAAGAAACCCCTCCCCCCCCCCCCGTTCCACTTAAACATTTCACCTTTCACCCTTAACCCATGACCTCTAGTTCTAATCTCACCCAACCTCAGTGGAAAAAGCCTGCTTACATTTATCCTCAAAATTTTCTAAACCTCTATCAAATCTCCTCTGAATCTTCTATACTCTAAGGAATAAAATCCTAACCCATTGAATCTTTCCCTAAATCTCAGCTCCTCCAGACAGGGGAACATTCTTGTAAATTTTCCCTGTACTCTTTCAATCCTATTTATAACTTTACTATAGGTACGTGACTTAAACTGTACACAACAGTCCAAATTAGACCAGTCTTTTCTTCATTCATAGGATCAAGCAATGCAATATAGGAGTAACACACCAGTGAGATTTATAAAAACATAAAGATTAATTCAAAAACATGGTCAAAGTGTCTAAAGTAGATTTTGAAAGTGCACGATTTATGAGACAGTTGACACGGAAAAATGTTATTCAGAACAGTTATAATCCACAGAGTTGCAGTCATAAATTTGATGCGCTTAAACTTCTTTCTTTTATTTTAACTCAAGTCTATTTTGAATAATTCTGAATAATTCACTGATACTTGGAAGAAAATTTCTAGCAAGGGAACCTGTAGGTGGCATAACATGCTAACTATACTGCACACAGTAAAACAGCAAACAATCACAGCCTGGAGTGCAGCAGCCGCTGAAGCCAGCATGTTGCTCAAGAACCGATTATCACAGGTTCGTCATGAAATTACTGTCCAATAGCCAAACTACAGCAAATTTGGTTGAGCGTGTGGAGTATATTTACAGAACAAATTTCTTGCAAAGTGAAGTGCCAGTTAGGGAGCAGTACATAAATGCATACATTTTGCGAACCATCTGATCAGTGATTCGCACCCTACCTCCTCTCCTTTGTGGGCACTACACCGTTGAAACCCCCATAAAATCTGGATCCTCAGTTCCAAACTTAATGTGACCCTCAATTAAAGATGACAAAAAAGTGATAAAGCAGAAGGAGTGAAAGGAGGTTGTCCACAATGGCACATTTTAGACAGTTGAGCCAAAATTGTTCACCCAACGTGCATAAAGTTTGCTGTTGAAGATGCATCAAAGAAGCAAGCTATACTGGGGCTTATTCCCCTCCAATAAAATACCGACACAAGTTTAAAAGCAGTTTATCAGCTAAATTAAAGAATTTACTCAAGCCTTTTATATCTGGTTGGAAATAGTGATTGCAGTAATTAGGTGAAATTTGCAGAAATGAATCCAAATCGGATGTACTGCACACTGCAGAAAATGTCATTTACAGACAACAAGCCAACATTTCTCCTTCCTTACCCAATTAACTTTCCACATGACCTGACAATAAACATCATGGGAATGAAGCATCCCAATAGTCAAAGGTAACTGGCACACCATTCTTTAAAAATGTAGCTCTGGCTAAAGTATATACGTAGATGCACAGATAATAAGAAGCAATCTAACCAGGGATTATTATTCTCCCTCTTCCCCCTTGCATTTGATGTGGATATTTTAGGTAGTGAAGGTATCATGCCTGCTTTGAATGGTAATGACATGCAAATGGAAATTTCTATGCTCATACAACCTGACCATTGGCAATTTATTAATTCCCATTTCTGGAAGTCATAAGATATGTTAAAGTGATCTCTGATACTTAAGGATGCCAGCTTTGCCAATCTACTTTTGAGAAAAATATTGATGTTTAACAACGTCTATCCTCCCTCATGCTGAAATTTTCCTTCAGAATGCAAATTCCAGCTGCTTGATACATTTCTTCACTAAATTCCGCAAAACTGAAGAAATCCAACTGCACAAAAGCTGTGCAATTTCTCAACAGAACTACTACTGTTGTCAGGTTATTCTGCAGCAGATCACACAATTCTTTCTGTTAACTGTGTGAAGCAGGCATATTATAGTTAAATCTGTATCTCTATTTCTTTCATAGAAATGATGAGCTGTCTACACACATTAATTCTGGGATTGTCATGATGGTGGTGAAACAGCCTTATTGTTGATCTGGTTGAATCTATTGTGCATTGAGGCACAGAAAGAAACCGTTCAGTCCATGAGTCAGTGCCAAACATTTATTCTGTTTAGTGCCATCAATCTGCAACCCGACCATAGCCCTCCATATCCACCCCATCCATTGACCGTACCTGTAACCATCTCTCTCGGGCTGCTAGCGACCTCTGCCAACACTCAGCATGGCCACTTTTCATAAACAATATATGTCCAGGTTCCATGATTTGGGGTTCAACCAAACAGGAATGTCATGATGTTCCGATTAAAAGAACCTTGATTTGAGCAAATACTGTGTAAATACTGCCCATACAGTTAACTGTAGTCCAGAAATGATAGATCAAGCACCAGCATCAAATTATGAAGAAAGTATATTTACCAACTTATAAACTCTAAACACACAGCTACAGAAAGAGGAAACTATAAGGGCCATTACAGTTAAACCAGCCCAATGCGGAAATGAAGTCGGAGCTCACACTGGAGTAGTTTGAGGCGCTGGGCCCACGATCTGTGTGAAAGCACCCTCCACAATCTGAACCGCGCTCGTTGACCATCTCCCTCTCAGGAGTATTGGCCAGTCCTCCTTGGAGCTATTCATCTGCACAAAGCACCCCTTGCAATGGGGATTCTCCTTCCAGCAGCATTATGTGACATCTTCCTTTGTGACCCCCTCTGCTGCTCTTGCCAAAAGCCCCCAAACCAGACTACTGTCCTTCATAAGACTCTTCCCCAGAGCTCTCCAGAACCTTCTCTCACACCCCGCAATCTTCATTTGCTGACACACATTCCTAAGCTGGACAACATGGTTCTTTATCTTAGCTGAAGCCAAAACACACTTCCTAGCACAGCACACTGCTTTACAGAAAACTGATAATATAAATTACCTCACAGCATAGCAGTAGAAATCTTAACCAGGGCATTACAAACCCATTCAAATTGCTCTTAAATGCTGAAATTCCGCTGGCAGCTCATTCCACACTCTCACCACCCTCTGAGGGAAGTTGTTCTTCCTTACATTCCTCTTAAATATTTCATCTTCCACCCTTAACCCACAACCCTCAAGCTTTTGACTCACCCAACCTCTGGGCATAAAGCTCTGCCTCTGCCCCTCATAATTTTGTCTTTCTCATTTTCCAAGGAAATCATCAGTGCTTCACTATCAGAATCTGAAAATTAGTTTACATTCAGATTTGAGCAGCAGCAAGTGAAGCAAGTTACCAAGAGAAAATTCCCATCAAGGAAATAATGACAAGCTAACTAAAGCAAACTAAAACTGCTAGCAGCCAAGTAACACATGCTATAAACCTTAATGTCCTGCAACAACTCTTTTAAGTAATTGATTGCAGCTGGCCAGATTATCGATGCCTCTGTTTGGTATTGATGCTCTTAGCTCTGGTAATACGGACAGCTGAAAGAAAAGATCTTTTAAGACTCAAATCTGCACAGATTGAGCCTCTGACAAAGCTTTTCTGGGTGCATATATATTCCATAGAGCTTTATTTTTTTTAAACCATAAAATATGGTGTACTTTGCCCTGAGCACACAGGCTGTCACGCTCCATTTAACAACGTACCCATAGCCTCCAGCAAAGTTCTGCTGTTAGTTCAGACTTGGAATTTCTACTCATATGCAATGGAATACCTTTGTGCATTTAACAAGTTCTTGGTAGCTGTACAGGAAGGAGAAAAATCCCAGATTTTGTCATAAATAACTGCAGTTCTGACATGGAATTGTTAGCTATTACCCAGGCAGATGCAGAAGTCCCAAACCTTGCCAGCCAAGCTCCACGGCTGATTTCCTGGCTGCACTCTGCCAGTGGACTCCAATTGGGAGTCCAGCAATGGAATCAAAGCTTTTTATTAATCTCTTGCACTATTTATTTATGTTTTCACCTCATAGTAATTTTTGTATTGTACTGTACTATGGCTGCAAAATATAAAACATTACAACATTTGTCAGTGATAATAATTCAGATTCTGAGAAGTTTCTGATACTGGAATATGTTCAGGGCAATCAAAAGATTAAAGATTAAGGATTAGCTTTATTTGTCACAAGAAGCACATTTTTTGCCCTTGAATGGAAAATCCAGTAGTGAATACAGCCCAGTCTATCACAGGTAAAGCCTGATGCACCATCAATAACTCACATTGAGACGAGATATCGGCTTTTATTGACTGGAAGAAGGAACCAGGAGTGAGTGTCTATCATACAATGTCCTGGAGACTGAGGCCGAGCGTCAGGCCTCAGATCTCCTTTATACAGGGGCCTGTGGGAGGAGCCACAGGAGCAGTCAGCAGGGGGCGTGTCCCGACAGGCACATTGTTCACCACAAAGCCCTCCCCACCACTAGCACATCTATACGAAACACAGCAGCATCCATCATCACAGAGTCCCACCACCAGGACATGCTCTCTTCTCATGGCTGACATCAGGGAAAGGGTACAAGAGCTTCAGGAGTCCCATCGCCAGATTCAGGAACAGTTTGTACCACTCAATCAGGGATAATTTCACTTGCCCCATCACTGAAATGTTCCCACAACCTATGGATGCCCTTTCAAGGCCTCATCATCTCATGCTCTCGATACATAGCGCTTCTTTATTTATAATTATTTCTTTCTTTGTGTATTTGCACAGTTTGCGTCTGTTGCACACTGGTTGAACGTCCCAGCTGGTGCAGCTGGTGCAGCCATGACTTACTGACTCTCACCTGTACACCTTTGGAATGTGGAAAGAAACAGGAGCACCTGGTGGAAACCCACGCACCTGGGTGGAACGGGAGCACCTGGTGGAACGTAGAAACTCCTGACAGACAGTGGTGGAATTGAACCCACGCTGCTGGTGCTGTGATAGTTTTACGTTAACTGCTCACTACCATGCCGCTATCTGCCCTCGGATTCTGTACCAGATTAGATCTGACTAAGGATTTGGTTGCTTATTCGTTTGGATGGCAAAGGCAGAGCTATAGAAAGAGAGGCAATAGAAAGATAAATTACCTTTCCCTTCAATTATTTATTTACCTTAATTTTTAAAAAATTATATGTTTTGAAATATTTTAATTAGTTTATTACATTTTAACTACAGGTAGTCCCCGAGTTACAAACATCCGACTTACAGATAACTCATACTTACGAACCGAGGAAGGGGAATGCCGAATGCCATTTTAAGTAGATCGCGACGCCGTCCGTCATTTTAAGTCATTGCCGTTGACACAGTGTTCAGTGTGTAACTTTGTATTTCGCTTAAATTTTTCTTAGCAACAGTCACCCTGACCCCCACGCTCCCACCCCCCCACCGTTCCAGTCGGCTGGTGGCGCAGTGAAATCAGCGCTGGGCTCGAGACAGACCACTCCCGCCCAAGCGCGCCAGGTTGATGTCGATCCAATGACTCCCGTACCATCCATGCCAAGTTGACGTCGAGCTCGCAACTCGACCTCGTAAAAAAACTTCTGCCACCTCCAGTTTAAATTCCCACCAGGAATATTGTGGAGGACCAAATACCCAAACCCAGCACAGCCCCCACTTGTCCCATGTAACCTGTCTCAGAGCGATGGTCCTTAGGACCCGGGGAACTCAGTGCGGTGGTTCTTAGGACCCAGCGAACCTCAGGAGCCGGCGGAGGTCGGGACCCGCCACCCGCTGTGTTTCTGTTCCATTGACGGGAAGCGATTGCGATTGAAAATAAAGTGGACCAGAAAAAGAGAAGAGAAAAAGCAAGGACCAGCCATGACAGACTCGATGGGCCAGATGGCTTAATTCTGCTCCTGTCTCTTATGTTGTCCCCTTCTGCCTGCCCCCTTCCCACTCTCAGTCCACAGGTGACCCATATCAGAATCAGATTTATTATCAGATATCATGAAATTGTTTTTCTTTTGTGGCAGCAGAATTGTGTAATACATAAAATTACTACAGAGTTGTGTAAAAGTTTGAAGCACCATAGATATAGATATGTGCCAAAGACTTCTGAACAGTACTGTTCGTCTTTGGAAAATGTGCCATGATGTTTTTTTTTAAACCTTAAAAATCACGGAGTCATACAGCATGGAAACAGATTATTTGGCCACAACACCCATGCTGACCAATGGGCATTCAACCATGTGAAACCCATCTTCTGGCACTTGGTTCATAGCCTTCTATGTCAAGCTGATTCGAGTGCTCATCCAGACACTTCTTAAATTGGCAACTTTACTGCTCCTAGTCTTTGTCTGCATGTCCTCAAGCAAGCTGTAAACCAATCTGCTTTCACCACACCCTCGGGTGCTGTATCCAGATTCTCACTCCTCACCAAGTGAAAAACATGTCTTTCCAATCCTCCCTTAATCTCTTCATCTTACCCTCAATCTTTGTCCTCTAGCTTAATTTATCCCGATATGGGGAAAGGTTTTCTACCTCATACCCTACATATACCTTTCAATTTTATTGTTCTCAATCATGTCCCTCTTAATCTCCTCTTTTCCAGGGAAATCAGGCATTACTTGTCCCAGTTACTCCTTGTAACTGAAATGCTCCATCAAAGGCTACATCCTGGTGACCCTCCTCTGGTCCCCTTTCAGTAACTGGTCCCAGTAATATGGCACACCAAAGACCAGGAGTGACCTATTAAGTTAATAGCTAATACTTAAAAAAAAATTTTTAATGTGTATGAACATCCAAAGCACATTCATAACATTATAAATTGAGTGGATATAACAAAGCTATACTAAGAATGGCTCAATCAAGCCAATGAATTTATATAAGAGTCCTAAAAAGAAGGGGAGATGCCAGCACAGCATAATATAGGAAGAGATTTCAGGAGATGGGAAGGGTAAGATTAGGGTTTCAATCAGGTACCTGGTTCCTTTTCACATCCAAAAAGCATTAGTTTAATGGACAACATTGATGGCAGAGCAGTGATTTAAAAAAAAACATAGAACTATAGAAAACCTACAACACAATCCAGGCCCTTCGGCCCACAAAACTGTGCTGAACATGTCCTTACTTTAGCAATTACCTAGGAATACCCATAGCCCTCTATTTTTCTAAGCTCCATGTACCTGTCCAGGAGGCTCTTAAAAGACCCTATTGTATCCACCTCCACCACCGTTGCCGGCAGCCCATTCCACGCACTCACCTCTCTCTGTGTAAAAAAACTTTCCCGACATCTCGTCTGTACCTACTTCCAAGCACCTTAAAATTGTGCCCATTCCAGCCCTGGGAAAAGGCCTCTGACTATCCACACGATCAATGCCTCTCATCATCTTATACACCTCTATCAGGTCATCTCTCATCCTCTGTCGTTCCGAGGAAAAAAGGCCACGTTCACTCACCCTTTTCTCATAAGCCACGCTCCCCAATCCAGGAAACATCCCTGTAAATCTCCTCTGCACCCTTTCTATGGTTTCCACGTCCTTCCTGTAGTGAGGTGACCTGAAGTGAGCTCCGTGGGGTCTGACCAGGGTCCTATATAGCTGCATACCACTACCTCTCAGCTGTAGGGACTCACCCCCAATCCTAACCCTCGGGTGCTGCCAGCATACAACATGCTCATTCTCCTTTTGATAACATGGCTTTCCTCCCCTTGCTCCATTTAGCTCCAACGTGCTGATGGATTAATGATCTACTATAAAATACCCATCGGTGTGGTCTGTCAGGAAAAAGAATGAATGGGCACAAGTGAGGGAGGGGGGTAAGTTGCGAGGATACAGGGAAACGCAGAGACCGGGAAAAAGACTCAGGGTCTGGCATGGTCCAAACGTGCTGAAAGATCTCTGTCTGTGTTCTTACAGGTACGAGACTGTAAGCAAACGAAGGCATGGCTGCCAATTAAGAAACTGCAAGGGGAAAGCAATGATTATGGGATTCATATATAGGTCTCTAAATAGAAGACAAGATATGGGGTTGAGATTGCAAAGGGAGCTGGAAAAGGCATGCAATAAGGGTAATGTCACCACTGTAATGGGGGACTTCAATATATAAGGGGATTGGGAAAATCAGGTTGGTTTCAGATCTGCAAGAGAGGGAATTTGTTGAATGCCTATACGATGGCTTTTCAGAGCAGCCTGTGCTCCAGCCAACCAGAGGAAAGGCTGTCTCAGATTGGGTGTTGTATAATAACCCAGATCTTATTAGTCAGCTTAATGTGAAAAAATGCTTAGGAGACTGTGATCAAAATATGATTGAATTCATACTACAATTTGAGAGGGAGAAGCACAAGTCACATGTATCAATATCACAATGGAATAAAGCGAATTACAGAGGCATGACAGAGGAGCTTGCCCAAGTGGATTGGAGGAATGTACTGGTGAGGAATACGGCAGATCAGAAATGGCTGATGTTTCTGGGAATAGTTCACAAAGCGCAGGATGGATGGCAGTGGTAGGAACTGTGGCTGACAGTGAAGTTAAGGACAGTATAAAAGCCAAGGACAGGGCATATAAGGTAACAAAATTGAATGTGAAGGATGATTGTGAAGCTTTTAAAATCCAACAAAGGCACTAAAAAGTGATAAGAAGGGACAAGATGAAATGTGAGGCAGACTAGCCAATAATATAAAGCAGGACACAAATTTTTTTCAGTTATATAAAGAGTAAAAGGGAGGTGAGAGTTAACATTAGACCACTGGAAAATGTTGCTGGTGAGGTAATAACAGAGGACAAAGAAATGGCAGATGAATTTAATGGGTACATGGCACCTGTCTTCCTTCACTGTGGAAGACACTAGCAGTGTGCCAGAGGTCCGTGAGTGTCAGGGAGCAGGAGTGAGTGCCATTGCTATTACAAAGGGAAAAAGTGCTAGGCAAACTGAAAGGTCTTAAGGTGGATAAGTCACCTGAACCAGATGAACAACATCCCACAGACAGTGGTGGGTGCATGGAATACACTGCCAGCAAAGGAGGCTGAGGCAGATGCAATAGGTTCTTTTAAGAAACTTGCGTGTGCCAATGAATTTGCTGCAGTGACTTTCCATTTCTAAGAACACAATTGTCAATTACATGCCTGTGGGCTCCCTATATATTATTGGGGAAGTATTGTTTGGTGGCAGAATATTGATTAAAATCACACTGGCAATGTGACTGGGCCAGAATAAATCCAAACTGCTGGGGAGAAACAGGCTTTGTACAGGCTTTGCTTGCTGTCTTACCAATTAACGTCTTCAAATGCTCCTGAATGTCTTTGACACATTTCAAATCAATTTAAAATCAGTTGAAAGCTATAATTCATTAAAATTAAAAATTAAAAATTTAAATAAAGTTAAAATGATAAGCTAAACATAGAATCCAAAATTATAAGCTGATTAACATTTCTGTCCTTTTCAGGCATTATGATCCAATGATCTAAGCAACACAGATAAAATGCTGGAGGAATTCAGCAAGTCAGCCAGCACTTATGGAAATGAATAGGTAGTCGACGTTTCAGGCAGAGACCCTTCAGGACTGAGAAGGAAGGAGAGGTGGGGGAAGATGCCAGAATAAAAAGGTTAGTGGAGGGGAAGGAGACCAGCTGGAAGGTGATAGGTGAAGCCAGGTGAGTGAGAAAGGTCAAGGGCTGGAGAAGGAGGAACCTGGTAGGAGAGGAGAGTGGACCATAGCAGAAAGGGAAGGAAGAGGGACCTGGGTACTGCGCCTCTGGTAGTCACTGGTTTGTCGGGGTTGGGAAGGAGAAGGCTGGTAAATGCCAGGTGAAAAACCAGTAAGAGTAAAGATCAAGGGGTGGAGAAGGGAAAGCAGGAAAGGTGAAGGAATATAAGGGGAAAGCACTATGTGTAGTAGAAGGCAGAAACATGAGAAAGGTGATAGGTAGCTAGAGGAGGAGGCAGAGCGAAACTGGGATGGGGAAGGGAATTTTCACTCTGCCTCCTCCTCCAGCTGCCTTTCACCTCTTTCATGATTCCACTGCCTTCTACTACCCATAGTGCTTTCCCTTTACATTCCTTCTTCACCTTTCCTGCCTACCCCCTCCATGCGTCCCCTCCCCACCGCTTGACCTTTCCTCTTACTGGTTTTCCACCTGGCATCTGCCAGCCTTCTCCTTCCCACCCTCCCCCCACTTTCTTTATAGGGCCCCTGCCCCCTCCCTCTTCAGTCCTAGCGAAGGCTCTTGGCCTGAAAAGTTGACTGTTTGTTTTCATGGATGCTGCCCGACCTGCTGAGACATGTTGCTTTGACCCCAGCATCTGTAGTGTACTTTGTGTTCACTGCTCTTTGTGGTCTTTCTTCCACAGATAGAGAGTGGATGGTGTCACGAAGGTATGACCATTGTTCTGTTGCAGTATCTCCTTGTGAGGAGGTAGTCGTAGCACCCTGTACTGACTTGGCAAACTGGCCAACCTTTTTTGATTGTTTCATCTCTGTTGTGTTGATGCGGGACTTTCCTCAAACTTAGTTTGATCTTGCAGTGTACTAAAGCGTGATCCATATCGCAGTCTGCACTGTGGTATGAGTGGGTGATTAGTACAGAGTTGATGAAAGAGCGCCTGGTGATAATCCTGTCTAGTTGGTGCCAGTGTTTAGACCGTGGATATCGCCATGAGACATTGTACTGTGAACTTCATCTGAAAATAGGGGTTGGCTACACATGGGCCGTGATAGGAGCAGAACTCCAGAAGACGTTGTCCATTGTCATTTATTTTGCCAATTCCAAAGTGGCCAAGACAAGATGGCCAGGAATCGTTATCGGCTCCCACTCTGGCGTTGAAGTCACCAAGGAGAACGAGGTGCTCACCACTAGGAATATTCCTGACAACAGCTTCTAATTTGTCCTGATAGGAAAGGAGAGTGGATCAGAGGAGAAAGGAGAGGAGGAGGGGACCTGGGTAGGGAAGAAGTAATAGGCAGGTGAGAAGAGGTAAAAGGTCAGAGTGGGGAATGGGGGGCAGAGAGAATGGGAACTTGTTTACCGGAAAGAGCAATCAATATACATGCCATTGGATTGGAGGCGACCCAGACAGAATATAATGTGTTGCTCCTCCACCGAGGGTGGCCTCGTCTTGGCACATGATCCCTCAGCTTACAGTTCCTATGTTAGGTTCAGGGTAGTCTAGTTTACCAGCTACCCTGGACTTCTGAATCCTTCAGAATTTCAGTGCAAGGGAAATGTTAAAGCAGCTCAGCAGAGCGCTATTAGCATTTCCCAGCTATTTCTGGCTCATTCCGTCCTTTATATAACCCTGCACAAATCATCAGATTTAAATTTCTGCAAACATCCCTGAAGTGGAGATGATGCTTCGGAGGTGGTTCTAAAAGTAAAACTCGCCAGAAAAATAGTAAGGTTGACTGTAGTGAATATAATGGAGATAAAGTATTAAACACAGACACGAGACAGAGAGCCTATCTTCCAGCTTTCCAGTATTTCATATCTTTGGGATGTCTTGCTTTGCAGATTTTCTTTTTAAAAAAGTAAGCTGAAATCCCTGAACCACAAGATTTATAAATTGTAAATGACCATTATAGAGATCATTACACACAAACTACTGAGTTTCTCTGTCACTTTGTACATGTTACTCTGGATTTCAAGCATCTACAGAGTCTCTTGACTTTAGGGAACGTCATAATCATGCCTATAATCTATAAACTACTTAAAGCTTAGTTAAACTAATTAACATTGCTCAGTGACACTTCATTTGATGATAAATATTTTAACTTAGTTCTTTATACAAATGTCCATAAATTGTTTCTGGAAGCTAATCCAATTTCATACCACCTTTTGACAAGAGGTCATGCCTCAATCAGAAATCAAAACTGGAATCTGCAATGAACAACCCGCAGCAGGTTCCAAATAATATCCATGGACTTAGAAAGCATATTGCATAACTGAAAAACATTCATTAAATGTGTATGCTGGAGCTTGATATATGGAATATCAATTGCTACTGCTAAAAATTGTATTATATGATACTTTAAGAACCATATTTATTCATTTTTAAATACCCAGTATTTGACAAAATGAGTAGTGTGGTGGAGAAACATCTCAACCAGAGGAGATGTAAGGTGTTCCTTCCCTCCACTGACCTGCAGTCACCTTTAGGCAAAGTGAGGCACCTGCTTAGCCCCACCGAACAGGGTGATGTGAAGCCACGGGAGAAGGTGGTGGATGGTTGTATGAAGAGCCGGTGCATATCACAAGCCCTGGTTATGTAACCACTGACAGCAGGCAATCTCTGAAAAGTACTGATCATGGCTGGGGTCATCGGTCTTCTAAAGACACTGCCCAGAAGGCAACGACAAAACACTTCTGTAAATAAACTCTGCCAAGAGCATTCACAGTCATGGAAAGACCATGATCACTCATGTCATATGACTTGGCTCATAACAAACAAATGATCTGAGGAAAAACTGCTAAACTATTACATCAATCTATAGAAGTATTGCTGCTTCATAGCAGAGCAGTACCTTGGGAATGCCATTTGCCTGCACAAATTTGGTCAAATTATTTCTAAATTTATCACAGGATTTGGGAAGCCAATGACCAAAGCAGAGTAAATAAATCTTCCTAGTTTCTTGGTTAAGCTGCTCAGTCGTCTTCAAGCCATAACTCGGCGGGTCAGATCACGTCTGTGGAGAGAGGAGGACAGCGGAACCCCCCCCCCCCCCCCCGTTGCTGACGGAGGGTCGATTGTCCATTTCTCAGCATGGATGCTGCCTTATCCACTGAGTTCCAACAGTTTGTGTGATGGTCTACACTTCTGTTCTTGACTGTCTGAGAATAGTTGGGTGGGAGGGTGAGAAAGAAAGGGTCTTGTTCTGTTGTTGTCTTGTTTTAGACCAGAAGACAGTAAGACATTGAAGCATAATTAGGCCATTTTGCCCATCAAGTCTGCTCCAAAATTCAATCATGGCTGATCCTTTTTTCCCTGCTCAGCCCCACTCCCCACAGAGTATGGGGGGGGCAGGGGGGGCAGTAAGAAGAAATAGGCAGACATAATGTTAATGACCTCATGCATGTGGGAACAGAATCCATACACGTGTAGATCATACATTGGCTGTTACATTGGAAAATCACAGCTTCACTTAAAAAAAAATTACAACCACTCTATAAACCTTAACTGCTGGAGAATGCTCATCTGAATTTAATGTGTGTGTACAATGATTCGAATTTATCTTTATTTAGCTTTGCAACAGTGAGTGAGCATGGCTTTTGATGAAAAAGACCTTTATTATAATGAAGTCAAAAAATAGTAAAAGCAATTTCAGTCACAGACAGGGTTCAAAAGAGGGTCATGTGAATAAATCAAATTACAGAAGAAAGTATTTGCATTGATGCCTTCCACGTGCTCATCACGGCCAATACGATCTACTGAAACACCAAAAAGACAGATCAGAAAAAAATAACTGCAACACGGCATCTTTCAAGTTTCCACAACAACCTGCTAATGTCAAGAAAAGTTACAGTGGATTCCGGTTAATTGGGATACATAGGGACCAGTACATTTGGCCCAATTAAGCAGCTGCCCCAATTAGCAGAAGCTTCTTGGAAATAGTTAAAAGTGTATAAAAAAGATAAATTACCACTTAAATGAGTAACATATTATTTAAATGAAATACAGAACAAATTAGATTAGAGCTTTACCAATACTACTACAGTACTCTCAAATTGTATACTGCTTCCTAAAAGTTATTGATGGAAGAATTCATCAAGCATACATTGATGTTTTGATAAAATACAAAATAATTGCCAACACCTTCAAATTCTTCATAGCTCCTACTTGTTAAAGAAGTGAAATCATTTCAATTTAACTCTTGGTTGTTTCTGGCATTTCCAAGCCTGAATGCTTGAAACCACAGTGAGAAGATCAGTTCTGAATTATGTTACTGCTTATTCCTCACCATCTATCAGTGATGAATTACTTGCTTATTTATTGAGATACAGCACAGAACAGGCCCTTCCGGCCACACAGCCCAGCAATCCCCCAATTTTATCCTCACCTAATCATGGGACGATTTATAATAACCAACATCCAGAGGAAACACATGTGGTCACAACAAGTACAAACTCATTGCAGGCAGCGGCGGGAATTAAACACAGGTCATCTGTACTGTAAAGTGTTGTGCTAACCGCTACACTACCATGCCGCTCTTCTTTTTGAACACAAACACATACAAGATATGCTATTTAAAAAGTCTGCTCTAAGCATGATGTTGTATCTAACAGCCATGCAAATGCATGCAACTGACTCCAGTCAGAAACTGCTTGCCGACAGTCTCCTGTTCCAATTCAGTGGCAGAGTGTCCAAAATAAATGAAGGGAACCTCAGCTATTTTCCAGATTAGAGTTTGATCTTTAAGAGTTGACCCAAATAAGTGACTGCCCCAATTAACCTGAATCCATCGTATATGCTAACCTCATCGGGGAATCAGGGACATCAGTTGCTGTCCTGTCTTACAGTGTACAACTTTTCTGAACCACGGCGTTATTTAGCTAAAACATATGCTCAAGCTTTTTGTGGGATGATAAACTTTACCTAATGACTCTGTTGCAAGAGCATTACCAGAAATGAAAAGCCAATACTTCATGAACATCCATCTAGTCTCATGAAAAAATTTAAATGACCTATTTGGATTAATCAACCAGGAGGCTGCTTTTTCCTGGTGAACATATACCCCTCAAAACACCAGCGTTAAAACAAAGCAATTTATCATGCAGTTGTTTTTGAGACAAAAAAAAGATTGAATTCTCCTCTAATGAAACACCTCATTGCATTTCAAAATGAACTCTTGGATCATCTTGAATGATTCATTTTAGCTTTCGCCTGACATCCCCACCATCATGGGATCCATAATTCAGTCAATTCAATTTGTTCCACATGATGTAAGATGGCTGACAACACTAGACATAGCTAAAGATAAAGCACCAGATAACACCCCAAGCGTAATACCAAAGACCAGCACTCCAGACTAGTACCTTAAGTCCCGCTATTCCAATAGTTAAACATTGGTAGCTATCCACCAACATCCCAAGGACAAAAGGGAAAACGACCCAAATCTTTCATGTTGATGGTTCTACTTTCAGTTGTTATAAGGAATCAACTGTGCTATAACGTAATACAATGTTACGTAAGAGCGTGGAGTTAACGCATTCCGTACATATGCACATTCTCTCTCTCACACACACACAAATATTGCTTTCTCATTCTGCTGTCAATGTGGTTGAGTGTGCACGTGACAATGCTGACCCTTCCCTCCCCAACCCCCCCCCCCCCAGTACATTCTCATAACGGAGTGGCTTTGTGGTTCCTTCCCCTCCATACATGGTGGAAACATTCCATTCCTTTAGTGATGGGGATGTGTAAATGTGCATATATTTTTTGGTATACCCTATTTAAGGTACATAATTCTGTCCTGAGCTGCGTATATTTCAATGCAAGAAGTACCGTAGCAAAGGCAGATAAGAATGAGGTAGCTCATTTACAAAAGAATGAGCTGCAACATAAAAGGTGGACAGAAATGAAAAGGATGAACCACAGGACTGAAGGTCTTGTGTAGGAACGAATGTGTGCATTATATGGAATAAGGTGTTGGAATATTAGCACAGATGCAGATTGGCATGTAAAGATAGCATGCAGTAAGAGACCATTAGGAAGGGCAGGCAGATGATAGGACATATTTGCAGCCAGCAGGGTATCAGTGCATCAGCGATATAGAATCAAAAAGGGTAACAAATACAGTACTCAAAGTGCTATACCTCAATGCGCAGAGTACAAGAAATAAGGATGATGATCTTGTTGCACTATTACAGATTGTCAGATATGATGTGCCCAACACTGAATTGTGGCTGAAGGATGGTTGCAGTTAGGAGCGGAATGTCCAAGGCTACACATTTTATCGGAGGAGTAGGAAGCTTGGCAGAGGGAGTGGCATGGTTCTGCTGATAAAGAATGGCATGAAATCAGTAGAAAGGTGTGACATAGGATCAGAAAATGTTGAGGGTTGAGCTAAGAAACTGCAAGGGTAAAAGGATCTTGATGGCAGTTATATACAGGCCTCCCAACAGTAGCTGGGATGTGGACCACTAATTACAATGGGAAACAGAAAAGGCCTATCAAAAGGGCAATGTTATGATAGTTATGGGAGATTTCAATATGCAGGTCAACTGGGAAAAATCAGATTGGTAATGGATCTCAAGAGAATGAGTTTGTTGAATGCCTACAAGATGGCTTTTTAGAACAGTTTGTAACTGAGCCTTCTAGGGGATCAGCCACACTGGACTCAGTGTAACGTAATGAACCAGAGGCGATCCGGGAGCTGAAGGTAAAGGACCCCTTAGGAGACAGTGATCATGTTATGATTGAGTTCGACTTGAAATTTGATAGGGAGAAAGTAAAGTCTGATGTAGCAGTATTTCGGTGGAGTAAAGGAAATTATAGTGGTATGAGAGAAAAGTTGGCCAAAGTAAGTTGGAAGGACATGCTGGCAAGGATGGAGTCATAGCAGCAATGGCGTGAGCTTTTGGGGAAAAAATGAGGAAGGTGCAGGATAGTTGTATTCCAAAAAACAAATAAACACTCAAATGGCAAAATACTAGAATAGTGGCTGACAAGGGAACTCAAAGCTGATGTAAAAACAAAAGAGAGGGCATATAACAATGCAAAAATTGATTATAAGACGGAGGATTGGGAAGCTTTTAAAAACCTACAGAAAGCAACTGAAAGAATCATTAGGACAGAAAAGAGTAAATATAAAAGTGAGCTAGCAAACGATATCAAAGTGTAGAGCAAAAGCTTTTTCAAGTATTTAAAAAAATAAAAGATAACAATGGTTACAGGACCACTAGAAAATGAGGCTGGAGTAATAATTAACATGGGACATGGTGATGGCAGATGAACTAATTGAGTATTTTGCATCAGACCTCACTGTGGAAGACGCGAGCAGTGTGCCAGATGTTGAATGGTATGAGGGAAGAAAAGTGAGTGCAGATACTATTTCAAGGGAGAAGGTGCTCAAAAAGCTGAAAGACCTCAAGATGAACTATGCCCTAGGCTTCTGAAAGAGGTCATGGTAGAGATTGTTGGAGGCATGATAATGATCTTTCAAATATCACTGGCCTCTGGCATGGTGCCAGAGGACTGGAAAATTGCAAATGTTACTCTACTTAAGAAAGGAAGAAGGCAGCAGTAAATAAATTTTCGACCAGTTAGCCTAACCTCAGTGATTGGTAAGATGCTGCCATCAATTGTTAAGAATGTGGTACGGAGTTCTTGGTGACATAGGACAAGATAGTACCAAATCAGCATCGTTCCTTAAGGGAAAATCCTGCTTGATGAACCTGCTGGAATTCTTTGACAAGTGACGTTCCGCAGCGGTTGGTGTTAGGACCACTACTTTCTATAGTGTATATCAATGATTTAGGTGATGAAATAGATGGCTTTGTTACCACGTTTCTAGATTATATGGGTGGAGGGGCAGGTAGTGTTGAACAACCAGGAAGGCTACAGAAAGACTTAGACAGATTAGGAGAATAGGCAAGAAAGTGGCAAATGAAATACATTGTTGGAAAATGCATGGTCATGCACTTAGGTAGAAGAAGTAAATGTGCAGACTATTTCTAAATGGGGAGAAAATCCAGAAATCTGAGAAGCAAAAGGATTCTGGAGTCATGCAGAACACACTAAACCATATAACCATATAACAATCACAGCACGGAAACAGGCCATCTCGGCCCTCCAATTCCGTGCCGAACTCTTAATCTCACCTAGTCCCACCTACCCGCACTCAGCCCATAACCCTCCACTCCTTTCCTGTCCATATACCTATCCAATTTTACCTTAAATGACACAACTGAACTGGCCTCTACTACTTCTACAGGAAGCTCATTCCACACAGCTATCGCTGAGTAAAGAAATACCCCCTCGTGTTTCCCTTAAACTTTTGTCCCCTAACTCTCAAATCATGACCTCTCGTTTGAATCTCCCCTACTCTCAATGGAAACAGCCTATTCACATCAGCTCTATCTATCCCTCTCAAAATTTTAAATACCTCGATCAAATCCCCCCCCCAACCTTCTACGCTCCAATGAATAGACATCTAACTTGTTCAACCTTTCTCTGTAACTTAAGTGCTGAAACCCAGGTAACATCCTAGTAAATCGTCTCTGCACTCTCTCTAATTTATTGGTATCTTTCCTATAATTCGGTGACCAGAACTGTACACAACATTCCACATTTGGCCTTACCAATGCCTTGTACAATTTTAACATTACATCCCAACTCCTGTACTCAATGCTTTGATTTATAAAGGCCAGCGTTCCAAAAGCCTTCTTCACCACCCTATCTACATGAGACTCCACCTTCAGGGAACTATGCACTGTTATTCCTAGATCTCTCTGTTCCACTGCATTCCTCAATGCCCTACCATTTACTCTGTATGTTCTATTTGGATTATTCCTGCCAAAATGTAGAACCTCACACTTCTCAGCATTAAACTCCATCTGCCAACATTCAGCCCATTCTTCTAACCGGCATAAATCTCCCTGCAAGCTTTGAAAATCCACCTCATTATCCACAACACCTCCTACCTTAGTATCATTGGCATACTTACTAATCCAATTTACCACCCCATCATCCAGATCATTTATGTATATTACAAACTAAAGGTTAACTTGTCGGTGATGAGGAAGACAAATGCAATGTTAGCAATCATTTCAAGAGGTCGAGAATACAAGAGCAGGGATGTGATGCTGAGGCTTCAGGGCACTGGTGAGGCTTCACCTTGAGTACTGTGAACAGTTCTGGGTTCGTCATCAAAGAAAAGAGGGTTCAGAGGAGGTATACAAGGATGATTCCGGGAATGTAAAGGTTACAATCTAAGGAATGTTTGATGGCTCTGGCTCTGTACTTGCTGGAATCTCATCAAAACCTTTTGAATGTTGAAAGCCCTAAACAGAGTAAATGTGGAAAGGATGGAGGAGTCTAGGACAAGAGCACACAACCTCAGGATATAGGGGCGTCCATTTAAAGCAAGGATGTAATGTTGAAACTTAATTGGTCAGGACATGAAAGGATATCGACAGAAATTGGGGCTGAGGGGAAAATTGGATCAACCACAAAGAAATGGCAGCGCAGACTTGATGGGTCAAAAGGCCTAATTCTACTTCTATATCTTATGGGTCTTACTTTGTAATATGATTATAACTTACTGTAATTCACATGTAGTCTTAAGATGCTATGTCTGCAGCCTAAAACAAAATGGGGCGGTTCACTCTTGGAAAGAGAGGGGAAGACAGACAGAGACTGAGGCGGGGAGGGGTGAGGGGACGTGCTGCCAAGGGTCCACGCTTGACATAGCATGCACCAATAACTGTCTTCTCTGACAGAAATCTTCTGTAAATACTGGCAGTTTTCTTTTTGCTACTTTTGCTAATATTGTAGATATGATTTTTTGACACACCAATGTGTCTGACACACCTATAATATGCTCATCAAAGCCCAAACTAGATTTTAAACAGGCCCATTCGTCACCACAGGTACTCACCAACTGAGCTTCAATGTGGACTCCTCTTGACTGGGTGTGACATCAAGGCATCCCAGAAAATCAAAATGAATGGGCAGAACAGGTTAAACACTGCAATAGTTGGCCATCCTTTCTCACACAAAGGGAGATTGTTTGGCTATCGAAGGTCAATGATCCCAGGTCCATTACATCAGCACAGAAGGCACTGCCTGTGGCTCCAAATTTCCACATGTTTCACCAACCACCTTCCATTTATATTAAATTCAGAAGTGGAAATATTTGCTGCATTGACAAAACCAGCTGGTGCAAGGCAGTACTGTGATCCAAAAATCTCACTTGAATTACATCACTTATTCTTCATCATTGCTGCCTTAAAAATATAGAACTTTCTGTTGCACAACAATGTGGGAGTACTTTCAATACACAGATTAATGGTTTAAATGTAGAGGCGATAAATGTTGGCCTTGCCACTACACCCACATCCTGTCAATGAAATTAAAAAATGCAATGCATTAAGTTGGTCTGCCACTTAACAGTAACTTCCCCTCTCACTCTGAAGTGCTTGAAATGATTGGCGTTAATCAGAGAGACATTGTATGATGCTTTTGCAGTTTCAAGTTTCAACTCTAAGTGCAGCTTCGTTCTAAATAGCCGACAAAAATGAATGGAATACTTTGCCGTTTCTTCTTCCATATGATTCACCACCATTAAAGGCTGGATGGATGGAAGGCATTGACTTTAAATGGGATATTTCTTTGTGTACACATTAGCACTGCTCTTCAGGGTAAAACTCCAAAATAAAAAAGGTTCAACCACAAGCTACATACCATTTTTGAAATAAATGATCAACTTTGTTTGAAGCACAGAACTACAGAAACAGCATTTTCTGTCTTTCCTTTGGTTACATACTGTAAATCGGATTTCTTTGGACGTTATACTTAAAACTTTGTCATCACTCTCATCTGACCGTAATCACTTATTTTTCTTTCTCATTTCAGCAACCCCATCCTCCTGGAATAAAATTGAAAATACTCAGTTGGGTGGATAGTATCTGGGGAAAGAGAAACTGATTGACTTTCAGGTCAATGACCTTCACAGGGCAACATAGCATGAATACAGGGCCTTCAGACTCTCCAGCCCATGCCAAACAGAGTGCACATGCCATTACTCCCAATGTCCAGCATTCAGCCCATATCCTTCTAAGCCCCACCCTTCCATGAATCTAAGTGCTTCTAATATTATACAATCATACCTGTCTCAACTACTTCTTCGGGTCTTATACAATGGAGCTGAGAGGGATGATAAATCACCCATGATGGAATAGTGGAGCAGACTCAATGGGCCAAACAACTTAATACTGTTCCTTCTGTTTTATGGTCTCTGGCAGCTTGTACCACATGCTCACCGTCCTCCTTGTCAAGGAGTTGCCCCTCAGTTCACCATCGAAACGCTCCCCTCTCACCCTGGATCTATGCCCTCTAGCTTTGGACTCCCCTACTTGCGGAAAACTCCTGTTACCATCCACTTTATCTATGCCTCACATCTGAGGAATCTTCACTGAAGTGCCTCCAAGAGATGCTTTAGGTTTCCTAAAGAGAACCTTCT
Organism: Hypanus sabinus; assembly: GCF_030144855.1. Lineage (NCBI taxonomy): Eukaryota > Metazoa > Chordata > Chondrichthyes > Myliobatiformes > Dasyatidae > Hypanus > Hypanus sabinus. The sequence goes on from NC_082715.1 coordinate 25,886,501, forward strand.
GCAGTAAGAGGCCCAACAACCTGCAGGGATTGTTTTTTGTGTGTTCAATGTGATCCCTTAATACATGGAAAAATCCAAATTACAATGGCACACCAAACCCTGAGCCACTTTCACGCTTCTAAATTTTAATAGCTTTGTCTACTTCCATTGCTTGTATTGCTCTGGTTGAGGACAAAGAGGATCGAAGCTGCAAAGTTGAAAGAATGTGGTTTCAGTGACAGACTTGTGGTTTCATCCCAGAGAAACACTGAATTCAGCATCTCGCTCTGTCTGGAAGTTACTATGTACAACAACAAGCAAGATCCTAACACTTCAGTCCTCAAACCATTGGAATAATTGCAATGCACACCCGAAGGCACTCAGTATATGCTTTCCATGTAATTGGACATGCCAATTTATAAAACCGTCAAGAGCATATAACTAAGGAAGTGCACAGCCTTTTCAAAATAAACAAGTCCATATCTGAAATGAAGAGACATTTCAACTGCTTAGCAAAGACATTACCCTGAAATGCACGTTTGCTATTGAACCTGCTATTGAAACAAAGAGTAGCGGTTAATGGGTCCCTTTCGGAATGGCAGGCTGTGACCAGTGGGGTACCGCAAGGTTCAGTGCTGGGACCACAGCTGTTTACAATATACATTCATGATTTAGATGAAGGGATTAAAAGTAACATCAGCAAATTTGATGATGACACAAAGCTGGGTGGCAGTGTGAAATGTCAGGAGGATGTTATGGGAATGCAGGGTGACTTGGACAGGTTGGGTGAGTGGGCAAATGCATGGCAGATGCAGTTTAGTGTGGATAAATGTGAGGTTATCCACTTTGGTGGCAAGAACAGGAAGGCAGATTACTAGCAATGTTAGGAACATTTAAGTTAGGAAAAGGGGAAGTACGAGATCGAGGTGTTCTTGTACATCAGTCAATGAAAACAAGCATGCAGGTACAGCTGGCAGTGAAGAAAGCTAATGGCATGTTGGCCTTTATAACAAGAGGAATTGAGTATAGGAGTAAAGGGGTCCTTCTGCAGCTGTACAGGGCCCTGGTGAGACCCCACCTGGAGTATTGTGTGAAGTTTTGGTCTCCAAATTTGAGGAAGGACATTCTTGCTATTGAGGGAGTGCACTGTAGGTTCACAAGGTTAATTCCCAGAACAGTGGGACTGTCATATGTTGAAAGATTGGAGCGACTGGGCTTGTATACACTGGAATTTAGAAGGATGAGAGGGGATCCGATTGAAATGTATAAGATTATTAAGGGATTGGACATGCTGGAGGCAGGAAGCATGTTCCCGCTGATGGGTGAGTCCAGAACTAGAGGCCACAGTTTAAGAATAAGGGGTAGGCCATTTAGAACAGAGATGCGGAAAAACTTTTTCACCCAGAGAGTGGTGGATATGTGGAATGCTCTGCCCCAGAAGGCAGTGGAGGCCAAGTCTCTGGATGCATTCAAGAGAGAGTTAGATAGAGCTCTTATAGATAGCGGGGTCAAGGGATATGGGGAGAGGGCAGGAACAGGGTACTGACTGTGTATGATCAGCCAGGATCACAGTGAATGGTGGCGCTGGCTAGAAAGGCCGAATGGCCTACTCCTGCACCTACAGACTACTGTCTATTGTATCTCTTTCACCAATCAACTTCCCAGCTCTTTACTTCATTCCTCCCCCTTCAGGTGTCACCCTGTGTTTTTCCCTCCCCTCCCCCCAACTTTTAAATCTACGCCTCAGCATTTTTCCTCCAGTCCTGCTGAAGGGTCCTGGCCCAAAATGTCAACTCTACTTTTCTCCTATAGATTCTGCCTGGCCTGCTGTGTTCCTTCAGCATTTTGTGTGTGTTGTTCAAAGTACATTTATTATCAAAGTGTATATGCAGTATATAAACCCTGAGAGTCATCTTCTCCACAGACAGCCACAAAACAAGGAACACATTCAAACAACCAATGCACCAAAAAGAACCAAATAGCGCAAACGGCAAAAAGCCAAGCGAAAAACACACCGAACATATAACCTCAAAACCACAGTCCCTGAAACAGTCTACAAATGTTCGGTTTAGATCAACATCAGCAGGTCCATGAAACTTGCTGTAATAATCTGCAAGCTGATTTGCATTTAAAAATAAAACAGATAATGCCTTTTTGAAAAAAAGCTTTGAATTAAATATAAACACGAGATTCTGCAAAGGCTGGAAATGCACAGCAACACATGCAAAATGCTAGAGGAACTCAGCAGGTCAGGCAGCATGTATGGAAATGAACAGTCAACGTTCTGGGCTAAGATGCATTATCATGACTGGAAAATAAGGGCAAAGGTGTCATAATAAAGAGGTGGGGGGAATACAAACTAGAAGGTGATAAGTGAAGACAGGTTGGGTGGGAGAGGGTTGTCGCAGTAAGAAGCTGGGAGGGGATAGATGTAAAAGGTAAAGGGCTGGAGACAAAAGGAAGCTGATGAAAGAGGAGAATGGACCATTGGAGAAAATGAAGGGAGGGGGAAGGTTTACCAGGGAGAAAATGATAGGCAGTTGAGGACAAGTAGTAAGAGGGGACCCAGAGTGGAGAATTGTAGAACAGAAAGGGAGGGAAGGGGGGAAAATTACCGTAAATTGAAAATATGGGAAGAATAAAAGGTGCTGCTCCACCAACCTGAGAGTGGCCTCATTGTGGCGGTAGAGGAGGCCATGGATTGACGTGTCAGAATAGGAATGGGGGTTGAAATTAAAATGGCTAGCCACTGGGAAATCCTGCTTTTTGCAGATGGAGCAAAGGTGCCACACAAAGCAGGCTCCTAATCGACGGAGGCTGCATCGTGAGCATCAGCCCACCCCAGAAGATTCACAGGTGAAATGTTGCCTCACTGGGAACGGCTGTTTAGGGCTCTGAATGGAGGTGAATGAGCTTGTAGGGATAAGTGCCAGGAGGGAGATCAGTAGCGAGGGAGGAACGGGCAAGGGAATCACGGAGGGAACAATTCCTGTGAATGAAGAAGAATGGAGGGGGAGGTAAAGATCTATTCAGTGAAAGAGTCCCACTGAAAATGGCATGAGTAATGGAGAATGATGTGTTTGATGTGTAGGTTCATGGGATGGTAGGTGAAGACAAGAGAACTCTATCCCTGTAAAGGTGGTGGAAAGATGGGGTGAACACAAATGTTCAGGAAATGGAGAAGATGAAGGCAAGGACAGCATCAATGGTGGATGAAGGGAAACCCCATTCCTTGAAGGAGGAAGACAATAATGGAATTGATGGCTTTGTTGTAAAGTTTGCAGATGACATGAGGAAAGGTGGAGGGGCAGGTAGTTTTGAGGAATTAGAGAGGCTACAGAAGGACTTAGATTAGGAAAATAGGAAAAGAAATGGCAGAAGGAATACAGTGATAGGAAGTGTATGGTCATGCACGCTGGTAGAAAAACTGAAAAGGCTGGCTGTTTTCTAAGTGGATAGAAAAAATTAAAAACTGGTGTGCAAAGGGACTCGGATTCCTTGAGCAGGATTCCCTAAAGATTAAATTGCAGGTGAGTGTGTGGTGAGGAAGGTAAATGCAATGTTAGCATTTATTTCAAGAGGACTAGAACGTAAGAGCAAGGATGTAATGTTCAGACTTTATAAAGCACTGAACAGGCCTCACTTGGAGTTCTGAGAGCAGTTTTGGGCCGCGTAAAACTGGAGATGGTTCAAATGAGGCTGACGAAAATGATTCCAGGAAAGAATGGCTAATCATATGAAGAGTGTTTGATGGCTCTGAGCCTGTATTCACTAAAATTCAGATGAACTGCAACCTATCGAATGGTGGAGAGGATGTTTCCTATGGTGGGAGGGTCTCAGACCAGAGGACAAGGACACAGCCTCAAAATAGAGGGGTGTTCTCCTTTTAGAACAGGAATGAGGAATTTCTTCAGCCAGGGCGTGGTGAATCTGTGGAATTCTTTGCCACAGGCAGCTGTGGAGGCCAAGTCTTCATGTATGTTTAAGGCAGAGTTTGATAGATTCTTGACTGGCAAGGCTATGAAGGGATATGAGGAAAAGGCACGAGATTGGGCTGAGGGGAAAACTGGATCGGCCAAATGTCCTAAATCTGCTCATATATATTACAGTCTTATCTTCTGATTATCTCCGACATCCTGGAAACAAATGAAGCAGTGATGAATGAACTGAGAAAAAGGAATGTCATTTTTACAGGAGACTGGGTGGGAAGAGGCATAGTCAGGATAATCTTTGAATTAAATAGATGGGAGACTTTAAAATTTGCTTTTTCACTTTGGCAAATGGGAATAAGTAGTAATGCCAGCACATAAAGCAAAATTCAAATCACTGACAAAAAGTACTGAACTAGCCATGAAATAATGAATAGTAATTCATTCTTCAACATCAATTTGAAAATGGCTGGAGTCTTGCCAAGCGTTACTAATTATTATATATTGCATTTTATACTTCAATATTTTAAATCAGAGATTTCAATTTCTGGCAATCCTCATAGGAAAAGTAAATTAGCAATTAAATTTGTGGGAGGGCCCACTAAATGATTGGCACCCATCATGATTAAGCCAGGATCTGAATGTCCATCTGAGCATCTGTTCCCATATGCAAATTGTGATGCCAGCTCATTTGTAATGCCCAGAGATGGCAAAATTAAGAGAAAGTTTTTAAAGTAAATCTTTAGGCCCTCTGTTGGAGTAATTACTACCAGTTTAGTTCTCCATGCTTATGAAACAGTTTGCTTCCCTCCCATCATAAAGTCAACTGCCTTGACCACTGTCTCTAAATTGTGAGGTTAACTATCCAACATCCAGTGCTGACTGAGCAAAGTCCACAAAGTACAGCAAATGGGTAGATTTCATTCTCAGTCTTTCTAAGGTTAAAGTCATCCAAACATTTGTTGCCTGTGACCTAAACTCACAAGGTAATTAATGCCCCAAATTTCCATCCTTGTTTTCAAATCCCACTGAGCAATTTCCCCCTCAAGCTTAGTTACTTCCCATTTGTAACATTTAGAGTTGCTTCAGTTCCTCCAAGAGAATCACAATCTTGTTGTAGCGTTTGGAGACTTGGGTGCCTCAACGACCCAGAGAGCTATGTTGGCTAGAGTCAGTCGCTTGTGCTTTCACTCTCAGTAGGGCCACCCATGACAAACAGGTCAAAGGACAGAGGTCAAATTAAGAGGGGTCTCCCAGTCCTCCAGGTTTATGGGTTCAGCACAGGACTAACAACCTCGACTAGACAAAAAAAGCAATTGTTACAGAAACAGGAATCCTTCTACATCTGTGTGTAGCAGTATAGACAGACAGAGGTAGAAGATCTTCATTGCTGCACTAAATGCCAGCAGCATAACAGGCTGTAAGTTAAGTTACTTCAGTTTTGGCCCAGAATGTAAATACTCATATGATCTAAACCTATGGAATTCTTCTCACGTTCTTTTTGCTCCTTTTATATGTTCTCTTGTACCAACTTGGATTGAACATTTAGCCACCCGTTTCAACAGCTCCCTTTAATTCTTTACCCATTCTTGTTAGTTATCAGGAAGATGGATTGGAGGCTTTGAGGGATATGGGTCCATCACAGGCAATAGGGATTAGTGTGAATAGGCCTCTCAGTTGATATGGTTACGAAGGGCCAACTGACCTGTTTCCGTGCTGTATAAGTCAATGACTATAACAATGAAACATGTTGTGTCACAATTGCATTAGCGATACAAATTTGTGGGGAAGACAAGCAAACATGAAAACTGCTTAAGCATCCTTAAACTGACTGAAAGCACACAGTTTTGGTGATGGGCACAAGCAATTTTACAGCTTTGTTGCTGATATTGTTCAAACAAAGTAATTTGATTTGTACACGATAAATTCAATGGGCAACGTGGGACTGTCTTCAATTTATTTCTGGCAATCTTTCCGCACTTCTGTAAAGTGACTGATAAAATGATAGTATGCCGAGCACATCCCTGTACCAATGGATTAATCTTTCTAGCTCTCCTGTTTTAGCCGTACTAATTCTGAAGGTACATGAATATCTAAATTAGTAATATCGGCACAGCAGAGTGAACAAATAAAAGCAGGGTCAATGTCAGTATCTTATTCACCCCGATTTACAACATTTCAACACTTGAAACATTTCTCCAGGATGAGTCGACATTGTTACAAATTAATTTGTCACAGAAAATTTTGCAGGTTGCACCAACAATTACAAGGCGAGCTGCTCATGTAAACACAACGTCTTGCTTAATCTGTCCAGCTAGTAATGTTTAAATATCAAAAAGGAAGGTGTTTCAATATCCAGTTGGCAAGAGCAATTATATCACAAGTAAACGGACTGACAAGTGAAGACTTGTGCACAATTAACTTATAAACTTTAACCGTAGAAACAATGCTTCTATGCTCGCTTTGACCATCAAAACAATGGAGGAACCTTCACAAACTCCCATAGCCCCTGATGATCCTGTGATTTCAGTCTCTGAGGTTGACATGAGAAAATCCTTCAGAAGCATGACCGAGTACATGGCCGAGTATTAAAGACCTCTCTACTCATCAACTGACTGGAGTGTTCATTGATATTGTTAACCTCTTGCTTTGGCAGTCTGAGGTACCCACCTACTTCAAACAGGTTTCAATTACACCAGTGTCCAAGAACGTGGTAACTTGCCTCAATGGCTATCATCTAATAGCGATGCTGTAGCACTTTGAGAGGTTGACGATGAAACATATCAACTCCTGACTGAGAAGCAACTTCGAGCCACTCCAATTGGCCTAACAGCACAACAGGTCCACTGCAGATACCATTTCATTAACTCACTCAAACCTGGAACAGCTGGACACTGAAGATGCATACATCAGGGATGCTCTTTATCGACTACAGCTTCGCATTCAATACCTTCACCCTCTCAAAACTAATCAACAAGCTTCAAGACCTTGGCCTCAATACCTCCTTGTGCAATGGGATTCTCGATTTCCTCACTTGCAGACCCGAGGCACTTTGGATTGGGAAAAACACTTTCACCACCATCTCCGTCAGAACAGGTGCACCACAAGGCTAAATTCTTGGCCCCTGCTCTACTCACTTCATATTTGTGACTGTGAGCTAAGCACAGTTCCAAAGCCATATTTAAGCTTGTTCACACCATGTCGTTTGCCAAATCAAAAGTGGTGACGAACCAGCATATAGAAGAGTGAAAATCTGGCTGAGTGGTGCCACAACAACAATCTCTCAACTCAAGGCCAACAAGACAAAAGAGCTGAATAATGACATCAGGTGGAGGAAACGGGAGGGCCATGAGCCAGTCCTCATCAGGAAATCAGAACTGGACAGTCATCAACTTTAAACTCCTCAGTGTTATCACTTCAGAGGAACTGTCCTGAGTCTAGAGTGTAAATGCAATTTCATGAACAGCACAGCCGCAACTCTACTTCCTTTGAAGATTGTGAAATTTCAGCATGACATCCAAAACTTTGACAAGCTTCTACAGTGGAGGTGGTGGAGAGTATATTGACTGGTTGTACCACGGCCTGGTAAGGAAACACCAATGCTCTTCAATGGAAAATCCTTCAACATGTAGTGGATATGGTTCAGTCATCACAGGTAAAGCCCTCCCCACCAATGAGCACTTCTACATGGAGCGCTGTTGCAGGAAAGCAGCATCCATTATCAAAGGCCCCACACCATGTTCTTTTCTCACTGCTGGTATCAAGAAGAAAGTACAGGAGCCTCAGGACCCACACCACCAGGTTCAGGAACCGTTACTATCTCATCAACCATCAGGCTCTTAAAACTAGTGAGGATATTTTCACTGGCCCATCGCTGAACTGTTCCCATAACTGGTCTACACTGAGAAAACGGCAGCGCGTGCTGCCTCTCCAGGAATGAATATCTGTTATCTGTAAGTAGGGGCCGTGCACAATCCTAATTTGATGGAGACGGACATGAGAAGCAAGGAGGAACATCTGGTGAATCTTCTGACATGCCCGTTTTGCTGCCGCTGCTACTGTGCGATCAAGAAATCTCCGGAGAGGAAGGCCCAGAATTCTCGGCTTTCCCTGTTGCTTGGCGGCCGGGGCCGGGGTCGAAGTGCTCGGCAGAGAAGGCGCTCGGTGTCGGAGGCTCGAAGTTTTTCGGACGGACTCAAGAGTTCGCTGTGGTCAGATGCTTCCAGAGGCTGCATCAGGAAGCTTTGCGGCGCTGGAGGTTCAAGGTAGGAAGAGCTTTTCTTCCTTCTACCGTCTACGTGAGGTGATGGGCTATCGGGGACTTTGAGACTCTCTTTTACCATGTCCATGGTCTGCCCTTATCAAATTACGGCATTGCTTTGCACTGTTGTAACTATAAGTTATAATTACGTGGTTTTTGTAAGTTAGTCTTGGTCTGTCTTGTGTTTTTGTGATATCATACTGGAGGAATATTGTATCATTTCTTAATGCATGTATTACTAAATGACAATAAACGAGGACTGAGTGTCCTCACAATCTAATAATAACTAATGGAATTACTTTTAAGGACGCTTCATCTTATGTTCTCGATATTTATCACTTATGTATTTATTATTTTTCTTGTATTACACAGTTTGTCGTCTTTTGTCCATTGGCTGTCCATCCTGTTAGATACAGAATTTAATTGATTTTATTATCTTTCTTGGATTTTCTGTGTACGCTCGCAAAAAAAAAACAACCACAAGTGTTGATTCTCTTACTTCTGAACTAAAATCTATTTCTGGGCTGCCATAGCCTTTTCACTACAGAAAAGCTACAACTTTGACATTACATTCTTTTAGATTAGCAAAGTCAGAATCAAGTTTATCATCACTGACATATGCCATACAATTTGTTGTTTTGCAGCAGCAGTAGTGTATTTCATGAAAATTGCCAAGTTAAAATAAGAATATATTTTTAAAAATTAGTGGAAAAAGAGAGCAAAATTGTGAGGTAGCATCCATGGGTTCATGATTCATTCAGAAACCTAACAGCAAAAAAGGAGTTGATCCCGAAACACTGAGTGTGCATCTTCAGGGTCCTGTACCTCCCTGAATGTAGAAGGGGGCATAGCCTTAAAAATCGATTGTACCTGCTTGTTTGAAAATCTAAACCTCATACTATTCAAGTTTGAAAACAACGGAGCATTTCTGTTGTACTGTCAGCATGTTTCCAAAGTACATTAAATATTCATTTTGCTAATTTCTTGCATGTAAGAAAGTGCTGCACACAAACCAGCTTTATTTGCCCACAAATTAAAGAGCATGATAAATTTAACGAATCTGCTATGATGCACTTGACAGATGAGTTTTGGGAAAAGTCCTATACATTCTTCTTTTGTCCATACAATCTGATTTTCTGCTCTCAGTTGTCACCTTCTTTCAAGACTGAACAACTCACTAATCTCTCTCTCTTCTCATCCAACAGTCACTGGATAGACATAATTAACCTCTTTGGCACAATTCACTCGAACAAAATAGTAGCTGCTCTCTCTCTTGTTGACCTGACCAGTGATCGCCAATATGACACTGTTGTGATGGGTAATATTTGCTAATGCACATTTTGTATGAGACATCTTAATCTAGTTTATGTTCATTCTTCCTTCATTGGAAATATTGTCAGCTTGCTTCCTTAAGGCCCTCCATTGGTCGTGTTCGACTGTGGATGTTGCATCGTAGCTGTCTACGTGACACGCAAGCCAGGGCAGCACAATATGGAAAGCAACTTGTTGCCCACGTAGAGGAGTCCCCCTTTCCATGCAGCAGAGGAAAGGAATCTTTCCTTTGGAAAGGAATCCAAAGGAATGGCAGAGACCGATAAGAGTTTCTACCAGTAGCATTGCAGGAGTTGTCAGTCAGCTTTAAACTCAATGTAGGACTACCTTTGGGACTCCAGCTCTGGATTTTACCTCAGGGTTTACTCTCGAAGCCTTCTTCATAATTGGGTATAGCCGCAAGGTAATACAGGTTGGGATAAGAGTTTTCCTTCTCCTGGATGGGCTGCCACCCACGCCTGACTAGCCTCAACTGCCCAAAGCAAATGGTTTCAAGGAGCCAGTAACCCGCCCTTGCCCATTCTCCTGTCAGCAGAAACCGTTCTGTCAGCTGAGCCACACATGAATGCCAGGAGCTGGACTTGGTTGCCAGAGGCTTTTTCAGACACACACCATAGGGAGCATTTAATAGGCAGGAGGAACTTATCCCCTCTACCACCCCAGCTATAACCATCTCAAGGAATTTTGCTTAAGATTAACAAATTATAATTCAGGGAAGAACAGGAACAGACATAAACCAGCAAATGAATTCAGCCTTTGAACTAGGTCTACGTAGTGATCATTCTTTTCACTGGGGTGGAACAAATATTAGAACATCATATTATTGACAAAACAGTGCTTAGCTATTAAGAGTCTGGGTTTGGTATAATTACTTTGGAAACTTAAGCAAACAGTTTCATAAACAGTGACCTGGAACTGTAGGAAGGTTAATGCGACCCATTTAATTTGAAAAGCATAGTTATTTTGGATCATTAGATTCTTCACTGGGAATTGCTCCATTCCACAGGAATTCTATGTAGAAACTTGAGATAACAACCTCACATTCAACATCAATAAAACCAAGGAGCTTATCATCGACTATAGAAGGGGAAGTTGAGAGACGATATCAGGTCTCCTGGGCATTAATATCTCTGATGACTTGTTCCAGACTCAGCTTATAGCTGCAATCATAAAGGCCCACCGGTGTCTCTAGTTTCCAGTTCAAAGTTCAAATCCAAGTTTAATTGCCAATAAACCAAACAGACACACACCTTTGAGAGCATTGACAAAACAGTATTCTAGAGCAAAGATGCAAAACAAGGTACCAACACGTCATTCCAGTAAATTACTACTCACCATATATCCAGTGTTATTATAATGGTAGGATATAAATTCCTCATTACTTGAACTTCAGCAAGTATCACTTCCCTACTATTTAAGCAACAGCAGCAAAGAAGTTTTCTGCCATGAATGAGAATTCATCAAGCATGTATTCATGAAGGTTTCTTTCAAGGACTCCATCATGTTCTCAATACTCATTACTTATTTATATATTATTATCAGTATTGCTTTTTTTTTCTTTTCTGTTTGCACAGTTTGATGTGTTTTGCATGTTGGTTGCTTGTCCAGTCTGTTAGGTGTGGTCTTTCATTGATCCTATCGTGGTTCTTGTACTCACTGAGTATGTCCACAAAGCAACAAATCTCAGGGTTGGATATGGTGATATATATGTTTGATAACACAGTGAAATTTGAACAGCAAAAAATCTTTGTTTCCTGGGAATAAGAGGAGTAGGAGAAATCAAGACAGTGAGATTAAATAAAAAAGGGAATCTGTGGGTTAAGAAAAGCTGGAGGAGAAAATATATAATCAATGCACACAAAATGCCGGAGGAACTCAGCAGGTCAGGCAGTACTTGTGGAGAGAAATAAACAGTTCATGTTTCAGGCTGAAACTTGTTCAACAGGACAAGAAAGTAAGAGGGCAGAAGCCTAAATACATGTGTAGCACAAGCTGGCAGGTGACAGATGAAATCAGGGGACGGGGGAAGGCAGGAAGGTAGGAGGTGGGGGGCTATGATGCAAGAGGCTGGGGGCTGATAGTGAGAGAGGTAAAGGAACAAAAAGAAATCTGATAGGCCAGGACCACAGACTAAGGTACACTGGGAAGGAGGATGGAACCCAGGGAGAGGAAGGTAAAGGAGATGAGCAGATCATGAGAGGCAAGGGAAAACTTAGGGAAGGGAAAGGTAGAATACGGGATTGATTACCAGAAAATAAGAGAAATTGACATTGATGCTTTCAGGTTGGACACTATTCAAGTCAGGATATGAGGTGCCCATTCTCCAATCTGTTTTGGGTCAGCCATGGACAGACGTATCAGCCTTGGGAATGGCTGACCACCAGAAGGTCCTGACTGTTCCAGCACATACAGTGAAGGTGCTCAACAAAGCGCTTCCCCAATCTGTGTCGGGTCTCACCGACGCAGAGGAGGCCACCCCATCAGTGTCAGTTACAATAAATGACATCAATGGATTTCCATATGAGGCGTTGCCTTACCTGGTAGGATTATTTAGAACCCTGATTATTGGTAAGGATCAAAATAAAAAAGTGGAAGAATTGCATTTTGACCAGGTGTACCTGTTCTAAGAGTTAGTGACTAGAAAGTAGCAATTTATTATTAAAGGAATTAATAGGACGGAGATTTGTGGAGGATAAAACAGGCATTGTCTTGGGTTTTAATACAACCAATACCTCCCTCATGCTTTCTCTCCATGGCTACCACTAGGCCTGTGTATTACCTTTTTATTTCAGTTTTCCTGCAAAGTACATCACTTTTTAAAGGTCTTGCCAGAAAGACATTATAATTTACATACATTTCCGCCATCTGTGTGACTTTTCATTTGTGGATAGTTATAGACAGGGAGAGTTCTCATTTAAATTTGTATAACCATATTTAAAAACTATTTTGGCAGCTGTAGGGAGCCAGTTTGAGAGTACAGTTTTCCTTCAGCTTGACTGTCAAAACCAATCTACCACATTTGGCACTTATCAAATCTCAGCACTGCTGCAGTAAACTTTTAAGTTACTGCAAGATATAATTATACCAACATTTTTCAACACTCCACTTGACTGAGACCGAGGAAGAGCAAGTGTAATGCATACAAACCCAAGGTGAGTTAAGGGGCTGGGAACATGAATATAATACAGCTTCGAGGGTTAACCCAACAATGGGCGAATGAGAGAGGATTAACACGAGAGAGGACTGGGCACCACGGCAGTGTCGCGGTTAGTGCAACGCTATATCAGCTAAGGGTTCCAGGTTCAATCCTGGCACCCCCTATCAGGAGTCTCCATACGTCCTCCCTGTAGAATGCGCCGTTTCTTCCCACGGTCCACAGACGTACCGGGTAGGTTAACTGGTCACTGAAAATCGTCCTGTGATTAGGTTAGGATTAAATCAGAGTGGTCTGATGTTGCGGGGCAACGCAGCATAAAGGGCTGGAAAAGCCTATCCCACCGTTTTACAAAATAAATTAAATAAAATAAACACTGATTGATTACAGTGCAAATTTTTCTCAAATGCCAAATTCTAACATTCTTAAATACACCACGCGAGGAATTTTACCGAAGGTGGAAAAACAGATTGAGCTGCTGGTCATCACAAAACATTCGAAAGGCTTATGTGGAAAAATTCATGGAAATACCATTGAGACTATTAGGATGAGTTGATTTACACTAATTTTGGAAGTTCTGCATGGTATTTTTGTCTTTTAATAAAAAGTATGTGCACAAGACATTTATTGTTGCAAAACAGCCCAGGCCGCAACGTAGGAGAGTTACCAAATAAAGTGGAGTATGGATTTCAGGTGTCATTTTTAACACGAAAACAGAAGTAAAGAAACAAGTGTCCTGTGAAAGAATTCCAGATTTTAGAGTCTAAGCAGCTAAATGGATTGTGGTTATCACTGAAGTGGATATAGATATGGACGATCAAGAGGTCAAAACTGAATGACTGCAGATATCCTGAGATTGTGAGAGGCAAGGCCATGGAGGGATACCAAGAAGAGTAAAATATAGAATAGTATCTGTATGTAATGGTTTCTCTGTACTGTTAACTGCTGAGGTGATGGTTTCTCTGTAGCAGCAATATTTGGGTTATAACTAGAGATAACGGGTGGCTATCCAATGCGAGAAATGTTATTCTTTCTTCTGTGCCTGGGAAACAGGGTTTTTCGCGGGCTTTCATCGAGGAGAGGAGAAGAGGACGGACGCGTGTGGAGAGCGCAGGTAGACCACTGGACAGCGTATACTGGGATCAGACGGTCTGAGGGTTATGGCATTCGGCGGAGATCAATGGTAGAGAAATGCCTGCTGAGTGAGCTCTAACTGATTTGGACTTTAACTTTGAGCCCTTTTTTTTTTACTTTGTTTTCATACTAACCCTATACTCAGATTAAGATTCATAAAGTCTATCGTTTAAATCCATATGGCGTTCTGTCTGATATTTTGCACTGTGGGTACATTACACAGAATCCACACAAATGTGATTACCCAGTTTGGCAGGGCTGAAGGCTGATTTCCCTGGACGAACACGAGCTGGGCGAGCCCGAGGGCTACGTCCTGGATTGACTCCGTTAGATGCTGTATGATTGTTCTGTTTAAATTAGTGCTGGTATGGATGCTGCTAGGATCGAACGCTGGTGTGCCTCTGTGGGGTTACCAGTAATTAATGCGTGCATGTTGAGTGGGGTGGATATTCATACCCTGAATGAATTGTTAATTCGATGTTTGAGTATGGTTAAAGCTGTCGACAAGGTTGAAATCGTAGCACAAAAGTTTGATGAAACCTTGCGCTCAGACAGCGTTTTAGTTCAGACTAGAGCTGACATAACGACGGTGGGACTGCCAGTGTCTATTGGTGACCCAGGTGGGGCGGGGCTGTGGCCTGTCCATACAGACCGGGAGGAGGAGAAGGGAGCACAGCAGGGTGGGTCACAAGCTAAATTGCCCGCTGCTGGGGGCAGAGATTTCAGAGGCAGGGTTCTATCGTTTCCCAGGGATGAGGACAAAGAGTGGCTGGATTTGGAAAGTTTGATTAGTCCCTGTGCCCCAGTGAAGGGTGAGGGTTCTGAGTTGGCATCAGCCATTACCTCCCTGGCGAATAAGGCAGCGGGTCCCCACCGGAAGCCAAGGATTTTCTCTGGCATAACGCCCACTCATGGAGGGGGAGGAGGATTATGAGACATGGGTGGAGTAGGTCTCTCATTTGCTAGGTGAGTGGCAATGCTCTGATGACGATAGGCGACAGAGATTGCCTGAAAGTTTGAGGGGGTTGGCGGCTGAGTTAGTAAGAGGCGTGAAAGTTGACCAGCCCTCTGCTTCTCTTGCTCAGTGTCTAGGCGCGTTGGAGAGTGCTTTTTGGTCTGGGGGGGGGGGAGGGGTTTCAAACCGCGCGTCAGGAGAAAGGGGAGAAGCTTTCCGCGTATCTTTTTCGGCTAGACAGACAGCTAAATTGTTTGCGGCAGTGGGGGGGGGAATATCATTCAGCCGGCTGAGGTAGATCAGCTGAGGATGGACCAGGTAAGCAGGGGTGCCCAAGCCCAGGACATAATTACTTGGTGTCTCTGGCAGTCCCCCCTCCATCATTTGTTCAACTGATCAGAGAGGTGCAGGAGGAGGCGAACACATCGGGCCCACGAGAGGACTCCGTCAGCAGGGTGCAGTCCTCAGTAGTAGCGCCTTGTGGTGAAGTGACCGGGGCCAGCCCGACCCGGGAAGTGGTAAAGGAGATGGGGGTAGAGCTGAGAACTGAGAGGCCACTGGGGTTCACGGCGGGTGTGGACCCTCTGTATGACAGGACTGGTAGAGAGGGCCCCCCCCCCCCACCAAGAGGACGGACGACGTAGAGGGCGCGGGTGGCCGGGGTTCTGCGAGAAGAGGGGCGGCCGGCAGCATGCGCTGTAACTGTGGGAAAGAGGGACACTTCTGGCGGGACTGTGAGCGGCAGGAAGCCCCTCGGAAGGCGAGCCCACGGGTATCCAAGCAGGGAGAGGTGTCCGGGAAACTTAAGAGGAGACCTAGTGAGGGAATGGCCTGGTGTCTCTGGGGGAACACATTCCCAGCAATGGACCAAGGAATTCATGAAAGCAAAAGACTCTATTCCTGAAGGCTTAGTGGGACCACACTCCAGTGTGTCGTTACGGATAGAGGGAATCTATGCTAAAGCCATACTCGACACTGGTTCGCAGGTCATGTTACTGTACCATTCGTTCTTCAACCAGTATCTGAAGCATTTACCCTTGACACCATTCAATGCACTGGAGATTTGGGGTATCAATGCTGGTGATTACCCGTATGACGGTTATTTGTCAGTGAAACGGGAGTTTTCGGAGGCTGATGTGGGAGTGTCTGAGGTTCTTAATACATTAGTGCTGGTTTGTCCGGACCCTGTTGAGACAGGCAGCGTTTCGATTCTGGAGGGGACCAAACCCCCACTTGTGAGGAGGCTCATGGGGGACTGCAAGGAGAAGGCAACAGGTGAGAGATTTTTGGGGACCTTGTCTGTGCACCCAGTGTTTCGAGCTGCTTTTGAGGGAGTGCGTGGCCGCACTGGGATGGATATCGAATTTAAATGAGGGATTATGTGGTGCACCCAATCGAAGCCTAGGGTGCTACGGCCCAGGGAAGTAGCGAGTGTGATGGGGAACCCCAGATTTCCCGGAGTGCCTGTGCGCAAAGCCCTCTTAGTGGACGACCACGAGAGGGAGTCGGGATCTCCTGCTGGGGTACTGGTGAGAACTGCAGAAGCCCTCATCATCAGGAACACTACTGTAAGCTTGGGATGCCCCTGGTGTCTAGTGCCCTGGTGAGGCACGCCGGGGAGACACTATTGAAAAAGGGGGAAAAGTTGACCGCTGAGTCATTCAACTTCGGGGACTCCCTGGTGCAGCCAGGTTGGAAATGGAGGCTAGTAGAGAAGACGTTGAAGCTGGAAGATGTCTTTTCCATTGGCGAGTTTGATGTGGGTGGTTCCAAGAGCACTCGTCACACCATCAGGGTGACCGAGGACACCCCGTTTAGACAGAGGTCGCGGTGACCGGCCCCCTGCAGACATGGAAGACGTGTGGCAGCATTTGTGTAAGTTGAAGAAAGCTGGGATCATCACTGAGTCCCGAAGCCCCTATGCGTCCCCAATAGTAGTGACCTGGAAGAACGGGAAGGTATGCGTGTGTGGACTATAGGACTCTAAACAGGTGCACCATCCCGGACCAGTATACGGTCCCAAAGGTCGGGGATGTGCTGGCCTGTCTAAGTGGTGCGAAGAGGTTTGGAGTGCTGGATTTGAGGAGTGGATATTAACAGATCCCGATGAGTGAGTGGAATCTGAGGATCCTGATTATTCAGGGCATGAATGGATACAGGGAGAAGGCAGGAGGTTTGGGCTGACAGAGAAATGGATCAATCATGACGCAATGGCGGAGGAACATCAAGTGGTCCAATTCTGCTCCGATATCTCAGGGTCCAAGAGTACTTCAAAATCCGAATTGGAATCCACTACGTTTCCCTCACTATCCAAAGGTAGAATGTTACTATGAATCCGTTTGTAAGCCGAAATGTCGTAAAGCAAAAAAGCAATTACCATTAATTTATAATGGGAAATTTTTTTGAGCATTCCCAGACCCAAAAAATAACCTACTAAATCAAACCAAATAACACATAAAACCTAAAATAATACGAACATATAGTAAAAGCAGGAACAATATGATATACAGTCTATATAAAGTAGAAATATTGTATGTCTGGTGTAGTTTCACATATCAAAATCAGGAAGACAGCAACCCAAAATCGATTTGGAGAGAAAAGAAAATCAGCATGTACACGTGTGCGCACACAACTGCCCCCACAAGGCTTCACGGTCATAGTAGTCTTTCTTGGGGTAAACACACATATAAAGCAGACGCCTTTTTCTCATAAAAGTGAAAATCCTCCTTGATTAGCAAGAACAGGTACTAATGTAGGTCTTTCGTAACAGTGAGCTGTCGTAAAGCGAATGTTCGAAAAACGGAGGCCACATGTATAGGTCAGCAAGCATAAAGAAATCTGAGAATGAATTATAGTAACTTAGCATAATTTTAGATGACCACAATCCAATTTTATTTTTGGTGGTCAGATTTTTGGAGCTTTATTTAAATGTGGATAAGTGTCATTTATCCTGAAGACACCACATGCCTGTTCCAATATTCTAGGTATTTGTATGCCTCAAGGTCACATCAACAATGTCACTATTTTTAACAGAGCCACTGCTGTATAATGTCACTGTAAAGATTAGGCACTACAGAAATCCCTAGATTACTAAGGAATCAAAAGCATTGATTGATTGCTACATTAAGCTAAACAAGTTAAAGACCAAGTTTTAAGCTGAATAAGCTTATCTCAGTCAAGTTGGGCTCTGCCATTAATCTCAACACCCTGCGGTTTGAAATAAAAAAGGGAAAAAAAACAGCTAACATTTCTGCTTCCAGTTGCTAAAAATGTACAGACCATGTTTTATCCCGACATGAAATCAAAGAGCATGTGTAAACAAAAAATATAATTTGAACACATTTTTTCTGCAAACTTAGAATTCAGCAGGCTAGACACATTTGGTTTAGGATTCACTTGCAAATTAGGCAAGCCAATTACACCTTAGGCATCTCACCCAAGTTATGTATGTTCATTGGGACTGTCAAGTCTGTTAACTTACTGCTTGAGGTTAAATTACCGGCAGCTTTCCCACAGACTACAAACACCAATGTATGCAATTTCTATAGGTAGTCATTATATCAGTTAAAGGGTTGAGAGCTTTTCTGCTAATGTCAGCTTATTTTTCCCACTCCTCTTCTTGAATCAAGATTCAGTATGTCATCTAAAACTCCAACAAACTTTCATCTATGTGTGGTGGAGAGTATATTGACTGGTAGCATTATGGGCTAGTATGGAAACACCAGTGCCCTGGAACTACAAGAGAGTGGATATGGCCCAGTCCATGAGTAAAGCCCTCCCCGTGATGAGCACATCTACACAGAGTGCTGGTGCAGGAAAGCAGCATCCGCCACGAAGGACCATGATCATCCAAGGTAAAGCTCTCTTCTAGCTGCTGCCATCTGGAAGGTGGTACAGGAGCCTCAAGATTCGCACCACCGGGTTCTGGAGCAGGTATTAACCCTCAATCATCAGGCTCTTGAACCAGAGGGGATAACTTCACTCACCCCATCACTGAACTGTTACCACATCTTACAGAGCGACTCTCAAGGACTCTTCTTCTCATGTTCTCAACGTTGATCACTTATTTATTATTATTATTATTATTATTATTATTTCTTTTTCCCCTTTTTTGTATTTGTGGAGTTTGGGTTTTTTTTTATACATCAGTTGTTGTCTGCCCTGGTTGGTGTGATCCTTCACTGATTCTACTGTGATTACCCACAAGAAAATGAATCTCAGGGTTGGATATGGTGGCATAGATGTACTTTGATAATCAATTTACTTTGAACTTCTCATACCCAATACAGTCTGTGCATGAAGATACTCAGAAAGAGCTGTACAGTAGGGAGTGCTGGAACTTTGATACAGCCATAATGCAAGAATGGTGACATTACTAAGTTACTGCTTATGTAGACTTATAGAGTCAATCATTATATTTAAGGAAATAACCTTGGCTGCAATGACAATCTATGTTGGGTGAGGGCATTAATTATGACACAGGTCATCAAAGATCTAATTTAGTGGGCCTGTATGCACTAGAGTTTTGAAGAATGACGGAGCAACCTTATTAAATCCTATCAAGAACTGAAAGGTCCAGATGGATGCGAAGAGTATGTTTCAATAGTGGGGAGAGTCACAGGACCGGGGGCACAGCCTCAGAATACAAGTATGTCACTTTCGAACAGTGATGAGCAGAACTTTCTTCAGCCAGAGGGTGGTGAATCTGTGAAATTCATTGTCACAGATGGCTTTGGAGGCCAGGTCATATGGGTAAATTTAAAGTGGAGATCAACAGATTCTTGGTTAGAAAAGACATCAAAGGTTACAGGGAGCAGGCAGGAGAATGAGGTTGAAAAGCAAATCAATAGGCCTTGTTTGAATGACAGAGCAAACTCGATGGGCTGAAAAGCCTAATCCTGCTCCTATGTCTTATGGTCTTATTTCCATCACACCGTACCATGCAAATTGAAGGAAGCTTGCAGTTCCAATGCATTTGCTATCCTGGCCCATACCTGGATTTGAGAACAGTTGTCAATGAATCTTTGTCGACTTACTGTAATTCATCTCACAGATAACAAAAACTACAGGCAGAGATGTGATTGATTGAGAATGATGATCAATCACACAGTATTCTTATCCTGGATAATTTCTATACTCTATTGACAGATTGTTGGACTTTTAGTGGAGTTGGGGGTACTCTGATCTCAGCAAGAGGAAGTTCAGTTTACATCTGAAAGATCCACACAATTCCAGGCATTACAACTTTGGCCAACCAAGGGCAGAACCAACCTGCACTGGTGAGGAGGCAACAGCTGCCTTAACCTCAAGGCAGGCATCTGACGGTATGTGACATTAGCATCAGAGTTCATGGCAATTAAGACTCTCCCTGGATTGGGGTCAGAGGAAAATGGCTATGGCTGCTGGAGAGCATTCATCTCCAAAAATACATTCCAACCCGAGACCTCTTTCACCAAGGACGAGGATGATCAGCAGATGCAAAGGAACATCGAGTCTGGATTCCAACCTGGCACAAAAACACCATTCCTTCACCATTGAACCCATGTTGAGTATATACAGGAGTATGATGAAGCGTGTATCTTCATCAGAAAGTTGGCTGTTGTTCAAGAAGGTGGTAAGCCACCATCTTCTCGAGAGCAATTAGGGATGGGCAAGGAATGATGGGATTATCAGTGATGGCCGCTCTCTGAAAACTAAATAAATTAAGGAATCCTCGATCTTGTCCTACTGCAGGAACTCCTCAAGGCTGGGATGTAGAACCAACCAGTTTCAGCTCCAATACTAATCCTCACCATCAGAGGTAAAAACAGAGGCTGTTTATTGCAGTTAACAAAGTTCATGACATACGCTGGTGATATTAAATCTGATTCCGACTGCTGCTTTCAGTTACAAGTACAAATCCCCAGATGCTCTCAGCCAGCACAGCAACACCCGAAAGGAATTCAGGCTTGCTATATTATGGCAAGAAATATTTGTGCCAAGGAAACACCAGATAATCCTTAAAATTCTTTAATATCCGATAAAAAGGAGTCAAAGCACCAACTCTTAGCACTCAACTATACCAGGAGATTACTACAAATAATTAATTTTCTTATACAAAGTATGACTAATATAACTGGACAAGGACAAAGAACTAAAAGAGAATGTGCAGGCAATAAGCTGGTTCCTCACTGTGCAACAATACTCCACATCAGAGGACAAGGAAGGGTAGATGGGAGATATGCACAAGAAGAGGAGGTACTGCAAAATCTTTGACTGGTTGAAGAAAAGTATGTGGGCAAGGGGCTGAGAGCCAAAACTAGATTAATCTAGGGCAGTGAGCGGGTTTGGCATTTACCAGAAGAGAGCGAGATGGGCATCATCTGGGGGCAGAAGCTGCAGGAGGTAATATATCCATAGCAACACATACAAGTTCAAGTTTATTGTCATCTGATTGTACACATATACAATCAAACAAAATTCCTTTCAGCCATGGTGCATCCACAAAACACATCACACTCAGCACGCAAATCCAAGTTATACCATAAATAAGTTAATAAAATATAATTCAAAATGTAAGTAGTTCACAGCACGGGTAAACAGTTAACAGTAAACAGCTCACTGTTGTAATGACAAGACCTCAGCGAATGCAGTGTATTCATTAGCCTCACAGCCTGAGGGAAGAAGTTGTTACCCGGTTTGGCAGTCCTAGTCCTGATGCTCCTGTAACTCCTTCCTGATGGCAGCAGGTCAAAGAGATTGTGGGACGGGTGGTATGAATCCTCAACAACCTCTCAGGCCCTTTTAATATAATGCTTCTGGTAAATGGCACACTCGGGTGGTTTTCACATCCTCTGTAGCATCTTGTGCTCTGATCTCTTGCAGCTTCCATATCGTACAACGATACAGCCAGTGAGGACACGCTCGATGCTGCTCCTGTGGGTTGTTAGAATGGGAGTGGAGAGCCCAGCAAGCCTCGATCTCCCCAGGAAGTGCAGACGCTACTAATGAAGAGCTGTGTGGGTGCAGGTTAGATCGTCCGTTATGAAGACACCAAGGGCTGTTCACTCCCGCCACAGCTGAGTCACTGATGTAAAATGGATCTTTTGTCTTGTCCACATCGAGACTCAGGTGGTTGCTCTCACATCATTTGACAAGCTGTCCTACCTCCTCCCTGTTGTATCTTCAACATACTTGATGATGTAGTTTGAGCTGGACCTGGCAATGTAGTCCCAGGTCAGTACCATGAACAGCAGCGGTCTGAGCACACAGACCTGGGAGTTTGAGATGCTGCTCCCAACTTAGACTGACTGGAGTCAACCGTCAAGAAGTCCCAGATCCAGCCAGGGAGAGGTGTGTTGAGTCCCAATTAAAACATTATACCCACCAGCCTCTGAAGATGATCGTGTGACTCGCAGAAGGTCCACAGGCATTCTTGTGACACCAGGGACACTCGGCAAATGTGGTAAGGTATACAAACCATAACAAGTTACAAGTCCATCTTGCGTATCAGCAACAGTGGCAACTCCTCACTCGATAGGCTGAATGCCTTCTATGTTGATGAACAACCACCTGACATATGAGGCATTGTGGGACAGGAGGGCCAAGCCAATGGCATCATTCGTGCACTGGTTTGAGTGTCAGGTGAAATGGAAAGGGTTCAATGTAGCTAGAATTCGGGATTTTATAAAATCCATTACCAGCCACTCAAAGCAATTCATGATTGTTGAGATCAGTGCCACTGGGCAGTAATTGTTAGGCCAGCTACCATGGGCACTGGAATGATAGTGGCTACCTTCAAGCCTGCAGGAACAGTGGAGAGTTGTAAAGAGATATTAATGATGACCATTAGGATCTTTGGTAACTGGCCGCACAATCTCTCAGCACCCAACAAGATATGTTGTCCAGCCCTGCAGCTTTGCATGGGTTTACCCTGGCTAAGATCCTCCAGGGAATCAGAATCAGGTTTAATATCACCAGCAAGTGATGTGAAATTTGTTAACTTAGCAGCAGCAGTTCAATGCGTTACATAATCTAGCAGAGAAGGATAATAATAAAAAAATTTAAATAATAAATAAACAATTAAACCAATTACATTCATTGAACAGATTAAAATAAATGAGCAAAAACAGAAATACTGTATATTTAAAGAAAAAGTGAGGCAGTGTCCAAAGCTTCACTGTCCATTTAGGAATCAGATGGCAGAGAGGAAGAAGCTGTTCCTGAATCGCTGAGTGTGTGCCTTCAATCTTCTGTATTTCCTACCTGATGGTAACAGTGAGAGAAGGGCATGCCCTGGGTGCTGGAGGTCTTTAATAACGGACACTGCCTTTCCCTAAAGATGTCCCGGGTTCCTTGTAGGCTAGAACCCAAGATGGAGCTGACTAGATTTACAACCTTCTGCTCTCCACGGTACAACAATAGAAGTTTTTGAGAGTATTTGTTGACATGTCAAATCTCTTCAAACTCCTAATAAAGTATAGCTGCCGTCGTGCCTTCTTTATAACTACATCGATATGTTGGGACCAAGTTAGATTCTCAGAGATCCTGACACCCAGGAACTTGATGTTGCTCACTCTCTCCACTTCTGATCCCTTTATGAGGATGGGTATGTGTTCCTTCGTCTTACCCTTCCTGAAATCCACAATTAGCTCTTGTTGTGGTGGCACCACTCCACTAGTTGGCATATCTCATTCCTGTATGCCTGAGATTCTACCAACAATGGTTGTATCATCAGCAAATTTATAGATAGTATTTGAGCTATGCCTAGCCATACAATCATATGTATACAGACAGTAGAGCAGTGGGCTAAGTACACACCCCTGACATGTACCAGTGTTGATCGTCAGCAACATATGGTGATATGTTATCACCAATCCATACAGATTGTGGTCTTCCAGTTAGGAAGTCGAGGATCCAACTGCAGAGGGAGGTACAGAGGCCCAGGCTCTGCAACTTCTCAATCACGATTGTGGGAACGATGGTGTTAAATGCTGACAGCCAAACAGAGTGCCTGTTCCTCACTGAGAGGGGGCTTTTCTCGATATCACATAATTCATTGTTGTGCATAGAAGGCACTCGGCCTATCAGGTTGCTGACTTTCAGGGTGGGCCTGTAATCTGCTGTCGTTCGTCTACCTTGCCACATGCACTTCTTGCCCTTGGTGTCACATACGTGGCTGTGAACTTTCTGTGAGTACTCTTGCTTTGCTTTCCTGATGGCATGCGATAGCATAGCTCATGCTGAACTTGAGTTCCCTAGATCTGAAGGCAACGTCCAGATCTCTAAACAGTGCATAAACCAATGCAGTTAACCATGGTTTCTGGCAGTATAGTGTTTAATGTTGTTGTCCCTCTCCACACCTTGTGGTGCATCCAACAGGAACCTTGCTGTTTCTTTAGCATATATCTGCTGCTAGCTTGATGCTCAATCCAGCGTACAAGAAGCCATCCAGATTTAATCCTGGGACAATTCATCTTGAAGGTGCAGCCAGCTAAACCATGGCAATGTCCTTGATGCATTTTTCCCTTTGTAGCCAGTCACTAAACTTAAAAGGGATAAAACCTTTTACAGGCATGGGATTTTTACTAATCTTAAGAACAAGTATTACACTTGGTGTATAATAGACCTTACCTTGCATTGCCGGAAAACAGATTTACTAACGCTGAGTATATCTTACTGCTACGTTAAGTCAAAGTGCAACCATTTCGTTTTGTTACCAAAAGGAATCCAATTAGTCCTCTTCTCCCCACCCACCATCTCCAATTTACCTGAAGGCAACACAAACCTCCAATTAATATACCCATTGTTTTCACTTCAAGGCTGCATTGAAAATAAGCACATGTTCATTTCAATCAACAGTACAGAAAGGTAGTAACTGGAAAAACCTGCTCCATGGAAGATTTTAGTCAAAGGACTGCCTTCAGCTGAAACTAGCAATTAGACCAAAATCTCTTTGTAATGCTGAATATAGCACCATACAATTAACACCAGTATCATCATCCACCTTCCAGCAGCAGAACCCACCGTCTCACAAATAAAAATCTGGCCATCGAACAGGAGATAAAAATTTGGGTGTCCAAGCAGCAGGAAAATAAAACACTAACCCTATTATTCTACATTTCTAAATCAACAAGATTTAGATTACTTGCTGTAATATCTCTGCGCATACACTCCATCGTTGCAATAAACTGCTCCCTCGGTGCTCACTTCATCCTTCTCCTTGCCCGAGACTGAATCAGAGAGTCACAATTTAAATCCTCTATCACTGTGACTGTGCTGCGGCATTAGTCGTCCCCTTGCAAGAGTAGTCTTAGTATGTGAATAGTGAAGCCAAGGTGTTGTATAAGGTTGGTGGTGTCAATTATCTAAGGCAGCAGGGCAAAGAAGGTACAATCACAGAGTTAAGAGGATGTAGTTCGTTAAACTGATTTAGTAAGTGCCCTCCTGATCTTTGTCCTTGCAGCAGAACAAGCGCTACACCTGCCCCTACCCCTACTCCTCACACCATTCAAGGCCCCAAAAAGACCCTCCAGGTGAGGCAACACTTCACCTGTGAGGCTGCTGAGGGCATCCACTGTATCTTGTGCTCCCGGTGCAGCCTCCTGTATATCGGTGAGACCAGACATAGATCGGAAGACCACTTCACAGAGCACCGATGCTTCGTCCGCCAGGAACAGCAGGACCACCTGGTGGCCACACATTTCAAACCTACTTCTCATTCTGACATGCCAGTCTACGGCCTCCTCTACTGCCACTATGAGGTCACACTTGGGTTGGAGGAGCAACACTTTATATTCTTTCTGGGTAGCCTCCAACTTGATGGCCTGAAGATCAATTTCTTGAACTTCCAGTAATTACCCCACCCTCCCCCCTTTCCCATTCCCCTCCCTCACCTTATCTCCTTACCTGCCCATCACCTCCCTTTCGTGCTCCTCCCACTTCCCTTTCCTCCATGATCTTCTACCCTCTCGTATCAGATTCCCCCTTCTCCAGCCATTTATCTCTTTACCCAATCAACTTCCCAACCCTTAATCTCACCCTTCACCCTCTTCCAGTTATGCCCATCGCCTACCATCTTGTGCTTCTTCCTCATCTCCACCCACCTTCTTCCTCTGACTTCTCATCTTTTCTCCCCCAGACCTGAGGAAATGGTTATCATATGAGGAACATTTGATCTCTCGGAGTCCGTACTTGCTGGAATTTAGAGGGATGAGAGGGAGATCTCATTGAAATCTTTTGAATGTTGAAAGACCTAGACAGAGTAGATGTGGACTCCCCCACCGTGGGGGAGTCTAAGACAAGAGGGCATAGACTCAGGACAGAGCAGCGTCCATTAAAAACAGAGGCGTGAAGAAATTCCTTTAGCCAGAGGAAGGTGAATTTGTTGAATTTTTTATCACAGGCAGCTGTAGAGGCCAAGTTGTTGGGTGTATTTAAGGCACAGATTGATAGGTTCTTGATTGTACACTGCATCAAAGGTTGTGGCGAGAAGGCTGGGAAATTGGGTTGAGGAGGCAGAGCAGACATGTTTGGGACAAATGGCTGACTTCGGCTCCTATGTCTAATGGTCTCCGTCCAAAATGTCAGCTGTTTACTCTTTTCCATAGATGTTGCGTGGCCTGCTGAGTTCCTCCAGCTATTTGTGTGCACTGCTTTAATTTGTAACTGTCTGTTTCAGTCTCAGGCAGGTGGCAGTGGGAAGTATGAAGTGAGTGGTTCTGGAAGAGTCACTACGACAGGTTGGAAAGCATTCCGAGATATTGTGAGAAATGGTCAAAAGCACAAGGTTTGATTTAAAAGAGGTGGAGAAGTTTAGAGAGGGATTCCAGTGCTTGGGATCAGAAGGCCTAGTCCTGACCACTAATGTTGGAACAATTAATATTAGGAATGCTTAAGAACATGGAGTTAGAAAAGTTCAGATTTTGAGGCAGGTCATAATGATGGAGCAAATGAGAGTGGAAAAGGAGGAAGAAGCCGCAGTAATATTTATAAGCAAAGATCAAAATGTTAATCAAGATGCAACTTAAGGACTACAAGCACCAATATGATTTTTAGGTTAGGACATTGGCTTGCAGAGATGTAAAACACATCAAATGTCATTGATATGTAAAAGGGAAGCAGGGCAGAAGACCATAAAATATAAGAGCAGAATTAGGCCATTTGTCCATTGAGTCTGCTCCATCATTCAACCATGGCTGATCAATTTGTCCAACCCCATTCTCCTGTTGTTTCCTCACAATCCTTAATCTACTTAGCTATCAGGAACTTAGCAATCTCTGCCTTAAGTACATCCAATTACATGGCCTCGGCACTCTGTCGCAACAAATTCCAGAGGCTCACCAAACCCCGGATTGAAAGATTTCCTCATCTCAGTTCTAAAGTGATACCCCTTTATTCTGAGGCTGTCCTAGGATCCTAAACTCTCATACTAATGGAAACATCTTCTCCACAGTAGGGAATTGGAATAGTCTATTATAGATGTAATCTAGACATGGATGGGTCTTTTTAAACAACTAGATGAAAAGAGCCACAACCCTTAATGCTGGTCTTGGAAACAAACAATAGGCCAAAGTTTATCCCAAGTCAAAGGTAAAAAAAAGATGGCAGAGTGCACCACAATTCAAGGGAGGAGTTATATAATTAAGTATATAAGCCCTGAAGTATGTAATTACTGGGCCATCTTCAGTAGATTTTTTTGCAACATACATTTTCACTTGTTATATTTAGGCACAAATCTTTAAAATATTGTAGTTAAGTGAAACACTGCCAATTTGATGACAGAATTATCTCTAGAGCATTGGCACCTATCATGAATAAGGTTTGCAAACCATGCTTGATCTGCATATTGCTGTATTCCCAAAGTTAATTTTAAACTGAACACTGAGTTCTGGTAAATCTCCATCAGGTTTGACAAGCCATGTAATGAGTTACAAGTAGAGGAATTTTGAATAACAGTTAATTGGGTTTTAGACAATAAAATTAAACGTTCACTTTTGCTTCATCATCAGCCCATTCTCTGCTCTTTATACACTGTGGGGCCATATTCTGCTTTACTTACAGTTTTGCAAATGATACCTTTGCAGCAGGCCAAATCTCAAATATCAAATCAAAAAAATCTCAAATCTCAAATCTTGAGGCCAAGAGAGTCAAGAACTAAGTTCCTCAAAGTGGACATCATGAATAGCCTGCACTGGGCCAGCCACATATATTCACGGCCCAGAAAGCTCACAGAGCAGCCCTACTTCTGCAGGAGGCATTTCCCCTTTGACCATCGCCAATCTTTATAGATGCACCATGGAAAACATCCTATTGAGATTCATTACAGTGTGCTATGGCAGCACCTCTGCACACGACCGTAAGAAGCTACAGCGCCTGATGGAACCTAGCCTCCCTTCCACGGACTGTGTCATACCACCAAGCTCAAGTACAGCTTTCATCCCACTGCCCCCCAAGTACATACGGACTCTTCACCTCACAACTGGGCACAACAGTGCAGCAGACAGTGCAAAGGTATTAAAGCTCCGAGCATTCCAGTGTTCGGAGTTCAATTCCGACGCCATTCTGTAAAGATTCTCTGTACATGCTCGCCATGGAATGCATGGGTTTTCCCTGGGTGCTCAGTGGGTCCTGCGATTAGGTTCACTTTAAACAGAGTTGTGGGGTTGCAAAGAGCTGAAAGGGCCTACTCTGTACTGTATTGCTAAATTAAATAAATAAATCTACCTTGCGGTGGCCTTGCACCTTATTGTCTACCTGCACTGCACTTTATCTGTTACTGTATTCCCTTGTATTACCTCAGTGTACTGCTGTAATGAAATCATCTATGTGGACAGGATGCAAGAACAAGTTTTTCCACTGTACCTTGGTATATAAGCAATAGTAAATCTATTCACCATTACCTGATACTCATTTGGCCAAAATGTGCTCACTGCCAACTCAGCCCGATGCCACTCCCTTCCCTGTGACCCGGTCACATTCCAAATGGGATTCGCAAGAGCTCCTTTGTTCACTCGGACAAAAATGTTCAGCGTTCCTGGATTTGAGTAATCCTTACTGTACAGCCAGTAACTGAAATCGATGCAGTGAGTGTCATTTTCTTTCATGAGTGGAAGCAAGAGCCGGGATTTCTCTCCTGACATGTGCTGGGAAGAATCAACCATCAAGAAGGATCCTGTTGGAAATGAAAAATAACATCTATTACACATTTACACATTAAAATCTATGATTATCATTAAATAAGCAAGTTTTTAAGAACCTAGCAAGCTTTATTCCATAAACTATGGCATAATTATGACTGTAATTGCTTTATTTTCCTGTTTCAACCCACTTTACCAATACAACAACAGGGCACTTAGAAAAAGAATGTAGGATTATTTTTCTTTCACAGAGGAACTCCAGGAATGAAACTACGGTTATATATGACAGCTATTCCTGATCATTTCTCAATAAACTACAGGATCTAGCCAACATGATTAAAGAATAAAAACTACCTCAACATGTTATACAGCTATTAATTGATACCAAGATATAATTAACAACCAGACATTTTAAGTTTTAACTTAAAACCTTGCTGACAAAATTTGAAATGACTAAAACGAAGAAATGCTTAAAATCACTACAAAAGCTAATTGCTTAAGGGTCATTGGGGAATTATGATCAACTTTTTGCTTCATTCTGCATGTAACTTCCTAGTAAAGAAAATAAATAATTTTAATAAATGAACTGCAAACAGTTGAAATTGCTGTTTCAAACATCCAAGGACCAATTTTAATTAACAATAATAAAAACAGAGGGGATGAAGATTGAATTTTCATTGTCCCTCAATACTCCGGCTAAAAGTCATGGCATTTAAATTCCTAGAAAGCCATAGTGGACCTTGCAGCAATTCATGCCTTCTCCACCATTAAACTAGATCACACCCAATCGTCTACCTCACTGTCATTTCTTGCATTCTTCTTGCAGTCTGACTCCTTCATTACTTAAAAGCTTACTGAACTTCATATCATATAAAACACTCAGTGACTAAAACCCTACGTCGTCTTCATTTTTAAAAAACCACAGTGGCTATTTCACCTCCATCCTCTCACATTATATTCCATGTGCCCAAGTCCTTAACATTTTCAGACTATTCTGGTGTCTCTTGTCCCACACTTATGAAGTGTAGGTGGAATGTCAAATACAAAAATGTGAAATCTTCTTGGGGGAGGGGCAGGTTAAAAAATGCGTAAAATTTCTGTCACTATTTTCCAAGAAAAAAGAGATTAAAGGATTTTTATAAAAATCAAAGGGTATGAATGTGACAGTGAGGGGGGAACCATCCATCTTGTTTTCAGAAATATGATTATTGTATTCTTCTGTACAAAGGGAATTTAAGCTGAATCACTCTTCAACAAAAGATAACTGATGCAAAGTCAACAGTTAATTGAGAGATCAGAGATTTGTATGTGTTTCTTACCCTAGAATTGAAAGAAATGGGACAGGTAATGAATCAACCAATTCATCACTAAATGCGTAACAGGTCCGAGACACTAAAGTGCCTACATGCATATTTAATTGTTAAAAAAATAGAATCTTCACTTCACACTTCAAATGGACACTTCAAACTATTGCCCAGTTAGGAAGTAGTTCCAAGTAACTGCAATTGATTCATCCTAGATAGGAGTGGAGCGAACACCTCAAATATCAGAAATGGCTTCAAGTATTAGCTCAGAATACATTCACTGGAACTGAAAATAGCGTTTATTTTCTACATTGGCACAATCTGTTAGCCCTAATGCTTCAACATCAGGCAAGGCCTTACATTGCAATATGAGCAATCTGTCATTACTCCAACACATCTGTTCATCAGTTTGAATCTCTAACCATGAACAGTGCGACAGCCACAAGGGTGTTCTTGGACCCAAAAGCAAATATAACACCCTCTAATGTTTTATGTTCCGCATCAGGTTAAAATTAGATATATTTAGTTCCTTAATCAGGACTCAATAATAAGGGTATCAAACAGTTTTGGTAAACCTGCACAGAAGTAAAGTTAATTGAATAAGTAATGTAATTTACGAGCAAATTGCACTTACAGAACTAGTAATAACAGCAGCGGCTTTCAAGCCAATTAAGCGCTCTAATTCATTCAGAAAATATTCATAAAATATTCTTTGTTAATTATTTCAACTTTTTTTCTCCAGGACAACATGCTCAGTATATAAAACGATAAAAAAGTTCAAGAATGAAACATGGTGCACACCAAAAAAAAACTACTAAGGGCAAATTAGTGAAAGTACATTTTCCTGAATCTACATCCAAATACCAGGACCAGGACTTCACCAAAAATATCCACTTGTCAGGTTTGACCCCTCATACATTATCTTTATGTCTGCATTACAGTTACAAGTCAACTTCAGTCCCCACACCACAAATGTACTTCCACTTGCACATTATATACTAATCTTTTTTTAAAACTAAAGATGTGAACACAGAAGCATGCAAAGGCATGAATATGTAAGGCCGGGTGAATTATATATGCCTAGTTGATTAATGATCTATTTTTCACAACATACAAATTGAAAAATTAGTTTACTTTTCCAGAAGCCTGCACATGCATTTTTGCTTCAGCACTCCATTACACCATTTGTTACACCTCCCCAATGAAGCCTGAACATTATCTTTTAATTAATGCTATACAAAGCCGCAGCATATTGGAGGAAGTGAATTGCTGCAATATTATTCTACAAAACTGAGCAACACTGTACAAAGCTACCATTTTTCACAGCTCATGGAATTTGCAAACTTTAAAAAAAACACAAATTATTTATATTTCACTATATTAGGGATTGTACTATCCTTAAGACAGAAAGCACACAAGTAAAACAGTGTGCTAGCTTCCAATATCTCTGCGGACTGCACAGACAGAAGCAGAATTAATATCGCTGACATATGTCATGAAATTTATTGTTTTGCAGCAGTACAACAAAAATGAATTGCAATAAGAAATATATTTTAAAAATTACATTAAATAAGTAATGCAAAAGGAGAGCAAAAATAGTGAGGTAGTGTCCATGGGTTGGAGTTTAGTTGCAATATGGACACTAGCCAAAGACTTGCATAATCTGATGACTAATTATGAATACTGTACTTCCCAGCAGCTTTTGTAATGAAACTAAAACCAGACAAATACTTCAGATACACTGGCCAGCATCCCAGGTTCATGCAGACACTGAATACATAAATGCTGACCATTCAAAATTTTCAAGATTCTAGAACAGTCTCAGCAGGGAATATTTAACATCCCATTTCAGCAAAGAGGAGGCTAAAAAAAAAAAGGTACACCAGAGATCGTTGATAAATCGAACACAGCTCCCCCAAGGATGCAACTAGTTGAGTTGATATGGAGGAGAAATAATGTAATTAGTATATTTGGATTTTCAGAAAATCAGTTAAGTTACCAGGAACCAGGTTTATTACCAGCAGTGACATGTAATGTGAAATGTACAGGAGGGAACGTCCCAGGTGGTGAGGGTCCTTAATGAAGGTCCTTGATTGTGGGGAGGCCTTGCGATGGAGCTGGGGAGTCTCCAACCCTCCGCAGCTTCATTCAATCCTGTGCAATGGAGCCTCCAAACCAAGAGGTAATGTAATAAGACACAATGTTCTTTACTGCACATGTATAAAGATTAATCAGTCCAGCTGGATCCTCATTTGGAGTGCTATGTACAGTTTCATCTCCAAAACAAATGAAGGATATTCTTGCTTAGTCATTTCAGTATAGACCATATCTACTCTTGAGCTAATGGAATGTTCCACAGGAAAGTAAGAAAGATAGGCCTCTGCATACGAATGTCCAGTAGAATGATCAAGAATATCATCGAGATATGCAAGATTCTGGAAGGCTTGGCAGTGAAGATTGCCAGTAGGTTGTTTCAACCAATATGATGGTCTAGATCCAAGGAAAATGTGTCATTCATTCCTTGGTGCAATTTTCGGAATTCAGCGGATGCCCATTGAGTACACTAACAAATGGACAATCATAAGTGTCAGGGGGATAAAAATCAGTTGAGAAAGTGGGCACAATGGACAGGATCAGCAATAATCGTACTGAAGATAGCTGCACAGGTCCCCATCTTTTGCCTTCTCCAAATCAGCAGAGCAGTACATACTGAGTATCAAGAAGCCTTTGGGTCCTATCAGACAGACAGACACACTTTATTGATCCCGGGGAAATTGGGTTTCGTTACAGCTGCACCAACCAAGAATAGTATAGAAATATAGCAATATAAAACCAAAAATAATTAAATAATAATAAGTTCATCATGCCAAGTGGAAGTAAGTCCAGGACCAGCCTATTAGCTCAGGGAGTCTGACACTCCGAGGGAGGAGTTATAAAGTTTGATGGCCACAGGCAGGAATGACTTCCAATGACGCTCAGTGTTACATCTCGGTGGAATGAGTCTCTGGCTGAATGTACTCCTGTGCCTAACCAGTACATTATGGAGTGGATGGGAGTCATTGTCCAAGATGGCATGCAACTTGGACAGCATCCTCTTTTCAGACACCACTGTCAGAGAGTCTAGTTCCACCCCAACAACATCACTGGCCTTACGAATGAGCTTGTTGATTCTGTTGGCGTCTGTTACCCTCAGCCTGCTGCCCCAGCACACAACAGCAAACATGATAGCACTGGCCACCACAGCCTCGTAGAACATCCTCAGCATCATCCGGCAGATGCTAAAGGACCTCAGTCTCCTCAGGAAATAGAGATGGCTCTGACCCTTCTTGTAGACAGCCTCAGTGTTCTTTGACCAATCCAGTTTATTGTCTATTCGTATCCCCAGGTGTTTGTAATCCTCCACCATGTCCACATTGACCCCTTGGATGGAAACAAGGGTCACCGGTGCTTTATCCCTCCTCAGGTCCACCACCAGCTCCTTATCAGCAACGTATCTTGCGTGTTTGGAGACAGCCCATTTCCTTCCAAAGCTGTGATCTTGCTCTTAGGTCCTCAACCTTGTTCTCCAGCAACTGTACGTTTGCTAAAAAAGATGCTGGGTAGAGGAACTTGCACTCCTTAGCGTTTCAGTCTGGCTTGGAGTCCTCCCCACTCTTCCAGCCACGGCAATGTGCCTCTGCCCACTTTACGGTGCCGTAGCTGCATGCTTAAGAGGCAAGTCCGCTGGGTCCTTCATAAGATCGCAAAATCGCTTGTTCATTACGACTGTTCAAAACTGTTTTGTTTAAAGGGAAATTACAAGCTGCAGATTGCAGTGAGAGTAATTCAGAAGAAAAGTTAGAAGTCTTGTAAACAGCCTGCAACACGTTGCCGTGGTTTACCAACACCATCCTGCCCATCTCCACTCCAATCCCTGCAACATTTGGACAGCAAAGGTGTATACATCAGTATGCCCTTTACTGACTGCAGCTCAGCATTTAATACAATCATCCCTACAAGGCATAAAATCATCCCTACTGCACCCAACTCCCAGAAGACCCGAACATTCCAATTATTTCTAATTAATACACTGGCTGTGAGAAATATTAGATTCTTTTGGGACAGGCCAAGACAGACAGGAAATTCAATAGGAAGTAATAATTTAATCTCGGCCTACTCCAGGAATTAAGATTTTAATCCTCAAACAGAAATTACAGTATAGTGAAGCAAAGTATCAATCCAATGGTTTCACAAGGGACTAAATGAACAGACAGAACAAACGGAGTCAAACAGCAGGATTGAAATTTAAATTCAAATTTAAATTAAGTATTATTGGACTATAGAGATTATTGATTAAGTTGAACATTTTCTTTAAATCCTTCTGTTTTTTTTTAAGGCCTGTGTTCTTATTTTCCCACTTAATTCTGAATCATGAATTTGCATCAGGAACATCGAATTCCGCTTTCCACCTTACTGAAATCTCAAATCTGAGGTTGCTTGAGCAAGGTTTCACATACATTTTTTAAATGAATGTTCATGTCACATAGATATAGACTACACTGTAGATACAACAATACAATTGTGAATATCCAACGTCTAGGAATGCTATACATGATCTAATTTATTATTCTTTTTGCAGAAAGATTAAGATAAAAATGTGCCCAATTTTAGATGGTAATGAAAACCAAGACATCAATCTTGCCATTTTATTTGAGAATTTTGCAATATCAGTAAAGCTAATCACACTCAGTAAACTTATCACCCACAAAATCTGAGCTGCTAAGAGCTAAGCACCTTGAGAGTTATGGCTAGGTTCACAAAGGGAAAATGAATGTGTATTATAAATCCAGATTTATTAAAAATGAGTCAAATACTAATCACGGAAAATGATTAAAATTAGATGGCAGCAAGTATAACTACAGGCAGCAGGGTGAAAAGAAAAACACAGCAAGAGGATTACTAGAAATATAAATTCATCACCCAGATTCTGTCCTGCCAGCAAGAATCACTGTGTCAAAACAAAACAATCATGTTACTTCCTGGAAAGGTAACATTTAACTTGTTTCCACAGACTGAATTGGTCAACAAACTAGATAACAAAGAGGAATGTCTCAGTTCCTAAGCAGCTAAGATGATAACCAGTGTAGTTGAGAAAGATGTACAGAAAATAAATTCCCAGGATAAATTCTAATATTGCCTATGCTAATTCACTCAGTTTACTTGGCACATTTAACTTATCTTCCCAAAGGCACCTATGGATTCACCCTCAACAATAAAGTGATTTCACCTATCACCTCGTGTTTCTTCCTCCCCAAACCCCAACTTCAAACTCTGACTCATCTTTTTCTCCTCCAGTCCTCATTAAAGATCTTGACCGGAAACGTCGACTGCACTCTTTTCATCAGATGCTGTCTGGCCTGTTGAGTTCTTCCAGCATTTTGTGTGTGTTGCTTGGATTTCCAGCACCTGCAGCCGGACGGGTTTGCATCTGTTTACACGTGACGCTCAAGAGCTTGTAAGAAATATCAGGCAGAACAACTAGCCAGGCCAATGGAACAGATATAAAATATGCTCCATATCTGTTAATAGTTTAATGATCAGATTTCAAAAGCAGGTGAATGAAAAATGTCACAGTACATTTTGTTTTGCATCCTTCTCTTAAGATCATTTTATACAATGTTCGAAATAAATGTATTATCAAAGAACAAACATGTCGCCATATACCACCCTGAGATTCATTTTCTTGAATCAATGAAAAACAAGAATGATAAGCAAGTGTAAAGGGGGTTTCTTCTTTTTTCTTTGTTACTGCTGGGAAAGGGTTTCTTTGTTTTGTTAAAAGCAGGAATGTTTCTTTGTTGCGAGAGAGTGCTGGAAGCTTGTTTGGGTTAAAATTTACTGATAACGAGAATTGTATTCCTTTGTAAACCAAATGGGGATTAATGTTCTTTCTTCTGAGTCTGCAAACTTTTGTTGACGGGCTTTTGGGCAGATCGGCGCGAGGGGGTTGAGAGAGAGGACGCAATGCTGTAAGCTGGGCGAGGAACGGACCCCAAGTGGGGGTCCGAGGCCAGGAGGTACTCTGAGGAGGGGGGATGAAGCTAGATGTGCTTGGTTGACCACTCGGAAGGTCCTGAGCTGCGAGTCGAGGAGTTCAGAGGGGATTGAATGGTGGCCAGAAGACTTCAGTAATTGAGCTCCAACGGTTGTGCACGAAGTGGTTTGGACTTTGATAAGTTTGGCGCCTTTTCTTTATTTTTTTCTCTTCATATATACTGTATCGTTATTAATCACTTAGTTATAGTAACCTTTATAAATTGCACTCATTTAATCGCTTATGGTGTACTGTCAGTTTTTGGGCGAGGCGGGGACATCACAGAGCATCCACACCAGCTGATTACCCAGTTTGGCGGGGCCGAAGGCTGCTCCCCCTAGACGAAATGAGCTGAGCGAGCCTGAGGTGATCCAGGGGGTTACACAACAAATGTGCAGAAGACAAACCATGCAAATGCAGATAGATAGATAGATACATACTGACAAAGAGCTGTAAAGCCCTTTCAAGTGATTCTACAGGTTGCCTTCAGTGATCAGCTTGGTGTTCGGGTGAGTAAAATTATCCACACTGGTGCCTGATGGTTGAAGGGTAAAAATTGTTCCTGAACCTGCTGGTTTGGGACCCAAGGCTCCCGTGCCTCCTTCCCGACGGCAGCAGCCAAAAGAGAACTTCGCCTGGAAGCTGTTTTCTAGCGGCAGCACTCCTTGCCGATGTGCTCAATGTTGGCGTATCTGCTATCACAACAATCTTTTGCAGTTTAAGTGATTACTGATCAAAGACAAGCCTGGGCGTCTCCATTATCCATTTGTACACCTATTTTGTTTTTCCAGTACGTGGGAACGTAGAGCCGACATGGTCCTTCTCCTTTTGGGAATACTACGTATGGGAGAACACTCGCTGTGCAGCACTATTTTGCAATTAATAACGGGAAGGGAAATTTCTGAAAAAAGCTGACAACTACTTAAGAAAGTGTTTTGAAAAGTTAATTCACATTTGAGATGGTTTTAAGTCACTTTTCATCTGCTCTGAAATATCTATTTTGCCATTAAAATATGTTTCTATATGTTTTTAATATCCAGCAAAACTGCACATCTATTTTCATTATGATGACTGGTTAAATTGTCAATTGATCATGCCAGTTCCAAGTAAATGGAGCAACTTTTAAGTACATCATTTATATCGTGAACACAAGAAATTCTGCAGATGCAGGCAATCTAGAGCAACACACACAGAATGCTTGAGGAGCTCAGCAGGACAGGCAGCATCAATAGAAATGAATAAAATGTCGACAGTGGAAGGGAAGGGGGAAGACATCAAATAAAAAGGTGGTGAGACGGCAAGAAGGATAGCTGGGAGTTGATAGGTAAAGGCAGCTAGATGGGAAAGACAAAGGGCTAGAGAAAGAATCTGATCAGAGAGGAAAGTGGACCATCGAAGAAAGGGAAGGAGGAGGGGACCCAAGGTAGTTGATAGGCAGGTAAGAGGTCAATGTGGGGAATAGAAGAGGAGGGGAGGGAAAGGAATTGTTT
Organism: Hypanus sabinus; assembly: GCF_030144855.1. Lineage (NCBI taxonomy): Eukaryota > Metazoa > Chordata > Chondrichthyes > Myliobatiformes > Dasyatidae > Hypanus > Hypanus sabinus. The sequence continues at coordinate 25,924,229 of NC_082715.1, forward strand.
CATCATTTATATTATGCAACCATTCTTCTCTCATTCTAAATTGACGGTAAAATGATATACAACCATTTTCTATGCTACATTCTTCAAAAGTTGCTGCAACAATTCATGGTACAGTTCTTTCCATATCCCAAGGACTCTCCTTATTCAATACTGCTTAAGGACAAATGGATATAGTCTGCAAATTACAATCTGCAAACTTGTTTTTGTCTTGTTATGCACTGTTCTGGTGCTGCATCAACTTTGATAGCATTTACTTACAGTGGCAGAAGAAAATTTGTAAACCCTGTAGAATTTTCTCTATTTCTGCATAAATATGACCTAAAACGTGATCAGATCTTCACACAATTCCTAAAGCTAGGTAATGAGAACCTAATTAAATAACACAAAAAACAATGAGTTCAAAATTGTGTCAAGACATTTTACAAGGAGAATGTCAGGGTAGCAGTCCATCACCTGAAGGTGGATAATACAACAAGAAAATGATCCAAAAGACAAGAGTAAATCAACAACAGAATGGTTTATAAAGAAGAAAATGTGTGTTTTGGAATGACCGAGTCAAATTCCTGCCCCATAATATCCCAGAACGGATGCAGTTTTGTAAGGAAAAATGGCCTAAAGTTCCTCCAAGCTGATATGCAGGACTGATCAACAGTTATGGAAGTGTTTGGCTGAAGTTATTGCTGTACAAGGGGGTCACACCAGTTACTGAAAGCAAAGGTTCACATACTTTTTCCAACAAATCCATGTAACACTGGATAAATTTTCTCAATAAATTAATTAACAAGTGTAATGTCTTTTTGTGTTATTTACTTATTTGTGTTCTCCTCACCTAGTTTGAGGACTTGCGTGAAGATCTGATCACAATTTAGGTCATATTTATGTAGAGATAGAGAAAATTCTACAGGGTTCACAAACTTTCTAGCACCACAGTATACTCTGTGAATATATACCCATGGCAACAATAAACTTGATCTTGCATTTGAAGTGAAAAGATCATGGCTGATTTGTCTGTAACCTCAATCGGTGGTTAGTTTTCATCCCCTTTCTTACTAAGAGTGTGTCTCTGCTCCCATGGCCTCCTCAGAAAATAATTTCACAAAATTTTCAAATATCAAAGAAAATTGAACTTTATCTTTGTCTTAAAGGCTCCCCAGTTAATTTAAAGCAGAAGCCCCGAATTCTGGATTCTTTTACAACAGGATAAATGGCCCTCTCATTTCATCTGCACTGCAGGATCTGATGCAGTAACAAAGTCCCCTCTCATTTTTCTAAATTCTAGTGGTAAAGGGGTGCAGATACATCTCTACCAAAGGAAGTGTAAGGCGCTCCCTCCCCTTGCTAGCCTGCAGATCACCTTTGGGTGAGGTGTAGCACCTGCTTAGTCCCCCCAATCAGGGTCAAGTAAAGCCGTGGAACCAGGTGGTGAATGGTTATAGGAGCAACTGGTGCACATCACAAGTCTTGGTTATGCGACCACTGATGCCAGGTTGACAATCTCTGAAGAGTGTTGATCATGGGTGGGATCACCAATTTTGTAGAGACACTGCCCAGAAGAAGGTAATTGAGAGACCATGATTGCTCATGTCATACAATATGGTACATAACGAACGAACAAGCCTACACTGTAGAACCTTGCCTCATGAGAGAACATAGCCATTCTGTCTGGTAATCTTTCTCTGAACTACTTGCAACATATCAACCTCCCACCCCACTTTATTTAAAAAAGGAAACCAATAATGTATCTGACACAATACACAGAGCAGGACAGGCAGCATCAATGGAAATGAATAAATAGTCGATGCTTCGGGCTGAGGCCCTTCCTCTGGACTGGAAAACAAAGGGGAAAGATGTCAAAATAAAAAGGTATGGGGAGGGAAAGGAAGATAGCTACAAGATGATAGGTGGAGTCAGGTGGGTAGTAAAGGTAAAGGACTGGAAACGAAGGAATCTGGTAGGAGATGTATCCAATACTTCAAATATGGTCTCACCAACTCCTTACATTACTGAAGCAAAGCCGTTAAGACTTTTAAATTCAATTTCTCAAGCAATAAGCAACGTTAACTTCCCCATTACTTGCTGTGCCTGTATTATAGCCTTCAGCAATTTAAATGCTAGGACGATCTCTTCACATTTTGTCGAAAATAAATTCGTATATTCCCTCATAATGCTCCATTTTGATCTTTACTCTTTGCCTTTCATTTAAGCTGCCTATATCTTTTTTCTAGTTTCATATTTCCTCTGCCGATCTTTCTTTTCCGGCCAGCCTTCAGTGATCAGCAATTTTAGTAATCATACCTTCAGTAACTTCATCCAGGTCATGTATGTGATGGGTACACCTTGGGTTATATCTTGCCAAGTAGGGAAAGATCCATTTAAGGTGATCGCTGTTTCGTCAGCCAACCAGCCAAACTCGATGTCAGAATGGGTATGTTCTCTCATGAGAGGAGTCCGGACAGCTTAGGTTTCTATACCTTGAGCTTTTATCTTCAGCACCTTATCAAATATCTTCAGGAAATCCAAGTCTCTCTCTATTCACAGGATGTGTTATTAATTCAAATAATAAACTAGTCAAACATGATTCCTACATTAATTCTGTCCGATAATCTTGCCTCATAATGCATGCTAGGCTAACGTTTGTAGACCTGCTTTTCATTACTTGACTTATCTTATTAATGAGATTAGACAGAATTTTAATAAAAAAGATTCACTATTTCCTCTCACAGAATCTTCCCCAAATCTAGAGAATTTTGGAAAAGGCATGAGCATTATCACTTTATTAACAATGAGTCTGGCAGGATCCAGAGCATTGTCTGCATCCAGCTCCGATTTGCTCAGTACCACTTCCCTGATTAATTTAATTCTGCCCGAGTCCTCCCTCCCTTCCAGCCCCCAGTTCTAAGCTATTTCTGGAATGGTACAGGAAACCACAATAGTGAAGAATGTTTCAAAGTATCCATTTAATAAATCTGCCAAGACCTTATTTTCTATTAATTCTCTATTTTATAGGAGCAACATTCAATATGTTAGCCTATAAATATTTAAATTTCTATTACCTTCTTTTACATTTCCATTTAGCTTTAGAGCAAAGTCTATTTTTCCACCCTTATTAAGATTTTTGGGGGTGTATGGGGTGTTCATAGAGGGGTAGCAACTCTGGTGAAGGGGACTGTTGTACCCATTCTGGAGCAGCTAACTCACTGGACATTCATCTCTCATCTGTGGCTCCAAGTAGCTGTTTGTATGCAATAGTGGCCATACCCTAAATGCATTGTTTTGAAAGCTGGGCTAATCCAGGTGAGGGTAGCCAGTGGCCTCATACCCAGGTGAGATAAGGACATGCCTGTCCCAGCTTGCAAAGTCAGCTCCAGCGGACTGGGTGGATGGGGAAAACAACGAAATCGAATGGCGAGGAAGTGGTACTGCAACACACCATGGGTAGCTAAGGGATGACAAGGCGCAGATGATGTCATGGTCCTCCACCACAACCTGGGAAGACCCCGGTTTGTGACACTTGTTGGTACCTGGGTTTGTGAGGATTAGAGAATGGAAATAGCCCAGTGCAATGGCTTTTTCACTTTAAAAACTCGCCTGCCCAGGTTTACTGTCATCATTGGACATGATGGACAACTTAAGCAATTTAAGCAACTTTTGTGATGGGACAAATTTTAGAAAATTGTGACCTGCTATATGTCTTTGCACAGTAAGTTTGACCTATGATATTACCTTTGACCTTTCTTCAGTTAAAGTGGGGGGGGGGGGTCTCCTGTCCTGTGAATTTTTCTTTCTGAAGTCAGAATTTTGCAACTACCAAATCCTTTGGAATTTCTGAATCTGTGTATTCTGAAGATCTCTCTCAAATGCCGCTGCATCTGGACTGACCAGTGCATTAATCCTGTTTGCCAGTTCAGTTTAGTTGTCTCTGCTTTCAAGCTCTAAAAATTGCCCAAACATATTTTTCTTCAAATACTCATCTTGGACCTATTCCTCCCTCCCTCGAAGTCATGGTGAAATTTAATCAGGGCACCTAGGTATGCTTTCACTGTGAGGTCAGTGATCTACCCTGCTTGTACAATAACAGGTTCATACATTCTGTTCTTTTGTTGGCTCCAGCAGGCACTATCTCACAATACTCTCAAAATTGTTCAATGAACTTGCATCTAGACTATGTTTCAATTCTGATTCTCCGAGTTCATATTTCCCATACTTTGTTAAATGGGGGCTATTCAGCCCATCAAGTCTCTGTCAACTCTCAGGGCAATTAACAATCAAGCACATTTGCACAATTATTTACTGTCTTCCTCACAGGTCCATTAGCTTTCCCACATAATTCCCCTAACATCCATCTGTGTAACTTATATTAACCCATTAGCATGCCAACCGGCACGTTTGCAATGAGGGAGGAAAACGAAGCACTGAGGGGAAACACACACAGTCACAAGGCAAATGTGTCCACTCTACAAGCTCTGGAAGTCAAGACAGAATCAGGTCATCAGAACTGTGAGACTCAAGGTCCAAATGTTTACAGATCATGTTTTGGATCCCAAGGCTACTTTATTTAATATTCAGTGTGCTGGGCACCAAATACAAACAATTCTGAAACTGTTTAAAATTGAAAATGCAATTTTTGTTTTCGGATACTGCCTTTCTAGAAAAGAACATAGGTGGGAGGCAGATGAGAACTCCTACAGATATACCGTGGAGTGCATTTGGACTGGCTTTGTCACTATCTGTTATGGGGGGACTACTGCAAAGGATCGAAGTAAGTTGCAGGAAGTTGTAAAATTAGTCAGATCCATCGCCGACCCAGCCTCCGTAGTATCCAAGACATCTTCAAGGAGCAGCACTTCAGGAAAACAGCTTCCAGGACGTGCCGTTGTCTCACTGTTGCTATCAGGAAGGAGGTTCAGAAGTCTGAAGGCACACACGTGTCAATTCAAGAGCAGATTCTTCCCCTCTGCCATCTGATTTCTAAATGGACATTACTACCTCACTACCTTTTTTTTTCTGTTTTTGCATGAACTTACATTAACTTAACTAGTTAATATAATTATGTAGCGGTGTGCTACATGCAGCGCTAAAATTACGACACGGAGTCGGTAACTGCAGTCGAAGGAAAAACTTTATTCGAAATCCTCAGCCTCACTTTTAAGCCTCCCTCAGCCTGCCCCCCCGTGGCGCAGAGGCTCCAAAGCTCTGTGCTTGCAAACCCCCGTAGGCTATCTCCCTTAGCCAGAAAGCTGGCTAATTGTGAGCCGGTTCGGATGTGCCAGGAAATGGGTCGCCACAATTGCCGTAATTCAGTTTTGCTTCCTATATTTATTATGTATTGCATTGTACTGCTGCCGCAAAGTTAACAAATTTCATGACATATGCTGGTGGTATTAAACCTGATTCTGATTAGTTGAGGAGAGACTGAAGACTTCCAAAAACTACTCCCTTGTGCACCAATTCTATGACGATCACTACAAAGAGAGACCTTGTGTGAGAGAAAGTAGGTGGGCATCCCCCTTAATGCACTGCGGTTGTGAAAATTAGCTGTTAACCCACAGGAATGGAATTAAATGACAACTGGTTAAAAATAAAGCACCAAGCATTTATTTTTCACAATATTTCTCATACTCTCTTACATGGGAGGCTATTCAGCCCATACCATTTACTACAATTGCACCTTAATACCAGAGAAGTATTAAAAAGCTGTTAAAGTTTCTTTGCCTGAATAACTTAATAATGCATCTTGAACTTCAACTTTGATAATCATAAAAAGCTTATGTAAACTATTTCATTAATCAATTTCTGAATTACCTTTGAAACTTATTTAAATATATGTGATACTTTTACGCAGCAGTGAGAACTTAATATGAAAAGATCCTAGCTGTAAGGAAACAACGTGCCATACTGTTGAATGCACTGCATGAGGCCTTGTTTTGCAGTATAATCATCATATAATGCCTTCCCCAGAGAAACGAACATTACAATCCTCCACAATTATTGCTATACATTTATGACAAGCTCCTATTATTTATTTCTTCAGTCACTATCTCAGACTGTGTGGTTACAGTTGGGGGCAGGGGGACCTTTACACAACTCCAACAAGGGAATTATTACTTGTATCATATCTTTGGTGCAATTAAACAGGTCTTACATCCTGGCTTCCTGAACTCAGGCATAGCTTTTTATTGTTTAATTAATAGGGCCATTCCATGTTTTACCAGATTCCTGTCCTTTCTGAATGTCATGTATTCCTTAATAGTTACATGCTGATTTAGTAATGTCTAAGGACTAATATATTATTTTCAACTTACTCACTCATTTCCTCAGTTTAAGAATAGAAACTTATTGTCATTGCTCAAGACAACTGTTGAACCCAAAAGTAAACTGAGTTAAATCAGTCAATGTCTGTTAGAAGGAAGACAATATTTTGTCCAAAAAGTTCTTCCTTGGCACCACTAATGCCATTCATCATCACAGATATGAATCCCTGAGGAGGGCTAAGGCACCGGTGACCCCTGTTTCCATCCAAGGGGTCAGTGTGGACATGGTGGAGGATTACAAATAACTGGGGATATAAATTGACAATAAACTGGACTGGTCAAAGAACACTGAGGCTTTCTACAAGAAGGGGCAGAGCCGTCTCTATTTCCTGAGGAGACTGAGGCCCTTTAACATCTGCCAAACGACGCTGAGGATGTTCTACGAGTCTGTGGTGGCCAGTGCTATCATGTTTGCTGTTGTGTGCTGGGGCAGCAGGCTGAGGGTAGCAGACACCAACAGAATTAACAAGCTCATTCGTAAGGCCAGTGATGTTGTGGGGGTGGAACTAGACTCTCTGACGGTGGTGTCTGAAAAAAGGATGCTGTCCAAGTTGCATGCCATCTTGGACAATGTTTCCCATCCACTCCATAATGTACTGGTTAGGCACAGGAGTACATTCAGCCAGAGACTCATTCCACCGAGATGCAACACTGAGCGTCATAGGAAGTCATTCCTGCCTGTGGCCATCAAACTTTACAACTCCTCCCTTGGAGTGTCAGACACCCTGAGCCAATAGGCTGGTCCTGGACTTATTTCCACTTGGAATAATTTACTTATTATTATTTAATTATTTATGGTTTTATATTGTTGTATTTCTACTCTATTCTAGGTTGGTGCAACTGTAACGAAACCCAATTTCCCCGGGATCAATAAAGTCTGTCTGTCTGTCTGCTGCTGAAACTAAACTTATTTATTGATTGATTGGGATACAGTTCTTCTGGCCCATTGAGCCACGTTGTCCAGCAGCCCCCGATTTAATCCTGGTCTAATCATGGGATATCTTACAACGAACAATTAAACTACCCGATACGTTTGGACCGTAGGAAACTGCAGCATCCAGAAAAAATCTGCACATCCCACAGGGAGGGTGTACCGACTCCTCAGAGATGATGTCAGGATTGGACTCTTAACTCCCACTGTAATAGTGTCATGCTAATCACTACGGTAGCGTGGCATCAACAACTTGTGTAAATCACAATGAACTCTACTTGACTCAATATGAAGACATTTCACCAGAGGCAGGGTAGCCCACTCATTTAATTTGACCTTATAATAGCAGAGACCACCCTTCAACAAATTGGTCCGATTTTCCCATGGCCTATCCCATTTGCAGCTTTATTAATAGTCCAGATTCTCCCAGCAACCACCCAAACTATAACAATTAATCTATGTGGGAGAGAGAGAGAGAGAGACAGAGAGAGAGAGAGAGGGGGGGGGAGAGAGAGGGGAAGAGAGAGAGGGGGAGAGAGAGAGGGGGAGAGAGAGAGGGGGAGAGAGAGGGGGAGAGAGAGGGGGAGAGAGAGAGGGGGAGAGAGAGAGGGGGAGAGAGAGGGGGAGAGAGAGGGGGAGAGAGAGAGGGGGAGAGAGAGAGGGGGAGAGAGAGAGGGGGAGAGAGAGAGGGGGAGAGAGAGAGGGGGAGAGAGAGAGGGGGAGAGAGAGGGAGAGAGAGAGGGGGAGAGAGAGAGGGGGAGAGAGAGAGGGGGAGAGAGAGGGGGAGAGAGAGAGGGGGAGAGAGAGAGGGGGAGAGAGAGAGGGGGAGAGAGAGGGGGAGAGAGAGAGGGGGAGAGAGAGAGGGGGAGAGAGAGAGGGGGAGAGAGAGAGGGGGAGAGAGAGAGGGGGAGAGAGAGAGGGGGAGAGAGAGAGGGGGAGAGAGAGAGGGGGAGAGAGAGAGGGGGAGAGAGAGAGGGGGAGAGAGAGAGGGGGAGAGAGAGAGGGGGAGAGAGAGAGGGGGAGAGAGAGAGGGGGAGAGAGAGAGGGGGAGAGAAAGAGGGGGAGAGAGGGGGGGAGGGGGAGAGAGAGAGGGAGAGAGCGCATGCATGGAGGAAAACCCACATGGTGCCGGGGAAAGGTCCACAATTCAGAACAGGCAGTCCCCAGGTTACGAATGTCCGACTTACAAACAACTCCTACTTAAGACCGGCCTGCCATAAAGTCTATTACATTGAAAATTCAAGTTAAATACAATTGTTCATAATAACGAATGCACGCACTATGTTGTGATGTACCTGTTCTGATTTACGTACCAGTCCAACTTAAAGACGGACTTAGGAACCGAACTCATTTGTAACCTGGGGACTGCCGGTACTGAAGATAGGGATGAAACCTCGATCATTGGGGTTATGAGGCAATTGCACTACCTGCAGCAACCATGTGCCCCATTCAATCAACTTTACTGCTAAAGGCAAGACCAAGGACCATATGGGTTTCCTTCCATTTCCATAGTCATTACAAAAACATGGATTTGTTGGTTAATTGCTCATTTGGGTGTAATTAAGCTACATGACTTTTCAGACAAGAAAGATTTGTTACCATGCTCTGACTCTAAATAAAATTTTTAAAGTATAAATAAAATTTACAGAATACCATTTTGCACACGAATTTGTTTCAACAGGATGAATTACCTGCATTTAAATCCACAATAGCACTTAAGCTTTGATCTTAACAGTGTAAAATGGTCCAGGTCATTTCTGTTGGCTGCTATCAAAGTAAATTTGTCAGTGAAATGTATGGGATTATTAGGGTAGTAATCTGTTCAAAATTCATGTTTCAGGGAGAGCTTTAAAGGGATAAAATAAGGCAGAAATGGTGTGGATCATGGGGGTAATGCGGGTTTAGGAAGATTAAACCATAACCTTCCAAGTAAAATTCAGGGACTTGCAACTATCACATTTGAGTGCGATAGGGTCTAGGAACAAGGCAACAAAAGAATCCGAAAACATGGTCAAGAAATTTACAACCAAAGTAGAATCTGATCAGATTAGTTGAGAAAGCACAGCTGAATGGGAAAGTATGTTAAGATCATGACAACAGATATAAATCTCAATATTAAAGAGCAAGACAGGTTGTCCAAAGAGCTGTGAAATACACGCTGAAGGTTTTAACACCAGATAAGCAAAAATGGGCAAAATCACAGAATTATAATTTTATCCACTGAATTACAAGACTGGATCGGTGAAACAAGAAGGCGTTACATTGAAAGCAACTCAGTTCAAAAAGGTACTTTGGCACATGATGTGACCATGAAACACTGCATAAATATAAGCTCACTTCTACATTATACAAAAGTTTAACTGATAATTATCAAGATCAGAATGATCCTGATTTTTCCCCAATAAAAAGATAAAAGTTGCTGCTTTCATAAATGCTATTCTTTAAAAATTAATGATTATTCACCTTTAAATTTTAATAAACATAAGGTAATAATAGCCTCCATTTACACTTCAGATCACACAGGGTACCAAAACGCTATGACTTTTACAGTATTGCCCCAAAACAACAAATTTCCACTGTGGCTCAGTTGCTATGGAGATTTGCTGAGCCGTACTGCATCATTCAGATGTACACATTTAATCACTGGCCCGTGCTGAGTCAGCTCATCTGTGATTACATCTTGTTTCCACATCTCCAAGCACATAAAGAGGGAAGTAAACCTTGCTAGCTCAGGATCAAAGGTAATAACACCCCCAAGAAATTAGTCAACCAAAGCCTAATGACTGAAAAAAGAAAAATCACTTCAGGTACCAAAGGAACCATATACTTTTAAGTGACAACCTCTGGAGTGCAAAAAAGTTACAAAGTAAAGGTATTTAAGACCACTTCTTGATCTGACTACATTTCCAATCCCTTCACCAATCTCTGACTCTGCACACTGTATATTCTCCAACTTCTCCACACTTTCTTCTTTGGAACAGAGAGCAACTCATTGTTCTGAATGGGTGACGACCAAGCCATCTTTTCTTCCCCCAGTCAATTACTGAGGACGTAATGACTATACTGGGTAACACCATTATGTCATGAATATCAAAATGCCAACCTTAGCATGCAAACAAATCTCGTAACCAATACATAAACCAGACAAGTAAATTTACCATATCCTGTCCAGTTTAGAAAAGATGCTCAGACATTTGCAGTACTCGTAACATCAATGTCAGCTCGGCTACCAGTTAATTACCATGTGGTGCCCTGGATGAAACTAAAAATCTCATTATTTACCTCTTTTAACAAAAAACCTTGCCATGCCAGTTGATTGTTGGTTCCAATATTTAAATAATCCATTATTGATGTTTAATTGCCACCCTCTAAACCTTGCTCAAATCCTCTTGCTTAAAGACAAAATGCCAGTTTTGTCCAAGCTTTGGGACAAATGCCATTTCCTCCATATCAGGTCCTTTGTGTGGCTTGGTGCAACTTCTTGCTTAATAATAATCATGAACTTGAACCACATGTGCCATATTAAAGGTGCTCTATAAATGAACACAGCAGGTAACGTTGTCCTGTTACCCCCAACATTATTTTACTTCTAGTCTGAGCCCATGACTTCCCCATACTCCTACTACCTTACATCCTTTCATCACCACTTTGGGAAAGAAGGGTAAAAGAAAGTTGAAGGTAGATATAGGACCAATAGAAAATGACACTGGAGATATTGTACTGAGAGACACAGTGACAGCAGAGGAACAAAATGCATATTTCTCAGCCTTCACACTGGAAGATGTCTGCAGTATACCGGACATTCAAGGGTGTCAGGGAAGTGAAGTATGTGCAGTGAAAATTACGACTGAGAAGGTGGTCAGGAAGATTAATGGTCTGAGAGTGGATAAATCTCCTGGACCTGATGGAATGCACCCTCAGGTTCTGAGATAAGTAGCTGGAGAGATTGCAGAGGCATTAACAATAGATTCTGGCATTGTACTGGATGATTGGAAAATTGCAAATGTTACTCCGCTATTTACGTAAGGTAGGAGGTAGCAGAAAGGAAACTATAGACCTGTTAGCCTGAAATCAGTGATTGGGAAGTTGTTGGAATGCATGAGATTTCGGAATACATGGAGGAACATGACAAGATAGGCCAAAGCCAGCATGGCTTCCTGAAAGGAAAAAACTGCCTGACAAACCTACTGCAAATTCTTGAGGAAATTACAATCAGGGTAGACAAAGGAGATACAGTAGATGTGGTGTACTTGGACTTTCAGAAAGCAGTTGACGAAGTGCCGCACATGAAGTTGCTTAGCAAGATAACAGCCCATGGAATTACAGGGGAATTACTAGCCTGGGAGGACCATTGGCTGATTGGCAGAAAATAGAGAATGGGAATAAAGGGATCCTATTCTGGCTGGCTTGCGTTCCACAGGGGTCGGTGCTGGGACCACTGCTTTTTACGATGTAAGTCAATGATTTGGACTATGGGATTAGTGGATTTGTGGCTATATTTGCCAGTGATACAAAGATAGATGGAGGAGCATAGATGTTGAGGAAACAGAGAGACTTAGATTGTTTAGGGGAATGGGCAAAGAAGAGGCAAATGAAATACAATATTGGAAAATATTTGGTCATGCACATTGGTGGAAGAAATAAAGAGGCAGACTGTTATTTAGATGGGGAGAGAATTCAAAATGCAGAGATGCAAAGGAACTTAGGAGTTCTTCTGCAGGTACCCTAAAGGTTAACCTCCAGGTTGAGTCGGTGGTGAAGAAGGCGAATGCAATGTTGGCATTCATTTCTAGAGGTACAGAATATAAGAGCAGGGATGTGATGTTGAGGCTCTATAAGGCACTCGTGAGACCACACTTGGAGTACTGTGTGCAGTTTTTATTTTAGAAAGTATATACTGACATTGGAGAGGGTTCAGAGAAGATTCACGAGAATGATTCTAGGAATGAAAGGGTTACCGTACGAAGGAGGTCTGGCAGCTCTTGGGCTGTTTTCCCTGGAGTGGGGGGGGGGGAGGGGGATCTAATAGAAACATTCTGAATCTTAAAAGGCCTGAACAGATTAAATATGGCAAAGTTATTTCCCATGGTAGGGGGGTCTAAGACAAGAGGGCTCAACTTCAGGATTGAAGGACGTCCATTTAGAACAGAGATGCGGAGAAATTACTTTAGTCAGAGAGTGGTAAATCTGTGGAATTTGTTGCCACGAGTGGCTGTGGAGGCCAAGTCATTGGGTGTATTTAAGGCAGAGATAGATAAGTTCTTGATTAGTCAGGGCACCAAAGAGAAGGCAGGGAGTGGGAATGACTGGAAGAATTCAGCCCATGACTGAATAATAGTAGAACAGACTCCATGAGCCAAATAGCTTACTTCTACTCCTATTTCTAATGAGTGACCGATCCAAGACATAATTTAGCACACCAGGTCCATTCCATAAATCGACCCCAAATAACCTAAGTTCTCAGTTATTTGTTAACTGTTTTAGTTTAACTGTTTAGTTTTCTCAGTGCGACAGCGAATCAAACACATGCACCAGGTGCTTGCTCAATACATGCGTTGGCATTTGAAGTTACAGAAAGTGAAGAATAAGTACAGTTGAAGCTCTATTCAGCATTTATGCTTTCAGTAACTAAAGCGAGGCATTTTTCTATTTTGCAAGCATTAATATTCTTCATTTGGTGTTCCTCACCATTAAACTGCCAATCAGATGCCAGGACACAGGCCAATATATCCTGCTTAGGAACCCTCACTGTTATTGGAATCAGTTGTTATTTAAGGCCACAGCTGTGTACAATGTTTTAACCTTGTTTAATCAATCTGATTTGAATATGTTTTAATGAACGGTGATTGCTGCGGAAGACCTGTTCAGAGCACTCTGGCTTGGTTAATGGAATTGCAAGTCTAAGGATATTGCATGATTTAATTCCAGCTATCTTGACATAAAATTAAGGGGGGGGGAAGGAAGCATGTGCAAATGGGTATGAAAGCGTTTGTAAGACAAAAGGCCTCTTTTTTCGTCAAAACTTTCAGAATTCTGCAGGTCTATTTTTTTGTGAGAAATCCGCTGCGTTAGTTTTCGTTCCGCACAATGCAGCTTTGAATCTCGTGGATCTGGGAACATTACTATGGGGACAAACCTAATCCAAGGCTTCACATTTGATGCAATATTTTAAAGATTATCTTAATGTCAATCAACTGTCAATATGCACAAGACTAAAGAATTTTTCCCCACAAAAAAAAATGTGATGAAAAAAGCAATTAAATAGGTGACCAATATTTTACTTCTGTTGTATATTCAAGACTCTAGTCTGAACAGAACTAGATATGCATCACTTTCTACAAGTCAGTGCTTCAATAGCTCCAGTTGACATTTTTCATTTTCAATGAGGTGGCCATTAAAATTAACTGCAATAACCCCTGCATTGTCAAGCTATGTGAATCTGAATATCAAATGTTTTTCACCCTTTTCAAATGGTGCTTGCCTGCAAAATTGTGCAAACAGTAAAAAAAAAGTCATGAAAGTTCTACAGGTTTTTCTGATCCTGTGCAGTGGCCCCTCCATGACAGACAGTGATGCAGCCAGATAAAATGCTCTCCACAGTACATCTGTAGAAATTTGTCAGTCTTTAATGATAAACCAAATCTCCTTAAGCTCCTAACGAAATATAGGCTGGCACACCTTGCATTTTGGGACTTTAGTGATGTTGACGCACAAACTTGAAGCTGCAACTGAGGTGGACAATAAGTGTATCAACATTCTCATTTAACTTTTAAAATTTTGCAGGCAAGCACCATTTGATTGACTCTATTTTGCAATTAAAGCGATGAGAAAGATTGAAACATTGGGGCGATTACAGAAGGTGAGAGAGTATTCAGCACTGGCTACTTGCCTTTTGGTCCCTCTGTTGCTGGAGGAGCCTGTGTGGCCTATCACTGTGTCCAGAAGGTAAGCCTGTGAGATCCAGCCGTGCCTCCCTCTTTCCACCATGTTGGAGGACATCACCGAGGTTCTGTGTTTATGGATTTGTACAATGGACTATGGATTTTTTCAGCTTAAGGTTTTTTTTCACTTTGTGTTTTCACCTGTTGTTTCTCATTGTTATTTTGTGTGTGTGTTGGGGAGGGGGAGAGGAGAGAAGGTGCACTGGGGTCAATGTTCTTGTTGGGCTTTTGTTTTTTTTTGTTCGGGGACTACATTCTGGTGAGGGGAAATGGCATTTGGGGCTGATGTTTTTGTTGCATTTTTGTATGTGGGGAGAGGTTGATAATCTTGTTGCCGTTTTTTTGGGGGGGAGAGTTTACTGCTTTTCTTTGAACTTACTTCCATAGCTTTTCTTTGTTTCATGGCTAACTGGAGGAGAAGATTCTCAGAGCTGTATATTACATACATACTTTGATAATAGTGACAAAGGCCCATGGTTGAAAGTTCACATAATTTACTTTCAGATGTAAGACTAGATTTTCTATGTGCAGTTTGTTGAGTTGATCACCTTTTAAATAGATTATTCTTTAAACAAAAAGTGAATAACCACCAAAATTTAAAAGCAAGACTCACACCAATACTCAAATTCACACTAACACTATATAATTTGCAAGCATTTCTTAACCATCCATTCCAATTAATATCTTAGCTTCAATTTGCCCCTTTTCTCAGAACTACTTGTATCTGCCACTGGCCAAATTTTTCCTGGTCTTCAGAAAACTGTCAAACATCATTTAACTGGTACGTGCAGCTCACTGATCGGATGCAAATTAAGCTCCTCTTCGGCACTAAATTACTTGGAATGATACCTGTGGCAGGTTTGGGAATTTTGTCAGAAAGCATTTGGGAATTGAATCAACATTCACATTGCATCTGTTGAATGAATCTTACTGACAGGCCCAAATTATGATTTCCTTAAGTTTTAAATGGGCATTCAAGAAACCTCCAAAGATTCAATGTTAAGCCTAACATTAATATTTATTATTTTATTTCAGCATTACAGAGTGAGCCCTTTGAGCCACGCTGCCAAAGAGCCCCCCCCCCCCCACCTCCCCCCCAAACACGATTAACCCTAACCTTATCCAGGTACAATTTACAATAACTAATTAACATACAATAGACACTAGGTGCAGAAGTAGACCATTCGGCCCTTCGAGCCTGCACTGCCATTTTGAGATCATGACTGATCATCTACTATCAATACCCGGTTCCTGCCTTGTCCCCATATCCCTTGATTCCCCTATCCACCAGATATCTATCTAGCTCCTTCTTGAAAGCATCCAGAGAACTGGCCTCCACTACCTTCCGAGGCAGTGCATTCCACACCCCCGCAACTCTCTGGGAGAATAAGTTTTTCCTTAACTCTATCCTAAATGACCTACCCCTTATTCTCAAACCATGCCCTCTGGTACTGGACTCTCCCAGCATCTGGAACATATTTCCTGCCTCTATCTTGTCCAATCCCTTAATAATCTTATATGTTTCAATCAGATCCCCTCTCAATCTCCTTAATTCCAGCGTATACAAGCTCAGTCTCTCGAACCTCTCTGCGTAAGACAGTCCGGACATCCCAGGAATTAACCTCGTGAATCTACGCTGCACTTCCTCTACAGCCAGGATGTCCTTCCTTAACCCTGGAGACCAAAACTGTACACAATACTCCAGGTGTGGTCTCACCAGGGCCCTGTACAAATGCAAGAGGATTTCCTTGCTCTTGTACTCAATTCCCTTTGTAATAAAGGCCAACATTCCATTAGCCTTCTTCACTGCCTGCTGCACTTGCTCATTCACCTTCAGTGACTGATGAACAAGGACTCCTAGATCTCTTTGTATTTCTCCCTTACCTAACTCTACACCGTTCAGATAATAATCTGCCTTCCTGTTCTTACTCCCAAAGTGGATAACCTCACACTTATTCACATTAAACGTCATCTGCCAAGTATCTGCCCACTCACCCAGCCTATCCAAGTCACCCTGAATTCTCCTAACATCCTCATCACATGTCACACTGCCACCCAGCTTAGTATCAGCAGCAAATTTGCTGATGTTATTCTCAATGCCTTCATCTAAATCGTTGACGTAAATTGTAAAGAGCTGTGGTCCCAATACTGAGCCCTGTGGCACCCCACTGATCACCACCTGCCATTCCGAGAAACACCAATTCACCGCTACCCTTTGCTTTCTATCTGCCAACCAGTTTTCTATCCATGTCAATGTCTTCACCCCGATGCCCTGAGCTTTGATTTTACCCACCAATCTCCTATGTGGGACCTTATCAAATGCCTTCTGAAAATCGAGGTACACTACATCCACTGGAACTTTGAACTCCAGAACACCGCGAGCTGTAATAGCGTGGCGCTAATCACTACGCCACCGTGGCATGTTACGTTATGCTTTGAAGATCTGTAGGCTTCAAGATGCTGCAGATGTTGATAAGTTGCAGGTCATTGGTTTTGTGGCAACAAATCACCATCACTAATACTCGATGATAGCCAACTGGCGGTCAAGTGGCATCAGTACTGGACTTCGGCGCGAGTGGTCCCAGGTTCAAATCCGGCTGGCTCCTTGCATGCTGTCCATCCTCGCTGGGTTGAGGGTCGAGCTAGCAATGCAGCCTCGTCAAAAAAAAGACAAAATGTTAAAGTTATGGCAAGATTGCCGCCTGATGTGCCACACGGTGTGGACAAAAATAACAACACTCGATGAAAAAGCTTGCTAAACATTCACAGATGAGTTAAGTATCAATTTGACAAGTAGCCCCTTTACTAACTCTTTGACAAATATATGATTTGCACAAACAACAGAAGCAGTTTAACGTACATTCCTTGAATATTACATTTTCCCCTGATTAATAAGTAGCTACACACTATACACGTTGTAAATGTCATGGTGTCCATCATCAGTTCTGTACATCTGACCTGAGCACATCTCACTACACAGACCCAGAAATGAAACGTGCATTATCGCAAAGATTACTTCTGATTCACGCATTGTACGTGCAACATATCAGCTTAAAATTAAAGTAGATCTGTAAGAAAATCATACAGTGTTTTCAAGATATTGGTAACATATTTGGCCTCTCAAGCCTGCCTGGCCTTCAATACTACCATGCTTATCTGCATCACATTCCCCATCCCAGTGCCAGTTTTCCACAGTTCTCAATTCCCAGATCTCTGAAAATGTTGACAATCATATTTTTATGACATCAGTGTAAGTCTACTGTTTGAACAAATGCTGGTAAGCATACCTGATGGATCATATTTAACCAGATCTATTCAGAAACCTCTATCCATTTATTTATCTTGTAACATACTTTGTTATGTCATTGGGGCTTAAAAATTCAAGTTTTCTTTGAATTCTAAGGAAAAGCGCACCCTATAAACATAGAAGTCTAAACCTTTTCTGGGGAAGAGGTACGTGCAAAATTCATAACCAGCATCATGTCAACCAGTATGTTCAAACAATTAAGACCTCAGGCACAAGCTGCCAGTTTTGAAACCTGCCCATCAATTCCTTGATGCTTTGCATAGACAGCAGCTTGTCTTTATTTCTCCCATTATTTTTCCAAACTTCCTGGATTTGCATATTAATTATTCATTAAACTCCTAACACAAAGCTTACTGATGATTTAGAGCACTGCTTTCTTTTCGACGGTAGGTCACACAAAACAATTAACCTGGTCTAGAAAGAACAATTCAAACAGCCAATACTGCTTTCTAAGCAGACGTGTTCTAAGCAACATGTTCATGATGTTTTCAGTTCATTCCCCTCCTTCAGTCTTCCCCTCCTTAAAATTAGTAATTCTATTTTGCATCTTTTTTGACTATTTCACCCTCAATTCAGTTATTGCTGTTCTCAGGACTGGACCTGGTCCCATCATTCACTCAGGGACAACTCTTGCTGAATTGTCATCTGGAGCTTCTAGCATTCACATGCAAACCAACAAAGCCACTCAGCCCCAATAAGATTGGCTCCAGTGTTATCACATATAGAGTCAACAAGCAACACATGCAAAATGCTGCTGGCGGCATCTATGGACATGATTAAACTGTTGTCGTTTCGGCCCAAGACCCTTCAAGCAGATCAGAAAGGAAGGAGGAAGAAGCCAGAATAGTAAAGGGGGCCAAGCTGGAAGGTGATAGATGAAGCTCGGCAACTGGAGGGGGAAATGAAATAAAAAGCTAGGAGGTGATTCGCAGAAAATTCAAGGGGCTGAAGAAGGGGGAATCTGATTGGACAGGAGAGTGGACCATGGGAGAAAGTGGGAGGATGGGGCACCAGGGGATGATAGGCCAGTGAGGAGAAGAGGCAAGATGCCAGAGTGGGGAATAGAGGGAGGAGAAGGAGGAAGGGTAAAAGAAATAACAGGGAAAAATAAAATTAAAAATGACCAAAAAGAGAAATCGATGTTCACACTATGATGCCTGGAGGCTAACGAGAGGAAATAGGAGGTGATGCTCTTCCATCCTGAGGGTGGACTCATAGTGGTAGAAGAGGCTGCCATGGACCGACATGTTGGAACAGGAAATGGAATAGGAATTAAAATGGTTGGCCACAAGAAAATTCCAATTTTGGTGGATGGAGCGAAGGTGCTCAATGAAGCATTCCCCAACTTATGACGGGTCTCAACAAGTGGGAGGCAGCATTGGGAAAATCAACGACCCCAACAGATTTGCAGGTGAAGTGTTGCCTCACCTGGAAAGACTGTTTGGGGCCCTAAATAACCATAACACTAAGATAACGGAGCAGAAGAAGGCCATTCAGCCCATCGAGTCTGCTCCGCCATTCAATCTTGGGCTGATCCAATTCTTCAAGTCATTCCCACTCCCCTGTTTTCTCCCCATACCCTTTGATGCCCTGGCTAACCAAGAACCTATCTATCTCTGCCTTAAATGCAACCAATGACGGCCTCCACAGCCGCTCGTAGCGACAAATTCCACAGATTTACCACCCTTTCACTAAAGTAATTTCTCCACATCTCTGTTCTAAATGGATGTCCTTCAATATTGAAGTTGTGCCCTCTTGTCCTGGACTCACCTACCATGGGAAATAACTTTGCCGTATCCAATCAGTTCAGGCATTTAACATTCAAAATGTTTCAATGAGATCCATGCTCATTCTCCTGAACTCTAGGAATATAGCCCAAGAGCTGTCAGACGTTCCTCATACAGTAACCCTTTCATTCCTGGAATCATTCTCCTGAATCTTCTCTGAACTCTCCCCAACGTCAGTATATAACTTTCTAAAATAAGGAACCCAAAACTGCACCCAATACTCCAAGTGTGGTCTCATAAATGCCTTATAGAGCCTCAACATCACATCGCTGCTCTTATATTCTGTACCTCTAGAAATGAATGCCAACATTGCATTCGCCTTCAGCACCACCAACTCTGCTTCTACCAGTAGCTACCGTATCTGCATCTACCACGATTCCTGGTATCATGTTCCATGCACCTAACACTCTCTGTAAAAAACTTACCTCTGACATCAACCCCCATACACTCCTTCAATTAGGCCTTGAATTCTAGTTAAAAACTGTTTTAATGGTGCAAAAATGTGAGGAGCACTGGTTAGGAGGAGGAGAACACTTGTTATCATGTCCTGATGAAGGGTTTAGACCGGAGACCTTGAATGTTTGTTCCCATCTCTGGATGCTGCCTGACCTGCTGAACTCCTCCAGCACATTGTGTGTGTTCCTCTGGATTTCCAGCATCTGCAGTACCTCTTGTGACTTAAAAAAGAGCTTCATTTATTCTCATGGATACGCGTTTGAAAAGCCAAAGACTAAAAAAAAGGAAAACAGATACCAGAAGTATGACAAGGTTAAAAATAAGGAAGAGAATTGTGTTTTTTTTAAGCAGTCTTCGGCGGACTGATAAATGACATTACAAAAGATTTTAAGTGGTGCACTCTGAAGAAGAGTTTCTGAACATAAGCATTTGGAAAAAAAAGGTATTTACATGCTGCATATGGAATTGATGTTATTTATCCGATGGCAGTTTTCGTGGTGATCTCAGTTCCGACATGATTAGATCCAATATGATGAACATGTCCATCACCCAGAAAGATAGATTTGCATCAGCACAGAAAAAGAATTTGCTGCTTCACAGACATCTTCAATCTTCAGTGATTTACTTTTCCATTACAGTGACACTGATTCTAGATGGCTCTCTTGCAATGGATTCTCATGGGAAAGGCGGCAAATTACTTGTTATAGTGAGAATATGATTGAGAGCAGCAAGACATTATCACGTTGCAACTTAACAATGTGTTGATTTATATGCTCAAAAACAATATCCCAGGTGAATTTTAAAGGTGAATCAGACCGCCAGTATCTCTGTGCCTTACGTTACAGTCACCTTTGGATTAAAATATGACTCTCAAATAGGTTCTGCACCAAAACATTAGCTTTATGGCACCACTAGTGGAGCTGGGTTTCTGTGATGGG
Organism: Hypanus sabinus; assembly: GCF_030144855.1. Taxonomy (NCBI): domain Eukaryota; kingdom Metazoa; phylum Chordata; class Chondrichthyes; order Myliobatiformes; family Dasyatidae; genus Hypanus; species Hypanus sabinus. The sequence continues at coordinate 25,944,900 of NC_082715.1, forward strand.
TGGACAAATCAGAAACTGATTCTCCAAAGCTGCTTCCAAGTCTTTTGATAAATAGGAAGAATTTTGGAAGGCAACATGAGCTGTAAAATTTTAATTCTTCCTATGGCTAGTTGAGGCTCACAACCAAGACTTAAAGGAAACAGACAACTAATATCTTACATAAGCAACACCTTATATTCCGCCTGGGTAACCTCCAACCTAATGTTATGAATATCGTCTTCTCCTTCCAGTAAACAAATTCCATCCTCTCCCCCCACTTTCTCTATTCCTCACTGACTTTTTACTTCTTCTCACGGGTCCCCTCCTCCTTAACTTTCTCCTATGTTCCACTCTTCTCTCCTATCAGATTCTTTCCTCTTCAGCCTTGACCTTTCCCACCTGCCTGGCTTCACTTATCACCTTCCAGCTGGCCTCCTTCCCCTTTTTTATTCTGGCATCTTCCCCGTTCCTTCCCAGTCCTGAAGAAGGGTCTTGGCCCAAATGTTGACTACCTATTCATTTCCATAGACGATGCCTGACCCGCTGGGTTCCTCAAGCATCTTGTGCAATTTCCTGAACTCGGATAATACTCTCACATTCAATTTCATTCATTACTAGATAGGTAATATTATACAAAGCATACATTACCAAACTACCACCAAAGGAAAACTTAACTGAATTCATCACTAAATATAAACCGGGTCATTTTAAGTTAACTAGCATTACCCAGTTTTGCTTGCAAATTAACAAATTGCCGTACAGTGGCAAGTAAAAAAAAAATTCCCAGAAGCTGGCTGGCATGATTCAGACCAATATTTTAATGCCCAGACCCACTTACCCTCATGAAACTGGACATGTATCACCAACGCTTGTGTGGTGAAGCTGCACTCAAATCATTGCTCAGCAGCCATTTCCGGGACTTTAACCCACTGAGAATGAAAGAACAGGAATATGTATTCACATCAAGAGAGTCATAAAATTAGAATGGAATCCTGTTCTTGGGCACTAAGTATTTCTATTGTTGAAGATCACAGGTCTGTGTGGTCCCACCAAAAGACATATCATAAGATGCTACAATGCATGTTGAGGAAAATGCATAACATTCAAGGCCACAATGGCCTAATCATTAGATGTCTGCAGACTCCCTAATATTGAAGACACAGAAGTATGTAGATGCAGTAATTTGGAACGACAAACTATCTGCTGGAGAAACTCAACAAGCCAAGAACCTGCAGAGTGAAAGGAATTGTCAGACTTCAGGTCGAAGCACTGCGTCAGTAATGAGGGTGGAGAGGGAAGATAGCCAGAATAGAGCAAAGGGGAGTAGTGAGTCGAGGAACAGTAGATGATTGACAGACCAAGGAATAGTGAAGGATGATTGGCAGATGGAGCTCAATTAGGGGAGGGGTGGGGCAGAGCAGGGCGACAGAAGCAGGTGGATGATCTTGGAGGAGGACAAAAAAAGCAAGGCAGACGAAGTGAGGTTTTTTTTTGGTGGGGGTGGGGCAGGAGGAGGTGGTGGATTCAAATAGGAGGTCTCAGACTGGTAATGGAGAAGGCCAAAGGCAGAGAGGTTGGTGTAGGGTATGGGAAGGAGGGTTAAATGACATGCAGGAGCTCAGAGAGCGCGAGAGGGAACAGGAGTTCACGCTGAAAATGGTACATAGCTATAATGGTGTTTTCTGGTAGATATCTTTTTGTGAATTGGCAAGTTTTCTTTCCACTAGTTTTTGTAAGTTTGAATTTTGACGCACCAAATCAACACCCTTGCCCAAAAGTGCTGAACGGCTCGTACCATTTCTTTCTGAGTCAAAACCCAAGTATCGTAACAATTCTGTAACCGCAGCTTTACAGGTTGACTTGCTAAAAAACTGACAACAGCCCAGCCCTTACTTGCAGCACCGACACTGGGGGGAAGAAATCCTGAGTCCACCCTTCACAACTTTGAATTCATTTTCTTCTCTTCTCCAATCACCGGTTTTTCTGTTTGCCCATTTTTCACAGAGGGCAAACCAAGTGTGTTTGCGTCTCTGGAGTTTACGTATTCAACTCACCCAGCAGCCGTCATCATCACTGTCAGAACCTCATCCTCTCCAGACTAGATCACTGTCTTGTTTCTAACTGGTTCTTCCTTGTATCACCCTCGATAGAGTGATCATGTCTTTTGTCAAGTGTGGTGACCTGATTGTGACCTCACCAATGTTTAAGAAAATTGTACTATAATTTCCTTGTTCGTATATTCTGTGCCCCAAGCCATAAAATACATCTTAGTCAGGTTAATTAATCCTCCCAGAAAGCAGCACCTTGAACTTGGCAGGATTAAATACCATCTGCCGCTGCTTTGTGCATTTCACCAACCCTGATGGCCAAAAGAGCATCTTTATCTGGGACTGCAAATTATATTTACAATACAGAGGCTTTCAGGTACCTCGTGCAGCATGGCTGGTGGAACTACATACCAGAAGTAAAATCCTGCCAATCCCAGAACCCGCTTTTCGTTACCAACAGCTTCCCGATTAGTATTAACTTGAGAGCCCATAAATAGATCAACGGAATGAAGACCATCGTCCTCAACCTCGAGGGATAGCTACAATAGTTCTATAGCCCGAGACTACCTCCCTCATTTTGCTAAAGGATAAAGCATAATCATAAATTACAAAGCTGGTTTGTTATTAAAGTACACTTATGTCCCATATTCAACTATGAGATTTGTTTTCTAACGGGCATACTCAGTAAGTCCAAGAAACTCAATGGAATCAATGAAAGACTGCACCCAACGGGACAGGCTACAAATGTGCAAAACAAACTGTGCAAATTCAAAAGAAATAAAAGAGAAAAATAGATAGATAGATAGATAGTTAGATAAGCAAGCAATAAATAAATATTGAGAACATGAGGTGGAGAATCCTTGAAGTCCATAGTTTGTGGGAACAATTCAGTGAAGGGGTGAGTGAAGTTGAGCTAAATTGAATGAAATTATCCCCATTGGTTCAAGAACCTGATGGTTGAGGGGTAATAACTGTACCCGCATCAGGTGTGTGGGTCCTGAGGCTCCTGTACGTTTTTCTTGATGGTAGCAGCGAGAAACGAGCATGGCCTGGGTGGTGGGGGTCCTTGTTGATGGATGTTGCTTTCCTGCAACAGAGCTCGAAGTAGATGTGCTCAATGGTGGTGGGTAAGGTTTTACCTGTGATAGACTGTGCTGTTTGCACTACTTTCTGTAGGATTTTCTGTTCAAGGGCTTTGGTTTTTCCACACCGGGCTGTGATGCAACCACTGGAGGAACCCAGTATCCAAAATGTGATCTTTGCTTTGTAAAGGAGAAAGAGAACCTTCACATATACAGCACCTTCTACGTGTTCAGAATATCTCAAAAAGCCCTTAAATTATCGATTATCTTTAACTGCAGCATCACTTATGCAACAAACAACTGATTATGAAGTTATAAATTTCAGGTTTTGAATAGAGGGTCAGACTGTCATAAAGACAGCAAATAGCAAATTAATAAGCACTAGATGTGCTTTTGATACAGTTGGTTGAAAGAGATATTCTGATCAGTAGCTCTTACTATTTATTGAATGGTACCACGGGATTTTCTTTACCTAGGTGTCTGAGGAGGAATTAGATTTTTTATTTGAACATTTCATCCCATTGACTGATAGTATTTCTGGCAATGCAGTACTCTCTCAGTAATAAATTCTAACTGTGTAGTAAATTCTAAATCAGACAATGCTTCAACCTGAAACTCCAAATTGGAGGCCAGAGAACTACCAACGTAACAAAATCAGAAATCACTCACAATGGGAAAATATCCAGATTATAGGGAATAATAAAAGGATGCAAAGTATTTTCCTCACGTCCTTCAGTCGAAGCCAACTCAAAGACCAATGTCATTTCTCATAAATATCCCCTTAAAGTTACTCTCTAACTGGTCTCAATTCCACCGTTCCCCAGCGTCAACACCCAGCTCCAGTGGGGGCAATTTTCTCTGGCCATCACTGGTGAAAGGAAAGCAGAGGACCCTGTGCAAAAATCACACAGTCAGAGGGAGAACGTGCGACCTCAGCACAGGTAGCATCTGAGGTCCAAATTGAATCCGGATTACTGGACTTATGAGGCAGCAACTCTGTTAGCTATGCCACGCTAATGCATAGAATGTTTTCAGAAATATTAATCTCATTCTAGTTTGAGAGGGCTGGAAGAAAGAAAACATCCCAAGCTTTGTTAAAAGTTGCAAGGAGCAGCATTTTGAGAATATTGAGTATATCCACCCAAATTTCTAGGCCTTGCTTCACTTAACATTCAATATAAATGCATGAGCCTACATGGCTACTAGTAAAATATCTATACATTTATTAAACAATTCAAATAGCTTTTTTTAAAACGATTTTTCTCCCATGAGATCTGTGAAAAACAACAAATGCAGTTCGTATGTATACTATTGAACTGAAATCAAAAATGGTACTGTACAATGCCAGGAGCAAATAACTTTGCTGAGGGGCAAGTTATTTCATTAAATTCCATTGAGAAGAAAGCAGCTATCCAACTGTTCATGGAATCATCGTTGTAAAACAGGGCAGCATGGTATCGCGAGCAACTACCGCATGGCTTTACAGCGCTAGCCAGTGACCACAGATCAGTTCTCAATTCCTGCTACTGCTCACAAGGAGTTTGTGCGTTCTCCCTGCGACTGTGTGGTTTCCTCCGAGTGCTCCGGTTTTCTCCCACATTCCAAAGACGTACGGGTTAGCGTCAGTGAGCTGCAAGCTTGCTGCGTTGGTGCTGACTCTTGTAGACTGATCCTTGATTTGATTTGATGCAAGCAACAGATTTCACTGAGTTTTAATGTACAATTCACAAAAAAAGCTAATACTCATCTTACAAATGTCTTAAATGACTCTATGCCTACCACATACTTGTGTTACTTCAGCCAACGTGAACTGCCTGAGAGAATTGCACAGCATAAATACAATGTTTTTTTTCTCCTCGAGAATTAATCTTGTGGTCACAATAACAGGGCAAACTAAATGTGCTCTGTTACCGACTCCATAGCTGAGATCTCTGCAGGAAACACTGTATTGCTTCCAGTAGGCTTTAGTTGAAAGAATCAAACTGCAGGGAAAATTGCAGATAATTCTCCAGTGGGATGGAACTAGAAACACGACCAAAAAGTATAATACAACGCTTTTTTTTTTAAAAAAAGAATGCATCATCCTTGTTGAGATTCAGTGGATCATTCCACTAAAGCTTTCTACCATTGCAGAAAACAGAATATTTCATTTGTTGGTTAAAGCACCACTTTGGCTTTCAGGAGAATTTAAACAGCAAGTGGACAAATAAGAGAGAAAGAGAGGGAGAAAGACGAGGAGAACACTGGATAACATTTCCTTCATTGCCAAACAGCACCAGACCACATGTTTCTAAGAGAGGGGGTCATGTTTAGTCATGCTAGCAGTTATATTCAAGGAACCTCTCCATACATCAGCAGGGATCACTCCAGATTTAATCAATTGCTCCCTTTCCCAAAAGCCAAGTACTAATGCAGGAGTGATTCAAATTGAATATTGCAGGAGGGAGAAATCAGAAGATGTAAGAATTTCATGTTCATGGACAGCAATATGAAATTAGGCACTTGTAAAAGCATCTTCCTCGTGATATATTACAACCCCTAAAAGCAAGGAATTCATTCTTCTACAATGGCTCTCAAGTTCTAGCTAATTAACAGATTACTCAGCATTTTTATTAATGTAGTAGGTCAATTCTCCCCTTTGATCTCCAGACCCAATTCATGTACAGTAAGGTCACGTCAAAATAACTACATGTCTGGAAGAAAACTGCATACAAAATAAAAGCATCAGCGTAACATTTTTTCTAACATTCCAACAAACTGTGTCTTTGCTATTGCTTTGCTCACGCTTGAGTGCTGGTAGTGGGTGTGCTTTATTTTTGCCGGTGGGGGGAGGGGGGTTGTTGCTTGCTGCCGTTTACGTGCGGGAGGGGGGAGCTGGGAGGGGGGGGGACTTTGAGGTTCGAACATTTAACTGTCATTCATTGTTTGGGGCAATCCTCTGCTTTCGTAGACGGTTGCGAAGAAAAAGAATTTCAGGATGCATATTGTATTGTACACAGTTCTCTGACATTAAATGAACTTTTGAACTTTTCATCCCCATTCACAGAATTTAACAAGTCATAGAAAAATTAACTTGAAAATTACCTTGAATTCCACATAAATTAACCCTCAAGTAATTCCATTCCAAACACCCTGTATTAAACTCACAGTTAAATTAATTACATCTCACACTCTCTGCAGTGCATCTTACAAAGACCATACACCTGAATAGTTTGCCTGTAGACCATAATATCTCATCCTAGAATGTCATTGTTCAAATAATCATCATTAAATATAGCAATAAAAACTGATTGGTTGGAATAAGTACTCTTCTTTAAATTAACAAATGAATCACTGCTTGACTAAGCACAAATATGCAGCCATTCAACTTCTCTCAGTACTTAACAGCAAAGGATAATCCGCAAAAGCTCAATTTATTTTCAATTTACTAAAAAATGCCGGAAATCAAGCTATCCAATTAGCCAGCTAATGTTGTGACCTTCATTTGAGCTTCCATTTTGCTATTGTCAACCAGATAAAAGTTTATACAAATTATATTTTGTACAAATTCAAAAGATGAAGTAATACTTATTTGGATTCTCTCAGCAAATGCACAACTCTGGGCCATCGTTTTTGAGGGCCTACAGCCTTCCATGGCCTGTTAAATTTCGAGTTAAACTTATACTGTGAAAATATTTCAAGATGCTGCAGAAAAGATAAATTTAACATGGATACTGAGCCAAAAATATGATTGAAATGGCATGGGTAGTGTAGTGGTTAGCACAACGCATTACAGTGCAGGCAACCCAGGTTCAATTGCCATTGCTGCTTGTCAGGAGTTTGTATGTTCTCCCCATGTTGCATGGATTTCCACCGGGTGCTCCAGTTTCCTCCCACAGTCCAAAGACTGGGGTAGGTTAATTGGTTTTATAAATTGTCCCAAGCATTAAATGGGGGGATTGACTGAAGGACCGACTCTGCACTGAACCTCAACAGATAAATAAATATAACCACTAGTATTTACAGCATGACAGGCAGACATTTACCACATCATGCCCACCAAGTCTTCATAGCAACACTAATCCCACTGCCTCATCTCTCCTCCTCCATTAGTATCTGAATCTGGTTCATCGTCATCATAATTGAGGGGAAATTTGTTGCTCTGTGACAGCATTATAGTACAAACACATAAAGCTTTTATAATTTACAACATAAACAATGCAACAAGGATAATGAGGTAGTGTTTAGACCATCCAGAAAGCTGACGATGGATGAGCTTACAATCGTTGAGTGCAAGTCCTCAGGCTCCTTACCTCCTCCCTGATGGTAGTTTTATAAGAAGGGTATGCCTTGTATGGGTGAGGGCCCTTAATTAAGGATGCTGCCTTCATGAGGCACTACTTACTGAAGATGTCCTTGAAGGTAGGGAGGTGGCCAGGTGGTTAAGGCATTGGTCTAGTGATCTGAAGGCCGCTAGTTTGAGCCTCAGCTAAGGCTGCGCGTTGTGTCCTTGAGCAAGGCACTTAACCACACATTGCTCTGCGAGACACCAGTGCCAAGCTGTATCCGCCTTTGCCCTTCCCTTGGACAACATCGGTGGTGTGGAGAGGAGAGACTTGCAGCATAGGTAACTGCCGGTCTTCCATACAACCTTGCCCAGCCCTGCGCCCTGGAAACTTCCCAAGGCGCAAATCCATAGTCTCTCGAGACTAACAGATGCCTAATATTATGAAGGTAGGGAGGGTTGTGTCTACGATGGAGCTGGCAGGGTCCTGTAATGCTGCACATTGGAGCCTTCATACAGGCAGTGATTCAACGTGTCAGGGAGCTCTCCATCATTCACCCTTTGCTTTAGCCATTTTTTTCCAATTGTCCCTTAATCATCCTTTAGGACAAAGGATTCCTACACCACCAGCCCTAAATAATACTGAACTTTCTCCAAAACTCATTTCCTTCTTCATAAAGGCATAAAGAGACCAATTATTTCAAACTTACCAATGGAAATAGTCATTTCTGGTTTTGTATTTATACAATACACTTAAATTTTAAACCATATCAAGGAAGGTCATAAGCCTCTCATTTGAACTATTATTGTTTAATATTACTGTAACACGCTGAAAGGTTTCATCCTAATGTAATGGCTTCTCTGTAATGTTCCACTGCTGAGGTAATGGTTTCTCAGTAGCAGCAACGTTTGGGTTGTGACTAGAGATAATGGGGCATGCCAGCCAATGAGCGGGATGGTGTTCTTTCCTGTGTGTCTGCGAGCCGGGAATTCACAGTCTTTTGCCGGGGAGAGATGAGGAGAGAAGATGCGAATGGAGAGAGTTGGTAGACCTCGGACGGAGTGGACTTCCAGCAAGGGTCCGAAGATCGGCAACGATCGGAGGAAGTCGATGGTGGACAAACGGCCTTATCTGTGAGCTCCAACGTTGCGCATTAGACTGTTTCATGAGAATGGGCCCCTTTTCTTTTTTTGTTTTCTTTACTAACCCTCTAAGTCAAATTAAGAATTATAAAGGTCAATTGTTTAATTGCATATTGTGTACTATTTGTTATTTCATGGTACTGATTTGTAACAGGGGACACATCGCGCTGCATTCATCTAAACGAGATTTCTTAAGTTTGGCCAGGCCGGCGGGCTCTCATCCCCTATATTAAGCCGCTAGCCGAAGTGAGAGTTACTTACTTCAAAGAAACAACAAGCCTGAAGTTTAGATACTGTTTTGGGGGTGGTGGGGGGAGAGGGTCGAGTCGACCTGTGTAATGATAGGAAATTCCTCGATTAGGCAAACAGAAAGGTGGTCCTGTGGACAACAGCAGGATTCCCAGTTTGTTTGTTGTCTCCCAGGTGCCAGGGTCAGGAAAACCTCGCATCATTCTTGTGGAGGATGAGCAGCCAGAGACCGTGAGCCATGACAGTACTGAAGACTTGAGCAGGATGGTCCTGCAAAGTGAGTTCAGTGCTCAGTTCAAGGACCGGACCATGGGGAGCATTCTGACAGGCTGCATCACTGTCTGGTATGGGGGGGGGGGGGGTACTACACAGGACCGAAAGAAGCTGCAGAAGGGTGTAAATCTAGTCAGCTCCATCTTGGGTACTAGCCTACAAAGTACCCAGGACATCTTCAGGGAGCAGTGTCTCAGAAAGGCAGCCTCCATTATTAAAGACCTCCAGCCCCCAGGGCATGCCCTTTTCTCTCTGTTACCATCAGGTAGGAGATACAGTAGCCTGAAGGCACACACTCAGCGATTCAGGAGCAGCTTCTTCCCCTCTGCCAACCAATTACTAAATGGACTTTGAAGCTTTGGACACTTTAAAAAATATATACAGTATTTCTGATTATACATTTTTAAAAATCTATTCAATATACGTATAATGTAATTGATTTACTTGTTAATTAATTATTATTATTTTCTTTTTCTCTGCTAGATTATGTACATAATCCATGTACTTCTTCACTCAGGTGTGGTGAGAGGGTGGAATGAGCTGCCAGTGCAAATGGTCGATGTGAGGTCAATTTCAACACTTAAGAGAAATTTGGATAGGTACCTGGATGGAAGGGGTATAGAGAGCTAAGGTCCAGGTACAGGTCAATGGGACCAGACAGATTAAATGTTTTGAAATGGACCAGAAAAGCCTATTTCGGTGGCATAGTGTCCTATAACTATGATAGGAGAGAAGAGTGGACAATGGAAGAAAGGGGGAGAAAAAAGGAACACCAGAGGGAGGTCATGGGCAGTTGAGAAGGGAAGGGGTAAGAAGGAAAACAGAATGGGGAATGGAAAAGACTACTGGGCTTTGCGTCAAGAGAAGAGAAACTACTCAAATAATTTAGGAAGTTGTAATAGGCTGCTTAGTAATGTAGGACTGGATAGAGTTGATCTGAATTTATGGAAGAGAAATCATGTTTGACGTTTCTGCAATTACTGGGGATAAGGACGAATCAGACGTTGTATGCTTACAGTACCAAAGGACTTCAATAAGAGTTTTGGACAAAATTAAAGTATATGGTCTAGAAGGTTATATACTCCTGCACCTTCAGGATTGGTTAGCAGCCGCAAAACAAAATGAATAATTTTGTCATTTTTAGATTGGGTCTTTGCAGCTAGTGGAGTGGCACAGATCAGTGACGTGACCTCAACCGTTCTGCAGCTAAAATGATCGGATGGGTAATTGGATCAAGGTTGCTGATCCTATAAAATGGCAGTGTGATCTGTGAGAGCTCGACAAAGCAACTTTAAGAACGGTATTGTGAACAAGCAAGGACATGCAGCTGGAATACAATGTGGAAAAATGTGAAGTTATTTGCTCAAGTGGAAGAAATAAGAATGATTCTTTTTAATGGTAAGAGACTGATGGTGTTTGTGTTTTTAAGGACACCTTAGTGTCTTTCCACACAGATCACTTAAAGTTAACATATTGGTTCAGAAAACAATTAAGTCCATCGTTGCAAGAGAATTTGAGTAAAAGCAAGGAGACATCTTGTCTTAATTCCAGGCAGTCCCCAGGTTACGTACGAGTTCCGTTCCTGAGTCCGTCTTTAAGTCAGGTTTGTACGTAAGTCAGAACTAGTACATCCAGTATTATTTAGCGTCAGTTAGTCAAACGTTTGTCTTTCTATGCATATAAAACACTTAAGAGGTGCATGTATTCCAATAATTAAACCATTGCATTGCTTAGTAATAATTGTAGCTTTCATCGGGGCAGGGCCTTTCACATGCTCCATTATTCTCACTTTATCCGTTATCCTTTAAAATTGTTCCGATCGTTGACCGGCTGTAGCCTAACGCTTTTCCAATGACCGATGGCGCTTCACCTCTTTCCAAACGCTTTATTATTTCCACTTTATTTTCAATCGCGATCGCTTCCCGTCAATGGAACAGAAACACTGCGGGTGGCAGGTCCCTTCCTGCGCCGGCTCCTGAGGTCCGCTGGGTCCTAAGGACCACAGCACTGAATTCCCTGGGTCCTAAATTGCACCGCACTGAGACAGGTTAAATGAGACAAGTGGGGGCTGTGCTGGGTTTGGGTATTTGATCCTCCACAATATACCGCGTGGAAATTTAAACTGGAGGTGGCAGTAGTTTTTTTTTTACGAGGTCGAGTTGCGAGCTTGACATCAACCCAGCATGGATGGTACGGGAGTCACCGGATCGACATCAACCCAGCACGGGAGTGGTCTGTCACTGGATTGAACTCGGGAACCTCCATTCTCTAGCCCGGTGCTGATCTGACTGTGCCACCAGCCACCAACCAACCGGAACTGGGGGAGGGGGGTCTGGGGTCAGGGTGAATCTTACTAAGAAAAATTTAAGCCAAATACAAAGTTAAACACTCAACACAGTGTCAACGGCAACGATTTAAAATGGCGGACAGTGTTCTCCTTCTTCTGTTCGTAAGTACAAGTTGTCTGTAAGTTGGACGTTCATAACTTGGGGACTACCTGTCTACTGAGCCCTGATAAAACTGTATCAGGAAGACAGTAGAAAATCTGGTCAACGTTCCTGCAGTGAGATAAACATGAAATAGAAAGAGTGCAAAGAGTTAATCAGATTGATTCTTGGTGTGGCTAGTTTACCACAGTATGATATACCAAGAAAATAATGTGTACACTGCCATGAGTTTAAAAGAGTGAGGTGTAATCTCATTGAACAAATAACATTCTTATGAAACTTGATAAAGACATTTGTAGAATTCATTATGTTCCCCAGCCAGGGTTTCCATAAACAAATATCACCATTCGAAAACAAGAAGTCAGCTGTACAGAGTGCAAAGAAATTTCTCATCAAAGGGAGACAAATCCTCAGAAATCTCCAACAAAGGGTTAGCTGCTGAGCTTCTACAAAGCAGAGATTTATAGATATTTAGACATTTATGAAGTTGAGAAGTATGGGGTTTCTTCAGGAGAGTGTTACTGAGGTAAAAGTTCAGTTACACAATCTCACTGATTGGTGCAGCAGGCACAAAGGATCATATGAACATTTTTTGTTACCTTCATTTATTTTGCTCTAGTATCAATATCAGTGGCTTAAATCTCTCCTTACAACCACAGTCAGCAACCTGACCATTGGCCTTAGCTATTTTCACTCTTCACTGCATTCAAAACCGCACACTATACTCAAATTGTGGCCTAACTATGTTTCGCATGCACACTGGATTCTGAATAATCGAGGTTATATTGGAAAGTCTGGCACATTGCTTGGAAGTTACCTTTCAACTTATAAAGGGTCAACAACTGACACGTCTGTGGGCTTTCTATTTAGACACCAGACCCAGGTGTACTTAAAAGGAATAGGCAAGTTCGAAAGGACTGGAAGTGACTTGGACTCGTTCACATTTAGTGCAATGACTACTGCCACATGATGCAACAGACTTTATTCTTAACCTGTTTTAATAAAGCAGTGTTGATACAATGGCTGGTATAGTTACTTTGTAAGGCAGAGTCATCCACATTGTTATGAACCTGCAATCTTCTTCACAGGGGACAACGCCTTAAAAAGATGGCGTTCATCATTAAGGACTTGCGTCACCCTGAGCATGCCCTCTTCTCATTGCCGCTGTCAGGGAGGTGGCACAGGCGTCTGAAGACACCAATGCAATGTTTCAGAAACAGATTGTTCCCTTCTGCCATCAGCATTCCGAATGGACATTGAACCCATGAACACTATCTCACTACTTTTTCTCCATTTGCCCAATTTAATACAAATTATATATATAAAAAATTATAGTATAGCATATATTTTATGTATGTATATATAATAAATATACTTTGCAATATACTATTGCTGCACAAGTTTCACGACATATGCCATTGATATCAAACCTGATTCTGATTCTTCTCATAAACAGAAACAGCAAGTTTCATTTTCTAATGACATGACTGAATCTGCTGCTTTTTTGATCATATACAGGAGGTTCATTACTGAAGCTATTTTTCTAATTCCACAGGTGGAATGTAATACTGATCTCATTTCAGGATTGCTAATGTAATCCTGTTGTACTGGTGTGGCAACATTCCGCCCACAACCCCTCCCCCACCCCACCATCACAGCCATTGCCTCTGTACACTTGAATTTTTCACATACAAAGTTTGCAAGTTTGTCCTAATCAAGTTTGATACAGCTTCTGATTTCCAATTCTATCAACCTAGAAATGAACAGAATTCTTTTTGCTTTTTTAATTTGCACTGCCACTTTCAGTGATCTGTTTCAATATCACCAAATCTCTCTCATTTTTTTTCCATTTGACATCTATTATCCAAGCAATTTATCACACCCTTCCTAAACCAACACATCATCTCACATTCACATATATCAAAATTCATTTGCCAGTTTCACAACTTTAGGAAATAAAACCGAACTCAATGCTGAATTATTAAGTACCGCCTGTGCCCAATGAAGTGGCCACTGGGCGTATGTTCACAGTCTCCTGCTGCTGTTGCCCCTCCACTTCCAGTTTTGACGTGTTGTGCATTCGGAGATGCTCTTCTGCACACCAGAAGAGCATGGTTATTCAACCACATGCATGGTTGTTTGAATTACTGTCGCCGTCTTGTCAGCTTGAACCAATCTGGCCATTCTCTTCTAAACTCTCTTGTTAACAGGGCGTTTCCCCGCCACATAACCGCCGCTCACTGGATGCTTCTTTATATCTCAGAAAAATATCTGTAAACTCTAGAGACTTCTGTGTGTAAAAAACCCCAGGAGATTAGCAGTTAAAGATACTCAAACCACCCCATCTGGCACCAGCAATCATTCCGCAGTCAAAGTCTCTTGGAACATATTTCTTTCCTATTCTGGTGTTTGGTCTGAACAACAAATGAACCTTTTGACCATATCTGCACACCAAGTTGCTGCCACGTGATTGATTAGATACTTGCATTAAAGAGGGGCAGGGGTTGGCACTGAGTGTATAACTTTCATACCTTAGTCTACACTAAGTATTACTCCAGCAGATATCCAACTTATCAGATTTTCCACCATTCTAACTTTATCTGCAGTTACCATTTTATTTGGAAGCTACATATCTACAAAGGTCTACTTGACTTTAGCAATGTGCTCATTAAAGACAATTTAAATCTTCTTCTGCCATCCCATTTTGCATGTCCATTTCCAGAATTCACTGCAATAGACCAAGAACAATTCCTCTCCTATTTAACCCACTGTTGACATCATTTCCATTACTTTGTTCAGGCCACTATGCATGATACCATTGAGTAGATATCAATGTTGTTAATGTTCTGGGACAGTTTGAGATAGTTCTGAGCACAAGCCTTCATTACTGCAGTCAGGATGCTGCCTGGACCCATTGCTTTGGTGTAACCCATGCTTTCAAGCCTTTCTTAAAGGGAGACGGAGAGAATAAATGCAACAATTTACCCAACACCAAAGAATCTGCTGAGCAACTCAGTGGGTCAACAAACATGAGTGGCGGGAGGCAAGGGTGAGGGAGAATTGTCAATGTTGAATGCAAACCCTATGTCAGGCTGAGAATGGGGAACAGAAATATCACTCTGCCCCCACTCTTGCCCTCCAAGTAGTTTTATATTAGTCTTGGTCCCATTCCCATAACACCCAGTCTCCACCACCCATTTTCATTCTCCTCCCCAAATTGTAAACTCCAGAGACTTCTGTATGTAAAAACCCCAGGAGATTAGCAGTTTCAGATACTTAAACCACCCCATCTGGCACCAACAATCATTCCACAGTCAAAGTCACTTGGAACACATTTCTTTCCCATTCTGATGTTTGGGAAAAAAAACACTCCACTACCTACATGCTTTACCCTACCCACCCCCACCTTAATTCTGCCCCCTGCCCTTTTTATTGGTCTGCCTCCACCTGCACCTGTCTCCCAAATTTACCCCAATTGGCTTGATCTGTCAGCACTCTTCAACCATTCCTGCACCAAAAATCTCGGGGGACCAATATTAATACTTCCCCACTCTTCTCTTCCTTTTGTTGGCCATGTCCCCTCTCAGTCCAGATTCAACAATTCCTCCCTAACAGCCACACCTATTCCACGCGCGCACACACACACACTCACACACGTGCTGCTTGACTGGCTGAGTTCAACAAGTCAGAGAATGCTTGTTACCCCACATTCTAGCACCTGCAGATTATTGTGTCTCTATTATTGTGTCTGCACCTCTGAGTGAACATTACTGCTTTAGTACAACCCTCGACACTTGCACGCCAGGCTTTACAATCAATGATGACGACTATGGGGAGGTTCTTGAAGCCTTTTCATTCTTTCAGTTGTTGAGACTGCAGAGCTATAACCTGCTCCGTCAAAACTGCCTTTGTTTAAATTGTTTAGTGCAACAGACTCATCCTGTTAAATTCAAACACAGACCTATTTCTTGCTGACATTGCAAGGATTCCTCCTCAACCAGGTTGTGAGGGGCAACTGTACAAAGGCTGCAAAAGAGAATTTAGAAAAGTAATTACAGATAGCAGAGATTTGGTTTTAATTCAGTCGGAGCCCCTGGTTATCACAGGCTAGAGAGGTACTTTTGGTCCATCTCTAAACTGTACAGAATTGAGTAACTTGCTTGCTAATTGAGGCTATAATGCAGTTGGGAAGCAAACTGTTGTATGTCCAGAGTCACAAATCAGCTGAAACACGATTTGTTTCCTTGACAGATTTATTCATTTATTGAGATTCAGAGCAGGGTCGGCCCTCCTGGCCCTCTGAGCCTCGCCACCCAGCAACCCCTGATGTCAACAAAGCAGACAGTTTCCTTTTAAAAGCACAATCTAGTAATTTCAGGGCCCATACAGAAGAACAAACCTTTTCAACTCTAGGTATAATTCATGGTTTGCATTCCCCAGAAGCAGTTGTATGATTAGAACATGTCTTCACATTGATGGCCCAAGCCCTCCAAATACCAGAGAAGACTGACTGTAACTGGAAAGCTATAGAATAAAAGGCTGCATGGTTGAGATGCAGAAGGATGGTAGGAGATGGTACATGAAAACCAGCCAATGATAAAGTTATACTCGGGACCTTACACTTAACACTGCAGATATAATCTTTGTTCTTCTACATTATAGTCCAAACCTTCAAACCCCCTGCAGGATACCTGTTGATTCCTACCTGACATCTGATGTGCTTTTATCAAGGGCCGAGCAAATATCTGTATATCTGGTCAATAATTCTACCCTTATAGACCTCAGGGTAATATAGGCAAGTTGCTCCTTAAGGCTGATTTATACTTGTGCGTCGCATCTATGCCATAGGGACCGCGTACCCTACGCCGTAGGGTGAAATGCACCTCCCCAGAAAAGTAACTCACTCGTCATGGCGATGCAGACCGCATCAACTGTGATTGGTCTGCCTGGCAGCAACGCATTTCCTCCTATGCATTTCTGGTTGCTTCCTCTCCGTCGTGTCTGTACACCGATGCGAAATAGATGAGCCAAATTGTCAAATCTACCTGCCGACATGCGAAAATGTTTGAAATGCATTTCCATATCCATGTCTCTCATGAAGGAACTCAACACAGTGGCATAGAAACCCCACCGCCAACTAGCGTTTTGGCGCACACTGACGCATTTTTCATTGATGCAGTTTCATTGCCAGCTGCATCATTTCCATGTCAGTTTTTGTAGCCTTCCATGGAGGTCAAAGCATCATGAACTAAATCCATTAATACTTGTGAGACTGCAGAAGATGCAAATTAATCATAAATTTGTATTTTTGTCTGCTTTGCCCACCTCAGTGCCATTTTTCTAGCTCATATACTTTGATTCCCTAATGTCCATCAGCTTATCAATTTTCTCAGCCAGTCAAACAGCATCTTTCCATGCATTCTGCTAGAGTTTCCCAGAATTTGTTTTTGATTCATATCCCAGCATGTGCAGTTGTATTTGTTTTCTATCTGTCAATCTTTGTTTTTAATGAACACGGCCAGCAGAGTCAGGTTCCAAAAGTACATCAGCCTCTGAAGACATTTATGGACAGTAGGTGCAGGAGTAGGCCATTTAGCCCTTCAAGCCAGCACTGCCATTCAATGTGATCATGGCTGATCATCCACAATCAGTACCCCGTTCCTGCCCTCTCCCCATATCCCTTGACTCCGCTATGTTTTAAGAGCACTATCTAACTCTTTCTTGAAAGTATCCAGAGAATTGGTCTCCACTGCCTTCTGAGACACAGCATTCCACAGATCCACAACTCTCTGGGTGAAAAGGTTTTTCCTGAACTCCATTCTAAATGGCCTATTCCTTATTCTTAAACTGTGGCCTCTGGTTCTGGACTTCCCCAACATCGGGAACATGTTTCCTGCCTCTAGCATGTCCAATCCCTTAATAATCTTATATGTTTCAATCAGATACCCTCTCATCCTTCTAAATTCCAGTGCATACAAGCCCAGTTTCTCCAATACTTCAACATATGACAGTCCCGCCATCCCCCCAATTAACCTCCTGAACCTACGTTGCACTCCCTCAATAGCAAGAATGTCCTTCCTCAAATTTGGAGACCAAAACTGAACACAATAACTACCTCCCCTGGTCCAAATTGTCTCCCTCATAATTTCACGCACTGACGTGACACCCCGCCCCAGTTCCTAGATTCAACCAGAGGAAATATGATTCCTGTTTCTAATCTGTCTCTCCCTTTAAAAATTGTGGACATTTCAATGAGACTTTCGCTCATTTTCATAAAATTCAGAATCAGGTTTATTATCTCTGACATGTCATGAAACTTATTTTGTGGCAGCAGTACAGTGCCAGACATAAAAAATAAAAGTTACGATAAAACTGAATAAATAAAGTGTCAAGGAGAAGAACTCCAGAGAAAACAGACCCAATGAACTCTCCCTCGAACAGCAAATCCACTAACCTTGTAATGAGTCTTCAAGGCACTATGGCAAGTACATCTTTTCCTGAGGAAAGGAGACCAAAACTGCACACATGTACCAGCTGCCATCTCAGCAAAGTCTGATACAAATGTAGTATTATTTCTTTATTCACATATTCAAATCCTCGCTGAATGTTTGCTGAAGTCCAGGCCATTTTATCTAAGTCCAGCCCTAACACAAATTATCAACACTTCAGTCTGGAAATTTTGATTCAAGTGTATTTTTAAATATTACATTGGCCAAAGAAGTGACCAGAAGGATTTGAAATATCTGAGGGACTGAATTATTATAGTGTATTTGGTCTCCTACAGTTTTCTGTGTTATCTTTTTCGTTGCCATTTTCCGGGTGGGCGACATGTTAGTTTGTGTGCGAGGGAGGGGTTGGGGGCTTGAAGCCTGATGTCCTTTTTTAAAAAAAAATATTTATTTGTTAATTTTTTAGAAAATTACAAAGAATAAGTGTAATGAAAAGTAAAGAAAAATAACATTGATCCTCCCCCCTCCCCTTAACCGAAAGAAAGAAAGAAAGAAAGAAAGAAAGAAAGAAAGAAAGAAAGAAAGAAAGAAAGAAAGAAAGAAAGAAAGAAAGAAAGAAAGAAAGAAAGAAAGAAAGAAAGAAAGAAAGAAAGAAAGAAAGAAAGAAAGAAAGAAAGAAAGAAAGAAAGAAAGAAAGAAAGAAAGAAAGAAAGAAAGAAAGAAAGAAAGAAAGAAAGAAATAGATAGATAGATAGATAGATAGATAGATAGATAGATAGATAGATAGATAGATAAATAAATAAATAAAGATTGCCTGGTTATCGGAGGATCCCCACATGCTCCATGGAGTTCAAAATAATTTTAATATTTATTTTTACTTTCCCCAATTACTTTATAATTTTATCTTCAAAGGACCTATATATTTAATCCCATCTTTTGTATATATGGGAGTCAAATTTTCAAAAATATATCATATTCATTTCTTAGATTATATGTAATTTTTTCAAGTGGAATACAACTATATATTTCATTATTCCAATGATCTATAGTTAAATATAAATCAGATTTCCAAGTAACTGCGATAACTTTTTTAGGTACTGCCAATGCAATTTTTATAAATTTTTTCTGATACTTATTCAATTTAAGTTTCAGTATTGTCCCTTCAATATCTCCTAATAAAAATAACATTGGACGATGTGGGAGTTTTACTCCAGTAATTTGTTCCAATAAAAGTCTTAAATTTATCGAAACTGGTTGAATTTTAA
Source organism: Hypanus sabinus (assembly GCF_030144855.1). Classification (NCBI taxonomy): domain Eukaryota; kingdom Metazoa; phylum Chordata; class Chondrichthyes; order Myliobatiformes; family Dasyatidae; genus Hypanus; species Hypanus sabinus. Next base: position 25,964,099 of record NC_082715.1, read on the forward strand.
AAGAAGATCAAGCAGAATGTAAAAAAAGTACCAATTTCTTGATTACATCAAAAACATTGGTCAGACATATTTGAATTTAATCTATTTATTTTCTGTGGTGTTATATATAATTGATGTAAAAATTATATTGTATTAATCTAAGTCAAACATTTATTGTATTTCTCATACTATCAGAACATAATCTTGACCAACTTCTTCCATCAATTTTAACATTCAAATCAGATTCCCATTTTTGTCTTGATTTATGAATTCCAGATTCAATTGTCTGTTCTTGAATCAAATTGTACATTCAAGATGTAATTTTTTTAATTTTTCCTTTTTGAATTAACATTTCTATTTCACTAGGTTTTGGCATCAACATTGTTTGACCCAGCTTTTCTCGTAAATAAGCCTTTAATTGAAAATAACAGAAAAGAGTGTTGTTTGATATTTTATATTTATTTTTTTAATTGATCAAACAACATCAATATACCTCCTTCAAAACAATCACCTATATATTTAATCCCCTTTTGGAACCAATTATGTAAAAGATTATTATCCATTGTAAAAGTAATAAGCCTATTTTGAATTAAAGTTCTTTTTGCTAATAAAAATTTCTTTATCTCATCATCCATATTTACCTTATTCCATAAATCAATGAAATTTCTTAATATAGGAGATTCTTTTTTTCCCCTTATCCATTTGGATTCCCATTTATATATAAAATCTTCTGGTATGTTTTCTCCTATCTTATTTAATTCTATTCTAATCCATGCCGGTTTTTTTCCATCAAAAAAAGATGCAATAAATCTAAGTTAATTTGCTTTATAATTCTTAAAATTTGGAAGTTGTAACCTTCCTAAATCAAATTTACACATCAATTTTCCCAATGATATTCTTGACATCTTTCCTTTCCAAAGAAATTTCCTTACATATTTATTCAGTTCTTGAAAAAACTTCTGAGGTAATTGTATTGGTAATGTTTGGAATAAATATTGCAATCTAGGAAATGTAATCATTTTTACAGCATTAACTCTACCTATTAATGTTATTGGTAACATCATCCATTTATCAAGATCCTCTTTTTTTTAATAATGACAAATAATTTTGTTTATGTAAATTTTTTACATCATTATCAACTCTAATACCTAAATATTTTATCCCATTTATTGACCATCGAAATTGAGTTACTAATCGACATAGATTATAATTTGCTTTGGTAAGAGGTAAAATTTCACTTTTATCCCAATTTACTTTATACCCTGATACTTTCCCATATTCTTCCAATCTAAAAGATAATCTTTGCAAAGATTGCAATGGGTTAGATAAATCAAAACATCATCAGCAAATAAATTAATCTTATATTCTTCTTGATTAACTCTAAAGCCCCCAATGTCTGAATCTGTTCTAATTAATTCAGCTAATGGTTCTATTGCCAATATAAATAAAGCAGGTGATAATGGGCAGCCTTGTCCAGTTAACCTCGTTAAGCAAAATGGTGTTGAAATCTGACCATTTGTAACTACTTTAGCTTGATTAGTATTTAAAGTTTTAATCCAGTGTATAAAAGATTTTCTAATTCATATTTTTCCAATACCTTAAATAAAATATCCCATTCCAATCTATCAAATGCTTTTTCTGCACACACTCATTTCCTCTCTTTTTTGTGCCAAATGAATTACACTAAGTAACTGGGTTATATTATCCATTGATTGTCTGTTTTTAATAAAACCTGTTTGATCCATATAGACAATAGACAATAGAAGTAGACCATTCGGCCCCTCGAGTCTGCACCGCCATTCTGAGATCACGGCTGATCATTCACTATCAATACCCAGTCCCTGCCTTGTCCCCATATCCCTTGATTCCCCTATCCATCAGATATCTATCTAGCTCCTTCTTGAAAGCATCCAGAGAATTGGCCTCCACCGTCTTCTGAGGCAGTGCATTCCACACCTCTACAACTCTCTGGGAGAAGAAGTTTTTCCTCAACTCTGTTTTAAATAACTGACCTCTTATTCTCAATCCATGCCCTCTGGTACTGGACTCTCCCAACATCTGGAACATATTTCCTGCCTCAATCCTATCAAATCCTTTAATTATCTTAAACGTTTCAATCAGATCCCCTCTCAATCTCCTCAATTCCAGCGTGTACAAGCCCAATCTCTCCAATCTCTCTGCGTAAGACAGCCCTGCCATCCCAGGAATCAACCTAGTGAATCTACGCTGCACTTCCTCAATTGCCAGAATGTCCTTCCTTAAACCTGGAGACCAAAACTATACACAATATTCCAGGTGTGGTCTCACCAGTGCCCTGTACAAATGCAAAAGAACATCTTTGCTCTTATATTCAATTCCCCTTGTAACAAAGGCCAACATTCCATTTGCCCTCTTCACTGCCTGTAGCACTTGCTCATTCACCTTCATTGACTGGTGAACTAGGACTCCTAGGTCTCCTTGCATTTCTCCCTTACCTAACTCTACACCGTTCAGACAATACTCTGCCCTCTTGTTCCTGCTTCCAAAGTGGATAACTTCACATTTATTCACATTGAATGACACCTGCCAAGTATCTGCCCACTCACCCAGCCTATCCAAGTCTCCCTGTATTCTCCTAACGTCCTCTTCGCATGTCACACTGCCACCCAGTTTAGTATCGTCAGCAAACTTGCTGATATAGTTTTCAATGCCCTCATCTAAATCATTGACATAAACCGTAAAGAGCTGTGGTCCCAATACAGAGCCCTGTGGTACCCCACTAGTCACCTCCAGACAGTCCGAGAAACACCCATTCACTGCTATCCTTTGCTTTCTATCTGCCAACCAGTTTTCTATCCATGTTGAAACCCTGCCCCCAATGCCATGAGCTCTGATTTTACTCACCAATCTCCTATGTGGCACCTTATCGAATGCCTTCTGAAAATCTAGGTATACAACATCCACTGGCCTACCCTCGTCTAACATCCTTGTTACACCCTCAAAAAACTCCAACAGATTAGTCAAGCATGATTTGCCCTTGGTAAATCCACGCTGGCTCGGCCTAATCCTATTTCTGCCATCTAGATGTGCCACTATTTCGTCCTTAATAATGGACTCAAGCATCTTCCCCACGACTGACGTTAGGCTAACAGGGCGATAGTTCTCCGTTTTCTCCTTCCCTCCCTTCTTGAAAAGTGGGATAACATTAGCCACTCTCCAACCTTCAGGAACTGATCCTGAATCTAAGGAACATTGGAAAATGATTACCAATGCATCCGCAATTTCCTGAGCCACCTCTTTTAGAATCCTCGGATGCTGACCATCTGGTCCCGGGGATTTAGTAGCCTTCAGTCCTACCAGTCTACTCATCACAGTTTCTTTCCTAATGTCAATCTGTCTCAATTCCTCTGATATCTTATGACCCTGGCCCATCCATACATCTGGGAGATTGCTTGTGTCCTCCCTGGTGAAGACAGATCTAAAGTACGCATTAAATTCTGTTGCCATTTCCCTGTTTCCCATAACAATTTCTCCCAATTCATTCTTCAAGGGGCCAACATTGTTCTTAACTATCGTCTTTCTCTTCACATAGCTAAAAAAGCTTTTGCTATCCCCTTTTATATTCCTGGCTAGACTGAGCTCATACCTGATTTTTTCTCTCCATATTGCTTTTTTGGTTAAGATCTGCTGCTCCTTAAAACTTTCCCAATCATCTGTATTCCCACTCATCTTAGCCCTGTCATACTTCTTTTTCTTTAATGCTATACAATCTCTGACTTCCTTTGTCAACCACTGTGGCCCCTTCCCCCTCTTTGAATCCTTCCTTCTCATTGGAATGAACTGCTTTTGCAACTGTGTTGACCCTGACTTCCCACATATTGCATACGGAGCACACCACTGCTCTGACTGTCTCCCCCATACCTTAACTGAATTAATAGAATAAGTCTAAAAAGCACCTAGCGACCTTACCTTCTTCCCCTCAGCGAGCAATCACACAGGCTTACCGAAGTCCCCTTACGCCGAAGCCCACTTAGCCAAAGCCCAGTACTCTGCTTCCACGGACTCATAATATGTATTATTATATGTATATATAATATATATAGGTAATATATGTATTAATATGCACTCATTAATATGTATTAATTTTGGTAAATATTTAGATATTCTATTAGATAAAATTTTTGCTATTATTTTATAATTTGTATTCAACAAACAGATAGAGATCCTTTAAAACCAACATCATATAGACCTATCTTTTTTTGGCAATACAGTTATGATCGCAGTTAAAAAAGATTGTGGGAGTTTATGCATTCTTTCCACTTGATATATTAATTCCATAAAAGGAATTAATAAATCTTTAATTTTTTTATAAAATTCAGGAGGAAAACCATCTTCTCCTGGGGATTTATTACTCTGAAGTGATCCAAAAGCTTCTTCAAACTCTTTTAATGTAAAGGGCATATCTAATCCTTTCTGTCCTTCCAAATTTAATTTTGGAAGGGTTTTGGAAGGGTTTGGAAGGGTTTTGGAAGGGTTAGAGGGTATCCCTCTAAACATTTCCTATCAGTGTACCTATCCGTATCCCTCTAAACCTTTCCTATCCGTGTACCTGTCCATATCCCTCTAAACCTTCCCTATACGTGTACCTGTCCATATCCCTCTAAACCTTCCCTATCCGTGTACCTGTCATTATCCCTCTGAACCTTTCCTATCTATGTACCTGTGCATATTCCTCTAAACTTTTCCTATCCGTGTACCTGTCCGCATCCCACTAAACCTTTCCTATACATCTACCGGTCCGTATCCCTCTAAACATTTCCATATCTCAGCAATCTTATTTTGTGATTCTGATTGATATAGTTCAGTATAAATTTTTTTTAAAGTTTCATTAATTTCTAAAGGTTTATAAGTAACCTTATTTACACTTGTTCTAATTGCATTTATTGTTTTAGAAGCCTGTTCTGTTTTCAACTGCCAAGCAAGAATCTTATGTGATCTTTCACCTAATTCATAATATTTCTGTTTAGTTCTCATAATTACTTTTTCTGTACGATATGTCTGGAGTGTATTATATTGTAATTTTTTATTAACAAGTTGTCCTCGTTTTTCTTCTGTCATATCTTTGAGATTCTTTTTCTAACTTTATGATATCTTTTTCCAATTGATCTATTTCTGCCATGTATTCCTTAATTTTAGATGTATAACTTATAATCTGACCCTTTAAATATGCTTTCATTGCTTCCCATAATACAATTTTATCTTCAACTGAATGTAAATTTGTATCCAAAAAAAATTGAATCTGTTTTTTCATAAAATCACAAAAATCTTGACGTTTTAATAAAATTGAATTAAATCTCCATCTATAGATCGATTCCTCCTTATCCATCATTATCACTGTCATTATCAAGGGGGAATGATCTGACAGTATTCTTGCTTTATGTTCCACACTTTTCACTCTATCCTGAATATCTTTTGATAATAAAAATCAATTCTTGAGTAAGTTTTATGTCTATTTGAATAAAATGAATAATCTCTTTCTCTTGGATTAATTTTTCTCCATATATCAATCAGGTTTAAATCTTTCATTAATGATAGTTAGTTTTATTACTTTTGATTTTGTAGCAACTTTAGTTGACCTATCCAAAACTGGATCTAAACAAAAATTAAAATCTCCACCTATTAATATTTTATCATGTGCATCAGCCAAATTCAAAAAAACTTCTTGTATAAATTTTGCATCATTTTCATTTGGTGCATAAATGTTCATAAAAATCCATAATTCTGAAAAAAATTGACAATGTATAATCACATATCTCCCCACAGAATTAATTACTACATTCTGTATTTTAATTGGTAGTTTCATTAACCAAAATTGCAACTCCTCTCGATTTTGAATTAAATGAAGCTGCAATGACATTTCCAACCCAATCCCTCTTTAATTTCTTATGTTCTGTTTCTGTTAAATGTGTTTCTTGTAAAAAAAAAGCTATATCTCCTTTCATTTTCTTAAAATATGTTGAAACTCTTTTTCTTTTCACAGGTCCATTAAGTCCATTAACATTAAAACTTTAAAAAATTAAGTAAATTAATCATTCATAATACCTTGAGAACTCTCTGAAATTCTCCATGTTGCTATGAGTCTCTCCCCAACCATCCAGGCAAAAAAGAAGAAAAATAGAAAAAAGGTAACTAATATACAAGGGAAAAAAAACAAAATACCCCCCCCACTAATGTTGTGAATAAAAAGAACACAACATTACCCCCCCCCATTTTACGGGTCATGGCAATCGCCATGATTGTACACGTGAAACTCGCAGCCATCGATCAGGAGCTCCTCCAGCTCCCCCGCGATAAAAAAAGAAAGAAAATATATTAGAGAAGAAAAAAAATAATTAATATCTCTACTCCCAATTAATACTCCTCAACTATTCTTGTTTTCCTTATAATTGTCCATCAAATCCAACCTTATTTCAGTCTTCATCATTAGTCCACTTCATTCCTATAATTCTTTAGTCCTCTTCGTGGACATCAAATAATTCTTGTACAAATTTCTCCGCTTTCTGGTAATCAACGAAAGATCTTCTTTCTTCGTTATCCAGGAAAATTATCAATTTTGCTGGGTAGCTCAATAAAAATTTAAAGCCCTTTTCCCATAAATATTTTTTCACTGGATTAAATTCCTTCTGCCTCTTCAGAAGATCATAACATGTCTGGATTAAAAAAAACTCTTTTCCCTTCTATTATCAATGGCCCATTTCTCTTTTTAACACCTTGAGTAGCTGCCTTCAAGATAATTTCTTTATCTTGATACCTTAAGCATTTTATCAAAATTGATCTTGGATTTTGATCTTGTTGAGGTCTTGGTCTTAAAGCTCTGTGTGCTCTTTCAATTTCAATTACTTGGCTTCCTTCTTTCACTTCAAAAATTTTCGGAATCCATTCTTGAAAGAATTTTTATCGGATTTTCTCCCTCTGTACCTTCCACAAGACCAACAATTTTAATATTATTTCGTCTACTAGAGTTTTCAAGCGCATCTATTTTTTCCAGCATCCGTTTTCTTTTTATTGTCCAGGCAAGATTATTGTCTTCTATCTTATCTATTCTTTCAGTGTTTTCTTCCACTTTTACTTCCATCTCTTTAACTTTATTATCCATCTTCTTTTGTTTTTCCACCACATTATCGAGTGTATTCTGCATCCTTCTTATATCTGTTCTTATAGCTTTTAATTCATTCATCATATATATCAAGACATCTCTTATTTCTTCTTTAATCTCTTTCTTCTTTTCCTTTTCTTCATCCTCTGTATTTCCCAAAGAGTCTGATTCCACCTCCAATTCACTTCCAGCCGTAGTTGGGAATTGTATTTTTGTTAATATCTGTTCATGCATACTTGTTTCTTCGCGCATGCGTTGTTCTTGCCGTTTCTTCTTAGAGACTGCCGACATTGCTGTAACTTCCTGTCCCGCATCATCAGAAGTGCCGTGCACTTCGCCGGGAGGAAATCCAACTTGAGTCCGAGGCTTCGCCGATACGGTTAGGCCTTCTTCCCCGCCGATTTGCACAGTCTTCGAAATAGTAGCTTTCTTCTGTTTCGGTTTAGAAGCCTTATCCAAAAATAATCCTGAGTTACTTATAAATAGTTTCTAGTAGGTATTTATTAATTCTTCTTCATTTAAACCCTATTTCATTACTTTTTACGAGGGAGCTGGATTCCCAATGTCTCGACCCTACGTCATCATGTGACGTCCCCCCCAAGCCTGATGTTCTTGTTGGTGTTTTTCTATGCGGGTGACCTGTTAAGATTTTCTTTGTACGTTACGGGGGTTGGGGGTTTGATGTTATTGTTGCTGTTTACAATTGTGTGAGCGGAGGTTGGGGGTTAAGGGTTTGATGTTCTAGGTGATCTGTTGGTTTTTGTATGAGGAAGGGCTCAGGGGTTTTGGGACTGAGTTTTGTTTGCTTTTCATGCAGCGGAGGTGGGGGGGTGAGGGTGTTGATATCTTTTCTTTCAACAACTTCTATGGGTTTTTTTGTATTACATGGCTATTTGGAGAAGACAAATCTCAGTTTGTCTGGTATGGAGGGGCTACTGCATAAGACCGAAAGAAACTGTAGAAGGTTGTAAATCTAGTCAGCTCCATCTTGGGCACTAGCCTACACTAGCCAGGACATCTTTAGGGAACGGTGTCTCAGAAAGGCAGCGTCCATTATTAGAGACCTCCAGCCCCTAGGGCATGCCCTTTTCTCACTGTTACTGTCAGGTAGGAGATACAGAAGCCAGAAGGCACACACTCAACGATTCAGGAGCAGCTTCTTCCCCTCTGCCATCCAATTCCTAAATGGACATTGAAGCTTTGGACACTATCTCACTTTTTTTTTAATACAGTATTTCTGTTTTTGCACATTTTTAATAATCTATTCAATATACATAATTTACTTGTTAATTTATGGTTTATTTTTCTCTCTGGTCAATACCCGACTAGGTGCACGAGGAATAAAGGGGAAGACCGGAGAATAAAAACCTGTAGAAGATGTGGTGTGGCGAATGAGACACTAGCACACATATCTGGAAGGTGTGGAGCGGTTAAGAGGAGTCGGATAAAGAGGCATAATAAGGTGATGGACAAGTTGAAAGAAAAAGTTTGCAGGAGCAGATGGAAGGCTTTTGTGGAACCTCATATTCGGACAGAAGACGGATCATTATGGAAGCCAGACCTGATCTTTGTGAAGGGAGAAAGGGCGGCAGTAGTGGATGTTAGTATCCGGTATGAGGATAACCACAACGCTCTAGAAAGAGGACTCTCTCTCTCTCTGCTAGATTATGTATTGCATTGAACTGCTGTTGCTAAATTTCACGTCACGTGCCGGTGATAATAAACCTGATTCTGATCTGATTCAGTTGTATTCTGTGTACATTCGACAATAAAATGCTAAGATCCTACAGAAATGTTAATAGTGCAAGAAACATCTCAACCCTGCCTATAAAAAGACAAGTTATTTCCCATCTAAGTGCCTTGCATTGGGTAATACTAGTTACATCAGCGAGATAAAATTACTTATTTTTATAACACATAATGTCCTACTGCTATGCTGTGGGGTATTTTTATTTTAGCACTTTTCTGCAAACACAGCATGTCCTTCATAGATTATTATTTTGGCTTCATATATGGAACACTTGAGAGTGCTGAGCAGGATCAAGTTTCTGAAGGACAGTAGTCTGGTTTGGGGTCTTTTGCAAGGAGGTTTGAAGAACAAGGGAAAATGCTCAGAGGAAATAAGAAGTGTTTAGTGCAGACAAACGGTTCAAAGGTGGAAGCGCCGATATGCCTGAGTTAACCACGGAGAATGTGAGTTCAGCACGGGTAAAGCAGCACCCATGACTACTCCAGAAATGAGCTCCAACGTTTATATACACATTGTACTGGGTTAACTGTAATGGGTATTTTATTTTTCTTTCTTTTTCTGTAACTGCTTGTTAAAGTTGAATACTTGGCAATTACTTTGTAATTTTATGCCAGAGTACGATCTTCTATTTTCCTAACAAACGATAACTTTGCATGGGGCAGCATTTACTCAGCATTCACTACAATCAATTGGAACATCACAACTTTCCCGTTTGGTTGAACCCAAACCATACCGATCCTAGATGCGTGTTGTTTATGGAAAGTGGCCTTCTCACTGCTGACTCATGTGGCTGTTCGTAGAGTTAGCTACGAGCCAAGTTTGGATACGAGCCCGGTGAGAGGGTTACATTTGTCAGGGCTAGTCCAGCATCGATTGCTGCAAGAACTGATTAAGCAGTTTATTTGTGTGCTTAAGTCAGTGCATCGTGAAAAGTAAGGTACTTTATTATTGATGACACAGACATTGTCAGGTGCGATATGACTAGCAGTGACTGAAGTCACGCTGCCCGATAGAACAGGAGTACCTCATGGCCAACTCATATCTCTGGAGTTGGCGAGAATGCAGCTGAAGGTGAAAATTTTAAAGGCAGGTTTTCTGTGGAATGAGGGGAAGACTTTGTATAATGTGATAAGTTTAATAAGTCATCCAGCTGTTGATTTAAGTTCTGAGCTGGTTTCAACAATTAAATTACTGGCTGATACATTTATCTGCGGAGAGCCAAATTTATCATACACTAAGAACATTCTCTGGAGTTAAGCCCACACTAGATGAGGAAGAAGCATGAGGCCTGGGCTGAGCAGTCATCTCAGTTACTGGATTTATGGCAGTGCTCAGATAATATGAACAAAAAAGAAATCAGTAGAGTTTAAATGGCCCCGTGGCTGAAATTGTGAGATTCCTAAAGGCAGAAAATCCATTAGCCACGTCAGCTAATTACCTGCAAGTTCTGGAAGATGCTTTTGGCACTACTGAAAGTTCAGCCGATCTTATGATGAAGTTTAGGCACAGGAAGAAGGAGAGAAGCTGTCTACTTACCTTTTCAGGTTGGAGAAACTGATGCACTGTTGTGCCACAAAGGGAGCATTCCACTGCTGGAGAGAAACTGCTTGAGGATGGAGCAAGTTGTGAAGGGCTTGCTGTGATTGCTCTATGTATTCCAATGACCTACAAAAAGACCCTACTCCATCTTTTACCAAGTTACTTGAAGAAGAGAGGAGGAAAACTTGATTGAGAAGCCGAACGTCTCTGAAAGCCAATTTTTGTCTCCAGTGGTAGGCTCTATTGCTAAAGTGGATGCCACAAAGATGGAGCATTTGAGGAATGAGATGAATACCCTTCGAGCTGTGCTGACTCAATGGATGCCTGCTAATGTTTCAGCTAAACATGACACATCCATTAGGAAACCCAACCCACCTGGAGGACTCACAAATAGGAATGCTGCTGAAAAAGGTATTTTGACCAGAGAGGCAACTGGTATTTTCTGTTACAACTGTGGAGAAGATGGTCACTTCAAGCAAGACTGTGAGGGACAGGATAATCTTTGAAAAGTAAGTCAACAGTCAAACAAACACAAAAGAAAAGCAGCAAAATTACAGCGATAACCCAGTAAAGGAACAGCCTGGCATCTTGGAGAGGACACATTCAAATCAGTTTATCGAGGGAAATACTAAGTGCAAAACACTATTCCTGAAGTTTTAGTGGGATCAAGCTCTGATGTATCTGCACAGATTGAAACTATTTATGCTAGAGCCATACTTGACACAGATTCTCAAAATATTTTACTTTATAGGTCACTGTACAACTGGTATTTAATGCCTTTACCATTGACGCCACTCAGTGCTCCAGAGATTTGGGAGCTTAGTACTGATGAGCACCCACACGATGGTTACTTGTCATTGAAACCGGAGCTTTCAGAAGCAAATGTTGGGAGTAACTGATTTGGTCTGTCTGGATCTGGTTGAAAAAGATAAGGCTTCCCTTCTTATGGGAACAAACATTCCCACGGTGAGGAGGTTCATGCAAACAGGCAAGAGGAGAAATAGAGAGAATTTTTTTGAAAGCCTTGTCCATTCACCCAGCATTCAGAGCTTCCTTTGAGAAGGTGCAAGTTTCTCCCCAGCAGAATGATAAGTATAGACAAGGAACTGTGGGGTACAGCCAGTCTACACCTGTCACGCTGTGTCCCGGAGGAATAGCCAGAGTGACAGCGAGGACAAAGGACCCCCCTCCAAGAGAGGTCTCACCAGTTAGACCAGCAGAGGCTGACGATATTCGGTAACACCTGCTCAAACTGGATTAAGCTGAGTTCAGTCAGGTGGCAGGTGAGGGGGTGGGGCTGAGTCACCTAAAGGTAGGAGTGGTAGACAGGGGAAGCAAGAACCGTCACAAGCAGTACCTAAGACTGAAGAAACTGAAGATGAGAGAAGGTTTCACTATTCTTGGTTGGTGCAGCTGTAACAAAACCCAATTTCCCCTCGGGATCAATAAAGTATGTCTGTCTGTCTGTCTCAGAGCCAGGAAACCCCCAGATAGGCTGGAATATTCCTGAACTCACAAAATTCATTTGAATACTGTGGTATTAATAGTGGTTTGCTAAGTTCCAAAGGCTTACAAAGCCAAGAGGGCGTGATTATTTTTGGTTAAGATTTCTTCTGCTATGCTGAGAGATTTTTTTTTTCATTTTAGCAGTTTTCTGTAAACCGCGTGTCCTTTTATTAAGCTTCATACACTATTGTTTAGCCTTCTGCTAACGGAGCATTTGCCATAGAACATTTGAGAGGGCCGGGCGGGATTAGAATTCTGAAGGAGAGTAGTCCCGTTTGGGATTTGTGAGGAGGTGCGGAGAAGAGCACAAGAGAAGACGCTCAGAGGATCCCGCCCGAAGGGGAGGCCCTATTGTAAGAAGCGCTTTGTGCAGACAAGTCATTCAAAGGAGCAAGTGCCAGTACTCCTGAGTTAGCCAGTTTGTTCAAAATGGTCTTAGAGGGAAGTTCGAACTGTAACTGGTGTCTTTCACACAGAACATGGGTTCAGTGCGTGAGTAAAGCGATACCCGACTCCTCCAGAAATGATCTCCCAATGTTTATGTGTATGTTGGCATAAAGATATGAGGTTCAACAACAGGGCAAAGTATGGTAACACTATACAACAATTAAAGTATCCTTTGTACTTTTCACTTCAATAACATTCATTGTTCAGTCCTCTAGAGGTACTGTCTTTTTGTATAAATATCACTTTCTGTCTGTAAGGAAGTACATATGAATTTTGCTTTGAAGCATATGATGGAAAGACAGCTATCTCCAACATCTGTTTATTTGCCCTTGAAATGGCAATATCTGAGAGTCTCAAGGTGTGTTAATATTGGTGGAAGGAGTCTACCCCTCCTACACATCTTCAATGGCTACGTGATATTATGTCGTATTTAAATTTAGAGAAGATCCGCTGCTCAGTCTTAAATTCGAAACAATCTTTTTATGATATTTGGGGACCTTTCCTAAATTACTTTACCAATTTATAAAGTTTAACAGTGCACAGACTTTTATGTATATTTTTATCTTCTCTTCTTAAGTGAATGTTTTTTTTCTAATTATCCATTGTCATCCATCAACTTCTTTCTTTGGTAGTTGGCAGGGGGTTGATTTTTTAATATAAAAAGAATTTCTTTTATGATGTATGACCTATCTTTAAATTTTTGATTACAGAGTGGTATTCCTTTATGTGTTATGCTATAACATTTTGATCAATTTTATTACAATATATGAATGTACACAAGTTATGTTGAGATGTATCTATGTGTTGCACTCTGTAAATCCTTTTTTTCTTCTGAATAAAAATATTGTAAAAGAAAGAATATTGGTAAATTTTGAAGGAAGTATTATGTTTATCACTGATCATTATTAAGATATGGTTATGCCAAAAGTTTACTCTTGTTTTCACAGTATAGTTGAAGAGTGTTGCACGCGTGAATTACTCTGGTTCACACCTACTGCGAAAATAATTGATGGGCTAAGTATATTCAGGCACACGGTGATTCTGTATTGAATGCAATACGTATTTTACTTTCTGCGGTTTCACAAGTAAGAGCTCATTAAAATCTGATGGACACTTCCATCTCAGTTGATTTTTGGGAAGGTGGTTAACCACTGCTTTGTATGCAGTGAGTTAACCTCACTTAATCTTTGCATCAATACAATGTTTACCTTGCATAATTACCACTCATTCTCAAATAGGAAAAATAATCATTAGCCTAAGTTACAAAGTGTCCATTTTTATCTTAAATTGAACAATGAAAATTCAAAATATTGTTTACGTAGTGAGCAATTCATGCAATACATTACATTTGAATATTACTCTCATTATTGTGAAAGAGAAAGAAACAATCTCATATTATATACAAAAGTCTAACAAACTCATCACTGACCGAATTGTGAAATCGCCTTGAAGTTCATGGTCAAGAAAGTAAAGGCAACATAATAAAGTGAGACCATAAAACACAGGAGCAGAATTAGACCATTCAGCTCCATTGAGTCTGCTCCGCCATTTGATCATAGCCGATTTATCTTCCTCTCAACCTCATTCTCCTGCCTTCTTCCCATAACCTTTGATGCCCTTAGTAATTAGGAACTTGTTAACCTCCACTTAAATACACCTGAAGATCTGACCTCCAAAGTGAGGTACAAAAGAGGTCTGAAGTATTCTGAGAAGTACAGAACTTTAGGAAGGGATACATAGACATTAGACAGCAAAAGCTTCGTAAATGATAGTGAAACTGTAATGAGTGGTGTGCAAAATGCCAGAATATGAAGAATACCATAAACTATCAAGTGCCTGAACTGGTAAAAATGATGAGGAGAAACTGGAATGAATTTTAAATTTTTGTACTGAGACACTTTCAAGTGAACATACTAACTACATGGTAGGGACAATGAAAAATTTAAAGCAAAACTGGATACTGGCAGTGGTGTTTTGAATGAGTACTTATCTAAGGTGAAGCAGGCATTGAGATAGTTGAGACTTAAGATTCTCAATGTTTTATAATTCTCATGGAAGGCAGAAAATACATGTCCCTTCCAATCATCTATATAAATTTCACATAGTCATTCCTCTCTCAACTCTTGCTTCTGTTGATCATTTGCATATTTGCTTCATCTTAGATTTTGAGGAGGAGATGAGAACTGGAACTACAGTGAACAGAACCCAAGGTCCTGATTTCACAGTTTACCACGGAGTCACTTTATGAAGTGTAATGTAAATAAAGTCATTTTTATTTTCCATCAGTAACTTCTGTCACCTTTATCACAATCTCACCTAGCCCTTTGTTAAACAGATTTCAATATAGAGTTTAGAGGATTAAAATTTTTTGAAATGAGTTTTGTATCCTCTCAAATATCTTGAAAAATGAATGCAAAAACATTCCCAGAGATTAACTGATTAGAATGTTATGATACACTTCACAAGTTTATACTCCATAATCTGTATTCAGCAAACAGAATCATCGCCCTGGGCAAAGATATCAACTCTAAGCTATATTCGTGGTGGAGGTTGAGACTTTAAAGAAGCAATTCAGCAGCTTGGACATGTCATTCTGTAATATGATTGTCTTTGATATTTTAAATTTTTTACTTAAAAGATTAGAAATTCAGTCAAAGATGTCACTTAAAGGAATTTAGGGAATCATGGGGGGAAAATTGGTATTAGCATGAGCTAATAACAGGGAGCAAAATGTCAACAAGACATTCAAATTCCTAATATATTGCCTTCATTTGGTAGAGGCAACCATAAAAGACGAGTACAAACTTCTTAAAATTGAAATTTAGTTCATAAAAGTTTCCATGGAATATAAAACACATTTTATATTATCACAGACCATTTTTGAAAAGATTCACATATCCTTATTGAAACATTTACTATGAAATCGCAAAATTCAGGAATGTTCAAGCCTGATCAAAAATTGAATTCGGGGAGATCATTGAAAGCTCATAAAATTAAAATACTAAATATTTGAAATATTCTGAATTTTATATAATAAATATAATTTTGAATGTGAATAACAGTATTAAAAGTTAAGAATAAATGTGCTAATATTTCACTTTAGTTAATCTTCAATGGAGCTGCTAACAGTGTGACTCTTGATGCTTTGCCGTCAATGTTTAAAATATACAGCATGTTGAGAAAAGGGGCACATTGGGTTTATGAACCAGTGACAATGAGGAAAACACAGCATACATTTGTAACAAGACAATACTTCCAACCATCATAACCAATGTTCCCTCTAAGGTGTGAGCACACGCTCATATTTGCTACTGTGCACAAAAGCTTGTCACTCTCTACCTCGTTGGCAAGTTAAATATATTTCACCAGCATACGCAATCATACTTCCTTTTCCAGTTTCCGATGCAGATGTGTTATTTGTACTGTTTTTATGGAAGAATTTATTGATTCACTATTTCAAATTCTGAAGCAGCAAAGGGCGTGAAACACAAAAGAACTGCTTGCTCCTTTAAAGTGTAACGGTTTATTATCCTTAGAATAGTTTCAGGTTCATTTCCACTTAAAACTTCAGTGCGCACATGTTGCAACTGGGCAAAAAAGTTGCACAGCACACGATTTTTGCGCACACTGGTCATAATAAGTTAGAGGGAACATCAATCATCTCAAACTAACTTTGACTCCAGCCAGGAAACATTTTCTCTCCTCCCAATAATTTCACTTTTTTTATACTATAATTTTATCAAATACTGCCTTGATGTGTAAGCTTTTTCATCTCTACTCATCCAGTAAATCCAGATGTGTCCATTTACAAATCAAGGCAGCAATCAGGTCTGCCACAAAGTAGCCGGGCAAATGAAACTTAATTTTATGTTATAGCATAGATTGAAATGGGCACTGATGATGGAGCACAGCGTATTAGTTATAAAGGCACAGTGTAAAGTGATAGTTCTGGAAAAACTTACTTTTTAAGAGCGTGTTCAACACAAATATCCAAGTCAGCTGAAGACACTGGTGCAAATAATGTAATTGTTTAAAAAAAACAGGGATATGGAATAAAGAAGGAACTGGGAAGAATTCAAGAGTTCTTGCAAAATTGAGGCACTCAGACTTATGGAGATACGGCAGGGCAAGAACCTGAAAGAGTATGAGATTCAAAGTAGTATTGGGATAGTCTATAGCTTTTTTTTAAATGAAATTTTCCTATCAGCTTTCCCAAAAATCTCCTTAACATCACCCCCTACCTTCAAAATGTTTCCTGTAAGATACCAAACATTCATTTAAAGAGCCAGTGCTAAAGGAGAATCTGGATTATTTCTTGCTGGATAAGTTCAGCATTTTAGAATGACTGATGCAAAGATCTAAAATGTTGCACCCCAAGGAGGAAATCTAACCCACCTGCCTCAATGGGAGCTGCGATAGATAATATTCACCATTACAGATTCAAATATGGTCAGAATATTTTAAGGAGTTAAATCAGAATCAGGTTCAATATCACGGGCATATGCCATGAAATTTGTTGTTTAGCAGCATCTGTACAGTGCAATGCACAATAATAATGAACTTATTCAGTGCTGAGCAAGTTGGAGGAGGAGATCCTGAGAGGCAAGATTTGTGAGCATTTGGAGAGAGAATCTGATTAGGGATCATGGCTTTGTCAAGGGCAGGCTATGCCTTGCGAGCATAATTGAACTCTGAGGATGTAGCAAAACATATCGATGAAGGTAGAGCAGTGGATGTAGTGTATATGGATTTCAATAATAAGGTTACCCATGCAAGGCCCATTCAGAAAGTAAAGAGGCATGGAATCCAAGGAGACCTTGCTTTGTGGATCCAGAATTGGCTTCAACACAGAAGGCGGCTGTGGATGGTTCATGTTCTGCATAAGTACAGTGACCAGTGGTGTTCCACAGGGATCTGATCTAGGACCCTCCTTCTTTGTGATTTTTATAAATCACCTGGATGAGGAAGAAGGGTGGGTTAGTAAGTTTGCTGATGACACAAAAGTTGGTGGTGTTGTGGATAGTGTGGAGGCTCTGTCAGAGGTTACAGTGGGACATTGATAGGATGCAGAACTGGGCTGAGAAGTGGCAGATGGAGTTTAACCCAGATAAGTGTGAAGTGGTTCATTTTGGTAGGTCAAATTTGAAGACTTTTAAGTAGTGTGAAGGATTAGTGTGATCATGGGGTCCACATCCACAGTCTTGTTAAGAAGGCATATGGTGTGTTAGCCTTCATCAACCGTGGGATTGAGTCCGAGAGCTGTGAGGTAACGTTACAGCTATACAAGACCTTAGACCCCACTTGGAGTACTGTGTTCAGCTCTGGTCACCTCATTACTGTAAGGATGTGGATACTATAGAGAGAGTGCAGAGGAGATTCATAAGGATTTTGCCAGGATTGGAGAGCATGCCTTATGAAAATAGGTTGAGTGAACTCGGCCTTTTCTCCTTGGAGTGGCAGAGGACAAAAGGTGACCTGATAGGTATACAAGATGATGAGAGGCATTGATCATGTGGATAGCCAGAGGCTTTTTTCCCCAGGGCTGAAATGGCTAATACAAGGGGGCATAGTTTTAAGGTGCTTGAAAGTGGGTACAAGGGGGATGTCAGAGGTAAGTTTTTCCACACAGGGAGTGATATGTGTGTGGAATGCACATCCAGTGAAGGCGGTAGAAGCAGATGCAACAGGATCATTTAAGAGACTCTTTGATTGGTACATGGAGCTTAGAAAAATAGAGGGCTGTGCAGTAGGGAAATGCTCAGCAGCTTCTAGAGTAGGTTACATGGTCAGCATAACATTGTAGGCCGTAAGGCCTGTAATGTGCTGTATATTTTATGTTTATGTTTCTAACTATAAAGCTATCCCACAGGCAAAGTGACAATTCCAGAATAAACATGAAACAATGAAGGATGCTTGACAGCTGTGCAGGGCTGTACAGGCTGGGTACTTTTACCTCTTGCAAAGTGAAAACAAATGACATCAGTGACAACAGGGCATAGGTTCCAGTTGAGCTCAGTGCTCTCTCTGCTCGCTTTGACCATCAAAACATGGAGAGCCCATCATGAACACCCACAGCACCCGATGACCCTGCCATTTCAAACTCTGAGGCCAATGTGAAAGCATCCATCAGGAGAATTAACTACGGAAAGCATCCGGCCCAGACTGAGGACCTGGCCAAGTACTGAAGGCCTGTGCTCATCAACTGGCTGGAGTGTTCATCCAGATTTTTAACCTCTTGCTTCAGCAGTCCGAGGCACCCAGCTGCTTCAATTATACCGGTGCCTCAGAAGAATGCTGTAAGCTGTCTCAATGACCATCGGCCAAAGGCACCTACATCCACGGTGATGAGGTGTTTAGCAATAGGTCAGATTGCTAAATTTCATTAGCAATCTACAGTAAGTGAAATCACGCAAAATAAGTGATAACAGGGCATGTCTTCCAGATGAGCTCCATGCCTTCTGTGCACACTCTGACCATGAAAACATGGAGAAACTGCAATGGGAGATGGGAGAATAGTTTAGCTCAGGATAGAGTAGCAGAGCAGACTCGATGGGCCAAATGGCCTACTTCTGCTCCTTTGTCTTGTGATCTTGTGTAAAAAAAAAGGAAGAAGCTGTTCCTAAAACATTGTGTATATGTCTTCAGGCACTTGCACCTCCTCCTTGATGATAGCAATGAAAAGAGGGCACATCCTGTGCGACGGCTGCTACCATTTTTGAGGTGTCAACTTTTGAAGACTTCATCAATACTGAGGAGGCTAGTGGCCACAAAAGAGCCAGCTGGGTTTGAAGCTTTCGACAGCCTTTTCCAAATTGAATGCTAGACCATTGAGATTTCTTAAAAATCTCCATCACAGACTCAAGCAAAATAATGCAAAGGAAAACCAAAGTACTTGCAATTATAAGCAAACACACAGCATCTGTGGTGAGAAACTGAGCTATAACTTCAAGACGGTAAGCTTTCATCAGAACAGGTTAGAAAACAAGTTTTAAGCAACAAAAGGGCAGCAGGGAAGGTAGGAAAAGGGAGAACTTCTGTGAAACCAGGGAATGATAGGTGCTTAAAAGACACAAATAAACGTTAATGACACCCAAAGGATGATTTTGAAGGAGCATAACAGTGAGAGCACTTATCCTCCAAACTCATAGATACTGAGTTCGATTGCTAGAAATCCAAACTAAAAATAATGAAAATACCTTGCAGACCAAATGGTACTGACAGAAAGAACGGATTAACATTATATGAGAATGACCTGCTTTTTGAAGCTAATTAATGCACTGCTGTTTTCAATAATTAACGTAATGCTTAAATGTATCTGCTGATTTGAACCAAATTCATAAATATTTTACACTGTAAAATATATGTTAAGCTTAAGGAGATGTTCATCAGTAAAATTGAAGAAAGCATTGTATTGCAATTAAACTAACTTAGCAGTCATCCAAAACATGGATTATGATGAAAATTGCTTTTAATTTAGCCTTAGAAAAGAGGACTCATTGTTCAATTAAGTCAAGGAATTTTAGATCGAAGGGAGCTTTAAAAGATAATGAAAAACAATTTCAGGTCTTTTAAAGAATCCAATATATTCATCAAATTTTCACCAACAAAAAAAAATCAGATTTTTAGAATTGGGTAAAAGAAATGTCATTTCCCCTATTATATCCTAGTAGAGTGCCGAATCTCTGAAAAGGTGGTGTGTTTTCCTCGGGGAGGGGAGGGGAGGGGAGAGAGGCAAGGAGGTCCAGTGAATTGCTCATGCTAATTGATCCTGAGTGCCTATTGCAACGTGTATCTCAATTTCAACTTGAGCCATCAGCAAATCTGCTTTGATAAAATGTTCACATCACATACTTAATTTACACCAGTACAGAAAAATACATGCACATAGAGCCAGAAACAATTGAAATATCTCACCCTCCAGCCAAACAAATAGGTGCAGTAAACCCAATAGTGATCTTTGTCAATACAGGTCAGGTGCCTGAACCTCTGCAAATCAGGAATTAATGCGATTAGTCATGCTATGTACTTGCCTACTCGGCAACTCAAGTTTCAGAAGCATAATTATTCTCATGTGAAACTGTCAGCATTTAGCTAAAACCGGAGTACACAAAAATTTAAACAACTATTTTTCAATTGTCTGGCCTGCTGAGTTCTGCCAGCATTTTTATTTATTTCCAGCATCTGCAGATTCACTCGTGTTATTTTTCAATGAATTTGCCTACTTTTAAATTTTCTGGGTTCTCTTAGTTCAGGAGGGAAATAAATGAACTTCAGAACTGAATGCAAAGGGCTGCTTTTCTTACAATGCTGATTGCCCCCTTGCCCTCATTCTACGAGTAACAACAATCATAAGAACGGTGGTTATTAATTTATGTAAATGTTCCTACTCTGGATCTTAAACTCTATCATAAAAAGGGAAAGACTACATTTTCAAAGAGGGCTGAATTTGGGAACTGGTCACACCAGATAAACAGCTTTAGCTTGAATTTATAGAGAAAAATGGGGCTGGGGTGGAGGCTTCAAGTAAAGTTCACAGCCTGTCACATTTGCAATGAAACTTCAAAGGCCGTAACAGATTTTTCTAACCATTATCCCCTTATCGTATCTAGTGAACAAGGTCAAAGTACAGAACTTGTATTTTTCTTCTTGAAGACAAATTTTAAACGTCAGAAAATTCAACCATCAAGAAAATTGCAAATGTATAGTATTGGTAATAAATCCTTTTGCCAGTAACCTCATTACATACAAGAAATACAAGTAGTCTTGCTCTGCTATTTGATAAAATCATGACAGATCTGATTGTTCACAGCTCCATTTTGGGCAGAAATCTACCCAAGCTCTGATTATATTCAATATCTCAACAGCTAAAGCTCTCAAACGTAGTCAGAATCAGAATCAGGTTTAACATCATCAGCATAAGTTGTAATATTTGTCGTCTTTGTGGCAGCAGTATAAGGCAATATGTAATAATAAAAGATGTGAATTACAATAGGTGTATATATATTAAATAGATAAATTGAATAAGTAGTGCAAGAATAGAAATTAAAAAGTAGTGAGGTAGTGTTCATGTGCTCAATATCCATTCAGAAACCGGATGGTAAATGGGAAGCTGTTCCTGAATCATTCAGTGTGTGCCTTCAGGCTCCCTTACCTCCTTCCTGCTGGTAGAAATGAGAAGAGAATGATGGATGCCGCCTTTTTGAGACTTCCTGGATACTGTGGAGGCTAGTGCCCATTGTAGAGCTGACTAACTTTACAACTCTCTGCAGCTTATTTTGATCCTGTGCTGTGGCACCCCTCCCCCAATAGAAAACAGTGATGGAGCAAGTAAGAATCCTCTCCACAGTACATTGAAAAGATTCACATCATCAGAAGAAATTACATAACTTCAGTAACTGGTCTCATTCTGACACTTTCAGTAAGGGTAAAAATACATAGCATTTGGTTTTATAATCTTATAATAAGATCACCTCATTAAACCTTTCCACATAAAGCCAAAGGACTACAGAAAGAATCATCGGGGTTTCTCTACCCCGCCCCCATCCTGGACATATATCAGAAAAGCTGTATTCACAAAGCGCTGATCATTGTCTAGGCCAGGGGTCGGCAACCATTACCACTGAAAGAGCCATATGGACCCATTTCCCACAGAAAAGAAAACACTGGGAGCCACAAAAACTGTTTGACATTTAAAATGAAATAACACTGCATACAACGGTTTTTTTTTGCCTTTATGCTATGTATAAACAAACTATAATGTGCTACATTTATGAAATTGATGAACTCCTGCAGAGAAAACGAAATTACATTTCTGCATGCAACAAAAACATTTTGAACTCCGAACAAAAGACGTTGGGTTGAAGGTTACTCCATAGTTAGCCTACCTTCGATCGAAAAATTAAAATAAATCGCGCACTGGCGGGTGTCAGGGATTGGCAGTGGTGACGTATATTAATAGCGATAAAAAACACGTTGTGGCGGTGTGCTACACGCAGCGCTAAGATAACGACACTGCAGTCAAAGATAACTTTATTCGAACTAAACAGCCTTACTTTAAAGCCTCCCTCAACCCGCCCTCCATGGGCGCGGATGTTCCAAAAGACACGTACTCACAAACCCCCGTAGGCTATCTCCCTTAGCCAGAAAGGTGGCTAATTGTGAGCCGGTTCGGATGTACCAGGAAATGGTGTCGCCACAACGTTTTATTTAGATTGTACAAGATCACCATAATCTTCAAATTTCGAATTACATTTCAAAAACTAACAAACCACGGGGAGCCGCAGCACAGAGATGAAAGAGCCGCGGGTTGCTGACCCCTGGTCTAGGCCAACACCCATCCATCCTACAATCTCCTTGACCTCCGACCATCAGGCCAAAGGTACTGCAGTATAAGAAGGGCAACAGCTTCTTTCCTCAGGGCTTGGACTTCTGAGCACACACTGCTACCGCCCAGTACACATTATTTATGACAGAGCCAGTAGCATGACGCCGTTGCATATTACACTAAATGTTGTATATGCACTTTATGTCAACTTTTGCATCCATAGAACATTTTTTATCTGTTAATTTTAGGTGTTAATTCCACTTTATGTGCTGTATGCATTATGTTATGTACCTTGGTCCCAGAGGAACAATGCTTCGTTTGGCTGTATACATGTGTATGGTCAAATAGCAATAAACTTGAACCTGGCCTTGAGGAGTCTACTCTTTACGTACGACAGGAACTTTTGAATTCCCCACATACACCAGAAGTTGCTGTTTACATTATAGTGTGGCAGCAAACACTGAAAATTTCACCTGTATCACACCAACAAAAAATGGGTCATTTTAATCTGCTTAAATCTGAGTCAGGCTTATTATCACTGACTGCTGTGACATGAAATTTGTTGTACTGCGACAGTGGCACGGTATAATAATATTCATTATTGTTATTGTGAAGCTAACAAACTTCTGATTCTCGCACGTGCAAAGTAAAACGTGGAAATCCAGAAGGCTGCCACAAGAGACTATTATTGCACTGAACATAATAGGAACAATAATTCATATGAAGTTAATGTTTGTAAGATGAACAATTGAATGTGAATAATAATTGTCTGCACTCCCCTCACTGAAACAAAACTAATGAAATTTCAAATTATGAAACTACAAACCACACACTGGAATCAGCTGAATTACTCGTGTTAATTTCAAGCGAATGGCACAAAAAATTCGACTCAAAGCACAGTAACCTCATATTAAAATTTTCAATTTTAATCTAAAGTTAGATATTTCATTTGAAGTTATGAGGTAGTATTTATCATTTTTCTTGTAACAGTACATTCATTTTGCACTTTTCAAAGAAAATATGGAATTTTTTTTGACATTCTGCCCCAAACTTCACCATTAATCAATGAACCAGTTTTCTCTTTTGTACTAAGAGGGCAACAGTCAATATTCATCACAGTTATTGAGAAGCTAACAGAAATTGTGGTTCCCACACGTGCAAAGTTAAATGTGGAATTGCAAAGGCTGCTGTCAGTGATGACTTTCTCCTGTACAAAGCCTGCTGTTGTAATCACTGCTTACCTCTGCAGTGATTAGGAAGAACTTAAATTGTTTGCACACTATTTTGCTGGTATCATCTTTGAACATGACTTAATTTTGTATCAAATTCAATTGAATTTTCAATGATGTGCTGAGCCATAATTATTGTTGAACAACCTAATAAGCCACAAGAAACATCAACTTCGATGGTTACCTACTCGCTTGGAATAAATTCAAAATTTCCTTGACTCCAAAACGGAACAAAACTTTCAAAAAGTTAGTTATTTCATTTTTTTATAAATCACAATTAATCTCAAAGTCAAACTTGATTTCATTCTGTAAAATTACAAAATTTAAGCAAAGTAAAATAGGATTTCTTTTGTCGTTTGCTATCCATTAAATCCATCTAATTGACTACTCAATTACTGCTACCATAAATGAAACACTGCATTCAGTCAACATCCTGATGAATTTCCCTCTGCACTTCTGCAGTCCCAAATCATTTTATTTGCTGCCCCTCCATCATCTGACATTTACCCTGTGACCTCACTAATGTGTTATAAATTTTGTGCCACAATCTCGCTGTTATATTCCACACCCCTGCTAATAAAGCAAGTTTACCATAAGCATTCTGTATCACTTCATACACTTGTCAGAATCAGGTTTATTATCACTGGCATATGGCAGAAGATTTGTTTTTTTTTCCTGGCAACAGTACAGTTCAATACATGAGTGATTACTATAAGTTACAATAAGAAATACATTTTAAAAAATAGCACTAAAAGAGAGCGATATCGTGAGATAGGGTTCCTGAGTTCATGACCTTTCAGAAACATCTTCAGGAATCCTTTGACTGTACACCAAGGGCCTTCTGTTCCTCAGTAGCCCCTTTGGTCCTGGCATTCAATGTATGATTTCCAGCATCTGAAGGTTTTCTCTTGCTTGCGTCTTTTCTCCAATCCTGATGAAGGGTCTGGCCCAAAGCGTCGACTGCACTGTTTTCCATAGATGTTGCCTGGCCTGCTGAGTTCCAGCACTTTTTGCGCATGTTGCTTGGATTTCCAGTGTGTACAGATTTTCTCATTGGTGTTTCAATGTAGACATCCTGGACTGAGTAATCCTCCACAACCAGCACCACAAAATCCATCTGCCAAAGCTCTGCCCACCTTACCTACTACTCAATATCATCCTGTAGCCTGGGACAATTGTTCCCACCACCAACCTCACCAAATTTCATGTCATCTGCTCAAGTACTGATCATACTTCTAGCATTCATATCCAAGTTGATGTAGTCCCAGCACTGTGTGTTACACTTTGAATACACATCCACTGTCACCCCTGCCACCTATCAATTCTCGACCTAATCTGCCATTTTGCCTCAGATCCCATCAATTTAGTTTCCTCTGCAGACCTCTGTCACTCTGGCTGACTTTACATCAAGTACATTACTGCTATTAATATTTTAATATACCCTTATTAATATATTAGCTCACAAACTCAAGCAATTAATCAAAGTCACACCACCATTCATAATTCCCTGCCTTTCCCTTTCCAAGTGTGATTAACATGTCCTTAGTAGTTTTTTTTCTAAAAAAGCTGTCCACCACTGGCATACATTTTAAAGGCCTGTAATAACTTGACTTACCCCTGCTGTCTTTCTTGAATAAAGATGTTCTATTTGCTGCTCTCCATCACCTGGCAATTAACTATGGCCAGCAAATATCTGAATCTGTTGGGATCCCATCAATCTCCTCCCCTTTCCTTTGAAAGCTGCTAACACCTCATCAGACCCTGGAAATTTATCCACCTTTAAGCTAAGGCATCTAAACTTTTTAAATATAACATGCCCTAAAATACCCTAATATCCTCCTCCATGTATGTATATTTAAGAGCTCACTTACATCCTCTGGTTCTGTATTTAAATGGCCCCTGATTCTTAATCGGCCCTACTCCCCCCCCCCCCCCCCCATGATAATCCAATCCTCAACTTAATGCTTAAAATGATTTTGGATTTTTCTGCCTGGAATATTTCACACTGCCCCCCTTTGCCCTTTTGTTTTTAAATGCATACTCCCAGACCAGAAATGCATACTACAGTTTCCATCTACTTAAATGATCTCCCCGTTTTCAATTCTCTAAATGCAAATTGGGTTAACAAACTGAAAGCAGCAGCTTCTGGTGAACAACTTTTAAGACCAAGTACTTGTGTGGTGACCCACTTCCCAGCGCACTCGAACCGGCACACAAAGCAGCGCGCACCGGCATGGAGGCCAGTCCCAAAAAGGGCGCCAAGTCTGCTTCACCAGCAAGGGGGAAAAGCACGCGCCCGGGACGGGACTGTGAATACACGCCCCCTACAGCATTCCCGCCTGGAGAGGGCAGGATCAGGAAGGCTTTAAAGCGAGGCCGCAAAGTTTGAATAAATCTCTTTTGCAACTGCAGCTCATCGACATGTCGTTATTTCAGCGCTGCGTGTAGCACACTGCTACACTTGTTTATTAAAGTTTCCAGAGGTCAATGTTTGTCAATAGTTTCAAAAACATCTGGATCGGAGGCAGCATCTCCAATACCTTCACACTGAGCACGGGGCCCCCCAGGGCTGTGTGCTCAGCCCACTGCTATTCACTCTGCTGACCCACGACTGTGCTGCAACACACAGGTCAAACTACATCATCAAGTTCGCTGATGACACGACTGTGGTGAGTCTCATTAGCAAGAACGACGAGTCAGCTTAGAGAGAGGAGGTGCAGCGGCTATCGGACTGGTGCAGAGCCAACAACCTGTCTCTGAATGTGAACAAAATAAAAGAGATGGTTGTTGACTTCAGGAGGGCACGGAGCGACCACTCCCCGCTGAACACTGACGGCTCCTTGGTAGAGATCATTAAGAGCACCAAATTTCTTGGTGTTCACCTGGCGGAGAATCTCACCTGGTCCCTCAACACCAGCTCCAAAGCAAAGAAAGCCCAGCTGTGTCTCTACTTTCTGCGAAGGCTGAGGAAAGTCCATCTCCCACCCCCCATCCTCAACACATTCTACAGGGGATGTATTGAGAGTATCCTGACCAGCTGCATCACTGCCTGGTTCGGAAATTGCACTGTCTCGGATCGCAAGACCCTGCAGCGGATAGTGAGGTCATCCAAGAAGATCATCGGGGTCTCTCTTCCTGCCATTATGGATATTTACACAACATGCTGCATCCACAAAGCAAACAGCATTATGAAGGACCTCACACACCCCTCATACAATCTCTTCTCCCTCCTGCTGACTGGGAAAAGGCACTGAAGCACTTGGGCTCTCACAACCAGACTATGTAACAGTTTCTTCCCCCAAGCTATCAGACTCCTCAATACCCACAGCCTCGACGGGCACCTCACTGCCCTGTCATCTTGTTTATTATTTACTAATGTCTGCACTGTTTTGTGCACTATATGCAGTCCTGGGTAGGTCTGTAGTCTGGTCTAGTTTTTTTTCTGTTTTTTTTTAACGTAATTCAGTCTAATTTTTGTACTGTGTCATGTAACACCATGGTCCTGAAAAACATTGTCTCATTTTTAAAATGTACTGTACCAGCAGTTATGGCCGAAATGACAATAAAAAGTGACTTGACTTGATATGCATTAATAATCTCAATGTGCATATAAATGCAAAATTTGCAAATATCACAAAACTTCAGAACAAGGTACAGGTAGTCCCCGAGTTACAAACGTTCCAACTTACTAACAACTCATACTTACGAACTGAGGAAGGAGAACGCCATCCGCCATTTTAAGTCGGATCACGACACCTTCTGCCATTTTAAGTTGTTGCCGTTGACACTGTGTTGAGGGTATAACTTTGTATTTGGCTTAAATTTTTCTTAGTAATATTCACCCTGACCCCACCCCCGTTCTGGTCAGCTGGTGGTGCAGTGAGATCAGTGCTGGGCTGGAGAACTGAGTTTCCCGAGTTCGCTCTCGTGCCAGGTTGGTGTCGATCCAGTGACTCCGGTACCATCCACGCCGGGTTGATGTCAAGCTCGCAACTTGACCTCGTAAAAAAAAACCACTGCCACCTCCAGTTTAAATTCCCACGCGGAATATTATGGAGGATCAAATACCCAAACCCAGCACAGCCCCCACTTGTTCCATTTAACCTGTCTCAGTGCGGTGGAGTTCCGGACTCAGGGAATATAGTGCAGTGATCCTTAGGACCCAGCGGACCTCGGGAGCCAGCACAGCTTGGGACCCAGTGTCCGCAGTGTTTCTGTTTCGTTGGCGGGGAGCGATCGTGATTGAAAATAAAGTGGAAATAATAAAGCGATCCGAAAGAGGTGAAACGCCATTGGTCATTGGAAAAGTGTTAGGCTACATTCAGTCAATGATCCGAACAATTTTATAGTATAATGGATAAAGTGAGAATAATGGAGCACATGAAACACCCTGCCCCGATTAAAGCTACAATTATTACTAAGCAACGCAGCTGTTTAATTATTGGATTACTTGCATTTCTTAAGTGCTTTATATGCATAGAAAGGTCAGATATATACGAAGACTAACGTTTGACTGACACTAAATAATACCGGATGTACTTGTTCCGACTTACGTACAAATCTGACTTAAAGACGGACTCAGGAACAGAACTCCTATGTAACCCGGGGACCGCCTGTACATGATAGCAGATTCAGGAAAATAGAAATACAGAACCACTAAGATGACAAGGCATGTAGGGGTCTGAAATTTGCCTTTGAGATGAACAAAAAGGCTATATTTTTTTAGAAGCTAAACCTCGCACTCTCTGCCAGCAAGACCAAGGAACCGATTGTGGATTCAAGAAGGGGAAGTCAGAGACGCACAGCTGTCCTCACTGAAGTGTCAGCTGTGGAGAGTCAGAGGAGATTTAAGTTCCTGGGTGTCAACATGACCAAGTAACCATCCTGGGCCCCACACAATAAGGCTACCATTAAGGCAGGATTTGTGATGTCAAAGATGAGCAAATTTCTTTACATGTAGCTGATAGAGAAGATCCTGATGCAGGATTTATGAACATTTGGAGTGGTATAATATGATTAGGAATAGTCAGCATGGGTTTGTCAAGGGCAGGTGGTGCCTTACGAGCCTGATTGAATTTTTTTTTGAGGATGTGACTAAACATATTGATGAAGGAAGAGTAGTAGATGTAGTGTATATAGATTTCAGCAAGGCATTTGATAAGGTACCCCATGCAAGTCTTATTGAGAAAGTAAGGAGGCATGGAATCCAAGGGGACATTGCTTTGTGGATGCAGAACTGCTTTGTCAACAGAAAGCGAAGTGTGGTTGTAGATGGGTCATATTCTGCATGGAGTTCAGTCACCAGTGGGGTACCTCAGGGATCTGTTCTGAGACCCTTATTATTCGTGATCTTTATAAATGACCTGGATGAGGAAGTGGAGGGAGGGGTCAATAAGTTTGCTGATGACACAAAGGTTGGAGGTGTTGTGGATTCTGTGGAGGGCTGTCAGAGGTTACAGCAGGACAATGATAGGATGCAAAACTGGGCTGAGAAGTGGCAGATGGAGTTCAACCCAGATAAGTGTGAAGTGGTTCATTTTGGTAGGTCATATATGATGACAGAATATAGAATTAATGGTAAGAATCTTGGCAGTTTAGACTTTCAGAAGGATCTTGGGGTCTGAGTCCATGGGACGCTCAAAGCAGCTGTGCAGGTCAGCTCTGTGGTTAAGGAGGTATACGGTCTACTGGCCTTCATCAATTGTGGAATTGAATTTAGGAGCCAAGAAGTAACGTTGCAGCTATATAGGACCCTGGTCAGACTCCACTTGGAGTACTATGCTCAGTTCTGGTCGCCTCACTACAGGAAGGACATGGAAACCGTAGAAAGGGTGCAGAGGAGATTTACAAAGATGTTGCCTGGATTGGGGAGCATGCCTTACGAAAATAGTTTGAGTGAACTCGGCCTTTTCTCCTTGGAGCGACGGAGGATGAGAGGTGACCTGATAAAGGTGTATAAGATGATGAGAGGCATTGATCGTGTGGATAGTGAGAGGATTTTACCCAGGGCTGAAATGGTTACCACAGGAGAACACAGGTCTAAGGTGCTGGGGAGTAGGTACAGAGGAGACGTCAGGGGTAAATTTTTTTACTCAGAGTGGTGAGTGGGTGGAATGGGCTGCCGGCAACGGTGGTGGAGGCGGATACGATAGGGTCTTTTTACAGACTTTTGGATAGGTACGTGGAGCTCAGAAAAATAGAGGGCTATGGGTAAGCCTAGTAATTTCTAAGGTAGGGACATGTTTGGCACAACTTTGTGGGCCGAAGGGCCTGTATTATGCTGTAGGTTTTCTATGTTTCCATGTATGGTGAAGAGCATTCTGACTGGCTGATCATTGCCTCGTATGGAGGCTTCAATGCACAGTTCTGCAAGAGGCTGCAGTGAGTTAAAGACGCAGCCTGCTCTATCATAGCCACAACCTTCCCTGTCATCGAGGTCATCTTGAAGAGTCAGTGCCTCAAGGAGGTAGCATCCATCACTCAGGACCCTGACCATCCGGGACATGTCCTTAACTTGTTACCATCATCAATGAGGAGGTAAGGAGCCTGAAGACCCTCAATATGGATTGAGAAACAGCTTCTTGCTCTCTACCATCAGACTACTGAACGGTCCACGAACAGTGCTCCGTTTTGCTTTGCATTATTTATTTTGTAATTTATAGTAAATTTATATCTTCGCACTGCACTGTTGCCACAAAACAAATATCACATCACAAGCCAGTAACAATATATCTAATTCTGATAACAAATACTAATTACACAAGGGTTAGTTGTACTCACATGACATTTAATCAATTCACACGTTTCTATCCTGTTAACCAAAGAATTTGGTTACTTTAATATAATTTCATTATTTTTCCAGAAATTGCCCTTTCTAGCTCTCTCAGATAAAAAATACTTCATCTTTTTAACTTTTTTGCTTGATCCATTCTATTCTTTTCCTTTCTAATTTCCATTTGTATTTCACTCTAACTGCAGTCAAAATGTCAGCACAAATTTAACTTCACTAAATTCTTCAATGCTTTTAGATTGTAGGCATAAAATTAAGGAATCTATTCATTTCCTTTATTAGTGTTCAATTGGCTCTCTAAATTTTGAACACGCCAAAGCCAGTCCATGAGTTCATTTGGAATCTTGAAATTTCAATATTTACTTCCTTACAATATTTATGCTAGCTTTCAATGCCCTATGTCCTAAAGAGTTACTTTAAAAGCTTAAGTACTTACTTGCTCTCTCTTACACCAGTGGTCAGATTGTAAGTCTGTTAACTTATAATCAAAAGCTTGCAGATGCATGCAATCTAATATTATGGCATACTGTCATTATCTTCCTGAATCATGAAATGATACCTATTACAATAACTCCCATTACATCATCGAGAATGCCACAGATCTCTGTCTGATTTTCTTATGGACTGATTTGATATTACTTTTATTCTACCTTTGACACACAAGTTTACAGGGCTTTAAACTTCAGTAAAAATTATATTGCCAGATCAAGATGGGAAAATAATTTATAGAATGCATTCAGAACTGTTGCCTGGAGGAATTTACAAAATTGGAAATGGGCCATCTTAGACCCTTGTGTACTGAGAGTTAATAACTAATATATTCACATTATGATGAATTTCATATCAATTCTGAGACATACATTCAAGTCTGACATTAGGCTTTAACTCAAATATATCTAATAGCATACATGATAGGAGAGTTGAATCTAGGGCAGCTTGGGAAAGCAGAGTTAAAATTTAGTAGATAAATTAAGATTAGTACATAATAAGTACACATTCCACTAAGGAAACTGCAATTTATGAGAAAAAATGTAGACTGTAAGAGTAAACTAATTATAACTGTACAGGATTTATAATTACGTGGCCAAAAAGAGCAGCAAGAGATTATTTGGATCTCGGAGCTACAAAGGATACTATAAATGAGCAACAAAGAAGCTGAAACATGAAGAAGAGTTACCTGCTTCTTTTTGATAAAACACAGAAGTTGCAACAGAATATCAGAAATGGTGGGAAAGCAAAAGGTCTTTAAAATAAACTGAATAAATTTAAATTGATGAGGAAAAACAAAGGGATCTGCTGCATTCACAGTTACCTTCTAAATATCTCCAAATTCGGAAATAGCCCCAATGGAGTGAAACGGTGGAAAAGTAAATTTTTATTCAAGAGCAGGAGGTTGGGTGGGACAACAACCAGAGGTCATGGTTTAGGAGTGAAAAGTGAAAAGAACTGCATAAATGAGAGGATTGAGAGAGGGTAGATTGAGCCACTAGCGCAAATGCTGCACATGAGCTCAATTTCGACATTTTAAGAGAAGCTTGGAAAGGTACATGGATGGCTGGCTTATGAAGGGCTATGGTGCCAGTGCAGGTTGATGGGACTAGGCAGTTTAAATGATTCGGCACTGGCTAGATGGTCTGAATGACCCACTTCTGTGTTGTGCTTTTCTATCACCATGCAAAAAGAAATTCTTTCAAAATGTAGCAAGCAGCTGACAGAAAAACGCTTGAGTACAATATTAGATAAACAGCAATAGAGTGCTCAGTAAATTAAAGCATTAGGCAGTCAACATAACTATGAAAAGGGAATGAAGCTTGACAAACCTAACAAAGGATTTTAATGATGTAGCTCGCAAAAAATTGTATTCATAGAGCAATTTTAATGCAGCAAAGTGTTCCAATGTTTTACAGCTTTTGACAGAACCTACATAAGTAATTAATGTAAAGTGAAAAGAAATGATCAAGAGCGAATTCAAGAACCTTACAATTGAAGCCACAGGCACGAACAGTGAATGAAGTAAAATCAGGGACAACTAAGTGGCCAGAATGAGAGGAGTGCAGAATGCAAGGTTATCAAGGAATCTGAAGTCCGAGATAATACTTCAAAATTAAGGGACTGCAAAGTCGGGCCCCGGTTAAATCAGCAAGAATAAATTTGATTGAAATATGAGACTTTTGGATAACCTCATCAGGAGGGAGCTTAGTGGAGGGCAATTTGATTGTAGTGAACTGGTCAAGATACAAAGACATGGATTAGGGTTTAACAGCAAATAAGCTCAGAGACAGTCAGAATCAAATACTTTTGGATCTGAAAATGGGTACGGTTGGCTGAGGTACTGCTGTGTGATCCAAAGCTGATCTCGGAGCCAGATATAAAATTGATCTGGTTCAACAGCCTGGCGTGGAGCTTTGGTCTTTTGCATGCAGAAGACTTCAAGTCATTGGATGGTGAGGAAGTGGTCCTCATGGAGGAACTCAGCAGGTCAAGCAGCATCTATAGAATAGAATAAATAGTTGACATTTCAGGCCGAGACTCTTCATCAGGAATGTCCAAGGGAGAAGTGCAGAAAGAGAGCTGCGTTTCCTGCTGATGTTCCCAAGAGGTAACATTTTGATAAAAATTAGGTGGCGTCCAGGATAACTCACACAGAGCCAACAGAAAAAAAGAGAGCAGGTGTGGAATGATAAGTTACAGTTGGTTATTTTCCTGCAATTACTAACTACTCTCGATGTAAATAAGAAACAAATGGAGAGACCACGGAAAAGGAATCTTCCATCATTTCAAATTGCATAGACAGGTTGGTTAAAAAAAAAATGATGGGTCACCTTCACCATACGCACATAAAATGTCACATTGCTAGAAACCACTATACAGTGGCTATACTGGAAACATGATGAGTGGGATTTGTACTGGAGAATTCCAGGTAATATGGCAATGAGCTTTTGAAGTGATCACATGAGAAAATTCAGGTTAAAGATCAAAACGTGCGAAAGCATTAGGTTTCCAAACGATGTGCAATCTTGAAAGAAACTACTACAATATCCTTCCCTTTCTTTGTCCTGTATGGCACAGCCTAACCCTCAAATGTATATCTGCACATAAATTCAGCTCGTCTTTTTGTTGGGCTACATTAATTAAAAATGAATTAATATTGAAGGTCAACATCACAAGGAGTTAAATGTCATTATGAAATTGGCCACAATATAAATTCATTAAAATATATTCAAGATAACCTTCCTCCTAGTGCAAGATTAATTATGCTAATGAAAATGTCCTCTGATTGAAAGTAAAGTACATTTTAGTTCCCTTGCTGTCTCCACAGAATTAGTCAATTAGTTGTTCACAAAAGAAAAAAATGACAATACCACTTTGTCAATATCTCTTCAATGATATGCAAACTGTCAAATTAGTTACTAAGTTTGGCAAATGGTTCCAAAAACTCTGACAGTGTATTCCAGCAAAAATTTATTATTTTGATTTACTTTAGTCTTTCAGGTAACATGGTTGCCATTGTCGAATCTCCCTTTACTGCCTGCTGAATACCTTCATTAACATACGTGTCAGTGCAACACACTCCGGTTCGATTTCTTCTATTTCTGCCAAATTATGGTTAAAAGTTGGCAAGTTATTTTAATTAAAAGTACACATTTGTTAATATTAGCTGTAAGATGGCTTGCATGTTCAGGATTATTCATCGGCAATTCTCTAGTAATCTTTCCATACACATGAATACCAAACACATTTTCTCAGCACACATTTAGAAACAGTACGATTTCAGCAGTAAAGCCCGGAGCACACAGGTTGGTATTGGCTTACCTGGTGGCACGCTGGGCCGCAAGTGCAACGTATCCTCAGCCCTAACATGCCTCCAATCAAAATCATCTTCCTGATCTTGCAAATACTCGCAAAGCTCCAAGCCGTCATCAAAAGCACATCCTCCTATATCGAAGAAAAATTAAAACATTATGAAATGGTTAAAGAAAATAATAAAACAAGCCTGTAAATTTTGTTACTCTTTAAAATTTTTCACTGGAAGCTTTATCAATAATGACATAAACACAGGTTCACACAATTGACTCATGCAATCATTTTCCATTTGGCAGCTCCATTTATAAGACAATTTTATGAGCATGACAATTTGAGTCATGATTAGGACTCTGGAACTCCTCTCAACACTCCACTGAATCAATTTGCCTTGTACGTTCTGTACAATGAAGAAGATAATTGGTGAGGGTTGTGCAATATATCTATTTAACACATCTATTTAGCTAGGGTGCACAACTCTTTTGCACAGTACTGTAGTTGTCCATATGGAGTGGAGAGCGAGTTTGGAAATCTGGTGGGAGTAAAGGATACGGCAGTAGAGGAAGTGGTGGACTGATGTCAGAATGGAAACCGGAAGTAGAACTAAAATGAGCGGCCTCTGGGAGATCTCAATTTTTCTAGCATTTGGCAAAGCTGTCTCCCAACTTACACTGGGTCTCACTAATATACAGGAGGTCACACCAGGAGCAGCAGATACAGTAGGTAGTCCCAACAGCTTTACAGCTGAAGTGTCGCCTCACCTGGAAGGACTGCTTGGGACACTGAACAGTAGTGAGGGAGGAGGTGTAGCACTTGTTCCACTTACAAGGGAGATCAGTGGGAAGGAACCAACGGTCAAAGGAGTTGTGCAGGGAGCAATCCCTGCAGAAAGAGGGGGCAGGAAGGGAAAGATGTGTTTGGTGGTGGGATCTCGTTGGAGATGGCGTGATAAGGCCACTCTCAGGTTGGAGGAACACCACCTTATATTCCGTCTGGGTAGCCTCCAACCTGGTGGTATGAACATCAATTTCTCAAACTTCCACTAATGCCCTCCCCCAGCTCTCCTTCACCACTCCCCATTGCTGCTTCCCTCTCTCACTTTATCTTCTTACCTGCCCATCACCCCCTCTTGTGCTCCTCCCCTTTCCTTTTTCCCATGGCCTTCTGTCCTCTCCTTGCAGATCCCCCTTCTCCAGCCCTGTATGTCTTCCACCAAGCAAGTTCCCAGCTCTTCACTTCACCCCTCTCCAGACTTCATCCATCTCCTAACTACCTTGTATTTCTTCCTCCCCTTCCTCCATCTGCTTACTCTGACTTCTCACCTTTTTTTCTCCAGTTCTGCTGAAGGGTCACGGCCCAAAACATCAACTGTTTACTCTTTTCCATCGATGGGGAGTTCCTCCAGCATTTTGTGTGTATTGCTTGGATTTTCAGCATCTACAGTTTTTCTCTCGTTTGGAACTTAACTATGACACCACTTTCACTATTTATCCAAGCACACTTTCAAATCCTATAACTAAAATTCACCGGTGAAACTTCAAGACTCTACAACTCATTTTTACCAAGCACCCTTTCTTATTTAATTTTTATGAATCTGGAGATCACTGGCAGGGCTAATATTTATTGCCAACCATAAGTGCTGCTGAGAAGCTGGTAGTGAAGCACATAATTAAACCTTTGCAGTCGTTGCTTGGTGCTGTAAAAATGGAATTTAAGGATTTACTCTCAGTGATGTGAAGGAATGACAATGCATTCTTAAGTCAGGATCAGGATCAGAATCAGAACCAGGTTTAATATCACCGGCATGTGTCATGAAATTTGTTGACTTGGCGACAGCAGGACAATGAAATAGGTGATAAATATAGGGAAAACCTGACTTACAGTATATCACTATTTCCAAATAAATAAAATAAGTAGCACAAAAACAAATATAAAAGTAGTGAGTTAGTGATCACGGACACAGTGGCCATTCCGAAATCAGATGACAGAGCGGAAGAAGCTGTTACTGAATCACTGAGTATTTGTACCTCCTTCCTGATGGTAACAGTGAAGAAGAGGGCATGCCTTGGGTGGTGGGGGCCCTTAATGATGGACACCGTCTTTTTGGGGTTCCACTTCTTGAAGATGTCTTGGATACTGGGACAGAGGAAAACCTGCGAGTGGTGGCGTTCACAGGCATCTGAATCCCCTATCCTCCTTGGTAATAAAAGTCAAAGGATTGGGAGCTGCTGTCACAGGAGCCTAGATAGGTAACTGTGGAACATTTTGAAGGTGATGGAACCTGCATACCAATGATGCAGAGTGAAGCAGGTGAGTTGATAGTGTCAATCTTGTAGAACGTTACTGAAGCTGAGTATTCCATCATATCCTGTCAGATCACGTGTATGGATTTTGTGTGAGGCACCAAGTGGTTAAGTCACTCACCATGACACATTCATACTCTGACCTGATTTTTGGAAACACATTACTTACAATGGCAGGACTTCTCTTGCTCTTCAGTTACGGCTTTCAATATCGGAGATGCAAACGGAATCAAATACTGTGCAATCATCACAGAACACCCCTACTGCTGATATTCTGGACAAGCATCTGAAGGTATTTTGATTTAGCTCCCTGTGCGGAAGGCAGATAGTGTTGTCCCAGCTCTGTCAACTGACCTCCAATGACACAGCTAACTTTCCTTTGTGCAAGGAGCATTTCGAAACATGGTAGTGTTTTCCTCCTGATACTAACTTTACAGGAGCTCTTTGAAAATATGTTTGGTCTGTTTTGATGTCAAGGGCAGGAGTTGAGTTGTCCTGCTGGACAATGAAGAGCAGCTACTGGGCAGCAGTTTCTCTAATATCTCCATTGTTAGTTTTCTCCATCTCTGATTCTTCAGACAAAAAGAACCCGAAGATTAGGCCACTCAATCCTTGTGCCGACTCCACCACTAAGTTCATGGCTCATTACTACTTCAGTACCACTTTCCTGTACTCAACTCCCATTAATATCTAAACACCTGCAGTGTTCTGTGTGGAATGGACTCAGTCACAAAGACCCTGTTACATATTGACATCAGAATTTTAGCCCCTGGGTTAAGAGCATATCTGTCTTAAATGGCCATCCCTTCCTTTATAATAATCCCTGCCAATAGATGCTCCAATCAGCTGAAAGATCAACCGAACATTTACCCTTTGAAGTCTTATTTAACCTTCACTGCACACCTGTTTCTCTCAATTCCTTTGTTTGATACTTTATCACTTTCGGCTACAATTTATTCCCATTGTCAGAAGTATTTGTTCAAGATTAATTTATTTCCTGCACAGATGCTAATCTGTCTTGTTCCCAGAAAATAGGTTACGTATTTTCAGCATTTACAGCACTAAACAATACACACAATATGGGCCCTTCAGCCATGATGCTGTGCCGAATTTTATAAATATACTTCCACAGTCAATCTGACCCTTCCTTCCTACACAGCACAATTTTGAGGCAACTATATAAATTTGGACCCCCCAACATCCCTCTGATTCTCCACACTGCCAAGCTATCTCAACCTTCCAAGTGAACCACCTCAAAAATTTGCTGATGGAGCTCTGTCTGCCAATTCTCCATTCAACTCTGCAGCCTTTTTATATCCTGTTGAAACCTATGACAACCTTCTACACTCTCCACAACACCTCCCACCTTAATGGCATCTGCAAACTTATTAAACCACCACTCCGCTTCCTCATCCAAGTCATTGATAAAAATCCCAAAGAGCAAACCCCTGTGAAACACCACCAGTCAGGCAAAATGTGGTTCATCTACTCCGACCCTCTGCTTTCTGTGGCCCAGCCATTTCCAAAGTCAGACAGCCACTTCATCTGGCTCACAAATTTGTGGACAAGCCTACCATGGAGAACCTTGTCAAACATCCTCAATAAGATCCATATCTAGCACATCCACCACTTTACCTTCATCAATCTGCTCTGTCACTTCCTCAATAGACTCAATTAAGCCCGTGAGGCACAAGCCTCCCTTCATGAAGCCACGTCGACTATCCTTTATCAGACTTATTTTTGAGTCAGTTTCCTTCCTTAACAAATGTTTTAATACAACAAACCTCACCCTGGCAGGAAGTCAATTATAAACAATCTGCAGAATGCTTTACAGAGAAGTTAGAATCAATATCATTTCTGTGGCTGCACTTTAGGAAAGATATGGGAGGAATTTATGTAGTAGATTGGGAAGTAAATGTAGCATATGGGTGCAGAGTATATAGAGTTAAACTGGAAGAGAGGAATTAAGATGATGAATGCTGGTACAGATTTATTGGGCACAGTGACCAGGTTCTCTGCTATTGATACAGTGCCCTTATTATTACACAGAATTCCAGTGCATTATATGCAATTATCTACAAAATAAAGCACAGAAGAGGCCATGTGGCATAACAGCTCTATTTCAATATTCATACTGTACAGAAGTCTTCTTGTACTCAACTTAACATAACCCTATTAACAGATCCTATTCTTTTCCCTCTCAGGTACTTATCCAGTTTCCCTTCAAGCGCATCTGTGCTACTTCTCATAGAGGAAAAAAAATCACAAAACTCGCAACATTGAATAAAAGGATTTTTCCAAATTCCTCATTGGTCATCATATCTACAAGCCTACGTCTGGACTCCCATTAGCAAATATATTTTCCCTAAATCTAGTCTATTAAAATTCTATGACCCCCTTAAAAACATTCACACCCTTTGATATAAAGTAGGAATTGTTATTTAGTATTGTTCTGCCAATGTTCACTGGTCAACAATGATGACAGAATAAAGATTAGAACTGGAGTTTAGTGACTCCATGAATCTGCCAAATGACTTTTAAAACTTGTGTTTATACCTGCTTCAACTACCTCCTCTGGCAACTGATTTCACATAGGTCATACTCTTTATCCAAAAAAATGTTGCCCGTGAAGTCCCTCCTAAAACTTTCCCCTCTCACAAACCCATCGCTCTAGTCTGGGAAAAACAGAGTCCCTCTATGCCCCTCATGATTTGTATGACTCAGTCTCCTGCACTGATATCCTAGCCCTAACCTCTCCCTAAAGCTCTGTCCCTTGAGTCATTGCAGCATCTGTGCAGATCATTTCTGCAATCTTTCCAGATTCATAAAATCTTTCCAACAGCAGGATGATCAACACTGAACAGAATACTCAACAACCTGTACAGTCAGTCCACGACCAGCCAACTTCTGTGACTTACGGAGGCCAGCACTCTAAAACCCTTCTTCACCGCACAATCTACCTGTGACTCCACACTCATGTACTTGCACTCCAATGTTCCTGCTTGGTAATACTTCCCAGAGCCCTGCATTCATGGTAGGGTAGTTCTACTTGAATTTGACTATCCAAAATAAAACATGCCTCACTTATGAAAGTGGGTCCATAGGTTGTGGGAACAGTTCAGTGAAGGAACAAGTGAAGTTGAGCTACATAGTGTTGTTAGTCCCAGTGATTCAAGAGTCTGATGACTGAGGGGTAATAATTTGTTCCTGAACCCAGTGGTTTGGGTCTTGAGGCTCTGTACTTTCTTCCTGATGGCAACAGCAAGAAGAGAGAATGGCCTGGTTGGTGGAGGACTCTGATGATGAATGCTGTTTTCCTGAAACAGAGCTCCATGCAGATGTGTTCAATGGTGGGGAGGGCTTTACTTGTGATGTACTGGTCCACATCCACTATTTTTTGTGGAATTTTCTGTTCAAGGGCATTGGTGTTTCCATACCAAGCCAAGATGCAACCAGTCAATATATCCATATATATAAGTTCATTGACGTTTTATATTCAGGCCAAATCTTCGCAAACTTCTGAGGAAATGGAGGTCCTGCCGCACTTTCTTTGTAACTGCACTAAAGTGCCAGGCCTAGGACAGAACCTGTGAAACGTTAACACCGATTAATCTAAAGCTGCTAACCCTTTCCAGCTCTGATTCCCCCAAATGAGGACCGCCTCATGCACCTCCAGTTTCCTCCTCTTGAAGTCAATAATTGGCTCTTTGTTCTCGTTGACATTAAGTGAGATTTTCAATCTCCTTCCTGCTTGCTGATTCGTCACCACCTCTTATTCAGCCAATGACAGTGGGTGTCATAAGCAAAATTAAATATGGCATTGGCGCTGTGCTTAGCCTCACAGCCGTGAGTATAAAGCGAGTAGAGCGGGGGGTTAAGCACATGACCTTGTGGTGCATCTGTGCAATCAATTATTATGATTGTGGAGATTATGGAGGAGATGTTGCCAATCCAAACTGACTGGAATTAGTAAGAGAGGGAGCTGAGGTCTTAACAGGGTACTGAGACACACACAGTGAAGCTTATTGATTACAGTTGAGTGGATGATGGTATTGAATGCCGGGCTGCAGTGGGCAAAGAGCTTCCTGATGTTTGCATCCTTGTCGTCTGGATGTTCCAGGGTTGAGTGAAGAGCCAATGAAATGCCATCTGCTGTCGACCTGATGTGCTGGCAGGCAAACTGGAACAGAACCAAGTCCTTTCTCAGGCAGGAGTAGGTGCGTTTCATCACCAGCGTTTCAAAACACTTGATCACTGTGGATGAAAGTACCACTGGATGATAGTTAGAGGCAGGTTGCTATGTTCTTCTTAGGCACTGGTTTAACTGAAGGCTGCTTGAAGCAGATGGGTACCTCAGATAGTCAAAGTGAAGAGGCTAAAGACATCAGTGAATGCTCCAGCCAGTTGATGATTTAATCTAGTTCATAAGGCATTGTCTCCCATGCATCAAGACATGCCAACTACCCCGAATCATTTCCTGTCTTTCCAGATGTAGGTATACCTTATCACTTAGAATCCTCTGCTGTAACAGTGCCAAAAAAAGTGTTCTCACCTCACCCTCACCCCTGCCGCTGGAAGCTTTCATGCTTTATTGTTTTACAACATTGAATCACAGTGGGTTTAATTTGGCTTTTCTGACACCGATCAACAGGAAAAAAAACCTCGCTCATGTTAAAGTGAAAACATCTCTACAAAGTGATCTAAATTAATTACAAACATAAAACACAAAATAATTGATTGCATAAACATTCACCCCCTTTAATATGACACACCAAACCATCACTGGTGCAACCAATTGGTTTTAGAAGTCACATAATTAGTTAAATGGAGATCTGTTTTTGGAGACCTGTGTGCAGTCGCGGTGTTTCAATTGACTGTAGTAAAAATACGCCTGTATCTGGAAGGTCCAACTGCTGGTGAGTCAGTATCCTGGCAAAAACTATACCATGAAGACAAAAGAACACTCCAAGCAACCGCAAAAAGGATATTGACAAAGAGATAGATACAAGAAAATTTCCAAGTCACTGAATATCCCTTGGAGTACAGTAAAGTCCAATCATCAAGAAATGGGAAGAATATGACACAGCTGTAAATCTGCCTAGAGCAGGCTGTCCTCAGAGCTGAGTGACCGTGCAGGAGGTGGACTAGTGAGGGAGGCCACCAAGAGATCTGTGAAACTCTGGAGGGATTACAAGTTTCAGAAGCTGAGATGGAGAGACAGCACATACAACAACTGTCGCCTGGGTGTTTCACCAGCAACTGCTTTGTGGGAGAGTGACAAAGAGCAAGCCACTGTTGAAAAAAGCTCACATGAAATCGCAGCTAATTGTCAGAAGGCATGTGGGAGACTCTGAAGTCAGCAGGAAGGTTCTATGGTCTGATGAAATGAAAATTGATCTTTTTGACCATAAGACTAAACACTATGTTTGGTGTAAGCCAAACACTGCACATCATCAAAAATACACCATCCCTACCACAAGTCACGGATGTGGCTGCATCATGCTGTGGGGAAGCTTCACTGCAGCAGGCCCTGGAAGGCTTGTGAAGGTAGAGGGTAAATTGAATGCAGGAAAATACAGGGAAATTCTGGAAGAAAACCTGATGCAGTCTGCAAGAGAACTGTGACTTGGGAGAGGATTTTTTTTTTAAAACAGCAAGGCAATGGCCCCAAGTATAGAGCCTACACAGGAATGACTTAAAAGCAACAATGGGGATGGGAAATGATGAAGCAATTGGGGGGGGGGGGGGGCGCATTACCAGAAGATTGAGGACTTTATGTTCAGGCTACCCAAACGAAATGCAAGGTGCTGTTCCTCCAACTTAAGTTGGTGGAATCATGACAGGGAAGGAAGGAGGCCATGGATGGACATATCCGAATGGGAATGGGAAATGGAATTAAAATGTGTGGCCACTGGGAGATCCTGCTTGTTCTGGCGGAAGAGCGAAGCTGCTCAGCGAAGCGGTCTCCCGATCTACACTAGGTCTCACAGATGCACAGGAGGCCACACCAGGAACACCAAACACTGTAAATGACCCCAACTGACTTGCAGGTGAAGTGTCGCCTCACCTGGAAAGACGGTTTAGGGTCCTGAACGTAGTGAGGGAGGAGGTGTAGCGGTAGGTGTAGCACTTGTTCCATTTACAAATACCAGGAAGATGATCAGTGGGGAGGGATAAATGGACAAGGGAGTTGCATAGGTAGCGATCCCTGCGGAAAGCAGAAAGTGGGGGTGAGGGAGGGAAAGATGTGCTTGGTGGTGGGATCCTGTTGCAGGTGGCGGAAGTTCATGCGAATTTTGTGCTGGATGCGGAGGCTGTTGGGGTGGGAGGTGAGGACGGGAGGAACCCTATCCTTGGTAGGGTGGTGAGAGGATGAGGTAAGAGCAGATGTGTGTGAAATGGAAGGGATGTGGTTGTGTGCAGCGTTGATGGTGGAGGAAGAGAAGCCCCCTTCTTTGAAAAAGGAGGACATCTCCTTCAGTCTGGAATGAAAAGCCTCATCCTGAGCAGATGTGGCAGAGGCAGAGGAATTGAGAGAAGGGGATGGCGTTTTTACGAGTAGCTATTGTTCAGGTAGTTGTGATAGTCCCTGGGTTAGTAATAGACATTGGAGGATAAGCTGTCTCTAGAGATCGAGAAAGGGAAGGGAGGTGTCAGAAATGGACCAGGTGAATTTGAGAGCAGGTTGGAAGTTGGAGGCAAAGTGGATGAAATAGACGAGTTCAGCACGGGTGCAGGAAGCAGCACCAATGCAGTCGTCAATGTAGCGTCGGGAAAAGTGTGGGACAGTCGCCAATGTAAGTTTGGAACATACTGTTCCACTTAGCCAACAAGCAGGCAGGCATAGCTAGGACCCATGTGTGTGCCTATGGCCACATCTTTTATTTGAAGGAAGTAGAAGGAGCCAAAGAAGAAATTATTTAGAGTGAGAACAGAGGAGAGTGGTGGTGGAGGAGAACTGGTTAGGCCCAGTGGCCAGAAAGAAATGGAGAGCTTTGAGGCCTTCCTGGTGGGGGGGGAGGGGTGGAGATGTACAGAGACTGGACATCCAGAGTAAAAATAAGATGATGGGGGCCAGGCAACCTGAAATCCTTGAAAAGATCAAGTGCATGTGAGGTGTCAAGGATGTGGGTAAGAAGGGACTTGACCGGGGAGATAAAACAGAGTCAAGTATACCGGAATGAGTTCAGTGGGGCAGGAACACGCTGAAACAATGGGTCTATCTGTACAAGTGGTTTTATGGATTTTGGGTAGGAGGTAGAAATGGGAGGTACGGGATACAGAAACTATAAGGTTAGTGGTGGTGGATAGGAGATCCCCAGAGTCGATAAGTTGGTGATGGTATGGGAGACAATGGCCTGGTGCTCCTTAGTGGGGTCCTGTTCAAGGGGCAAGTAAGAGCCGGTGTCTGAGAGTTGTCGCTAGATCTCAGCAAGGCACAGGGCAGTCCGCCAGACTTCAGCACCCACTTTATCGGCGGATTTGAAGGTGATGTTAGGATTAGTGCAGAGGGAGTGGAGAGCCGAGCGCTCGGAAGGAGTGTGGCTGGAATAGGACAGAGGAGTGCTAAAGTCTAGATGGTTAATTCCCGTCGGCAGTTAGCAATGAAGAGGTCCAGAGCAGGCAGAAGACTAGGGTGGGGTGTCCAGGAAGAGGAGGAGGGTTGAAGTCGGGAGAGGGGCCATGGATGCGGGGTGGAGAGTCCTTGCTAAAGAAATAGGTTCAGAGACTGAGGTGGCAGAGGAAGAGCTCAGCGTCATGGTGGGCGTGGAACTCGCTGAGGTGTGGACGCAGAGGGACAAAAGTAACGCCCTTACTGAGGACAGAATGTTCTGCCTCAGAGAAGGGAAGATTGGAG
This sequence comes from Hypanus sabinus, assembly GCF_030144855.1. Classification (NCBI taxonomy): domain Eukaryota; kingdom Metazoa; phylum Chordata; class Chondrichthyes; order Myliobatiformes; family Dasyatidae; genus Hypanus; species Hypanus sabinus. The sequence goes on from NC_082715.1 coordinate 26,008,760, forward strand.
GGGATGGTGAAAACCCAGCATGAATGAGAGCTGGGACCAGATGGGGGAAGGGGGTTGGTAGTGTCTGGGGAGAGGGGAGGGTTGGGCAGGGAGGAAGGTGGAGTCTCCGAGGGCCCGAGCTGGCGGTGGGACCTGAGCGAGAAGGAATTGTGGAGTGGCAGTGGGGAAAGGGGAGGCAAAGGTTCCAGCAGCAGCGTGTGGAGACCTGGCCTGGAGGTCAAGGCCGGCGTTGGAGAAGGAGGTTGCGCAATCGGCACTTTGGAGATATCAGAGGCTGTTGGAACCTGCACTGAGGGCAGTGGAATTTGGGTTTTGAGACTGCTCTGGATTGTTAGATGTGTTCATGTCAGCAGCAGGGATCACAGTCTGGGGACATTGAAGCCTGCCGGCGTTGGAGTCAGCAGGTTCTGTGGTCTGTCGACAGGCGATCTTCCGATTCTTGCAGCACATGAGAAATTCAAAGAACCGGCAACTGAAAGCCTGGAGGATAAAGAAGCATTACAGGTGGGGGAGAGGGAATCCCAGAGTTGTGGAAGTGACTGGGATAGGGTCACCAGGTACCTCCTCATGGCGGAAAGCGTGGTATGTAGAACACATTGGGAGAAGCAGTCAACTGAATGCGGATACCTGGGTCCTTGGAGGGTCCAAATCGAGAAGCTTGAAAACGAACCTGGAAACAGTGTGGTATTAGTTGGCGGCAAAGACGTGCTCCCAGAAAGGATAGACGGCTGTGGTAGCGGGTCTGGACAAGCACGTAGTCAAAGAGTTGGAGAGCAGCAGGGTTCACTGTGAGAAAGAGTTTCACTGAACTTCCTAAGGGAAGATTTAAACTTCTGCAGGACAGGCATCCCCGGAAAAGACTTCTTCAATTTTAGATTTTGTTTGTACGAGTACCTCAACAGCCATGATAGACAGAATTCAAACTTGGATCCCAGGGTTGAAGGCCCCTGACCACTGGTTTAATGCTTTTGTTGCTTTCTAACAATATTCAACTTAAAGCTCAAGCTGCATTGGAAAATTACTGTTTTCCCTAACTGAGTTTTAGAACTAAGTATGCAAAATCGAAGGCCAAGGCTCATTGTGCTGTCAGCCTCCATGAATGAAAAGATAACTAGCACTTAACATTGTTTAATCATTACATATCTGAATCAACTGCAATAATATGCATCATACCACAATGATTTCACTTGCAATTACAGGGCCTAGAACAGCATTAATAAGAAGTTTTTGCATGGAGAAGCAGATTTCCTTGGCTCAAATTTACTTTGCTTGAGAGCCACTGTCATTACCCATGGTACCCAAGCCATGGAACTAAATGAGCCTTAAATAAGGAATTTATTAATCTGGATCAAAAGAGAACCAACATTATTTTTAACTGCACATGCAAAAACAACAATTATGCTCTTTAGTGCATCACAAACCAGACAAAATCATGACTAAAAAATTGAACCTGGCTCTTCCTGGTTGATTTTGGAAACGTACATTGCCTGCATTGAATGAATCACTACAGTAAATTCAATGAGGCAGTGAAGATGAAACACCATGATTAGCTTTGTTAGGCATTCTGGAATATCGCAAACTTTGCTTGGCTGGTTCATCAATGAGCGACAGTACTAAATCATTCCAGAAGAATCAAACCTTAACTGACATTTTGTCCTGTGACATAAATTAGCCCAGTACTGCAAAACATTTCCAGTAAGTTTTACCCAAGTGTTTCAGAAACTTTTAATGCTGGAAGTCCAATGGCAATTTCCTGCTTTATATTTCTTAGCTATGATTAAAAATATCTTTCACCTCAGGCTTCATAGCAGTTCAGTCTCTCATCCTGCTCTTGACTGTTACTTTCATTTCCCCTTGTACTTAGCCTTTCCTGAGTCACACTTAATGACATCCTTTCTCACATCCTTACAAACAACTTAAATGATTCTGCCTTGCATTCAGAAGACAGAAGACCATTCTTATCACCCCAGCACACCTATCATTGCGAAACAAAATCTTTTACCCAACCTCAGAAATCAATAAACCATCAGATATCTTTTCTCTCCAAACTCTAAGCCCATTTTCTCTCATTTATGAGTCTTGATTTCTCCAAGTTTATGACAGAGGACTGTTACAACTCAAAAGAATCACAAATTGTTCTATCCATCATTTTAACCTGGGTCCAGGAGCCTCCACGCCTCCTTAACTCTATACTACCCATTAATATCATATCTCCATTCTCAAGTTTAGCTTGACTATACTCACTTAATCATCTTATATTGTTTACAGGAATGGCTTCTCTTTCTACCCTATTAACTCTGGAGTCATTCAGGTATAATTTAATGCCTTACACTTTGACATCCATGGATAGTTCTGTATCTATTTCAACTTTTTGGTACAAGAGTCAACTTTTTCTTAATACAAAGTCCTGCCAACATTCACCTCTCACCTTATTGCTAAACAGCTTGGCCCTTTTAAACTAAGGAAATGGAAAGCCATTGCCTGATCAGAAACTTGGAGATTTCAGCAATTAGATCTTTTTTGGGGGCAACCAAGTGCATCTTCTGCATGTTCTGATTGCACAGATTTGAAGACACTATAGTGAAATCAGATATCCACTTAACTAAATGGTTCAAAGTTGAAGAAACTTGTAAAATTAGCCCCATCATGGGGACTAGCCATCTTCAAGGAGTGGTACCTTTGAAGTGCAGTGTCCATCATTAAGCATCCCCACCACATGCACTCTTCACATTGTTAACATCAGGAAGGAAGTACAGAAGCCTGGATGCACACACTCAGTGTTTCAAGAACAGCTTCTCCCCCTCTGCCATCCGATTTCTAAATGAACACTGAAGCCATGAACAAGAGGACAAGAGATGTCGACAGTACTCTTTTCCATAGATGCTGCCTGGCCTACTGAGTTCCTCCAGCATTTTGTGTGTGTTGAGTGAACCCATGAACACTACCTCACTATTTTTTTTTGGCACTACTTATTTTAACTTGATTATTTAATAGACATATATAATTAATGTAAATCAGCTTTTCTTCTAAATTTATGCATCATGTATTTCACTGTACTGCTGCCATAAAGTTAACAAATTTCAGGACATATGCTGGTGATACTAAACCTGATTCTGACAACTAAGTGAGAATCATTGAGAATCCGTTATCAACAAGCCTCACACTCCTGCCAATATTATCACCAACATAACTTCACAGCACAACACAAGTAGTCCCTGAGTTACAAATGTCCGACTTAACAGACAACTTGTACTTACGAACTGAGGAGGGAAAACGCCATCCGCCATTTTAAATCGTTGCCGTTGACACTGTGTTGAGTGTTTAACTTTGTATTTGGCTTAAATTTTTCTTAGTAAGATTCATCCCAACCCCCCCCCCCCCCCCCGCCCCCCATTCCAGTCTGCTGGTAGCACGGTGAGATCAGTGCTGGGCTGGAGAATGGAGTTTCCGGAGTTCGATCCAGTGATAGACCATTCCCGTGCCGGGTTGATGTCGATCCAGTGACTCGGTACCAAAAGTTCTGGGTTGATGTCGAGCTCACAACTCGACCTCGTAAAAAAAAACACTCTGCCACCTCCAGTTTAAATTCCCACACAGAATGTTGTGGAGGATCAAATACCCAAACCCAGCACAGCCCCCACTTGTCCCATTTAGCCTGTCTCAGTGCTGCGGGCCTTAGGACCCAGTGGATCTCGGGAGCCACCGCCTGGAGTGTTTCTGTTCCAATGATGGGCAGCCATCGCAATTGAAAATAAAGTGGAAATAATAAAGCATTTGGAAAGAGGTGAAACGCCATTGGTCATTGGAAAAGTGTTAGGCTACAGTCCGTCAACAATCGGAATAATTTTAAAGGATAAAGTGAGAATAATGGAGCACATGAAAGGCCCTGCCCCGATGAAAGCTACAATTATTACTAAGCAATGCAGTGGTTTAATTATTGGAATACATATGTTTCTTAAGTGTTTTATATGCATAGGAAGTTAAAATATATACTATATACTTAAGACAAACATTTGACTAACTGACGCGAAATAATACCGGATGTACTTGTTCCAACTTCCGTACAAATCTGACTTAAAGACGGACTCAGGAACAGAACTCGTACGTAACCCAGGGACTGCCTGTAATGGTGCCTGGTGATATACCTGGACATGCTGCAGAATAGGTTCATGCAACACTCACCACTGAACCTGAGCGTCCCAATTCATGAGGCCCTCAAACTGCCTGGAAACAACAATCTTTACAAAAGCTAGTCTACAAAGAGAAGTGAAACTGCTTCACATTAATGTTAGCTCATGTGTATTCATCTTTCACTACAAAATTAAAACCTGGAGCAAAAAAAGAAAGTAAACTGCTGGAGGAACTTCACAAGTCAGACAGCAGAGGGAAATGAACAGTCAGTGTTCTGGGATGAGATCTTCATCTGGCCTGAAAGACCAGAGGAATGATAATCAGTAAAAAGCGGCGAGAGGAGTGAGTGGACTAATCAAGGTGGAATATGTGGCACAGCTCCTCTACAGTCATGAAAAAGTAGAGCTCAGAAAGAGGCCTTTTGGCCCATCTTGTCCACACCAGAATCACTGGGACCATAGCCCTCCATATCCCTACCATCCCATATACCTAGCCAAACTCCTCTTAAATTTTGAAATTGAGCTGGCATGCACCACTTGTGCTGGCAGATCATTCCACACTCTTATGACGCTCTGAGTGATGTTGCGCCTCATTTTCTCCTTAAAGTTCTCACCTTTCACCCTTAACCAATGACCTCTAAGTTGTAGTTCCACCTAACCTCAGTGGGAAAGAGCCTCCCTGTGTTTATCTATATCCATCATAATTTTGCATACTTCTATCAAATCTAGTTTGTGTTTGGTCTACAAAACTCCATGAATATCTAACTCAGAGTCTGGTAACCTGCTCCCTTTCTCCTGCTTCCTGGTCCATCCAGTTGCTGGCCCACTTATCAACCCCTACCCTTTCAACCAATTTCCAGCGTTGCCTCATCTGCCCTACACACTCCTCCTACTGGTTCCTCTTCTTCCAATCTTCACATCTGCCCACAACTCTCCACCTTCCTTTGCTTTCAGATTCCACTATCTGCAGTATTTTGCTGCCTCTCCCCCGTCACTATTTCTACCCCGTAGCAACTACTTGAAAAATAAACCGAAACCGATGAGAAACTAAGAATTGACACCATAAGATACACTTCTACATAAACTCCAAGTTTAGAGATCCAAGTTGAAAAAAGTGCACACAATCTTTGTTACAAAACCAGCAAAAATGGGATCTTACATAGCGATAAAATCTAATTAAACTAGCGCAGCGACAGTGAAATTAGAGTGAGTAGAATTAGTGCAAAAAAATTAGCAAACTAAGCAGTCAAGAAAAACATATTCATTCCCTAACTAACTAAATTAAACTAAAGGCACAAAGGATGAATAGTGACATGCAGTGATACTAACCACTATACAGGTGCTTCCCCCCCCTTTACAAAGGTAGAGCATTCCTATTAAACCTTCCTTAAGCCAAAATGGCATAAAGCGAAGAACCATTCATTTATATGGGAGAAATTTTCGTAAAAGCGAAAATCCTCTTTGTAATACAAAAACAGGTTACAAATATATGTCTTTTGTAAAAGCAAAGCGGCATAAAGTGAACATTCATAAATCGGGGGACACCTGTCTCTACCACACCCCAATCCACGTGACAAATTACCATAACTCCGAATAAAACGCACGCCACAAAATACAATACTGACAGAAAATAGATAATTGCCTCCGACATTCCCTCCCCTTATCCGTTTGCCAATCACACATCGACACTTGTATCTGCCCATCGCTGGCTTGCTCCTGCCCCACTCCTTTTCCTCAGCATCTATCAGCCCTTTATCAGAGGAAGGGCCTTTGATTGTCCATTTCCTCGCTACATGATGTGCGACCTGCCAAGTTACTCAAGCATTTTGTTCTTTACTCCAGATTCCAGCATCGACAGTCACTTATGGCTCCAACAGTAATGATAGCTCGTAATAAAGCCTGCCAGACAAGTTAAAACGTTCAATTCTTTATTGCTTAGTTACATTTGGATACCATTTCCAAATAAAGTTCATTCTTATAACATCTATCCCCTATTAAAATAAGTATGCCTGATAGTTTGTATTACACACAATTTAAATAGTTTTGGAATTGTTCTATTTCAATGGAGCTCAATAATGGAGCTATACTGTATTGGACTGGTTACATGACTAGCCAACAGCATGCAGCAATCAAAACTGCAACATTTCTGTCTTTTTGGGGTTATTTCTACAAAACAAATACATAGCAAGATTTTCTGACATTTGTATTAGTGAGGGAAACATGATACACAAATACAAACTTTTTGATGATGTGCAAGGAAATAGCTTCTCGTGCTCACATTAACACTGCTCAGCAGTTGATGTGGAAACTGTCAAGGTCAACGTCATCACTACTTTCTTCAATTTCATTATTACCAAGATTGTCACTTTGCTTCTCTGACATCAGCTATTAAAAGGAAACTGTTCTTTTCATCTCCACAGTTCAAGTATTTTATTGATGAGTGAACAATCCCATTCATTCTTGCTCTGAAACAGAGTCATAGAGAAGTAATGGGCCCTTTGGCCCATCTAGTCCATGCTGAAAACCATTAAGACTGCCTACTTCCAGCAATCTGCAGCAGGTCCACAGACCTCCACATTCCTACTATCCAAACCTCTCGAATATTGAAATCAGTACGGCCCATGTACTGTGGCAATATTAAACTGTGATTCTGTTTCCATATTCTACACATTCTTCTTTCATCTAAGAGACTCTTATAGTTTTCCGTTTTCCCAACCTTTTGCCTTTTTAATTCTTGGAAAATGTGGACATGTTAATTCCTTCTAGCCTTGTGCAACACATGGTCAAATTGCCAACACAGTACAAAAACAGTTCCGTTAACAACTTTCAGACATTTCAAAATTCAAATATTAACCTTAAACTTTTTTGCTTGGCATTCAATGTTGTACCAATTGTACTATTTCAAGCACTTATTTCTTTTTAAGAATATGCTGTCAATTAATAATGCGTAGTTTGTTAATCCCATCAGGAATATCATGGTTGGAACCGGCGACTTGTATTTTGATGGTGCGTTTTTGGGCCTGATTGAGCAACCTGCCTCTATTGCTGTCTCCGAGGGAGCGTGGTGAGGCTGGCAGCAGACTGTGCAGACTGGTGCGCGAGCCCATGATCGACTCCACTGTTCCTCTCCGATTGAAGACAAGAGCATAGTGGGGGTGGGGGTTCAGCACCATCCGTCGGCATTTGACCGGTCTTCCTCCCACTCTCACTAGCTGCTGTCAGAGCAAAGTGCAGGAGTCTTGTCTTCCACACTGCAAGGATTGATCGGCAAGGTTCCTGCCTGTGGACTCATTTTGGGGGACTTTGAGGTTCACGTTGAAGCAGTTTGGAGTGGACTGATCGGCGTAGACTGTGACACCTTAGCAAAGACCTAGCAGCATGGAGCTGAGCCGAGCTGAACTGAATACAGGCTGTCCCCGAGTTACAAACATCCAGCTTACAGACAACTCGCTCTGTGAGCCGGTGAGCATTGTGAGGGTCATGTTTTATGACTTCTCCAGTGCGTTCAACACCATCCGCCCTGCTCTGCCAGGTGAGAAGCTGACAGTGATGCAGGTGGATGTTTCCCTGGTGTCATGGATTATTGATTACCTGACTGGCAGACCACAGTACGTGCGCTTGCAACACTGTGTGCCAGACAGAGTGGTCAGCAGCACTGGGGCTCCACAGGGGACTGTCCTGACTCCCTTTCTCTTCACCATCTACACCTCGGACTTCAACTACTGCACAGAGTCTTGCCATCTTCAGAAGTTTTCTGATGACTCGGCCATAGTTGGATGCATCAGCAAGGGAGACGAGGCTGAGTACGGAGCTACGGTGGGAAACTTTGTCACATGGTGTGAGCAGAGTCATCTGCAGCTCAATGTGAAAAAGACTAAAGAGCTGGTGGTGGACCTGAGGAGGGCTAAGGTACCGGTGACCCCTGTTTCCATCCAAGGGGTCAGTATGGACATGGTGGAGGATTACAAATACCTGGGGATATGAATTGACAATAAACTGGACTGGTCAAAGAACAATGATGCTGTCTACAAGAAGGGGCAGAGCCGTCTCTATTTCCTGAGGAGACTGAGGTTCTTTAACATCCGCCGGACAATGCTGAGGATGTTCTACGAGTCTGTGGTGGCCAGTGCTATCATATTTGCTGTTGTGTGCTAGGGCAGCAGGCTGAGGGTAGCAGACACCAACAGAATCAACAAACTCATTCGTAAGGCCAGTGATGTTGTGGGGGAGGAACTGGACTCTCTGACAGTGGTGTCTGAAAAGAGGATGCTGTCCAAGTTGCATGCCATCTTGGACAATGACTCCCATCCACTCCGTAATGTACTGGTTAGGCACAGGAGTACATTCAGCCAGAGACTCATTCCACCAAGATGTAACACTGAGCGTCATAGGAAGTCATTCCTGCCTGTGGCCATCAAACTTTACAACTCCTCCCTCAGAGTGTCAGACACCCTGAGCCAAGAGGCTGGTCCTGGACTTATTTCCACTTGGCATGATTAATTTATCATTATTTAATTATTTATGGTTTTATATTGCTATATTTCTTCACTATTCTTGGTGCGGTTGTAATGAAACCCAATTTCCCTCGGGATCAATAAAGTATGTCTGTCTGTCCGTACTTAGGAACGGAGGAAGGAGAATGCCATCCGCCATTTTAAGTCAGATCACGACGCCGTTCACCAGTTTAAGTTGTTCCTGTTAACATGCAACGACTTAAGTTATGTTGAGTGTGTAACTTTGTACTTGGCTTAAATATTTCTTAGCAAGATTCATCCTGACCACCCCCCCCCCCCCGCCCTTTTCCAGTCAGCACTGCTCCCAACTTGTCCCATTTAACCTGTCTCAGTGCAGGTGGATTTTAGGACCCAGGGGAGCAGAGGACCTGCTGCCCACGGCTGCTGCTGTATTTTTTTTTATTAAGTGCAATTGTGAACAATAGCCAGATCAGAAATGCTGATCAGGTCAACTAGTTCCTAAAGAGAACTCTGATAGGCCAAACAGGTGGTTCACTGCTGCTCAGCGATAGAACATAAAATCCAGAGTTTTTCTGTTCCATTGATGGAAAACGACGTGATTGAAAATAAAGTGGAAATAATAAAGCGATTGGAAAGAGGTGAAATGCCATCGGTCGTTGGAAAAGCTTTCGGCTACAGTCAGTCAATGATCGAAACAACTTTAAAGGATACAGATGAAGGATAAAGTGAGAATAATGGAGCATGTGAAAAGTTCTGCTCCGATAAAAGCTACAATTACTCAGCAACGTAGTAGTTTAATTATTGAAATACACGTTTCTCAAGCGTTTTATATGCATAGAAAGGTAAAAATATATACTAAGACAAGCATTTGACTAACTGATGCTAAATAATACCAGATGTACCTACTCCGACTTGTGTACAAATCCGACTTAAAGGCGGACTCAGGAATGGAACTTGTTCATAACCCGTGGACTGCCTGTACTCCCTAGCCTGATATTGAATCTCAGAGTTGTTCGCTCATTTTTTTGGCAATTTGCGCAACTTGTTCTTTGTTCGCTTGCTGGGTGCTTGATGCTAACTTTGAACTGGTAGGGGCTTCTTTGTTTCGTGGCTGCCTTCGCAAGGACGAATCCCAGTGCGGTACACACACTTTGATCATAAATGTACTCTGAATGGGGACAAATTGTTTCCAGCTGCAGAGAGCTACTACAGAAGGTAATGGAGGGTAACTAGCAACACTGGAACAAATAACATTGAGGAATCAATATTTGGAAGGAAGTAAAGATTTATATCTTGTAATGGAAGTTTTATGACCATGGACTGAATTTGTTTTGAAGAATCAATTTCAAAATTATTCAGCTGTCAAATTTCAGACTGTGTTATGGCCATCATTTCATGGTAACTTAAACTAAACTCAAACATGAAAGCAGAGTTTGAGCATTTTTAAGCAGAGGAATATGGATTACCAGCATGGGCAGAACGAGGAGCTCAGAATCAGATTAGCAATGATGGAGCATACTGAGCATACTACTACTCCTCTAATTCACATTCCCAAATGTTCACATGAAACAGACCAGGCCGACAACGACCACAGATCAACTGAGTTCTTGCAAAAACCCACTTGATACACTAATAACCATCAGGAGAGGAAATCTGCCAGCCTGACTTGGTTGATCCCCAACCGCAAACCCACGGTAACAAGGCTGATGGTTAAATATCCTCTGACCTGGCCAGTTCACGACATGTACATGTCGAAAATTGATGGTGGACTTTTCAACAACGCCCACGTCCCAAACATCAAATTATCAAATTAGAAGTAAAATGAAGCTATTACAGAAAGCTGTGTCATTTCACCTCCCCGACACCCGCCCACCCCCAACCACCACTTCTAGCTTTATCCAGAAATTTTGTCCCTATCCAAGATACTCTGGTCCTGGATACTACCATGGATTTCCAAACAGTGATTTACACGATAGTCTGTTCAAACAAAACTTGAAATTGCTAGGCAACCTGGAGACACCACCAACACCCTTAAGCGATAAATGTTTGGAACGTTAGTCAATTGAATGGGATTTGCATTGAAGCCTGAAGAAAATTGTATGGTGATATAATAGTTAGTCACAAGTTCAGCAACAGCATCCACTTAGGCCTCGTCATGCAATGTCTGGCACTGTAACAAAGCAATACTGTGATTTAGGAGTTGGAATGCTTTGGGGAAAAAAAATCTTGATTCACTTTGGAAAGTTTCTGTTTTAGAGTAATTATTTCTCTATAAATTATTATAGGACATACAAAAATATTAAATTAGTTCGAAAAATAGCAAAGAAAGAAAAAAAAAAGTGAGATAGCTTCCATGGGCTCATAGTCCATTCAAAAAATCTGATGGTGTGGGGGGGAAGAAACTGTTCCTGAAATGTTGAATATCTGTCTTCTTCCTTGATGGTAACAATGAGAGGAGAGCATGTCCTGCTGGGTGATGGGAGTTGGTGGGTGGGGGATCCTTAATGATGGATGCCACATTTTTGAGGCATCACCTGTTGGAGGCGTTCTTGATGTTGGGGAAGCGAGTGTCCATGATGGAGTTTACCAGGCTTACAACTTTTACCAAGACTGTTCAGCGACCCCTCCGTACTAGGCAGTTACGCAACTAGTCAGAACACTCTCCATCTGTATAAGTTCACTTGAGTCTTGGGTGACGCAGCAAATGTCCTCCAACTCCTAAAGAAATATAGCCACTGTCATGTCCTCTTTGTAATTACATCAATATGTTGGGCCCAGAATAAGTCTTCAGAGATGCTGACATCCAGATTATGCCCCCAGTAACGACTACATCAATTAGTAACTACAAGGGCATTTAAATAACCAGAAAAACAGCAGCACACTTGGAAGTGCTCGGAAATCAGCAAAGACTTTAACAGGGGAAAAAGTACATTTTTCCAGAATATTACCAGCAACTACCGTGTCTGCATCTGCTTTGGTAATGGGAATTTGACCTCATAGATTTAACAAATCACTATACAAAAATGTGAGATTTGGAATATAACTCGCTTTCATGTAGCTCGGGCAGAAAAACACAGTAAATAAACTTTCTTTTCCAATTTGTGTTTGTTTACCCATGCGTGGAAGTCTGTTATGGAAAAACCGTGTAGGGACCATTTATTAGGAAAGCAAGCCCCCAAACCTTAAGTGTGGGGTTGGATGTATTCTGTGAAATAATCCATCTAGTGGATGAATGGCTAAATCTAGATTTTACTTCAAAAACATATCAAATTCTACACACACACACACACACACACAGAATTCAGTATGCTTTAAAGTAAAAATTATTATAAAAATCAGGACTCTTCACATACATTGTCTATCAATTCAATGCACGAAACAATGTGTCAATGCCAATCATGTTTCTTCCTTAAACCAAGCATTTGAGTGCTACACAGAACCCAGTGTCCCGGCAAGAAAATTCTTCACTGTTCCTCCCCCACAAAGCAACAAGCTTTAGTCCATCATTAAACACTTATCTCTAGACTCTATGCTTACCATGAGTAAGGGCATCAAAAAGGGGCGGCACTGTGCTGTAGCGGTTAGCACAACACTTTACAGTGTCAGCGACGCAGGTTCAATTCCCGCTACTGCCTGTAATATCCCCGTGAACCTGTAGGTTTCCTCCAGATTCCTCCCACAGTCCAAAGATATACCAGTCGGCAGGTTAACTGCCCCATGTTTAGGCTGGGATTTAACTGGGGCTTGCTGGGCCAGTAGGGCCTAATCCAGCCCACATCTCAATAAATAAGAAGTAACAAGGCTTAAGGTGAGGAGGAGGAGGAGGAGGAGGAGATTTGAGGAGGATCTGAAGGGCAATTTAAAAAAGACTGTGGTTGATACCTGGAACACTGCCAGAGGAAATGATACATTTAAGTTGTAGCTGGACACAAATAAACCCATCATAGAAGGATGTGGTCCCACTGCAGGTAAGAGGGATTAATGTTGTGGGTGAGAAAGGTCACATGAGTATGATGTGCCAAAGAGACCATTTGTGTGCTGTATGACTAACTATGAATGAGTCAATAGGGGAAATTTCCATTCCAAACTCCCATGGTCTCGGGAGATGTAAAATCCTCTCTTTATAAACAACAGTCAAAATGCCTAACCATGCTTAACTTCATTATCAGTACAATACGTGATGACCAGGGTGGCTCACGGTTAACAAAATGGCCTTTGCCTTTTATCCTTCAATAACTCCTGTGTCCCCAGTTTATGATTACCACCACCCACTCTTTGTGAAAGTAACACACAGGAACTAATTTGTGTTATTTGTCAGTTTATTTTCTGGCCAATTGCAGATCATAGTGCAGGGAGGTGGGAGCACTGAGAAGGGACACATGGGGAGAGGAAAAGTAATAAGTGTGAATGGCTATATGAAATGCGTTTTGCATGGCCATTCACATTCCTTGCGTGCTATCAAAAAGTTTGAAAGCTAATGTAATTGTCATTAAGAATCACAGAAAAATATGGCAAAGAAGAAAGCTGCTCTTTACTTTACAAGATCCATACAGACTTCCTGATATTTGGCTTGATTTTACCTGCTTCATTTCATTTCAGTTTTGGTCCCCTAATCTGAGGAAAGACATTCTTGCCATAGAGGGAGTACAGAGAAGGTTCACCAGATTGATTCCTGGGATGGCAGGACTTTCATATGAAGAAAGACTGGATCGACTAGGCTTATACCCACTGGAATTTAGTAGACTGAGGGGGGATCTTATTGAAACGTATAAAATTCTAAAGGGATTGGACAGGTTAGATGCAGGAAGATTGTTTCCGATGTTGGGGAAGTCCAGAACGAGGGGTCACAGTTTAAGGATAAAGGGGAAGCCTTTTAGGACCAAGATGAGGAAAAACTTCTTCACACAGAGAGTGGTAAATCTGTGGAATTCTCTGCCACAGATAACAGTTGAGGCCAGTTCATTGGCTATATTTAAGAGGAAGTTAGATTTGGCCCTTATGGCTAAAGGGATCGGGGGTATGGAGAGAAAGCAGGTACAGGGTTCTGAGTTGGATGATCAGCCATGAACATACTGAATGGCGGTGCAGGCTCGAAGGGCCGAATGGCCTACTCCTGCACCTATTTTCTATGTTTCTATTTCTTGCTCATTCAAAATGCATTAATCCACATGTTTCTGGATCGTGGATTTCAATTACCATCATTACTATCCTGCTGAAGTATACTTTCTTCCTCAGTATTAACCAAACACTGCAATTGCAGTTCCTATATTTAAGCTTAAATCATACATTTATTTCACAGAAAGCAGTATTTCCAGCACTGAGCCACACTAAACCTCCCCAAGACATTTTTAAACATAGAACACTACAGCACTTACAAGCCTTTCAGCACACAATGTTGTGAACCTTTTAACCCTCTCCAAGATAAATCTAACCCTACCCTCCCACATTGACTTCCATTATCTTTTCACCATCATGTCTACGAACCTCTTAAATGCCCCAAACTTGACAACCTCTGCCACCACACCCAACAGCCTGTTCCATGCATTTGCTGCTCTCCGTGTGGGAAAAACCTACCTCCAACATTCACCCCCCCCAAAATTCCTCTGATCACCTTAAAAGTTTGGATTTTGCGTTACTGTTGTGTACAAAGTTACACAGTTGCTGCAAAGAAGTTTATTTCAGTATTATAATTTTCAGTTAATGATGGAAAATAAAAATGCTTTGAGGGAGAACTTCTGTGCCATCTGGTGACCAGATGGTCTATTATGGTTGGTGATGAATTTTAATAGATCTTTTCCATTGCAAATTCCTGTGCCCGGATCTATAATGGAAAAGATGGTGAAACTATGCCAGGTAATAATGAAATGAGCCTAAAATAAATTTATCATAATTTTTAAGAAAGATGGTGAGCTTTTTCTCTGGCTGAAGTTTACTGGAAACGGACAGCAGGATCTTAGAACATAGTAATCCATTTAGAAAAGGGAGTACCTTCCTTCCTTGAAAGATTGTAAAGCTTTCCAATTCTCTACCAGAAGGGCCTTCAATGTGGAGACTGATCAAATGACTTCTGAACACCAAGGTAGTGGAGATACAGTGGGAAAACAAATTAAAAACACAAGAGAATGTGTAGCTTACATATGCAAGATCTTAATAAGCAGTTTTCTAAACACATGTTATACCATTTTCCTTAGGATATTCTTTCTTCTGAGCAAGAACACAGAGCTTTGTGGAATTTCCTCTACCATGATCAAAAAGATCATTTACGACATTTTCAATAAACATTTGTATTAAATGCAGACACGACTGGGGGAAAGAAAAACTTAAATCATCTCCACTTTGATTCTTCATGCAATTAACCTACATTAGAAAGTTATTTACTGAAAGCTACTGGCCTGTCTTCGGGATACGGACAGGAATGGAAGCAGCCAGACGAAACCCAAGTGGTCAATTAGAAAACATGTCAATTTCACACACAGATAACTTAAGGTCATGATTCAACCTAAGCACTGGAAGTTGAGGATACTGCACTGCCATTCCAAACTTATGACAGAAGTTTCATTCTTGTTTCCAAGAGTCAAGATCGTCTAGTGTCATTTCCTGTGCATAAGTGTAAGGAGAACAAAATTATTGTTACTCCGGATCTGATGTAGCCCAAAAAAAACACAATTTTAAAAAGCACCATCAATATAAATAAGATAGATTACATTCACAGATTGACTGTATGTTCACAAAGTGACACTCGGCTGTGCATAAGGTAATTGATGGAAAATAAAGTAGTAGTGGAGTTAGTGGGTGGAAGTGTCGATCAGTCTTGCTGCTTGGGAAGCTAATTGTTTCTCACCCTGGTGTGGATGCTCCCTGATGGGAGTAGGACAAACAGCCCATGAGCAGGGTTTGTGGGATCCTTCACGATGCTACAGGCCCTTTTCTGGCATCTTTCTGTATCTGTGGCCTTGACATTGGGTCGGCTGGTGCCAGTGATGCACTGGGCAGTTTTGACTACCCACTGGAGAGCCAGTTTCCATACCAGGCAGTGATGCAGCTTGTCAGGACGCTCCCTAGTGCACAGCTGTAGAATGACATGGGCGTGGATGTGCAAAGTCCAGCTCCCTTCGGCCTCCTCAGAAAGTACAGGCATGATGAACTTTGACTGTGCAGGATTCATTCTGGGACCATGAGAGATTGGGGGCACTCCCAGGAGTTTGAAATTGCTCCGTTTCCACCGCTGCGCTGTAGATGTGAAGAGGGGCCTGAGTGATGCAAGTTCTTCTGAAGTCAATAATCATCTCCTTTGTCACGTTGACATTAAGGAAGAGGTTATTTGCTTGGCACCAAGCCTTGTGCCCTTCCACCTCCTCCTTGTAGGCCGTCTCATTGTTGTCCTGCCATCGGCGAACTTGACAATGTGATTACGCGGATGTTTGACTATGCAGTCACGAGTGAGCAGCGTATCTCGGGGGGAGAGTGTGTCCACCCGCCTTGAGGATGATGGGGAATGAGGGGCAGTTGCACACCCAGGCTGTGCTCTGTTCATTAGGAAGTACACTTTCGTGGCCAGCGTGTTGTGTTGCATGCCTCTTAGCATGCATAACATCTGTCTGGGGCTTTAGGGAGGGAGGGAGGCTTCACTGGTACAATTAACACTGTTTTTCATTGCGTTATCAGTAATTCCCCTGACACCCATATACACTGGAGATTGTTATCAGCCAGCTGTTCCCGAATTTTTGTGTGCAGGCAGTTTTTGCCCTCTTGGAGACTCCTGGCTGCTCAGAGAGTGGTTCTGACACCGGACTTCGCTTTCCACGGCATCGCTATGGATGGGAAAATAACCTAACAAATCAGTTATTAACACTTGCAGATTTTAATTTTGAACCTTCTCTCCAGGTCATACTTATACACCTCCTGCTCAGATGTCAGAAAATGATCAACAGATTATCGCACGATATTAAGTTTTTGCACCAAACAGCACTGAAAATGCATCAATAATTGATTTCATAGAAATAGAAGGCAGGCAGGATTAAGGAAAACCCCAAGGCATTCTACAAGTATGTGAAGAGCAAGAGGATAAGATGTGAGAGAATCGGACCAATCAAGAGTGACAGTGGAAAAGTGTGTATGGAACTGGAGGTGGTAGCGGAGGTACTTAATGAATACTTTGCTTCAGTACTCACTACGGAAAAGAACCTTGGCGATCGTAGGGATGACTTACAGTGGACTGAAAAGCTTGAGCATATAGACTTTAAGAGTGAGGATGTGCTGGGAGCCTTTGGAAAGCATCAAGTTGGATAAGTCACCGGGACCAGATGAGATGTACCCCAGGCTACTGTGGGAGGCAAGGGAAGAGATTGCTGAGCCTCTGGTGATGATCTTTGCATCATCAATGAACCTCTGGAGAGGTTCCAGAGGATTGGAGGGTTGCAGATGTTGTTCCCTTATTTAAGGGAAGTAGAGACAGCCCAGGAAATCATAGACCAATGAGTCTTACTTCAGTGGTTGGTAAATTGATGAAAATCCTGAGAGGCAGGATTTACGAACATTTGGAGAGGCATAATATGATTAGGAATAGTCAGCATGGCTTTGTCAAAGTAGGTTGTGCCTTACGAACCTGATTGAATTTTTTGAGGATGTGACTAAACACATTGAAGGAAGAGCAGTAGGTGTGGTGTATATGGATTTCAGCAAAGCATCAACCATGGGATTGAGTTCAAGAGCTGACAGGTAATGTTGCACTTATAGGACCTTGGTCAGACCACACTTGGAGTACTGTGCTCAGTTCTGGTCAGTTCTGGTCTCAGTTCTTCACTACAGAAAGATGTGGAAGCCATAGAAAGGGTGCAGAGGAGATTTACAAGGATTGGGGAGCATGCCTTATGAGAATAGGTTGAGTGAACTCGGCCTTTTCTCTTTAGAGCGACAGAGGTGTACAAGATAATGAGAGGTATTGATCATGGATAGTCAGAGGCTTTCTCCCCCAGGGCTGAAATAGCTAACACGAGAGGGCACAGTTTTAAGGTGCTTGGAAGCAGGTACAGAGGAGATGTCAGGGGTAAGTTATTTTATTTTCTCCACAGAGAGTGGCGAATGTGTGGAATGGGCTGCTGGCAACGGTGGTGGAGGCAGATACAGTCTTTTAAGAGACTTCTGGATAGGTACATGGAGCTTAGAAAAAGAGGGCTATGGGTAACCCCCTAGGTTAGTGGTCGCCAACCCGTCGATCGCGATCGACTGGTCGATCTTTGAGACTTTCCCGGTAGATCCTGAAAAAACAAATACACAAATACTGTTGAAAGATTGTTTCCAGGTTGTGGGGTTTTAGTTCTTTCTGCCCAGTGTCCATACGTGTAGCTCCCCCGCACTACACTGTGTAATTCAACACGTACAAACAAGCTGGATGAACTCAGCAGGTCGGGCAGCATCCATTGAAATGAGCGGTCAACCTGCTGACTGCTGAGTTCCTCCAGCTTGTTTGTACGTGTTGATTTGACCACACCATCTGCAGCGTTCTTTGTGTTTACGCAGTGTAATTCAGTGGTCTCCAACCATCGGGCTGCGAGGAAACAATATGAGTCAGCTGCACCCTTTCTCAGTCCCTGTCAGCCCACTGTTGAACTTGAACACACGTGTGGTCATTGGTGGCCTAAACGCAGGGACACCCTCGCGCCGGGGATCACTGGTTCACTTCGCACGGCTGGCGGGAAGTGCTGTTACTACTGGCCTGGAGCGTGGACAGATGGGCGCGGCCTCTAAACCTGTTCAGCACACCGAATGTTCGTGGGGAATCCAGTGCTAAAATATTCGCAGACGACCTAATTCGGGCTCAGGGTTCCCCAAGTATCAGAGCAGCTACCGCGCTGCGATCTACTGAAGCAAACTTTTGTCGGCCGATAGATCCTACGGGGGGGCTGGGGGGGCAGCGGACGCCCTGACCAGCCGCACCTGGCCAAGGCATTTGGCGGTGGGCGGGCAGGAGGCTGGAGTTCGGGCCCGGGGGCTGTCCAATGAGGCGATGTAGCCCTCAAAACTGCTTCGGTACCCTGAGTCCAAGCACCCCACACTTAGAGATAAACCCGCTGAGTTTTTTCAGCGGAAAAAACATGAGCAGCGCGGACAGAAGCCAAGTGCCGAGAGCCGTGAAAACTAAATTGCGGAATAATCTGGACATAAGGAACCTGCTTTGCGTATCGGTTTGTTCCGGTTGTGTTTTTTACACCCCCCTCCCCTACATCGGCCGGTCCGCAAGAATATTGTCAATATTAAACCGGTCCGCGGTGCAAAAAAGGGTGGGTACCCTTGGTGTTAATACATTATTTCTACTTCCGGGTTGTGGAGTTTTACTTCCTGTCTTTTCTGCCCTGGTGCGCATGCGTGCAAATAATCGATCTGGGGGTCAATCTCGCCTTTGACCATGGCCGAGGTAGGGGACCTTGGGCTTAAAAAGGTTAGTGACCACTACCCTAGGTAATTTCTAAAGCAAGCATTAGTTTGGCACAGCATTGAGAGCCAAAGGGCCTGTATTGTGCTGTAGGTTTTCTATGTTCTAAATGTAATTAAATTGCTCCACTGCCTGAGATGTTACTCACAGAGCAAAGTTTTTAATAGAAGCAGGGGAAGTCCATTTGGCCTCTCATGGTTGTTCCACTGTTCAAGATTGTCCGTTTATTGGCTTCCTGTTTGCCAAGTATTTAAAAATCTTTATTTCAAATATATTCAGTAACTGAAGCTCTGACGGCCTCTTTACTAGACAATGCCAATAATTCACAACATACTTGGTGTAAAAATTTGTTTACATCTAAATCTGAATGATGCACCATCAATAACTCACACTGAGACGTAGGCGAGATATCGGCTTTTATTGACTGGAAGAAGGAACCAGGAGTGAGTGTCTATCATACAAGGTCCTGGAGACTGAGGCCGATCTTCAGGCCGCAGGTCTCCTTTATACAGGGGCCTGTGGGAGGAGCCACAGGAGCAGTCAGCAGGGGCGTGTCCCAACAGGCACATAGTTCACCACATTCACCCCCCCTTCGTTTGAAAAAGTCCTCATGTAGCGAAGGTTCTTACAAGTCAAGCCGATCAGGCGGTCGAATCTGTCGCTGCGATCTACGTAGCACCGGCTGTGACCGCATAGGTGCCGGCAACATTGGCGATTGCACAGGGGACGGGGGTTGCGCGTGTTCTTGCCCACTAGGCGCCGGTGATCCCTCATGCATGTGCGAGGCGCCTGGTATAAATGTGTACGAAACGCCCGGTATACAAGTGTCGGGAGGAGTCTGTGTAGGGCCTGGTGAGTACGGTGTCACCTCTGGTGCAGGGTTCACAGTTACCGGAGAGCCTTCAGGGTAGTGGTTTGCTGCACCTGCGGGTGCCAGGTCGCGGATGGAGACCGTGTCCTCCCGCCCATCAGGTAAGACCACGTAAGCATACTGGGGGTTCGCATGGAGAAGGTGAACCCTCTCCACCAGCGGGGAGTATTTATTGCTCCTCACATGTTTCCGGAGCAGCACTGGCCCCGGGGACGTCAGCCAAACTGGTAGGGTGGTCCCAGTGACAGACTTCCTGGGAAAAGAGAATAGGCGTTCGTGAGGGGTGGCATTGGTGGACGTACATAACAGAGAGCGGATAGAGTGCAGTGCCTCAGGGAGGACCTCCTGCCATCGAGAGACCGGCAACCCTTTGGACTTGAGGGCTAAAAGTGTGGCCTTCCACACTGTGGCATTCTCCCGCTCTACCTGGCCATTACCCCGGGGATTATAACTCGTGGTCCGACTGGTAGCAATGCCCCTAGCTAGCAAGTACTGGCGCAGCTCCTCACTCATAAAGGAGGACCCTCTATCACTGTGGATATAGCAGGGATACCCGAACAGAGTGAAGAGCTGGCGCAGGGCTTTTATGACGGACGTGGCAGTGGTGTCGGGGCAGGGGATGGCAAAGGGGAACCGTGAGAACTCGTCAATAACACTGAGAAAATAGACATTGCGGTCAGTGGAGGGAAGGGGGCCCTTAAAGTCAACACTCAGGCGTTCAAAAGGGCGGGTGGCCTTGACAAGTTGTGCCGTGTCAGGACAGTAGAAGTGCGGTTTGCACTCGGCACAAATTTGGCAGTCCCTGGTCATCGTCCTGATGTCCTCCAGGGAGTACGGCAGGTTCCGAGCTTTCACAAAATGGTAAAATCGGGTGACCCCCGGATGGCAAAGTTGTGCATGAAGGGCGTACAGCTGGTCGAGCTGTGTGCTAGCACATGTTCCCCGGGATAGGGCATCAGGGGGCTCATTGAGTCTGCCAGGCCGGTACAGGATATCATAGGTGTAGGTGGAGAGTTCTATCCTCCACCGCAAAAGCTTATCATTTTTGATCTTGCCCCGCTGTTGGTTGCTGAACAGGAACGCAACCGAGCGCTGGTCGGTCAGCACAGTGAATCTTTTGCCAGCAAGATAGTGCCTCCAGTGCCTAACAGCCTCCACTATGGCCTGGGCTTCTTTCTCCACCGCGGAGTGCCGAATTTCAGAGCCTTGGAGGGTGCGAGAAAAGAATGCTACTGGTCTGCCTTCCTGATTAAGGGTAGCAGCCAGAGCGAAATCGGAGGCATCACACTCCACTTGGAAGGGAGCGGTCTCGTCCACTGCATGCATCGTAGCTTTGGCAATGTCCGCTTTAATGCAGTTGAAGGCCGCGCAGGCCTCAGCAGAGAGGGGAAACGAGGTAGACTTGACCAGGGGGCGAGCCTTGTCTGCGTAATGGGGGACCCATTGGGCGTAATAGGAAAAAAACCCCAGGCACCGTCTGAGGGCCTTGAGAGTGGTGGGAAGAGGGAGCTCTAACAGGGGTCGCATACGTTCGGGATCAGGCCCAATAACCCCGTTTTCCACGACATACCCAAGTATAGCAAGGCGGGTGGTACCAAAAACACACTTGTCCCTGTTATAAGTAAGGTTCAGAGCTGCGGCCACTTGGAGAAACCGTTGGAGGTTGGCGTCGTGATCTGGCCTGTCATGACCACAGATGGTGATGTTATCCAGATAGGGAAATGTGGCCTGCAGTTGGTACTGGTCCACCATCCGGTCCATTTCCCTCTGGAAGACAGAGACACCATTCGTGACACCGAAAGGGACGCGCAGGAAGTGATAGAGCCGGCCGCCCGCCTCGAAGGCGGTGTAGGGGCGGTCCTCTGGGCAGATGGGGAGCTGGTGATAAGCGGATTTCAGATCTATTGTCGAGTACACCTTATACTAAGCAATCTGGTTGACCATATCCGCGATGCGGGGTAGGGGGTATGCGTCAAGCTGCGTAAACCTATTGATGGTTTGACTATAGTCCACCACCATCCTATTTTTCTGCCCAGTCCGAACAACAACCACCTGGGCCCTCCAAGGGCTTGTGCTCGGCTCAATGATCCCCTCCCTGAGCAGCCGCTGCACCTCCGACTGAATGAAGGCCCGGTCCCCCGCGCTGTACCTCCTGCTTTTGGTTGCCACAGGTTTACAGTCGGGGGTCAGGTTGGCGAACAGCGGTGGGGGAGGGATCTTGAGAGTGGAGAGGCTGCAAGTGTCGGTAGCGCAGCTGTTGGCCTGGTTCTGGATGGGATGTGTGTGTCCGTGTGTGTGTGTGGTCAGTAGCGGGGTATGTGAAGAAGTCCCACAAAACTGAGGATTCTTGACAGTGAGTGGTGGGAGGGGCCCGTCGTATACCATGGTCACACTTTCGAGATGGCTCTGGAAGTCCAGCCCCAATAGCACAGGTGCACACAGATTAGGCATGACCAGAAGTTCAAAGTCCCGATATACTGTGCCTTGCACCACCAAAGTCGCTACACAACCCGCCCGGATGTCTGCGGACTGCGACCCAGAGGCCAAATGGAACCTCCGACTGACCGGCCGCGTTGCAAGTCCGCAGCGTTGCACTGTGCCCGGGTGAATAAAACTCCCAGTGCTGCCCGTGTCAAACAGGCATCCAGTCCAATGCCCCTCCACCTGGATGTCCATCATGGATCTTGCAAGCTGGTGTGGGGCGCTTTGGTCGAGAGTCACAGTGGCCAGAGTTGGATCGCCGTCGGGGTACCCGGTCAGCATCGGAGGGTCGGGGGCGGGGCATGCTGACGCCGACAAAGATGGCAGCTCACATCCGGGGTACCCGGTCAGCATCCGAGGATCGGGGGCGGGGCGTGCTGACGTCGACAAAGATGGCCGCCCACATCCCGGCATGCAAGATGGCGGCCCCCACGTTTCACCCGCAGCGCTGCACTCCGCTCGAGGTTGAGACTTACAGACCTTGGCGAAGTGGCCCCGCTTTCCGCAGCTGGAGCAGGTTGCTTCTCGCGCTGGACAGCGTCGTCAAGGATGTTTCTTTTGGCCACAGAAATAACAAAGCACGAGTTGCTTACGGGCCACAGCCGTGGTCTGGGTCGGGGAGCTCGTGGAATGGCGACTGGCGGCGGCGTTGGCGAATTCGCTCCCGGGAGCCGGCGGTGGCGGGGTCTGAGGCGTCCACGAAACCGGCGGGGAATCGCGCGACTGGACAGCGTCGGCGTTATGCCGCGCAGCTTCTAGAGCGTTGGCCTTCTCTATCGCCGAGCTTAAGGTAAGATCCGAGTTCTCCAGCAGTCGCTGGCGCATGTACACTGACCTCAGTCCCGTCACAAAGGCGTCTCGCACCAGCAGCTCCGCATGCTGTTCTGCCGTGAGCGTCTTGCAGTCACAAGCTCGGACGAGTGTCTGTAGTGCTCGGAGAAACTCAGCGCACGATTCGCCAGGCCGCTGTTGCCGGGTAGCTAAGCGATGTCTTGCGTAGACGGTGTTCACCGGCCGCAGGTACTGTCGTTTGAGGGCGTCCAGTGCCCCTTCGTAGGTCGGCAGGTCCCGGATAAAGGAGTAAACTTTGGAGGAGACCCTCGAGAGTAGGATTCTGTGCATAACGGCGGGTTCAGTCACACGAAGCTCCGCCAAGTACGATTGGAAGCATGCAAGCCAGTGTTCAAAAGCGAGAGCTGCGTCAGGGTCTTGAGGGTCCAAATCCAACCGGTCCGGACGCAAAACGGGTTCCATGTTTTAAAACTTCCAGTCAATAAAATTGATGCACCATCAATAACTCACACTGAGACGTAGGCGAGATATCGGCTTTTATTGACTGGAAGAAGGAACCAGGAGTGAGTGTCTATCATACAAGGTCCTGGAGACTGAGGCCGATCTTCAGGCCGCAGGTCTCCTTTATACAGGGGCCTGTGGGAGGAGCCACAGGAGCAGTCAGCAGGGGCGTGTCCCGACAGGCACATAGTTCACCACACTGAATAACCATGCCTTCAACTGGAGACCAACCAGTAATATGACCAACGCCACAAGGGGAAAGTATCAGCACTGCATTTCCCTCGTCAAATCCACACAAATTTTTTATGTTGCAACAGTATCACCATTTTTCTCATCTATAGGGTGTCGTTCCAACCTGCTTACCCTCCCTTCATTTATCAAACCTGTCACTCCAGTGAACCTGTATTACACTCTCTATAGCAAGAGATCTATCTATAGATAGAGTTTTACTGGCCTTGATTTAATGGTGGAGGATGTGGGAAATATTTTTAAAGTAGTACACATCTACCTTCCTACTTGCTTGCTACAGTTGCTAACTTTCAGTGATTTGTGTACAAGGACACCCAGGTCCCTCTGAATACCAACATCTTTCATCGAAAATTGAAGAACAGCAGGAGGAGTTTCAAGATGGCGACGTAAACACCTGCCTTTTAGGCGCTCTTTACTTTTTTAACTATAATCACCCTTTAATCAAATCTTTTCGAATTTAATCAAATGAGTTGATATTTTCGATTGACTTTTTTTTTCCTAAAACTATATTTGATCTAACTCTGTCAAACTTAAAATGGCTACAAGTAAGAAATCGTCTAAGGAGCCTTTATCTATCGATGCAATTTCTAATCTTCTGGACACTAAACTTGCAAGTTTGGAAAGCAAGATGGAAAGTAAAATGGCAAGTTTGGAAAACAGGCTGGAAAGTAAAATGGCAAGTTTGGAAAGTAAAATGGTAAGTTTGGAAAACAAGCTTACCACGAAAATGTCTGAACTTGAAGGAGTTGTTAGATCGCTTGATACTAAGCTTCAGTCGCAGGCATCGGATATTCAGCGGCATGAAGATAAGTTGGCGACTCTTGAAAAATTAATTGTTGAAAAAGTACGTACAATTGAAGTGTTGGATAAGAAGGTACAATCGACTCTTAAAACTGTAGATCAGTATAAGTTTAAAATTACTGATCTCGAAAATCGATCTCGCAGACAGAATTTGCGAATTATCGGGTTTCCCGAAAGAGTTGAGTCCGGTGATTTAACTGAATTTTTCTCTAAATTACTGTGGGAAATTTTCGGTGATGAAGGTTTGCAAACTAAACCTGTTATTGACCGCGCTCACAGAGTTGCGAGGTTTTCGTCTACGACTGATAAACCACGAGCGGTGATTGTTCGCCTTCATTATCCTCGTGAGAAAGAGCTTTTAATTCGATTAGCTTGTAAAAAAGGTATGATTTCTTACAATACCAACAAATTTCGAATTGTTGAGGATTACTCCTACGAGGTAATGAGAGCCAGAATCGCTTTTAAACCAGTGATGGCAGAGAGACTCGATTGGACTTAAACAAGCTTTAATGTATCCAGCGAAGCTTAGAATTACGCTGAACGACAACAGTCAGCAAATTTTTAACACTCCAGAAGAAGCGAAGAAATTTGCTGAAGAATTTCGATCTTCTAGTGCAACTTGAACTATGTGTTATGTGGAAGATTTTTCGGAGAGAGGATATCTTTTTACTTTAAGTTTTAACCTATGAAGCTGGGTTATAACTTCTTATTTTGATCTACGGGTCTGGTTTTTTTTACTATCATCATTGTTTATAGATGTTCCTTTTAATTTTTATAATATCTTTTTTTTCTTCTTTCTGTTTTGGTCATATACGTTTATATTTTGCAATAATGATTTACTTTTTTTTAAGATGTCGTTTCTTTTTCCCGTAAGATTCTGTTTTTTGTAAGCATTTATTTGTTTGCCTGTACTTAGAAATGGGACGAACGTTTTGGATTTTTGGTCTTTTTTTTATATATATATTGTACTGTTTATTACATCCCTTTTTTTTAATCCTATTTTGTCTTTTAATAGATTGCTGAACTCACATTTGTATTTAGTAATATGGCTTTTTCAAAATGGCGTTTCTTCTTCCCCTAAGTCTTTGCTTTTGAAACGTCATCCTGTATTTGAACACGGGATTTTTTTTTAAAGGTATATTACACTTTCAAATTTTGATGTTTATATTTTTTTTATTAATGATTGTTTGTTTTATTATATTAGTTTTTTTTAATTCTGATTGATATATATTTTCTTTTTGCAACTCTATATCTTAATCTGGGTGTTATATAGTTTTCTTTTAATCTTTTTATAGAGCTGCCATCTTGAAATGGGGGTAATATTAGTATTAGATTATGCGCCTGCCGCTTGGCTTTTTTTCGAGGGGTTGGGGGAGGGGGTAGGGATCTTTTTTCACGCTTTTGCTCTTTATTTTTTTGCTTTTAGTTTATGGGCCGACTTTAAATTATTAATATTGTTGAGGTGTCATGTTCTCCGGTTGCTCCTGAATCAATTTTCCTCCTTCCTGAATTGTGGGTTATGTGTCTTTTTAACCTTTTATGATACACACAACTAATATTAGCATGATGGATAAATCTGTTAACTTTATCTCCTGGAATACTAATGGTTTAAATCATCTGATTAAACGTAAAAAAATATTTAAAGTATTCCATAGACTGAACGCTATTATTATCTTTGCACAGGAGACCCATATCAGGAGGGAGGATAATCAATGTTTTCTTAGGTTCTGGAAGGGTCAACAATTTCACTCGAATTGTACCGCTAAAATTAGGGGTGTGTCTATTTTTATAGACCCCTCAATATCGTTTACACATCATGAAATTATTTCTGACCCACAGGGTAGATTTTTGTTGATAACTGGCTCACTTTTTAATCGGAAAGTTGTTCTAGTTAATATTTATGCTCCAAACTTTGACTGCCCTGAATTTTTTAAACACTTATTTACTTCCCTTCCTAATCTAAATGAATATATGTTGATAATGGGTGGAGATTTTAATTGTTGTTTGAATCCTTCGATGGATAGATCTAAACCTATCCGTACTCTTCCGAATAGATCAGCCCTACTTATTAATTCTTTTATGGTTGATTCGGGAATTACAGAAATATGGCGGTTTTTGAACCCTAAAGATAAAGAATTTTCATGTTTTTCACATGTATATCATAGCTATTCTAGAATTGACTATTTTCTTATTGATCATCGGTTATTAATGGATGTTATTGATTGTAAATATGATTCTATTACTATTTCGGATCATGCACCTTTGAAGTTATCTATTAAGATTTCGGACTATTCCAATAATATCAGATCTTGGAGGCTTAACGCTACTTTGCTTCAAGACCCAGAATTTATCACCTACATAAAACAGCAAATTGACTTGTTTTTCTCAACAAACTATACTGAAGAAATCGACAGAAAAATACTTTGGGACTCTTTTAAGGCTTTTATCCGTGGACAAATTATCTCATATTCTGTTGGTAAAAGAAAACAAAGATATTTAGATTTTGCTTAATTAGTGGATAAAATCAAGGAAATTGATAAGATTTATTCCGTGACTCCTACCAAAGAACTTTATAAGAAGAGAGTTGAGCTTCAAATGGAACATAGTTTACTATTATCTTCTTCAATTGAAAATCAATTAATTAGGACCAGGGCTCAATTCTATATTCACAGTGATCGAACTGGCAAACTGTTAGCTAATCAATTAAAAGCTATTTCGACTAAGCGACAAATTATTAAAATTCGCAAACAAGACGGTAATTTAACTACTGATCATAAAGAAATTAATAATACTTTTCAAGATTTTTATAAATCTTTATATCAATCAGAATTTGATGGTGACCAGTCCATGATAGATAATATTTTTAACAATTTGAATATTCCTAAACTGATAGATGAAGACCATAGCCTGTTCGATGCTCCTATTTCTATGGTGGAAATAGGAGAGGCTATCTCATCAATGAATTCAGGGAAAGCTCCTGGTCCTGATGGTTATATAGTAGAATTTTTTAAAACTTTTTCTTCTTTGCTCTCTCCTTGGTTATGTGAAATTTTTAATGATGTGTTTGCTAAGAAGAGATTACCTCAATCTTTTTATGAAGCTAATATCTCTCTAATTCTCAAAAAAGATAAAGATCCTACTTTATGTACATCTTATCGCCCTATATCACTATTAAATGTAGATTCTAAGATTCTTACAAAAATTTTAGCCATTAGATTAGAAAAAGTACTATCACAGATTATTTCAGAAGATCAAACTGGTTTTATGAGGAATCGGTATTCCTTTTTTAATGTTAGAAAATTGATTAATATAATTCATACTTCACCACCCACAATCCCAGAATGTGTTATCTCATTAGATGCTGAAAAAGCTTTTGATAGAGTTGAATGGACATACTTATTTAATACATTGAGAAATTTTAATTTTAGTCCTAACTTTATATCATGGATTAAATTAATATATTATAAACCTGTTGCTTCTGTTCTTACAAATAACTATAGATCCTCTTTTTTTCAATTATCTCGTGGTACGAGACAAGGCTGTCCCTTAAGTCCTTTATTATTTAATATTGCATTAGAACCTTTAGCTATTGCTATTCGTGAATCTCCTAATATTTTTGGTATTACACGTAATGAGAAGTTATACAAATTATCACTTTATGCTGATGACTTGCTGTTATATATTTCTGACCCTGATAGGTCTATTCCCGCTATTTTATCCTTGTTGGTTCAATTTGGTATTTTTTCTGGTTATAAACTAAACTTAGATAAGAGTGAATTATTTCCTTTAAATGCACAAACTTTATTGAGTGATAGGATACCATTTAAAGTTGTTACTGATAACTTTACCTATTTAGGTATAAAAATTACCAAGAAATATAAAGATTTATTTAGATTGAATTTTTTACCTATGCTTCATCAAATTCAACAACTTACTACAAGATGGTCTCCTTTATTTTTATCATTAATTGGTCGGATTAATGCTATTAAAATGATGATTTACCGAAATTTTTATACTTATTTCAAGCCTTACCAATTTTTATTTCTAAATCTTTTTTTGATAACATTGATTCAAAAATTTCCTCATTTGTGTGGCAAAATAAAAACCCTAGGTTAAGTAAAAGGCAATTACAAAAATCTAAAAAAGATGGTGGTTTAGCTTTACCTAACTTTAGATTTTATTATTGGGCAAATAATATTCGTAATTTAATGTATTGGAAATTAGATTTGGATTCACCATTGTGCCCACAGTGGGTAAATTTGGAATGTAATGAGGTAAAGGAATATTCTCTATTCTCTGTTCTTGGTTCTTGTCTTCCTGCTGATTTAGTTAAATTTAATAAACAAATATCCAATCCTGTTATTAAACATACATTACGAATTTGGTTTCAATTTCGTAAGTTTTTTGCTTTGAAAAACTTTGTTCTTGACAGCCCTATCTTACTTAATTTCTTTTTCAAACCCTCTTGGACAGATCAAGCTTTTAACATATGGAAAAGGAAAGGTATGAAATGTTTTCGTGATCTTTTCTTTGAAGATACTTTGATGTCATTTGACCAACTTTCCAACAAATTTGAATTACCTAAATCTAATTTTTTCAGATATTTACAAATTAGAAATTTCTTACATAAAGTTTTACCATCTTTTCCTAATTCAACTTTAGTGGATTTTACAGATTTGATTTTTACCTTAAACCCTTGTCAGAAGGGATTAGTAGCTTTTATTTATAATATGATTATGAAGATACAACCAGAAATATCAGTTAGAATTAAACAAGAATGGGAAAAAGAACTTCGATATAATATATCAACAGATAAATGGGAAAAAATTTTGCAAATGGTTAATTCCTCTTCTATATGTGCTAAACATGCTTTAATACAATTTAAAATTGTACATAGAGCTCATATGTCTAAAGATAAACTCGATTCTATTCTCATATTAACCCTCAATGTGACAGATGTCATTCAGAAGTGGCCTCTTTGACCCATATGTTTTGGTCATGTCCCACCTTACGTAACTATTGGAAGGACATATTTGCTACCATTTCCTCAATTTGGAATATCGATTTACAACCTCATTTTATCACTGCAATTTTTGGCATACCAAATGAAGATGGTAATCAGTTTTCCCCTTCAATCAGACGAATGATTGCTTTTGTAACATTAATGGCCAGAAGGTCTATATTACAAAACTGGAAAGAAGTAAATCCTCCTACCACGTTCCAGTGGTTTACTCAAACTATTTCTTATCTGAGCCTGGAAAAAATTAGAAGCACTATTTTTGACTCATCAATTAAATTCGAAGAAACTTGGAGACCGTTTATTCGACATTTTCATATGAATTAATTTGGCCTTTTCCAGACCTTCTTTCTGCTTATTCATGTTCAGGTATGGAGTTCTGGAGTTTTTTGACACTCTCATATACTTGTAAGCTATTATTATTGCCCATGTTAGTTTAGTTTAGTGTTTTATTTTTCTTAATATATATTTTTTTCACATATTTTCAAATTTTTTCTTCTTTTAATGGTTATTTTTGTTTTTTTTTTCATATATTATCATATGGACTTGATTGATTAAGGTATTTTTTTCTGTTGATGTTTAATAGGATATTGTTATCTTATTATTAATGCGATTTCAAGTCTATTGTATTTATAATTTACTCATTATTATGTTATGTTCTTTTTTATATATGTATATATGAAACTCAATAAAAAGATTGAAAAAGAAAGAAAATTGAAGAACAGCAGATGCAGGCATAATGAAATTAAAACAAAATTGCCAGATATACTCTGCAGGTCAGGAGAGAGTTACACAGTTAACGCTCAGGTCAGTGACACTTCAGCAGAACTGAAGTTTCAAAATTACATAGAACCATAGAACATTACAGCACAGAAACAGGCCTTTTGGCCCTTCTTGGCTGTGCCGAACCATTTTTCTGCCTAGTCCCACTGACCTGCACCTGGCCCATATCCCTCCACACAACTCTCATCCATGCACCTGTCCAAGTTTTTCTTAAATGTTAAAAGTGAGCACACATTTATCACTTCATTTGCAGCTCATTTCACACTCCCACCACTCTCTGTGAAGAAACCCCCACCAATGTTCCCTTTAAACTTTTCCCCTTTCACCCTTAACCCATGTCCTTTGGTTTTTTTTCTCCCCAAGCATCAGTGGAAAGAGCTTGCTTGCATTCACTATCTATACCCATCATAATTTTATATACCTCTATCAAATCTCCCCTCATTCTTCTACGCTCCAGGGAATAAAGTCCTAACCTATTCAACCTTTCTCTGTAACTCAGTTTTTCAAGTCCCAGCAACATCCTTGTAAACCTTCTCTGCACTCTTTCAACCTTATTAATATCCTTCCTGTAACTCAGTGACCAAAACTGCACACAATACTCCAAATTCAGCCTTACCAATGCCTTATGCAACCTCACCATAACATTCCAACTCTTAAACTCAATACTTTGATTTATAAAGGCCAATGTACCTTGTATGTTCTACCTTGATTTTTCCTGCCAAAGTGCAATACCTCACAATTGTCTGTAGTAAACACCACGTGCCATTTTTCAGCCCATTCTTCCAACTGATCCAGATCCCTCTGCAAGCTTTGAAAACCTTCCTCACTGTCCACTACACCTCCAATCTTTGTATTGTCAACAAACTTGCTCATCCAATTTACCACATCATCATCCAGATCATTGATATAGATGACAAATAACAATGGACCCAGCACTGATCCCTGTGACACACCACTAGTCACAGGCCTCCAGTCAGAGAAGCAATCCTCCACTACCACTCTCTGACTTCTCCCATTGAGCCAATGTCTAATCCAATTTACTACCTTCTCCATGTATACCTAGTGACTGAATCTTCCTAACTAACCTCCCATGTGGGACCTTCTCAAAGGCCTTTCTGGAAAATACAGAAACATCTGGAAAATGCTTCAATATTGCACTTGTAGATTAGAGGTATAACCAAGTTGCATTGCACACTCCCCCACTCTCACTCTTCAGTTCTGGACTGCTCTTCGATTGTGAAATCAAAAAGATATGAATCAGTGAAAAATATGACGATGTGCTCCCATTCAAAATATCTTTATCAAAACGTTGCTAAGAGCAGCATGCTCTTATCAAGCACTACATCAATGAGGTGAAAAAGAAAAGAGCTAGTATATTATGAAGTTCAAGTTCAATTATTTTTCAACCATACATGAATATAGCCGAACGAAACAGCGTTCCTCCGGAGCCAAGATGCAAAACATTACCAGCAGCACACACAGTTACAATTTCAGAAAAACATAGTCCAAAACAAAAAAGACTTAATATACCCTGAGGGGCACAGATTCTCCTAGTCCAGCTTGTTCTTCCACTGAGCGAACAATGTAGGGGCCATACTACAACCCAGCACATTTCCACCGCACCCAGCAATGGCCCTGATCTCTCCCCTGGTGACTGCAACAGGCTACTAACATCCAAGGTAACCCTGCAGCCCAGGACTAGTCTTTGCCACAAACGAGGCAACGCAGCTCCCTGGCTGTCAGTCTCGCCAATGAATACACTGCAGTATTGTGCATTGCCAATGTCCAACAGGGTCTTGCAATCACAATAAAACATGCAAAATTACGGCTCGCTCCCATCTGTTGGATTTTTTTTGTGTTAGACGCTAAATAGTTAATTTCGTTAATGTTAACTTTGTTGATTTTGTTTCACTTATTTCACTATCGCTACACTATCGCTGCAATTTGTCTTTGCGGGTTTCATAATAAAGGGTCTTTATTTCACTTTTTTTTTACCTGGAAGTCAGTTATTTGGAAGTGAGTCACAGTGCCAAATCCCTCACTCAGTCTCTCAGTGTTTTCAGTTGTTTTTCAAATAACCACTACAGATAAGATTGATAAAAGTAAAATCTAAAAGCCTCCAGCCTAAACATCTGAAAGACTCCACTGGTGACACAAGAGACAAGAGAAGCTAGAATCTGGATTAACACATAAAATGCTGGAGGAGTTCAGCACGT
The DNA here is from genome assembly GCF_030144855.1 of Hypanus sabinus. Taxonomy (NCBI): domain Eukaryota; kingdom Metazoa; phylum Chordata; class Chondrichthyes; order Myliobatiformes; family Dasyatidae; genus Hypanus; species Hypanus sabinus. The sequence continues at coordinate 26,041,508 of NC_082715.1, forward strand.
CAGTAGCATCAAGGCAGGAAAATGGACAATCAATGGACCAACCCGAGACCATTCATCTGGGGAAAAAAGTCCCTCCTCGCCATTGGTGAAACCAGGCGTAAACTGGGCAACACTTTACTGAGCACTTGTAGTCTCTCTTTTGTGGCTGTCTGTAATACCCAGTTGCTATTTTAATTCTCATCCCCATTCCCACACCAACAAATCTGTCCTCTTTCTCTACCCATCAGCATAAACACCGAATTTGTCAACTTACAGCAAACTGCTTCCCTCTGTGCCCTTTTCCCTCTCCTTCTCAGCAACCCAGTTCTCACCCTAATCCCCATCAACCTGCTTGATTCTCCTCCTGCACCCACTCGACCTGGTTGTTAGACAAACACACTTCCCTAAAGGTCCCCATCACAATTTTCCCACCTGGCGTCGCCCTCCACAGGTACCACCTGACACACTGACTTCCTCCAGCATCTCGCGCAAAAGCCTGCTCCACCTACGGATCATTGTACAGTGTGGATCACTATCCCACCAACTAGGTTTTTGATGGCTGAACTAAACGGTAGAGGCACGCTTCGATCGGAAATGGAGTTTTGGTGCGCTCAAGAGGAAGGCAGATGTCCAGGTAACAAGGCACTGGAAGGGGCATGAATGAATTCAACCAGGTGCTAGGCCAAGGAAATGCACACAGGACATAGCAACCCAGGTTTGGTAATGCGGCTGTCGGTAAGGAGTTTGTATGTTCTCTTGCCATAACTGTGTAGGCTTCCTCTGGGTGCTCCAGTTTCATTCCACATCCCAAAGACGCACGGGCTGCCGGGTTAATGGGCGGAAGTGGGCGGCGCAGGCTTTTTTGGCCAAAGTGGCCTGTTACAGTGCTTCAGCTCCAAATAAAAAAAATTAAAAAGACGTGGAGGTGAAGGGAATAACCAACACAAGTCTGTGTTATTAAAAAAAAACAGCTTTGTGTCAAAGATAATGTTATAAAGGATGGAATTGATGACAAAACTGCAAAGTTTCTGGAAGAACTAACTGCTATGACATCATAAGTTTGCTTTGGATGAAACAACTTGCCATTGGTCAAGCTTCTCCTCAAGGTTATATAGCCCTTGGTTCAAGGCTAATATTAAGAGTACAAGTTCAATCTTCACAGTGCTATTCCAGCAGAACACAGGGTAAGTACTAGTCAGGATGGATGAAATCTGCCTGCAGCATCATCATAAGAAAGCACTGTGACTGAGATCTGTAGTTCAATAAGATGGCTCATCACCACAATCTCAATGAATGAAACTCAATGAAAAGCATCTCAGTAATTTGCAGAAAAAAGCAACTCCTTTGATTGAATCCATCCGCTTCCTTAAATATGCAATTAGTCTACAATCAACGCTTGCTGCTCTAGTGTGCACTGACTTGCTTTTCAGTTCCAAATTGTCTTGTAGTAGACACCCACACATCAAAGCCTCTTTGATAGCACCTTACGCAATCAAGATGCAGATCAAGTTGGTGATCCTCCAAGTTGTGGGATCTATTTCACCTTCAGTGTTTAAGAGAACAACCACAGCAGTTCAAGACTGGGGCTCTCTTGTACCCTTACAAGTGCTGTAAGAGACAAGCAGTAAATATTGGTCATACCAGCTACGCTATCTCCCACAGAAGAATCAGGATAACTACCAGATTTCTCAGCAGGTCAGGCAGCATCTTTGAAGGGGAATAAACAGTGGATGTTTCAGTACATCACTGGTAAAGCCCTCCCCACGACTAAGCACATCTACATGGAGCGTTGTCACAAAAAAAACACAGCATCCATCATCAGGGGACCCCCACTACCTAGGCCATAACCTCCTCTCGCTGCTGCTATCTGAAAGAAGGTACAGCAGCCTCAGGACTCACATCACCACCAAGTTCAGAAACAGCTACCCCTCAGCAAACATGCTCTTGAACCAAAGGGGATAATTTCACTCAATTTCTCTTGCCCCATCATGGAAATGTTCCCACAACCTATGGACTCACTTTCAAGGACTCTTCATCTCATGTTCTCAATATTTACTGCTTCTTTATTTATTTTATATTTGCAGTGTGGTTTTTTTTTGCACGCTGGTTGTCCACCCTGTTAGTGTGATTATTCTTTTACGGTTATTAGATTTATTGAGTATGCCCGCAAGAAAATGAATCTCAGGGTTATATATGGTGACATATCAGTATTTTGATAATAAATTTACTTTCAAATTTGAGACCTTTCATCAGGACCAGATGAAGGCTCGAAATTCCAACTGTTTATTCCCCTCCATAGGGGCTGGCTCTCCTGACGCGTTCCTCCGACATATTGTGTGTGCTCTCAGTTTACCAAGTTCATCACTGCTGACTGCACCGTACTAGAGTTTTATGACAAGCTGCAAAGTTTGCACAGGTTCAGCTTGGTTTAATGACAGCATTCCCTTTTGCTGTGATTTTGCATCCTTGGTGCATTACTCCCTTCATTCATGGATTAGATTTATCATGATCATGCTGCCTAAGGAAGACAGGAACAATCTGCAAGGCCGTACTTCATTTTTTTTTTGGGGGGGGGGGAGAGAAAAAAGTTTGAAGGGCATGTATTAACACAGCATCAAATTTAAGGGCACTAAGTATATTTTTGCTGTTCTTGGATTTTGATCTCAAAATTCCTGGCTTAAGTGGTAATAGAAATTTCAGCTCCTTGCTTCAGAGAAGAAATTCACCAGCATCATTAACATTTCCCTAGTGTCTCCCTTTTACTCCACATTTAAAGTATAATCAGCTCACATTATATCTAAAGGAATTCATTTCAATTTGAATCTTACATACTTAGCCCAGTATTTTCTACCTGTGCACTCTACATTTGTCAAATCCAGTTTGGATGTAATGGGATTATTCCCCAGTGACTGGGGTTTTAATTACATCTGCATTGACTGAATTAAATATCACACTTAAATTCGGAATTTCTAAAGTTCTGCTTATGTGCATCAACCACTGATAAATGTAATAAGTCAGCACAATATCGGAACTGAAAAATGACCTCATAAACCATTCTATATATTTACCTTCACGCAAGGCAAGCATATGAAGAATTGCATATATTATTCTATGATAGTTGTGGATCAAATCCTGTAATCTGTTTTTATTTCTGGTTGTCAGGCGCTGTTATCAATATTGAAACACAAAAACTCAGTCCTGATTCAGAAGGCTGTAGGTTGAAGTATCACTCAATTTGACATCTGATGCACCAGGATTCCTATATTAATTTGAAAAGATGTAATTCAAATAGAATTGCACACAGTATTTATCATTCTATTTCAGAATTAGAGTTTGGACTAATTAAACTAAAATAAAGCTAAAAGTTAAAGTGCATAAAAAGTAAAAATTTATTGTGAATGAAGAATAGGTCATTTGGCCTTTGTCTGTTCCACCATTCCTGTTGGCAGCTGCGAGAAGAGAGCGTCCCTGGATGGTGGCGGCCCTTGGTTTTGGCTGTACTCCTTGTCAATGTGCTCATTGGTAGAGCCGACATTGTCTGTGATGTCTCGTTGCAGTAAATGTCTAAACTTGCCTGCTCCTTCAAAGCAACTCCCCTGTGGGAGGTGGGTATTGGCCTGTGGATTGATTGGCCATTGCAGCATTCCTGTACTAATGCTACATGCCTTAATAGCCAAAAAAAAATCTGGAATATACTCACTGACACCTGCAGGCAGTGACTTGTCAAAGATCTATTATCTTCTGGGTGAATAAGATTTCTTATCAGTGACCTAAATGACCCATCTCCGAAGGATACAATAGGGTCTTTTAAGAGACTCTTCGGTCTTTATTCTTTGGAGTGTAGAAAGTTGAGGGGGGACTTGATAGAGGTATTTAAAATTATGAGGGGGATAGATAGAGTTGACATGGATAGGCTTTTTCCATTGAGAGTAGGGGAGATTCAAACAAAAGGACGAGTTGAGAGTTAAGGGGCCAAAGTTTAGGGGTAACACGAGGGGGAACTTCTTTACTCAGAGAGCGGTAGCTGTGCAGAGGCAGGTTCGGAATTGTCACTTAAAGTAAAATTAGATAGGTATATGGACAGGAAAGGAATGGAGGGTTATGGGCTGAGTGCAGGTCAGTGGGACTTGGTGAGAGTAAGCGTTCGGCATGGACTAGAAGAGCCGAGATGGCCTGTTTTCGTGCTGTAACTGTTACATGGTTATGGATAGGTACATGGAGCTTAAAAATAGAGGGCTGTAGGTAAATCTAGTAATTTCTAAGGTAGGGACATATTCGGCACAACTTGTGGGCTGAAGGGCCTGTATCGTGCTGTAGGTTTTCCACGTTTCTCTTATGTTGAAACCCAGTCCCATGGTTTTGAAACAACCCAGCTTGGGGAAATATAATTGCTCCATCTAGCTCATCAACCCCAACAATAACTTTAATGAAAATATTTCTTCTTCTTGTAAACTCAGTAGAATACACTCCATTAAGTCTCTTGTCAGAGAACAATCTCCAGCCAATATCGATCAATTCTGTTCATCAACCTCAAAAAAAGCAACAGATTTGTCAAACGTTTTCTTCTTCACAGATCATGCAATGTTCAATCCTAATAACATTTTTTGCGTTCCCTGTTAACAGTTCCTTAAATATCCCTGCATTTTCCCCAATTATGCTGCAGGGAAGAAAATATATTGTCCATTTTAGCTGGTGAAATAAAAACCATTTAATCAGTTGTGACTAGTTGCAGAACTTCGCAAACTTTTCAAAGTAAATACTGTATATGCTACCTTGAGAATTATTTTCTTGCAGTTATGTAAAGGAAAATGTACAACAGAATTTTGTGAGAAACTACACATCAACACAGACTCACAAATGCCACTGTGCACAAGACAAATTGTGCAAATAAAATACTGAGAACAGGAGTGGTAAGGAGTCCTTAAAAGTGAGATCTATAAATAAGGGGGATCTTTGTGTTCCTGTCGACAACTTGCAGAAAGCAAACAACCAGGTACAGCAAGCAATTAGGAAAACCAAATGTTATCCTTCATCGCTAGGAAGTGAAATATAAATAGGAGAGCCAATGCTTTGTTCTACAGGTTTATTAGCACATCACACCCAAGGCAATGTGCGCAGTATAGGCTTTCCTACTTGTATAATGACGTAATAATATATTCAAAGATAAAGATTTTCTCGCCCAATACCTAGACAGGGCACACCGTCTTACAAAGAAAAAAATTGGATGAACTCATCAGGAGTTTAGAAGAATGAAATGGGAATTGGTTAAACAAATTATTCAGTATCATGTGCAGATTCAGCACGTTACCTAAAATTTTGATAAACCCATCTACTGATGCACGGCAGAGATCATCCTGACGGGTTACATCATGGAAACATCAACACCCAGGAATGGAAAAGCCTACAAGAAGTGGTGGACACAGCCAGTACACGCCTGTGGGAAATCAGATTTGTGGGTTTAGTGAGTGGGGACAGAAGAGATTCACTGCCAGTCAGTAGAATAACTATTTATTTACAAGACGGACACTAAACATTCAGTAAATGCTTCAAGCTACACTCAGCTACAGATACTTGGCTAAGCTGAGCACCCAAAGCAGCAGGACAAAACAGACACTAAACCCAGGCCCTCTGCACTGCAGCACACGTCCACTGTCGACCGTTTCTGCAGCACCCTTGTCTACCCGGTCAGTCCGCAGCAACCAGAGAGGTGCTGTGACATTGTCGGCGACACAGAAGTGAGTCAGAGAGGCTGCAATGGCCAATTCACAGGCCAATACCCACCTCCCACAGGGGAGTGGCTTTCAAGGAGCAGGCAAGTTTAGACATTTACTGCAATGAGACATCACAAGCAATGTCGGCTCTACCAATGAGCACATTGACAAGGAGTACAGCCAACACCAAGGGCTGACACCATCCACGGCACGCTCTCTTCTCGCAGCTGCCAACAGGCAAGTACAGGAGCCTTAAGTACCACACCACCAACTTTCAGAAGTTACTACCCTTCAACCATCGTTCTCCTGAACCAGCGTGGATAAGTTCCCTCACCTCAACTCTAAACAAATTCTCCAACTTATAAACTCAGTTCCTGTGAATGCCCACAAGAAAATGCATCTCAAGGTTTTACGTGGAGACATATGCATAACATTGACCATAAATTTACTTTAATCTTTGAAAGAATGCTGAAAATTTTTGACAGGTTAGATGTGGAGAAAATATAGAGCCACTATCTCAAAAAATTAAGAGGTTGGCAAAATAAGACAAAGATGAAGTTAAATTTTCTGTCAGCGAGAGGGTCATGAGTTTTCCAAACTCTCTTCCTCAAATAGGTGGTACTCGATAAACAAGGGGATTTATCTGATACCTTTACAACTGGTCTGCATCGACTGCAGACATTTTCTTTGTTCTCTCCTTGTCTTCCTAGTCTTGCATCTGTAAATTAACATGCACTTCCACATTTTTCCAGGTCTGGTGAAGCTGCCCTCGATCCTAAGTGCAGCTGCTTCTCACCTAACCAATCCTGCCTGACCTGCTGATTGTTTTGAATTTTCACTAAATTTTCAATAGATGCAGGAATTTGAAGTTGAGAATACAATCTTATCGCTTTACTAAATGACAAAATGGTGTACTTCAGCTCCTAATTTAGTGTACTACCTATCACTACAGCCATTTTCTTGAAAATCAGACGTTGGTCAAGAAGTACTGGTATTGAACTTCAGACTTGTTAATTTCTGCTACTAATTGTTTCACACACCAATTTATTTTGAGCTCCTCTCTCACCGTGGACCTCTCAATTATTTCCAAAAACTTTGAAAAAGTCACAAGATAGCTGTTTCATTTCTGTCGTTCCCTTATTCCCCAATATCATTTCTCAAAGTTCAAAGTAAATTTATTATCAAAGTACACATATGTCACCATATACAGCAGAGGTTTAGTTTCTTTTGAGTTTACTCAATAAATCTATTACAGTCAATGAAAGACCTCACCAACAGAGCAATCAACCAGTGTGCAAAATACAACAAACCATGCAAATACAAAATAAATGGAAAAAGTAAACAAATAAGCAATAAAAATCAAGAACATGAGAGGAAGAATCATTGAAAGTGAGTCAATAGGTTGTGGGAAGAGTTCTGTGATGGGGGCAAGTATAGCTGAGTGAAGTTATCCTCTCTGGTTCAAGAGCCTGATGGTTGAGGGGTAATAACTGCTCCTGAACCTGGTGGTGTGAGTTCTGAGGCTCCTGCACCTTCTTCCTGATGGCAGCAGTGAGAAGAGAGCATGACCTGGGTGGTGGGGCCCCCTGATGTTTGACACTGCTTTTCTGTGGCAATGCTCCATATAGATGTGCTCAATGGTGGGGAGGGTTTTACCGTGATGACCTGGGCTGGTTACGTTAATTTTTCTATGATCTTCCATTCAAGGGCATTGGTGTATCCATACCAGGCTGTGACACGGCCAATCAAAATACTCTCCACCACACAGCTATAGAGGTTTGCCGAAGTTTTAGGTGGCATAAGGAATCTTTGCAAACTTACAAGAAAGTAGAGGTGCACTCATGCTTTCTTTGTAGTTGCACGTAACTGCTAGGCCAAGACAGGTCCTCTGACATGATAACACCGAGGAATTTAATGTTACTGACCCTCTCCATCTCTTATTCTCCCAATGTGGACTGACTCGTGGATTTCCAGTTTCCTCCTCCTGAGGTCAATAATCAGCCCCCTGGTCTTGCTGACATTGAGTGAGAAGTTGCTGTGGCACCACTCAGCCAGATTTTCGATCTCCCTCCTATACTCTGATTCATCACCACCTTGGATTCAATCTACAACAGCGGTGTCATCAGCAAACTTAAATATGGCAATGGAGCTGTATTTAGCCACCAAGCCATTAGTATAAAGCGAGTAGAGCAGGGGCCTAAGCACAGAGCCTTGTGGTGCACCTGCACTGCTGGAGATTGTGGAGATGCTGACAATAATCCAAACTGATTGGGAGCAACTGAGCAAATCCAGGATCCAACTGCAGAAGGAGATATTGAGCCTAAGGCTCTTGAAGCTTATTGTTTAGATTTGAGGCGTTGATAACATTGAATGGTGCGCAGTAGTCGATAGACAGCATCATGCTGTATGCATCTTTGCTGCACAGATGTTCCAGGGTTGAGTGAAGAGCCATTTGCTGTGGACCTATTGTGCTGGTAGTCAAATTGGAACGCATCCAAGTCACTTCTCAGGCAGGAATGATCCACATTAAATGTAGCCCATCTTTTCTTTTTATCCAGTTTTGGACCTGCAGAATGGATTCTGAATTTATCCCATTTAGCATGGTGGTAGTACCACACAACTTGCATAAAGGCAAAAACAAATCTCTTACTATCTTTCCTTTCGGTTAGTCCTGACGAAGGGTCTCGGCCCGAAACGTCGACAGTGCTTCTCCCTATAGGTGCTGCTTAGCCTGCTGTGTTCTACCAGCATTTTGTGTGTGTTGTTGTTTGAATTTCCAGCATCTGCAGATTTCCTCGTGTTTGTTCTTTAAAGTTAAAAACAAACTGCTGAAGAAACTCAGTAGGTCATGCAGTATCACTGAAGGAAAATGGCAGACATTTCAGGTTAAGTGTAGGTCTGGATGGAAACACCTTTTGGAGAGTATCCTGACTGGTTGCACAATAGCCCGTTTCTCTACAGATTCTGCTTGACATGCTAAGTTCCTCCAGCAGTTCTTTTTTTGTGCTCTAGATTCCAGCAACAGCAGTTTCTTGTCTCAATCTTGCATGATCTCCAGAATGAGGTAAAAAATAAATACTGGCTTTTTATTATTCCCAGAAGTTTTATAGCTTCATTCTTCTGGATCTACCCGGCTTAGCCAGTGGACCTGGCTTTCCATTGTGCATTATCCACCCCAGAGGGGCCTGAACATAGAGTTCTTGGTTGAGGGAAGGCAGTAAGCAGCCAACTACAAATTCTTTGCTCATGTTTGGCCTGGTGCCAAGAAATTTCTTAAATACTGCCAGACTCCTCCCTCTCAACCTTAACCCCTGCCACAGAATAGACACACCGACAACAATAGGAAAAGTATATGACATGACTTTTTAAACAATGTTGCTGCACTGCAATTTTGGAACAAGTCCCAGGGTGCTCATGATTGGTTAGAATCCAAATCAGATTTAACATCACTGGCATAACTTGTGAAATTTGTTATCCTGCAGCAGCAAAACATTGCAATACATGCTGGGGAGGCTAGTGCCCAGCATGAAGACGGTTGAGTGTGCAACTTCCTGCAGCTTTTACCGATCCTGTGTAATGGCTCACCCATACCAGACTGTGTTACAACCAGTTAGAACATCTGCACAGTACTTCTGTAGAAATTTCCAAGTGTTAGGATCCATCTTTGCCTGTTTCAATGCCGAGGATCCATCAGATTGGGTTATATTGAAGTTCTAAGTAAATTTATTATAAGTACATACATGTCATCGTATATACAACCCTGAGATTCTTCATGGAAGTATGCTCAGTAAATCCAAGAAACATGATAGAATCAATACAAGACTACACCCAACAACTTGGACAAACCAATGTGCAAAAGGCAACAAATTGTGCAAATACTAAAGAAAAATAATACTAAATATCAAGAACACGAGATGAAGAGTCCTTGAAAGTGAAACCATAGGTCGTGTCAACATCTCAGTGATGGGGCAAGAAAGTAGAGTGAAGTTATCCCCAGCGACGCAGGAGTCTGATAGTTGACTGTACCTGGACCAGGTGGTGTGAGTCCTGAGGCCCCTGGACCTGTTTCCCGACGAAGCAACAAGAAGAGAGCACAGTCTGGATGCTGGGCATCCTTGACGATAGATGCTGCATTCCTGTGACAGCAATCTGTGCAGATGTGCTCAGTGGTGGGGAGGGCTTTACCCATGATAGATTGGGTCGTAATCACTACTTTTTGTAGGAGTTTCCATTGAAGGAATTGGTGTTTCCATACCAGGTTGTGATGCAGCCAGTCAATACATCCTCCACAACTTATCTACAGAAGTAGGATAACATTTTAGATGTCACATCGAACCTTCACAAACTCTTAAGGAAGCAAAGCTTTCTTTGTAATTGTACTTAGGTGCCAGGCTCAGGACAGATCCTCCGAAATGATAATACCAAGGACTTTTTAAAGTTGCAGACCCTCGGCACCTCTAATCTCCCGATAAAGACCGGCTCACTGAACTCCAGTTCCCTCCTCCTGAAGTCAATAATCAGCTCCTTGGCCTTGCTGGCATTGAGTGAGAGGTTGTTGTTGTGGCGCCACTCAGCCAGATTTTCAATCTCCCTCCTTCATGCAGATTTGTCACTATCTCTGATTCAGCCAACAACAGCAGTGTCATCAGCAAACTTAAATATGCCTGGCCTCACAGTCATAATTGTAAAGTGAGTAGAGCAGGGGACTAAGCACACTGCCTTGTGGAGCACCTGCACAGATGGAAATCGTTGGGACGCTGTTGTCAATCAGAACTGACTGGGATCTGTGAGTGAGGAAATTGAAGATCCGTTTGCACAAGAAGGTATTGAGGCCTCTGTCTTGAAGCCTATTGATTAGCTTTGAGGAGATAATGGTATTGAATGCCTTTCACTGCAATTTCATTGCAGTTTGCGGCAGCACATCATCCGGTGAAGTCAGGCACACTTCTGTTTGTCCAAAATCACACGAAGATCGGGCTGGTTAAAAAGAGCAGATTTCTTCTCCAAAGAGGTATTAATGAAGTAGAAGGATTTTTAAGACAATCTGGAAACGTAAATGAATAGGATTTTAATTCTACTGCTATTATTAAGCATGTATTTCTTAACCTTCAAGCCACTAGACTACCGATCCATAACAGAACCACAAATACACAGAACCACAAGAGTACAGACTGCTGGAACAGCAGACTCAGGGCAGATAGAAATTCACTCAGCAAAATGCAAGGTGGTCATTTTTGCTAAGACTGGGGAAAATCAATATCAAAGCTGTTAAAAATATATGGATGCTTGAATTGATCACTTGAAGCAGTGTACAAAAGACAGTTATAACTTGTAGACATAGAAAACTAAAGTGGTCCAAGCAGAATTGCAACTAACTTTCCAAACTATTCTTAAGAAGGATACCCATTTTAATGACAGTACAAAGGACTAAATTTACATGTGACAAATTTACTAAAGTTATTTGTACGTGATGACAAATTTCAGTTAGGAATTGACACAGAATAAAATAAAATAAAATAAAATAGAAATGTTCTCTTTAGCATTGAAAATAAGTGGTATTTCGATAAGAATGTTTAGAAAATAAGGCAACTTAAAGGTTCAAATCTAATTTATGGTTACTGTCTAAAGCATCCAAGATAACATGAGGGAAAAATATTATTATTGCCCCCACAAGAATGGTTAAAATTTGGAACACTATATCTGGTACAGATAAGTAATGGTTAAATAATAAAAGGCAGCAATCAGGAACCAAACCACTGCTTTATCAAAAAAAAGTTTCAAAATATTCTATGAATGCCATTCCACAGTTTTATGGTAATTCATAGATCTGATTTACATACCTTCCAAAGCAGAGTATTTTAACCATATACTGTTATGGCAAAAGCTTATGGAAAATCAATTGACGTATAGAAAATTCCTGATTGCCACATGTAACTATATTTGTTAAACTCAAAATATAATAATACAGTATCCAAATTTTTTTAAACGAAAACTGGTCCAAAGATTTTTTAAAATGCTAGTATTGTCCTTCATGATCTTAGCAATACAATGGCCGATTTAAATGTAGCTTTTACATTTAGTTCTGGGTGTTACCTGAAAAGATAACGATATTTTAAAATGGTGGCAAGAAAATGGAAGCGTTTTGACTCCTCAGCTCAATGTGTATTTCCGTTAAACTAAATTTTTTTTTAATTCCCTAATAACTGAAGTTTAAAATTACCTGGAATAGCTGTGATATACCTACAAGTTGAAATCAGGAGTCATTTTTCATTATCTTTCCTCCGACAAATTGTAATGCGATAACTTAGCAATATTTTTCACGCTATTGACTTTGAATTTTTGAAAGTTCTAGTATTTGAGAACTGAGAGGAGGCAGTCATGTTGCATTTCAAATATATTAACGCAATTTAAAAATGGTAATTCCTGCAGATTTAATAACTATTTCAACCCTTTCATAGGTGTAGATGAGAAATATTTATGCCTGCAGAAAGTTTTCTTCTTTATATTCAGTAGCCTTAGACCTAGCTCTTTGGCGACAGTAAACAGTACTTGGGCAAATAAATGCCAAAAGCTGTCTGGCTCTCAAAATCAGAAATATTCAAATCATTTCCAAAGAACATTTCAGTTGAATATTAACTGACCTGAGACATAAGAGTTTGTACGAAGATACATTACTTCGCAGGCAGATTTATGATGGGACTACTTTCCAAGTGGTTCTTACAATTGCAAATGCTGCAGCATAAACCATGCCACGTGCAAACTGGAAAGCTGACTGATTTAACAGTTTTGAGTGGTTATTTCCACTGCAAACAATTCCAAAAGTTTACAGCAGAGCGATTACACAGCCTGAAACAGGTGACTTGAAACTTTACCCAAGCTCGCTATCCAAATGCCTCATGTAATCATTAACAGCTGCTTGAATACCCAGCTTTGCTCAAAGTCAGTCAGCAGTAAGGAGCACGAAAAAGTCAGTGTGTTTAATGTGTTTCAATTTGAAACTGCCACCGAAGGCAATGCAAATGGTAAGCATTTATCTTAAATTGTCTGTCATGATGCATTTGAGTGGTAGGAATATAATCATGTGTTTAAAATACCACCACAATAAAGTCCACTGGCAAATTCTCTGTTCTGCTCCATTTATGTTCAAGTTTAATTGTCATTCACTCATACATGAATATCCATGAATTTAGCCAAACAAAACAGCATTTCTCCAAGGTCAAGGTGAAAAACACTGTAGCAACACAGCACAAGGCACGTACAAGACAGCAAGCATGTATGATATCTGCAAACTAAAATCTCATTAAAAAATTGTCCAAGGCCCTGAGTCCATGAACGTTGCAGCAGTCTGCAGTCGACCACACTACAGCCTGTAATCTGCTGAGCAACTACAGGAGAGCAGCACCAACCCCAGCTTGGATGCCACACCGCACCAACTCCAAGGGCTCTCTCCTGAGCAGCTAAGGACTGAGGCCTAAGGCCTAGTTCTCACTGTGACCGAAGCCACACAACTCCCCCACCATCCACCCCTGGTGTCCACCAACAAATCAGTGAACCAGATCACAGCACTCCACATTAACAACGTCCAAAATGGTGTTGCGATCAGTAGAAAAGTGACAAAGACTATCACGCACTGTTAAACTGCACAACGACTCTTCCAATGCCTCTCTGGCACAGACACCGGGGCGATCTGCTGCAAGTCCAGCTCCTTCAGTTTCTCCGCCAAACAAGCAACCCACTGATTGGGCAGTATTTCAACTTCTTAACGTCCAGCAAGATTTTGCGATCACAAAAAATACATTTAGAAAAGACAATAACACCTTTAGTTGGACCCATAGAAGTAGCTGCAATTCAACGTGCCACCATCTTACTGGAAGTCCTGGACAAAGTTGTTGCTTTACCAATGTGGCTGGCTATACGGCAAAGACTGTAAAACTTTTTCATACATCAAAATATTCAGTGTACTTTGTTTCTCTTAAACATTGCGAAAGCATTAATCAGGATTTGGAAACTTATTTGTTTAAAGATACAGATATTAGCATAATTAGACTCACAGTAAAACTACACAGATGGAGACTCCTCAGCCAAACCACAGTCCCATCTAGCAGGGCCTAATTTCCTGAATTAGGCCCATACCAGACTCAGTTCTGCCCTTCCACGTACCTATCCAAGTGTTTCTTAAATGAGACCCTTATACCTAGATCAACCACTTTCTCTGGCAGACCATGACCATAAGACAGAGGAACAGAATTAGTCCATTCAGCCCATCGTTTGATTTGTTGTTCAGTAATGGCTGACTTATTTTCCCTCTCAACCCCATTCTCCGGCTCTCTTCCCATAGCTTTTGATGTCCTTACTAATCAGAAACTAATGCCTCAACTATACCCAATGACTTGGCTTTCAGAGCCATCTCTGGCTATGAAACCATAGATTCAAAGTTCAGAGCTAAAAGTAAATTTATTATTCAAGTGCATATATGTCACCCTACATAATCCTGAGATCCCTTTCCTTGCAGGCAAACTCAATAAATCCATAATAGAATAACCATAAAAGAAATAATCATAGACACACCAACTTGGGCATTCAACCAGTGTGTAAAAGAAAACAAACTCTGCAAATACAAGAGGGAAATAATAGATAGATCGATAGATAGATAAATAAATAAATAAATAAATAAGCAAGCAAGCAATACATATCAAGAACATGAGATGAAGAGTCCTTGAAAAAGAGTCCATAGGTTGTGGGAATATTTCAATGACGGGACAAGTGAAGTTGAATGAAATTATCCTGTCATTCAAGAGCCTGTTGGTTGATGGGTAGTAACTTGGTGATGTGAATCCTGAGGCTTTGTACGTTGTTCCTAAAGGCAGCAGTGAGAAGAGAGCATGTCCTGGGGATACACCAATGCTCTTGAATGGAAAATCCTGCAAAAAGTAATGGAAGTCGCCCAGCCCATCACGGGTAAAGCCCTCCCCACCATTGAACACATCTACATGAAATGTGGTTGCAGAAAAGCAGCATCCATTATCAAGAGCACTGGTGTATCCATAACAGGTGAGATGCAGCCAGTCAATACACTCTCCATTATAAATCTCCCCCACCCCCGTGGGTAGCAGGTGGAGCCATTTCTCTACCAAAGGAGATGCAAGGACTCTCCGCTACCCTGCAGTTCGTGCTTGGGCAAGGTGCAGCACCTGCTTAGTCCCCAGTCAGGGTCACGTGAAGCCATGGGAACAGGTGGTGGATGGTCATAGGAGCAGCTGGCGCACATCACAAGTCCTGGTCATGTGACCACTGACACCAGGCGGACAATCTCTGAAGAGCGTCGATAAAAGCTGCGGTCACACACCTCGTAAAGATACTGCCCAGGAGACGGAAATGGCAAAACCACTTCTGTAGAACAGCATGCCAACTACAATCATGGTCACAAGACCAGGATCACCCATGTCAAACAAGACAGCACAATGATGTCTTTCTGAATATACTGCAATTGTCTCAAGTCTAACCACCTCTTGTATTTCTGAGGCACCATATTCAATGGTGATTCTTCATTATTAAGACACCTTCGCCTTCACATCCATTGCTCTATTGTAAAACTGTATGTAAAGTGTTTGGAAGTTTGAAAACATAATGTAAATGAAAGCCCATATTACTGTCTAACTTCGAACGTTTCGAACCTTTTCTGAATTTGTCATCAGTTTACTTGTGGTGTCCAATAATTGCTGCTTACTATTTGCTGGCCCTATCTTCAAGCTGCCAATGTGCCAGAGTCTAAAATTAACTCCTTACATTTCAGAGATTATTTTGCATTGTTTGATGTTTTCTTCAAATCTACTTTGTCAAAGCTTTCAGTCACCATCCAAAATATACCATGTGAATCACAGAGGTTGGGCTGGCCGGCACTGAGAATGGAGACCAGCGATCGCCAGGTCTGAGGCCCATATGGGCGGCAGTTACAAGGTCACCAGAGTCAGAGGTTCACAAGTAGGTCAAATTTGAGACTGGCGAGTCCTGCGGTCGAGGCCCAAAGGTCAGAGCCATGATCATGGAGTCCTGGAGTCAACACCCAGAGATTGGCAAAGCAAACGCTGAACACCAAAGTAGGCAGGGCCATAGATAGAGGCTGGATGGCCGAACCCTCCTGGGCCACCCTATCCAGACGTCAGAGGTCCAATATCTGCCAGCCTGTGAGTGAACTGAAGGTCAAGGACTGAAGCTCAGAGGAGGCCCAGAAAGGGCCTGTCCTGGGTTTGGAGGGATGTCTGTCTGTAAGTGAGTGGGTGGGAAAGAGAGAAGCTTGCTTTGCTGCTCCTGCTAATGGTTCTAATGTTCTGCTGAACATTGTGGGCGTGCTGCATTGGCACCAGAAAGCAAGGCGACACAGTTCACTCCAAGTTTAGATGCGCTTGTGATAAAGAAATCTGCAACAATATACTCATTTTGCACAAAAATATTACAAAACACAGCCAAACATTACAATACTAGACTATTCTAAAATGAACCAATCCACACTTTGCTTTTCTTTTCTCAAGAATTAAAGTTTTATTCCTACTCCATCATATTCTGATCTTCTAATATATCCATGGAAATAGGCAGTCATCTAATTGGTAAATTGCAGGCTATTCAATTATAATGGCTATTATATCCACTCTCCTCTCCTAGCAGATTCTTCAGCCTTTTCTACTTACCTCCTAGTTTCTTACTTCACCCCTCCTTCCCCCACCCACCTGGCTTTACCTTCCGGCATGTCCTCCTCCCCCAACCCTCCCTCCACTTTCTTATTCTCAGAATCAAAATGGTTTATTATAACCAGCATGTGTCATGAAATTTGTTAACTTAGCAAAAGCAGTTCAAACCTGCACGTGATATAGAAGAAAAATAAATATATTTTTAAAATAATAATCAATTACAGTATACATGTAATGAATAGATGAAATATCATGCAAGAACAGAAATATATATTAAAAAGTGAGGTAGTGCTCATAGGATCAATGTCCATGTAGGAATCAGATGGCAGAGGGGAAGAAGCTGTTCCTGAATCGCTGTGTGTGTGCCTTCAGGCTTCTGTACCTCCTACCTGACAGTAACAGTGAGAAAAGGGCATGCCCTGGGTGCTGGGAGTCCTTACTAATGGAAGCTGCTTTCCAAGATATCACTACTTGAAGATGTTCTGGGTACTTTGTAGGCTAGTACGAAAGATGGATCCGACTAAATTTACAACCCTCCGCAGCTTCTTTTGGTCCTGTGCAGTAGGCCCCTCCTCAATACTAGGCCATGATGCAGTCAGCCAGAATGCTCTCCACGTTGCATCTATAGAAATTTTTGAGTGTTTTTGTTAACATACCAAATCTCTTCAAACTCCTAATGAACTATAGACACTGCCTTGCCTTCTTTGTAGCTGCATCGATATGTTGGGACCAGGTTAGATCCTCAGAGATCCTGACATGAAACTGCTCACTCTCTCCACTTCTGATCCCTCTGTGAGGATTCTGGCTTCAATCGCCCTTCTTTTCCAGTCCTGAGGAAGGGTCACAGGCCAAAATATTGAACCTTTGTTCATGTCTATTGATGCTGCCTGGTATATGTTCCTCCAATGTTTTGTCTGTCCTTCTTAGGATTTATAATGGATATTGCCTCTCAACTCAATGCCATGTTATTTTGGCATCCGTGTGAACAGTGTCAAAGTGCTCTCATTTTTCTCTCTTCTGAACTCAATACCCAAAAAAATGATGCATTTGCTAAATGTACTCAGATAATGCACCAGGATCCATTCTTATAATTTGAGTTTCAGCTGCCTTTAATTCACCAAAAAAAACAAGTACTTGTTTGGTATCTACTACATCAATACATTTTGCCCTGTTACAGTAGAGTTGGTTCGGTTACAAAAAGCAAAGTGATCTTAATTTATCTGTTAAAGATACTAACTAAATTAACCAGGAAGAATAAAATCTGACATTAGTTTTCCAATTTCTCATATGTTATACCAAGTACAGACTAGCAGAAGTTAAACAATGAAAACTAAGAAATAAAGCTGAAAGTATTTGCTGGGTTACACTTTCACATGTTAAAGCCTTTCTTCAAGAACACAGACAAAAACTTCAAATGCATGTTTTCTTAAATAGATTACCTGCATGAATAGGCAAGGAAAAATATTTTGCAACAAGTTTCTAACTGCGCAAAGGCAGATCAAAGAAAGGCCAAATTCAAGTTTTATTGTCATTCAGCCATATTCATGATAAAAGCCAAACAAAACAACTGGGGACAAGGTGCAAAACACAGCGTCAACAGTTGCAGAAAAGCATAGTGTCGTGGCCTGAAGATTTGATGGTGCATGGGATGTTGTCCTGGTGCCATGTTTCTGCAACACAAACACACAACAGTTCCTCATCAAGCGCTGATACAGCCACACACGAAGGCAATCCAGTGCAACTTCAACCAAGTGGAGGGTGGCACCAACAGGAGGAGCTAACCCCCCCCCCCCACCAACCAAGCACATACTCACGCATGCCCACTGCGCCTCTGCTCTCTCACAACACCTCTGGTGTTTCCTCCAATGGGCGGCTGCAACAGGCGACTCCATGATATGACAGCCTAATCCGTGCAACTGAGACTGTGTAGCTCCTCTGCCGCCGATCTCTCCAAGGAACTAGTGAACCAGACTTGCACATTAGCCATGTCCAACAGGGTCTTGCAAATTATAAGAAAAACATTTAAGGCAGCCAATTGCACCTTTAGCTGAACGACGTACCATCTCCGACATCTTCTTCACTGGGTGACTGTAGCAGACACATGGTAAATTGCCAGCTCCATCATGGGCACTAGCCTCCCCAAAGAGAACATCTTCAAAAGGTGATGCCTCAAAAGATGGCATTCATCATTAAGGACCCCCACTACCTGGGACATGCCCTCTTCTCATTGCAACTATCAGAGAAGAGATACAGGAGCCTGAAGATTCATACAGTGTTTTAGCAACAGCTTCTTTCCTTCCAACATCAGAATTATGAACAATGAATCCTTGCCATTCTTGCTCTCCTTTTACACCAATTTTTCTTATTTTACATATTTCTTATTGGAATTTATCATCTATTTTATGCACTGCACTGCTGCCACAAAACAAAAAAGCACGTTAGTGATGATCAACCTGATTCTGAGGTTCACCCTTGAGAAAAATTGGTGTTAAAGTATCTTTCAAACAGAGTCTCAGTCAAACTGCACGGAAACCACAATCTTCCAACTAATGAATCTCCACCATCCATGAAGCATCCAATACATTTTCCTTACATATCCATTATACCACTAGTCACCTGCGCACCAGGGCTGATTGACAAATGGCCAACATACCAACCTGCATGTTTTTGACATATGGGAGAGAACTAGAGCACCCAGTTGAAGGTCAAATGTGTAAAGTTCGCAAACTGAGCATCAGAGTTCAGGATTGCACCCGGATTTGTTGGAACTGAGGCGTTAGTTCCAGTAACTATGTCACTGTGGTGACAGCTCTCTCTCTCTCTCTCTCTCTTCAGGCACTGCAAACAAGGTTCTCAAATATTACCCGTCATCAATAATTTATCTCTTTAGTGGACAGAATAAATGAAGTGGTAAAGTGGCAGATGGTCCATTGGACTTGACATAATCAGCTACTCTAATTCCTACACATCTCCTCATCACCATCCATGATTTTAAGAATAATGATGTCATCAGTGAATTAATACACAGTCATGAGTGTAGAGAGGGTCAGGCAGTGGGCTAAATGTGCTTTCTTCACGTGCTCGTGTTGACTGCCAGCACTGAGTAGATATTACCACCGATCTGTACCAACCATCATCTCCTATGACTATATCTTAGATACACTGCAGAGGGAGGTACAGAGGCCTAGATTCAGAACTTTATTGATTAATTCTGAGGAGATAATGGTATTGTACATTGAGCTGTAATCAATAAACAGCAGCCTGACACATGAGCTGCTGTTGTTTAGGTGCTCCAAAGCAGTAGAGAGCAAGTGAAATTGTGTCCACTGTAAATATGTTGCAAACAGTAGGCAAGTATCAATATGCCCAAGTCCTTGTTTGGGCAGGGGTTAATTCTAACCACAAGCAACCTCTTTGTGGACCTAATTACTGCACTTGATCTGGTCATGAGCCTGGTTGGGTGAAGGACCCATTAGTGAGTGAGCAGTTGGGGACAGTGATCACGACTCCTTAAATTTTAAGATATCTGTAGCTAATAATATGTGTGGACCTTGCAGGGAAGTATGAAACTGGAGCAGGACAAATTACAAGTGCATTAGGAAGAACTAGGGACCGTTCAGTAGGAGCGGTTATTTTTGGGCAAATCCACATCTAACATATGGAGGGCGTTTCGAGACCAACTCAACAGATTACATTTCAGACACTATAGGTTCCAGGGTTCCAGTCAGACGAGGACAGTAAGGAAAGAGAACCTTGGATGTCAAGGGAGCTGATGAACTTAGTCAAGATGAAAAACTAAAAAAGTATGCAAAGCTTAGGAAGCTAGAATCAAACAAAGCCCTCAAGGATTATAAAGAAACCAGAAAAGAACTCAAGAAAGAAATTAGCAAAGCCAGGTGGGAGGTGAAGAAAAGTCTTTGGCAACTAGGGAGAGAGTAGGATCACACAATGATATATGGGGAACTCTTGCTTCAATGCGCAGAATGTGGGCGAGGTTCTTAATGAGCACTTTACATCAGTATTTATCAAGGAGAAATATGCAGAGGATAGGGAGATCAGTGCCAAGCGTATTAATCTGCTAGGGCATTTTGAAGTAAAAGGGGAGGTAGTACTGGGTGTCTTAAAGAACATAAGGTGGATAAATCCACAGGGACTGATGGGATATAGCCCAAGATTATTGAGAGGCAAGTGAAGAGATTGTTGGGGCTTTGATCAATATCCTTGTATCCTCTCTAGCCACAGGAGAGGTCCCAAAGGAATGACAAGAAGCTAATGCTTCTCCATTATTCAAGAAGGGAAGCAGAGTTTATGACCGTTTGGAAAACCATGGCCTAATTTGGGAGAGCCAGCATGGCAGTTGTGTAGAGTAAGCGGTGTCTTACTAACTTGATTTGAGTTTTTTGTCAAGGTGATGAGGGTGGATGTTGTCTACCTGGATTTTAGTAAGGCAGTTGACAAGGTCCCTCACTGGAGGCTCATTCAGAAGATTAAGATGCATGGGATCAATGGTGAAATGGCTGTTTGGATTCAGAACTGGTTTGGCCTCAGAAGATAGAGGGTAGTGGTCAAAGGATCTTACTCAGCTGAGTATAAATGACCTGGATGAAAATTAGATGAGTGGCTTCGTAAGTTTGCAAGATGAAATGAAGATTAATGGAGTTGTGGATAGCACAGATGGCTGGTAATTAATACAGCAGATTATAGATCCATTGCAGGTATAGGTGGAGAAATAGTATATGAAGTTTAACCTGGCCAAATGTGGTGTCACACCTTATTTGGTCAAATATACAGAGACAGTACGCAGCTAAAGGCAAGAAGCTTTACATTTTTATGAGCAGAGTGATCTTTGGGTCTAAGTTCAAAGCTCCCTGAAAGTGGCTACACACGAGGCATGTGGTATGCTTGCCCTTTTTAGTTCAGGCATTGAGTTCAAAGGTCAGGAAGTTACATTGGAGCTTGATAAAACTCTAGTTAGTCAACATCTGGAGTATTCCATACAGCCCTGGTCTCCCATTATAAGGAGGATGTCAACACTTTGGAGAGGGAGTAGAAGAGTTTACCAGGATACTGTCTGGATTAGAGGGCATTCAAGTTTGAAGATTGTTTATTGTCATTTCCAGTACACGAGTATAAAGGAGAACAAAATAATCGTTACTCCAGATCGAAGCACAGTAAATATAAATACACAAGATAACTTATGGACATTGTATGTCCAAAAAGTGATGTTAGGCACAGGACTGTCTGTACATAAGATGACCGACAGGAAATGATAATGTAGTGGTGGAGAGGTGAGTTAGTGGGTGGGATCCTTCACGATATTACTGGCTCTTTTCCAGCTATAACAAGTTGTGCTATAACAAGAAGTTGAATAAACATGGGTTGTTTTCTCTGGAGCAGGGAGACTGAGGGCAGATCTGACAGAGGTTCATAAAATCATGATAGGCATAATAGAGTAGACAGATACCATCTTTTTTTCCCAGGTTCAGAATGTCTAATACAGAGAGCAAGTATTTAAGATGAGAAGAGGTAATTTCAAAGGAGATGCAAGGGGCTTTTTTTAAAAACAACACAGAATGTTGGCTGCCTGGATGCACTACCTGGGTAGAAGCCAATATATAATTTCTCTTAAGAGACGATAAGATAGGCACAAGAATGTGAGGGAATGGAAGGACATGGACATTGTGTAGGCATGAGGGATTAGTTTAGTTGGCCATTTAATTGTGGACCAAAGGGCCCGTTCTTGTGCTGTGTTCTATTACTGTTGATACGAGTGCTGCCCGTTGATATACACTGAGGCAACTCACCCTGATCCTGGTGGGATGACTGAAGCAGCTGGGACTCTCAGGCCACAACAGTGAGGGATTCAACTCTCCAGCCAATTGGTCAGCACAGATTTTCAGCACCCAGCCATGTACACCATTGGGGTCTAAGACAGGTTATGAGGATTCACCCTCAGGAGGCAGGAGGCTCTGTGATTATCTGGGGCCCTGGGGAAATCACACACGTGCAGCGTTATTCTCCCTTTCCAAGTGTTTATAAAAAAGGTCTGAAACAGACAGGTGCAATCACATCTGTGAAGGGAGGGAAGAGAAAGAGCAAAGTTGGAAGTCAAAGACAGCAATCACACTGAGAGTGGGGTAGAATTTAACATAAAAGGTGACTGGGAGTTCAGGCTCACCTTTGCCCAGCTAATGGCAATGTTCTACAAAACAGTCACCCAATCTGCTTTCAGTTTCACCAATCACATTATAGTGCCAAACGCAGTTTACTAAATTGATGGAACAGTCCTTCCAGGAGAGGCAACACCTCACTTGCAAATCTGCAGGAGTTGCCTATTGTGCTCCCAAATCGAGCTCCTCTACATCGGTGAGACCTGTCATAAACGGCGGGAACTGCTTCGTTGAGCACCTCCGCTCCATCCACCAAAATCGGAACTTCCTGGTGGCCAAACATTTTAATTCCAATTCCCCTTCTCATTCTGGCATCAGTCCATGGACTCCTCCTGAGCAACGACGAGGTCACCCCTCAGGGGTGGAGGAGCAACACCTTATATTCTATTTGAGTCACCTCCAATCTGATGTCATGAATATGGATTTCTTCTTCCAGTTAAAATCCCCCCACCACCACTCTTCTCTATTCCCTACTTTGGCCTCTTGTCTCTTCTCACCTGCCTCTTTATGGGTCCCCTCCTCCTTCCCTTTCTCCTATGGTCCACTCGCCTCTCCAATCAGATTCCTTCATCTCCAGCCCTTTACTACCCACTTGACTTCACCTATCAGCTTCTAAGCTATTCTCCTTCCTCTCCCCCCCCACCTCTATAATCTGTAATCTTTCCCCCTTCCTTTTCAGTCCTGAAGGGTCTCGGCCCGATACGTCAACTGTTTGCTCATTTCCAAGATTGCTGCCTGACTTGCTGAGCGCATCGAGAATTTTCTGTGTTGCTTCGGATTTCCAATTTCTGCAGACTTTCTTGTACTACGAAACTGAAAGATGTGGAAGTGAATGTTATTCCTACATTTTTCAAATGATGCCCAACATAACTTTAAAGAACAAAGTTATTTTCAAAGTACATACATGTCACCATATACAACCTTGGGATTCATTTTCTTGCAGGTATACTCAATCAATCCATGATAGAATATTAACCATAATAGAAACGGTGGAAGGCCACACTGACTTGGGTGTTCGACCAGGCATAAACTGTGCGAATACAAAAAGAAAGAAGCAATGCCAACAAATGTTGAGAAGATGAGATGAAGAGTTCCTGAAAGTGAGGCCATAGGTTGTGGGAACTTTTCAATGATGGGGGAGGTGAAGTTGAGTGAAATTATCCTTTTCGGTTCAAGAGCATAAAAGGTGAGGGGTAATAACTCTTCCCGAACCTGGTAGAGAGACGCTCCTGAACCTTCTCCTGATGGCAGCAGCAAGACGACAGCATTACGTGGGCGGGGTACCTGATGACGGATGCAGCTTTCTTGCGACAACGCTCCTGGTAAATGGTCACAATGCTGGGGAGTGCTTTACCCATGATGGACTGACCCATCTCATATTACATCTTGCTATGTTGAGATCTTTGGAGCTTACCAATGAATTTTACCATTTCATGTAACCTGTCTTTTTCTCTCTTAGTACATAGCTTTACCTGTCTCACCTTTCCAATTGCCCCGTTTTAAAGTAATTGTTAGCTCTGACACTTTTGGTCTGCATTCCATCAGAGATATTCACTCTTTTCTCTCCACCACTCTACCCTTTCAACAACTTAAAATGCCTGTTTCACCAACTTTTGTTGCGTTCTGATAAAAGAGTTCTTCCACAAAATGGGAACTCAGTTTCTCTTTTTGATGCCGCTTGACCAGCTGAGAGCTTCCAACTTGTACTGAGTTGAATTCTCCACCACATGTATTCAGGAATTCAATCCTTTAATTACATTTTGAGAGCCAAGCTGGGAGCAGGGTGCATAATAATTTTCACGAGGACGTGGAATCAACGGCAATGGTGGAGATATATATTTGTGGTTCATTGGCACGAATGGAACATAAAGGGTTAGAAAGTGTGATTTTTAATGTTTTTCCAGGGCAGAAATAAAGAGGCTTTGGGAGGGGTAAATGAGCAGAAACAACACAGTATATAACGAAAGCTGCCTTTTCTGTAAATGACAAATTAAGTATTTTGATCATGAGAAGATGACTAAGTCAAACTGATTACCATGACCCAGCACCATGGGTAAGAATAAGCAGTGAGCTTAGAAGGGAAAAAGCACAATGCATTAAACTAGAGTTAAAAATCGATAAGGATGAGTAATCATGAAAGAACAATTAACAAAGCGGTGATTGATGGGCTGTAACAGCGAGATCTCAAGCTAAAAATATTTTTATATAATTTAATTGGTGATGGAGAGCAGGAATTTTAAATGCATCAAGGGAGAGTTGGAGTAAGCTATTCAATGACGGTGGAAGTGGTAGAAATGTTAGACGAGCGAGGAATCTTTCACCACCAATTATCCAAGAATCTCTCACAGTCACAGTGTTGATGCAATTATTTACAATAAACTCCTGGATGGCAAGGACCATATTGACAAATGAACCGAGGTTCTGGAAGGTACGTCGTCAGGCGCAGCAGAAGCAATGAATGCTGCACAGGGCCCTTTGGAGGATGTCAAATAAGAAATGGGAATATTAAAGTTTGTAGTTAGACAAGCCTAAACATAGTTACAGCTGAAATGCAACTTCCATTTGAATCAAAAGTGGAAGAAACTGAGTGAGAAAAGGTAAAAAGATAGCAAAAACAAATGGCAAACAATGTAGTGCAGTACAGTAACAAGTTCCATTGGGAGCTGACCATCAACAAAATTGCCTAGGACAGCTCATCCACAAAATTGATTCATTATTATAATGTTTTCTGAAGGAAAAGATCTCTATTTCTCAGGAGCTTGAGTATAAA
The DNA here is from genome assembly GCF_030144855.1 of Hypanus sabinus. Taxonomy (NCBI): domain Eukaryota; kingdom Metazoa; phylum Chordata; class Chondrichthyes; order Myliobatiformes; family Dasyatidae; genus Hypanus; species Hypanus sabinus. Next base: position 26,066,823 of record NC_082715.1, read on the forward strand.
AAATAAATCTAACCTCATTGGCAGATCACTCAATAATATGTCATACATGTACAAAACATTTTTTTCTGTTTAGATTTCCACTGCCTGGTATCCAGTATCTCACTAGTTTTGCAAACAATGCAGTTCTTGTACAGTATTGGATATCAACAGAAAACTGTAAAAATTTGAGGAATATTTAAAACATGTGCTGTCAAATTAGCCTATTTTTAAAAAAAAACTATCACTTTTCCAACATCAGAAAACCAACAGGAACCACTGCACAAAAGCAACACCAAAGGCCAAAGTTATGTTACTGCATGTGCCACTTATTTAATAATTTGCAAATGATCTGAAACATTAACTGTTGCTCAGCATTGCTTGTTGGCAGTTTTAATTTAAAAGTTTGTTGTAGAAATTGCTTGGTGAAGGAATTCTGGACTGAGCAGCATTAGAGATGCTTCTTTGAAGTCAGTATCCAACTTACCAAGTTGCGAGAACACTTGCTGCAAAGAAAACGGGATTAGGCTGATCCATTTATAAGGATATCCAAAAAGATTCTTCTGCTTGACATATTCAAACTTTTTTGAATTTGAAAGACTTTTATCTCACCAAGATTCAACATGTAAACAGACCAACGTTTAAACTGTGCGATCTATAACCTGGACATTCAAAAGCAGTTACTCCCACAGTGACAATTAACCTATATTTTTACACCATTTTCCAAAGGAAAATCTCTCCCAAGGTACTTGAAAGCAAGGTAGAAAATGGGCCCCAGAGGAGAAAGTAGTAAGAATAACCAGTAAATGTCTGGTTAAATTGACATTTAAAAAGGAGGTCTTCAAGTAAGTGTGCGCTGGGGGTAAGCAATATGTCTAAACTGGGGATAAACAAGAAGCAAACTGAGAAAAATCACCAGCCTTTGTGTTTACCTCATAAACTGAAATAACACTAAGCGAGAAATTAAATGAAAAAAAACTTAAGGGAAGTTATTCCTCAGAATCAGCTAAGGTTGGGACAGTCATGGTGAAAGTTTTCCACACTGATGAAGCATGACCTACAAAGGTGTGAGAAAAGGAACAAAGTTTGTACAAACAACTAATGGTGCTCAAAAGGTTCTGAAAGATGGGAGTTCTGAAAGGGAGACTGAAAGATGAGATTTCCTGAAGAATGTAATAGCATGGAAGGTTCAAGTACCAGTTGCAGAATAAATAAAACTTCACCTGGAAACTTAGTATGGTACTTCAGGTTCCATAGTCTGATTTTTAAGTAGTTACGAGATCTGAAGGACGTGTGTTTCCACAAATTGTCAGAGGTGGCAGGACAGATTAACAATGTATCCCTGGGTTTACAGATGGCGGCAATGACCAATCATTGCAGGAAATTACTTTAAACCAAAACAAATCATTTATTCAGACCAAAGTAGAATACCGTCTGGTTCTGGGCATCCTATTTTATGTAGGTGGCTCTAGAGAGAAAGAAATCGGCAGAAATTATTTGAAGAATGTTTGAAGGGACAGAAGCAATTGGGCTTTCAACAAAATGATCTGATTGAGGTGCTTAAAAATAATGAAGGGTTGAAAGAGAATAAGAAGGAACTCTTCAGTGGCTAAAAGAACATTAGAAGAGATTTAGAGCGACTGGTAAATGAATGAAAGAGCAATGAAAAAGAAAACTTCACAAGTTGTTGATAAATACTTAAAAGAAATTATGGAGATATGGGAAAAGTGCAGAGGAGTGGAACTAACTAGATTGCTATTTACAGTCATCCCAGAAAGATGGTGCCAACTTTGCTCCGTAGGTTGACAACTGTGATAAGAGATGGAGAATATTACTTGCCAAAGACTAAAAGATCAAAACACTTTTAAAAGCCAAGCAAACCACATGTTTGAGTTGGTGATGTTGATCAGACTTGAAATACTAAAAACTGAAAGAAATCACACTCGCCAACCAATGCCTGGGGACTAGCTGACATATTAAGTGAGCAAAAGGAATTGCAGGAGTTGAGCATCGATGCCAAAAAGACGGATGACTTGCAAGAAGGGAGCAAGGCAAAGGCACTCTGCAAATACTTGGGTGTTTGATGATGAATCAGTCAAACGTAAGAAAAAAAAAGTGGTAAAAAGGATGGGGAAGAAATACTGTTTATTGGAAATTAGTGAAAAGCATTGCTAGGTTCACTATCTGTTCAAGTGGATATCCACATCATTAATGTGGAAGTTTATCTACCCAATAATGCTATCTTGATCACGCAGGGAGGATCTTTCCAAGAAGTTAGAGCCACACTGAGTTCCACACTACCAACCGCTTTCATAAACAAACTTGCAAACTAACAGCCTTCCATTTTATAACAACATTAAGATACATACTGACGAGTTACAACCTACCACGTAACTTTAGGCGTAGCACCATTTCCTTAGAACTGCCTCGAAGACTGAATAGAATGTTACCTGGCAACTCACTGGCACAAGTTCAGCTGCAATCCTCGACATACTTCCTACAGCCAAAATCACATCAAGATACAACTCCATTCAGCAACTTCAAAATGAATTCTGGTTCAGGGTTCGTCTGCCCTTTCAAACAAGACCTTTCCTTCCATACCGCAACACTAAAGCATCCTAGAGGACAGCTTGGACAGAAAGCACACAACAATGAACTCTTCATCTCTAACCCAGCAACTGGAAACTTGAACCCAAACACCAAAATAGAGACTGATGGTGGCCGATGTGAACAGCAATTGCACTGCTATGAAACTCCACTCAAATCGCATGGCACTGCCCCCATCAAAAGTTTCAGAGCCATGCTTTGGAATTACATTTGCTTCTCTGCGATATAGTTTCTTCATCCTATGAAGTAACAGTTGTTGAAGCATCAGGCATTATCTATAAAAATGGCGAGACAGTTGCAGAGACATAGTAGAACTGCAATTTTCTTGAGCAGCTCACCATGCCAGCAGTCAAAAGCAGTGTCACGGGGGGAAAAGTGCAATGTTATCCAGACACCATTAAAGCCTGAAATTTCAGGACTCCAAAGCAATACACAAAATATCAGAATAAACAATCTCTAAATTGGAAGCTACCATAGGAGAAAGGAGATCAAGTAGAAAGAAAACTGAGATTGTCTGAAACAATACACAGAATGTTAAATGCAGCTACACAAATGTGAATCATCAACACTGAAATCCATCAGAACATCATGACAACGCGAATTTCAACTTGTATGAACCAAATTCTTCTGACTGAACAGGTTTCACTTTGACAGCATTTGCTTGCATGGCTTTAGGGTAGCCAATTAACCGGCCCCAGACAAAACAAGGGAAAGAACCTCTCTGAACTCTCTGACGTTCAAGCTGCTTTTGCTTGGTAACTGCGTGCAGCTTATTAAGTTTGGATCATGGCATTCTTAGATCAGAGCCCCAGAGAACAAGTGATAGAAGTCTCAAAAAGAAATGCACTTCTTACCAGATATACCATTACAAATTGAGTACACACGGTCTGATAAAATCTCTCAAGACTAACCTCAGGAATCATTTTTCAAATTCCTTTCAAAGATGTCAGGTGTTGTTGCCAAGTCCGTTCCTAATTCCCCTGAAGGAATGAGCCTGATCATAAACCAGTGAGGTGTGTGTGCGCGTGCGTGTGCGCGTGCACGTGATGGCGATAAACCCAAGGAGATGCCAGTTTTTGAACACAGCCATGGCAGATAAACTACAACCTAGTGCGGAACCCTGCTAGGGATGCCCATCCCAATGAGACCAGTGCCTCTACCCTACTAACTGGAAAGGTTGCATGCGTTTAAAGGTTCTGTCAATTACGAACCCTCAGTGAGTTATTGCACTCTGTACCGTAGGTGCTGTATGGCGTGGCAGTGCATACCGATGATGAAAAGAAAGACTTTCAAATGAAGAACTTTATAGTTTCTTGACTGAGATGGCATTAAGCTTCAAGTGCTATTGGAGCTGCGCTCATCAGGTAAGTGAACAGTCCTAAATCAAGCTTCCAATGCATTTTAACTTGGTAGAAAGCTCAGAGATGAGCCATCCATCAGAGAATCCTCAACTTCTCATCTGCTCTCACTGCCATAAAACACAGCAGGACAGTCAACATCAGAAAATTAATCAGGCAAAAGATGAAAATGCTGAAAACATGAGACTAGGAAACACAAAGGAACCATCCTCTTCATGAACCTTTCCTCGCTCATCAATCGGTGCCCTTCTTATGGCACCTCCCATGCACCCACAAATGTAGCACTGTTTTTATTCTGTAAACAAACGTGTAAACCTCGATCCTATTTTGCAGCCAACGTGGGCAAAATTCCACAGAAATTTGCCACTCAGCCAAACAGTGATGAAATTTCCTTCCCATATCACAATTAAATTTCTGACATGATGACCAAGCAGCCGATCGATAAATATATAAAGGCCAAGCATTCAGCTGACACACTACAATCAACAACACACTATGTCTCCTCGCAAGAGGATGTAAATTGCCAAGATCGGAGAGTTTCCCCTCTCCATCAGCAAAGCCTGTTGTGCAGGGCACTTGATGCTGCTCTCTATTTTGCACCTTTTGCTTGTGTTCTTTCTAATTCTTTCACTTAATGCTTTGTAATTTTTCTCTCTCGTGACCATTTTTTTTCATGTTCCTTTATTCATACATTTGCCCTCTCACTTCTCCCATTAACCTTCAAAATGTACCTCCAACAACAGCTCATCATCTTGTCCACACAGCCTCACCCTATCACACACATTCCCTTCATCTAACCATTTCCCAGCCTCTTGCCACTGAAAACTAACTTCTTTATTTCCCACAGTTCTGATGAAAGATCATTGACAAGAAATTTTAAACATTTTAAACTGACTTCAGCACTTTGAATCTACCCTACTGAATACTGTGATAGTGTAAACAGAGTGATGAATGGAGTGAAACTCGAAATTAACCTCAAAATGGCTAGATTGTGAACAATGCTACCAATTATAGTTTCCTTGCTTTATCTGATAACACAAAGGTCTAGACTGAGACCATCTTCAGATCTTCCAATAACAATGGTGGGGTCTTGCATTTAGTCATGTCACTATACTTTATCAAACACATACATGCAAGCTCATTTCACCCTGAAAAGGTGATATTACATGTGTATTCTTCAGGTTATAAGTCATGTGCCTACGACTGTGCAAAAGTCTTAGGCACATGTAAAAAAAATTCTGTAAAGCGATGATCGTCTAAAAATAATGAAATGAGAAGATTCTAAATATTTAAAAAATTACTGCAAAGAGCAGTGAACACTAAAAACAAAATCGAATCAATACTTGGTGTGAAGCTGCATCAATTCTCTTAGCAACACTCTCAAGCAGTTTTTCTGAAAATCAGCTGGCAGGTTGCTCCATGCATCTTGGGGAGCTTGCAATGGTTCTGCTGCAGACTTTGGCTGAATAGCCTGTGTCTGTCTCTCCAGACAGCCTCAATGATGTTAAGATCAGGGCTCTATGGAGGCTGTACCATCTGAAACCATTAAAAGAAAATCAAGGGTGCCTAAGACTTTTTGCACAGTACTGAAACGTCGTTTTTCAAATATCTGAAAACAAACCCAGACAATACTCAATTATCAGACTAGATACAAATTGCAGAATCAGCCCTATCCTTTATCTCTAATTTCACATAAAGAGACGCAAGGCGATATTTAATGAGTCATAATTTTGTTTTCTTTCTATGTTGCAGCCCATTGAACCATTTAAGTTGATTATAACCCAACTCAATTTGACAATATAAAGAACTCTTTGTAACAGCAAAACTCTTACAATTACTGGCTCAGTTACTTACACCAATAGCTCCTCTGGATATCTTTGCTGAAGAGAACATAGCTGCACAGTAAAATTGATGTCAAACTTGACGACATAATGCCATTACTAAAAGGCAACAAGTTTTAACAAAGCACTTACATACAAGTAACTTGAAAATCCCACATCTGGTCTTTAATTTCTCCTCCACAAAGTATCAGCGCATGCATGCTCTCCAATGTAATTGCTCAAACAGTTACTTTCCCCCAGTTGTTCAACTCTGCTAATTCATTTATTGATTATCCCAGTTAAAATATGCTAATTTATGTAATTGGGAAGGGAGTTCTATCAATGTGCAATCAGTGAAAAATTATGATAACCAGGCAAGTCTAATTGAATCCATTGATTTGTTGTGACCAAAACTGCATAGCTTCAACAGGTTTTATGTGAAACTAACCTATACAGCCCATGTGAAAGTGGTTAGCCATCGATAACTCTGCTGGTCAAACAGTCGATACTGAGCCAAGAAAAAAAAGCACAATTAAATTTCTCACTGCGAGGAATGCAACCTCATTGCAAGACCTTTTTCAAAAAAATTTCTTAACATACAAGTGCACCATAGCCTGGTATGGGAACACTAATGCCTCTGAACAGAAAATCCTGCAAAAGATAATGGATTCGGCCTAGTACATCATGGGTGAAGTCCTCCCAACCACTGAAATACTGTCGGAGGAAAGCAGCATCCATCATCAGAGATCACCACCAGCCAGACCATGCTCTCCTCCACTGCTACCACTAGGTCAAAGGTACAAGAGCCTCAGGACTCACCCAGCAGGTTCTAAACAGTTACTACCCCTCAACCATCAGGCTCTTGAATAAAAGGGGTAACTACACTCTCTTGTCCATCCATTGTGATGTTCCCACAACCAACAATCTCACTTTAAGGGTGCTATCCTATTATTTCATGTCCTCATTATTCATTGCTATTTATTTATAATTTCATTTGAATCCATACTTTAGAACAGCTTAATTTAGATTAGAAATAGTTTGTTTTGTACTTAATAAGTTAACACCCAAGTTTTTGAACCTTATAAATTAGCATTATGCAAATTTCATAAATTAGTTTCCTTTGACAGAATGGTCACTCAGAAATTTAACAGCAGAATGTCGAAGACATGGTGCCTAAATTTATCAAGGAGACGGTGCCTAAATTTATCTGCTGAACACAGCACCTTTGATCAAGACAACCAGTTTTCACTCTGCCTGCACTAATGAGACAACTTGCATTTCACATTCTAAAATTTTAAAAATATAAAATGGCAGATACGCAATTATTTTTAAAAAAACACTACCCAAACCAAAAGGATTCAACAATACCAATACAATTATTCGGCTTTACTGAACAGTTTTGTGCTCTCCGTGAAAATTACTTATGTCACTAATGAGGCAAATTGTTACTCGCTGAATGCCTGCCCTTACTTCTGCAAATAACTCAAAAAAACATACAAATATGGTTAACATTAAAGCATCCTTATTCACGTACATTTTCACAAATACTAACAAGCCTCAGTGGAAGAAATGATGGCAAGCTTAAAAAAAATTATTCAACTTGTGCTGTTCTGACAACAACAAATTTAGTCCTCCCCACTGATTGAAAATATCAATCTGGAATCAACTGTTACCAGTACTTAGCTCAGTGGAATTAGTAGTACATTTACTATACTGAAGTTAGAGATCTACAAAAGACTATTTGCCCTTATTTGTTACATTGAGGACAATAGGGGAAATGCAAATACATTCCAGTTTTATAACAAATATAAATTGTTTTTTAACAAATAAACATCATAGGTAGTCATGTTTCTCTCTGAAAGGTATTTGCTTTGCCTTACTAACCTGCACAGTTGTTTTGTTTGCAATAAAAATGTTTAATAATGCTCCAAACAAGTTCAACGTTAAAAGTAAAATTTATTATCAAAAAACATGTCACCATATATAACCCAGAGATTAATTTTCTTGCGGGCAGACTCAATTAATCCAGTAACCATAATTGAAAGACCGCCAAACGGGGCAGACGACAGAAGAAAAAAATCTGTGCAAACCCAGAAAGAAATAATAATAATAAATATCGATAACATGAGATGAAGACCATAAGATCATAAGACACAGAAGCAGAATAAGGCCATTTGCCCCATCAAGTCTGCTCCGCTTTTCAATCATGGCTAATCCTTCCCCCTGCCCATTCCTTTTTCCTCAACTCCATGCCTCAGCCTTCTCCCCGTAACATGTAATGCCAAGTCCAATCAAGAACCCATCAGTCTCTGCCTTAAAAACAACCAACAGGTTGTTGGTCAGGTTCCAAGCTGCCTGTGGTAACAAATTCCACAAATTCACCACCCTCTGGCTAAAGAACTTTCTCCACATCACTGTTTTAAATAGATGTCGCCCCATCCCAAGGATGTGCCCTCTTGTCCTAGGCTCCCCCAACATGGGAAACATTCTTTTCAAATCTCTGTCTAGGCCTTTCAACATTCAAAAGTTTTCAATGAGATCCCACCCCCCCCCCCATCCTTCTAAATTCCAGTGAGTACACACCCAGAGCCATCAAATTTTCCTCATATGGTAACCCTTTCATTCCCAGAATCATCCTTGTGAACCTGCTCTGAACCCTCTCCAATGCCAGCACATCTTTTCTAAGACAGAGCTCAAAGCTGTTTATAATACTCAAGGTGAGGCCTCACCAGTGCCTTATAAAGCCTCAGCATCACATCCCTGCTTTTGTATACTAGACCTCTTGAAATGAATGCTAACATTGCATTTGCCTTCCTCTCCACCCACAAGTTAACCTTCAGGGTGTTCTGCACAAGGACTCCCAAGTCCCTTTGCACCTCAGACTTTTGGATTTTCTCACCATTTAGAAAATAGTCTGTACATTTATTTCTAGCAAAGTGCATGACCGTGCATTTTCCAACATTGTATTTCATTTGCCATCTTCTTGCTCATTCTCTTAATCTGGCTAAGTCCTTCTGCAGCCTACCCAGTTCCTCAACACTACCTGTCCCTCCACCAATCTTTATATCATCTGCAAAACTACACAACAAAGCCATCTATTCCATCATCTAAATCACTGAAATACAGCAGAAAGAGAAGCGGTCCCCGACACTGACCCCTGCAGAATAGCACTAGTCAATGACAGCCAACCAGAAAAGGATCCTCTGTGCCTCCTACCAATCAGCCAATGCTCTAACCATACCAGTAACTTTCGTGTAATACCACGGGCTCCTAACTTGGTAAGCAGCCTCACGTGTGGCACCTGGTCAAAGGCCTTCTGAAAGTCCAAATCTACAACATCCACTGCATCCCCTTTGTCCATCCTACTTGTAATCTCCTCAGAGTCCCATGGGCTGAGGGAACATTTCAGTGGTGGGGCAAGTGAAGTTATCCCCTTTGGTTGAGAGCCTGATGGTTCAGGGATAGTAAATATTCCTGAACCTGCTCTACTCGCTTTACACTTATGACTGTGTGGCTAAGCACAGCTCCAATGCCACGACACCGCTGTCGTTGAGCGAATCAGGGATGGTGACAAATCAGCATACAGGAGGGAAATTGAAATCTGGCTGAGTGGTGCCATAACAACCAATCACTCAATGCCAGTAAGACCATGGAGCTGATTATTGACTTCAGCAGGATGAAACCGAACGGAGCCAGTCTTCATTGGGGCATCAGAGATGGAGAGGATCAGCAACATTAAATTCCTCAGTGTTATCATTTCAGAAGATTGGTCCTGGGTCCCCCACAACTGCAAACTAGAAAAATACACGGCAGTGCCCCGATCTCTTAAAAAGTTTGCATAGATTTGGCATGTTATCTAAAACTTCAACAGACTTCTTTGGATGTGTAGTGGAGAGTATATTGACTGGCTGCATCACCGCCCGTTATGGAAGCTCCGTCCTTGAACGGAGTGTCCTGCAGAAAACTGTGGATACAGCCCAGTCCATCATGGGTAAATTCCTCCCTACCAGTGAGCACATCTATACAGAAAGCTTTTGCAGGAAAGCGACATCCATCATCAAGGACCCCCAAGCAGCCAGGCCATGTTCTCTCCTCACTGCTGTCATCAGGAGCCTCAGGCTCTTGAACCGGAGGGGATAACTTCACCCAACTTCACTCGCCCCATCTGAACTGGACTCACTTTCAACAGCTCGTCATCTAATGTTCTCCATATTTATTGTTTTTTTTAAAATTTATTACTATTTTTTCTTTCTTCTTGTATTTGTAGTTTTCTTCCCCTACACCAGTTATTTTCCGGCCTATTGGGTGTGGTCTTTCATTAATTCCAATGAGTTTCCTGTACTAACTGTGACTGTCCACAAGAAAAGGAATTTTGAGGTTGTGTATGGTGACACATGTACTTTGATAACAAATTTACTTTGAAGTCTGAACTTCAAAAATGCAGATGAAATATATTCAGAAGATTAATAACATCTATTAACTTGTTAACTGCTGCCTTGCTGAGCAACTGAACAATGCTTTTGCAATCCGACAGTCTCATAGCTTTCTGGATATCGAAAAAAATCAGAGTGCTTCACTGCTACTGGAAGAATAAGTCTGATCCACTGCAATAAAGCCAACAATCAACAGAGAACATTAAATGAATGCTTCCTTGTCTCAATAGTTTTGCAAGTCCCTTCTCCCAGTCCTCCCCCTCAACAACGTAGTTAAGGAAAACACTGAGAAACATTCTACCTGTGCCAACCTGTCAAGACTTTCAAAAGATGAAAATCACCTTAATTTTAATAGCTCATTTTCACACAATAAAGTAGCACATCATGGTCAGACACAGAAAATATCAGTCAACAAAATAATGCAGAAATACCAGATGCCCAACAATGAAAAAGAACAGCAACAAGATCAGATATTCATAGCCATTCCCTGGTTAATTTTGAACTATGCTACACACTCCCTCCTCATTTGGGCTTGGTTCAATGAAAATAAGTACTTACTGCATCATGCGTAAGTTTAAAATTAATTACATCTTTATAAAAGAGATGGCTTGTCGCTTCTTGCTGTTAACAATAACTTTCCAGTAAGGCAACTTAATTTATCATATGTAAGCATGTTCTAAACTGAAGTCCAATACGTGCTGAACAGGTAATTTTTTAAAAATTTTAAATTCATTTTTGTAATCAAATACGATGCAATGCAGTGCATTCTGTTTAATTGGGGCACCTTGGACCCAGTACATTTTGGCCCAATTAAGCAGCTGCCCCAATTAGCCAAAGTTTCTTGGTAATATTAAAAAGCTATAAAAGAAAGGAATGACCATTTGAGTAACAAATTAAGTATTAAGTGAAATACAGAACAATTTGGAATACTACCTATAGTGCTACAGTACTAAAAAACTGCTTGTTAGTTCCAGGTAGTTATCAATGGAGGAGTTCACCCAGTGTACACTGCCGTGTTCTTTTGATTGACTGTATACAAATAAAATCAGTGCAGAAACCTAGTGGAGATAGTGGACTGCCATATACAATGGATCCTCCAAATCATTGTAACATGATTGCCTATATCTTCAAATTCTTTGCAGTTCCTAAATTGTTGAGCAGTGAAATCATTTAATTTTCACTCAAGGCCGTACTTGCCCTCTCCAAGCAAAGCAGTTCTAAATTGTCTTACTGCTCGTTTCTCACCATCAATGACAGAAACCACTGCTTCACACACACCCCAATTTAGTTGATTAGTTTCAGTTTATTAAGAGTTGTCCCACAGAAACAGACGCCAACAGCTCAATTAACCGTAACCCACTGTACTTAAAATTAGTATTTGAAGGCAATGATGATTAAATTTATTTTTATTCAACTTATTCATTTAGAGATACAGCGAGGAACGGGCTCTCCCAGCCCAAAGAGCACAGCACCCAGCCACCCACCTATTGTGGCACTAGCTTAATCACAGGATAATTTATCATCACCAGTTAATCCTGACAGATGTTGCCCGAAGTGAACTCCAAACGCCCCAAACTGTAATATCGTCACTCTAAGCACCACTGTACCCCTAATATACTCTGATATATTGCTCCAAGTTACAGCTAAATGGAAAAGGGAACAAGACTTGTTTGACTGACATCAAGCAAATGCTTCAGAGCTGGAATCCTTGACTTTATTATACAAAGTCTCACTGTACAGATGAAGAATCAGATGCATTATTTAGTAAAGCATTTAAAATTACTGTAAACAGCAACTTCACTTCCAAGTTTCTGCTTCACTGAAATAAACGTATAAACAAAATGATTACACTTACATTGAAAGAGTTCACATGCACACAAACATTGCTTCCTCACAGAATCAGTCTATTTGAGCTGGAACTGGGGGAATGTTTTGTAATGTCAATTTAAACAATTACCTATCTAGTTCAAAATATAATTCAAGCAAAAATCAGTGAGGACCAAGTAACGTGGGTATCCAAAGACAGGCAATTCCACCTGAATTCATCAACCACAGACAAGATTTCGGGAGTTCCTCCAGAATTTTATGAATAAGAGGCTAAATTTTGTCTGTGATGTTCATCTCTCTCCCATCTGATATTAATGGACAACAAGCACAATGCAAGAAACAAGAGAAAATCTGCAGGTGCTGGAAAGCTGAGCCACACACACAAAATGCTGGAGGAACTCAGCAGGCCAGGCAGCATCTATGAAAAAAGTACAGTCGGCGTTTCCGGGTGAAAACCTTCAGCAGGACTAATATACTCTGATATATTGTTCCAAGTTACAACAAAATGTAAGTGTCCCTTACTAAGTCATTTTAAGCTTCCTGCGCAGACAAATGAAAACCAGCAACTTTTTAGGGCAAGGTCCCATTCATTTGGCTTCAAAGCACAGGCTAAGGGCTGAAGGCCATTACAATGATTTGAGTTGCGAGATTAATTTATACGCTTTCAACTTGGGAGGTGGCACAGGAAATTTGCACTGACCACTCTGTGATCTGTGACCACACAAGGCTACTGCGTTGGCGGAAATTCAAACTGAAATTCAAGTACAAATCAACCATATGTGAATGTAGCCGAACGAAACAGGATCCCTCTGGGGCCAAGCTGCAAAACACATTACCAACAGCACATAACACAAATGGTTTCAATGTTATCACTGCACGTATGGTTGCAATTTCAGAAAAGCCATCACAAAGAAAAAAATAATATAGACCAACTCCCTGAATGCATGACTGTAGATTGTCCCAGTTCAGCTTGCTCTTCCAGCAAGCAAACAATAGAGGGCAGCACCGAGCAAACACCGGATGCTCAATTTCAGAAATCACTACCTGAATAAAGGCCAAGCCATCCAAAGAGATGTTTAAAGAGAAAATCAAAAACCTTCAAGGGACAGACACAAGAATGTGGAATTAAAGTCAGAGACATTGTCAGAGCTGGAAGTACTATACATCTGCAAACTCAGCCATGTTAGAGTGAATTAAAATATAGGCAAGTTTTGTCCCAGCACAAGAATGTTTGTGAAGGAGAAGGGAATTGCAACAGTCCAGTAACATTTTTTTTAAAGCACAAATGGGAATTTCACTAACATAAGATCTGGAAAACATAAAATTTGGTGGAAATAAAATGCTTTAGCAATTGATCAAAAACACAAAAATTCTGCTTTCAACAAAACATAGCACTCTCATCTGCAGGCCATATCTTGAAAAAGAACTCAAAACCAAAGAATCAAGCCCGGACTCAGCCTTTCAACCTCTCACACTTGCTCCCCATTCATTAAATTCAGGACTGATGTTTTACCCAAGGCTCTAGTTCAAAAGCTGGGTTAGTGCAATGATTCAAGGCAGTGGCTTCAGTTCTTCTCATAAGAAATTGCTGGAAGTTTCTGAACAATGTAAAACACAAGCTAAACTCTAAGGCATGTGAGACTAAAGCGTGGAATGACTCACTCTTAATGAAGCTTTCCCACGGGCTGCAGATGCATGTGGAACATAGAGTTTGCCCAAGGCAGAAAAACCAGCAAAAAGATCACTTCACTTCCGGCAAAATGTTGATTGGAAATAACAATGGATGCTAAGTAAAGATACTTTAAGAGGCAGCCCGAATACAACAGTAAGAAAGATGGGCTGCCGGCTGGCACACTGCCTCCCTCATGCAAGTGTCAAGGTCTCCAAGCAGGTACAGGACAATCTGAAGGGGACAGGTGAGCAGCCAGAGGTCATGGTCCATATTGGCAAAAGAGACTACGTTTTGCATGGAAAACTTACAGAAATATGTCATCTGCATCAAATCGGCAGGGACTGTGATGGGAAGCCCACCCATGCTTCCAGCATTTGGCACAAGCAGTAATCCTGAGACTAAAATACTAAAATTACTCTTTTTAAAACTTTATAATTCTCTAAGTTTTCTATGCAAAACGTACTGTCTTCTGCCTATGTCCTTCGTACCAGCGTAGCATGCCTACAAACTCACTAACCCTGACCTGTACACCTTTGGAATGCAGAAGGAAACCAGCATGATGCCTGAATCGGAACGCATTTGCTTTCGGGAAAAGATGGAAAAACACAGATCGGGTTTCTCTGGGGCATCAGAGGCTGAGGATCAGTCTGGCATAAATATGAAATTATGAGATGGAGTAGATAAGAGTCTTTTTTTAATGGTGGAAATACCAGATACAAGAGGGTATTAATTTAAAGTTGGGTGGGGATGTTGGAGTTTAAAGAAAACTTGCATGCCAACTGCTAGGTGCTGGAACTCTCTGCCAAGGGAGGGATACAACAGCAATACTTAAAGAGCCATTTAGACAAACAGGTGTTCAGATGAGGAACAAAGGGATGCCAATGCGTGGATAGATGCTATTAGTTTATATTGGCATCGTGGTCTTCGGCACAGACATCTTGAGCTGAAAACACTGTTCCTGTGCTGTAGTGTTATACGTTTAAGTTCTCAATGCGCTGAAGAATTGAGAACAAAATGTAGATAAAAGAACATTAAATCTGTTTTAACCAGCAATTCGAAGTAAAATTGAAAACACCATGAAGTGGAAATAACATAGCACCTTTATTCCACTAGTTTAAAGGAAGTCAAAAATTCATATATGCAGAACAAGACCGATGGCTTTCTATTAATAAATTATGATACCAGTATATTGCATGACAGATGTAACTGATTAAATTCACCAGCTGTCATTGTCCATTGATCAAAAGTCACTCTTCTTGTTCTTGATTTCCAGCTGTGTCAAGACTGGACTCCCAGGGTGGAGCAGGCAGCCCAATCCTGTGAATCAAGTCCTGCAGCAATGTTGCAAAATTCCCTGCAGGGGATTAATCATTGGCAGTCAATTCTGACCGGTGTACTCGTGCAGCAGGCACAAACAGCCGACAGCAAATGACCAGCCTGGATTTGAATCAATTCAATAGGCACCTACAGCCAGACAAGTCCCACAGCAACACCAAGAACCAATGAACAGCTCCGATGTACCACTTTGCTCTATCACATCTTATCTACATTGCCATCCTTTGCAATCTCAAAAGCATTACATCATTCCCTGTTCATACTTTTAGAATAATCACTACAAATTCTGTTTGCCCAAAGTCTTGGTATACAGAGAACTTTCATGGATAAATTTCAGCTGGGATTTTGTAAAACACATAGGTTTCCAGCACCGAGGTGTTTATCATGTAGTAATGATACAAATCAAATTTAATATCACTTCAATTGCCTCTCTGCAGGGATGAAATAGAAGATATACAACCAGACCAAAACAAATCAAACATACCATAACTGCAGTTTTCATTACACTGAATTTGGCACAGCGTCACACAATTTACTAGATACTGATGAAGAGTTTTGACCTCAAATGTCAACAATTCCTTTTCCCCTAACACAGAGTTTGAACCACAGAGCTTCTACAGCGAATTGTTGCTACAGATCCCGGCCGTCTCTTGTACCTCCATTTATCAGACCTGCCCCAACTTTACCCATCACTTCCACTTGGGCTAAGAAAATCTACATCATTGACACCCACCCTCCTCCCCATCACCCAGGTCATGCACTCTTCACACTATTACCGTCAGGAAGGAGATACAGAAGCCCAAAGGCACACAGTGATGCAAGAACAGCTTCTTCCCCTCTGCCATCTGATTCCTGAATGGACACTGAACCCATGAGCACTACCTCAGTACTTTTTTTTAAATTTCTATTTTTGTGTTTGCTTCTTGGTAACATACATAATAATGATCAGATGCTCATTACAGATTTCTACTGTCACATTTTCAGAAGATGCATCTATATGTGAAGAAAGCAAATGTAGACAGCCATCAAGATGTTCTTGACACTGGCCTCTCCACAATATTTCCATTGTGCAACATTCTTGTTAAGTGGACTTCTTAATCCTTCACTCCATTCAAAACTTTCATGTGGGCCTTAGATCAGTTTTTAGTGTAAAGTAATAATAAAGGGAATATTTTGGACTTTTGTTAAGTATCCACTTTCAAGTCAAATCTTGTGACCACAGCTGTCTTGTGCACAAATCATCTGAATTTACCATACAGTGAATTAAAGTTATCCAAAACCTCACTAACCGCATTCTAGCAGGTAGCATTTAAGAAGCACCCACTCCAATATCCAATTAACCAAGCACACCTGATTAACCAGCATTCAACAGGTCTGACATGTTCCAGTCACAGCAATGACTCTGACAGACCCGCTTAACCATTCAAACATCAAGAAAACATGAAAAGTGAGGAAGTGAGTATTCAGAGAGAAACCGGCTACATAATCTATCTCCAACTTTGGAAACAGGTGAAAATTTGATCTTTTAATCATATATTGTTTCCCTTGCCATTTCTGTTCTCCATCTATTTTTGTATCTTCGGTTTTGTGTTCTTCAAATTCTTCAAATGGTCGGTATGGACCAAGACTGCACCAAGGTAGACATCCAATTTAAAACTGAAATACAATTGCCAAGTTTAATATAGCTCTATAACACAAAGAATTACATTAATCTGTTTCACATGTCTAATGGTAGCATGTGAAATCTATTCAGGTGTGAACCAATTTCTGATTTAAATTATCTGCCCACTTCTTCTAATCATCAGCCCTTTCCTAAATTGAACACTGCCATTTACCACAGTATCAAAGGTTCAAAGTACATTTATTATCAAAGAAGGTCGAAATTATTCAACCTTGAGATTTGTCTCCTCACAGGCAGCCGCAAGTCAAGGAACCAAAATGAACCCAATTAAAAAAAGACCAAATCCCAATGCGCAGAGAAAGAAAAAAACCACAAATCATGAAAACAATAGGAACAAGCAGTATTATTCATTGATTGAGTACAAAAGAGATACATTTTTGATCCCAAAGGAGACTCGTTGTTTGTTCAACTGTTTCAAGTAACAGTAGGGAACAATGACCTTGAACACAATTATCTCTGTCAGGTGTTCACATAAGCTTTTTTGAAAGGATTATTGGTCCTCCAAGTATAAGCATTCTTCTTAATTGGGTGGGTACAAGTTACATAGCTAAATACTGGGCAGTATTCCAGTGCACTACAAAGAGAATATTACATTGAAAGATGAACTCAGGATGCAAGACACCAGGATTCTGCAGGTTCAAATAAGATGTGGTGACTTCATATAAAAACTATTTGAGTATTTACTAAAGACCATCATTTGCTTTTAACTACACTGCAATGTACAACACAACCGAGGCAATTTTCCCTGATAGAGTGGCTGTAGTACTGGACACTGAGTCATTCTGACCATTAAAGGAACAATTGACTGGGAAGCAGAGATTTAACTAGCAAAGCCATGGGGCCAAATGCAACAGAATGTACAACAAATATCACAGTCAAAAGGTTTCTCACTAACCCAAGCCTCCCCACTTAGACTGTTTAGAGATTTTTGTTCCCCACATGGCTGCTATTCATGGTAACAAGCAACAAGGTAATTTTTTCATACAACACAGGTTGTTAAACTTTGTCAAACAATGTTAATGCCAAAATCTAATAAAATAGAAACTTTAATTCAAAAAGGAAACAAATTTTTAATTACTTCTTGTATGCATAATTTGATTAAAAAACAGACAATTAAACCAGGAATTAGTAAGTCAAGACAAAAATAGAAAACTGATTTGAATATTAAAATTGATGAAACAAATTGGTCAGACTATGTCTTGATAGTATGATAAAGACAATAAATGTCCGACTTAGATTAATACAATACAATGTTTTACATCAATTATATATTACACCACAAAAAAAAAATAATTAAATCCAAATTTATCTGATCAATGTTTTCGATGTAATCAAGGTATTGGTACTTTTTTACACTCTACTAGGTCCTGTGCTAAAATACAACCTTTTTGGATAAATTTTAAAGTTTTACTGGAACAAATTATCGGAACACAACTTCCACATAACCCAATATTATTTTTATTAGGTGATATTGAAGAGATAAAACCAAAACCTAAATTGAACAAATATCAGAAAGAATTCATAAAAATTGCATAGGCAGTAGCCAAAAAGACTATTGCAGTTACTTGGAAATCGGATTCATACTTAAGTATGGATCGCTGGAGTAATGAAATTTTTAGCTGCATTTCACTTGAAAAAAAATTACTTATAATTTAAGAAATAAATATGACATATTTCTGAAAATTTGGTGCCCTTACTTACAAAAGATAGGATTAAGTATATAGGTGCTCCGAAGATAAAGTTATTAGTCATCTGGGGGAAGAAACAAATATATACATTAAAGCTATTTTGAATTCCATGGAGCATGTGGGGATCGTCCGATATCCAGGCACTCTTTCTTTCTTCTTTCCTTCTTTCTTTTTAGATAGGGATGTAAAGGGGGGGGGGGAGAAAGGGCTGATATGTATCATTATTCTACTATTCTATTCTATGTAATTATCTTTTAAAAAATCGAATAAAAAAAACCACAGGTTGTTAAATAGAACAGCATATTTCTAAAACACAATGGGTAAAAAGGTTGAATGGCAAAGGGATGGTAATTATCACTAGTTGGATTTTCAAGGTGGCTGGGGTCATGTCAGAGTTTGTGATCTGCAACTGCACTCACACTGTGGTTCTGCACTGCAGTGGGTTCCTGCCCTTGGAGGCTAGTGTTTTCAATATCTCCAGGAGCTTTTGAAGATGGAAGATGGGCGCTTTTGGGATGCGGCCCTGGGACGAACCAATTCCAAGTGGGTGTCGCCAACTTAAAGAGAGGGAGAGAGGTAGACAGAAAGGGGGACAGTGGCCTGTCGAACTGTTAAGTGAACAGCTGTTTTTGATGGACATTAGATCATGGAGGCTTTATATTTCTTGCATGGGGGTAGTGGGGGGGAGGGGGCTGATGACTTCTGTTGAGGCAAGGGGGGAGGGGAAGAGGGTTGATGCCTTTGTTGCTGCACTGGACCTTTAGAGTTCCTATATTCATTCTTTGGTATCCTGGGTGTCTGTGCAGAGCAAGAATTTCAGGTTGTCTACTGTATACATCCTCTGATATTAAATGGAACTAGTGAATATGTATTTGTATTGTGAGAATATTACCTCCCAGTTCAGTTTACACCGCAGATCATCCATAACTTCCTGCCTTCACTTAGTTTCAAACAGGATAGCTGCCTCAAATTTACAGAAAATAAGGTTAAAGTCAGTCAGATTAATTCCTTAAATGTGAACGCCCGACTCTTTGATATTCTATTACACATATTTCACCTTCACAGGAAAATAAATTGCCTGGGAAAATATGGCCAAGTTTTTATAAGCAAGAGTTTTCCACTGATAAAAATGAAGGGCATCTACAGGTTGAAAATGTAATTTCAATCCTTTGCATTGTATCACGTGCCACACAATATGCTCATCATGCAATACTCAAAATTGGTCACAGCTCTCTCACACGCAAGCACTGCTACTCTCCACCAAGCCTTAACCCCGACACAAACTGGAGCTAAATGGACTGATGGGAGTACTGTGCACAAAACTCATATCTCTAAAAAAAAAATTCTGGACGTGTGTGAGTGGTGACAAACCTGATTGTGATAAGAGCCTGTATTATGGAGTGAGAGTGGGAAGGGGTCAGGCAGAAGGGAAACGTGAGGAAGGAAGAGCAGAGGCAGTGAGAGACACCAGAGAGGCTTTCTGCAACGAACAACAAACCTATTGTTTGGAATCAAACGACTTTGTCTGGTGTCTCAGGGCTGGGTGTGTCTGCACACATACACCACCCGCCGCCCTGGCACTCCTCCTCTGCCACCTGTCCCTCCACCCTTGCCATTCCCAACACCGATACTCCCACCGGATTTACAAAATAGCTCTCCACTCCAATTTGACAAATACAGTACTGTGTAAGGGTCTCAGGCACCCTAGCTATATAAATGTACATCCTTTGTTTTCAGCGACAAAAGTTACCATTCCTGAAGTCACAGTTCAGGTTTATACCCACTAAAGTTTGCCAAGAATCGCAGACTGACTGAGCCACCAACAATGGAACGCTATCTGCCAGGCAGAGTTGCAGTGATCCAGGAGAAAAGTGCAAGCATCGTTTGCACTACCATAGGGAACACTGGTCATGTACACAAGTAACATGCATTCTCCTGTCACCACCTTGAACACCAGCTAGAATACCCAGCATTGCCTAGGGCAGCTCCCAGAAATCTGCAACTAGGCGTGTGAGGCGGTCAATGCCAAGGAATTGATGTGGAAAAATATGAAAAAGTTTGCCAAGTTCAGGCAAATCTAAAACAGGACAAGAGAAGATGGATTTATAACATGCACATATACACACAGCCAAAATCAAAATGGTTAAACCATTTGTAATACAAACAAAACAAAGCCATTTCTTAACTACTTCATTATATTATTCAAATTTTCCAGATCAGGAGTAGTCCTGCAGATTTGAAGAAGGCATGCTGCTGTGCAGTTCATCTGTGGTTTGGACTGAGATGAATGGCACAGCAGAAACCCGTGCGTGATGGAGGTTTATGTGGAACGGCCGCAGGAGCAATCCCACTCTCTCGGCAGAAAAGACCCTGATCCAGTGGCACGGACAACCGTTACGGCTGGAGACCTCTCCGGCTGCAGTGGATGACCAGGGGCCTTGTCGTGCTCCTAGCGCTCCACAACGCCTGCTGGCCTGCCTTCTTGACCGTTTATTAATCGGTCTCCTCTGCTCAATCTGCCAGAGTCAGGCTTCACACGCTGGGACACACAGATCCCCTACCTTGCTGAGGGTCGAAGACCTTCACCTGGTTTGGCCTCTCTGCCGAGACGGTTTACTGGGGTGTGGCTACTTGGAGCCCTAGGTGAGCGCTGAGCTCCTGGTGGGGACCAAAGGTAGACGAGCTGCCCTGAAAAGGGCACAGCATGCCCCCCCACCAGAGGTGCTACCCCTCCCTAGACACCCCATACACCCAGATAAAAGCTAGCAATTTATCACAGATCTCTCTTTTAAAAAAAGGGGCAATTTAAGATAAAATTCAGTCAGTACAACAGCTCAATAAGATGGGATGGTGGGGTTGACATTCCAGTCAGACCTCAAAATTTCACGGCAGGCTTGAGGCCAGTTGGCTTATTCCTGAGCCTAATTTTATTATTGGTTATTAATAGTATATATATAACAAGACAGAACGCATAGGAAATTAAGCTAGAAAACATCTTAAAACAAAATCCAATGTATATAACTTTCAGATGTGGAAAAATTACTTAGACTAATCACTGAAATATACTGTTTTAAAAGGCTAAAATTTTGGTAGCCTTCCAATCTTTGACCTCATACTATGCAAGTAGTTACAAAATTGGACAGCAATGATTGCTATGAATGGGGTGGATTAGGCAACAGTTAATATGATATGCAAAATGAAATAGTCCAAGACTTATTAACTGGGGCCAATTCTAGCATAGCAGACAAAATATGAGAACACTATCCTTAAATAACAGCAGTTTACTCAGTTTTCGTCTGGCATATACTTATCCATTCAGTATCACATCAGTGGGGCAATCTAACACACCCAGCTGTCTTGGTATTCAGTTCTTTCTGGTGCAATTTGAACAATAAGTATGGAGTAAAAGCTTTTGAATGCTCTTGAACTGAAATCTGAAAGTATCAGCACTATTTACTTACTGTAATGTATTGCTTGTGTATACATACTGCCATTCAATCATCAGGCTCCTGATAACTTCACTCACCTCAACACTAAACTGTTCCACTGCCTACACAGACTCACTTTCAAGGAAGCTACAACTCATGTTCTCAATATTCGCTTATCTGTGTATTTGCACAATTTGTCCCTATTTTGCACACGGGTTGATTGTCGGCCTTTGATTGAGTTTTTCATTGATTTTATTGTATTACTGTTCTACTGTAAGTAGCCACAAGAAAATGAATCTCAGGGTAGTATATCGTGACACACATGTACTTTAGTAAACTTACTTTGAACTTTTTAAAATCAACTTGGACTTTTAGCATAACCAACAAGATCCAAAAACATTGATCATAATTCATTGCCTGTCAGTTGTCCTAAATACAACTCTAGATGTACTTTTGTTGAACTCCAAATTCCTCTTTATCTGTTAACATTGTGATTAATCTACAGTCAAGTATATGAATATTTAAGCAATAGGGCTGCTATCCCCAGAACTGTTGCTACAGTAACTTAATTCATCCCCGAGCTGACAGTTATAACCATAGAACACTACGGCACAGTACAGGCCCTTTAGCCCTCCATGTTGTGCCGACCCATATAATCCTTAAAAAAAGTACTAAACCCACACTACCCCATAAGAATGCAAGGTATGCTCCAATGACATTACTGTTCCCATATCATTTTATATTTACTACCACTGCATTTAATTTAAATCAAAGACAAATCAACTTCCAAAGCAGAGGTCCCCTTGCTTAATGGCATCAGTCCACAGCATAAAAAAGTCTGGGAACCCTGTTCTAAAGGAACAATCGACAGAACAAATGTGCAAGCCATTCATTGTAATGTATTTCATTTGTGTGTGCAAAACAATTCAGAATCTAGCTGAACTCATGAGTGCAAGAAAAATGCGTTAACGTGCCTCACTGCCTGACGGAAACCTCTGGAATAGTGTGAGCAAAGTTACTGGGCTGCCATAAACACCTACGTGCCCGATCCACTGCTGTCCTGGAAGGAAGCAAACTTGCCCACCTTTACAGATGCCTGTTACGCGTCTTCAAACCCAACCATAAGCTGCCCACTCAGTTCAAGGACAATAGATGATAATTGCTGACCTTACCAAGAATATCCACATTGCCTGAATAAATCCTCAATAAGCAGCATACACAGGTCAAAACAGAGGCAAAACATACCAGACATGCATCACTTGCCTTGGGAAAATTATTTACTTGAGATTTGACATCTAGGGCCAAAATCCAACATTGGAATGTAATGCAGCCAACTGTTTCTACAGTGAGTTAATTCATCCCAAGCTGGGAGTTGTTCTTAAGAATGCAAAGCATCCTGCAATGACATTACTATTACTATACTACTTCATATTTACCACCACTCCATTAACTTAGATCAACGATCGAGCAATTTCTAAAGTACTATTGCAAAGAATCAGCAAAGCAAACATGAAAAGCATTTATTGTAATGCACTTCATCTGCGTCTATAACCTACCGGTTAGTAGGTTAATTTGTCATTATAAATTGTCCGACCATTAGACTACAATTAAATTGGGGGATTGCTGGCCAGTATGGCTTGGCTTGAATACGAAGTAGGGCCTATTCTTTTTTTTAAAAAAAAAAGTTTAGTCATACATTCAAAGACCAAATGTACCCTTGCCCTCCAGGTCAACTTCACAGCAGTCAGTGACTTCATTTTACAAGACCGAGGCTTGATATGATTAGCTAAATACGACAGGTACATTTCTGTTTCTACCCCCACTGACCCGAGTGAGCAACTTGAAAGCTCAGAGTACAGGTAGGATCATTTGGGTCTCAAATGCTTTTCCTGATCTCAAGGATAACACAATCAAAAGCAAAGGGCCAACTCAGACTCACCGTGGTAGAGATGTCGCAGTTAATGTCATTGTAACAGGTGTTTGGGACAATGTCAATGCAATCAATCCAAGGCTACAAAACTTTTCCAGCAATACTAAAGAAGTGTGACTAAAATAGGATACTAAGAATGCAGGTGGCAAATAATGGAAAGAATCAGTGGAAGTGCCCTTGTTGATTGAAACGGGAGATAATGAGATCCAATTGATAGAGTTTCAAGGACAGTAACACACAGAAAATGCTGCAGGAACTCAGCAAGTCAAGCAGCATCTACGAAGAGGACTAAAAAGCTGACATTTCAGGCCATGGCACTTCATCAGGACTAGAAAGGAAAGGGGAAGAAAGCAGATTAAGAAAATGGGGGGGGGGGGGAAGAGAAGTAGTATGAACTGGAAGGTGAGGGGGAAGGTACGTGGTGGGGGAGGGGGAATGAAGTGAGAAACCAGGAGGTGATAGTAGAAAAGGTAAAGGGTTGGAGAAGGAATCTGGTAGGAAAAGAGAGTGGATCACAGGAGAAAGGGAACAAGGAGGGGCACAAGAGGAAGATGATAGGCACGTGAAGAGAAGGGGTAAGCATGGAACCAGAATGGGAAATGGAAAAAGGGAGTGGGGGGGGGAGGGAATAATTACCAGAAGTTAGAGAAACTGATGAGGCTATCCAGATGGAATGCAATGTTGCTCCTCCAACCTGAGGGTGGCCAGGTCATGGCAGTAGAGAAGGCCATGAACCAATGTGCTGGAATGGGAATGGGCAGTGGCAGATGGAACAAAGATGTTTGCTGAAGCGATCTACCAATCAACGTCGGGTTTCATCAACGTATTCTAAGGGAGTCGATACATAAGTATTTGAACAGACATGGACTACATAAGGATAGACAGCATGGTTTTGTATATGGTAGGTCATGTCCAACCAACTTTAGAATTTTTTCAAGGAAGTTACCAGGAAAGTTGGATTAAGGCAAGGCAATGGATATCATCTACATGGACTTCAGCAAAGCATTTGACAAGGTCCCACATGGGAGTTTGTCCAAGAAAGTTCACTCAGCAGTAAGTTGAATAGGACATTGGCTTTGTGGGAGAAGCCAGAGAGTGGGAGTAGAGGGCTATCTCTCTGACTGGAGGCCTGTGACTAGCAGTGTGCCGCAGGGATTGGTACTGCATCCATTGTTGTCATCTATATCAACAATCTGGATGGTAATATTGTCAACTGGATCAGCAAGTTTGTGGACACCAAGATTGGGGTTGTAGTGGACAGTGAGGAAGACTATCAAGCTTGCAGCAGGATATGGGCCAGGTGGAAAATGGGCTGAAAAATGGCAAATGGAGCTCAACACAGACAAGTGAAAGGCGTTGCATTTTGTTAAGACCAACTGAGGTGGGTCTTACACAATGTACGGTAGGGTACTGAGGAGTGCGCGTGAACAAAGGGATCTCGGAATACGGGTCCATAATGTATTGAAAGTGGCGTTACGGGTAGATGGGGTTATAAAGAAAGGTTTTGGCATATTGGCCTTCATAAATCTAGATACTGAGCCCAGGAGATGGGACGTTATGTTGAAGTTGTACAAGACGTTGGTGAGGCCTAATTTGGGGTACTAAGTGCAGTTTTGGTCAGCTCCCTGCAGGAAAGATGAAAACAAGGTTGAAAGAGAACAGAGAAACTTTACAAGAATGTTGCCATGTCTGGAGGGCCTGAGTTTTCAGGAAAGATCGAAGAGGTTAGGACTGTATTCCTTAGAACGTAGAAGATTGAGGAGATTTGATAAAGGTATACAAAATTATGAAGGGTAAATGCAAGCAGGCTGGGTGTGACTACAACCAGAGATCATGGCTTAAGGGTGAAAGGTAAGAAGTTTAAGGGCAACAAAAGGGGAAACTTCTTCATTCAGAGGGCCATGTCAGTACGCAATAAGCTGCCAGCACAAGTGGTGCATGCTAGCTCAAATTCAACATTTAAAACAGAAGCTTGGATAGGTAGATGGATGCAAATAAGCACACAAATAAATAGCAATAGATAATCAGAACATGTGATAATGAGATGAAGAGTCCTTGAAAGTGAGATCGTTCGTTGTGGGAACATTTCGATGATGGGGCAAGTGAATTTGAGTACAAGTTATCCGCTGTTGCTCAAGAGCCTGATAGTTGAGGAGGAGTAACTGTTCTTCAACCTGGTGGTGCGAGGCCTGAAGCTCTTGTATCTTCTACCTGATGCCACCTGCAAGAAGAGAGCATGACCGGGGTGGTGGGGATCTCTGATGATGATTGCTGCTTTCCTGCGACAACATTCCACGTCGATGCCCAGATGAGCACAGTTTCAACAGAATAAGCTAGCAAGGCAAAGCATGTTATTTGATTAACATCTTATTTAAATGTCGTTGAACGTAGATATGCTGTGGCTTTACTTTGCACCATATACAATGTTCGCTGGGGCAACTGTTCCTGGACACTTGCCCTTCGTGGAAAGCCCTACGTAATGTTTTAAAAAGTCTGACAGTTTCAGAGAGAGCTCTGTGTAATATTCCCACGTCTTCTCAAATTCAATTTTAAAAACTTCCTGATGAGATGTTTTGCCGTTCCTGTGTCATGTAATTAACATCCTAAAACGATCTTCTCAACCCCAAAAGAGCACAAGAATTTAATGAGAAAACTTGAGAGGAGTACAAGTTCACTCTTTTTTGCCAAAACATCTGAAATCTGCCAGTCATCTAAACCGCAGTCTGACTTAGCTTAGTGTCAAACCTGTTAAAAGCAGTGATGCTACTACTTTCTAAAATAAAAACAAATTCATTCAGGCCTAAGAATAACAAGGCAGAACAGTTTCCTTGCACAAAAATTGCTGCCACTTCATGCTTTGAGCTACACGTAGTTTGAAGCAATGGTCAGAGGACAGTCTGGGAACAGCCGGCAGAAATACACAGCATGTGTGCACACATAAAATTAACTTAATTCATCCCATGTACCCAAAACATAGCTCAAAGTGAAATGCATCCTTTACTTCAATTCAAGTCAGCAAAGATTGCACTAGAGATGGAAGCCCAGCGTCACACATGCGGTATCAACATAGCATGCCCACAACTTACTAACACTAACCATAATAATTTCAATTTTAATTGCCATTCAGCCCTACATGAATGCCCATGAATACAGCCAAACGAGGCAGTAATACTCCATGGTCAAGGTGCAAAACACAGTACCAACAATCTCACACAGCACATGGCAAGTACAAGATAGCCAGCACATAAAAGGTATCGGTAAGACATGGCTAAGCAATAAAGAGTCCAAAATTGAACCATAATGCAGTAGAAACCTGCAGTCCACCACAGCAGAGCTTCTTTTTGGAATGCGGGAGGAAACCAGATGATCCCAATGTTGTCACGGCAGGAAGGTACAAAGCAGAGGGGAAATAAACTCCATTTGGTGATCGTTAGCGCTGTAAAGCGCATGCTCTAACCGTTAGGCTACCTTGCAGGTTTCCTGCATTTGGAGACTTATAAAATACCAGCAATTCCTTGCAAAATCTTATCCACTACCTCAATGGCAAGCATGAAACAATACCAGTGTTATTCAAATATCAATAAACTAAAATCATAAGTAAAAACTTTTCATACAATTTAGTTGAATGGGTATAATAACAATCAAGATGCAAGACAATAATGAACAATTGACTCATTAAGATGAAAAGATAGGATAAATTGCAAAGAAAAAAGTCTAAATTTGAATTATTATAATCAGACAAGATTTACTCTAGGAAGCGGAGCTCTAGCTTTCATTAAATAAAAACATGTGTTAAGCATCAAATTAATTATCAGCAGCCTGCACTCTCACTGTAACATTGCGAATTGTTTGCTAATGCTTCAATAGTGTTAACCAAGATTACTTTAAAGAGAGCTGAAACAAATAATTACCAAGTTCAATTAAATGGTTGAAGCCATAGCAAATTATTTTCAAATTACTAATTTGGTTCATTTGTTATATTTTTATCTGCCTTGCATGATAATATGTTACAGCAATGTTTTACAGAGTCTCAAATAATGTCCTTCAGATCTTTACCAAGACCACCAAAAGTAACCTCTTGCCAATGCAAGCTCTTGGTATTCACTGCTTTCCCCTCCCAGCTATCACCTCAGATGGAACCATACTGCCTTGGTACACACAACTTGCTTTCAAACTTCCATCACAAACCCTCTACTACCTGTGAGGTAACCTGCCATGTTAAGGCAGTGGTCCCCAACCACCGGGCCGCGAGGAAACGATACGATTTGGCGATATTTAACTATATGAGTCAGCTGCACCTTTCCTTAATCCGTCACGCCCACTGTTGAACTTGAACACACATGAGGTCATTACGCACACAAAGTCATTAGCCACGCGAGGTCATCAGTCACCTAAACGCAGTGACACCCTCGCGCTAGGGATCACTGGTTGGCCTTGGGTAACCAGCAGCTTCATGTGGCCAGCAGGAAGTGCCATTGACCGTGGCCTGGAGCGCAGACAGATGGGCGCCGCCTCTGAACCTGTTTAGCACACCGAAAGTTCGTGGGGAACCCGGCGCTAAAATATTCGCAGACAACCTAATTTGGACTCAGAATTTCATAAGTAGCAGAGCAGCTACCTCGTTGCGATCTACTGAAAGTCGTCCCTCGAGCCAAACGTTTGTTGGCTGATAGATCCTACCTATCTACAAGCCAGGGGGGTAGGCACGCACCCTGTCACACACCTCATTCAGTCTGTCACTCTCTCCAGACTGCGACCACTGCGGCCCCGGCACAGGGACCTCTGGCCCTTACCTTGTCCTCTCACTGGTGTGTTGCAATGATTTTATATGTTCATATGAGGAAAACATGCACTGTGTGTTTAATATCCAAACGTTACTTAAAATGGTGTGATGCTATTAACACAAGTGAGTTATAATTGATTTATCACTATATTCATGCCAGGAAAATATGCACTGTGTGTTTAATATTAAATTCATTAGATAAACCCTTTTAGAAACGAAATTGAGTGTATTAGCCACTTTATAAGTGACTTATAGTTGACTTAACACCTATATTCCATTCGTGATTAACAACCCCCCCCCCCCCCGGCCCCCTAGTCGGCCGGTCCGCAAGAGTATTGTCGATATTAAACCGGTCCGCAGTGCAAAAAAAAGGTTGGTGACCCCTGTGTTAAGGCATCAGAAATTTCACTGAAAATCTGACACAAGAGATCCTGCAGATGTTATAAATCCAAAGTAATGCTCAATCAACACTGAGGAACTCAGATCAGTCAGCATCTATAGAAAGAAATAAAGAGTCTCGGTCCGAAATATCCTTTCCATAGCTGCTGCCTGACCGACTGAGTTCTTCCAGCATCTTGTGTGTGTTGAACTGAAGATCGAAGATCAAATTATATTTATCAAAGTACATACATGTTACCATATACATGGGCATACCCAATAAATCTACAGAATAACCATAACAGAATCAATGAACTAGAAATAGATTTTTTTTATTTCTTACTTCCATCTCACAACATGAGGGAGCAAAAATCTTTATGTTGCATCTCTGTTGCAATGTACAAGCAATAAGAAGATAAATGTGGGAGGATGTTGCCCAAATACTAAGATTATATTTAGCAGATATGCAATCAGATCAATGCATATTGATAAATCTGATGGCCCGGTGAAAGAAGCTGATGAGCCTGCTGAACCTGGCCTTTATGCTGCAGTACCGTTTGCCAGGCAGAAGCAGCTGAAACGGTTTGTGGCTGGGTGCCTGATGATCTTCCAGGCCCTTGTTACACACCTGATGTTGTAAATGTCCTGAAGAGAGAAAAGTCCACATTCACAGATGCGCTGGGCTGTTCACACCACTCTCTGCAGTACCCTGCAATTGAGGGTAGTACAGTTCCCATACCAGGCAATGACACAGCCAGTCAGGATGCTCTCGATAGTGCCACTGTAGAAAGTCCAGAGGCTTTGGGGACTCATGCCGAACTACTCCAGCCATCTGAAATGAAAGAGGTGCTGTTGTGTTTTTCTCACCACACAGCTGGAACGTACAGTCCAGGTAAGATCCTCGGTGATGTGTACACCAAGGAACTTGAAATTACTCACCCTCTAAACTACAGTCCCATTGATGTTAATAGGGGTGAGCCTGTCTCCCACCCAACTTTGGCATTCAACCAGTGTGCAGAAGACAATAAACTGTGCAAATAAGAAAGAAAGACATAATAATAAATAAGCAAGCAATAAATATTAAGAATATGTACAAGAGTCCTTGTAAGTCAGTCCACAGGTTGTGGGAACTTTGACGATGGGGGCAAGTGAATTTGAATGAAGTTATCTCCACCGGTCAAGAGCCTGATCATTGACGGGTAGTAACTAACCCCAAACCTGTTCGTGTCAGTCCAGTACCTTCTTTCTGATGTTAGCATTCAGAAGAGAGCATGTCATGGGTGTTGGGGATCCCTGATGATGGATGCTGCTTTCCTGGGACAGCGTTTCATGTAGATGTGCTCAATGGTTGGGAGGGCTTAACCCATGATGGACTGGGCCCTATTTACTATTTTTTGTCAGATTTTCCATTCAAGGGCATTGGTGTGTTCATACTAGGTTGTGATGCAGACAGTCAATATGCTTTCCAGAACACATCTGTACAAGATTTGCCAAGTTTTAGATGCCATGCCAAATCTCCACAAACTCATCAGGAAGTAGAGATGCTGCCATTTATTCCTAATAAGACCATTAGATATAGAAGTAGGCTATTCGACCCATTGACTCTGCTCCGTTATTCAATCATGGGCTCATCCAGTCATCCCTATTCTCCTGCCTTCTCCCCATACCCTTTAATGCCCTGGCTAATCAAAAACTTAGTCTTGAATGCACCCAATGACTTGGCCTCCACAGCCACTCATGGCAACAAATTCCACAGATTTACCACCCTCTGACTAAAGTACTTTCTCCGCATCTCAGTTCTAAATGGACATCCTTCAATCCTGAAGTCATGCCCTCCTGTCCTAGACTCCCCTACCATGGGAAATAACTTCGCCATATCTAATCTGTTCAGGCCAGTTAACATTTGGAATGTTTCTGTGAGATCCCCGCTCATTCTCTTGAACTCCAGGGAATACAGCCAAGGGCTGTCAGACTTTCCTCATATGGTAACCCCTTCATTCCTGAAATCATTCTCGTGAATCTTCTCTGAACCCTCTCCAATGTAAATATATCCTTTCTAAAATAAGGAGCCCAAAACTGCGCACAATACTCCGTGTGTGGTCTCACAAATGCCTAATGGCACTTACCTGCAGGCCTAGGGTATAGTGCAGGGTGCTAAGCACACAGCCTTGTGGTGCACCTGTGCTGATGGAGATGATGGAGGAGATGTGGTTGCCAATCTGAACTGTCTGGGGCCTGCAAGTAAGATCAGAGATCCAATTGCAGAAAGAGGTATTGAGACCAAGGGATAAATTGGAGCAGTTATAAACTGCTTCTCAGGCAGGAGTTGAGGTTTCATCACCAACTTCTTGAAACACTTTATCACTGTGGATGTAAGTGCTACTTGTCACTGAAGCAAGGCACTACACTGTTCTTGTACACCAGTATCATTGAAGCCTGCTTGAAGCAGGTGGGTACCCTGCACTGCTGAAGCGAAGCGTTAAAAGATTTCAGTGAATACTCCAGCCAGTTATCAGCACCGGTCTTCAGGACTTGACGAAGTACCCCATCTCAGACCGATGCTTTTCGTGAGTGCACCTTCCTGAAGGCTGTTCCCATGTTGGCTTCAGAGACTGAAATCATAGGTTCATCGAGGGATGTGGGTGTTCATGATGGTTTCTCCATGTTTTGACGGTCAAAGCAAACATTGAGCTCATCTGGAAGCGATGCCCGATTTAAAACATGCTTTTTTTTTCCCAGAAAGGCTCCATCCTGTTTTTAAATTATAAAATCCGAACACAAAGTCTGAAGGGTGTCGAAGAGGAGCAGAGTAAGATTTACTGTGAGGACTAAAGTGATAATTATCCTTGCTGTAGATACAATTAAAAAGGAACACTGGAAGACTGTTCACAATAGGGAATTTTTAAGTTAAACTGTAGCTTTTTGTGTGTTGCTATATCAGAATCTGTATTACCATATCAAGTACATGCAAAATTAGATTGTTAAACATCAAAATCTAGTCTCATGGAGCCATGAGCAATCTAATGTAGCCTCACTGAAATTGGCTTTCTGTGCAGATTTCCTGCAGCTGACATCTGGTAGGAAATGCAATCCTGTCCTTAATCACTTGAGCAACATACCAGCCCCATAGATATGCTAATATTAAAATCTCCAGTTGAACAATTGACCATTCAACAAATTTAAGTAAGCCTCAATTAGCCCATTAGCCCACCTTTTATTTGACAATAACTGCAAATGTTCAACATCATAAAGGTGCTTCAGAGTCCTTGAGGTATTGATGAATTGTCAGTTGAAGTTATTGTGAAGGAACACTCAACTTTATAAGAGGTAGAGAACTGGCCTTCCCTATTATTCAACAGGTAAATTCTATGACAAATTATCCAATAACTGCCCATGGAAACTGTCAGTTAAAAGGACATCTATGGTATTGAAAAGCAAAACACTATAGGTACTGGCAACACACACAAAATGCTGGAGGAACTCAGCAGGCCAGGCAGTAGTAGGCAGCCTTTGATCCCAGGCGATCATAGGTTTGCGCCGCTGGTGGACTATATCCTCGCCAAGGCACGAGGCTAGGCGGGAAGTTATGAAGAACCAGCTGTTGCCCATGCAGCGGGTTCCCCCTCTTCATGTCACTGATGTAGTCCAAGGGAAGGGCAAGCGCCGATACAGCCTGGCACCAGTGGTCAGCAGCCCAGGCAGCATCTATGGAAAAGAGTACAGTCAATGTTTCAAGCCGAGACCCTTCATCATGTAAAGCTGAAACAAGCAAAAATGTACTGATGATGGGTCTCAGCCCAGAACAGCAACTGTTCATTTCTCTTCATTGACACTGATTGACCTGCTGAGTTCTTCCAGCCATTAATGTATAATAATTCAGATTTCCAGCATTTGCAGCCTCTCATGTCTGCATAAATGCTGGAAGTACTCAGAAATTGAAGTAACTTTTTGAATGAAAACAAAACTCCTGC
This sequence comes from Hypanus sabinus, assembly GCF_030144855.1. NCBI lineage: Eukaryota > Metazoa > Chordata > Chondrichthyes > Myliobatiformes > Dasyatidae > Hypanus > Hypanus sabinus. Next base: position 26,099,710 of record NC_082715.1, read on the forward strand.
TTCATGTCAACAACAACCTTTCATCATCAATCTCTTTTCCTCTTTCCACAGATGCTGCCCAGCCTGCTTTGTATCTTCAGCATTTTGTCTTCCCACTATAAACATGTAGAAAAAGTTATATAGTTATGTCTAGTGTAGTCATAGTGTAGGTTCCTAAGGTTATCAAGCCAAACAGTGGTAGTGGGGACAATCTCCTACTACCTAAATGTGCTCCTCACGGCGTGCGCCTCAAATAGCCTCTGACAACCAAGTCCAACTCCTGGCCTTCTCGTGTGGCTTAGTCTCTAAGCCCGGCGGAACTGTTTCTACTGACAGGAGAAGGGGCGAAGGCGGGTCCTGGTGCCTTAAAACCAGTGCTTCGGGTAGATAGAGCTCGTCTGCCTGGGAAGGCAGTCCATCTAAGAGAGGGAAAACTCAGGTTTCAAGCCTCCGCTGCCTTGCAGCCATACCCACTCGTGGGAAAGGCTTCGGGAGTAAACCCTGAGGACAAATCCGGAGCTGGAGTTCCTAAGGCAGTCCTACGTTGTCTTCAACCTCACTCTGGCAACTCCTGCGACATCACTGGTGCCAAGCTGTATCGGCCCTTGCCCTTCCCTTGGACAACATCGGTGGCATGGAGAGGGGAGACTTGCTGCTTGGGCAACTGCCGGTCTTCCATACAACCTTGCCCAGGCCTGCACCCTGGAAACCTTCCAAGTGTAGATCCACGGTCTCGCGCCACCAGTCATATCATCCTGACATATTATTACTGGCAATCAGGATGTAACCAGATGGGGAAGGATAACTTAATAATGCAATGTGCTTGCTACCGCTATCAGAAGGGGTCAACATACACAAAATGCTGGAGGAACTCAGCAGATCAGGCAGCATCAATGGAAATGAATGAACGCTCAACGTTTCAGCCAGAGACCCTTCCTAAGGACATTGAATAGGTTGCCAAAGCCACAGGATATGGTCCATACAATATGGACCAATCAGCCCAGGAAGACTGCATATGTAATAAAACATTTTTTTCTAAACTGAGGCCAAAAAAATGCTTAAATGCAGCATGATTTTATCATGGAATCTGACAAATTATTTAATCAAAAATCACACTTATTCCAGATATTACTATACCACTATACCATACCACCATCACTTAGAAAAATAGAGGGCTATGGGTAAGCGCAGTAATTTCTAAGGTAGGGACATGTTAGGTTCAACTTTGTGGGCCGAAGGGCCTGCACTGTGCTGTACGTTTTCTATGTTTCTACATTCTCTCTTTGTACCCTGCCCATTGAAAGCATGTACAACCAAGCTCAGGGACACCTTCTAGGTCACTGTTAAAAGACGAATGAATGCCACACGAGTATAAGAGATGGGCTCCTGAGCTTGCACCTTACTGTCTGCATTCTCTCGTAGTCTGACACTTGATTCTGCATTCTGTTATTACTTTCCTTGTTGTTATTGTTCTTGTTGTTATTGTTTACCTCAATGTGCTAATATGATCTGTATGGATGGTATGCAAAGCTGTACTGTATCCCAGTACGCCACAAAAATAAACCAACATATACTGAACACTTTGGGGTATTGGGAAAGCCATGCACCAATTCAGATTTCCAATATATGTGATTTATTTTCATGCACTAAATCTACTCAGGCAGTGTGGATTATAACATGTAGTTATGCATGGTTTTATCTCTGATCTATAGTAATTTAACTGATTTTCACTGAGAGGATAACAGAGAAGTGTTACAATGAGACAGTGTAAGGAATGGAAATGTTAGTTTTCCTGTACTTAAACAAATCCATTGACCTGTATGAATTGAATATCTGATTACCAGATAATAAAAACCTATTGATTTAAATGCAATTGAGAACATTGGGGAAAATCACGCAAATGAGCAGCTGGACAGGATAAATGTATCATGGTTTAATTTAAAACCGCTGGAAAGGTGTCAATTTAATCACCAGCGAAGAGGCATACCTCATTACCTTACCTCATAAAACAGTATTCCTCCCTCTGTTAGTGCCAAAACCATTGCAGTTAAATACCACTGTATAATTCTCCATTTGAGACTGTTACACAATATACAAAATATATTTACACCAACACATACACAATGCCCAAGACACAGCTAAGCGCATCCAGACTTGGCAAGGTTATTTGATTCCAAACAATTGATTTATTGATCATTACAGAATGTCTCTCTCGTGCTTCCCACTCTCTCCCCTTTTCCCTTCCTCTTTTCCCAACCACAATTCCCCTCTCCCCGCCCCCTTCTGACTCTCAGTCTGCAATAAAGACTCATGTCAAAATCAGGTTTATCACTCACATGACATGGATTTTTTTTTGAGGCATCAGCGCAGTGCAATACATCAATTACCACAGTATTGTGCAAAAGTCTGAGATACCCAGGCTATATATGTATGCCTGAGACTTTTGCACAGTTAATTTTTTTTTAAAAAGAACTTTGCATGCCTTCTACTTGTTAATAGTAGACAAACTTGCTTGGATTTATTTAGTTTCTCGTTCGCAGATATCATTGTCAATGCTGCCATTTATTATCCACATAACCAGCCCAAGAGACTGGAGTTAAATATAACCCCAAACTGGTAACTGCAGATTTCATTCTCTGATGGATACCAGTGAACTGGAAGTTTCATTCTTACTGGTACAAAGAACATTTCAAAATGTCCAATTCCTCAAACACTATGGTGGGATTTGAACACAAATCTCTGGATATAAAAAAAGCTTTTCACTGCAGCAATATTAAACCAATTCCATGATCCAAAAAAGAGCCATCAGTTTCATACCTTAACCATAATGCTGTAGAATCTAAATAAATTGACTTCACTGCATTTATTTACGTGAGACTAATCATATCACCATGAACAATTAAAACACATTTCACTTTATCACTAGATTTTGTCGTGGTTTCTCGCGCCCCACAAACGACCAGGAGACGCAGAAGATTCTTCAAGAAGGGTTAAAATTTAATTTGCAAATCAAAGCTCAGACAGTCATTGAGCTAGTCGCCAATTGCCACCCCGCCCCCCCCCATCCTTGTACACAGTATTTTTTATAGCAATCTCCTGGTTTAGTTGCTTTAGCATATCCAATCAGTCTACAGTTGCGTATCACAAGCACATCCGCCACTATTATTTCTACCCATTGACTTAATCATGTTCTAATCTACATCTTTTAGCTATCTCTCATTAACACACCATTGTCTTCTACATTCTTAAGATTTCATTCTCTAGCAAATAGCAAGTTCAAAGCTGACTACATAGTTTTGGTTACTCAGCAAACAAAGCAACTTTTATACTCCAATAATATCAGCTACCAAACAAGACAAGAATAGTCTCCAAAGAACCGTCAGGTCAGGGCTGCGGAAAGGATTATTGGTGTGAAGCTGCCCTCGATCCAGGACTTATATGCATCTGGGGAGTCAGGAAACGAGCAAGCATCATTATTGTAGACCCATCACACCCTGGACATCACCTGTTCCAACTCCTTCCTTCTGGCAGGTGCTTTAGATCACTCTATGCCAGGACAAATAGGTACAAGAACAGTTTCTTTCCGTATGCCATCAGTCTTATGAACACTTGAATTTTAGTCTATTATAAATCAAGTTCACCTGTACATTCAATGAGGTGGACCTCATTGTATATAGTTAATGATTAGTTGCACTATTGTTTTGTTTGCTTTTAGTTCTGTACAGAGAGAGCTCAGGGAACCGGCATCAAATTCCCTGTACGTGTCCTCATACTTGGCGATAATAAAGGATTCTGATTCTGATTGAGATACTCATTTCCATTTTCAACATTAATTAATTTCACCTCTACCTGTATATGGAACTGGGTTTAAAGAAAACACTGCCTTGTTGAGCAAGTTCCTTTCATTTTCTCCTCATGAACTTGTGGCCAGCCTGGAGCGAAAGGATAAAAATCCTCGTCAACTGTAATAGTGTGATTGGAACTGAGCTCCAGCAACATTCATTTGGATCTTGACCTACAATGCAAATTAACTGCTAGTCAGGAGTTTCACTGAGATGCTAAATGTCAAAGCAAAGCAACATGCATAATATGCTGGAGGAACTCAGCAGGCCTGGCAGCATCTAGGAAGAGCAGTCAATGTTTTGGGCTGAAACGTCGACTGTACTCTTTTCCAAGATGCTGCCTGGCCTGCTGAGTTCCTCCAGCATTTCTTGTGTGTTGCTCGGATTTCCAGCATCTGCAGATTTTTTCTTGTTTGACAATGACAAAAGGTTCCTTCAAGTTGTCACAGCTGAGGGAGTTAGTGAGAACAAGCTCACACTTGCTACTGAATGCTCCCAATGGCGGAATCTCTTCAGACAGACAGACAGACGTACTTTATTGATCCCGAGGGAAACTGGGTTTCATTACAGCCGCACCAAGAATAGTGAAGAAATATAGCAATATAAAACCAAGTTCAAATAGTTTCTGAGAACTAAGTTCAGCTTCTGGCCTTTAAGTATGGCTTAGCTACTAAGCCCAGTGGAACCGTTCCTACTGACTGAAGAGGGGGCAAAGGTCCACTACTGGCACTTCAAAACGTGTCATTTCGGACAGTTGGGGCTATGGTTGGCAGCTGATCTAGAAGGAAAACTCTCAACTCAAGCCTCCACTGGCCTTGTGGCTATACCCAGACACTAGGCAGGCTTCGGGAGTAAACCCTGAGGAAGACTCCAGAGTTGGAGACCCTAAGGCAGTCCTACACCGAGTTCAATACTGACTGGCAATGCCGCTAGTGCCAACCTGTATCGATCAGTCTCTGCTGTCCTTTGGATTCATCAGCTGTACAGGCAACAGCTTGCTCTCCCTCTCCATATCGTACTGCCCTGGCTTGTGTATCACACAGACAGCTCAAAACCAATATCCATGCTGGACCCTAACAAATGGAGGGCCTCAGGGACAAAGACAAAGCTACTTGAACTGCTACCTCACGTGTCCGGTGTCCTAGGTTTAATGCCCCCAAAGAACCTCAATGAAATTTGCACATTCTCTTAGTGACCATGAGTTCCCCCCCACCCCCAGGCATTCCAGTTTCCTGACACATCACAAAGACATATAAATTGCCCTGGAGTTTAGGGATAAAAGAATCCAAGGCAAATTTGCAGTCACATGGGAAGTGCAAAGCAGGATCAGTGTAATTAAGAGTTGGCTGGTCAGCACGACTCACTGCGCTGAAGAGCCTACTTCTGTGTTATCTAATACCTACTTATAAAGTCCCTTTCACCCACAGTTAAACAATCCCGGTTCACTTTCCATAAAAGAAAAATGCTCTCGCCATGTAATCCGACTCAAATGCTGAGTGCATCAGTTTGTGCAGCACAGTTGACACAATTGGAGGCCACACAGAGCGGCCGTGCAGGATTCGTGTAAATAGAAACTTGGCTGTTGGCATCAACTTAGTGAGTTTTAAGCTGGCGCTGGTGAAGCTCAATGACTACTTGCTGGTGGCAAATAAAACAAACTAAATTCTTTATTAAAAACACTTTTCTGGTAAATGATCACATAGAACATAGAACAGAATAGTACAGCACATTACAGGCCCTTCGGCCCACAATGTAGTGCCGACCCTCAAACCCTGCCTCTCATATAACCCACCTTAAATTCCTCCATATACCTGTCTAGTAGTCTGTTAAACTTCACTAGTGTATCTGCCTCCACCACTGACTCAGGCAGTGCATTCCACGCATCAACCACTCTCTGAGTGAAAAACCTTCCTCTAATATCCCCCTTGAACTTCCCTCCCCTTACCTTAAAGCCATGTCCTCTTGTACTGAGCAGTGGTGCCCTGGGGAAGAGGCGCTGGCTGTCCACTCTGTCTATTCCTCTTAATATCTTGCACACCTCTATCATGTCTCCTCTCATCCCCCTTCTCTCCAAAGAGTAAAGCTCTAGCTCCCTTAATCTCTGATCATAATCTATACTCTCTAAACCAGGCAGCGTCCTGGTAAATCTCCTCTGTACCCTTTCCAATGCTTCCACATCCTTCCTATAGTGAGGCGACCAGAACTGGACACAGGACTCCAAGTGTGGCCTAACCAGAGTTTTATAGAGCTGCATCATTACATCACATCTCTTAAATCCTATCCCTCGACTTATGAAAGCTAACACCCCATAAGCTTTCTTAACTACCCTATCTACCTGTGAGGCAACTTTCAGGGATCTGTGGACATGTACCCCCAGATCCCTCTGCTCCTCCACACTACCAAGTATCCTGCCATTTACTTTGTATTCTGCCTTGGAGTTTGTCCTTCCAAAGCGTACCATCTCACACTTCTCTGGGTTGAACTCCATCTGCCACTTCTCAGCCCACTTCTGCATCCTATCAATGTCTCTCTGCAATCTTCGACAATCCTCTGCACTATCTACAACACCACCAACCTCTGTGTCGTCTGCAAACTTGCCAACCCACCCTTCTACCCCCACATCCAGGTCATTAATAAAAATCACGAACAGTAGAGGTCCCAGAACAGATCCTTGTGGGACACCACTAGTCACAGCCCTCCAATCTGAATGTACTCCCTCCACCACAACCCTCTGCCTTCTGCAGGCAAGCCAATTCTGAATCCACCTGGCCAAACTCCCCTGGATCCCATGCCTTCTGACTTTCTGAATAAGCCTACCAAGTGGAACCTTGTCAAATGCATGTAGGTCACATCCACTGCATTACCCTCATCTATATGCCTGGTCACCTCCTCAAAGAACTCTATCAGGCTTGTTAGGCACGATCTGCCCTTCACAAAGCCATGCTGACTGTCCCTGATCAGTCCATGATTCTCTAACTGCCTATAAATCCTATCTCTAAGAATCTTTTCCAACAGCTTTCCCACCACAGTCGTAAAGCTCATTAGTCTATAATTACCCAGACTATCCCTACTACCTTTTTTGAACAAGGGGACAACATTCACATCCTTCCAAACCGGTACCATTCCCGTGGACAACGAGGACATGAAGATCCTAGCCAGAGGTTCAGCAATCTCTTCCCTCACCTCGTGGAGCAGCCTGGGGAATATTCCATCAGGCCCCGGGAACTTATCCGTCCTAATGTATTTTAACAACTCCAACACCTCCTCTCCCTTAATATCAACATGCTCCAGAACATCAACCTCACTCATATTGTCCTCACCATCATCAAGTTCCCTCTCATTGGTGAATACCAAAGAGAAGTATTCATTGAGGACCTCGCTCACTTCCACCACCTCCAGGCACATCTTCCCACTTTTATCTCTAATCGGTCCTACCTTCACTCCTGTCATCCTTTTGTTCTTCACATAATTGAAGAATGCCTTGGGGTTTTCCTTTACCCTACTCACCAAGGCCTTCTCATGCCACTTTCTTGCTCTTCTCAGCCCCTTCTTAAGCTCCTTTCTTGCCACCCTATATTCCTCAATAGACCCATCTGATCCTTGCTTCCTAAACCTCATGTATGCTGCCTTCTTCCACCTGACTAGATTTTCCACCTCACTTGTCACCCATGGTTCCTTCGCCCTCCCATTCTTTATCTTCCTCACTGGGGCAAATTTATCCCTAACATCCTGCAGGAGATCCTTAAACATCGACCACATGCCCATAGTACATTTCCCTGCAAAAACGTCATCCCAATTCATACCTGCAAGTTCTAGCCTTACAGCCTCATAATTTGCCCTTCCCCAATTAAAAATTTTCCTGTCCTCTCTGATTCTATCCTTTTCCATGATAATGCTAAAGGCCAGGGAGCGGTGATCACTGTCGCCCAGATGCTCACCCACTGACAGATCTGTGACCTGACCCGGTTCGTTACCTAATACTAGGTCTAATATGGCATTCCCCCTAGTCGGCCTGTCAACATACTGTGACAGGAATCCATCCTGGACACACTTAACAAACTCTGCCCCATCTAAACCCTTGGAACTAATCAAGTGCCAATCAATATTTGGGAAGTTAAAGTCACCCATGATAACAACCCTGTTATTTTTGCACCTTTCCAAAATCTGCCTCCCAATCTGCTCCTCGGTATCTCTGCTGCTACCAGGGGGTCTATAGAATACCCCCAGTAGAGTAACTGCTCCCTTCCTGTTCCTGATTTCCACCCATCCTGACTCAAAAGAGGATCCTGCTACATTACCCACCCTTTCTGCAGCTGTAATAGTATCCCTGACCCAGTAATGCCACCCCTCCTCCCTTTTATCCCACCTCTCTATCCCTTTTAAAGCACTGAAATCCAGGAATATTGAGAATCCATTCCTGCCCTGGTGCCAGCCAAGTCTCCGTAATTGCTACTACATCATAATTCCATGTATGTATCCAAGCTCTCAGTTCATCACCTTTGTTCCTGATGCTTCTTACATTGAAGTACACGCACTTTAGCCCTTCTACCTTACTACCTTTACATCCTTTTTTCTGCTTCTCTTTCCTCAAAGCCTCTCTATATGTTAGATCTGGCTTTACTCCATGCATTTCTTTCACTGCTCTATCACTCTGGGTCCCATCCCATCCCCCTTGCAAATCAGTTTAAACTCCCCTGAACCATGCTAGCAAACCTACCTGCAAGGATATTGCTCCCCCTTGAGTTCAGGTGCAACCCATCCAATCTGTACAGGTCCCACCTTCCCCAGAAGAAATCCCAATGATCCAAAAATCTAAAACCCTGCCCCCTGCACCAACTCCTCAGCCACATGTTCAACTGCCATCTCCTCCAATTCTTACCGTCGCTATCACGTAGCACTGGCAGCAATCCTGAGAACGCCACCCTTGAGGTCCTGTTCTTCAGCCTTCTGCCTAGTTCCTGAAACTCACACTTCAGGACCTCATCCTTCTTCCTGCCTATGTTGTTGGTCCCAACACGTATCACAACTTCTGGTTGCTTTCCCTCTCATACCAGGATGTCATGCACCCGGTCAGAGACATCCCAGACCCTGACACCCGGGAGGCAACAAACCATGCAGGTGTCCTTCCCACGTCCACAAAATCTCCTGTCTGCTCCCCTGACTACAGAGTCTCCAATGACGACAGCTCTCCTCTTGTCCGTTCCATCCTTCTGCACCACAGGGTCAGACTCAGTGCCAGAGGCTCTGCCACTGTGGCTCACATCTGGTCGGTCGTCCTTGCCAACAGCATCCAGGATGGTAAACTTATTATTCAGGGGAATGGCTACAGGGGAGCTCTGCACTACCTGTCTACTCACCTTCACTTTCCCCCCTCTGTCACCCAACGACTTGCTTCCAGCAGCCTAGGCGTGACTAACTCCCTGTAGCTCTTGTCTATCACAGCAAACAATAACCTATAACTTCTCTGTTAAGAGTTCTGCTTTTGAATCACCTGCAATACCTGGTATTATTGTGGTGTGAAGTCTCAAAGGAGCAGAATGGTTGTAGTACATTCGAACCAGAATGACCTGATGGAATCACCATTGCTGGAGTGGAGGCAATTCGATGTGGATGAACAGAAGCGGAGCCCAGTCCCAAGAGTGTGGAAAGACCCGGGTTGATCAATTTAAGTGCTGAGCTGAATTGGAAAGGTCAGGTACAGGCTGAACCAAGCAGAGGTGCCCGGGCCGAAAAACACCTTGAGACGGCAGAACCGAGAGCAAGGAACGACCCAAGATTTGGACAACTTAAGCACCGGGCTAGATTGAAACGGTCCGTGTGTTGGGGCTGGAGGCGAGGCATGGGCCAGTTCAGCTCACCGTTCTGCAAGGTTTACTCATCGCTACACTGAACTGAGGCTGTGACCTGCAAATAGTGGACTTCTAAACCTGATGACGAGAGGCCTGGCTTCGTGAACTTCAGCATTGAATGCTATTTGCTTACTTTAATTGCTTGCATGATTTGTTTTTTTCCTCTTTGCACATTGGGTATTCAACAGTCTTCTTTTGTTTCAACAGGTTCTATTGGGGTTCTTGGTTCTGCGGCTGCCTGTAAGGAGAGGAATCTCAAGGTTGTATAACGTATGCATACTCTGATAATAAATGACTTTGAACTTTAGACCTTTGACTGAGCCAAACGGCCCGTCCGTGCTGTATACCTCAATGATCACTTTTTAAAATTATCTTTGCTCTTTATCGGGGGGGGGGGGGGGGAGAGAAACGTTATTTTCCCAGACACGTTCAAATTTAATGCAACTATTACATTCAAAGACTGAAGTACCAGGTTCTGGACCACATGACTAAAGCTTCTCTGACAAGACAAACAAGTATATATATGCTCAAACATTAAATTCTCTCCTATGAGTCAACCATTGTCTATCACTGTGTAAATACAAGCAAAATACATTACATCAGTAGTAAAATATTTCTGAAACTCCTTTACAAGTAAGGATTTCAAATAAATCATAGATGACAAAATATCCAATTTCAGACTGAAATGGCTGACAAGGTATTCATGTCACTGGCACCAACACCAGTTAGTGTCCTTGCGTTTTTGTCGTTCTTGCTTTTCTACACAGCGGAGCCCACGGTCAGCGGTCACCATTAACATAGGCTTAGTTAAACAGATTATGAGAATCCCACAATTACTGAAGGGTCCAGCCTTAGCAGAGAGTAAAATGGACTTTGAAATTAGAAATGGTCTGGAATTGGGTAATTATTGTCACGGAGACCAAGATACAATGAAAAGGTCGTCTCGCATACTGTTTGTGCAGATCAGGTCATTGCACAGTCTATTGATGTAGGACAAGGTAAAACAATAACACAGAACAGTCCAGCATAGGAATGCAGCATAAAGTGCACACCTACACAGAAAGCACAGCATAGGAAGACAATCAGGTCATAATGAGGTAGGCTGTGAGGTTGAGAGTCCATTTTATTGTACTCAGGAACCAACTAATACTCTTTATACAACAGGGTGGTAGTTGTCCTTCTCGTGTCCATTTTCAGGCTTTTGCATCTTCCGCACAATCAAAGAGGGGAGGAGAGAGACTATCTGGGGTGGGGACTATCTTTTATTATGCTCGCTTCATTACTGAGGCAGCATGAAGTATAAAAAAAGTCTATGAAGGGGAATGCTGGTTTCCATGATGTGCTGAGCTATATCCACAACACTCTGAATTTACATGCAGAGTTACCTGCTATACCATGCCGTTATGCATACAGGTAAGATGTTTTCGGTCGAACATTGATAAAAATTGTTAAGGTCAATAAGGACATGCCAAATTTGCCTGAAATCTCCTGAGGAAGTAGAGGCATTGGTGAGTTCTCTTGACCATCGTGCCTACATGGTTGGACCAGGATGTTCACTTCTAGCAACTACAATCTCTCAACCATGACCACCTTTTTTCCTGAGATCAGTGACCAGCTGTGTTGTTCCGCTGGCATTGTGGGAAAGGTTATTGTCATGATACCGTGCTACGAAGGTTTCTTCCTATACTCAAATTCATCATTATTTGAGATACGGCTCACCACGGAGGTGCCACTTACAAACTTGTAGATGGAGTTCGAGCAGAATCTGGCCACGTGGCCCGAAGTATACAGAGAAAAGAGTACACGGCTGGGGACACACCCCAATTGAGCATCACTATTTACCGTAATCATGATGGAGGCATTATGTCCACCCTTACTGGCTGCAGTTCATTAGATAAGAGTTCCAATCAAGGATTTTGTTCTCCTCTAGATAGTGTCAAACATCTTGGGTATGCATGACACCAAGCAACTGGAAAATATTAATTATTTTCTGGACTTAGACCACATAGATGGCAAAAAGCTCTGAAAAAATTATGCAGGTATGTGAGGTCGAGTGGGCCTGAGAGGCAAATCCCATGGGCCTCAAAGTGATTCCTTTTGTTAACTTGCTGCTGTCAAGGACGTCCATAACTATTTTAAATTACTCAGAGTAATTTAAGCCCTGTTGAAATGAATTTAATTATTTAAAATCACATTATAAAAACAAATATAGAGGTGAATTGAAAACCTTTCAAAATTTACTTCTCAATTTAAATTAGTAGGCCATTTCAAATGAGGGATCTTGATCAGTCAGGGAGATGGGCTGAGGATGGCAAATGGATTTCTACTTAGATAAGTGTGAGCAGATGTATTTTGGACAGTCAAACCAGGGTAAGCATTTATGCAGTGATAACTGCTGTTCAACAGAGGCACACGGGAGTACAAGCGCACAGTCCACCCAAAGCAGCTACACAAGTAGAGAGGGTGGGGAAGAAGACACTTTAGCACCTTTATTATTTAGGGCATTGAATTCAGCAGTAGGGACATTATGTTTCATCTATACAAGTTATGGATGACGGCACAGTGAAGGGTATTGTGCACAACTTTTGTAACCCTGTTATATGAAAGACATTGTCAAACAGGAGAGACACAGAAAAGATTCACAATGGTGTTGTCTGGACAAGAGGGTTTGAGTAATAGGTAGAAACTAGCCATGCTGGATCTTCTTTACCTTTCTCATCCATCTGGCATCACCTTCTAGCTTATACTCCTACATCTTCCCCCTTCCTTTCCCGTCCTGATGAAGGGTCTCTGCCCAAAACATAGACTGCCCATCCCTTTCCCTCAATGCTGCCTGAACAGCTGTGTTTCTCCAGTATTTTGCGTGCAACTTTGCATTTCCAGGATCTGAATCTCTTGTGTTAATGATATGCTGGATCTTTATTCATTGGAGTGCAGGCGAATAAGGGGTAACCTCATTGAGGTTTGTAAAATCATGAGGGAAGTGAGACGGCCACAGCCTTTTCCCCAGGGTTGGGATTTCAAACTAGAGGGCTAAATACAAAAGGGGCAAGTTTTAAAAGCAACGAGAGAGGCAAATTTAAAAAAACAGTGGGTAGTGAGTACTGGAATGTTCAATGTACATACATGTCACCGTATACAGTGCAACGCAGAGATTCATTTTCTTGCTGGAAGACCATAAGATATAGGAACAGAAGAGGCCCATCAAGTCTGCTCTGCCATTCAGTCATGGGCTGATCCAATTCTTCCAGTCATCCCCAACTCCCCTGCTTTCTCCTCATATCCTTTGATGCCCTGGCTAATCATGAACCTATCTATCGATGTCTTAAATACACCCAATGACTTGGCCTCCACAGCCGCTCATGGAAACAAATTCCATAGATTTACCGCCCTCTGACTAAAGTAATTTATCTGCATCTCAGTTCTAAAAGGATGTCCTTCCTTCCTGAAGTCATGCCCTCTTTTTCTAGTCTCACGTATCATGGGAAATAACTTTGCCATATCTAATCTGTTCAGGCCTAATAATATTCGGAATGTTTCTATGAGATTCCTTGTCATTCTCCTGAGCTCCAGGGAATACAGTCCAAGAGCTGCCATATGTTCCTCATATGGTAACCCTTTCATTCCTGGAATCATTCTCGTGAATCTTCTCTGAACCTTCTCCAATGTCAGTATATTCTTCCTAAAATAAAGAGCCCAAAACTGCACACAATTCTCTAAGTGTGGTCTCACAAGTGCCTCATGTGAGCCTCAACATCACTTCCCTGCTCTTACATTCTGTACCTCTAGAAATGAATGTCAAACTTTGCATTCGCCTTCTTCACCACCAACCCAACCTGCAAGTTAACCTTTAAGGTATACTGCACAAGGATTCCCAAGTCCCTTTGCATCTCTGCATTTTGAATTCTCTCCCCATCTAAATAACAGACTGCCCGTTTATTTCATCCACCAAAGTGCATGACCATACACTTTCCAACATTGTATTTCATTTGCCACTTCTTTGCCCATTCCCCTAAACCAGAGGTCGGCAACCTGCGGCTCCGGAGCCACGTGCGGCTCTTTGATCTCTGTGATGCGGCTCCCCGTGGTTTGTTAGCTTTTGAAATGTAATTCGAAATTTGAAGATTATGGTGATCTTGTACAATCTGAAAACTTTGCGGAGACACCGTTTCCTGGCACATCCGAACCGGCTCACAATTAGCCACCGTTCCGACTAAGGGAGATAGCCTACGGGGGTTTGTGAGTACGTGTCTTTTGGAGCATCCGCGGCCACGGGGACGGGTTGAGGGAGGCTTTAAAGCAAGGCTGTTTAGTTCGAATAAAGTTACCTTTGACTGCAGTCTTTATTTTAGCGCTGCGTGTAGCACAGCGCTACAACGTGTTTTTTATCGCTATTAATATACATCACAACTGCCAATGCCTGACACCCGCCAGTGCGCGCATTCTTTTAATTCTTCGATCCAAGGTAGGCTACCTACGGAGTAACCTTCAACCCAACGTCTTTTTTTCGGAGTTCAAAATGTTTTTGTTGCATGCAGAAATGTAATTTCGTTTTCTCTGCAGGAGTATATCAATTTCATAAATGCAACACATTATAGTTTGTTTATACATAGCATAAAGGCAAAAAAAAAACCCGTTGTATGCAGTGTTATTTCATTTTGTGGCTCCCAGTGTTTTCTTTTCTGTGGGAAATGGGTCCATATTGGCTCTTTCAGTGGTAAACGTTGCCGACCCCTGCCCTAAACTATCTAAGTCTCTCTGTAGGCTCTCTGTTTCCTCAACACTACCTGCTCCTCCACCTATCTTTGTATCATCGGAAAATATGGCCACAAATCCATTAATCCCATAGTCCAAATCACTGACATATATTGCAAAAAGCAGCGGTCCCAACACCCACCCCTGCGGAACTCCACTGGTAACCGGCAGCCAGCCTTTATTCCCACTCTGTTTTCTGCTGATCAGCCAATGCTCCACCCATGCTAGCAACTTCCCTGAAATTTCATGGGCTCTTATCTTGCTAAGCAGCCTCATGTGTGGCACCTTGTCAAAGGCCTTCTGAAAATCCAAGTACACCATATCCTCTACATCTCCTTTGTCTACCCTGCTTGTAACTTCCTCAAAAAAAATTGCAGTGGGCTTGTCAAGCAGGACTTTCCTTTCAGGAAACCATGCTGGCTTTGGCCCATCTTGTCATGTACCTCCAGGTACTCCGTAATCTCATCCCTAACCATCAATTTCAACAACTTCCCAACCACTGATAAAGGCTAACAGGTCTATAGTTTCCTTTCTGCTGCCTCCCACTCTTCTTAAATAGCGGAGTAGCATATGCAATTTTCCAGTCATCCGATACAATGCCAGTATCTATTGATTCTTGAAAGATCATTGTTAATGTCTCCGCAATCTTTCCAGCTACTTTCTTCAGAACCCGAGGGTGCAATCCATCAGGTCCAGGAGATTTATCCACCCTCAGACCATTAAGCTTCCTGAGCACCTTCTCAGTCGTAATTTTCACTGCACATATTTCACTTCCCTGATGCTCTTGAATGTCCGGAATACTGTAGATGTCTTCCACTGTGATGTAAAATACGCATTCAGTTCCTCTGCCATCTCTGAGTCTCTCATAACAGTAACTCCAGTGTTGTCATCTATCCAGGGTCCCATATCCACCCTCAACTGTCTTTTACGCTTTATCTACTTAAAAAAGCTTTTAGCATCTTGATATTAGTACCCATCTTCCTTTCATAATTCATCTCATCTTTTTTCTTCCTAATGACTTTCTTAGCTTCCTTCTGCAAATTTTTTTAAAAGATTCCCAATCCTCTATCTTTCCACTAGCTTTGGCTTCCTTGTATGCCTTCTCTTTTGCTTTTATTTTGGCTCTGACTTCACTTGTTTGCCATGGTTGTGTCCTCATTCCATTTGAAAATTTCTTATTTTGAATATATCTGTCTTACACTTCCTTCATTCTTTGCAGAAACTCCAGCCATTGCTGCTCTGCTGTCCTTCCAGCTTGTGTCCCCTTCCAGTCAACCTTGGCCAGTTCCCCTCTCTTGCTGTTGTCATTTCAATGCCAAAGGAATAGTCAATAAATCCATAACAGAATCAATAAAATATCACACCACCTTGGACATTCAACCAAGACAACAAACTGTACAAATAAAAAGAAATGAACTATTATTATACATAATTAAACAATAACTATCAAGAACATGAGATGACGAGTCATTGAAAGTGAGTCCATAGATTGTGGGAACATTTTAATGATGGGGCAAGAGAAGATGAGTGAAGTTACCCACTTTGGTTCAAGAACCTGATGGAATTGCCAAGGGATGGAGGCAGGTACAACTGCCACATTTAAAAAGCATTTGGATGGGTACATGGAGGGAAACAGATGGAGGATTATGGGCCAAACTGCGGCAGCTGGAACTACCATGAAGGATGCTGTGGTTAGCATTGACCAAATGGGCTGAAGGGCCACTTTCTGTGTTGTATTACTACTAAATACAAACATGAGAAATTCTGCAGATGCTGGAAATCCAAAGCAACAAAATACTGGAGGAACTCAGCAGGTCAGGCATCATCTACCGAAAAAAGTCAACGTTTCAAGCTAAGATCCTTCTTCAGGACTGAGACTGAGAAGGAAGTGGAGAGAGGTCAGAATAAATGGGTGGGGAAATGAGAGGCCAGCTGGAAGGTGGTTGGTGAAGTCAGGTTAGTGGGAAAGGTCAAGGACGAGAGAAGAAAGAATCTGACAGGAGAGGAGAATGGACAATAGGAGAGAGGGAAGAAGGGGGAGACTCGGGATGTAATAGGCAGGTAAAAAGTGAAGGGTCGGAGTGGGGGATAGCCGAGGGGCAGGAGATTTGCTCACCAGGCGAAATTGATATTCATGCCATCAGGTGGATGGTGCACAATTAACTGCAGTGTATCCAGAGCTGAGTGGCTTCTCACAACATTGCAGAGCAACGATATGCTGCCTCACAGACATTTCATCCAATAAAATCTTGCAGCAAACCACATACTGGAGCATTAAAACATAAAAAGATTTTAAAAAGTAAACCTTAAAAGGAACCAAGTAGAAGAAAGTTCTATGGAAGAATTCTACAAACAATATGGGAACAGTTAACAAAGGAGCAAATAAATCTGAAAGGTTCAATAAACCAGAATCAGGGAAACACTTGTAGGGCAGGGCCAGATTAGAGGGGAAGAAATAACGATAAATAAACAATGAGAAATTAAGAGGCTTTGCATATCATGTAACCGGTCAAGCAGAGGAAGAGAGGGAGAAGCAACAGAGAAGAGGTATTGAAGGAGAAAGAGAATAGAAATTAGATTTGGAACAGAGCGGCTAATGCTGCAGATGAACTGAGAAGCGCAAGGTAACAGTGAAACATTTTCAGTGGGTTGCAAGTCACAAATGACTTCAATTTCTTTATGAGGGCATCACAAAAAAATATTGATTTAAACGTAGTTCTTGAAACTTGCTTCTTATTGAAGTGCAAAGGAGCTGAGAAATGGAGCAGTAGTTTCAAGGATAAGAGCTTGAAATTAATTTAAAAGGTCTGCCAAATTCAATAAGTCCTCCACAAACTAGAGTTGATCAAAGTCCACCTCAGAGGCTGAATCATTAATTTGACCAGAGCTTGAAGTGGGGTTTGGACTCACAACTTTGAGATGTGGATCTTCATTTTACCTGTCTCCTGTGGCTACGGGCTCTCAGCAAATGCAAAAACACACAAATTACAGAAATTGATCCTTGCCCAGTAAGATATGCAAAGAATCCACTGTATATCATAATCAGGCAAAAGCAAGCCTTCTTACCTCCTACTTACCTATCACAAAAACAAATGTTCAATTTTTAAAGTCAGCAGCAATTTAATATTAATACAAACCTTTTTGACCTCATCTCTTCAAATGCATTACACAAAAAGTGTTTTAGAAACTGTATAATTCACAACATTTTCATATATTGGGCAACACTAAGTATTGTCAAGAATAACAAAAGAGCATAGACACAAGGAAGTCTGCTGGAAATCCAAAACAACACACACAGAATGCTGGAAAAACTCAACAGGTCAGGCCACATCTATGGAAATGAATAAGCAGTCGACGTTTCGGGCTTCTTCAGGACTGAGAAGGGTCTCAGCCCGAATCACCGACTGCTCATTCATTTCCACAGATGCTGCCTGACCTGCTGAGTTCTTCCAGCGGGCGGGGGGGGGGGGGGGGTGTGTGTGGATAAAAGTGCAGATGCCTTCAAAACTGATTTAGCAACATGAGAAAAAATCCTGCCAAATGTTCTCCCAGCCTCTAATCAATGCATCAGTACAGTAAACCTTATGAATGCAACATGATGTTTTGCTAACAGTTAAAAAGATAAATCTTTTGACATATTTCTTGTATGGTGTAAACAACACCATTGATCCTAAACATTAATGGACAACACTTTCTAAATCAGTGAGGTTAAGATTCATGAATTATCTGTGTGATCAAATGCTATGACTCTGCTATCACTGTCAATTTGAAGTTAAAGACTTGACTGCTCAACCTTTAAGAAGCATTGCACATCAAGGAATCTTCAATAGTTCATAAGTGTTTTGTTTTAAATATTCCCCTCAAACCTATACCGAAGGAAATCATACCAACAGCTGAAGAGCAGATTGAGGACGTAACAGGTACAATTTTCCCTTAAATTGAGTAATTTTAAACAATGTGGTCATTACACGGTTATTACAGGCAACTGCAGCTGTAATCATACAGTCATTGAAATGTCAACCTTGTGATCTGAAAGCATTTTTTAAAGACGATTTACAGAATAATATAAAGATGCTCCCAAATCCCTGTTGAAAAAAAATGTAACATCCGCAACTTCTGAAGATAATTCCTGGCCTGGAATCACTTAAAATGTATAGAGATTACAGTGACCACCTTAAATCCCCCCTCTGCACCCCCCCACACACACACACAGGGAGAAGAATGACCATCCCAAACAACCTATATGTCTTCTCAAGCAACACCTGCACAACTTGTGACAGAACCCACATATCGCGAAAGGGATTCTTCAACCATCACAGAAATGGAATGAAATCAGTATGCTCAACCCCAACAGCCTGGACTGGCAGTGTGCGGCTGAAAGCATAACTTCTCACTGGTGACACTTACTCATTTACCCATCCATTAATCAACACATTAAGAATAAAAAATGCTGGATACACTGAACAGACAGAGCAATGCTGAAAATGCTTCAATTCCAGAAACCTTCATGAGAATGCTTCTGATGAAAGGTCTTCAACCTGAAATATTATTTGGTTCTCTTTCCACAGGGCCCTCTGGTCACCTGAACATTTCCAACATTTTGGTTTTGTTTCAGATCTGCAATTATTTGATTGTCATCTCACAATCTAGAGACCCATGTACAAATCCCACCAAGGCAGCTGAGGAACTTAACATTGACTAATGCCTTGGAATTTGGAAAAAATTGCATAATTTCATCTTACTAATGGTGACCATGAAGAATAGCAGACTGTAACAAGGGGATATCTGCCAACCATACCTGACTTGACCCATACTTGACTCCTGATCTACCCCAAATGGCTGACTTATAAGGCATTTTCTAAAAATCTAAGAAAGCATTATCTGAGGCATTGATCGTGTGGATAGTCAGATGCTTTTCCCCAGGGCTGAAATGGCTAGCACGAGAGGGCATAGTTTTAAGGTGCTTGGAAGTAGGTAAAGAGGAGATTGATTGATTATTATTTATTTATTTATTTTTAATTTTACGCAGAGAGTGATGAGTGTGTGGAATGGGCTGCCGGCAGCGGTGGTGAAGGCGGAAACGATAGGGTCTTTTAAGAGACTCCTGGATGGCTTCACGGAGCTCAGAAAAATGGAGGGCTATGGGTAAAGCCTAGGTAGTTCTAATGTAGGAACATGTTCGGCACAGCTTTGTGGGCCGAAGGGCCTGTATTGTGCTGTAGGTTTTCTATGTTTCTAATGTACAGTAAGGCACTGGTTTGGGACCACCACCTTCAGAAGAGGACTATTAGCGATGGGCACTAAGTGTTACTCAGATCCATTGTTCAGAATTTGACACAAATCTTTGATGAGCACCAAGCAACTCTAATTTTAAATATTTTAATTCTAGGTTTGCAATTTTGCTTAAAGTGGATGTTCTAGGTAACTGAAATGCTTAATTTTGAATATTCAAAAGCCTCAATTTTTAAATCAAAATTATATCACGTACACTGTCACATTAATTAATGCACTGTTCTCTTTCCAAAAGTCTTCAGAATCACTAATTGGTTTCCTCTTAATTAAGTGGTATGAAAATGAACAAGGAAAAACTTCGTTGCTATCAAGCTACTTTGATTAACGACTTTAAAAAAATACTCATGCACTGCTGCTGTCCTTTCGCTCCAAAATGTAGAAACTAAAATTATCTGTAGCTGTATTAGGAAGCATTAAGTTCAGACGTGTGAGAACTGAGAGGAGATGGATGTTACCAATCCAGTGGCTTTACAAACAATGAAAGCACTGTATTGTTGAACCAAAAAAAAACTTCCCCGGTGTAAAATTACCAGGAAATCAACGAGTGCCTGCTTGCAGTTTTTCATTAGCAAGGTACTCCATTTTAAATTGCACACTACTGGGAGTGAACTATTGTCCAAAAGGACGCCACCTTCCAGTCGCTGAAATAGTGTTCCCGATACAAAGTTATTTCACAAAAAAGAACAGCGATAAGACTAAATTGCATTTGGATGCGAAAGTGCGTTCCGTTTTGTTCGAACTTTGGGAGCGAGGTTATGTTTTAATCAAGGTGCACTGCATATCGCGCAGTCTGAACACAACTAAATACCTGCCTGGCAAAGTAAAGTGACTCAATCTTTCGGCTGTTTCAAAGAGCGAAACCTGTCCCAGTCAAAAACTCCCAGAATCGGCTCGGCGCCGTTCGCAAGCTCGCCACACAAACTCCTAAATGCCTCACTCCCCACACAACAAGCACAACTCGTAAGAAAAAAAAAATTACTAGCAATCAACAACGTTCTGCCCTATTCAGCCCCGCGGAAAAGATGTGCTAAAACTTCGCCGCGGATCGACTGTGCCCAGTTGTTGCCAGCCGAAGAATTAAAGCACAAAGTGACTACATCCCCCTAGCCCGCGCTTCCCAGCACTTAAACCGCACCGCCGAGCGGTCGCCAAAGATCCTCACTTTTTGGAGAAAGGAAACACAATTACAGTTGTCCGTTAAACAGTGCTTCGCTTTGAACTTCAATTTCACGCAAATTTCTCGCTAACAAACAGCGCAGCTTGTAACGTTCTGGGTGTATATGTATATATACATGTTTGTATACATATAAAAAAAGTTACTACTGCCTGGAACGTGGAGACAGTTGCGAAGCCCACGAGACACTCACCCGAGGAGAATTCCGCGGCTGCCCCCTCACAAGTTTGATGCAAGAGCAGCAGCAGTGTCCAGGCCACTGCGCTCATGGTCTCGCCGCTGTCCTGCTGCCCGTGAGCTTGTTGGAGTGGCTGTTCCCCGCGACTTCAGCCCGCAGCTCCCCGAGCCCGGCCGATACACATCGCCCCTCCGGAGCGGTACTTTGCACAACACGGCGAGCCGAGCGAACCCTGCCCGTGACGTCAGCGAGCCACCCAGCCTCACGCCGGGCGGAGGGCGTCCTCTGCTGGCTCCGTGTCCACCTCTGCCACCTCCGGGGGTGCGGGGATTCTTACTCTCCCCGTAATGCTAACAGAAATCTTCATTCCAGTGCCTGCTAGTCATCAGCGGATTCAATCAGAGCCCAAAACCATAGGTAACAGGAGGCTGCAATCTTGTGGCTTTCTCGCGACTGAGGCTGTCAGGTAAATTATTACATTGGCGGACAACTTCTCGGATAAGCTTCGCGGTTAATTGATGCTTTACACAATCTAGGAACTTTTCATATAATGTAGGGGAAAAATGCAATGTATCAATACGTTAGCCTATTTAACTTAGCTCCAAGGTGAAACAAAAAAAAACGGGGTCAGTTTTAGTTAGATGGGCGTTTTGTTGGGGCTTAATTGACACTAGGCATCTGTCGATAGGGAACTACCAGAGAATGTGGAAGGTGGGTCTGCCGATTTCGTAAATCTTAAAACGTTCATCTGGAATGGAAAGATAGAAAGAAAACTGCCCAACAATTAGATTTTACTTCCCGTAACTCAGGGTCGCTGAACCAGTCTTGTAGACTGATATGACAACATTAGTTATCACTCGTTGATTCTCCCTACTAAATAGAAGGCTGAGATTTTTTTTCAAAGCAGGTTTAAATCGCCGTGCTGAACCGTGTCTATAACACGTCTAATAATTTTTGCAGACTGCGGTGTCCGCTCTTTGGAAAAAGCTTTACATTAAACTGACGGCGTTCAGCTTCACACGCCTCAGCTTGTGTTCCAGCTTCCGATTCTTTTCGTCACCTTCAGCACCTCCTCCCCTCCCAGGGAATCAAGAAAGTGCTCCACCATTATCTTCCAAGTTACTCGTCATGTTGAAATTCAAGAAAAAAATATAAATGGTACTTAAGGGAAGTAACACTAACCAAGCGTAGATATTTAAAGTCGCTTTATGCTTTCACATATTTCTCACCGCTTGAGAAGCGAGGGAACAGGTAGGTTTTGGAAACTTGTTTTGTGCGTTTCTGCACGGCAACGATATGCGGAAGGGATCTGTTGCAGCCACTGGGGGATTGCAACTGACACTTGGGTACCAAAACACGTCAAGGAAACTTGACCTCATCTTTTTGCTGTGTTGGAGATCTGACGTTTGGAGTTGCATTTATGAAGTACTCTGTAGCAGAGGCTCAAAAGGGGTAAATAAAACACTTACCTACCAAAGCAATTGCTTATTCTTCTTAATTACATTGCAGGCTTTGATGAAACTTTGGGTAAGTGCGTGTTGATTCATATCCTCTGGTTCATATATCAGTTTAACACAAATATTTAACGCTAAGTTGGAAGCACCACATAACAATTACAGCCGTAAAAACACTTCAGGCAATCTATAGCCTGTCAAGAAATAACTTGCTTAGTGCTGAAAAATCAAAGTGAAAACAAAGTTTAAACACACGCATTGGCAAGTTATTACACACTAATCAACACAGTTGGAAATTCACGTGAAACCTCCAATATGTTTGACCTCACTGTTTTTGATTTGTGCAAAAAGGAATACAGACGGTACAATAAATATGAAATAAGTATTATTTCCCAGCCATGTTAATTTAAATTGAGAACCTTAAATATTCATCAACTGGTGCTGTTGTTCTTTACTATTTGTAAGATCTAAGGTCATTCCTTCACTAAGATACATTTGCAAGGGTGAGCAGCAACTCCTAAAGGTAGGTTTATGCCAGTTGAGGGCAGGCAATAATTACAGGTGTTTCACACATTAAAAAAACATTTTCTTCTCTATGAAACCCAAGGAAAGATAAAATTGCATGCACAATTTGTTTCATCTTCTCAAATTGCAATATACCATAATACTCACTAACATTCAAACTTACATAAAACTTCCATTATTTAAACTATATTGTTTCCATGCAGGTTAAGCTTAAAAGTGAGGCAAATTAAAACTAAATAGATTTACAATTCAACTCACAATTTATTATTTTCTAGGTTATGAATAACAAAAGTAGAACTAAAAAGTGAATTAAAATGGTAATTTCCAACAAACACTAGCATATGAATAGTTTAATGCTGAAGCAGCTATTTCAGCCTCAGACACAGAGGTTGGGATGATAAAGCACTCGTGCTTCAACATTACTTTTACCAATTTTTCCACAATTTGAAATACACTGATCAATATCACATACTTTATTCATATTTTTCATAATGTTGGTTCAAAAGGTATTGGAAAAAATAGGATCTAATAAGTTCAAAGAAATTGATATTGAATCAAGATGGCTGAGCATTTGGATGTTGGGAAGAGAAATGACCGTGCCCAGAGACTGCGTCAGAGAAGTAGGATCAAGTCAACTAAAAGACCTGCAGTCAACACTGAGCAAATCAAGAATATTTTAAAAATTAATCCAGTCGTATGTGCAGATGGAAACTTTCAGAGCATCTCAGAGGAGTACATCACAGGAATAGGCCCTTCAGCCCACAGATTCTGTGCTGAACACAATTCCAAATTAAACTAAATTTCTTCTGCCTTCACGTGATCCTAATGCCTCCATAACTTCTTAGGTCTTTTAAGCCTCTTCAATGCCACCATTGTTTCTGCTTCCACTGGCCGGCCAGTTCACGTATCTGCTGCTCAGTAAAACAAAATAACTTGCCTCCATACCCACTTTGAAATGTTGGCACTGGAATGTGTGGTTGTTAACATTTCACTGTTTGTTTAGAAGTGCATGCGATAAATAAATCTGAATCTAAATTTCCTTCTCTCACCTTAACTACATGCTCTCTAGTGCTTGACATTTCTACCGTGGCGACAGAATTCTGATGTACTGCACTTTCAATTCCACTCATAGTTTTATGAACTATAATTTCTGTAGTCTCTGCCAGTTTCCACTTAATTGCTTAAAGAGACATAAATTGCAGAACTGGGCCCTTTCCCCCAAACAGGTCTACAGAAATCAAGATTCCAACTTAAACTAACCTCATTTGCTCTTTTTGACCTATATCCCTCTAAATCAGGGGTTCCCGACCTTTTATATGCCATTGACCTGACCATTAATTGAAGGGCCCATGGACGCCAGGTTTGGAACCCCTGCTCTAAATCTTTCCTATCCATGTGCCTGTCCAAATACCTTTTAAATTTTGTTAAAACGCCTGCATCAACTAGTTACTCTGGCAGTTCATTCCATTTACTGACTATCCTCTGCCTATATCAGGGTGAACACAGTATTCCAAATACTATACACCAAAATGTTTGAGGAATTCAGGACAGTCTGCGTCTATAGAGGGAAATGAACAGTCGGTGTTTTGCACTGACAGCCTTCATAAGCACTGGTAAGAAAGAAGGCAGAATAAAAGGTGGAGGAGCAAACGATAGCAAGTGATTTGTGAATCCCAAAGAGGCGGGTAGGTGGAGGTGGGGAAGTGGGAAAGATCTGAGGATCTGGGAGGTGAAAGGTGGAAGAGGCAAAGGGACAAACAAAATGAAATCTGACAGGAGACTATGGAATAAAGGGAAGAAGTTTGGAACAATGGTTCGGCACAGCTAAGAAGGGCCAAAAGGCCTGTTTCTGTGCTGTAATGTTCTATGGTTCTGTGGTTCTAAAAAGAGGGAGGAAGGGGTTGGTGATGAGCAGGTTAGGAGGGTAGGGGTGGGAAAAGAGAAAGGGTGAAGGGGCCAGAGGGAAAACAAAAGAGAGGTTAGGAACAGAGGGGATTTGCTACCACAAGTTAGAGAAATCAATGTTGATGCTGTTGGGTTGCAGTTTACCAAGACAGAATATGAAGTGTTGTTCCTTTAATCTGCATGTAGCCTCAACTTGGTAGTAAAGGAGTCCATGGACGGACATGTCAGTGTGGGAATAGATGTGGAATTGAAATGACTGCCCACCAGGTGATCCTGGCTGTACATTCTCATCCAAATATTGACTTAGATGACAAGTAGCAAAGTGCCCAGCACTAACCACTCATCACAGACCTCCAGTCCGAGAAACATTTTTCCACCATCACCTACTACTTCCTACCATAAAGCTAATTGTGTATCCAATTAGGTAGCTCTCCCTGGATCCCATTTGATTTAACTTTCATTACAGCCTATCATGCAGAACCTTATCAAAGGACTTACTGAAATCCATGGGATCCACCCCAATCTATTTCCCTGCCCTCATCGACCTTCTTTGATATTTCTTCAAAAAACTCAATTGTATTCTTGAGACGTGACTTCCCTCACATATCCTTAATCAACCCTTATCTTTCCAAATGTTAGTATATCTTATTCCTCAGAACTTCCTCCAGTAGCTTACCTATCACAGATGTTAGTCTTATCAATATTTAGTACCCAGGTTTTTCATTGCAGCTCTTCTTCATTTTCTCTAGAAAATTTGCAGAAAAAGCAAAATCCTTCTCAATCTTTCAGATAAATTTCTACAGGTGAAAGATATAGTTTTATGAGTGAGAGCCACTATTTAAAAGACCACTAATTAGTTCTAATTAGTTATGCTCTACAAACTAGTAAGTGCATTACAAACTTTTCTTATTCTAGCAGTATTAAAACAGATGGATTTTGAAGGAAACCACCTCTAATTAGCACATTTAATTTTTACTTGCATTTAGTTAAAACAGGCATATTGTCATTTGTAATTTGACAATTAGAAAATGTAAATGCTTAGTTTCCTGACAGCTGTCAGAGAAAGCAGGAAAGAAAGACAGATAGGCAATGACAGTGATATATTCAGGAAGCTATGTAGGATTTTGTATAAAAGTTTGCAGCTAGGAATCCCGGAAGCACCAGTGCCCCTGTCAAATTTAATGGCGCAACCTCATTAGCAGTCATTTACTCTGTTTCCAGTCTGTCAAACAGCAGGATTATCAGGCTGGCCTGCTGCTAAGGAGAGAATCCTGGGGCAGAAGCAGGCAACTGAAAGACTGGGGGATGACTGGGAGAGAAGTGTACCTTGTTAGAGAGGCTCCTTCAAGACTAGAAGTTGTGCTGGCAGAGAATTTGCCTTTTGCATCTGGAATCTCCTGCCTTACTTTAGCACTCCCAGAGCACAGGGTGACCCAATCCATAGCCATTCCACAGAAAAAAAAGTTCTTAAATAGCAAAGCCTCATTTTACAAACACCATTGAAGCTGTGGGATTAGCTTGGATAGGTCTCTTTGACCAGAATGTTGTGCAAATTTAAATAGGTTTCTATAGGTACATTTAATGTCAGAGAAATGTATCCAATATACATCCTGAAATTATTTTTCTTCTCAGACATCCACAAAACTGGAGGAGTGCCCCAAAGAATGAATGACAGTTAAGTGTTAGAACCCCAACTCCCCCTCCCATGCATAAGCAGATGCAAAGCAACGACTCCCCCCCCACCAACAAATAAACATCAGCAGCCCCCACCGGGCACACTGGACTCGCCATACTCGCCATACTCTGAAGACTCACCATACTCTGAAGACTACTTGTTCACCCAGTATCCAACATACCACAGGCTCTCTCTCTCACTCACTAATAAGGGAAAAAGAGGTTTCCCCATTTCACAGCAAGAGGGGAGACATAACAAGCAACTCGCTGACTTATGATCTTAAAAGTCTGTTGCCTGGCTTTTTCCAAGCTCTGCACCAAGACAATTGGCACCAAAGAGGCACAGCTCTCCAGACACACAACCCCCGGCAGCCGCAAACGATGGTAGGTGTTCTCCTGCGACACCAGTCGGGGCAGTGGTCTAGAATCAGCGTGTCCCCAGAGCCATAAAATACTGGAACCCTGAAGGTTGTCTTACAGGCTGCGATCTCAGGATATCAAAAAGCAGCCACTTGTGGGACCCCGGGAGCGGGTCCCATTCCCACACGGAACCAAAATCAGAGTGTAACTCCAGATCAGGGTATTCAAAAGACCCCCCACACCCTGAAAAGTTAAAGAAAGTTAAAAGTATCAAAGATAGAAATAGGGCTGTTTCCCAAGATGCAAGCAAAGGAGTCACCATTTAGTGCCATCTTGACTTCTCCCCACTTCTTGATACAATACTAATGCAGCAGCAGATTGGTTGGATGGCCTGAATCCTTCTGTAGCAACGCCAGAAGAGACTGAATTGGAAAGAATTGTCATATTGTACAAGGCTCCCCCCTCTCCATACTATTCAATATGTCACAAAGTATGGGAGGACAACAACTCATTGGAATATCTGTTCTCAACTTTAAGAAAACATAATATAGTTCTACATCCTGTTTTGCCTTCATCAGTAAAATACTTACTCCAAACAAATCCATTGTTCAGAAATAATAATAAATAAATAGCCAATAAATATTGAGAAAATGACATCAAACGTCCTTGAAAGTGAGTCCATAGGTTGTGGGAACATTTCAATGATGAGTTGAGAGAAGTGATCCCTTTTGGTTCAAGAGCTTATGGTTGAGGGGTAATAACTGTCCCTGAATCTGGTGGTGTGAATCCTGAAGGTTCTATACCTTCTTCCTGATGGTAGGAGTGAGAAGGCAGCATGACCTGGGTGTCCCTGATGATTGATGCTGCTTTCCTGTAGCAACGTTTCATGTAGATGTGCTCCATAGTGGAGAGAGTCTTACCCATGATGGACTGGGCCACATCCACTACTCTTTGTAGGATTTTCCTTTCAAGATCTTTGGTGTTTCCGTACCAGGTTGTGATGCAGCTAGTCGGTATACTCCCACTACACACCTATAGAAGTTTGTCATAGTTTTAGATGTCATGCTGAATTTTCAGACTCCCAAGGAAGTAAGGGCATTGCCATGCTTTCTTCATAACGGCACTTACATGCTGGGCCCAGGGCAGGTCCTCCGAAATACGAACACTGAAGAATTTAAAGTTGCTGACCCTCCCTACCTCAGATCCTCCGATGAGGACTGGCTCATAGACCGGCAAATAAAAGGGCCAGAAGAGAAACAAACAATTGCAAAAAGAGTCGTAATTTTAATCTGCCAGAGTATAAGAAACAAAGGTCAAGAAGTCATTCATCGGCCAGGAGTTGAAATTTATGAGTGAAGTCATTGACTTGTGAACTTTAATATCTAGACTCTCCCCCAATAGTTCTCGTTGCACAGCTCTTAACCCCAACAGCCAAGATTTATGGGGAGACTCTGGAAAAGATGGATTGAATTCTGTATCTCAACAGCCACCCTCATCATCATTGATGATGAAATTCATCACCACCTCCCATTTATCAGCAGACTCTGAGTATTTAGCGAACAAGTTCTCAAAGCTTAGACTCAATCTCCAGAGCAGAGATCACTGCCATACAAACTCCCACTCAGGAAAATACCCGCTCCGCAAAGTCCCCTAGCTCTGTTGGCAGAGTAGGCAATCTCACATCAGCAGCCCTTTCCTGGAGGTCATCCCCGACATCAGGTGATCGGATCATATTTACCAAGCTCTGGTGAGTGGGCCATATCGTCTGCACGCCCATCGCCAGAATCCAGAAACAAATTCAAGCTCCACGTCAGGAGGAAATTAACAGATGGAACTGTCAGGAACGCGGCCGGATGGACCCAAACGCAGGACGCAGACACTGAAGTACTGGGGGAGGACAGGATGGGGATGCCATGGCATTTAAGGGTAGAGCTGGGGTTCAGGTCGTTAGAGTGTCAGGCAGGCAGAGCGGAGCGGACTCCCGGAGTTCAGGCAGGCAGACAGGTCCCCAGGGTTCAGGCAGGTAGGCAGGCAGGTCTAGGTGGCTAGATAGGCTGGTGGAGAGCCTTCCCTGGGCAGGCTGCATATATCCTGGGTAGAGCCGCCTCCCAGGTGGAAACACCAGAGGCCTGGGTACGACGCGGACCCCTAGGTGGGTGTGGGGCACAATCCCAGGGTTCGGGGCAGAGGAGAGCCCTCCCTGGGTGGGCCGCATATGTCCCTGGTAGGGTCACCTCCCAGGCAGAAACACCGGAGGCCTGGGTACGACGCGGACCCCTAGGTTGGTGTGGGGCACAATCCCAGGGTTCGGGCGGAAGAGGAGGACGGGCCTGCCAGGCAGCGGCAGACCTGTCGGGCCTGCCCGACGGAGGCAAGGGGTAGGAACGGGCATAGGTCCATGGTGACCAACACAACAGTCATGATAACAGGAAAATCGGGAAAGGCCGGCAGACTGCGCAAACGACAAAAACGAGCGGAGAAGTGGGACCAGCGCATGGGAAGAAAGGTGGGGGAGAGGACCAACCTGGCAGTACTGTTACGGGGCAGAGAAGCATGATGAAGAGTAGATCTGAGCCCAGGCAGGATAAAAGAATGCAAAGAAAAGTTCAGAGCCGGCAGAGAACAGGAAACAGAAAAAAACAACCACCCCCGGTCCCAGTCCCAAGGCCCCTTATAAGCACCTGCAGGTCAATGAGTCACAGGTGTGCCTCCTTGAGCCAGGAGGGTCCTAACTAGATCACGGGTGACGGGAGGGACAACTGCAGGACCTGGAGTCCGGAACCCTCGGACCGGATCGAGACCCGGAACGCGGATTACGGACTGGACCGGACCCTGACAGGAACAGAAAAGAAACATCTCAAAAACAACCAGAAAGTCTTCTAGAAAAGTGTAACGTCTTCATCAATTGATGCAAATCCCTAGCACCACTTTATGGTCAAATTGGAGAAGGAGCATTTAGGAAGATGCTGATTCTCTGTAATGGAATCACATTTGCAAACAGCAGATTATCTCCAACTGTCCGCTGCCCTATAAAGTACCATTTGCTTCACAGAACACACAGATTCCTCATGACCCTCATCAACCATCTCAAAACCCAGGGAACTAAAATGAAAAGGGCAATGTAAGAAAAAGAGGTGCACAAGCCAGGCCATGGAAGCTGAATTCCATAATGAAAGATGCCAGAGCATGTATTCATTTACTACAACCTCATCTGTACAGATTCTGTTCAATGCTTTCAAAGTAAATGTACAACATATTTAATAAAATTGCAAATATTGATCCAATGAGTATAAACCATTGTCCATCTGCTTGTAGTATTGCAGCTATAAATCTTATTTGATATTTAGATTAACAATAGAAAACTCGGTAAAAAATTAATCCTGTCTATGCCTGTGATGTTTACCTTATGCAGTGAACTCGCTGATCGGATTAATAGAATTCAGCCTAGCAGGCATTCTTTTGGAATTGAATAGTATTAACAAAGACTAAGAAGGGTGTTCTCAATTGAAAAAAAATACTTCATGAAATCACAGGAACATTTTATTAAAAATTTTAATTGGATGGTGGGGGGGTCACGTTTCTGTACCAAGTGCATTATGTCAGAAGAAGACTTCAATGAGCTGTGTCCAAAAAGCACTTCATTGTACACAAAAAGAGTTTGCAAGTGTATAAAAAGAGCTAAGGCAATGGCTCATCCCTCAGGAAATGAGACTGTGGAATTAAATAATTACATGTCAGAAACTCTGAAAAGACATTTCATGCACTTCTTCACAGGGCAATACACTAAAAGCAACCCAATAACATAATATCAAGGAACAAATGGAAGTGAGGCACTTGAAACAATTATCAAAAGCAAAATCGTGGTCAAAAAACTAACAGGCCTAAAGATTTTAAAAGTCCCCTAGTCCTGATGGTCTGAATTGCCTGTCTTAAAATGATACTGCAGTCATAATGGATGCATCGTTTATGACCTTAGATTTTATCTAAATTATGGAAAAATCCCCAAAGATTGATAATTAGCAAAGTAACAACCATATTTGAGAAAGGAAGGGGAAAAAGTTGGAAACTATAGGCCAATTATTCTAACATATATCATTGAGGAAATTACTGTAATCTATTACGGAAGTAGTAGCAGGCCATTTAAATAGTTATAACGTAATCAAGCAAAATAAACATGATTTTAGAAAGGGAAACTGTATTGGACAAATTATTGGAAATGGGACGTAGTGAGCCACGTGGTTAAGGAGGGTCCACTGGATGTGTTTGGATTTTCGAAAGGCTTTCAGTAAGATGCGATCTAAAGTACTAACACACAAGATAAGTGCTCATGGCTTCAGGGATAATATATTAATATGCACCATCGTCTGAAAGGCCCATTTTCAGACTGGCAAGGTATAACTCATAGGATACCTAAAGGAACAGAGTTAGGAGCACAACGATTCACGAGCCATTTAAATGACTTACCGGCAAGAGGACCACAACCTTGTCGTGGTTTGGAGGCTTGTCTGCCTCAATGATCTGGAGAGCTATGTTGGCTGGAGTAAGTGCTTTATTCTTTGACTCTTGGTAGGGTCACCCATGCCAAACAGGTCATTGGCTAGACGCTAGACTAAGAATGCTCCAGGTTCAGGGGTTTGGCTCAGGGCTAACAACCTGATTAGTAAAACAAAACTGTTATGGAAACAGCAATGAAGAATCCTTCTACACCTTAGTGGCCCAGAATAGACAGAGAAGGAGACCCTTCATTGCTGCCCTAAATGCCGGCCGCATGACAGACAGTAAATTAATAACTTAAATGAAGTGACCAAGTGATTTAGTAACAAATTTGCTGACAATGCAAAGATAGGTGGTAAAGCAAGTTGTGAGGAGGATATAAAGTCTCCTTCGGTTGTCCATCGGAATCCGATGATGTCCACTTCTTTAACGGTGAGATCTTTGATGACTATCCTGGACCCACAAGCTCTATTGCAGGTGGGACATGTATATGTGGTAGCGGTGGTCGTGATGGCAACCATGGCTGCATTTCTCCTGGCTCTCTTCTGCTGCCTTCTGGTTGTTCTTTCCATCTCCAGAATATGAACCCCATCCCTACACAGCTGTCACCAAGTGTACTTGCAAATTGTTAAACATACATACAGACCAGGTGAGGGAAAAAAAAATAGATGGAGTATAATGTGGATAAATATCAGGTGATCTACTTTAGTAGGAAAAACAGAAGAATAAAATATAGTTTAAACAGAAAATGCCTGGAGAATGCCACTTTTCTTTGTATTTAAAAGCAAACCTAACAGCAATGAGGAAGGCTTTGCAGAGAGTCAAAATGTAGGTATGACTTGCCATAGCCAATATAGAACATCAATGAGATCACACCTGAAGAACTGCTTTTGCTTTTGGTCCCCGTATTTAAGGAGAGTATAAATGCACTGAAGGTAGCTTGGAAAAGTTTTTAGCTTGATCTGCAGAATGAAGGGGTTGTCTTACAACCTGCAGAGGTTGAGAAGATCTATAAGAATGAGAGAAGACATTAAAATATTCAAGGTTATGAGGATGCTTGATAAGGTACATGCTGAAAGAATGTTTCCTTTCATGGGGTAAGTTGAGGAAATATTTCTTCCCTCAGATAGTCATGAATCTTTGGAATTCCCTATCCAAAGGGCATGTCCTGTATTGCATTGTTCTATGTTCTATATTACAACTGAGCTACAATAGGAAGATAAGAAATAGGAGCAGAAATAGGCCATCTGGTCTGTTGAGCCTGTTCTGCCATGCATTAAGATCATGGCTGATCTGGCCAAGGACTCATCTCCACACCTGCCTTTTCTCCATAACCCTTAATTCCCCTACTAAGCAAAAATCTTTCCAACCTTGTCTTAAATATATTTACTGAGGTAGAGTCCACTGCTTCATTGGGCAGAGAATTCCACAGATTCACCCACTCTCTGGGTAAAGCAGTTCCTCCTCATCTCCGTCCTAAATCTACTCCCCCGGATCTTGAGGCTATGTCCCCTAGAATATATTCAAAAGTGTTGGATTTTATCTACTGAGATGTAGGGAACAGGTAGGAAAGTGAAGCTGAGGCCATGATCAGATTATCCATCTTCGTCAGGTTCAGGCACAGGTTTAATTATCATTCAACTGTACATGAAGATAGCCAAACAAAACAGCACTGCACCGGGGCCAAGTTGCAAAACCCATTACCAACAGCACACTATGCAAAACACATCAGACAAATAGCACACATAGTTAAAAGTTCAGAAACAATCACACAGAGAAAAAATATATAGCCCCAGTCCCTGAATGGCATGAATATAGTGTAGAGTGATAGTAATTTATTTTATTTAGCGATACAGCATGAAGTAGGCCATTCCACCCCTTCAAGCCACGCTACCCCAGCAACTCCCGATAAACCTGATTAATCCTATTCACGGGACAATTTGCAATGACCAATTAACGTACGTAGTACGCCTCAACCTACACATTCCAAGGGGAGGACCTACTTGTTCTTCTGCCAAGTGAACACTCAAGGGCAGCACTGAGCGGGTTCTTACTGAATAGCAGAGTAGAGTCAAAGAGTCAAATGATCTATTTCTGTAGGTATTGTACTCTTCTGTTTGTGCAGTAGTTCTGTGTTCCCAATAAATGGACTCAAGCTGACCACTGTATTTGAATCAGAACCTCCCTATTTTTAAAACTTGCATCTCTTGCAATTAAAAAACTAACATTCAATTTACTTTCACATTACTTACATATTTGTCTTTTGCAAGTATTGCACCAGAGCACCTAGATCTCTCTTTATGTAACTCTCAGAAATATCTTACCATTTTGAACTGCTACCCTCTGGGTGAAGAATTCCCGTCATCTCCGTCCTGAAGTGTCCATAGCCCCTAGTAATTCCTGGTTCTGCCAACCCAGATAAGGAAACTATTTCTCGAAACATTTTGTCAGACACTGTATCTGAAATGAATTTTATATATTTCTATGAAATCACCTTTCATGTGTAGTAAATTCAAGGGTACAAATGCTTGCATTCCTCATAGGACAATTACAATGTCCCTGGAATCAACTAATCTAGGGAAGTTCACCCCCTCTTTTATAAATACAACCTTCCTTGAGTAGGGATGACAGTCTCAATGTCCTCTGTAATTGGCATAAGGCCAGTTACTCAAATCTATTTGAAATTGAGGCAAAAGTTTTTTTATTTACCTGTTCGTTAAATTATAGTGATCCATGTTTAAGGATGACCAGGTCCATGGAACGGCACAATAGCAACAGGAATCTTCAGTAATAATAAGAAGCATTGAAAGAATGGATAGCCAGAGACCTTTTTTTCACCCCCAGCAGGATATAGCTAATACAAGGTGGCATAATATTAAGGTGATTGGAGGAAAGTATGGGGTGAAGTCAGAGGTATATCCTTTACACAGAGTGGTGAGTGTGTAAAACACACTGCTAGGGGTGATGGTTGAGGTAGATACATTAGGAGCATTTTAGATAGGCAGATGGACGATAAAAACAGAGGGTTATGTATGAGGGAAGGGATAGGTTGATCTTAGAGAAGGTTAAGACGACAGCACAGCATCGTGAGCCGAAGGACCTGTACCAGGCTATAATGTTCTATGATAATCGAGACATCCAATCTTGTCCATGTGGAGTCTGAATATTATCCTTCTGACTTCAGCTTCATCCAACATTCCCATGACAAGTTAGTTGTTAGGTTAACTGGTGGTATTAAATGATCTCTGAGAGGGGAGTGAATGGACATGAAGAATAGATGAGAGAAATGGGATTGCTCAGGGCCGTCATGGAATTAAATGGTTGAATATCATCCTTCATGGTATTGTGGGAATACAAGCCTGTGGTTCCTCAGAAGGGGAGAAGTCAGAGTAAGAAAGTTGGATGGGGGGGAGGGAGGAAGATCTACAAGGTAGCAGGTGATAGGTGAAACCAAGAGATGCGCGAGATCTTAGTTATATTTTAGCAACTATATTTACTCCCACTCTCCCAGTTTCACCTAAGCTTACCACCTTGTACTTGTTCCACCTTCTTACTCTGACTTCCCCCTTCCTTTCCAGTTCCGATGAAAGGTCTCAACCCAAAACATCGACTGTTTACCCTTTTCCATAGATGCTGCCTGGCCTGCTGAGTTCCTCCAGCATTTTGTGTGTGTTCCCTTAATTCTTTGTCTTTTCAGGTAACCAATCCTCACTAATAGATCATCATTAATACAATAGACAAACTATGCTTAATAATTCCTTATGCAACATTTGAAAAAGCTCAACCCCACATTAACCAGTTCAACCTAAGAAGCTAGTTATAGCCAAAGGAGTTCTAGACTTGTCAGATATTAAAATACTACCAAAAATCCACCTGATTTCAGTCCAGTTTTAAGTATAGGACTGTGCAGAAATCTTAGGCATGCGCTGTACATATAGCTAGGGTACCTAAGACTCTTGCACAGTACAATATTTGTCAACGTGGAGTACAGAGTGAGTTTGTAAATCTGACAGGAGCAAAAGATGCTGGGAATGCCAAGGGTGGAGCGCCTTGGGCGGGACTGTGGAACAGGTGGCAGAGAAGGAGTGCCAGGGCTGGGGGTGTCTTATGTGCAGACACACGCAGCCTTGAGACACCAGGCATGATCATTTGATACCAAGCAGTCAGTTTATTGATCATTAATGCAGACAAGTGCAAGGTTTTGCACTTCAGTAGGACTAACCAGGGTAGTTTTTTTACACAGTGAACAGTAGGGCACTGAGGAGTGTGGTAGAAAAAAGGGATCTGGGAATACAGGTCCATAATTCATTGAAAGTGGCGTCACAGGTAGGGCGTGAAGAAAGCTTTTGGCACATTGGTCTCCATAAATCTATGTATTGAGTACAGGAGATGGGATGTTATGTTGAAATTGTTTAAGACATTGGTGAGGCAAAATTTGGAGTATTGGATGCAGTTTTGGTCACCTACCTACAGGAAAGATGTAAATAAGGTTGAAACAGTACAAAGAAATTTACAAGGATGTTGCCGGGTCTGGAGAACCTGAGTTATAAGGAAAGGTTGCATAGATTAGGACTGTATTCTTTAGAACATAGAAGATTGAGGGGAGATTTGATAAAGGTATACAAAATTATGAGGGGTATAGATAGGGTAAAGGCAAGCAGCCTTTTTCCATTGAGTTTGGGTGGGATTACAACCAGAAGCCATATCTTAAGGATGAAGGGTGAGAAGTTAAAGGGAAACATGAGGGGAAACTTCTTCACACAGTGGGTCTTGTGAGTGTGGAATGAGCTGCTAGTGCAAGTGTTGTATGCGAGCTTGATTTCAATGTTTAAGAGAGGTCTGGATAGATACATGGATGGTAGGGATATGGAGGACTACAGTCCCTGTGCAGGTCAATGGGAGTAGGCAGCTTAAATGGTTTCAACATGGACTAGATGGGCTGAAGGGCCTGTTTCTGTTCGATGCTTCTCTATGACTCTATTACAGAATATCTTTCTGGTGCTTCCCACTCCCTCGCTGCCTCCCTTCCCACTTTCAGTCCGCAATAGAGATCCAGATCAGAATCAGGTTTATCATCACTCACATACGTCATGAAATTTGTGTTTTTTGTGTGGCAGCAGTACAGTGCAATACATAAAGTTACTACAGTACTGTGCAAAAATCTCAGGCTCCATAGCTCTATATTTATTTGTTATCAGTATCATATCATCTCATTTTCCATTTTATTTATTTTCCCAAAGTAAAATATGGTATTTCATTTCTTATCTGAGTTACTTTACAATTGTATCACTGAAATGACTATCAGGTACTGCAGAGAATAATTTAACTATTCTCTCCCCTATCATCACTACAACATTTATTTCTTCACACTCTCAGTATGAATGACCCCTATGCCAAGGCGTTTAGTCATCCACCCTGCCGTCTCTGCTCTCAACCATCCATGGCGAATGCAAAAGCTTCATTCCTGTCAGGCAAATGAAAGGCCAAGGGCTCGCTTTTGACTGATCAATTCTACAGTACTTAATCCAAGCAGTGTGACTGCCTCCCAGAGCAACTATTCAGGCAACTTTCTACCTCTCTGATTCATCACTGTGCTGAAATCTCAAACCAGCTCATTATCTGAGCCGAAGCCCCTTGAGTACAAACACTTACTGTAGACGTTATTGCTGGAGATTCCAAATAAGTCTCACTCCACCTCCAGAGCTTTTCAGTGAGGAGGCCCTGACATTCATATTCAAATTATCACCTTTGTGCCACCTGACTTGCATCCACCAGTTGCATCTCATTAACCAATTACCTCGCAACTGAAAGGTCAATTGTTCAGCACTTCAGATTACTTTAATTTTAAAACCATAAGGGCAATAAAATTTAATTATAAAACTAAATTTAAATAATACATTTCTAAAACAAAGATAAAATCAACTCATTCCTCACCCAATCCAACTCTAGCGTTATCTCTGTTCGCTTTTCTTTTTAAACTGCCTCATTTCCACTGCCACACCTTCTCTTGTGCACTGTTTTCCAATGTGTGGTTCCTGTACGTCCCATGTTCCTGTCATATGCACTTCTCTTCAACTCATTGTGACTCTGATAACCCCTCCTCTAGGCTCACAAGGATTGTGCTTTCTGCATTAGGGTTAAATTCATCTCCATCTCCGCAATCTTTCAAACACAGAAAATAAGAATTGCACTTATCTTCACGAAGGAAAATGATCTACCATGTGAAACCTGGAAGCACCAGTGTTTGTAAAGCTGAATGGGCTAAACATGGAGTTGTACTATTTAATTTCTTCATTGATTGGCCTCACTATTCAAAAAGGTTTATCATCCCTCATCCTAACCCTCAGTTAATAATACACCTTTATTCGTGTACCATTTAATGCAAAACTTAAAAGGAATTTAGAATGTGGAATTGTGGAAAGGAACAGTGATTATAATGGTAAGATTTTAGAAAAGAGGATGAGTTTCTTTCAGATTAACTTTGTCTGAATTGGAAAGATTGCTGTTTCTCACAATAGGTGTATAAGATAAGAGTCATAGATTGAGAGGACAGTCAGAAGGTGGAAATTGCTAATACAAAAATACAAAGGTGATTGAAGGAAAGTGTACACAGAATATCAGAGGTAAGGGTTCTATGTTGAGAATGGTCGCTGCATGGAACACACTGCCAGGGGTGGTTGTAGATGCAGATATATTAGGGACATTTAAAAAGGTCAGATTGACATAGTGGCCAAAGTGTCTATACCGTGTGTAATGTTCTAAGAGTTATGTGGCAGTAAACAGCACAATTGTTGGTCTACTGCAGGAGTTCCCAACCTTTTTTTAAGTCATGGACCAATTAATGAGGGAGTCCATGGATTCCAGGTTGGGAGCCTTTGGTCTAGTGGTTATACAAAGGAAAAAAAGAAGAGGCACGAGACACGAGAAGACACTAAAGACAAAACAGGCTCAAAGTGAAATCCGACAGCTCCATCAGAAATTAAGGATACTATGTTGAGACTTTATAAAGCACTGGTGAGGCCTCACCTGGAGTATTTTTGAGTGGTTTTGGACCCCTTATCTGAGAAAGAATGTGCTGAAACCGGAGAGGGTTCAAAGGAGGTTCACAAAAATGATTACAGGATTGAACAGCTTAGCATATGAAGAGCATTTGATGGCTCTGGGCTGGACTTACACCGGAATTCAGAAGTATGAGGGGTGACCTCATTGAAACCTACTGAATGGTGGATGTGGAGAGGATGTTTCCTATGGTGGGCGAGTTTAAGACCAGAGAGCACAGCCTCAGAATAGAGGGGCATCCTTTTAGAAAGATGAGGAGGAATTTGTTTAGCCAGAGAGTGGTGAATCTGTGGAATTCTTCACCATAGGCAGCTGTGGAGGCCACATCTTTATGTATATTTGCGGCACAGCTTGATAGATTCTTGATTGGTCAGGGCATGAAGGGATACGGGGGGAAGGCAGGAGATTAGGGCTGCGAGGAAAATGGATCAGCTATGAAGAAATGGCAGAGCAGACTCGATGGGCCAAATGGCCTAATCCTGCTCCCCTATTTTATGGAAAAAAATCATCCCCCCCACCCCGCCCCACCCCAGGCATCTGTCTCATCCTCACAGAGTTTGACACCTGATACCATAGCTGTCCTCTGATGTACAAGTGGTACCAGCAACTATATCCATACTGCAAGTTTGATCTATTCTAGCAACTGGCCACCAATGTCAAGGTGACTATGACTTTGAGCTATTATGCTCTTACTTTCTTGAGCAGCAATTGGCTGGTATCACAGGGGTCAGTCACGATGTAAAGAATGTTGTATCAGGAAGGCCCTATTCTCTTTGGAGTAAAGTTCATTACATTCAGCAAGGAACAGAACAAAAAGCAAAGGCAGAGACAAGTAATTTGTTGGATTGGTTGGTTCCCAATGTGCCGGGATGATTGATTGTATGCACATTGTAATTCATGTTTCCTGTCACAATCCAGATGTGTGAATTGCAAAGGATTTTGTTTCAGCAAAGTGCAAATTGTATGTGATAGCTCTTACAAGATTCTACATGTTAATGCATGTTTCAGTTGAAATATGAATAATTCTTTATTGTGAGTCAATTTAATCTGATGGGACAAAAACACCGAAACGTAGCTCAGCAATTATAGATACAGATATATATAGGCCACCAAGTTCTAACTTAGTTCATAACTATTCTTAGGACATAATTGCTTTGCTTAAAGTTTATATTGAGTGGTGGTACTAACAGAGAAATATCTCTGGGAGAAGCAGAATAATCCTAAACAATTCTTTTGGCATTTAAAGCAGTTGTCCAAATATCAGTGAGGGAGAGGAGCTCCTTATGAAATACACCTGTTTAAACTGTAGAAAATGAATTTGTTACGATACGCACCCAACCATGCCAGTCTCTGAGGTTTAGGCATTGTGATTCTCCGTGGTATGGATAGCTGGTGCAGTCCCTTTAAAGATTCTGGGCCACTCCACTGATAGTTGGCCATTTTTTGCACCAAGATTTGGATATTTAAAAAGCACCTGAACTCAGATTCAGTGCTCAACTTTTGTTCAATCTGTCATTGCGTTCAGGATTAATGTCTCATTTGGATTCTCATCCAGTCTCATCAGGTTCTCATCTAGCATCTAGTCAAGAACCCTGTTCTCATCTCATTCTCAAAATCGTGCCTCGATTCTCACCTTGGATACTCCAACACTTGGGTCCTTACCATCCTCGTCTCTCATCACAGAACTGGTTTGTTGCACCTCTACATCCTCCAAAAAGTATTTTGCATCACTTGAGAGAAAGGGAAAGGATGAAGGGGTTCTATAATCTGTAGATAAGCCAAAGATGTGTTGTGCATATAAATGGGAAGGGGTGAGACAAGAGAAAAATGAATAGAGTTAAAATAGAAAGAAATAAGTTGCATGAGTGAAGAATAGTCTGAAGCAATGTGACCACAGGGATAGTTGTGCTTGTGGATCTTGGAGAGGATGTCAAGGCAATTAAAGTAGGGTGGAGGCCCGTAATGTTGGTGGCAGTGGAGGAAAATCCTCCAAGTAAGTAACCTCAGTATCTTCCAGGGTCATAGTCCGGAGGTAGGTGTGAAGAGCTGTAATAGTCCTGGAACTCTGAGTAAAAGACAATTCAGAAATAA
The DNA here is from genome assembly GCF_030144855.1 of Hypanus sabinus. NCBI lineage: Eukaryota > Metazoa > Chordata > Chondrichthyes > Myliobatiformes > Dasyatidae > Hypanus > Hypanus sabinus. The sequence goes on from NC_082715.1 coordinate 26,140,341, forward strand.
CAATATCACATTTTCTTGTAAGTTTGATGTGGAGTGGGGTGTTGATTCTTTTGTAATGAGCGCTGCCAGTTCAGATACAAGTAGGTTAGAATTAGTAAGGGCAGCAGAAAAAAATTGATAAGTTGTGTAGGCAATTAGCAATGAATAAATACAGTTGGAGAGAGTTGAAACCTGGAGTTTGAACCTTCTGGTTAATATGGCGCTACCAAACGTGTGCAATAACTTCCTCATAGTCAAAAAGCTAAGAAATCTGATTAAAAACATCATTAAAATACTTTTTCTGAAGTAAATTGTGTTACATTATCACTGCAAACAGTGAAGGGGTGATGAATCGTAGCAGATAGTGTTCCGATGCCCGAACAGCTGGCCCGGGAGTGAGGCTGGATTGCTCTAGGTGCCATGAGAAGTCAGGGCCCAGGCAGAGGAGATTCGATTTTGATGCTCGTACAACTGGCCAGAGTGCACTGGCTGCTAAGCTGATTTGAACTACTTGACAGGGGCTTTGGGCTGGCTGATGAAATCTGGGCCCAGAACGAGTTGCTGGGTGGTGTGGTCTAGGCCCAGGACCCCTTGCAGCAGCGGTGCCTGGGTTCTATTGCAGGGTACAGTGCACTGCTTAGTCAATCTAAACACCGGCCCAGATCGGAGACGAGAACCAAATTCACTTGCTTTCTACGATCTTCACTCCTCTCTCCATGGTGCTGGAGCCTTTCGCTGTTCTGAAGTTTGGTTAATTTAGATACCGGCGCACAATGACTGAATAGACAGGGTGTCGGATGGGACAATAGCTGTTTTTGCTCATTCTCTGTGATGGTCATCTCCATGGCCCTGAGGCTATGAAGAGAACCCAGCTGCTGTGCTCCATGCCCGCTAATATGATGAACTGATAAACAAGGCTTTGGGCCTGCTCTGGGGTTCAGATCTAAGGACTGAATTTTGGTTTGGAATGCTGTTGTTCACTACAATTGTTTACATGACTTGTATTTTTTTTGTGCATCAAGTGTTGGTCTTATTTTTATTTTTTTTCTTTAAATTGGGTCTTTCAGGTCTCTTGCTTTGTGGCTACCTGCGAGCAAGAAAATCTCAAGATTGTAGAATTTATACATTCTTTAATAATAAACGTACTTGAATCTTGAGAGAGAGATCTGGATAGACTGAGAAGGTCTACAATATAGGGGTGAAGATACCTGGTGAAAGAAAGACTTCTGGAGTGAAAGTGCTTGAAGAAAAGCTCAACTTGAAGTCTGTCTCAGAATTTGCTGAGAGGGAAACGAAGAGAGATGGAGTTGAGGCCTTAGCTGAGGACTGATGATTCTAGTTCAGGGAGGATGGAGAGGGGCAGCATGTGTATGGAAAGAGTAAGCACACCGGGAATGGGTTCAGAGAAACATTATGTATGACTAAGTGCATGGCATTAAACGTGAATCTCAGGATGCTACAAGGACAATGATTCCTGAAGCAGTGACTGGCTTAATTATACCTGTGGATTTGAAATGGAAAGATTAGAATCCTGTGGAATAAATTAGATTCAGAAGCAGAGGAGATGTAGCTCTGGAATTAAATTCTGGAAAGCCCTGATCAAAAATGAGGATGGAAACAGAAGCCACTGAGGGTGAGCAAAGTAAAAAGACATGGACTGACATCCCATCAGAGAAAGGAGCAAAAGCTCTTCAAGTTTGTTATTCCAGGAAGAGATTGAGAATGAATCCAACAGTAATTGAAAAGCCAAGATTGCAGATTTCCAACACCAAAAAGGAATGAGATGGATTACTCTCCACTTGTCGATTTCGATTTTCAAACAGCTCTCAAGAACCATATCGTCATCCAGGACAAAGCACCTCAGATTTAGTCTTTGCATCACGGGAGGGGTCCTCCATAGATGCAGTGTTTGTTATCCCTAAAATCACTGTTACAGCTCATTAAGCATTATTTATTAAACCAGAGATTTTGTCCACCCAGAAAGACAAGGGCAGTAGGTACTTGAGAAACAATAGCATGTTACTATTCATTCCGTGCAGATGCTGTCCTTCGTCATTACTGTTCGACGTAATGTTGCTAGAGTAGCAATGGTACCTTGTCCACAGGGCTGGAAACTTTTATAATCCTCTCTGCCACTTGTATCCTAATTGCAGTTCTCTTCTCTCCCCTCCTGCTCTCTAACCTTGGTGTTGCAAAAGTGACTTTGCCCATGCCAGAACCTTTCTGCCAACCCCACCCCTACTATTGCCACTTACACCAAACAATCTACATCTCCTCTCAGCCATTTGTCTCCACCATTTCTCACTGCAGAGACCTGTCCCAGATGCCACAGCCACTGTTCCTCTCTGCAGCCTCTGACTTGGCCATCCGTTTGATGAGTGCCGAGCAGGACACAGAACATACAGCAAATATAACAACCTGCTTTAAAGTACCATTTGCATGTTTTTCTTACCAGGTGGAGATCACTTGCTCAGTATTATTTATTAAGTTGTTTATTATCATTTGCTCTTTTGTATTTGCACAGATTGTCTTTTGTACATTTACTTATCAGTCTTTATGTATAGTTTCTCATTGTTTCTATTGTATTTCTTTGTTCTACTGTTCATGCCTGCAAGAAAATGAATCTCAGGGTAGTATATAGTGACATATACATACTTCGATAATAAATTTACTTTGAACTTCCAATCTGCTTTTATGTCCTCTTGACATCAAAGAAGACCACCCTGTTTTTGATTATCGAGTATTAACAAAGAATTGAATCTCAGTATGTTGATTTATATCAGTTTTGCCTGAGAAAAGATCGAGTGTCTTTCATTGGTACTTGGTGTTACATATTTATTCAGAGTTATATTATTGTTCAAAGGTTAGTGGGATTTTTGGAATGGAATTTGTAAACCTTTGCTATTTTTGTTTGACAACTGCCTTGCTATTCCATCTATCACTCAAACTTTTTTAAAAAAATTGTATCTATTATTGATCAATTCAGATGCATGGAACATAAGAAAGTTGCATAATTTTAGGTTATTCATGATAGCCTTGTTTTCTGCCACTAGTATTATTGAATTTCTGCTTCATGAATTCATCAGTGGAAACCGGCCAGGGCTTCAGTTTTTTACAATATGTGATCACACAAACTAGGAGGCAGAGTAGGCCACTTGGTCCCAGATCTTGCTTCACTATTTATTAAGATTGTGGCTGATCTCATTGTAACCTCAATTCTGCATAAATGTCTCCTGTGGTAACCATTCACTTTATTGCGCTTATTGTGTATTGATTTGCAACTGCCTTAAAACTTATTCACAGACTCTGCTTCCTCTGCCTGATAAGAGTCTAAAGACCTTCTGAAACAAAACATTCTGCCATATCCCTGACTTAATTGGACAAGCTTTATTTTTAAAAATGTGATCCCTTGTACTTGATTCTCCTGCAAGAGGAATTGTCATCTCCGCATCTACTGTATCAAGTCCCTGAGGATCTTACATGTTTTAATCAAGTTCCCTCTCATTCTTCTAAACTCTAGCTGTTACAAGCTGAGACTATTCAATTATTGCTCATCAGAACAAAGTCTCCACTCCAGATATCAGTCTGGTAAATTTACTCTGAATTACTCTGAATTTACTCTAAATTTACTCTCATACTAAATGAGAATTACTCTGAATTTACTCTAAATTTACTCTCATACTAAATGAGAAGGTCAATACTATAGACAATACTCCAGATATGATTTACAATGACTTATATACTGAACATGTGTTTCCTATTTCTGCATCTGATTCCTTTAGCAATAAATAATAATATTCTGTTGGCTTTTCTAACTGCTTGCAGTATCTACAGTACTGTGCAAAAGTCTTAGACACGTATATAGCTCTGGTTCCAAAGACTTTTGCATAGTACTATATATTGGTTAAAATAGGAAGGTAGAAGGGTAACAGAATTAAGGGTACTTAGCTTTGTATTAGTACGGTGTTATTTGATAACTTGAAAGACATAATATACAGTACTGTGCAAAAGTCTCAGGCACCCTAGCCAAACCATAGAAACCTACAGCACATCAGTGTAATGCTAACCATGTCATCTACTCTAGAAACTGCCCAGAATTACCCCACCATGTAGCCCTCTATTTTTATAAGCTCCATGTACCTATCTAAGAGTCTCCTAAAAGACTCCACCACCATCACCAGCAGCGCATTCTATGCATCTGCCACTCTCTGTGTGTGAAAAAATTACCTCTGACATCCCTTTGGCACCTACTTCCAAGCATGTTAAAACTATGCCCCCTCACGTTAGCCACTTCAGTCCTGGGAAAATGCCTCTGACTATCCAAACAATCAATGCCTCTCATCATCTTATACATCTCTATCAGGTCATTTTATATCCTCTGTTGCTCCATGGAGAAAAGGCAATGTTCACTCAACCTTTTCTCATAAAGTACTCCCTCCAATCCAGGCAACAACCTTGTAAATCTCCTCTGCACTCTCTCTATAGTATCCACATGCTTCCTGTAGTGAGGTGACCAGAACTGAACACAGTACTCCAAGTGGGATCTGACCAAGGCCTTATAGAGCTGTAACGTTACCTCATGGCTCTTGAACTCAATCTTACGGTTGTTGAATGCCAACACTCCAAAAGCTTTCTTAACAACACTGTCAACCTGTGCAGTAGCTTTGAGGATCCAATGAATATGGACCCCAAGATCTCTCTGAATCTCCACACTGCCAACAGTCTTACCATTAACACGATATTCTCTCTTCAAATTTGACTTACCAAAATGAACCACTTCACACTTATCTGGGTTGAACTCCATCTTCCACCTCTCAGCCTAGTTCTGCATCCTATCGAAGTCCCGTTGTAACCTCTGACAGCCCTCCACACTATCCACAACACTTCCAACCTTTGTGTCATCAGCAAACTTACTAGCCCACCCTTCTACTCCTTCATCCAGGTCATTTTAAAAAATCACAAAGAGCATGGATTCCAGAGCAGATCCCTGCGAAATACCATATGTGACTTCTGCTCAGTACTGTATATAAGAGACTTCTATGTATTATGTATTTGGACATGTACATTTAGACAATAGGTACATCTGCCTCTCAGAGCTCTGCAATCTCTCACCATTGTGAAGTCGTAACTTGAAACACTCACCCAGGTCCTCAAGCGTCGATCTTTGTGTGTTCCCATTACCCTCTGAGTCTTTGTCTGTTGAATTCACTGCCTCCCTTTGGAGATGAGACATTTCTCTTACTGTCCCACTTATTCAAGGCTAAAATGCTGTGCCCAGAAGCATAGGCAATTGCTTCTCCCACTTTGTCAACATTGTTCCACTTGTCAACAGTCAGGTTCATTTTTGTGCAATTTCCTCATAAAATCTGGGCCTCAAATTGCACATTAACTTTAACTGGAGTTAGCCGGTACCTCACTGATGTGTCCAAGCAAACAAAAATGCTTTTACCAGAAAAATAATCACACAAAATTGCACGTATAATAGCAAAGTAAGCGATACAGTACTAAATGTCTCGATTGACTGAGAAAACGATTGACAGCACAATCACAAGTTTGCTTTGATTACCTTGACTGTCACAGACAAAGCCAAGCTATTACACTAGGCACAAAACTTTGTTTTAAATCCTTATTGCTGAATATGTTGAGGGTGAAACAACAAAAGTAGTTAAGGAGGGAAAACACAAATGGTGAGAAACTGGCTTTCAGGCTTTGGATACTATGGGCAGTTCGTATAAACCAAAATAGCACTCAATTGTTGGGGAAAATAATTGTACATTTGGTGTTGTTCAGTGTGCTTACCTGCATTTAATAAATATTTGCCAGAAACATGTCAGGCAGATAGATCAATTGGAGTTCATATCTACACATGGTGCTCAGGAACCTATTCTCCGAAGAAAAATGTGTCAGACTTCACAAAGGACATTATCACTGAATGTGCTTTCTATTGAATAAAAGGCCCAACCAACAGTGATGGTTATTAGCCGAATGGTGGGGCAGAACCGTGTAAGGCTGGGAGTTCAGGTGGTTGAATTTAGATTTTGAAAGTTTGTTCACCACCATTGATCACTCCGCAGCAGTCAAAGGACTTTTTGGAGTCTTCACCCAGTTGTTTTGAATTGCCTTCTGGTATTGATCTCATTGCTGAATGCCACAGTCACCGGAGAGTGTGTCTGGAGCTCTGTTTCTTTTTGAAGCTAGTATCTCTCCTATGCTGTTCTTCTTCCTTCAAGGAATGAAATGGTGTGTTCAAAAACCTTACAATTCACTGTCTCTTTTTTTGCATCACCTTTTAATAAGTGTCAGATTTTTCTTCTGCACAGCTGCGAGTTCCAACTGAAGCTTCAACAAAATTTCTTCATGAAAGGCAGAGTGTGAATTGCAGACCGGACCCAACTTCAGGTCTCTCACTGATCAATCTTACCCATTAGAAGAACCCCTGATTCGTTGGTACCGACTGTAATAAGTAGGTCTGCTCAGCATTCAATGGTCAAGATTAATCTTGCAATGCTCCCTCATACACTTGTTCTTGGGGACTGTTAAAGTTTGACCTCCGCAGGCTGTATAGCAGTGGAGCAACTAGAGCAAGTTTCTCACAGCTTCAATGAGCAGGGTTCAACCTGGTCTCTGCCGTGGAGTTTGCACCCTTACCCTGTGGGTTTCCAAAGGTTAGTTATTGCAAACGTCCCCTGGTCAGTGAGTAATAGAACCTTGGGTGAGTTAATGGGAATGTTGTGTGGGATTAGTATAAATGAATGTTATACTATATTAGTATAAATGAATGAATGTATAAATGAATGTCTGCACAGACTAGGCAAGCTGGAGGACCTCTTTCTGTGCTATAGGACTCTATGATGTAGTTACAATGTGTTTTTTTATTAACTCTCACTGTTGACCTGAAACAACCTGGTAAAAATTGCTAAATGTTCTGACTCACAGAATACACATTCCATTTTCATAATATGAAAAACACCATAATTCAGCATGAGTATCTCTAGATTAGACGGCTTATATGACTGTGTGGCTGCTTGATACACGTGCAGCAAAAAGAGTCCGTTGTTGAAATCTTGAAGGGGTTTCTGAAATGCAAGTGTTACAATAGTGAAGTGGCACAGAGGTTACACTGCATGTGTGATTTAGCTTCAGAAGAGGTACTTCAAACATCGCATCAAGACTGGCTAAATGCTAATCTCAGTGGAATGAAAGGAAGGGTCAGCCAGTATATAAAACAAGATGTCAATGCTGAAACACCCCTGACTCAATTTTCCTATCCATTTCCCTACCTGGTTCCAACTACCCATCATCTCTCCTTTATCTGGTTCGACCTATCACCGTTCAGCCTCTGTCTCTACCCTCTTTCCATCCATCACCTCTTTCCATCTCTTTCTGTCTTTATCCTCCCTCTTCCTCTCCCTCAATGGGCTCCATCTGTCCGTCCTCTCTCCATCTGGCTCTACTTATCACTAATCAAACTGTGACTCAGTCCTTCCTCTCACTTCAATATACTTAAGACCATAAGGTATAGGAACAGAATTAGGCCATTTGGCCCATCGAGTCTGTTCCGCCATATCACCATGGCTGATCTATTTCCCTTCTCTCACTGTATCCCTTTATACCCTGACTAATCAAGAATCTATCAACCTCTGCCTTAAATATACCCATTGACTTGGCTTCCACAACCATCTGTTGAATGTCATAAATACTGAATTCACTAAGATACCTGACTTAATCACATTTCTCTTGCTGCTCCCACAAAATGTGTCCATAAGACCATAAGACAAAGGAGCAGAAGTCGGCCATTCGGCCCATCGAGTCTGCTCCGCCATTTCGTCATGAGTTTATCCAATCTCCCCTTTAGTCCCATTCCCCTGCCTTCTCAGCATAACCTTGGATGCCCTGACTACTCAGATACCTATCAATCTCTGCCTTAAATACACCCAATGACTTGGCCTCCACTGCCGCCCGTGGCAACAAATTCCATAGATTCACCACCCTCTGGCTAAAATTTTTTTTTCACATCTCTGTTCTGAATGGGTACCCTGCAAAGATGCAAAAAAAATTTTCCTTGCGTAAACCTCAAATATGCATCTTTCTCTAGCTTTATTGACAGTGGTTGTCTTGTATATCTGTTCTCTGAGTGCAGCTTGAACTGATTTGAAAGTCTGGAAAAATATTAAAATATTACAGAGCAACATAGCCATAACTCAAACGCAACATTGCATAAGTGAAGGTAGTACAGCTAATATGACATAAAACAATACAAGATACTGTCAAAGATAATATGATGCAAAATACTGCAAAATACCTTGCAACGATTTGAGTCTTGTACTTTGAAAATTTCACACAGCTAACAAAAAATCTAAGTTCAGTTCACTAGTACTTCCCCCTGAAAGAACTCATTCCCAGCTGTTCAAGTAATTGCCCCTACCTGCAGTTTTCTTTAACCTAAATATCCTCGCAACCTAAATAACCTCAAGTACAGTTCTTCTTAGTTCTACATGACCTTGCAAATACTGTAATACCTCCTGGCAATTCTGCCCACAGCTCTTTGCAAATTACTAACCTCTGCCTTAACTTTCTCTATTTTGTCATACAAAAATCACATCTAACAAAATGATTGATGGAACCCCCTTTCCTCTTTAATTGTACCTTTGTTTTCCTGTTTGTTTTTGTAAGTCCATGAAAATGGATCCCTCTCACTCTTCTGTCAGTGAATTAGACTCTCTTAAGGAAAGGCTATCAATAATGTTTGGAGGGGAAAACAATTCTGGGTTTATTGACATTTTGACAAGGTGATAAATGAGTTTCACTCCACCTATGATGTGAGCATTAACTTTTCCATTGGCTTTGGGGATGAATCCAGATTTGTGGACTAAGATGGTTGTTTCTCTGTGAATTTGTACTCCTTTTGAACAGATAGATCAAAGGTGGTCAAAGAAAGTAACGGAGAATTCATTTCCTTCAATTCATAGCCTCTTTTAAAAATCCCATTTAAAATCCCTGATTGAAATTTTGGTTGTTTTTTTTTTGTTTTTAATACATTCCTACTGCAGATATGAATGTACAATCAACCCTCATGACTTAGCAATGCTAAACTGATCCATGACACAAACCTCATTCACCCATATACCAGAGGAACTCAGCAGGCCAGACAGCATCTATGCCAGGCATGGGCAAACTACGGCCCGCGGGCCATATGCACCCCGTTAAGCTTTTTAATCCGGCCTGCAGAACTTGATGAAATTATATTAATAAACCTTGTTAACGTTTTTTCCCTGCAATTCTGGCGTTTTCCCAATAGATGACGCACTCTATATACATTGACCTTTGTTGAGGTGCAGCGTATTACTCCACATTTGCGCTTTACTTTGTGACCTTGTGGCGACCCATTTCCTGGCACATCCGAACCGGCTCACAATTAGCCAGCGTTCCGGCTAAGGGAGATAGCCTGCGGGGATTTGCGAGCACAGAGCTCCACATATTGGTCGTTGTTGAGTTTTGGCACAGGGGACAATTGAATAAGAAGGAGCAGGACAAATAGACCTGCATCTCCTACTGTTTTTGAAATAAAGACAGTCAGGAGGAGAGTGATGATGATAATATCTTGAAGGATAACAGAATTTTCAGTGCTTTAAAATAATAACGGTTACTATTAAAAAAAGCGGTATTTTATTCATTTAATTTTCAGTGTTTTAAAAGACATTTCAATAAATAGCTAAATACCATGGGACTTCAAAGACAGATATTTTGTTGTAATGCATTTGTTCATTTTCAATTGAAATTAAAGCACATGTTTTCTACATATCCCATGATATTTTATTTTCTCTTATGAGGTGTATTACCAAAACACTCCATCCATCTGCTCCTGGTCCTGCTCCTGCTCCTGTCAAATTTTAGAACCCTTTGTGGCCCTCAAGTCAAAAAGTTTGCCCACCCCTGATCTATGCAAAAGATGAAGGGTCTCAGCCTGAAACGTCGACTGTTTATTCTTTTCTGTAGATGCTGCCTGGCCTGCTGAGTTCCTCCAGCATTTTGTGTGTGTGTTCCTCGTACACCCAGTCCATTTCAATCAATTGCTGATTTGTTTCCTGCAATAGATGCTGCCTCACTTGCTGAGTTTATCCAGTGATTTTATATTTGCTGTGTGTGTTACTGATTATTTAAGACACCTGAATTACTATAAACACGAGGAATTACTGTATATAGCTTGTATTAGCTCCTTCCATTCAGATACTGCCCTCTCCTATTCAAAACTCTCATGATCTGCTCAGCCCAACTTAACTCTACTGGAAAAGCCTAACTTGGATGCTTCGATCCTTGCAAACCTGCTCACATCCAAACCCCACTTCCTCCCTGATTCATAGACACCATTTTTTTAAACCCTCAAATCATCAATATATGATTCTAGAGGCAGAACGTTGACATATATTTCAACTGTGGAGACATCATTGCCAAATACCATTCAGTGATCTCACAACACTAACAGTGGCCGTTGGCAACTGCTATTTTTGGTTCACATTCTAAAGCAGGGATATTGTAACACCCCTACTAACATCTGCTGTAATGAATCTCCTCAAATCTGACCACAATTTAAATTTAGGATCTTCTCAATTTATTGAACACTGAGGAGGACAAACATTTTATTTTGACAAATATTTTACTTTGCATGGATGATATGCATATCACAGAATTCAGATAAATATCCTTCTACCATAATCCAGTATTTCAAAGTAAAAATAAAAACAGATTTTTATTTTTCCCAGCTTTGTATCCTCGGGTTAAGTGAGTAGACAAATTTCTGACAAGTGCACAATTACATTGGAAAATGTTGAAGTGGGACATTTGGACTCAAGAAAGTCTAGATTAGCTCATACATCACAATACAAAGACACGATGTAAGACAAAAGTAGGCCTGGCATGTGTAATGAAGCTAGTAGGCTTAGTAGAACAAATAATAAACAGTTCACTAGAGTGCTATCTGGAAAATGATAAACTGTCTTCACCAGAGATCACAGGATTATAAATGTTTTTTGCTGTGATGTCCTTCATGATTAAAGGCGTGGGTCAGCATATGGACACATTAAAGTGAAGGCAACATAGGTGGACACATATAGTATGCCTTAGTTTACATATTTGTAGTCAAAAGTATATGACATGTTTTCTCAAAACAAAAGCTTTGGTATAATGGTTCCTTTCACAGGAGAGAAGGTGCCTAAAGCTATGTGGAAAAGAGTAACTGGGCCATCCGTGAGAGATAGAGCCTGTGGGAAGGTAAAGAGAGGAATAATCTCGTTCCCAAGACAACTATCTCAGTAGAAATGTGTGGAGAGTTGAAGAACCTATTGAACATAAGGGACACCAAAATGAATATTATGAGAAATAACAGGTCTGCTGGACACAAATAGCCTGAAAACAGATATGAATCGTAATGAAAGCTGAGACCACTTGACACTACCCAGAGGCAGGGTCCACAAGGCACATGATATCATGCAGAAATATACAAAGGAACATTATCTAAGTGGTGAGGAATTGTAGAGCTCTGAGGAGGAACTGAAGGTTACGCTTCAGTTACGTAGGGCACTGCTGAGACAAGATCGTACCGGTTGGCCCCAAGTTACACCAAGGCTCTGTTCCCGAGAAGTGTTCACAATCCGGAAATGTTCTCACATGGAAGAAGGTGCCTTCAGAAGTGCTTTGGTCCTTATGAATAGATAGTTCGGAAAAGCTTTTTAAATTTCCTTTTGCAATTCTTAAGAATAAAGATGATATTAACAAATTTAGTCAGAACCTATCTCAGATGACCGTTATATTCTTGTAGAAGATTTCACTGCTGGCAAGATTTTAAATTCTATTAATGGTTTAAAAATCACACAGCTGTTACCAAGTATGGTGTGTCTCTAGATAGGTTTCAAAAAATGGAGATCAACTTATTCACTGGGATATATTTTTCTTCGTTACGACGTGGCAGAGTTCCAACTAGTGCAGAACAGTCACTTACAGCCCCACAGCAGCTGGCAAATCCGTCCTCTATCTCCCTGATGCTCATTTATTTGTACAAAGCGTGCAGAAGTTGGGCATTTGTAAGCTGGGGAGGACTTGTATAGTATTGACATAATTATTTAAGGAACATTATTAAACCATTGCATACAGTTTAAAAGAGGTACACAAGACCATGACCAAAATCAGGAATGAGCAGGCTGTTTCATGAGGAAAGATTTGATAGGCTAGGATTGCATCTAATGGGGTTTAGATGAGGGATTTAGTTTGATTGAAACATCAGATCTTGAGAAGTCTAGACCTGGGTAGTTGTAGAGTGGGTGATTTTCTTATGGGAGTTTCTGGAACTAGGGATTATAGTTTAAAAACATGGAGTTGATCATTTAAGGCGGAGATAACTAAAATTTATTTCCTCTTGTGTGGTTGTGAGTTTTTGGAACTCTCTTCTGGAGAGGATGATTGAAGCAGTCTTTCAATATTTTTAAAGCATAGTCAGATGAATTTTTGATAAGCCAAGGTGCGAAAGTGAGCATGTGTAGGCAGGAGTGTGAAACTGAGGTTACAGTCAGATTCATCATGAACTTATTGACTGGCCAATCAGTCTTGATGAGTTAAATGACCTAATTCTAATTCCATGTTCCAATGTCATTCTCTCATGTTAATGATTGGCATATGTTTTCCTTAAGTGAAAATTCACCAGAGGCTCCTAATAAAATCAATTTACATGTCAATCTTTAGTTGAATAAGACTATAAAGAGAAGCTACTTGTCCTGCAAGGATTGCTACAGGATGTTTTATCTATTCAGTTTTCTATCAGATTGCACAACTCGTATTTCAGTACAGATTATGTACTGAAGTCACTATGAGACTTGAATCTATGCACCTGTAACTCACAAACAGGCAAGCTTTCAGCTGAGACTTGACCACAAGAATAAATCATATTTGCTTTGTAATTGTTGTAGGCAAAGGATGCGTAAGAGAGGGACTACCAGTACAGAATGCACAAGGGTAGAAACACAAGATCATTTAGTAGGGAAAAGGCAAATGCGGACCACATGATGCTGCACCAAAATTAATTCAGAAGGAAAAAATACCGTTACTTTTCTTGTGGTGCTGTTAAGCTGGTAGCAGACACAGAGTATCTCCCTGCAGTGAGACAATAGGATGGGGATGTGCGGTAAAATAGGGTAAAGAGATTCAAGAAGCTGATTTACAGACCAGGAATTGGTTAGTCATTGAGGTGAGGTACAAAGAAGGAGTAGTTTATAAAAAGGAGAATATTTTCATCAGTAAAAGGAAAAGATAATATGCAGTTTCCATTCAAACTGGCTAGCTACTCACCAGAGTTGATTTCTTTCATTCTTAATCTCAATGGAATACAAAATCCATTGCACAAGTCATTTCTTGTGGCATGAGTCATTTAGCTCTGTCATGATACTTAAAACTGAAAGTATCCAAGCTTACAGTTGACAGTGGAACTGTAATTGCCACAGGAGTCAGAAGAGGTAAAGAAATAATTGATATTTTTATTTATATTGTTAGTACAGCTTGTTCAAAGTGAAGGGTTTGATTATCTGTTGATGGTTAATTCTTTATTTTCAAATTATCTGTTATTAATTCAACTCATATCTATATCTTCAGCAAAATCGATATGAAACAGCTAGAAGTTATTTTGATCTAAACATATTGCTTGTTTTGGTATTCCCAAGTACCATACTATCCAGAATTTTAAATTAACACTTTTAGTCATGATCTAGTAAGATATACACAAAAGGCATTTTCTACTAATTTTCATTTTCCAAATGATGTGTAGCTTACCCAGTGACCTGTCAAAAAGACAGTGAGAGACAGAATTGTCTTTATCTTTGGTAAACACACTGCTTGTGAAGGTTTTCTACTTTCATTCACTCAGTTAAGTAAATGTTGGGTTATAAGTTCAATGCCTGCTTTCTTTGGTTACCATAGTTACCACAGGCACTGCAGAGAACATTCATTTTGAGGTGCTAAGTTGTTTTAAGGTGCAAGGTTTCTTAGTACAAAAGAATAAATTTTGCCATTAAGTCTTAATCATTAGAGAAAAAGAGGAACACATTAAAGATAAATTCTAATTACCACATGTTTAGAAATTATTTTGCCTTTACGTGAGATGTATTTTGTATTAAATGTACATTTCCAAAATAGCATTGCCACTTAAAATGAAAAGTAGAGTACCAAGAACCATTACCAGGAGTAACCCTTAAAAGCAATACTAAATAATAAAAAAATATGACTTCTTATTCATAAAATACTTTTTTTAATAAAGTAAGTAGTTGTCATCTTTTGAAAATGTTATTTCCTGGTATTTTCAGGAAATTTATACGTGTCTTAATAAGCATAATTAATTTATACTGATTTAACATGAATCAGACTTGAAACCATAGCAGGAGGCCGATTATGTTTTTGCTGCAGCAGTCCAGCACTAATTCCAACATCTTCAACACTCCCCATCATCATGTATTTTTGTTTTGCTCTGAGTTTTATTTATTTTCAGAATTGAGAAGAATCGGAACTCTTCAAGAGTCTGCGTCTACAAAGGAGTTCTCTGAGGGATAGCTGTAATACTTTAACTAAATTAATTCAAGTATTTATTTTGACTCTGCTGCTGCTGTCTAAATTGACTTCTTGCCATGAAGTCTTTTGAAGTGGCTTCATAAAGTTGAAGCTATAGCCATACTGGTGAGTTCATCAAATCCTCTGAAGTTCGCTACCTAACACCCACAAAATAAATAGTCTAAAATTTCTGGAAGAGTACAAGTGAAAAGCTGCAATGACTGAAGAGAAGAAAGTGATGTTAGCTTACAGTGATGTCACTGTGAAGTATTGAAGGTTACATTACCTTTGAAGACATCACTGACAAATAAAGCTTTGATGTTTTGCCCCAGTCTAAAAAACTTTCTGCATTTATTAACATTCTATTTATCTGTAAATATAGTCCGTCTTTTCTAACAAGGCATCATATAAAACCCATACTAACTCTCCATGTTTCAGCTCTGTCATAAATAATTTCATATCAATAACACAAAGGACAATGATTGATAATTAATTTTACAAAGCACGGGAAAAAAATAACTGCTTGGAATCGTGCATGCAAAAGTAAATGATGATGAACTGAAATAATTATATTTGATGCCGAATGAAATCTGTACTTAACATTAACCTTAATTATATGAAGGCACACATCTATAAAAGATGCAGTCATATTCTGAGATGGATATCATTGGGATTAAGTTCAAAATTTCAAAATGCATTTCTGGATATTTAGATATTAGTAAAGATATAGTTTTAGAAGATCAAATATGTTTAATACTTTTTTAAAAAGTATTAAAAATACTTCCAGGTCTTAATCAAAGCATTTGCATTCCATGTCATTGTTGCTGTTTCAAATCTCCCATGCAGAGCAGACTTGATTGGCCAAATGGCCAAATTCTGTTCTTATGTCTAGTGGTATTTTTCATTATGTCAGTGGGAATGCACAGTGATAATTTAAAAGACAATAAATATCTCAGCACTGGTGTGACGTGTTCTTGGAAAATGCTTTTAATTCTTTTATTATTTTTATAAAATATGAGATCAGAAACATAATGAACATTTAACAAGGGAAACACCAGTCAAGAATTGTGTTCCTTCCAAGTTAAAAAAAAAATTGCACTCTTCAGAATCTCTTAATAATTCAACAAATTGGCAGAACAACTACCTGTCATTGCCTTCCCCCCACTTCACCATTCCCCATTCATGTTTCTCTCTTTACTTTTTTCCATAGATGCCTCCTAGCCTGCTAGGTTCCTCCAGCATTTTGTGTGTGTTGCTTTGAATTTCCAGCGTCTGCAGATTTTCTCGTATTTGTGCAAAAGAAATTGTTCCTCATATAATTTTTAATTTTCCTCCCCTTCATTTTATGCCGATGACCACTAGTTGTCAATCCCACCACCAATGAAAATTATCAGTATCCGGACCCCTCGTCCTTTCAAAATTTCTATCAAATCTCCTGTCATCTTTCCTAAAGAGAATAGTCACAAGCTCTGTAATTGACTCTTAAGAATGACGTCTCTCATCTCAGAAACCTTTATTGTAAGTATTTTATGGACCTTCTCTAATGCCCTGACATAATAATGTGACCAGAAATCAATACAATGCTGCATTTGAGGCTGGAACAGCTTTTTAAAAATTAAGATCTAATGTTGCTTTTATACATTATGCCACTATAACCTAATCTTCCTTTTATACACTATGCCTTATTGATAAAGTCCAGCATTCTGCTTGCCTTCTTACTTACTTTCTTAGTCTTTCCTGTCACTTTCAATGACAGGTCCCTCTACTCCTGAATCTTGTTGAGAACAATATCCTTTATTTTATCTTGCCTTTACTTATTCTTCTTTCCAAATGCAATACTTCACATTAAGCTGCATTTGCCAAGTATCTGCCCAATTCATCAGCCTATTTATACCCTGTTATAATCCATCAAAAACATCTTTGCAATTCATAGCTATGCTAAATTGTATGTCATGCATGGACTTAGAAATTGTATGTTGCAAACCTAAGTCCATTTCAGTGATATGATTCAAAAGCAAAGGTCCCAACACAAGTTCCAATACCACAATTCACCTCTATCCCATTTTTAAAAAAAATTCATGACAACCCTTTGTTGACTGTTACTTAGCTAACTTCATATGTATGCTGTTGATATCCATATTTTGCTATGTGTTGCAATTTTGTTGATAAGCTTATGACATGACACCTTATCAAATGCTTCCAAAGGACCATATTCACCACATCAGTTAGCCTCACAACTTGATCTGTCACCTCAGCAAAAAAATAGCATTAAATTGGTTTAACTGGAGTAACACCACAAAATGGAGAGGTATACAGGACTGGAAAGGAAGGGGGAAGGAAACGGAAATAGGAAGTAAGGAGAGGTGAAGGTATACAAGCTGGAATGTGATCAGTGAAGCCATGTGAGGGGATGAAGAGAGGAGCGGGGAGGAAAAAGTAAAGGGATGAAGAAGAAAGGATCTGATGGCATATGAGTGGACCATGGGAGAAAGGGAATGAGGAGGAGAATCAAGGGGAGGAGAGAGGCAATTGAAGAGAAAAGGTGAGCCAGAATGGGGAATTGAAAAGGAGAGAAGGAGAATTGGGGGGGGGGGGGGGGGAAGGGAATTACTGGAATTTGGATAACCTTAACAAATCCCCCTATTCTGATTTGCCAGAATCAACCCCTTTTCCTCCAGGTGACTATTAATCCTGTCACAGGTCAACTTTTCTAGCTTCTTTCCCATCACCAAGGTTAAGCTGACTGGCCTGTAGTTGCTAGGCTGATTCAAAGTCCATTTCGTTGAACAAGGGAATAAATGTTGTTACTCTCCAGTTTTCTGATATCAGTCAAAGAGCACTGGAAGAACGAAGCTAGTGTGGCCATGATTTCTGCCCATACTTTTCTCAAAATCTGAGGATGCATCCTATCCCACTTTGGTGATTTATTTACTTAAAATTCATCCATCTTTTCCAATACCGCTACACTATCATCTATCACCATTCTCAGTGTCTCAACTATCTTTTTTACACTCACTCTGGAAGCAGAACTTGTTTAATACTTTAACCAGTGTCATTAGTATCCGTGTTGATCTTGATCAGAGAAATAGCTATCAGAGAATGGCTTAAAGGAAGAAACAGATTCTAGGGGGATATCCCCTACTTCGTTGCCTGCGTTCGACCCGCTTCCCTTTCTTCTTGCTACTTCCATTGGGCAGGAGGTGCGGGAGTCTTGGGTCCTACACCATGGGGTTCAGTCTCCAACAACTGTCGGGCTCCTGGACCAGTGTGGATGACTTCACTTGCCTCATCACTGAACTAATCTACATCCCGCAGACTCACTTTTTGGGGCTCTACCTTGGTTATGTATGATTTTTCCTGGATTTTATTGTATTTCTTTATTTCCTGAGGGTACCTGCAAGGAAATGAATCAAAGAGGAGGTGGGGTTTGGAGATAGGCAGGCTCTCCTGGATTTACTGTGAATGCCTGTAAGAAAACAGATCTCAGGGTCGTATCTGGTGACATGTACGTACTTCAACAATAAATCTACTTGCAACTTTGAACTTTGAAGTGGTGCATGAGGCAAAGATCACAAAACCTTGGATGCTGGAAGTCCAAAATAATATTTTTAAAAATGCCAAAAATACTCAGCAGGTCAGGTACAACCATGGAATACTGACAGAATGGTCTGCCAGGTTAAAGACTCTTCCTCATTTCTGCCTGACCTGCTAAGTATTTTTAGATTTTTTTTAAAAATTTCAATTTGCAAGAGGCAATTGTTCAGTGAAAGGGCATAAGTGAGGATACGGACAGAACTGTCTTGGACAACCCTGCTTTTAATCAAAGGTCAGGCATCAGAGCTTTGGAATAGGTAGTCAAGCATGGAGGTAACAAAGCCAAAACAAAGAGGAATAGTCCACTAGTAGTGTTCAATCAAATTAAATGATCCTTTCCCCTTGCTTTGCAAACTTCTTGCTTTCCCACCTTCTCGTTCGCCAAATGCTTCTTCTGCTTGAAATAGTTTCTGTTTTGTGCTTTTTTGAATTGAGTAGATAGTATTTTCTGCCCATAGTGCACTGAGAAGAGCACATGTAGATTGGGTGATTACTTTAAGACCACTAGATGCAGAATTAGGCCATTTGTCCCATTGAGTCTGTTCCACCATTTGATCATGGCTGATTTATTATCCCTCTCAACCCCATTCTCCTGCCTTCTCCCCATAGCCTTTAATCAAGAACTCATCAACCTCCTCTTTAGGTATACCCACTGACTTGCCTCCACAATCATGGATTCCACAGATTCACCATCTGATGAACATCTCTATTCCATTTGCTGATATCAAGTCTCCATTGTTTATTAATTTCCTGTGCTCATTCACGTTCATGTTCATACATGAAAATATTCTTTTCACCTTGATGAAAACTACATGGTAGAAAATTCTATTTGTGTGCATGTTTACATTATTTTCTTAATAGCATCTAATTAGTTCTCCAATCTATATAACTTTTTTTGACAACTAAAGACAAAAGTCTTCATTCTAATCCACTGTTATGGTTATTTATTCTATTTGGGCTAAAACAAGCTAATGCAAGTTCAATGAATGAGTTAATATAATTAAAAAGATCAAAACTAAAACAGAGCCATGCTAAGGTATATCATTAAGCTGATCATGCTGAAATTCTACATAATAAAAGAGGTAAAGTGAAAGGGATTTTGGGAATGGCAAATTAAAGACACTGATGACTCTGCAAAACTGTTTATTAGATCTGGTAAAAGAACTTACCCTTACACTGTGCCTCATTACTGATGAGTTAACTAGTGAAAGACAATATTGGACTGGCAGAACTAAGCAAAGCTTATCTCAAATCAGCTGAAATTTGACTTCATAGTGGAAAGATGCTTTTCCCTGGGAGAATGGAATTTCTGAGTCAGGGGTACACATGATTGAAGACCATAAGACATAGGAGCAGAATTAGGCCATCTGGCCCATTGAGTCTGCTCTGCCATTCAATCATGGCCGATCCTTTTTTTTTCTCCTCCTCAATCCTGGTTCCTAGCCTTCTCCCTGTAACTTTTAATGCCATGACCAATCAAGAACCTATCGATCTCTGCCTTAAATACACCCAACAACCTGGCCTACACAGCCACATGTGGCAACAAATTCCACAAATTCACCACCTTTTGGTTAAAGAAATTTCTCCACATCTCTGTTTTGAAAGGGCACTCCTCTATCCGGAGGTTGTGCCCTCTCATCCTAGACTCTCCCACCATGGGAAGCATCCTTTCCACATCTACTTTGTCAAGGCCTTTCAACATTTGAAAGGTTTCAATAAGATCCCCCCTCATCCTTCTGAATTCCAGTGAGTACAGACCCAGAGCCATCAAACATTCCTTGTGTGATAACCCTTGTGGGGACATTCCTTGATCTAAAAAATAGCATTTGACACCATTGATCATAAATTATTATTAACAAAATTAGAATGATATGGTATTAGAGGGGTGGCACATGACTGGTTTAAGTAGTTATTTAGAAGACAGTTATCAGTATGTAAATATAAACAACTCAAATTCAAAACTTTTGAGTGTAACTTGTGGGGTTCCACAAGGTTCAATGCTTAGTCCATTGCAGATCATTTTGTATATAAATTATATATTTTATATATATATAGTTTCTCAGACATTAAGATGTATATTATTTGCTGATGATACAACTATATTTTGTAGTGGGGGAACACCTGAAACAACTTTTGGATACAATGGAGAAAGAAGTAAAATATTATAAAGAAATGATTTGATACTAACAAATTATCACTGAAGCTAAGTAAAACCAAATTCATAATATTTGGAAACTGTGTACCAAACTCATATAGTAAACTTAGAATAAATGATGTTGAAATTGATAAGATATCTGAAACAAAATTTTTAGGAGTGATAATAGTAAATTAAGATGGAAACCACACATAAATTATGTAAAAGCAAAAACGTCAAAATCTATTGCAAAACTGTACAAAGTGCAAGATTTCTTAAATCAGTAATCTTCATATACATTATACTGTTCACTTACAGTCCCAGACATGACTTACTGTGTAGAGGTGTGGGGAAATACATACAAAACAAATACAAACTCAATTTTTCTACTCTAAAAGGAAGCTATATGAATTGTAAATAAGACAAGTTATTATGAGCCAACCAATCCACTATTTATTCAACTAAACTTTTTATGTCGGAGATTTTTTAGATTTTAAAATAATACAAATTATGTATAAAGTAAAAAATGGGCAGTTACCACAAAGTATCCAAAGATTGTTTAAAATGATAGAAAGTCAACATGATTTGAGAGGAACATGTATATTTCAAAAACAAAGGATAAGAACAAATGTGAAAAATCATTGTATTTCAGTCAGAGGGGTGAGTCTATGGAACAGTTGTAGTGAGAATTTAAAAACATGCACCACACTTAATAAGTTTAATAAATAAGAATAATTTAATGAACGAATATAAAATACATGATTTAAACCGAATGGGAGTAATGTAAATAAATGATACTTGGAATTGGATTTTGTGTTAAAAGATTATGAAATCTTTTGTTTGGATGTGATGATTGATGCCAAATAAGTTTTTGTATAAGTAAGAGGGGTAGGCCTAATAAGCTGTAGCTTCAGCCTACACCCTTTCGGTCTGTTTTAAAGATTTATATGATTTAACTTTGTCTTATGAAATCATCATTGAAAATTATGCTTTTTGTTATGTTTGTACTGACTGAAATAAAATTTAATTCCTGGAATCATCCTTGTGAACCTCCTCTGGACCTTCTCCAATGCCAGTACATTTCCATGCCTTTTCTAAGAAGAGGGCCCCAAAACTGTTCACAATACTCAAGGTGAGGCCTCACTAGTGCCTTATAAATCACATCCCTGCTGTTGTATTCTAGACCTCTTGAAATGAATGCCAACATGGCATTTGCCTTCCTCGCCACCGATTCAATCTGCAAGATAACCATCAGTGTGTTCTGCACAAGGACTCCCAAGTCTCCTTGCATCACAGATTCCTGGATTTTCTCCCTGTTTAGAAAATAGTCCGCGCATTTATTTCTACTACCAAAGTGCATGACCATGCATTTTCCAACATTGTATTTCATTTGCCACTTTCTTGCCCATTCTCCTAATCTGTCTAAATCCTTCTGCATCCTGCCCGTTTCCTCAACACTACCTGCCCCTCCACCAATCTTTGTATTATTTGCAAACCTGGCAACAAAGCTATCTATTCCATCATCTAGATCACTTATATACACCATAAAAAGAAGTGGTCCGAACACCGACCCCTGCGGAACACCACTAGTCACTGGCAGTCAACAAGAAAAGGATCCTTTTATTCCCACTCACTGCTTCCTACCAATCAGCCAATGCTCTAACCATGTTAGCTACTTTCCTGTAATACTATGGGCTCTTAATTTGGTAAGCAGCCTCATGTGTGGGACCTTGTCAAAGGCCTTCTGAAAGTCCAAACATACAACATTTACTGCATCCCCTTTATCTATCCTACACTTGTAATCTCCACAAAAAAATTATACAAACATTTCTTTGCCTCATTATGCGAATCTGGTGGGACTTTGGGCAAGTTTTAGCTCTGCTCACTCAGAGTGTGAGGCACGTTACCAGTTCCTTTCTTCAGACTCAAACCCGTTCCCTTTGCTTGTGACTCTCAACCTGCTACCCTACTAGCAACAAGAATTACAAGTAAAAATTGTATCTACTATTCAGTTCTGATGAAGTTCAAATCATTCTCTCTTTCGATTAAATATAAAAGTTTCTGCAGATGCTGGAAGTTTGCAGCAACATACATACCGTAACTGTTGGAGAACCTCAGCAGGTTAGGCAGCATCAATGAAGGGAGCTAAACAGTCGACATTGTGAAACAAGATAATTCATCAAGACTGGAAAGGAATGGGGAAGATGCCAAAATAAGGTGAGGAGAGGGGGTGCAAGCTCCACCAACTCATACCATTTTGACATAGATTGTGGTCAGTTTTGCTCACTGCCTGTGGACATCCCTGTGCTTATTTATTTACTTACTTATTTTGAAACAGCACAATATAGGCTCTTCTAGCCCAGCAACCTCCAATTTAACCCAAACCTAATCACGGGACAACTTACAATCACCAATTAACCTTCCAACCGGAAAGTCTTTGGATTGTGGGAGGAAACTGGAGCCCCCCCAAGGAAACCCATGGGGTCACAGGGAGAACGTACAAACTTCTTTAAAATAACTGTGGGAATTGAACCTGGGTTGCTGCTACGGTAAAGACGTTGTGCTAACCATCTCAGAACTCAGCCTTCAGCATCACCATGTCATAACCATGGAATTCTTGATCTATCGACTCTGTGATTGTATCTTCTCTGTATGAAATGCATTGGTTCAAAACGACAGCTTACTGTCAAAGTTTCGAGGTCACCTAATTAAAGACAATAAACGTGGTCCTACCCTGCAAATTGCCTTTTCCAAAAGCTTCCTTCCAGAGAGTGCTGAAGACAAGATAAACTTTATCTATCCCGCAGAGAATTATTGTTGCAAGGTTGCTCAGTTAGAAACATATACTTTAAAATACAAAACGTAAGCACTGAGGTATAAAAAATAACCACAATCTGCATTAAAAAGTAATAATGCAAAATTCAGATGTTCAGTGTGACCATCTGCTTATATACTTAAGGAGGAGGAGGTACAGGATCTTATAGCCACAGGGAGAAAGGATCTCCTCTGGCATTCAGTGATGAACCTCCTCTGTTTGTCCACTATATCGTGGAGGGGGTGAGAGGGTTTGTCCATAATGCTCCGTAGCTTCTGCAGCATCCGCCTCTCAGACACAACCACCGGGATATCCAGTTCCACTGCCAGAACAGAACCAGCCTTCCTGATGAGCTCATTGATCTTCTTGACGCCAGCTGCTCTCACCCTGCTGCCCCAGTGTAGAATACAACGCTGGCCACCACTGAGTTGAAGAGCATCTGCAGCATAGTACTGCAGATGTTGAATGACCAGAGACACCTCAGGAAGTACAGTCGGCTCTGCCCCTTCTTGTAGAGAGCCCCTGTATTTTTAATTCCGTCCAGTGTATCGCCCAGGTGAGTTCCCAGGTATTTGTAGCCCCAGACGACTTCCACATCATTCCCTTGATGAAATTTCAAAGGGCTTTTAAAACAAAAACTTCACAACATCTTCCCCCAGGTGGTTAATTTGATCAACCATTCTAGTTACCATGCCTCCCCCCCCCACTATCCATTTATCTATTATCCCCGTCACTTTGCAACATTATAAACACTTTAAACCACTTTTTATAATGTTGTTTGTGCACATTTTATTCCATATCTGTAATTTAAGCTTTAACATTGTATATATATTTTTATATATATATATATATATATATTTGTTGAATGTTGCTTTTTGTTGATTGTCATGCCCTGAGCAATACACAACAGCAAGTCCCTGATATATGTAAATGTCCATGGCGAATAAAGTTAATTCTTCATCCTTGATCAATGGATAAGAAAAAGCCATGCAAAACGGAGTAAGACTGAACTACAGGCAAAATGAGCCTTTCAAACAGAACCATCATGGTAGTTTTAGCAGTTAGTGTAAATATGAGATTTCCTTTGCATTTTGTCCTTATTTATATTAAATTCCAGAAGCCTACAGTACGTGTTTCAGTAAATGACAGGGAAGCACCCCACTGGCACCAGCATTAAAACAGTTTTAATCAGTGTCCTACTTCAAATTATGATCAAGTAGCCTCAAAGTAAATCTTATCATTTGATTTAGCCTCAATCATAACAACTTCACTATGACTGAATTCTTCCATTGAATGCTCAGCAATCATATTAGAGTGTTTTTCTATTTATTCCTTTGCAATAAAGGGCTGCATCTCCTGGTGATATGAGCAAGTGATACTTATCTATACTCAAACTTTGTTTCAAGGTTTTTATCTGCAACCATTGAACAGGTTTAACTGTTCTTAAATGAAAAGTCTTTACTTTAAATTTATGTTCTGGCCAGATTTAATGCTACCTTAAGAAAGAGTTAAATTTCAAACATAAATTGTACTGAATAGTAACTATTTGGTTGACATTTTGGTCAATGAATAAAGAAACAAAGGACATGGTCTAAGCATTAGAGAGAGGTATGCAGAAAGTAGCAATAATTTGGAATTCTCTTCTGCAAGCATCAACTTATTCTAGGTCAATTGTTAATTTTAAATTTGAAGTTGATAGATTTGTTATAAACAAAGGTATTAAGAGATTCCGTGTTAGGCTGAGTATATTGTGTTTGTCCATGATCACCTTGAATGGAGAACAGAGTCGTCCTGTTTCTAAGCATGAACAGCAACATTAAAGAATTGGTTATCTTATCATTCTTCAACAGGCTTTTTCTAGAGCAAAGCCAATCTTCCTGCAAGAACCCCTTGCCCTCTTGAGCAAAGTGAAAGTTGAAAACTTCTGAAAAGATTTGAGAAAATCTTACCAAATTGTATTAGATTATTATGGAGTTACAGTTGATTTATTAAACATGACCTATTTCTAAAGCCATCAACATCAAAAGCATAGGAATTATTATACTTGCAGTGAAGATTTTCTTAAGAAGAATGTCAGTTTAGTCACATGAAGATTTTAATTTTGTATGGCTATGTCTTTGTTTCTGACCTTTTTATTACAAAAACACACTCATCAAACTTTTATTAACTGGTTTTAGTCCCAAACAGAATAAATAACCATGATATTAGATTAAAACAAAGATACTTTCTTTAGTTGTCAGGAGATTTCACATGCTACATATGGAAGCACTTAAATTAGTTTGGCTGTGTTTTCTTTATTGCCTTTTTAGAGTCTTGGGATGCAATTTTCTACAATTCAAGGGCAAATTTCCCACCAGACTATTTTCAAAGTAAAATCTTAATCACTGGAGATCAAATGAACCTCTCCTTCCTGCTTACTTTATTAAAGCTTGATGTGGAATAATTGCAGTGAAAATTAATACAAATAAAAATGAATGCAGAAGCAAAGATGGATGTGCAAATGCCTTTCAGTTTTACATGACACTATTGAGCAAAGGGCTCAGCCTCATTCTTGTTCCTGTAGATTTATCACTGTGAGAAGATATTAAAAAATAAATGAAGACAAAAGATTGAAGTGGAGAAGTGGGTTGTGGAGGGAAAGGTTTGGGGTTGGATGGACTATTAATGTAGAAAGTTATTCATTGAGGGGAATTTTAAATTATAATAGGAAATAACAGAGAGGGAAAATGCATGGAAAATCTGTCAGAAACGATTGATGGTAATGTTACTAGGAGAGATGCTTAAAATCAGGATAATATACCACCCTGCCAAGTGTATACCAACAGGTCAATAGGAGATAACTAGTTATTCCAAGGCTGAGCCAACTTTCACAGCGGCACTGAAGCAACCATTCTCTATTCCTATTCATGCTGTTAAGAAAGTACATGACCAGTTATTAAGATCTGAGATAAAAATGAATTTGAAGTTGTAAGATCTGAATGATAAGGTAGAAGAGATTTTCAGATGGCTGCTAGAAATAAGAGGAGCCTTCATCTCTTTTTCTCTATTTTAGGAGGCCAAGGAGAATAATGTCATTTTGGGAACTGGATGAATAACAAGTGCCTCAAAACCAGGACCTCAGTTGCTGGCCTAATAGTGACCTTGGACTACTTGCTTTTAATAAACATAGTTGAGATTGCATTATGCACAGCAAATTATATTAGGTAGGAAGATGATTATTGTTTCACCTTAGTAAGTTTGCAGAGGCATGGACATTTGGAAGTATAGGAATGGGCATGAGATAATCTGTGTTTGCACATACAGTTGTGAAAGAAAGAGTCAGTGATGGATATGGGTACCAAAGAAACCATGATCCAACGATAATGTTGAAAGAGTGGATGAGGAAAAGTTGTGTGCAGTGGGAAATAGCAAAGCATATTTCACTGCGTATGGAAAGATGAACAATAGTGGGGTTGTAGGGAGTGGCAAAGAATTGATGATGTAAATGTGAGGAGAGGAATCGATATGGTTGGCAGAACTGCCAAACATTGGATTTATGTTGGAAATAGAGGAAAAAAAGACCCAAAAGTATCTTGGTATAATGTAACTTGTTGGGATGGGTGCATAAGGGTCAGAAATTGCTGAAAAAGAATACAGTTCTCTGGGATGTGGGTAGAGGAATTATATTGAGGTACCCGGAGAAGCCTGTGGGATTTGTTGATGTTGGTGAACAATATATCCCCTGAGGCTGAGGAAGAGAAAGAGAAAGTAAGAACTGAACTGTAAAAGTAAGTGAGGGATGAAACTTGGAAGCAAAGCAAATCAGATCTTCATCTCAGAGAGGTAGCACGAAACAACGGTCATGTATTGGGAGTGGAATCAACCTGACATTGAGAGAAAAAAATTCAGAAATATATTTGTACAACTTTGAAGTAATTTGTTTATTTTCTAAGAGCACAATTTGGAGTATTGTGGAAAAACTATTCATCTCTTTGTTTGTAACAAAGGTATAATTATGGTATGACAGCTCTTTGGAAACAGATTCAGTTGAAATAATAACACGTTGGTACAAAGTCCCACTTTTCAGAAGCTAAATTAAAAGTATTTTTAGCGCTGTGACACTATGGACTGCATTTAGCATTGACACAAATGGCTGAATGTTTTTGAAAAACTTGGTTGCGGAAAAAAATCAATCTCTTGCCGATTCAATGTAAAGTATTCAGTAGCTGAATGGTAAAGGTCAAATCACAGACTGAATCATCAAATCATCAACAATGGCAATATGCTAGCAAATTCTAATTTTGGCACAGGTATAGATTTTTTTTTCACAGCAGTTCAATTGTTCTCCAATTTGTATATTTTTTTCCCTTTTGTTTCCACAATTGGTCATAGAAAACATAATAAAGCAAACTAGCTAAACTGAAAGGGTGTTTGAGGCTAGCTTTGACAGAGTTCAAACTGAGTAGTTCCCAATAAAGACTTCATAGATGTCGATGACAATGCGAAGCATCCATCAGATATCAGAGCGGAGTTTGCATTTAGGATATACCAACATCCAATATCCCTGACAGTTATTTTCTTGGGAGTGAGATGACGTTGAGATGAAAGGACCAAATAATTTTTTCCTTAAATCAATGAAATGTGGAAAATTGCCTTCTCCTTGGAAAAAAACAATCTACAGATTAAATTTCATGTATATGTTTTTTGCTATGGGGTAAGGTTGAAAGGGGGTTACGTGCCCACAACTCCACCAATTGAGTCTTCATATACTTGGCATACTTGTAATAACAAAGATACCATTCAGTCCATCTAATCAAGGCCGACTTCCAGCAAGATAATTATATCAGTCCCATTATTGCTAGTCTCATGCTCCTGTAGCCCTGCAATTTATTCCCTCTCACATGTCCACTAACTTCCTCACATTGATACCTTGGCCACTTAAACAACAGCAAGGGACAGCTTATCAATAATCTCCCAGCACATCTTTGGGATTGGAAGGAAACTAGAGCACCCAGAGGAGTAGCTGATATGCCATCATGCGCCATGCAAAGAAGAGGAATAAGGAGTTGGTGAAGGGAAGGAAGGAGAAGGAATGAAAGAGTGAAATTGGAAAGATTTGTATTCATTGCAACCAATCTTCCCTCCTGCTCCAACTCCTGCCTATTTCACTGGGTCTTATCTCACCTTCAGGATTAATATTGATTTGCTCAATTCCTGCTAGATCTAGGTTGGAAGGCTGAACCAAAGGAGGCAATGTCAATGTTGGATGTTGAAATCTTGAAGGGACAATGAAACTTTTGCCATTAAATTTTGCTCCAAGTGGAATCAAAAGATGGGATGAATGTTCTGAGCTATATTTTAATGCAAGGAGTATTGTAGGAAAGCCTAGGGCATGGATCAGCATGTGGAAATGTAACATTATAGCTATTTGTGAGACTTGGTTGCAGGAGGGACAGGACTGGCAGCTCAATATTCTAGGATTCCATTGTTTTAGATGTGATAGAGTGGGGGAGATCAATGAGAGAGGGGTGGCATTACTAGTCTGGGAAAATGTCACTCAGTGCTTAGTCAGGACTGACTGGAGAGCTCCCCTAGTGAGCCTTTATTGGTAGAACTGAGGAATCAGAAAGGCATAACCTTCTTAATGTGACCACCTAACTGGCCATGGGATTTAGAGGAACAAATTTGTAGAGAGATCACAGACTGTTGCAAGGAGCATAAGGCTGTGATAGATAATTTTAACTTTCTACGTATTGACTGGTCTCCCATACTGTAGAGGGCTAGTTGGGAAAGAGCTTTGCAAATGTGTTTGGGAAGGTTATATAGAATCAGTACATAGAAGTACCAGCTACAGAGAGTGTGATACTAGATCTCCGATTAGGAAATGAGACAGGGCAAGTGACAAAAGTTTGTGTCAGGGAACATTTTGCATCTAATGAACACAATGCCATTAGTTTCAAAGTAATTATGGAAAAGATAGGGCTAGTCCTCTGGTTGAGATCCTAAATTGGAGAAAAGCCAATTTTGATGGCATCAGAAAGGATCTGACAAGTGAGGATTGGGATAGGTGTTTTCTGGCAAAGGCGTAATTGGTAAATGGGAAGCCTTCAAAAGTTAAAGGTTGAGAGAACATAATTTGCATGTTCCTGTCAGAATAAAAGGCAAGGATAACAGTTTTAGGGAGCCTTGGTTTTGGTATTGAGGCGCTGGTTAAGTAAAAGAAGGAAGCATAGCAGTTATAGGCAGGCAGGGATAAATGAGGTACTTGTGGTGTTTAAGAAATGCAAGAGAATACTAAGGAAATCAGGAGGGCTAAAATTGACCTTTCCCATTTTTCTGGCTTCACCTAACACCTTCTATCTATCCTCCTTCCCCTCCCCACACCTTTTTATTCTGGTGTCTTTTCCATTGCTTTCCATCCCTGAAGAAGGGTTTCAGCCTGAAACATCAACGATTTATTCAATTCCATAGATGCTACCTGAGCTGCTCCAGCATTTTGTCTGTGCTGCTTTGGAATTTCAGCGTCTGCAGACTTTCTCATGTTTATGAGGTTGCTCTAGCAGATAACGTGAAGGAGAAGCCTAAAGGCTTCAACAGATATAC
This sequence comes from Hypanus sabinus, assembly GCF_030144855.1. Lineage (NCBI taxonomy): Eukaryota > Metazoa > Chordata > Chondrichthyes > Myliobatiformes > Dasyatidae > Hypanus > Hypanus sabinus. The sequence goes on from NC_082715.1 coordinate 26,170,028, forward strand.
TAAGAGCAAGGGACAAAATTGATCTTCAGGAAGATCAAGATCAGGGATCAGGGATATGGGGACAAGGCAGGAACCAGGTATTGATAGTAGATGATCAGCCATGATCTCAAAATGGCGGTGCAGGCTCGAAGGGCTGAATGGTCTACTTCTGCACCCATTGTCTATTGTCTATTATCAGTGTGGTAATCCACGTGTGGAGCCAAAAGAGAAGGGGGAGATCTTAAATTAAATTTTTGCATCTGTATTTACTCTGGAGATGGACACAGAGTCTCTAGAAGTGAGGCAAAACATCAGTGAGGTCATGGATCCTTTTGTCAGGGCGCTGGAGCAGGGATCCAATCGCAGATCCAGTACTGCGCACACAGTGATATTAATTGAGTAACAAATCCCAAGGTGCAAACAAAGTTGGCGTCAAAGTTCAGGCAGAGATGAAAACATCCAGAAAATTCCAAAAACCAGAATCGGGTAACAGGCAGAGTCGATATTCAGACGGACAGAGTACAGATACAAATGCTGGAAAGGCTCAGGAAAATTTACTGGCACAGTCTGGTAACAAACAGGTGAAAACACAGGACTGAAATACACTGAGCAATAAACAGAGAGGCAGATGATAGGTGGAGCACAATGAGACACGGGTGGCAGCAATACAGGTAATACTGAGAAACAGGTGAGGGACGGAGTACTCAGTGATACAGGGGCCGGAGTAGAGCAGGAGCGGGGACAGGAGCACATGGCAATACAATAATTTAGAGAACGTAAGATGAAAATAACTCCTTGGAGGCTACCTCAGTAAATATATTTAAGACAAAGTTGGATAGATTTTGGCAGGGATAATAACTGTTCCTGAACATGGTGATAGTGAGTCCTGAGGCTCCTGTGTCTTCTCCCTGATGGCAGCAGCAAAAAGAGAGCACGACCTGGGCAGTGGGTGTCCCTGATGATGGATGCTGCTTTCCTGTGACAATGCTCTGTGCAGATGTGCTCTATGATGGGGGGTGGGTGTTACCCATGATGGACGAGGCTGTATCCACTACTTATTGTAGGACTTTCCTTTTAAGGGCATCCATGTTTCCATACCATGTTGTGATGCAGCCAGTCAATGTACTCTCTGTAAACACCTTTAACAGTTAGTCAAAGTTTTAGATGTCATGCCGAACCTACCCAAACTCCTTTGGAATTAGAGACACTGCCGCGCTTTCTTTGTAATTGTACTTACCTGCGGAGTCCAAGACAGGTCCTCTGAAATTATGACACTGATTAATTTAAAACTGCTTACTCTCTCCACCTCTGATCCCCTGCTGAGGTCTGGTTCATGGATCTCTGATTTCCTCTTTTTGAAGTCAATAATCAGCTCCTTGGTCTTGCTGACATTGAGTAAGAGTTTGTTGTCGTGCCACCACTCAGCTGGATTTTTAATCTTCCTTCCTATATGCTGATTCGTCACCACCTTTGAGTCAGCCTATGACGGTGGTGTCATCAGCAAACTTGAATGGGGCATTGGAGCTGCGCTTGGCCACACAGTCATTAATGTAAAGCGAGTAGAGAGGGGGGGCTGAGCACACAGCCTTGTGGTGCACCACTGCTGATGGAGATTGTGGAGGAGATATTGCTGTCAGTCTGACTGACTGGGGTCTACAAATGAGGAAGTCAAGGATACATTTCCACAAGGAATTATTGAGGCCAAGGTCCTGAAGCTTATTGATTAGTTTTAAGGGGATAATAGTATTTAAAGTCAAGCTGTAGTTGATCAAGAGCATCCTGATGAATGCTCTTTTCAACCCCATCATCGGGGACTGTGAGAGACCAGGATGGCTCCACCATATTTTGATGGTCTAGGTGAGCATAGAAGGCATTGAACTCATCTGGAAGCAAAGTCAGTGTTTTCACTTAATTTCACTTTATACGCTATAAATGACTTTCTAATGTATCAATATTCAAGCTTCTCTTTGTCAAATGCAGGTGACATTGCCCATTCCAAGTTTCTTTCCTCTACTGCATTTCATATGGGCACTCTTTCTTTCCTCAGTCTTCCCCTATTCTTCCAAATCTTTACAGAAGCTAACTTTAATATTTGTTGACTCTCACTGAACTCTACCCCATCTGTGGCTTTCTCCTTCTTCCCATTCCTCCCTCTTTATCCTTTTACCTCTTTACATTCACTGCTACTTCCCCCTTACTCAACCTTCTCTCTTTTACTTCCTTCCTTTCATTGTCCCATTACCTTTCTTTCTTTAAATCCCCACTCACAAACAGGGTGGTCTAGGTAGCACCTTATCTGTGTAGCAGCAAATGGTTTAATCTTGCAACAAGACATTCAAGCTATGACTACACATATATTATACACGTAATATGTGTTTGGGGTTTACATAAATTCCTTCTCACAGGCATCTGAACATTTTCATAGTTATGGCAGAATAGTTTCTTTGCCTCTTGCAAAGCTAACCTAATTTTCACTTGTTAGGGATGGCTAGACATTGAATTTTATAAAGGGCAAATAGATTTCACTGTCAGACTAGCTCCAAAGAAATGAAAATGAAAATCTAACCCTTAGAGTCAAAATGTTCCACACATTGTACAAGTGAATGATTAAAAAAGAATTACACACATGTGAATGCATACATTTAATACCCATGGAGTTCAAGCCCACAGTACTATTGGTATTGCTTTGGTTTCTCATCCTGAGTATCGTGAAGGTAGGTTTCCTCACAGCATCACGGTGATATTGTAGGTTTTCACAAGCAAAATGGCGTTGGCATTTTTATGTTTAAGCAAAATCGTGGCAACTCATTTATTGTAATCCAAACACTGAACGCAAAACGTGGTAATAACATCATGCCAGGCCCGCCTCTTAAAGTGAAATCCCAACTCAATCTCGGTGGTTGTGAAATATGTACGTTTCCACCAATTACATTTGTCTACAATATGCTGAGCTAGCCGTCTTCTAGAAAGTTTGCAGTGTGTTACTTCATTATGTGGTACTAATGAAGCTGCTAGGTGAGAGGCTGAGTTAATGTCAGGTACTTAACAGCAGAGAAGGGCCAAACAGTTCCAGGGATAAAAACTATTCATAAGCTTACTGTAAAGAAAATTGCACAGGGATTATATTTTCAATATAAGTTTCTGCTTTCAATTATTTGTGGTGCAGATGCATTTATTAAGAAATTACAAATAGGATTCGAATCATGCCTTGAGAGTGTTAGCAGTCACAAGCAGTTATGCAAAACAACTCCAGTATAATGCTGGCTGATAGAATATGATAGAATAATGAAAGCTGACTTCGTTTGCTTTCCTCATGTTAACTACTGTAAGTGAACAAAGACAATTCTTACTGTTTTCATTATGGTTAAATAAAAGAAACAGTTCAATTCATTGGACATTTCACACAGAAAACAATGAGAATTTATTATTCAACATCAGACCAGTCACAAGCCCATTGAACATTGAGTATTATTTACAGTTTACTTAAATTTTTTTTATATAAACAAATTTTCATGCAGATAGGATGCAGATAGGCTGTTGCAGAAAATAGGAGGGAAGAATATGACAAAGTTTGGAGCAGATATTGCCATGCAAAGCATATGCTCCTGAGTGGCTTTAGATGATTTGAATAGCCTTTTAACAAGTTTGAGATTGGTAAATGTAAGAAAATGCGGTATGTGTTGTCTGTCACAGTTTCTCTGCAGTGGGACAATTTAATTTATTTTAACTGGTGCAAAATGATCCTGCACGACCTTAATGGCACCACCGTGGATGAGGCCACGACTGCAATCAAAGACTGATGAATTTTGGGGACCTTGCTCAATGTAATAAATAACATGTTGGTGATATCTGAGGATGGTATCGTGATTCTGTGTTTATGGATTAGACAACCACATTGTGGACTTCTTCAGACTTATGGTTTTTATATTCTGTGTTCTATATTCTCCGTGTTGTTGTGCGAGGGGAGGGCTGATGTTTTGTTGTTTTCTGTCAGTTATTTTTGTGTGGGGGAGGGATTTTTTGGGGTGGTGGGGTCAATGTTCCTGTTCTGTTTTGTGCGGGGGGAGGAAGGTTTTGAGGGTTGATGATCAGGATGTGCTGGGGGTGGGGGGTGGGTTTGACGTTTCTTTGTTTTGCGGCTGTCTGGAGAAGGCAAATTTCAGAGTTGTGTATGGATACATGCTTTCATATTAAATGATCATTTGAACCTTTTTTTTTAATACTATGCTCACTAAGAACACCCTGCCATTCAGAGGCACACAAAGAAATCTGGTAACATTCTGCCTTTGACTATCCTTCTTCAAACCCCTTAAAAATATTCCTGAGTTTTCCATATCCTTCCACAAAACCGAGCTAATGACAGGCCCAGCAGACTGTCTGGTCCCAACCCTGACAAGCTACCACAGATTGGATGAGAACTATTTAGTATGACATGAAGCCATCAAAGTATACACTTACTAGCCACTTTATTAGATACACCTGTTCACAGCTCATTATTACAAACATCATTAATACTTTGAGCAGTGGACAACCAGAGAGATCAGAAGCCTGAGAGGACATTGTTTATTCATATTCACTGATCAAGTAGAAAAGGCCATGAATGGTATCAGTTTTGGAGCTTTGAGGACTGAGTAGACATAGCTCTTACAGGTTCGCTGATCGAGTGGAAAAGGCAGTGACTCCTGGCAGTTTTGGAGCTTTGGACGGTGACCAATCAGTGATCAGGATTGATTAGTAAGAACAAATTAAATTAAGGCAGGGGCAAGTGGAGTGACCATCATTGGAGTGGTCAGAGTTAGAGTGGAGATTTTGAAGCTTTAACTCTTTAAGGCTTCAGTTAGAGAAGACAAAATAAGCTGTAGGTAAAGTCTATTCACCTCCCTTCTTTACATTTGCTCAGTTCAGACCATAGAGATGCCAGGCAGGATAGTGGAATGCTCCCATATGGGATGTGGGAAGGCAGGGAGACCGCCAGAATCCTTGTCGACTACAACTGTGAGAAGTGCATCCTGCTGCAGCTTCTAACAATCTGTGTTAAGGAGTTGGAGCTGGAATTGGATGAAGTCAGCATCATTCGGGAGACTAAGGGTGTGATAGACAGGACGTATGGAGAGGTAGTTACACCCAAGGTGTAGGACACAGGAGACTGGTTGACAGTTGGGAATGGGAAAGGGGTTAATGAGCCAGTGTAGAGTATCCCTGTGGCAATTCCCCTCAACAACAGGTATATCACTTTGGATACTGTTAGGGGTGGGGGGGGGGGTGATGACCAAGCAGAGGGAAGTCACAACGGTAGCATCCCTGGCACTGAGTTTGACTGAGTGATTCAGAAAGGGGGGGGGGGGATTTGAGAAGAGCTGTGGTTATAGGGGATTTGTTAGTTTGGGGTACAGAAAGGAGGTTCTGTGGACGAGAACGAGATTCCTGGATGGTATGTTGCCTCACGGATGCCAGGGTCTGGCACATCTCGGATCTAGGTTCTTAAGTGGGAGGGTGAGCAGCCAGAGGTTGTTGTCCATATAGGTATCAATGGCATGGGTAGGATGAGTGACAAGGTTCTGTGAAGGGAGTTCAAGGCATTAGGTGCTAAATTAAAGGGCAGGACCTTAGGGTTATATTTTCAGGATTGCTATCTATGCCACATGCCAGTGGAGACATAAGTAGGAAGATTATACAGTTTAACACATGGCTAAGGAGCTGGTGTAGGAGGGAGGGTGTAAGATTTTTGGATCATTGGGCTCTCTTCCAGGGAAGGTGGGACCTGTACAGAAGAGGTGGTTTTCACCTGAACTGGACTAATATCCTAGCGGGAAGGTTTGTTAATGTTGGGATATTGCAGAGGCCTGGCATGCCAGAGTGCCAGAATTGTTAGTGGGGAGGTTGTGGAGATAGAGGCTGGCAAGACCTCAGACAAAGTAAGGAATCAAAATGCTGAACATGGAGTGACTCGTGTCCTGAGCTGTGTATAGTTCAATGCAGGAAGTATCTAGGAAAGCCAGATGAGCACAGGGCATGGTTTAACACCTATAATTATGATATTGCAGCCATTAGTGAAACTTGGTTGCAGAAAGGCAGGAAAGGGAGCTCAATCTTCTGGGGTTCCCTTGTTTTAGGCAGGACAGAGCGGGAGGGGTGCAAGGAGGAAGGGTGGGGTTACTGGTCAGGGAAAATGTCAGAGCAGTGCTGAGTTGGGACAGACTAGAGAACTCGTTTAGTGAGGCGGTATGGGTGGAACTGAGAAATAAGAAAGGTATGACCATGTTAACGGGACTATATTTTCAAACCAGTCAACAGTCCATGAGATTTAAAGGAACAAATTTATAGAGAGATTCAGAGTGTTTCAAGAAACATAAGGTTGTTATAGTGGGTGATTTAATTTTCCACATATTGACTGAGACTCTCATACCGTAAGTGTAGGAGGACTAGATGGGATAGAATTTGTCAAACACATTCAGGAAAGTTTCCTTAGTCAGTACAGAGAAGTCTGAATGAGAGAGTGTACAATACTGGATCTGCTATTAGGGAATGAGACAGGGCTGGTGACAGAAGTTTGTGTAGGGGAACACTTTGCATCCAGTGACCACAATGCCATTAGTTTCAAAGTAAATATGCAAAGAGATAGGTCTGGTCTGTGGGTTGAGATTCTAAATCAGAGAAAGGCCAATTTTGATGGGATCAGAAATGATCTGGCGAGTGTGAACTGAGACAAGCTGATTTCTGCCAAAGGTGTATTTGGTAAGTGAGAGTCTGTCAAAAGTGAAATTTTGAATGTACAAAGCTTGTATATGTCTGTCAAAATAAAATGGAAAGATAGCAAGGTAGGGAACCTTGCTTTTCAAATGATATTGGGACTCTGGTTAAGAAAAAAAGGAGGTGCATAGCAGGTGTAGGCAGATAGGAACAAATGGGGTGCTTATGGAGTATAAGATATGCAAGAGAAAGAAATCAGGAGGGCTGAGAAGGCATGAGGTTACCTTAGCAGACTAGGTAATATCAAGCCAAGTTGGGAGTCTAGGCTAACCAGAGGGATGCCATAGACTATGGTAGGGTCTAAATGAGATCACTGGGCGCTAAAAAAAGGCTGTAGCGCTTCTCTTCTTGACGAACTTAACACATTCTATGCAAGATCCGAACAGAAGAGGAGTGTCCCACCCCCTCCGGATGAACCGGACCTGGTGGCATCGAGATTCATCGTCACCGAGGAGGACGTTAGAAGAGCCTTCCTGAAGATAAATCCAAGGACGGCGACAGGCCCAGATGGCGTCCCAGGATGGATTCTCCAGGCCTGTGCAAGTGAGCTAGCTGAAATGTTTGCTGACATCTTCAACTGCTCCCTGCTTCAGTCTAAGATCCCCTCATGTTTTAAGAAGGCAGCGACAATCCCAGTGCCGAAGAAAAGCAAGGTGGCATACCTGAATGACTACTGACCTGTGGCTCTAACATCAATTGCTATGAAGTGCTTTGAGCAATTGGTTATGGCACACATCAACCATAACCTACCGGTCAACCTCGACGCTTTGCAGTTCACCTACAGGAACAACAGGTCAACAGCAGATGCCATCTCTGTGGCACTACATTCCTCCTTAGAACACCTGGAGAATAAAGATGCATATGTAAGGCTCCTTTTCATTGACTACAGCTCTGCCTTTAATACCATCATTCCAAATAAACTGATTCATAACCTCCAGAACCTGGGTCTTAGCACTCAGATCTGGAGCTGGATCTTCAACTTCCACACAGACAGGACCCAGGCTGTAAAAATAGGAGACAAGCTCTCCTCTACAATCACTCATGAGCACCGGTGCCCCACAAGGCTGTGTGCTCAGTCCCCTGCTGTACTCACTGTACACCCATGATTGTGTAGCCAAGATTATCACAGGTAGATAAGGTCATAAAGAAAGCTTTTGGCACATAGGCCTCCATAAGTCAAAGGTTGAAAGAATACAGAGAAAATTTACAAGGATGTTGCTACGTCCATACGTCCTGAGTTATAAAGGAAGATCGTATGGGTTAGGACTTTATTCCTTAGAACATAGAAGATTGAGAGGTGATTTGATGGAAGTATACAAAATTATGAGGGGTTGTAGATAGGGTAAATGCAAGCAGGCTTTTCCACTGAAGTTGGGTGGGATTATAACCACAGGTCATGGGTTAAGGGCGAAATGTGAAAAATTTAAGGAGAACATGAGAGGAAACTTCTTCACTTGGAGGGTCATGAGAGTATGTAAAGAGCTGCCTGCACTAGTAGAGCATGTGAGCTCGATTTCAACACTTGAATAGATACATGGATAGTACGGGTATGGATGGCTGTGGTCCTGGAGCAGCTTGATGGGAGTAGGCAGTTAAAATGATTTCAGCATGGGCTAGATGGGCCAAAGGGCCTGTTTCTGTGCTGTACTTTACTATGACTATCTTTTAAGGTCAGGAGGCTCAATTGTTTTTCATCTGAGTATGGAAGAAATGTGACTTCGATCATGGAATGATTATCGGTGCCAAAGGGGTGTTTTGAGTATCACAGAAAATGCTGATCTTGTGGGATTTTCACTCACAATAATCTCTAGAGTTTACAGAGAATGGTGCAAAAGCCATAAAAACCCCATTTACTCAGTGGCAGTTCTGTGGGTGAAAACATCTTGCGAATGAGAGAGGTCAGAGGAGAATGCCCAGACTGGTTCAAACTGACAGGAAGGAGACAGTAACTCAAATAATCATGCATTACAATGGTGGTGTGCAGAGAACATCTCTGAACACACACATCGAACCTTGAAGTGGATGGGCTGCAACAGCAGAAGACCACGAACATATATATTCAATAATCACTTTATGAGGTGCTGGAGGCCAGAGTGGATATCGGACTGCTGGAAAATGATACTGGAGAAGTAATAATGGGGGACAAAGAAATAGTGGATGAATTTAAGAAGTATTTTGCATCAGTCTTCACTGTGGGAGACACTAACAGTTTGGTGGAAGTTCTAGGAGTCATCCGGACCAGATGGTATACGTCCCAGAGTTATGAAAAAGATGGCTGAAGCAATTGTGTAGGCATTTGTCATGATCCTTCAAGAATCACTAGACTCTGGAATGGTTTCGGAAGACTGGAAAATTACAAACTTCAAGAAGGGAGAGAGGCCAAAGAAAGGAAACTATAGGCCAGTTAGTCTGACCTCAGTGGTTGGGAAGATGTTGGAGTTGGTTATTAAGGATGTGGTCTCAGGATATTTGGAGACATATAATAAAATAGGTCATAATCAGCATGGTTTCCTCAAAGGAAAATCTTGCCTGACAAACCTGTTGGAATTCTTTGAAGAAGTAACAAGCAGGAGGGATAAAGGAGAATTGGTTGATGTTGTGTACTTGGATTTTCAGAAGGCATTTGACATGATGACATACGTGAGGCTGCTTAACAAGCTACGAGCCCATAATATGACAGTAAATATTCTAACATGCATAAAGCAGTAGCTGATTGCCAGGAGGCAAAGACTGCAAATAAAGGGAGCCTCTTCTTGCTGGCTGCCTGTGACTAGTGGCATTCCACAGGGGTCTAATTCTTCTTAGGTTATCTACCAATGATTTGGATGATGGAATTGATGGGTTTATTGCAAAGTTTGCAGATGATATGAAGATAGATGAAGGGGCAGCTAGTTTTTAGGAAGTAGAGAGGCTGCAGAAGGACTTAGATTAGGAAAATGGGCAAAGAAATGGCAGATGGAATACAGTGTTGGGAAGTGTATGGTCATGCACTTTGGTGGAAGAAATGAAAGGGTTGACTATTTTCTAAATGGAGAGAAAATACCAAAAAGTGAGGTGCAAAGGACTTGAGAATCCTTGTGCAGAATTTCCTAAAGGTTAATTTGCAGGTTGAGTCTGTGGTGAGGAAGGCAAATGCAATATTAGCATTCATTTCAAGAGGACGCCAATATAAAAGCAAGATGTAATTTTGAGACTTTATAAAGCACTGGTAAGTACTCACTTGGAGTACTGTGAGTAATTTGGACCCCTTATCTTAGAAAGGATGGGCTGAAACTAGAGAGGGTTCAAAGGAGGTTCACGACAATGATTCCAGGAAAGAATGGCTTGTCATATGAAGAGTGTCTGATGGCTCTGGGCCTGTATTCACTGGAATTCAGAAGAATGAAGGGTGACCTTATTGAAACCCATTTAATAGTGAAAGACCTTGATAGAGGGGATGTGGAGAGGATATTTCCTATGTTGGAAGAGTATAAGACCAGATGGAGAACACAGCATCAGAATAGAGGTGTGTCCCTTTAGAACAGAGAGTAGGAGGAATTACTTTAGCCAGAGAGTGGTGAATCTGTAAAATTCTTTGCCACATGCAGCTGTGGAAGCAAAGTCTTTATGTATATTTTAGACAAAGGTTGACAGGTTCTTGATTGGTCAGAGCATGAAGGAATACAGGGAGAAGGCAAGAGATTTGGGGCTGAGGAAAATTCCATCAGCCATGATGGAACGGCAGAGCAGACTTGATGGGCTAAATGGCCTAATCTTGCTCCTATATCTTACGGTCTATAAATTGGCCATTGATTGTACTTTACTAACCCATAGTAGCTCTCATGCACGTGGCTAAATTTGGTCTTTATTTTATCCTTTAAATGTACATGGTATAAGTAGGAAACACAGCACCAAGCAGCTGCTATCTTGGACTTAGCTGCCTTTGAAAGCATCAACCACCTCCTTCACTGAACAGAAGATCCCAGAAAGGCTGCATAGTGATCCAAGGAGAAAGATGGAAATGTCCAAGAATCTTTCTAGATTGCCCAATTTATCCCAGAGGAGCTTCAGGTGAAAAAGTGAAGGAAGGAGAAAAGTCATAACAGCCCCTGTAACACTGCCCGTTAGCCCCATGAGAAAGGCAAAATGTGGCATTAGCACAGCCAATAGAAGGGTTAACATCAATAAACAGCCTCGTATCACCAGTGGCCAAACTTGAGAATTTCCAGCCCTTGAACTTGGATTGAAAATACTACTTTGTACAACTTCAGCAGCTGCATAAAAGGGCAGTGGATAGGAAAGGAGGGCCTTGGCCACCAAACATACATTTACCAACATCCGCAGGTTAAACGGCAAATTATCTGTGATTACTTCCTTCATTTCATTGCCCCAGGTTACAAATGAGACAAGGGCAAACACTGTTTTAAAGACGCATGCAGCCATATGTGTCCAGTTCAACATGCACTCAAAGCTGCCCCTGTTTTTCATGCTGCCTTCCAGAGCGGGCAGGAAAATCTGTGAAGTGTAGCTGAAAATAATCACCCCCACAGAAACCAAAAACTTCTCAAAATCCACTGAAAATTTCACCTTTCTCCAGGACCATTTTCCCATTTGCATCATGCAGTAAGTAATGACAATGCACAGAACAACAAGATGAACTACAGAACAAAGGAGACTCAGCTTTGATACAATTTGAAGATTTTCTATAAAAATACATGGGACCAACATCACAATGGCAATCACAAACCAGGTTTCCTCTGACACTGGGATTTGTGGGAAACTGTGGACCATGAGATTCCCACTTACCACCAAATACAGAATGCAAGTCATAATTAGTTCAGCCACCTGAGCAAAATTAACAATTTTGCCTCCCAGTTTCGGGAATAGTTGCTTGCAGCAGGCATTGGCAATGTCTTCATATGATGTCCTCATTCTGACACTCTGTCCCTCTTCGTTCTCTTCGTAAAGGCAGGCAATGAGAATTTTGCCAGTATAGCAGCAAATGACAGCAGCTAACGTGATGAGAAGCAACCCGACATATCCACTATGCAGAACAGCGTACGGCAAGCCCAAGACAAAAATGCCCTGTAGAAAACAAAAACAAACAACCTCAGTCAAAATTGTCCATGATCAAAAGTTAATATGTAAAACTGGTGTTACTATTAATAATGTGTTCATTTACTAGATACTCTTATTTTCTGCCATTTAATCGGAAGGGGAACAAAATTCAAATCTGAAAACACGTGGTTGGACTCTTTGTCATGTAAATGAGTTAGCCCAGAAATTATTGTTCATTATGGTAGTGTGGCATTTTCTGATCTGATATCTAAACAGAATAATAATTAGTTTCTTTTAAATGGATTAATACCTTGATTAAAATGAACAAAAGGAATGTTTCATAAATGCTTGACATTTGTATACCAATACTCCAAGATATAATTTTGAGGCTATTTATTTATTAGGAGACAGTTATTTTCTCTCAGGAATAATCAAAGGCAATGAGTTATACCAAATGTTAAAGGAAATTTAAAAAAAAATCATTTTGGTTCAACCTACAAATAATTGTTAATACAGTAAATCACAGCTAATGAGGCCAGCCAACAAAGATATAGCTTCAAGACTCATGTTCATTAACATTGCTAGCAAAAGGTTCTTACATTTATCCTTTATTAATATGCCCATAAGGATCTGTACACACAAAAAGTGAAATATTAATAAATCATGTCACTGATAAAAATAATTATTGAACTCTAGATGAAAAGTTTTCCTTTTGAAACTGATAATTAAAATTGTTTACATTTCTCTGGATTATAGTGTTTCTGAATAATACTCTTTACACTAATAAAAAAAAATTGCCCGAAGTTACTGCAACAAAAGCAGTCAACAACTATCAAGGTCTCAGTTATGGGAGGAAAAAAAGAGCCTCACAAGCCTTCATAGTCATCCATTGGGCAGAAAATTTGGAAAACTCCTTTTGACTTTGCGATGGTATTGGGTTTGCTGACTGCAAAGTTCTAAATGAAGACCTCACTAAAGGGAGGTTATATTGCAACTACCCTATCTTCAAAGACTAGTTCACTTCCCTGTTTATTGTCCATGGTGAGTTCAGAATAGAATAGAACTTTATTGTTATTGCTCAAGACAAGATTGTGGCGTTACTCTGATCTGTGCAAAACATATATTACAATGCATGCAATATGGCATAATTTAAAAAAATTCTCATATTTACATGCAACAAATGACTTTGGTTGACCATAGCACTCAAAGGCCATTGGCAGGTTGGGGTGTAGCATTACTCAGCTGCACGGTAGCCCTTGGGATGAAGCTGTTTTTCAGTCTTACTGTCTTGGCTAAGACATTTCTGAATCTCCTGCCACATTGCAGGAGATTGAACAGACAGTGTCTGGGATGAGATGGGTCTTTAATGATATTAGGAGCATGCCGTAGGCAATGAGGGTTGTAGATTGTCTCCATGTTTGGTAGTTGAGTTCCAGTGATGTGCCGAGCTGTCCTAATCATCTGCTGGAGTGCTTTGTGATCTGTCACGCTGCATCTGGAGTGCCACAGTATCATTCTGTATGTCAGGATGCTCTCTATCGCACATCAATGAAAGTTGGCCAGCAACGTTCCGGGCAGACTAGCTCTCCTTTAACACCTCAGGCAGTATGGTTGCTGTTGTGCCTTCCCTACCATTGAAGTTGTATTGGAGGGCCAGTGAATTTCATCCCCAGAAACTTGAAACTGGAGACCCTTTCCACTACCTCACCATTTATGACTAGTGTCATAAATGACTAGTGTTCAGGACCTCTTGCCTTCCTGAACTTTAGCTGCCAATAGCCACTATTTGAGCAGTGGATCCCCTCTCCCTTCTAAGGAGAAGATACTTCCAGCTAACAAAATAGTTTAAAAGATACAGTTCATTTGTTTTCAATCCAAACAAAATTCTTAAAACACATTTAATGCTCACAGAGGATTTCTAACTTAAACATTTCCAAATTACAAACCATTTTTAAAACAGGAAACGTTCCTTTAACACAAAGGATTTCAATAGGTTTCAACAGGTACATTTAATGTCAGAGAAAAGTACACAATATACATCCAGAAGTTCTTATTGTTCACAGATATTCACGGAAACAGAGGAGTGCCCCAAAGAATGAAGGACAGTTAAATGCTAGAACCCCAAAGTCCCCTCACATCTGCCCCCTCCCATGGATAAGCAGCAGCAAAGTGACGATACCCCTCCCCCACCAGCAAAGAAGCATTGTTGCCTCCCACCGAGCACTCAAGCATGCAGCAAGGCATCAATAAATGCACAGACTTGCAGCACTACAAAGATTACTCATTCACCCGGTAATTCGACATACCACAGGCTCTTTCTCTCTCTAATAAGGGAAAAAGAGGTGTCCCCATTTCATAGCAAGAGGGGAGACATAGCAAAACATCTCACTGATTTATGTTGTTAAATTCTGCTGTGTCGCTTTTTCTGAGCTCTAAGCCCAAGGAACTTGGGTCTCTGGGCACACAGCCAGCAGCCAGCTTGCTGCTTCTTATCTTCTGTGTACTCCCGCCACACATCAGCCGCCAGCGGCACCAGCCTTGGAACAGCCTGTCTCCAGAGCCTTGATCTTCCAGGCCGCATCCTTGGCATATCCAGCAGCGGCCGGTCATGAGGCCCTGAGTGCAGGGTCCCACTTTTGCAAAGAACTGAAGTCAGCATGTAACTCCAGGTCAGGATCTTCAAAAGATCCCTGAAAGGGAAAAAAGTACAATTCCAAATCACAAGTACATTTCCCATAAACTAAAAAAAACCATACAATGATGCAAATGAGTGAATTGTTCCATGCAGAAACGGAGGCCAGAAGAATGGATTCTAGTTCTTTCATTCATCTTGATGTTCTTTACCCCATTTTGAATAAGTCTGAATGTCTCTCTATATTTATTATCCTTTCTGCCATCTGGGTAACTTCACACATATATGATATCGGATGTCCTTTTTACACAAAGGGTCTAAAAGTATATTGGAGACACAGATCTGGGCTAATAAACTGTAAGGCTATCTTCTGAGTACATGAAACTAATAACATTAATAGATTACTTAATTAGAGGTTTACCCATAGCCCTCTATTTTTCTGAGTTCCATATACCCGTCCAGGAGTCTCTTAAAAGACCCTATCGTATCTGCCTCCACCACTGTCGCTGGCAGCCCATTCCATGCACTCACCACTCTCTGCGTAAAAAACTTACCCGTGACATCTCCTCTGTACCTCTTAAAACGGAGCCCTCTCGTACTATCCGTTCCAGCCCTGAGAAAAAGCCTCTGACTATCCACACGATCAATGCCTCTCATCATCTTACACACAAAGCTGATTCAAGCTGATTACTGCGCTCAATTTACATTTTAAGAACTTAAAACTGACTCCCATTTATGACCAGAAGCTACACAAACAAATAGTTGGTAGATTATTTATCTATTTATTTAGTTTTATTGTCGCCAAACAATTGATACTAGAGTGTACAATCATCACAGTAATATTTGATTCTGCGCTTCACGCTCACTTATATTTTTTACTTATAACTGTTTTGATCTTGACAAGTGGCAGCTGCTGTGTTTAAAAAGTGAGCTTGGCAAACATGAGCAAGAGGCCTAAGAAATAAATATCCATCACAACTTTAATTAGGGGAATAAAACTTCAATGTGAGGTGGCATGTTCAGCTTGATAAATTTACGATTTTCTTTGATGTGGAAGCACTAATGCCACGTTTGCTGGTTAATACAAAATAAACTGTGCAATCATTTTTAAGAAGTCTTGTTGTTTAAACATAACCAGGTGCTCATTATTTTATTCCAGTCAAAGACTGTGCTTCCTTTTTAATACGAAAATAATTTAAATGTGTTTTATTACAGACTATAAAGATTCAGGCTAAAATACCTTTTTGAATCTGTAGTATCAAATTATTTGTAAATGAACTGATAAATGAACAATATCATTTTTTGAGTCTAAATACGCTGTATTTCGGTTAATTGGGACACATTGGGACCCGCATATTTTGGCCCAAATAAGCAGCTGCCACAATTAGCCGAATTTTCACAGAAATAGCTAAAAAGGTGTAAAAATGATAAACTACAGTTTGAGTTACGAATTATGTATTTAAATGAAATACAGAACAAGTTAGAATGCTACTAAAACGACTACAGAACTATAAAACTGTGTATTAGTTCCAAATGATTATCAACCGAGGAATCAGAATCAGGTTTAATATCCTTGGCCTATGTCGTGAAATTTGTTGTCTTTACAGCAGCAATAGAAGAAAAACTGTAAATTACAGTTAGACATATTAGAAGTACATATATTAAAAAGTTAAATTAAATAATTAGTGCAAAAAAAGTAGAGAAGTCGAGTTCATGGATTCAATATCCGTTCAGAAATCTGATGACAAAGGAAAGAAACTATCATATGACAGTGTGCTTTCAGGCTCCTGTACCTCCTCCTTGATGGCTGCAATGAGAAGAGGGCATGCCTTGGGTGAAGGAGGTCTTTAACTATGGCTGCCGCCTACTTGAGGCATTGCTCATTGAAGATGTCTTGGATGCTGGGGAGATCAGTACCCATGATGGAGCTGAGTGAGTTTAAAAATTTCTGCAGCTTATTTTGACCCTGTAACGTCACTCCACACATCCTGACCTGTACCAGATGGTGATGCAGCCAGTTACAATACTCTCCACGATATATCTATAGAAATTTGCAAGTGCCTTTGCTGACATACCAATTCTCCTCAAACCCCTAATGAAATATAGCTGCAGTCATGTCTTAGAAACACAGAAAACCTACAGCACAATACAGGCCCTTTGGCCCACAAAGTTGTGCCGAACATGTCCCTATCTTAGAAATTACTAGGCTTACCCATAGCCCTCTATTTTATTAAGCTCCATGTACCTTTCCAAAAGTCTCTTAAAAGACCTTATCGTATCTGCCTCCACCACCATTGCCGGCAGCCCATTCCACACACTCACCACTCTTTAAGTAAAGAACTTACCCCTGACATCTTCTCTGTACCTATTCCCCAGCACCTGTGTGCTTTTGTGGCAACCATCTCAGCCCTGGGAAAAAGCCTCTGACTATCCACACGATCAATGCCTCTCATTATCTTATACACCTCTATCAGGTCACCTCTCATCCTCCGTCGCTCCAAGGAGAAAAGGCCGAGTTCACTCAACCTATTTTCATAAGGCATGCTCCCCAATCCAGGCAACATCCTTGTAAATCTCCTCTGCACCCTTTCTATGGCTTCCACATCCTTCCCGTAGTGAGGCGTGAGCACAGTACTCCAAGTAGGGTCTGACCAGGGTCCTATATAGCAGCAACATTAAGCTCCTAAATTCAATTCCACGATTGATGAAGGCTAATACACTGTACATGTATTTCCTGGGCTATCTCCACAACCTTCCAATCCTCCGGAACCTCTACTGTCCCTTTTGATGATCCAACAATCACCATCAGAGGCTCAGCAATCTCTTTCCTCACCTCCCACTGTAGCCTGGGGTACATCTCATCTGGTCCCGGTGACTTATCCAACTTGATGCTTTCCAAAAGCTCCAACACATCCTCTTTCTTAATATCTACTTGCTCAAGCTTTTCAGTCTACTGCAAGTCATCACTACAATCACCAAGATCCTTTTCCATAGTGAATACTGAAGTAAAGTATTCATTAAGTACCTTTGCTATTCCCTCTGGTTCCATACACACTTTCCCACTGTCACATTTGATGGGTCCTATTCTTTCATGTTTATCCTCTTGCTCTTCACATACTTGTAAAATGCCCTGGGGTTTTCCTTAATTCTGCCCACCAAGGCCTTCTCATGGCCCCTTCTGGCTCTCCTAATTTCCTTCTTAAGCTCCTTCCTATTAGTCTTACAAACTTCTAGATCTCTAACATTATCAAGCTCTCTGAACTTTTTGTAAGCTTTTCTTTTCTTCTTGATTAAATTTATTACAGCCTTTGTACACCACAGTTCCTGTACCCTACCATAACTTCCCTGTCTTAAAGGAACATACTTATGCAGAACTCCACACAAATATCCCCTGAACATTTGCCACATTTCTTCTGTACTTTTTCCTCAGAACATCTGATTCCAATTTAAGCTTCCAATTTCCTGCCTAATAGCCTCATAATTCCCCTTACTCCAATTAAACGCCTTTCTAACTTGTCTGTTCCTATCTCTCTCCAATGCTATTGTAAAGGAGATAGAATTATGATCACTATCTCCAAAATGCTCACCCACTGAGAGATCTGACACCTGACCACATTCATTTCCCAATACCAGATCAAGTGCAGCCTCTCCTCTTGTAGGGTTATCTACATATTGTGTCAGGAAACCTTCCTGAGTACACCTAACAAACTCCACCCCATCTAAACCCCTTACTCTAGGGAGATGCCAATCAAAATTTAGAAAATTAAAATTTCCTATCACGACAACTCTGTAATTATTACACCTTTCCAGGATCTGTTTCCCTACCTGCTCTTCCATATCCCTGTTACTATTGGGTGGCCTATAAAAAACACAGTACATTTATTGACCCCTTCCTGTTCTTAACCTCCACTCACAGAGACAATCCCTCCTTGGCGTCCTTTTCTACAGCCGTGACACTATCTCTGATCACATTGCCACTCCCCCACCTCTTTTGCCTCCCTCACTGTCCTTTCTGAAACATCTAAAACCCTGCACTTGAAGTAACCATTTCTGTCCCTGAGCCATCCAAGTCTCTGTAATGGCCACCACATCATATCTCCAAGTACTGATCCATCCTCTAAGCTCATCCGTTTTGATCACAACACTCTTTACATTAAAATAGACACATCTCAAACCTTCAGTCTGAGCATGTCTCTTCTCTATCATCTGCCTATCCTCCCTATCGCACTGTCTACAAGCTTTCTCTATTTGTGAGCCAACCTCCTCTTCCCCAGTCTCTTCGGTTCGGTTCCCTTCCTACAACAATACTAGTTTAAAATCTACCCAGTAGCCTTAGCAAACCTCCCTGCCAGGATATTGGTCCCCCTGGGATTCAAGTGCAACCCGTACTTTCTGTACAGGTCACACCTGCCTCAAAAGAGGTCCCAATGATCCAGAAATCTGAACCCCTGCTCCCTGCTCCATTCCCTCAGCCATGCATTTATCCTCCACTTCTCCACTTCATTCTATTCCTATTCTCACTGTCACGTGACACAGGCAGTAATCCTGAGATTACTGCCTTTGCGGTCCTGCTTCTCAACTTCCTTCCTAACTCCCTGTAGT
The DNA here is from genome assembly GCF_030144855.1 of Hypanus sabinus. Lineage (NCBI taxonomy): Eukaryota > Metazoa > Chordata > Chondrichthyes > Myliobatiformes > Dasyatidae > Hypanus > Hypanus sabinus. The sequence continues at coordinate 26,189,028 of NC_082715.1, forward strand.
CTTTTTTCAGGACCTCTTCCCTTTTCCTACCTATGTCATTGGTACCAATATGTACCATGACCTCTGGCTGTTCTCCCTCCCACTGCAGGATATCTTGGATGTGATCTGAAACATCCCAGACCCTGGCACCTGGGAGGCAAACTACCATCTGAGTTTCTTTCCTGCATCCACAGAATCGCCCCTAATCATCCAGAGGCATGGCCACCATCGCTTCCCCCAGGTAGGCTGCCTCCCCCCAACAGTACTCAAACAGGAATACTTATTGTCAAGGGGTGCAGCCACAGGGGTACTCTCTAGTACCTGACTCTTCCCCTTCCCCCTCCTGACTGTTACCCACTTGTCTGTTTCCCGTGGCCCCAGTGTGACCACCTGCCTAACTCTTTTCTATCACCTCCTTGTCTTCTTTGCAACTGCATTGATATGTTGGGTCCAGGACAGGGTCCACGGAGATTTTGACACCCAGGAACTTGAAACTGCTCACCCTTTTCACTTCTGATCCTCCGGTGAAGACGGCTGTGTATCCCCTCGACTGACGTCCACAGTCAAGTTGTGGCTGCAACACCACTCAACCAGCTGATCTATCTAGCTCCAGTGCACCTTCTTGCCATCATGAAATTCTGCCAACAGTAGTTGAGCCATTAGCAAATTTATAGAAGGCTGTACCTGGCCACACGGTCATGGGAGTAGAGAGAGTTGAGCGGTGGGCGAAGCACACATCCTTGAAGTGTACCGGTGTTGACTATCAGTGAGACAGAGATGTTACTTCTGATCCACACAGACTGTGATCTTGTGGTGAGGAAGTCAAGAATTGAGTTGCAGAGGGAAGCAGAGAGACCTAGGGTTTGGAACTTTTTGATCATGACTGTATGAATGATTGTGTTAAACGCTGAGCTGTAGTCCATAAACTGCAGCTTGGTGTAAGTAATAGTGTTGACTGTGTGACCCAAGGCCATGTGAAGAGCCAATGAGATCACATCTGCTGTCGACCTATAGTGCTGAAGGGCAAATTGCAGTGGCTCCAGGTTCTTGCTTAGGCAGGAGTTGATTCCCACTCTGACCATCCTCTCAAAGCACTTCATCACTGTAAATGCTGCAACGATAATCGTTATGGCAGCTCACGCTGCTCTTCTTGGGCACTGGCACGGTTGTTACCCTTTTGAAGCAGGTGGGAACTTCCGTCTGTTGCAATGAGAGACTGAAAATATCTTCGAGCACACCCACCAGTTGGTTGGGAATTCATCCAGTGTTATGCTGCCGTGTAATTTTGATTGACTTTAAGTTAACAAAATCAGCACAGGCACCTCGTGCAGTAAATGGACAACCTTCAAACAATGCTTTTGACGTTTGCATCCTCCAAGCCTTCGCTTTCATTGTGAAACGTTTCAAATGATTGTCTATACCTTCATATTCTTCACAATTCCTAACTTGCTGAAGTAGTAAAATAGTGCCATTTTCTCTCCCAGTTGCCTCTGGCTTCTCCAGCCTCAATGCTTGAAACTGTAATGAACAAAACAGTTCTGAATTGCCTTACTGCTCACTTTCTCACCAACTATCAGTGACAAAAATCACTGCTTTTTGAACACAAACACAGAGGAGTGATGCCATTTAAAAACAGTTCACTGTAAGCGCAGTGTCTAACGACCGCACAAGTGAGAGCCACTGACACTATTCAGAAACTGGCAAACGTCTCCTTTCCCAATCGGGCAGCACAGTGTCCCAGGTAGACAACGAGAATCCTGCCTATCTTCTCCATTTGATTTTGTACTTGAAGACTTGCCCCAAGTAACTGGAATCCACTGTACCGCATTTATTTTGGATGCTAGGATAAAGATAAAGAGGTCATTCAGAGGAACATTTTGTCACGTGTGTACTGAAACTCAATAACAATAATGTGTTACAGCACATTTTAATGAAATTAAAATCACTAAGGACATGAGGATTCAGGGAACCAAAATGATGTGCTAGCTATCTACAACTGGGAATATAAAGGATAAAATGAAAATGATGCAAAATCAGAAGATATTACATAACCACATTGCCTCTGCTCCCCCATATCATTTATTATTATCTGTTACTAATTGTGAATAACCATGTGAGATATGTCAGAACTAAAAGAAAAATCCTTTATCAATGTGCAGTCAGTGAGACCCCTGCTTTATATTTACTGAGTCACAGTTGGCTTAAACTTTGTATTCATGAAATACTGCTGTAGAACGTTTTAAACATGATTGCAAAAGCTTTGTACAAAGCAACACACACACACACACACACACACACACACACACACACAATTACTTGTGAGAAATCACGAAGGACAAAAGGATACAGGGTATCAAAATGCAAGAAATTGCTTTACAAATGTTGCATTGTCTGTATGACTTATTCAGGTCACACATCAGCCAGAGCTCAACAACATAAAAGGTGCTCCCTATCGCTTCCAGAAATTAGAAGGAATAGTTCTATGAAGCTACGACTGTGAAAACAAAATACTACAGCTTGCCAAAGAATAAAAATGATGAAATAATAATTTCAGATGCGGATCTCTTAGTTATTTTAAAAAATCTGGATTGACTTTATGATTGACAAAGTAAAAGCAACACACACAAAATGCGGGAGGAATTTTGCGGGCCGGGCAGCATCTGTGGGAAAAGAGTACAGTTGATGTTTTGGGCTGAGACCCTTCATCAGGAAGTCCTCCTGCATTTTGTGTGTGTGTTGCTTGGATTTCCAGCATCTGCAGATTTTCACATTTGTGATTGGACTGCTGCACTGCAAAGTCTCTTCCAGGGATGTCTGCCCTGAAGAGGTTTAAATCTTCCGTTTGCCAGGGACCTGATGAAGGGTCTCAGCCCAAAATATGGACTGCACTCTTTTCCATCAATGCTACCTGGCCTGCTGAGTTCCTCCGGCATTTTGTGTGTGTTGTTCGCATTTCCAGCGTCTGTTGATTTTCTCTTGTGTGAGAATAAATAAAATCGCCCTTTTTACTTAAGTATTTTTTTTCTGAAGCTGCAGTTTCAACCATCATTTCAACCGTCCAGAGCATTTGGAAAGTGACAATCCTACCCTTCTAAGCGGACCATAAATCTGTAACCTTTCATCAACTGACTTTATTGCAAATAAATTGAACATCAACAAATTGAAAAGAAGCAGTTATAGCTTATTTTCATGCTTACTTCATCCATATGAACATTAGATTTGAATGATTAATGAGGTTCCTTCAGGCAAAAAAAAAACTTGTTCACTAATTCTCTTTTGTCTTTTCTAAATAATGCTCTGATAAAGCACTGTCTGGATACACAATGGTTTGGCTTCTGGCTCATGGGTGGTGCTCCTGTGGTACCCGCAGAGTGCTGAAACTTACCTGAGCCCTTGTTCATGCGGTTTCCAGTTCCTCAGCAACTTTTAAACCTGGGTGCATTGGGAATATATTATGATACCATGTAAGGTGTTTTGTTTTTTAATAAATAAACAAAATGTATTGAAACACGAACGTCCAGTAGTAAATACATGATTCTACAGATGCTGGAAATCCAGAGCCGCACGTACAAAACGTGGAGGAACTCATCAGGTCAGGCAGAATCAGTGGAAAGGTCTGTGACGCTTCACTAGGATTGGAAAGGAAGGGAGAAGAAGCCAGAACGAGCTGTGACGCTTCACTAGGATTGGAAAGGAAGGGAGAAGAAGCCAGAATGAGAAGGTGAGGGGAGGAGAAGTAGCCGACAGATGATAGGTGAGACCAGGTGAGTGGGGGTGAAGTAAGAAGCTGGGAGGTGATAGGTGGAAAAGGTAAAGGACTGAAGAAGGAGGAATCTGATAGGAGAGTGGACCATAGGAGAAAGGGGAGGAAGAGGGGCATCGGAGGGAGGTGATAACTGGAAAATCTGCCAGCACACCCCTATTCAAGTCTTGATCGTGAATTTTATTGTACCAGTGACAAGATCAGCAACTCACCACGGGGATTTTTTTTTCTCTTTCTCCAGCTCAACAAATAATTGTTTTGTTTTATAAATACTTTTTAAAATTCACTTTTCAGGATCTGGATGTTATTAGCAAAGCAAGCATTTATTGCTTGCACCTAATTACTTTTGAGAACATAAAGGTGAGCTACTTTCTTGTATCATTGCCATCTGTTCTGATAAATTACCTACACAAGGCAGAAGTATAATTCTCTTGAGAGGAAAAAAATCATGTGACCTGCATCAGAGGGTTAGAAATGAGTACCATATGAGAGCATTAGCTAGTGTGTGTAGTGTAAACAGGAAATGGAAGAAGTATACTTTAGGTTGTACATCTACTTCAAAGCTTCAACACGCTTTCCTCTCTCATTTAAGACCATAAGACAAAGGAGCAGAATTAGGCCTTTTATCCCGTCAAGTCTGCTCCATCATTCCATCATGGTTGAATTATTATCCCTCTTCTGCCTTCTCCCCTTTGCCTTTGACACCTTGACTAAGCAAGTGTAAAGGGGGTTTCTTTTTTCTCTTTGGCACTGTTGGGAAAGGGTTTCTTTGTTTGTTAAAAGCAGGAATGTTTCTTTGTTGCGAGAGAGTGCTGGAAGCTTGTTTGTTACAATTTACTGATTACGAGAATGGTATTCCTTTGTAAACCAAATGAGGATTAATGTTCTTTCTTCTGAGTCTGTAAACTTTGGTTGACGGGCTTTTGGGGAGATCCGCGCGAGGGGGTCGAGAGAGAGGACGCAATGCTGTAAGCGGGGCGAGGATCGGACCCCAAGCGGGGGTCCGAGGCCGGGAGGTACTCCGAGGAGGGGGGATGAAGCTAGATGTGCTTGGTTGACCACTCGGAGGGTCCTGAGCTGCGAGTCGAGGAGTTCGGAGGGTCCTGAGCTGCGAGTCGAGGAGTTCGGAGGGGATCGAATGGTGGCCAGAAGACTTCAGAAATTGAGCTCCAAGTTTAAAGATCTCTTTTGTGAAAACTTTGCCAACCTTTCATATGCTATAAAACAGAGTCTGGTACAATGGTCACCTCTATCTATGTCTTTAGTAGGTCGTATTAATGTTGTTAAAATGTATGTTCTCCCCAAATTTTTATACCTATTTCAATCTATCCCAATTTTTATTCCTAAATCTTTTTTTGATTCCTTAGACTCTATTATTTTGTCATATCTGTGGCAGAATAAGCGCTCTAGAATTAATAAAATCCATCTCCAAAAATCTAAAAAAGAGGGTGGCACGGCTTTACCTAACTTTCGTTTATATTATTGGGCAGCTAATATACGTTGTGCTACCTTCTGGTCTTTCTTCCATGGCCAACCCGAGTGCCCTAACTGGGTGGCGATGGAGCTGAGCTCCACTAAAGAATTATCTATCTCTGCACTTCTTGGCTCTGCACTCCCTAGTAGTCTGCCCAGATCAATAGCTAATCCTCTTGTTAGACACACTTTGCGTATATGGGCTCAGATCAGGAAATGCTATGGTTTCCAGGGGTTTTCCGTTTCCAGCCCTATTGCTCATAATCACCTTTTTTTACCTACTACATACGATTCAGCATTCCAGGTTTGATATAGGAAGGGCATTAGACATTTTGAAGATCTTTTCATTGATAATCGCTTCGCTTCTTTTCAGCAGCTCTCTGTTAAGTTCAATCTGCCCAATGCTCATTTTTTCAGATATCTCCAAATCCGACACTTTATTGCTCCTTTAATTCCTAACTTCCATGAAATGCCTGCGAAAAATGCTATGGACCTATTTCTTTTCATGAATCCACTAGGTAAAGGCTTAATATCAATCATCAGAGATAAACTAGTGGCCTTACGACGGGCCCCCATGGATAAAATCAAAATGGCCTGTGAGCAGGATTTAAATATCTCCTTATCTGAGGAGAGCTGGGATTCAGTTCTCAAATCGGTTAACTCAACCTCTCTTTGTGCTCGCCACTGCCTTTTACAGTGTAAGATTGTTCATAGAGCCCATATGTCTAAATCTAAACTATCTCGATTCTACCCTAGCGTTAGTCCGCTCTGTGATAAATGCAAGAGGGGCGTGGCCTCTCTCATCCATATGTACTGGTTCTGTCCTAGCTTGGAGAAATTCTGGAAAGATGTCTTCACTACGTTATCGTGTATTCTGAATCAGCACCTAGAACCAAACCCCTTAATTGCTCTGTTCGGTTTTTGGGGCGAGACAGATTTATGTCTGGGACCGACCAAATGCCAAATATTATCCTTTGCCTCTCTTCTGGCTAATCGCTTGATTCTCCTCAGATGGAGAGATGCTGTCCCGCCCACTCATGCTCAATGGCTTAACGACATCATGGCCTGTTTGGACCTCGAAAAAATTCATTATTCAGTTCTCAATTCGGATCTAATGTTCCATAAGGTCTGGGGACCTTTTATCGAGTACTTTCATAACCTTCCTCTTGACTGGGGTTTTTTTTTCTCTCTTCGGTCCCTTGCTTTCAGCTCCTTTTTTTTCTGGTAGAAGGCATTATTATCCTCTGTTGCTGAGTGTATTCACAGTCTGGGAGCTTGGCTGTCCTGACTTATACTCTCTATATTGTGTTGTGGTTGGTCTGGAGTTGCTGTTGTTTTTTCTTGTGTTGTGGGGCTTGGGGAGGACACTAAGCTTACTTGTCTTTAATTTAGGTGCTTTTTTTTTTGCTAAATTCTCTTCCTTTGTAGCATATTGTTATTGTATGCTTAATTTTGCACTGTTTTAATGTTCCTCATTGGGATTTGGGGTTTTTTAATTTGTAAAATATTTTGAAAAACTAATAAAAAATTTAAAAAAAAAAGAAATTGAGCTCCAACAGTTGTGCATGAAGTGGTTTGGACTTTGATAAGTTTGGTGCCTTTTCTTTATTTTTTTCTTGTCATATATACTGTATCGTTATTAATCACTTAGTTATAGTAACCTTTTTGAGCTTCAAATGGAACATAGTTTATTATTATCTTCTTCAATTGAGAATCAATTAATTAAGACTAGGGCTCAATTTTATATTCATAGTGATCGAACTGGTAAATTGTTAGCTAATCAATTAAAAGCTATTTCGACTAAGCGACAAATTATTAAAATTCGTAAACAAGACGGTAATTTAACTACTGATTATAAAGAAATCAATAACACTTTTCAAGATTTTTATAAATCTTTATATCAATCAGAATTTGACGGTGACCGGTTTACGATGGATAATTTTTTTAATAATTTGAATATTCCTAAACTGATAGATGAAGATTGTAGCTTGCTTGATGCTCCTATTTCTATGGATGAAATAAGAGAGGCTATCTCATCAATGAATTCAGGGAAAGCTCCTGGTCCTGATGGTTTTATTGTAGAATTTTTTAAAACTTTTTCTTTATTGCTTTCTCCTTGGCTATGTGAAATCTTTAATGATGCGTTTGTTAAGAAGAGATTACCTCAATCGTTTTATGAAGCTACTATCTCTCTAATTCTTAAAAAAGATAAAGATCCTACCTTATGTGCATCTTATCGCCCTATATCATTATTAAATGTAGACTCTAAGATTCTTACAAAAATTTTAGCCATTAGATTAGAAAAGGTATTACCACAGATTATTTCAGAAGATCAAACTGGTTTTATTAGGAATCGATATTCCTTTTTTAATATTAGAAAATTGATTAACATAATTTATACTTCATCACCTACAACCCCAGAATGTGTTATCTCATTAGATGCTGAAAAAGCCTTTGATAGAGTTGAATGGACATATTTATTTAATGCATTGAGAAACTTTAATTTTAGTCCTAATTTTATATCATGGATTAAATTAATATATTATAAACCTGTTGCTTCTGTTCTTACAAATAATTATAGATCCTCTTTTTTTCAATTATCTCGTGGTACGAGACAAGGTTGTCCTTTAAGTCCTTTATTATTTAATATTGCATTAGAACCTTTAGCTATTGCTATTCGTGAGTCTCCTAATATTTTTGGTATTACCCGTAATGAGAAGTTATACAAATTATCGCTTTATGCTGATGATTTGTTGTTATATATTTCTAATCCTAGTAGGTCTATTCCTGCTATTTTATCCTTGTTGGCTCAATTTGGTAGTTTTTCTGGTTATAAGTTAAACTTAGATAAGAGTGAGTTATTCCCTTTAAACGCGCAAACTTTATTGAGTGATAGGATGCCATTTAAAGTTGTTACTGATAACTTTATCTATTTAGGTATAAAAATCACCAAGAAATATAAAGATTTATTTGGACTGAATTTTTTACCTATGCTTCATCAAATTCAGCAACTTACTACTAGATGGTCTCCCTTATTTTTATCATTAGTTGGTCGGATTAATGCTATTAAAATGATGATTTTACCGAAATTTTTATATTTATTCCAAGCTTTACCAATTTTTATTCCTAAATCTTTTTTTGATAATATTGATTCAAAGATTTCCTCATTTGTTTGGCAAAATAAAAATCCTAGGTTAAGCAAAAGGCAATTACAAAAGTCTAAAAAAGATGGTGGTCTAGCTTTACCTAACTTTAGATTTTATTATTGGGCGAATAATATTCGTAACCTAATGTACTGGAAACTAGATTTGGATTCACCTGTGTGCCCACAGTGGGTAAATTTGGAATGTAGTGAGGTTAAGGGATATTCTATATTTTCCGTTCTTGGTTCTTTTCTTCCTATTGATTTAGCCAAATTCAATAAACAGATATCTAACCCTGTTGTTAAACATACACTATGAATTTGGTTTCAATTTCGCAAATTCTTTAATCTGAAAAACTTTGCTTTGGACAGCCCTATTTTATGTAATTTTTTTTTTAAACCTTCATTGACAGATCAAGCTTTTAGTATATGGAAAAGGAAAGGTATAAAATGTTTTCGTGATCTTTTTTTTGAAGGTACTTTGATGTCCTTTGATCAACTATCCAACAAATTTGAATTACCTAAATCTAATTTTTTTAGATACTTACAAATTAGAAATTTCTTACATAAAATTCTTCCATCTTTTCCTAATTCAACTCCATCGGATTTTTCAGATTTGATTTTTACTTTTAATCCTTGTCAGAAGGGATTAGTAGCTTTTATTTATAACATGATTATGAAGATACAGCCAGAAATATCGGATAGAATTAGACAAGAATGGGAAAAAGAACTTCGATGTAATATATCAACAGATAAATGGGAAAAAATTTTACAAATGGTTAATTCCTCCTCTATTTGTGCTAAACATGCTTTAATACAATTTAAAATTGTACATAGAGCTTATATGTCTAAAGATAAACTTGCCCGATTTTATTCGCATATCAATCCTCAATGTGACAGATGTCACTTAGAAGTGGCTTCATTGACTCACATGTTTTGGACATGTCCCACTTTACATAACTATTGGAAGGACATTTTTGATGTCATTTCCTCAGTATGGAATATCGATTTACAACCCCATTTTATTACTGCAATTTTCGGTATACCAAATGAAGATGGCAATCAACTTTCCCCTTCAATCAGACGAATGATTGCCTTTGTAACATTAATTGCCAGAAGGTCTATATTACAAAACTGGAAAGAAGTAAATCCTCCTACTACATTTCAGTGGTTCTCCCAAACTATTTCTTATTTGAGTTTGGAAAAAATCAGAAGCACTATCTTTGATTCTTCAATTAAATTTGAAGAAACCTGGGGACCATTTATTCGACACTTTCATATGAATTAATTTGGCTTATTTCAGATCCTTTTCTCTACTTATACTTGTTCAGGTATGGAGTTCTGGAGTTCTTTTCTTGACACCTTTATATATTTATAAAGTGTTATTATTGCCCATGTTAGTGTTAGTTTAGTATTTTTTTTCATTATATATTTTTTCTCATATATAATTTCAATTTTTTTTTTTCTCTCTTTTTTCGACGATTATTTTTGTTTTTCATATATATTTACATAGACTTGATTGATTTATGCACCTTTTGTTGATGGATGTTTTAATAGGATATTATTATCCTATTACTAATGTAATCTCAAGTTTATTGAATCTGTAATCTATTCATTATTTTGTGTTGTTTTTTTTTATATATGAAATTTAATAAAAAGATTGAAAAAGAAAGTTATAGTAACCTTTATAAATTGTACTCATTTAATCACATATGGTGTACTGTCTGTTTTTGGGTGAGGCGGGGACATCACACAGCATCCACACCAGCTGATTACCCAGTTTGGCGGGGCCGAAGGCTGCTCCCCCTAGACGAAATGAGCTGAGCGAGCCTGAGGCGACCCAGGGGGTTACATTGTGGGGGCTCATCTGGGATTGATTTCTGTGGAAGCTGTGTGATCACCCTCTTTAAATTGTGTATGCGGCGAAGAACTGGTGTGCCTTTGTGGGTGTGCGATTGCTGGTTATCACTGCGTGTGTGTTGGGTGGGGTGGCTGCTGTTGGTAGCCTGGAGGTCGTTGTTCGAGTTCCGACTAGTGCTGACGAAATGGTGGTGGGACCATGGGCTGTCCGTACTGTTTGGAGAGTGAGGAGTGACAGGTTGGGATGTTTCAGCAGTGGTGGGCTCCGCCCGGTTATTGGAATAATGTCCAGCCCTAAAGGGGCAGAGGCGTGGGTGGAGCGGACACCTCAGTTGTTCGGTGAGTGGCAGTGCTTGGCTGAGGAAAAGCGACAGGGACGGATTGAAAGTTTGAGTAGGCGGGCTGGTGACTTTGTTAGAACTGTCGGGAGCAATTACCTCGAAGTGACTGCTGCCAGTTCTGGGAAAGTATGGGAAAATGCGTGTGGTTCGACTGGAAGTCAAATGCCACAGCTGGGGGGGCTTATCATATCCGTGGCAGGAGATTGGTGGGAAGTTTTTAGGGTATCCCTTTTTGCCTAGGGGGGGCAGATAAATTGCTTGTGGTGCCAAGGGGATCTGTCAAGGGGATCAGTTGTTCCGTTGATTCGAGAGGTGTCGGGAAATTTAGAGGAGGCCCAGTGGGGGAACGGCTTGGGGTCTCTGGGGGAGCACGGTCCCAGCAATGTACCAACAAACTCCCTAAAGGAACAGACTCTATTCCTGAAGGCTTAGAGGGACCATGCGCACAGGTGTTGTTACGGATGGATGGAAGTCAAGTTAAAGCCATCCTTGGCACCGGGGCACCAGTTAAGTTGCTGTACAGTTTGTTTTATAACTGTTATTGGAAGCATTTACCCTTGATGTCATTGAGGACACTGGAGATTCGGGGTACCAGTGCCGGTGATTATCCAGACGATGGTTGTTGGTCAGTGAAAATGGAGTTCTTAGAGGCAAATGTGGAGGAGACTGAGGTTCGTGAATCGTTAATGCTGATGTGTCCGGACACTGTTGAGACGGGCAGCGTTTCTGTTCTAGAGAGAACCAATATCCTGCTGGTGCGCTTGGGGGCCTGCCCGGAGGAGGCGGGTGAGCGCTGTTTGGAGGCATTGTCGATGCACCCAGAGTTTCGAGCTGCTTGTGTGGATGTGTGTAGCAGCATTGGGCTGATGCCGAATTCAAACAAGAGCCAGTGGTGGTACGGCCTGGGGGATGTATCTGAGGGTGAGACCCTCTTAGTGGATGCTGCGAAATTCCACGAGGGAGGGGAGTTGACTGCTGAAGACACCTCGGAGAGAGAGAGGTTGCGGCGACTGGCCCCTACAGCCGTGGAAGACGTAGGCAGCGTGTGTGTGGATTATAGTGCATTGAAGAGGCGCACTGTCAGTGACCAGAATATGGCCCTGAGGGCCGGAGAGGCGATGGCCTGTCTTAGTGGTGCGATGTGGTTTAAGGTGCTGGATCTGAGGAGTGGATGTTGCCAGATCCCGATGAGTGGGGCCGACAAGGAGAAGACGGCCGTTATAAATTCCCTAGGAGTCTTCGGGTCTGAAAAGATGCCACAGGGCATATCTGGAGCCCTTGCAACCTTCCTGCAGGGCAGGTGGAAGACCATAGGGGATGTGGAGGCGTTTGGAGTTTTGGTGTATGTGGATGATCTTTTGATATTTGGACTTGCCTCAGGAGAATATGAAGTGAGTTTATTGCAGGAGTGGCTGAGAATTACAGAGTTAAAGTGTTTTCTGGACACGTGCCAGGGCTGGCGAAGGTCACAGCTCATGAGTGACTGTCTCTACAGAATCAAGTTTGAAATGAAGACGGAGAGACTGGAGAAAGTGATCTGGAACCATTCGGAAGACTTATAAGTTGGAGAGAATGAAGAAAGTTGTCTGACTGAGGGCAATAGCAAACTGAGAACCCGGAGAGGGGAGTTTGCGAATTACAGACAAATCTCAGAAGAGAGAAGCGGAAGCTTGAAGGGAACCTGAAGATGACCATCGACAGTTCAAATGAAGTGCAAAACCTGAAAGTTGATCTGGAAGAAGTCATGAGGAAGAAAAAGCTGGAGAGAAGTGCAGTGAATACTGAACAGGAGGCTGAGGAGACTGTGGGAGCAGTGCAGGCCACGTGTTTCCGTTTGGAGAAGATCAAACAGCAGCTACCGATCACAGAAATGAGGAAGAATACAGATTCGATGGATGATGTGCTGGATGTGTGGTACATGCTGCCTTTTGCTGACTTTCCCTCGATTGAGGAAGAGACTTTGTGGATAGAGCTAAAGAACTGCAAGGGTAAAAAGACTCTGATGGGAGTTGTATACAGATCCTCAAACAGTAGAAAGGATGTTGCCTACAAATTACAAAGGGAGATGGAAAATACAGGTCAAAAGGGCAATGTTACAATAGTCATGGGGGATTTCAATATTCAGGTAGATTGGGAAATCAGGTTGGTGCTGGATTACAGGAGCGGGAATTTCTAGAAAGCCTACGAGATGGCTTTAGCCCTCTATTCTGAAGCTGTACCCTTTTATCCTGGACTGCCCCATTATAAGAACACCCTCACCATTCATTCGATCGAGGCTTTTCAATATCCAACAGGCATTAATTAGATCCCTCTTCTTTCTTCTAACTCAAAGTAAGTACAGGCCCAGAGCCATCAAACACTTCTCACATGTTAACCTTTTCATTCCCAGAATTATTCTCATGAACCTCCTCTGGATACTCTCTAATGCCATCTTTTCTTAGATAAGGAGCATTACATCCTTCCATTTTATATTCTAATCCTCTTGAAATGAATGCTAACATGATATTTGCCTTCCTTACCATTGACTCAACCTGCAAGCTAACCTTTAGGGAGTCCTGAGCAAGGACTCTCCAGTCCCACTGCAACACTGATTTTTGAATTTTCTGTCCATTACTTCCATTACACTGCAAGTCACCGGCAGCCGAACAGAAATAAACATCCTTTATTACCACTCTTTGCCTCCTGCCATTCAGTGTTCTATCCATGCTTGTATCTCTCCTTTAATACCTTTGACTCTTATCCTGTTAAGTAACCTCACATGCAGTATCTTGTCAAAGGCCTTCTGAAAATCCAAGTAAACACCATTTATTGACTGTATATCCTGCTTGTTACTACCTCAAAGAATTCCAAATAGATTTATCAGGCAAAATTTCATTTTAAGGAAACCATGCCAACTTTGGCCTATTTTATCATGTACCTCCAAGTACCCCAAACCTCATCCTTAATGATGGATTCCAACAGTTTAGAGGTGTATAAGATGATGAGAGACATTGATCGTGTGGATAGTCAGAGGCTTTTTCCCAGAGCTGAAATGGCTAGCATGAGAGGCACAGTTTTAAGATGCTTGGAAGTAGGTGCAGAGGAGATGTCAGGGGTAAGTTTTTTTTACGCAGGGAGTGGTGAGTGCATGGAATGGGCTGCCGGTGACGATGGTGGAGGCAAATATGATGGGGTCTTTAAAGAGACTCCTAGATAGGTACATGGAGCTCAGAAAAATAGAGGGCTATGGGTAACCCTAGGTAATTTCTAAGGTAAGGACATGTTTGGCACAGCTTTGTGATCTGTAGGACCTGTATTGTGCTGTAGGTTTTTCTATGTTTCTATTTTTCTAAATGCATCCACAATCTCTTCAGCTGTTTCAGAACACTGGGCGCAGTCCTTCTGGTCCAGGCAACCTATTTGCCTTCCCAAGCACCTTCTCCTCAGCAATAGCAACGACACTCACTTCTGCCCCCTGACACCCTTGAATTTCTGGCAAACTGCTTGTGTCTTCCACAGTGAAGACTTGCACAAAATACTTACTAAGTTCATCTGCTATTTCTCTGTTTCCCATTACTTCCTCTCCGGCATTGATTTCTAGTGCTCTTTATATATCTGAAAAAATTTAGGTATCTTCTTTACTATTGTTGACTAGCTTACCTTCTTACCTCTCCCTATCTTTCCTCACAGGATGCTCACTACTCACAGCATCTTCTTGTACACCAAATGCCCCATCCTCAGCCCAATCATTCCAATTCCCATCCCCTTGCCAATTCAGTTAAGCACCCCCAACAGCTCTATGAAACCTGCCCACAAAGATATTGGTCGCCGTTGGCTTTGGGTGTAATCTATCCTTTTTCTACAGGTCACACCTTCCCCAGAAGAGATCCCAGTGATCATGCCTTTACCATGCTGCATCACAGTTTACAGGCTTCTGATCCTGGTATATTCCATTTCCCACTTGTTCGCTCTCAGTCCATCTTATCATTCCCGAGGAAGAGAGTTTCCTTGGCAGCACCTTCCACTCCACTAGTTATCACACGCAGTACCTGCCGCCACAGGCACATCTTCTCCTCCAACTTGCCCTTGTGGAAGTACAAATGGACCACTCCCTCTTTTATACTGTGATGCAAATTTCCATGTCCACAAATTCACATTCTGCAAGTTTCCCATGCAATTGCAGCAGAGGCCCTTCTACTTTTTCTTCCCACCAACCAGTTTCCCAAACAATCCTTTTACTTGTAATTCCTTCAGTTCATTCAACTACACTCGGTGCAACAATGTTGTCTCGTCCACACAGGACAAATCAAATGCAGATTGGGCAGAGTGCTTTCATGAATGTTTCTGTTTGGTCTTGCTGCCTGGTCCTTTAATTCTCCGTCATGAATTCTCCATCTTTCAGTTTTCTAATCAACTGTAGCTTGAATGCTGGTTTGCTCCTCCAGAAATGCTGCCTGACCCCTTGAGCATTTCTGCACTTTCTGTGCATCAGTTGTAATCAACAATATTTCAGCAGCCGACCTCAGCCAGCAGCACCACCAATTCTGCATTGAACCTTTCATGGTCTCTGTCTTATCACAGACACTTGTTTCTCTCTACCCCTCCCTTTTCCCTGTTGAATAAAACAAGTTTGATTTCTGACATCCTAGTTTTGATGAAATGTTAACTGTGTTTCTGTTCTCATTGGTGCTATTTGATCTGCTGCTTTCACACAGTTGGTGGAAGCTGGTAAAGTAAGATCTGACCAGGCCAAGGGAACAGGTCGATAACAGAACATTTCAATATGAACTATGATACTTGAATTTATTTTCACATAACCATAAAACAAAGTCCACTCAAAATACTCTTCTTATGTATTGTGATTGTCCACCCGAGTGCTGGATTGAAGTAACTCTCTCTCTCCCTCTCTCTCTCTCTCTCTCTCTCTCTCCCCCTCCCTCCCTCTCCCTCTCTCTCTCTTTTTTGACTTCCCCAGTAGATTCACAAAGACTTGCAAACCTAGGCTTCGGCCATCGAACAACTAAAGCTCCTTGACCAACCCCCAATGTGGGACCTTGTCAAATGCCTTGCTGAAGTCCATGTAGACAACATCCAGTGCCTTGTGTTCATCCACTTTCCTAGTAACTCCTTTGAAAAACTCTATAAGATTGGTTAGACATGACCTACTATACACAAAGCCACGCTGACTATTCTTAATTAGCCAAGGCTATCTAAATGCTAATACATCCAGTCCCTTAGAATTCCTTCCAATAACTTTCCCATTGCTGATGGCAGACTCATGGGCCTGTAATTTCCTGGTTTATGTTTAATGCCTTTCTTAAATAGTGGAGCACCATTGCTATACTCCAATTCTTTGGTACCTCTCCTGTCACTAAGGATGATTTAAGTATCTTTGCTATGGCTCTGACTATTTCTGCACTTGTCTCCTGTCGGATCTGAGGGAACATCTCGTCAGGCCCTGGGGATTTATTTATACAGATTTGCCTCAGGACAGCAAGCACTTCCTCCTCTGTAAACTGTATGGGGCCTATAAAGATAATGTCACTTTGCCTCACTTCTGTAGATTCTGTGTCAGTCTCCTGAGTAAATACAGATGAAAAAAAATATTTCCGATCTCACCCACAATTCTTTCAGAGGGCCAAATTTGTCCCCTGTAATCCTTTTGCTCTTAACATATCTGTAGAATAGCAGCAGAATTAGGGCATTCAACCCGTCAAATCTGCTCCACCATTCCATCATGGCTGATCCTGGATCCCACTCAACCCCATGCACCTGTCTTCCCACAATATCCATTGATGCCCTGACCAATCAGGAAGCTATCAATTTCTGCCTTAAATATACCCACGGACTTGGCCTTCACTGCAGTTTGGGGCAGAGCATTCCACAGATTCACTACTTTCCGGCTAGAAATGTTCCTCCATACACCTGTTCTGAAAAGTCACCCCTCAATTTTGAGGCTATGCCCTCAAGTTCTGACTACTCCCACCATAGGAAGCATCCTCTCCACTTCCACCCTATCTCGTCCTTTCAACATTCAGTAGGTTTCAGTGAGATCCCCCTGCATTCTTTCAAATTCCAGTCAGCCCAAAGCTAACAAATGCTCCTCATATGTTAACCCCTTCCATCCCAGCATCATCCTCGTGAACCTCCTTTGGACTCTCTCCAATGACAGCATATCCCTTCTGAGATATGGGGTCCAGAACTCTTGACAATACTCCAGGTGCAACCTGACTACTGTCTAATAAAGGCTCAGCATTATCGCTTTGCTTTTATATTATATTCCTCTTGAAATAAATGCCAGGATTACATTTGCCTTCTTTACCTCAGATTCAACCTGTAAATTAATCTTCTGGGAGTCTTGCACAAGGACTCCTAAGTCCCTCTGCACCTTTGATGTTTGAACCTTCTCCCCATTTAGATATACAAGAGTTCCTTTTATCAAAATGCATTATCAAAATGCAAATTGCCCAACACTGTATTCCATCTGCCACTTTTTTGCTCATTCTTCTAATTTATCTAAGTCCTGCTGCAATCCCATTGCTTCCTCAGCACTACCTACCCCTCCACCTATCTTTGTATCATCTGCAAGCTCTGTCACAAAGCAATCAATTCCATTATCTAAAACATCGACGAACAAGCTGAAAAGAAGCACCTTATATGCCCTTTCCTTGGCTTTTAAGCAGTCCCTAACTTCCTTTGTCAAACAAGATTGCCTAGCCCTGCCATTTGAGAACAACTTCTTCCATGGGACATATCTATCCTGCACCTTGTGAACTATTCCCAGAAACTTCAGCCATCTCTGCTCTGCCGACATCCCCACCATATCTTCCTCCAATCTCCCTGGGCAAGCTCCTCTCTCAAGCCTCAATAATTCCCTTAAATGCATTGTAGTACTGATACATGTGAGTAATGCTATCTCTCAAATTGTAGTATGATTCAATTATATTATGATCTCTGCCTCCTAAGGTTTCCTTTACATTAAGCTCCCTAATAAGATCTGGGTTATTATACAACACTCAATCTAAGATAACCTTTCCCCGAGTAGGCTCTAAAAAGCCACCTCATATGCATTCAACTAATCATTCTCTTGCGATCCAACACCAACCTGATTTTCCCAATCCCCTTGCATATTGAAGTCCCCCATTACAATTGCTTCATTACCATTATTACATGCCTTTTCAGCTCTCTTTTTAATCTCAACCCAACATCTTGGCTACTATTTGGAGGCCTATATATGAATCCTATAATTGTTTTCTTACCCTTACAGTTTCTTAACTCCACCCATAAAGAATCAACATTCTCTGACCCTATGTCTCCTCTTTCTAAAGATGTAATTCCATCTCTTACCAGCAGTCACACCACCACCGCCTGTGCCTTCATAACTGTCTTTTCAATACAAAGTAAATTATTTGATGTTAAGCTCCCAACTATGGCCTTCTTTCAGCCAAAACTCAATGATACCCACAAAATCATACCGACTAATCTGTAATTGCACCACAAGTTTGTCCACCTTTTTCTGATTGCTACCTACATTTAAATACCACACCTTTAGTCCTGCAATCTTTGCCTTTTTGAATTTTGACTCTGTGGTACAATCTAACTCTTTGCTTTGTTTGCATTTGTACCCAATCATTGGCTTGTCCTTCCTTACATTTATGTTACCCCCATCATCTACATGTAAACCTGTTGGCTCATCCTCAGCTCTATCACGTTGTTTCCTATCCTTCTGCCATATTTGTTTAAATTACTCCTAACAGCTCTAGTAGGTCTGACTGCAAGAATATTAGTCCCCCTCCAATTCAAGTGCAACTCATCCATTTTGTACAGGTCCCACCTGCACCAGAAGAGGTCCCAAATTTCCAGAAATCTGAATCCCTGCTCCAATTCTTCAGCTACACATTTATCTGCCACTTCATTCTTTTCCTATCCTCACTGTAGTTTGGCACTGGCTGCAATTCCAAGATTACTACCTTTAAGATTCTGCTTCTCAGCTTCCTTCCTAATTCCCTACATTCTTTTTTCAGGACCTCCTCCCTTTTTCTACGATGTTGTTCGTGCCAATATGTACCTTGACTTCTGGCTGCTTGCCTTCTCTTTTCAGAATATTGTGGACACATCCAGAAACATTGCGGACCCTGACACCCGAGAGGCAAACTATCATCTGTGTTTCCTTTTCACGTTCACAGAATCGCCTGTCTGTACCCCTGACTATGGAGTCCCCTATTACTGTTGCCATGCTCTTCAGTTCCAACACACTTCTGAGCCACAGGGCCAGACTCAGTGCCAGTAGCACAGTTGCTGTTGCTTCCCCCAGATCGGTTGTCACCACTGACAGAACACAAAATGAATTACTTATTCTTGAGGGGGACGGCCACAGGGGAGCTCTTCACTATCTGACTCCCTTAGGGTGCACCTTCATTTCTTTTTAAAGTGTCATCTTGCATTCCTTATACTTCATGAGCACCCCAATTGTTTCTACCTGCCTATAGTTGCTATGCACCTACATTCTTCTCTTAAACAGGGGCTCAATAACTCTTGTAAACCAAGGTTCCCTATAACTGGAGGGAAGAGCAAAGTTAAGATGGCGCTAAACGGCGACTCCTTTGTTTGCATCCTTGTAATCATTTCTTTTTCTATCTTTGATATTTCTTTTTTACCTTTTCAAGGTTCTTTTGAAGACCCTCTATCATGTCCTGTTTAAGTCTAGAGAAAATAAGAAGTCAGACATTGGATACATCCTTTAAATTTGAAGAAATCTGGAACCTTTTATTCAATGTTTTCATATGATCTGATTTTGGTACTGATTTTCTTCCAGCTATTTTTTTAGAACCCTGGATTTGATCACAGTCTCTTTTCTCTTGGTTTCTCTCTCAGGGTGGACTGCCCAGTCCTTTTTTTTCTGTTTAGAATAGTGTTTTTTTTTAATAAAAATTTCTAATAGTTCTTCCTTTCTTCATAAATTGATAAGAGAATTATACATTCTATATCAAATTTATACTTTGTAGATCAACACTGTGTGATTCTGATATTGTTTACTTTACCTCCTGTATGTACTGCTATCGACATATATATCAGAGATATTCTCGTTTGTATACACACTTTTTATTAAATCAATAGAAAGACTAAAAAAAGAAAGAAAGCGGACCCTGACCTGGAGTTACCCTCTGACAATGGTTCTTTGTGGAAATGGGAGCCGCTCTCAGGGCCTCATGACCGGCCGCTTTTTGATATCCCAAGGACGTGGCCTGGAAGATGAGCACCTTCAGGATGTCAGATTTTTGTGGCTTTGCAGACGGGCTGCTTCAAGGCCGGTGCCCCTGACTGAGGCATCGTGGGAGAACATGGAACATCAGGAGCTGTGTGTTCAGAGACCTGAGCCTTTCCGGGGATGATTCAATTGGAACAGAGCTCAGAGAAAGCGACACAACAGACTTTTAACATCATAAATCTGCGAGTTGTTTGTTATGTCTCCCCACTCGCTCTGAAATGGGGAAACCTCTTTTTCCCTTATCAGGGAGAGAGAGAGCCTGTGGTATGTCAAATACTGGGTGAAAGAGTAATCTTTGTGGTACTGCAAGTCTGTGTCTTTATTGATGCTTTGCTGCACACTTGAGTGCTTGGTGGCGGGCGCTGATGCTTTTTAGCTGGTGGGGAGGGGGGAACATTGCCTTGTTGCTGTTTGTGCGTGGGTGGGGGGAGCTGGGGGGGCTTTGGGCTTCTAACGTTTAACTGTCATTGATTCTTCGGGGCAGTCCTCTGTTTCTGTGGATGTTTGCGAAGAAAAAGAATTTCAGGATGCTGTGCCGAACATGAACTTATTTTAGAAATTACCTAGGGTTACCCATAGCTCTCTATTTTTCTAAGCTCCCTGTACCTATCCAGGAGTCTCTTAAAAGACCCTATCATATCCACTTCCACCACCGTTGCCCTCAACACCCTCCGTGTAAAAAAAACTTGCCCCCGACATCTCCTCTGTACCTACTTCCAAGCACTTTAAAACCGTGTCCTTTCATTTCAGCCATGGAGAAAAGCCTCTGACTATCCACACAATCAATGCCTCTCATCCTCTTATACACCTCTATCAGGTCACCTCTTATCCTCCTTCACTCCAAAGAAAAAAAGGCCAAGTTCACTCAACCTATTCTCATAAGGCATGCTCCCCAATCCAGGCAACATCCTTGTAAATCTCCTCTGCACCTTTTCTATGGTTTCCACATTCTTCCCAGAGTGAAGCAACCAGAACTGAGCACAGTACTCCAAGTGGGGTCTGACCAGGGTCCTATATAGCTGTAGCATTACCTCTTGGCTCCTTACCTCAATCCCATGGATGATGAAGGCCGATGCACTATATGCCTTCTTCGCCACATAGTCAACCTGCGCAGCAGCTTTGAGTGTCCTATGGACTCGGACCCCAAGATCCCTCTGATCCTCCACGCTGCCAAGAGTCTTACCATTAATACTATATTCTGCCATCCTATTTGACCTACCAAAATGAACCACCTCACACTTCTGGGTTGAGCTCCATCCGCCACTTCTCAGCCCAGCTTTGCAAATATTGACATCTCGCAGTAACCTCTGACAGCCTTCCACACTATCCACAACACCTCCAACCTTTGTGTCACTAACTCATCCCTCCACTTCCTCATCCAGGTCATTTATAAAAATCACATAGAGAAGGGGTCCCAGAACAGATCCCTGAGGGACTCCACTGGTCACCAACCTCCACCCAGAATATGACCCATCTACAACCACTCTTGAGAAGGGTCATCTAAGGACGATCACTGTCCCTCTTGTATAATACTGTTGAGTCCTGGGGACCAGCTAAGATAGAGGCAAAGGACTACTATGATCACTAACCGTATCAAAAATGTTCACGTGTATCGTTCGGAGCCATATACAATTGACCAAAAGAAAAGGTCAATTGCTTTTAGTTCCAAACAATACAGACTTCACCTTTAGTGTGGTGTGCTCGCTGCTGTTTCTCTTGTTCTCTGAGCATAACCGTGTCGAGAAATACACCCATACAGAACAGCAGAAACTCAATTTCAAAGTTCTACACACCAAAGTGAAATGTATCAATGTCTGAAACAATAATAATGGAAATACTGTATGGTGTCTCTCATAAGTGTTGAAATGTTATTATTTTGTAATGTCTTAGAAAGGCCTCCACCTGCAACAAATTTTGTGAAGAATCAATTAATCACTGTAAAGGATACATAGAATACAAATTCACCATCAAACAAAAGAAACTACTTAGTATTCACACTTTCAGAAAAGTTAAAACAATCATCAATTTACATATTTTTTTTAAAACTTGTTAAAAATATTACAGCTGTCAAAACATTAAACCTAGGTTAATTTGTTTACTTTGAATTTTGATTAATTTCGCAAGTAAATGCTGCAAACGTAATTTCTTCTTGATTTGAAAAATATTTTGGGCTACCATAGCTAACTTTTCGGAAGAACACATGATTCTTAATGTGTGCTTGAGCCGTGAAATCAATTCCAGAATAAACCACTCCATTTAATATTAATTTTATGCCATTGCTCATAACTTAATTATGGCTGGTTTTTAATGATATTAAACTGTAATATTTTATCACTTCTAAGTTTAAAAACGGTCTGGGATCACATTTGATTTGTCTTTTCTTTCTACTTTACAATGTAGGGCCACTGTAATTTGCTGTGTTTCAAGTTTTATTATATTAATGGCTAATAAATTGGGTTGAATTGTTTCCTATAAAGAAAACTGCCTAGAGTTTTATTGATTTTCCTTTTGTTGTATTGGGTTACTTTCCCAGCAATGTTGAGAATGGTGATTTTTAAATTGTAAATTCAGCATTATATCCCGTCCATTCCCTTCAGTAATGATGGCTATTAAATTCCTTAGTAAGTATAACTGTGGTTGGCTTTACAGAATGTCAATGAATTCCTCAATCTATCTTATGGAAGACTAGTCGGACTGTTACATGCTTTCTGCTGCATAATGAATGTCAGAAATCTGAAATCAAGTTCAGCAAGAACTCAAGTGATCAGCAGGTAGCTCCTGCCACAGCTGCAGTGGGAGTGAACTCCTAGTGATATGCTGCGTGATAGGGGAGTGTGCTAAGAGTTGCACTCACCATGCTGGGGTCGCTGGCCTCCGAGCTGTGCATAACCTTCAATGCATGGCTGATATCTCAACGGTCTCAGCACTACCTTTGGTGCCATAACAGCTCCTTCAAAAACGACGAGCACTTTCTGCTCCTCAGGGGAAGATGATGTGGTCCTATCTGCCCGAGACCAATAGTGCAGTTAGTAGGAGATGGCATATGAAGATACGTTTGCTCACGATAACCACTTACATGAGGTCACTAACAAAATGTCTACTCCCACACCAGGAGAGAAACCTTTGAAGTCCAGAAGTTGTCTAGTTCTACACCAGGGTTCTCTCCACCTGAGAGAAAGCCATGTATGTCATACGTTCTCTGGCAGATAAGAATTACTTTCACAATATATTTCACAACCTGCTTGTTTCTGCATTTTCCATCCCACTTCCCCTGCATTCCGCTTTTAAAAGTAATGGGCTTTCTTTTGGTGACATAGACTGACTTTATTTGGTGTAAGGAATCACAAAGTGGACCTTATTTTGAGACAACAAGGCAATCCACAGCTTGATTAAAACTCCCTGAACACTGCAATGACTATAAAGAGCAGATAGCTTGAATGTGTTGTGCTAGTTGCATTGGATCAAGTCGACATGCTGTAATTTACTGGTGTATTGCAATACTTACACCTATAGAACTTCATCCTTTGAACATAATTGGCTATTTTATGATACTGAGACAATTCACTCCATACTAAATATACAAGGGGTGATTGATAAGTTTGTGGCCTAAGGTAGAAGGAGCTGACTTATACAGCTCTCGTTACACGCACATGCAGTTTAACCCTGTGAGTGATTACGCAGAGTTTGTGGTTAATAACTCCTCCTTCTACCTTAGGCCATGAACTTATCAATCACCCCTGCTGTGGACACTTCCTGGAGGTCCAAGATGATCCATATGCTCCACGACTGCTGGACTAAGTGTGTAAATGTAGGGGGGGGGGGGGGGAACTATGTTGAAAAATAAATGTGCTAGGTTTTCTAAATTGACTCCTTCTACCTTAGGCCACAAACTTATCAATCACCCTTCGTATATTAAGAACCTCATCCTGGGTATATCCACTGTCATACCTCATTTAACAATTTACATTCAAAGGAAAAAGGTGTATCAGTTTAAAGATTGCTGAGAATGTTCAAATATCAAAATCCAAAGATCAGAAAAGAACACCCATTAAATAAAGTTTGTGCTCATTGTTAAAAATGAAACATGCCTGTGGAAGTTAGAAAATAGAACTTGTATCAACGGTCCTCTTGTACAGCAAAATTAATCTTGTGAGAATTTTCTTAGTTACAAACAAAACTCGTTGGAAATGATAGTCCAAAGGGCAGATCAATTTGAACTAATATTTCTGGATCTGACATTTTAACTGTTAGTTACTAATCTTTGACAATGCTAAAGATGTACATTCTTTTCAAAAGGAAGCTTCTACTTAAGGTCAAATTAACATATCATAAGTGAAAGAGGTGTCCAAATATTATGCTTATATTCTGTTAGCAAGAAGTTCCTTTCAGAATTCATGCTAAAATTGTTATTTCTCCTCTTTCTCTGTTCTTGTTAGGACTCAACACCCCTCTCTGCAACTGGATCTTGGACTTCTTCATGGAAAGACCCTAGTCAGTCCAAGTTGGCAGTAACATCTTAAGCTCCATTAGGATGAGCACTGGTGACCCCCAGGGTTGACTGCAATGTTGCTGTTGTTTACACTGCACTGCCAGATTCAGCTCAAACCGCATCATCAGCTTCATTGATGATACTACAGTGGTTGGCCTCATCAGCAACAATGATGAGTGGCCATACAGACAGGAGATAGAGAGGCTTACCAAATGAGCGAGAACAACAACTTGAGTCTCAACGTGGACAAGACAAAGAGATAATTGCGGACCTCAGGAAGACACGGGTTGAACACTGTCCAGTGCACATCAATGGCTCTGCTGTGGACAGAAGGAAGAGCACAAGTACCTTGGTGTGCTTATAATGGATGATCTAACCTCGACCCACAACACCTCCTCACTATTCAAGAAGGCACAGCATTCTAAGGAGATTAAGGCATGCAAAGCTCCCTTCCCCCATACTAACAGCTTTCTACAGGAGCTCCATCAAGAGTGTCCTGTCAGTCTGCATCATTGTGTGTTACAGAAGCTGCAAGGCAAGACTCTACAGAGGATAGTAAAAACCGCCGAGAGGATCATTGGCATCTCCCGCTCCCCTATTGGTGACATTTATTGGGAGCACTGTGGACCCAAAGCATTGTTGAGGATCCCTACCACCCATCCCACAATCTCTTTGACCCACTACCATCAGGAAGCATCAGGTCTAGGGGTGCCAGACTGGGTAACAGCTTCTTGGCTCAGACTGTGAGACTCGTACCCTGCCACCATCGAGGTCTTGTCACTAGGATAACGAATTATTTACTGTGCAACACACACAAGATGTTGGAGGATCTCAGCAGGTCAGGCATCATCTATGGAAAAGAGTAAACGATCAACATTTCAGGCTGAGACCCTTCATTAGTCTGTGCCAAACCGTTGCTCTCCTTACCCAGTCTCAGCGATGCTAGGCTTTCCAAGCTAATGGACCACATGCTGTCTCTGATGGGAAATCACCATCCTTGTTTTATTTTTAAAGAACTCTTGATTCAATAAATGCTTGATCAGGTCCGCATACGTGTGGTAATACACCCGTGAAGGACTAAAGGGAGCTTGCTAAAATAGCTGATTAATCTAGACGTAGCTAGGCAGTAGTACATCATTCCTCCTCCTTTCTCTACCTCAATAAGCCCAGTCAGCAAGGCTGTCAATGTAAGGACGCCCGTAACTGTGAAGCAGACAAAGCTAGGTCGGTTTTTACCACACTCGCTTTGGTACCAACGCTAGGAAGTGCCAGCCGTCTTGCGGCTTCAACAGTGACAGAACATCGAGAAATCAGAGATCTGTGAACATCATGGGTTCCAGCTGCCAGGGTTGCCTGCTGTTTGTTACAGAGACCCTTTCAGGACAACGCTTCCTGTGTGACACAGGCGCTCAAGTGAGTGTGCTGCCAGCATCGCCTATTGATGAGAAGGCAAAGAGCGACAAAACCTCGTTGGAGGACGCCAATGGCAACAGGATCCAGACTTATGGGATATGAAGGGTGACACTCTGCTTTAGAGGGTGATACTACATGTGAGAATTCGTCCTGGCTAAAGTGGTTCCACCTCTGCTCAGTGCAGATTTCCCATGTGCCCAAGGACTGTTAGTCGATCTTATGAAATGCCAGCTTGTGGGCGTCAAGGACTTTTGGTGGTTGCCCTGCTTTCCCAGTAATTTTCCCGCAACGACTCTGTCAGGTGCATGCACCACCACACGTTGAGTCGACTCAAGTGCTAGAACCTCACCAAGCCCACGTTCCCCACGACAGTCACAAAACATGGGGTCGAGCACCACATTCCCACAACTGGCCCGCCTGTCCATGTCCGTGCACGTGGACTGGATCCAGGAGAGGTGGTAACCATGAAGGCAGGGTTTGCCAGCGTGGAAGGACTTGGAATGGTATGCCTATCGAATAGTCCCTGGGCTTCACTCCTCCGTATGGTCCCTAAGTCTGACGGTAGTTGCTGCTCATGAGGCGATTACTGAGACCTTAATGAGGCCCCCCCCCCCCCCCCGATTGTTACCTGCTCCCACACTTTCAAGACATTCTAGCATGTTTAACCGATCAGGTGCCAGTGTGCTGGGAGGACATTCCCAAATCAGATGTGATAACCCTGTTTGGCCTTTGTGAGTTTCTGTGAGTGCAGCACAGGTTTTCCAAAGGCTGATGAACTCTGTATTAAAAGACTTAGATTTTCTATTTGTTTACCTGGATGACATACTTGTCACCAATGCATCCAATTCTGAACAGGTATCTCACCTCCACACACTTTCTGAGCACTATATGGATATAGGTTGATTATTAACCCTGCTAAATGCCAATGGGTTGTCAACCATTCACTTTCTCGGCCATCGCCTCTCTGCAGAAGGTGCGAAACCCCTCCCATCAAAAGTAGCCCCTATTATGGATTTCCCACCTCCCTGCACTGCAAAAAAACTACAGGAGCTTTTAGGAATGGTAAATTTCTATCACGGCTTTATTCCGCAAGCTGCTGAACTTATGCTCCCCCTGTATAGTGCGCTTAAAGGCAATACCCATAATCACGTGCTTGACTGGTCAGCGGACATGACTGGGCATTTGATGTTACCAAACAAGCTCTTTCTAATGCAACCCTACTGGCTCCCCAAAGTATCTATGGCCATTACTACTGACACCTCAGACTATGCCATGGGTGCCCTTCATGAACAATTGGTCAGAGGCGTGTGGCAACCACTCAGCTCCTCAGCCGGCAGCTCCATCCCCCTCCGAAAGGAAGTACGTTTAACCGTGAGCTTCTCGGTCTCTATCTGGCCATCCACCATTTTCATTTTCTTTGAGAGGGTCGCCATTTCACAGCGCTTGTTGACCACAAATCCCTCGTGCGTGTGATGGCCAAAATATCAGAACCGTGGTCTGCACAGCAGCAACCCCACCTAGCCTACATAATTCAAATTCACAACTGATGTACAACGTATCGAGGGGAAGAATAATGCTGTGGCTGGCTGCCTCTCATGGCCAACAGTTGAGGCCAAACACATAGGAGTTGACTATGCTGGCATGGCTGCAGACCAAGTTATTGACCCAGAGGTCCAGTCTTACTGAACAGCAATCACAGACCTGTAGTTGGCTGACATTAAGTTCAGAGGAGCTGGGGTTTCTCTCCCATGCAATGTCTCAACTGAACGGCCTTACCCCATCGTGCCCACAAACTGGAGATGAATTGCTTTCATCTCCATACATGGACTCTTGCATCCAGGGCAGAGCCAGAAGGCCACACAGAAACTGATTGCACTGAGGTTTGTGTGGCATGGGCTCAGAAAGAGCATGCACAATTGGACAGCAGCCTGTGTGGAGTGCCAATGGGTAGAAATTATGTTCAGGCAACATTGGCACCTTTTGAAGTCCCTGAGTGATGTTTTCACCATGTCAATGTGGACCTCGTTGGTCCTCTTCTCCACTCCCGTGGTTTCACGCACCTACTTACCATGGAGGACCATACCAGGTGGACAGAGGACAGCCCCCTATAATTGCTGATAGCCACAGATGTGGCCTGGGCAATCATCGGCACCAGGGTTGCTCAGCTTGGCACCCCAATTCAATCAGACCTCTGGGCTGTGATGGCCGAGAATCTTGCGTCAGGCTACATCGCACCACGGAGTATCACCTGCAGTCCAATAGCCTACGCGAGCTGGTTCACTGCTCCGCAAAGGCAGCTCTGAGGGCTTCCCTGATGGATGAGTGTTGGCATGATCGTCTCCCGTTGGGTCCTGCTGGAGCTTCAAGAGAGAACCTGCAGTCGCCTGTGGCTGAGTTGGTATGCGGGCAGCCATTAAGAGTGCCAGTTGATTTCATTCCTGATGCTACGACCGCCTGGTCAGCCTGTCAACAGCGTCCCACCCTCCTCGCTAGATTCAATTCCTTTTCACCTATTCCTACCTCCCATCATGGTGTACAGCACTCCTGGGTTCCTGTCGACCTACATTCCGCCTTGATTGTACTCGTCCACCATGATGCACACCAACATATCCCTTAGGCCCACTTACGATGGCCTGTTTTGCACTTTGGAATGGGGAGAAAACATTTTATCATAGATAAGAGGGGTAAACCTGAATGCATTTTGCTAGGTCGCCTTAAACCAGCCCACCAAGATCTGGAGTATTCCACTGCTACGAGCCTGGCATTACAACATGACTGTCAGCGTCTCAATGCACTTGCAGGCGAGCCAGGGGCACCTGCAGGTCCTCCACCCCTGGAACACAGAACCTGAGCTGGGCGGCTCACCTGAGCTCCAGAGAGGCTCCCAGTGCCGGTTTTAGTGAATTCTGGGGCGGGGGGCTTGTGTAGGGTAACATAATTGGGAGAAATGTACATAATTTACAACCACCGACATTGAATTGGGGTTTCACTGGATGATCTGACGTGACGCCATTATTACGTAAAGAGTTCAATGTGTTTTTGTGCTCAGGTTTTGGAGTTCAATAAAATGTGTTTGGGTTTCATTAAACATGAAATGCTTCACTTTGTTTTACTTGTAAAAACCTGCAATATTAAATCTGATTCTATTTTGATTCTGATTTTGCTGGGGAGCCCACTGAGTCTAAATCCCTCTGCAGTCTCTCGGAATCTCATGCATGGAGTCCCCATATCAGGCTGTGATGCAGCCATTCAGAAAGCCATACCTCTATAGAAATTTGCAGAAGTATTTAGTGATGTACTAAGTCTTCTCAAACTCTTGTAAATGAACCTGGACGCAAGAAGACTGGGTTAGCACGTGCCCGAGAACTGAAGCAGCAAACAGGTGACTTGGTGTCCCTAAGTGCCAATGCTTCAATGACCTGATGATCGAAGTTCAAAGTGTGTTTATTATCAAAGTATGGTCAGTGAAGAAATTAGAAAGGCTTCAGGAGGTGTTTTACACTAGGACAGGACTGAGTTCTTCTAACACTTATCGTTGAGACGAACCCACTGAACTAAAGAGTTGCTATTGAATTTAAGACTCGTAAACTTTCATATATATGGTGTTCGTGCATTCAGAAATCTCATGTAAGCTGCAAGAAGTTTTTTTTAATGAGAATCAGCTCAAACTGAATTTCAAGTGTTATGTGAAAATTTTGTGAAGAAAATAATTTACACTTACTCATTCAGTACTGTGCAAAAGTCTTAGCCTCCCTCAATCTTTTATATGGTTTTGGACGGTATGACCTCCACAGAGCCCTAATCGAAACATCATCGAGGCTGT
This sequence comes from Hypanus sabinus, assembly GCF_030144855.1. Taxonomy (NCBI): domain Eukaryota; kingdom Metazoa; phylum Chordata; class Chondrichthyes; order Myliobatiformes; family Dasyatidae; genus Hypanus; species Hypanus sabinus. Next base: position 26,218,558 of record NC_082715.1, read on the forward strand.
CTGGGACTGCCTGAAGAGACAGAAACAACCGAGACAGCCAAAATCTGCAGAGAACTGTGGCAAGTTCCCCAAGAAAGCAATTTTCTAGCTCATCTGTGTCCCATTGTATCCTTACATAACCTTCTGTTCTGTCGAAAACTCAGCCAATGTTTGTGTTATCTTCAGATGAAAAACATCATAGATCGAAAGAGCAACTAAGGGAGCTATCTGGGTGAAAAATGTATATCCTGCATGATGTTTCTACTATTTATAATATGCAATGATTAGTTCATTCTAAATCATACCTGATACAACTCAATTTGATTGAAGTCTTACTTCATGTTTGTGATGCTTGCAGGAATTATGTCACTGAAAAGTAATTCTTCTTCTGAATTTCCTTGAAACATGTCTGATATTTCTTCTATCATCAATCACATTGATTGATAGTCAAAAAATGTTTTAAAGTCATATTTCATACTGACACAAGAGAATGCTTTTTATGCCTTCATAGTTATGTTTGTTTCAATTGGATTTTAAGCATTTAACCTAATAGTTCTTCATTAATGTGCTCAAAAGGGAATGTTGTGATGAACTGATATTCTCTTTTTATTGAAAGGGAGATCATGAGATTTTATAAACTTAAATTATTTCCAAACAGACATTTATTGTTAATGTCTTTAAAAAAGAGTTTGGTACTGAAGGCAGCTAATAGAATTGTATATACAGTTTTAGGGGTGTGGTACAGTACTCAAAGCCACAATAAAATTGCTTCAAGATAAAAATCAAATGATTTTATGCTTATGTTTACGTTTCAGATCAGCAAACGTTGTAATTAAAAGGGCAGGTTGATTTGCATTCAATTTCCAGGTTTCTGGTGTTGGCACAGAATCCACTTACAGCTCTGATAACTGGAAAAGACACTGGCTTTGCCAGAGCTGGCTGTAAAATCAAGTGTCAAGTGTGGTGGTCCTGTCACTTTGCCAAAACCAGGGATCTCATGTTTCAAACACAATTACATCCTAAGGACAGTTAAATATGTGCCAAAGGAAACTGAAGTTCAGCGATGCAGCAGTGACAAAGTTGACATTACATTTTATTTCACACACATGCAATATGAACTATTTGTCACTAGTTATTAATATGAGTGTAATTTTCAATATGAAGTATCAGACTCACTCCCACAGAGAACACACTGTCAATACAGATTATCAGGAAGCTACAGCATTCCTAATTCCCTGCAGCTTTAATGCACACATTCTGTCCCAACAATTTCCCTCCATCATCCACCACTAATTCTATATTATATCAGTTCAGTCATAAGCACAGATTCATCCGCAATAGCTTCCCTTCCCACAATTACACAATTACACAAAATCCCCATGGAGTCTCCCATCCATGGACTATTTGAAAATTTGTCAATGAGTCTTCACCAAGATCTGTGCACCCTAATTGCCAATACAATATTGAAACGAAGCCGGCTGTCAGATAATGAACTGGAAGATACCTGGACATTATTCCACATCCAGCAGCATCATTAACCACAGTTTTGTCTAACAGCACTGCATGCAAGATATCTATCCTGGCAATTTCAGAGCATGTTATGTCAAGTCTGAGTAAAATGAGGAAACAACTTCTGAGATTCCTGTGGTGGAGTCATGTCGTCTTGAACACAAGGCAACTTTGAGTTAGTGGGTACCAAACATGATACTTTGTTCCCAGCTTTTTGCCCCCTCCTCTCCATTTCTTCCTGAAGGGTTTACAGTTTCAAGACAATCAAGGTCATTACTTCATGCATACAGCCTTAATCTACCATCATTATCTCTTATCCCAAAGGACCTCCAGATGAATGAAACTTTTCTTCTTAAGTATAATCTCTTTGCAATATCTGAAAACACCATATTTAATTCATGCAAATCAAAATATCTTAAACAGGAAAGAGATACATGACTAATTAAATGCTGACTGAGCTCCTTGGATTTCATAGGTACAGTCATTCAGACCCTATTACCTCTTTCATTATTTAGCCACATCAAGTAGGTGATCCATCCCCTGGTTTCGTTAACCCACCCTTGTTCTGTATCTTTTTCTACCATCATCCAAGGATCTCATTTTCAGGAGGTCATTTGGTCTTTTATTTATACAATTTATTGGGGAGCAATTTCCACAACTCATTGAGTGAATGGCATAGAGCATGGAGCAGCAATGGGCAGGAAGAAGCCTTTTGATGCCAAACTAATCTAATTGTTCTGACTGCCCTCCCAGCTTGTTTATATGTTTGTGTAAATGCCTCTTAAATGTCCCTACAGTACCTGGTTCTACCATCTCCTCTAGCAGTATATTCCAAGCATTTTTGTGCCTTGAAATTCTCCTTTAAACTTCCTCTCTCAAACCTATGCCCTCTGGTATTTGAAATTGATACCTGATATCTTTTTCAAAAGATATTTGAAAAAGACTCTATCTACCCCACAAGTGCTTCCTGATCTCACTTCTACATCGCCTAGGTGTCTTTTTTTTTCCAACATTATGCCTGTCCTCTGGAATTAATCAGTCCAAGGAAAAAGTTCACTCCAATTGAATCCTTTCAATTTATTTAAGTGCACGTAAACTCGAGCCAATGCTGGCAACAGTGTTGAAAACTGCCACGGGTTAAAAAAATATCCCAGAAACCTTTTCTACATGCAGGTACAGTGTAGATCGCCCATCAAGGTTAACATTTAAATAGGTAACTGCATTTCTGAGATTGTGCAGATGGTTTCTCGGTTGGCGAAAACATTGTGTGAAACAATGTCTTGAAATAGGAAATGAAGAAGACGAGGAGTGTCCAAATGATTTGAATCAAGGAGTAAAATACAGCTTGATTCTGTCTAAACCCATCTCTCTCTTTCTTTAGATTGGATTGTTGAGATTTATTGGTTGTTTTGTTAACCTCACATGTCCTCTTTCTCTAAATTGCCCGTCAAAATTGCTGGATTAAGCACGCGGCCGGGGAGTTACACCACAAAGTAGCTACACATGAAAGAATTATTCCTTCACCATCATGTGATAGGATTTGCGTTAAACTAGTCTTTTTAATAACACTGGCGATAGCTTTGCTATTGTGCTCCAATATCCCGTAACACCTTCAAAATCGAAGCCATATTTATGTGACATCTGAACAATCCGCCTCCGTCGGCTTTTATTTGATTTATAACATTTACATTAAATTGGTTAGGACCTTAAAGATGTATTTGTTGAAAAGACAAATCGGCTCTCTTACTTTTAATTGTACATAAGGAAAAGCAAAACGGGGCTTTGCACCTACTTGGATGGCGTTGGTAACGTTCCAGCCGGCTTCCCAGGTGGTGAGGTGACGGGTGTCGCCGATCCCAGCCACGCGTCGCTCACAATCCAGCCCCCCGGAGGGCTCCTGGTCCTCCGCTTCCTCCCGAACGATTTCACTTTGGTCCCTGTTCAGTTCGTCCAACTTTGCAAAGCTCAGTCTTTCTTCGTCAACATGAAATGGGTATCGGTTCCTGCCGGGCAGGTTGCTGATCACATCCTGGAGGTTTATCATGGCCTTGCAGGCAGATATTCTTTAAATAAAACTGAGGAAATGCCGAATTAGCCCTATTTTAGAAGTAAAACTTTCAGCTCCAAACGAAAGCTGAAGAAATAAAAGTTTCGCTTGACTTCTGCAAGATCAAAATCTGATGTCTCTGCTCAATTTAGTCGGCAGTTTCTAGCATGAAGAAAACTTAGCTCGAGTGAGGATGAATTTCACTGGAATCTCTACCACCAGATTTATGGAGAAGCTGTGAACCATGGGCATCAGCGCATGGTTCATCAGCAAACAAAAATTTGAAATTATAATGATTTTTGCGTATCTCAACAACAGACAAGAGTATTCTCACGCCATGGTATTTAAACACCAGGTGACTAATAAATAAATATATGAATGCACTCTGCATCAAATCAACTAGAACTACTTTGGCGCCAGACGATTTGGGCATTTTTTTTATTATAACAGTTTTGTTTCAGAAAATAAGACAGTAAACACCTCGTTATCGCACCGTTCCCTTCCTTAATTTCTTCAAGCGTGGAGTGATTCCATGATCGTTATAGTTTGCTGGTGGCAACGTTCAAATCATTAGTTCTTTGCCTGTCTTTATTCCAACAGTAAGAAGGAATTAATTGATAACGTTATGATAATTACTTAACCTAAATTTTGCATGACAAAAGAGTGAAGATTGGCATCGTTTTCAAAAACACAATAAATATTGGGAAAGGACAATAGATGGAATGGGGAACTGAGGCATCATGAATATCTCCACCTTCAGCACGGTGGTGCCATTAACAAAGGTAATGGAAATGCTAAGCATTTGCAACCATCTGTGTCTTTGTGGCTGTTAAAATGCAGATTCATCCCTGTATTTCTAAATTTATATTGTTCACATGCGCACAGTGACCACTTTATATTACCCGCTGTACCTAATAAAGTGGCCACCGAGTATACGCTTGTCCCCATCTGCTTCAATGTTCGGTGTGTTGGGCATCCGGAGATGCTCTCCTGCACTCTGCTGTTGTAACGCATGGTTATTTGAGTTACGCTTGCCTTCCTGATAGACTGACCATTCTCCTCTCCCCTCTCTTATTCAGAATGGATTTTCACCCACGGAACCTCTGCGCACTGGATGTTACTGGATTTCTCACCATCCTCGGTAAACCCCAGAGGCTGTTGTCCGTGAAAATCCCAGGAGATCTGCAGCTTCTGAGGCACTCAACCACCCTGCTTGGCACCAACAATTATTTCCATAGTCAGGGTCACTTGGATCACCTTTCTTCCCCATCCTGATGTTGGGTCTGAACACCTGAACCTCTTGAGGATGTCTGAACGTTTTTATGCCTTGAGTTGCTGACTAGATATTTGCATTAACAAGCAGGCCTACAGGTGTACCTAATAACGTGGCCACTGAGTGCATGTTCTGTCCAGGAAAAGCAGAAGAAATTTTTCCTGGTCAGTTACTGCCCAGTCATTGCGCTCTCAGTCATGAATGAAGTGGATTAGATTAGTTTAGCTTTATTTGCTTGTCACATGTATTGGACATCAAAACATATGTTTGCGTCAATAATCGAACTAGTCTGAGGCTATGCTAGCGGACAGCCTGCAAGCGCCGTTATGCTTCCAGTGCCAGTGCAGCATGTCCACAACTTACTAACCCTGACCGGTATGTTTTTGTGAGAAGCCAGGAGCACCCGGAGGAAACACACACAATCATGGGGAGAATATACAAACTCCTTACAGACAGTGGCAGAGTGTTACCTGACCTTCTGAGTGTTCCCAGCAATTTCTGCTTTCATTATGCATGTGCAGGTGTACTTTTAAAATACACATACAAACTTAAGTTCCTACCTGTGACCCTGTGTAACTGAAAGATGCCTTTGCCATCTTGAACTCAACCATTCCACAATTCTGTCTAACAAGCACTTTCATCTCCCACTCTCCGTTATTTACAGATACTCAAAACCTCTACAGTTGACTGTTTGTGTACTGTAGAGGTTGGGTTGTGTATCGTGCCAATGAACACAACACAGAGGAAATGGAAAGGGAGCTCTTAGGTTTGGGTTTGGGTATTTGATCCTCCACAACATTCTGTGTGGGAATTTAAACTGGAGGTGGCAGAGTGTTTTTTTTACGAGGTCAAGTTGTGAGCTCGACATCAACCCGGCACGGATGGTGAGCAGGAGCGGTCTGTCACTGGATCGAACTCGGGAAACTCCATTCTCGATCCTGGCGCTGATCTCACTGCGCCACCAGCCGACTCTTGTTTCAAAGGAAAACTTCTCCAAGTGACTCCAGCACCAGCACGGGTATCTCGTGTCTTACATTTACATAGCTGGGAAGTCTAGAAAAGTCAATGTTTTATCATTATGGCTTTATCCTGAATCAAAATGCCCAATAATCAATGAGAATGAGGATCTAATGGATATCAGTTAAATGTTGAGGATTTTGAGGCAGCATCCTAAACAACTCAAGCAACGTTTTCCATCATTAAATGTCACCACTGTTCTAAATATAATCGATTAGACCATCTACTCATCTAATAAAAGGACCTTGATGAGGGGTCTTGGCCTGACATGTCAACTATTTATTTCTCTCCATCGATGCTGCTTGACCTGCTGTGTTCTTCTGACACTTATTGTGTGTTACTCTGGACTTCCAGCATCTGCAAAATCTTTCTCTCCTTTTCTGCTTCAGCTATGTTTGGATGGTCGAGGTTGTGAATGGTGCCCCCTCTCATTCGAAGTGGGGGTGTGCTGTTTCATGTTTCAGAGAGTCACACTGCACAGAAACACAGCCTTCAGCCAATTACTCGGATCATCAACCCTCATTTACACGAATCCTCCATTAATGTATTTTTTCATTCTCCCTGTATTCTCAGCAGTTGCCTTTGACTCTACAACTCCCCAACATCCTAGGGGTAATATGCAGTGGCCAAACAACCTACTAACCCACATGTCTTTGGAATGTGGGAGGAAACCAGAACTCCGGGAAGAAACAACATGCAAAGTCAGAGGAAAGACATGCAAGCTCTTCACAGACATCTCCTGAAATAAGGGTTGAACATGGGTGTCTGGCACCATGAGGCAACAGCTCTAGCTGCACCATTCTGCATTCCTGGATATTGACACTGAGAATGTCATTTGGGTTCATATGTTGCTACATTTGCCTCAATGCCATTGAATTGGTGTCGACTTCGTTTAGAGCAAGCTCCCGGACATATGTTCAAAGTTCAAAATACGTTGTTATCAGAGTTTGTATACTATATACAACCTTAGGTTTTATAACCATATAACCATATAACAATCACAGCACGGAAACAGGCCATCTTGGCCCTCCTAGTCCGTGCCAAACCCTTAATCTCACCTAGTCCCACCTACCCGCACTCAGCCCATAACCCTCCACTCCATTCCTGTCCATATACCTATCCAATTTTACCTTAAATGACACAACTGAACTGGCCTCTACTACTTCTACAGGAAGCTCATTCCACACAGCTATCACTCTTTGAGTAAAGAAATACCCCCTCGTGTTTCCCTTAAACTTCTGTCCCCTAACTCTCAAATCATGTCCTCTAGTTTGAATCTCCCCTACTCTCAATGGAAACAGCCTGTTCACGTCAACTCTATCTATCCCTCTCAAAATTTTAAATATCTCGATCAAATCCCCCCTCAACCTTCTACGCTCCAATGAATAGAGACCTAACTTGTTCAACCTTTCTCTGTAACTTAATTGCTGAAACCCAGGTAACATCCTAGTAAATCGTCTCTGCACTCTCTCTAATTTATTGATATCTTTCCTATAATTCGGTGACCAGAACTGCACACAATATTCCAAATTTGGCCTTACCAATGCCTTGTACAACTTTAGCATTACATCCCAACTTCTGTACTCAATGCTTTGATTTATAAAGGCCAGCATTCCAAAAGCCCTCTTCACCACCCTATCTACATGAGACTCCACCTTCAGGGAACTATGCACAATTATTCCTAGATCTCTCTGTTCCTCTGCATTCCTCAATGCCCTACCATTTACTCTGTATGTTCTATTTGGATTATTCCTGCCAAAATGTAGAACCTCACACTTCTCAGCATTAAACTCCATCTGCCAACGTTCAGCCCATTCTTCTAACCGGCATAAATCTCCCTGCAAGCTTTGAAAATCCACCTCATTATCCACAACACCTCCTACCTTAGTATCATCGGCATACTTACTAATCCAATTTACCACCCCATCATCCAGATCATTTATGTATATTACAAACAACATTGGGCCCAAAACAGATCCCTGAGGCACCCCGCTAGTCACCGGCCTCCATCCCGATAAACAATTATCCACCACTACTCTCTGGCATCTCCCATCTAGCCACTGTTGAATCCATTTTATTACTCCAGCATTAATACCTAACGACTGAACCTTCTTAACTAACCCTCCATGTGGAACTTCGTCAAAGGCTTTGCTGAAGTCCATATAGACTACATCCACTGCCTTACCCTCGTCAACATTCCTTACATTCCCTTACAGTCAGCCACAGAACAAAGAAACCAATAAAGATAAGAAGACTATCAAACACCAAAAGTGCAAAAAGAGGAACAAATCATGCAAACAATAAAAGGTAAGCAAATAACATTCAGATCTAAATAAAGTTCACAAAAGTGAGTTGACAGCCACATGCATACAGACTTGGCAATGTGGATTTGATTTTTTACAGTTTTCAATTTCTGCATTACAAGGTATCAACTTCTTATAGAGAGAGAGAGAGTACAATGAATGAAACAGTGCCGCCTATTTAAAGAGATTGTAAGACAGAAATGGGGAAGTATTTAGTCTACATTGGGGTTCTAGCAGTTTCTAAAACATCTTTCTGCCCTGAGGTTAAAGAAGTGCCCACACTCTTTCACAGCCAGTGCTCTCCACAATCTGTGCATCACACCTTTGATAGTCTCCATGTTTTCACTGCAAGCAGTTCTTTCCTTTTGTTCATAGAGAAGATCAGTAGAACTTTTGTTAGCTGTGACTCAGAGGGTAGGAGTCTCATCTATGAGGCTTTTTCTCATAAATATAAGAACTCAAATCTGACTCAGACCTTGATACCAAGAGAGTGTTTGGGCTGACAGAGTGCCATCTCTCAGATACTTCAGACGAAGAGCCTCAGCAGCATCTCCATCTGTTATCCCCTCTGGAATGGCCGTGCTCCGGAAAAAGTGTACTGGAATACAACAGACACAGAAAATGCTGAAAAAAAAAACACTCAGCAAGCCAGGAAAATAAAACAGAATTAAAGTTTCAAACTGAAGACTCTTTGTATTAAATAATAAGTCTCTGGGAGCATATTTATGGAAGATTCAACTGTATCATTGTTTAAGCATGACTTTTGCCACCCACATACTAATATCATTGTATCCCTTGATAAACCTACTGTAGCCAGAACAATATAACCATATAACAATTACAGCACGGAAACAGGCCATTTCGGCCCTTCTAGTTCTTGCTGAATGCTTACTCTCACCTAGTCCCACTGACCTGCACTCAGCCCATAACCCTCTATTCCTTTCCTGTCCATATACCTATCCTATTTTACTTTAAATGACAATACCGAACCTGCCTCTACCACTTCTAATGGAAGTTCGTTCCACACAGCTACCACTCTCTGAGTAAAGAAATCCCCCCCTCGTCTTACCCTTAAACTTTTGCCGCCTAACTCTCAACTCATGTCTTCTTGTTTGAGTCTCCCCTACTTTCAATGGAAAAAGCCTAACCACATCAACTCTATCTATCCCCCTCATAATTTTAAATACCTCTATCAAGTCCCCCCTCAACTTTCTACACTCCAAAGAATAAAGACTTAATTTGTTCAACCTTTCCCTGTAACTTAGGTGCTGAAACCCAGGTAATATTCTAGTAAATTTGCTCTGTACTCTCTCTATTTTGTTGACATCTTTCCTATAATTCGGTGACCAGAACTGTACACAATACTCCAAATTTTGCCTTGTGCAATTTTAACATTACATCCCAACTCCTATCCTCAATGCTCTGATTTATAAAGGCCAACATACCAAAAGCTTTCTTCACTACCCTATCCACATGAGATTCCACCTTCAGGGAACTATGCACCATTATTCTGAGATCACTCTGTTCTACTGCATTCTTCAATGCTCAACCATTTACCATGTATGTCCTATTTGGATTATTCCTACCAAAATGTAGCACCTCACACTGATCAGCATTAAACTCCATCTGCCATCGTTCAGCCCATTCTTCTAACTGCCCTAAATCTCTCCGCAAGCTTTGAAAACCTACTTCATTATCACAACGCCACCTACCTTAGTAGGTAACACATGTGGTAATGCACGTTTGAGAATACTGCTTTATTTGTAGTCTGAACTACATCCATTGACGTATCCTTTAAGACAGCCTCCCTCACCTGCTATTCCATCAATTTGGATATAGAGTATTGTGTTTGAGAGTCTTGAAGAAACTGACCAATTGCTGAGCAATCGACATACCAGCATACCAGCAATGCTGACCAGCATCATCGATATAAAAACCACGCTTTCAGCACTTGGTAATATCTCACGCTTATGAGTGTGCTTTGTTCATTCAGTCATTGTTTGAAAGGGTGACATCTCCATTGTCTAGAATCCTGCAGCGAGCTTTCATTCTGCCTAAGACTTTGCTTGCCTGGAACAGACAAATTGAAACAGATGATTTAAAACAGGTTGTCTGTTTGATGTTGTGAAGTGTCTGGGCCAGCTAGCTCAATGGCATCCATAACTACACAGTTAACATAGCAGTGGATGGGAATACATTGTAAAAACAACCATAAGAAGTGTATTTATTTTTAGCAAACTGTCTCTCTCATTGTTACAACAAACACAAAATGCTGGTGGAACACAGCAGGCCGGGCAGCACCTATAAGGAGAAGCACTGTCGACATTTCAGGCTGAGACCCTACGTCAGGATGTCAGGACCCTTCATCTTGTTTGAATTTCCAGCATCTGCAGATTTCCTCGTGTTTGCTCTCTCATTGTTGTTGACCAAGGAGAGTTAAACTTGGAAACAAAATTAGAATCTGCAGAATATTCATCTGGAATATTTTGTCTTTGAGATACCTTTATTTGCTAATTTAATACAGAGTGAAGCAGGAGTAAAAGGAAGAATCTCAGATTTGTTTTACTGAAGAGCCATTTTTAGTAATAAGGTTTTTATAATACTGGGCTTTGATGGCATCATTAACCTGCCAAAGGTGAGTTCGGTCTCGGTGCATTAGGGACCTGATTGCTCCATGTCTCATCAATGGCAAATTTTGATTCAGGACCACGATAAATGACAATTTAGCACATACGTAGTTTAATTGTTTTCTTCCAATCAAAGCAAATAGCAATAATTACAATTTGTACACATGAAAATTGTAACAAAACAGATGTTCTTAACTTATATTGAAATGGTAGTGCTAACAAAATACATAGAAGAGCAGAATGAATTAAGGAAGTGAGTACTGTTCACAAAAATCCTTCCATAATAATGCTGACAACAGATGTTTTGGAAATCAGCCAAGTAACACAAACGTGATAAGTATAACAATATATTCCTTCAGATTTGATTCTCAACGTGACATTTTGATTTATGGTTTTTAAACTTCATTAATATATAGCTTCTCAAATGATTTTCTTTGGTGTAAAAGAAAAATATCTGTAAACCTAGAGAGCATTAACAATACATAGAATGGAGAATTTACTCGTGCTTCAGTTTATGCACAGTTTGAGTTTTTTTCTGAAATATACTGCAACTGCAAGCATTATAGCATTTCAGGATAGAAGAAATGATTGAGCAGTTAGATAATCACCTTTCTATTTTGGTCAGGGCTGTCTTGATAGCTGTAGAGAGAGGATGGCTTGGTTAAATACATTTCCACCTGAAATGAAAATTTTTATCAGCAAGTCACTTTCTTAATGCCTATTAGGAATAGGCCATAAAGAATAAATAGAGGAGTTTTCATGTACTTGCAACCTTTTCCTAATGGACACATTTGCTGACAATGAGGTTGCCTGGGGCTAATTTTGAAAACTGCAAGAAGCTTATGCATCTTCAGCTTCTTCCCAAGTGCATACGTGTTGGCCTGTTCCATTCAATCTCTTCAAGAATATTGCATGCTGTCATTAGCTGCATTGGGTCACGTCTTTATATTCCCAATGTCAACCACGGTTCCCACCTCATTAATTTGCCACTGGAAATATTCTGTCAGCCGCTCAATCCTGGGTGGCAGCTTGTCTCTTTTTTTTTAAAAACCTAATTTCTGGTCCCAGCCAATTTTTTCTGCAGAAAGGTATGCAAATATTCTAGACATAGGACACAAAGGATGTGTATAGGGACAGTGTGAGGTGCCACACTGCCCGCGGTCCGCCACACTGAAGATCATTGAGCTGTTGCCCTCACAAGCCATCTATCAGGAATCTGAGGAATAATGAGGCAAAGGGACATTAATTCCCCCCTATTTACACCTTCCTCAAACATTTTTGCGTTCTTTACACATCATATTACCATCTGCTTCACTTTGTATTTTAATCTATTTTTGTCATTTGGTTTCTTTGACATCCCACATTTTCAAAGGTCTTCTCGCTCGCTCTCCTCTGTCCTACATTCTTTTGCCATTTCATAAAGCCTTCTCACCTTCGACTTTTCCCAGTTCCCAATGTTAACTGTTTCCATCTCTGCAAATGTCACTTGACCTGCTGCATATTTTTATCATTTCTCTATATACAGTGTTTTGGAAGAGCAGGATGATTTGTTTTGTAACTCCAAGACATGAAACTAATTGCAAGAAATAGACAGGAACCAGGAGAACTGTAATATTTACAATATTACTCAAATACTACCAAAATATTAAATACACAACACAGGAACAGGCCTTTGAACCTCGACCACCACTGAATTGAATCATAATAGATCAGAACCACCTTGTTTCATAATATTATTCCAGGTTCCTTGATATGCTTCACAGCTGAATTCAGAATTCCCTATCACCAGGAATAATTTACACTTAGACGGCAGATACTGTACATTAAATCATTTAAGATGCTTGTTGTTTTTGATCCAAACCATAGTGGGCCAAACTGTATTTCCAGTGGCCCAATCGAGTCGGGAGTGAGAGAGGTCCATGAGTGAGACTTTAAAAAGGAGCTGTGTACTGACAAATAACTGAACCCAGAATGGCAGGCTCTCACGTTGAGACAGACCAACGTTTATTCATAGGAATTCTAACGGAATACCTGTGCCTCGACCGAGCAGCCCTGCAAGATGGATCGTTCTCGAAACACACAATGACCCGTGATCTGCACTAATTGGGAGTTCGCTTTAAAGAAGCATAGCATGCTGAAAACCCGTGCCAATCAAAATAAACTTGACAAGTTTAAACAGAAAGCACAAGAGCTTAACAACTCTGGATAAGACAACAATTAACAAATAAAGGTGCAAGGCTGGCAGGACATAAGGCAGGATCGTTCATGGGCTTTTGATGTTTTCCATTGACCCAATCAAATAGCAATTCATCAGTGAAGGCAAACAAGAGTAAGACAGGGACAAGCAGACCAGCTATTGTGTAGGTGGAGCAGTGTTAGAGTCCTGCCGAAGGGTTTCAGCCTGAAACGTCGACTGCACTCTTTTCTATAGATGTTGCCTATCCTGCTGAGTTCCTCCAGCATTTTGTGTGTGTTGCTTGGATTTCCAGCATCTGCAGATTTTCTCTTGTTTGTGTCAGAGTGGGGAAGCTTTGGCTCAACAGGCTTGTTCAGAGAACAAGTTAAGGAACTGGAGTGGCAGCTTGATGATCTTTGGCTCACACGGGAGAATGAGGAGGTGATAGATAGGAACTACGGGGAGGCAGTCACCTCTGTGGCACAAGGCAGGTACCCAGGTGAATATCAGGAGAGAGAAATGAAATGGGCAGTCAGTGCAGTGTACCCCTGTGGCTGTTCCCTCCAATAATAAAAATGCAGTTTTGAATACTATTGGGGGGGGGTGACCTACCATGGAGAAAGTGCAGTGACTAGGTACCTGGCACTGGGTCTGATGCTGTGGCTGAGAAGGGAAGAGGGGAGAAGAGGACTGCAGTAGTGATAGGAGACTCCATCGTTAGGGAGTAGACACGAGATTCTGTAGATGCAACAGAGACTCCAGAATGGTATGTTGCCTACCAGGTGGCAGAATCAGGGAAGGGATCAAGTTCATGGCATTCTAAAGCAAGAGGGTGAGCAGGCAGAAGTGTTGGTACGTACTGGCACCAATGACATAGGCAGGAAAAGGAAAGAGGTTCCGAAGAGAGAACTTAGGGGGCCAGGTGGAAAGCTGAAAAGCAGGACCTCCAGGGTAGTAATCACTGGATTATTGCCTGTGCCAAGCCCCAGTGGAGGTAAGAATAGGACAATTTGGCAGATGAATGTGTGGTTGAGGAGTTGGTGCAGGTTTTCAGATTTCTAGAACATTGGGATCTCTTCTGGGGAAGGTGTGACCTGCACAAGATCCTGAGGGGGAGCAATATCCTTGTGGGCATGTTTGCTGGAACTGTGGTGGTGGGGGGAGGGGGGAAACTAATTTGCCAGGGGTTGGGACTCTGAGTGATAGGGCTGAGGATGGGCAGTAGGTATACAAGCAGAGGTGGTGTGTAATGAGACGGTCAGGAACAACAGGCATATAATTGGGCAAAACTGCAGTCAGTGGGATGATTTGCAATGCAACAGGGAGACAAATTCAAGAAGGGTGATGAATACAGGGCTGAAGTTGTCGGGAAGTGTATAGCTGTGCACGTTGGTAAAAGGAATAAAGATGCAGACTATTTTCTAAAGGGAGAAAATTCAAAAATATGACACGTAAAGGGGCTTGAGAGTCCTCGTGCAGGATTCACTGATGTTTAACTTGCAGGTTGAGTTGGAAGAGAGGAAGGCAAATGCAATGTCAGCATTCATTTCAAGAGGTAATGGTGGCATCCGTCCGTCTCGAGAGACCATGGATCTGCGCCTGGAGTTTCCAGGGCACAGGCCTGGACAGGGTTGTGTGGGAGACTGGCAGTTGCCCAAGCTGCAGGCCTTCCCCTCTCCATGCCACTGATGTTGTCAAAGGGAAGGGCACTAGGACCCATGCAGCTTGGCACCGGTGACGTCGCAGAGCAATGTGTTGTTAAGTGCCTTGCTCAAGGACACAAACACACATTTCAAGAGGACTACAATATAAAAGCAAGGATTTAATACTGAGGCTTTATAAGGCACTGGTGAGGCCTCACTTGGAGTATTGTGAATAGTTTTGAACCCAATTATCTAAGAAAGGATGTGCTGACATTGGAGAGGGCTCAAAGGAGGTTCACAAAATGATTCTGTGGATGAAAACCTTATCATATAAGGAGCATTTGATGTCTCTGGGCCTGTGCTTAATGAAATTTAGAAGAAGGGGGGAAGCCTATCGAACGTTGAATTGAGATAGAGTGGATGTGGAGAGAATGTTCTCTGTAGATGGATACATTGACAGATACTTTATTGACCCCAAAGGAAATTACAATGTCACAATAACATTACAAGTGCACTGATGTACAAATCTTCAGAAGAGAAGTAAGAAAGAATAAAAATTAAATGATCTCAAACAGTCTAACAGGAGGGGGTCATCCCTCCCCCGGCTATAGGTTGACACATTACAGAGCCTAATGGCCGAGGCTAAGAATGACCTCATATAGCTCTCTTATGAGCAGTGCAGTTGCCTTAGTCTATTATTAAAGTGTTCCTCTGTTCAGCCAAGGTGGCATGCAGAGGGTGAGAAACATTGTTCAGAATTGCCAGGGTTTTCCACAGGGTCTTTGTTTCAACCGCAGCCTCCAGTGTGAACAGTTTGACTATAACAGAGCCAGCCTTTCTAATCAGTTTATTGAACCTGTTGTCATTACCCATGTTGATGCCATTGGCCCAGCATACCACTGCATGGAAGATTGTACTGGCGACACCAGACTGGTAGAACATGTGAAGGAGAGACCTGCATACTCCAAAGGACCTCAGTCTCCTCAGGGAGTTGAGGCAACTCTTACCCTTCTTGTACTTGGCTTCTGTGTTGGTGCTCCGCTCTAGTTTGCTATACAATAGACAGGAGCAGAATTAGGCCGCCTGGCCCATTGAATCTGCTCCGCCATTCAATCATTGCAGATCCTTTTTTCTATCTGCTCCTCAACCCCATTTCCCGACCTTCTCCCCGTAAACTTTGATACCATGTCCAATCAAGAACCTATCTATCTCTGCCTTAGTATTTAAAGCAGAGGTAGATAGGTTCTTGATTAGCCAGGGCGTCAAAGGGTATGGGGAGAAGGCAGGGAGCGGGGATGACTGGAAGAATCATGATTGAATGGCAGAGCAATTGAACACCCATGATTGAATGGGGGAGCAGACTCGATGGGCTGAATGGCCTACTTCTGCTCTTATATCTATTGGTCTTATGGTCAGCCAGCTGATCTACACCCAATGACCTCCAGAGCTGCATGTGGCAACAAATTCCACAAATTCACTACCCTTTGGCTGAAGAAATTTCTCCGCATCTCGGTTTTGAAAGGGCACCCCCCCCCCCACCGTCCTGAGGCTGTGCCCTCTTGTCCTAGACTCTCCCACCCTTTTCACATCTAGTCTGTCTAGGCCTTTCAACATTTGAAAGGTTGCAATGAGACTCTCCCACATCCTTCTGAATTCCAGTGAGTACAGATCCAGAGCCATTAAATGTTCCTCATATGATAACCCCTTCATTCCTGGAATCATCCAGGTGCAGCCCCAGGTACTTGTAGGTCCTTAGCACATCCATGTCCTTGCCATCAATAGTAACAGGAAGCCATGCCAGCTTAGCCTTCCTAAAGTCCATCTCCATTGGAAGTAGGTACAGAGGAGATGGTGGGGGTGAGTTTCTTATGCAGAGAGTGGTGAGTGTGTGGCTGGCAATGGTGGTGGAAGCGGAAACGATCGGGTCTTTTAAGAGACTCCTAGATAGGTACATAGAGCTTAGGAAAATAGAGGGCTATGGATAAACCTAGGTAGTTCTAAGGTAGGGACATGTTCAGCACAGCTTTGTGAGCCGAAGGGCCTGTATTGTGCTGTAGGTTCTCTATGTTTTTATCTCCTTTGTCTTACTAATGTTCAGTTTGCACTATTTGACAAAATCCTCCACCAGGGCCCTGTATTCATCCTCCCGTCCTCCCTTTATACACTCAACTATCACTGAGTTATCAGAGAATTTCTGCAGATGACATGACTCAGTGTTGTATCTAAAGTCCGAAATATACAGGGTGAAAAGGAAGGGAGCCAATAGTGCTCCTGTGGGGCCCCAGCGCTGCTTATAGTCCTGTTCAACACACAGCGCAGAAGCTGCACAAACTGGTCTGCCAGGTAGGTCGTCCATTATCCAGGATACTATGCAAGTGCCAGTGAAGGCTGTACAGTATTGACGGCACTTGAGAAATCAAAGAACATGATTGTCACAGTGCTGCCCTGCTTGTCCAACTGAAAGTAGGCTCTGTTAAGCAGGCAGATGACAACAGCATCGACTCCAATGTGCTCCAAGACAGGCAGACTGCAGGGAATTGAGGGCTGATCTGATCGGGGTCGGAGGTGAGACAGGAACAGCCTCTCTGGGGGCTTCATGATGTGAGGCCAGGGCTGCTGGACGGTAGTCATTTAAGACTTTTGGTTGGCCCTTCTTGGGTACTGGGACCACACACGATGTTCTCCACACATTCGGGACCCTGTCCAGACTGAGATTCAGATTGAACTGCGCTGGGGAACTCCACGCAGCTGCTCGGCACACTCCTTCAGGACACCATCCGGTCCCAAAGCTTTGGCCTGTCTGAGCTTCCCCAGAGCCTGTCTCACCTGCTCAGTCGTGAAGGTGAGTCCATGATGACTGGGGAGTTGGTGGAAGGTCGGGCTGTGGGGAGGTGAAGATCGGGATGATAGCAGTTGCTATGTGGAGGTGTGGATGGAGGTGCAGAGCAGGGTGTTGCTCATCCACATGTCGAACCCTGGTGGGTGAGTCTAGGACCAGAGGGCATAACCTCAGAATGGAGGGACGTCCTTCTAGAGTGGAGATGAGGAGGAGCCTCTTAAGCCCAAGGGCGGTGGATCAGTGGTATTTGTTGACGCAGGCGACTCTGGAGGCCAAAGTATACTTAAAACAGAGTCAGATAGATTCTTGATGGGTCAGAGCATTAAATGTTATGGGGAAAAGTCATGAGAGTGAGGTTGAGAGGGAATTGCATCAGCAATATCACATGGCGTAGCAGACTCACTGGGCCATATGGCTTAATCCTATTCCTGTGTTTTACAGTCTAAGCTACTGATATCCTGCTGAAAGTTCTGTTTGCAGTGTTTGATATCTCCAGACACCTTGTCAGTATGTTCATATGTTCCTTGCACCAGCGGCAGTGTGGGATGCTGGAGGTCAGCTGTAGCTTGACCGGGCTGTCATTGTGTCCCTGAGCTCATTCCTGTATTGTGGTGAACTACTTATACCTGTCTGGACATGCCCCCTGCTGACTGCTCCTGTGGCTCCTCCCACAGACCCCTGTATAAAGGCGATTGAGGTCTGAGCCCGGCCTCTCAGTCTCCAGGATGTAGTATGGTGGTCACTCACTGTTTGTTCCTTCTTCCAGTCAATAAAAGCCAATATCTCGCCTTTACGTCTCAGAGAGAGTTATTGATGGTGCATCATGTATTCAGCCAAATTCTGCAGGGTATGAAGTTACAGGCCCAGATAGACAATAGGTGCAGAAGTAGACCATTCGGCCCTTTGAGCATGCACATAGGTCCTCTAAGTTTTATGCAGGCTATGTTATTTTTAACTTATTAATTTTTCATTCATATTTTATGTTTAAAAGATATACAGAGGTTCTTCAGCTTTTTCTTAATGTATTTGATTAAGATATTGGAAAAAGCCTCCTAGAATTATGAGTGTAGGTCAGTGCATAGTTCATATTCAAATGCCATAAATTATTGGCTTTTGCTCCTGGTTGTGCAGCTTCACTGGAAAGGACGATAGATAATCAAATTTTACCTAAAGCAAATTCAGTTATGACCTGATAGACAGATGGCATTTTCTAGTTCATAATTTTCACATATTCATAGACCTTGTGAACAGAAAATCTGCTGTTAATCAAAAATATATTCTGCGAGATGTCACCTTCTGACGTGCTCTTGATACTGGGGAAATAGCAGTGAATAGTTCACTCAGGCCAGCTTTTCACAGAAAGGTCGACCTTCCCAGCAACGTGACTAGCAAAGAAAAATTAGCATTTTTGATCAGATAAGCTAAATTAAGAGACAGGGCAGAAGATTCAAAGGGAATTGCTCTCAGGAATAGTTATGGAAACAATGGGTATGTAGGTGTGGTCCTTGGACACTGATGTTGGATATGTTTGAGAATGCAAGGAAATGGGAAGTAGGAGGAGGATATCATGCCTCCTGAGTCTGCATCACAATTAAATAAAATCATGGACTTCAAGAGACATTCACTATCTGTTCTTACACTCTCTGAACCTATTGTATTTAGCCTGAAATATATAGGCAATTCTCAGACCTCTGAGGTAGAAAATTCGACAGCAGGAGGAAAGTTCTATTTCACTCGGTTCATAAGGGAGATTCTATATCCAGAGACCACGTCCTGGTATTTTGGACTTCCCAGTGGGAGTGATTGATCTCTCAGCTCAGCATTTACCCTGTCAACTCCACTCAGTGTCTTGTATATGCCAATCATAAAATCTCCCATTGGGGTCATAAAATTACAGAGTTGTACAACACAGAAGTGTGCTCTTCACCCCAACTCATTCATGCTGACTGTGATATCTGGTTGCCTTCATTTGATTTGTGTACCTTCTAAGTTCCAGTAAATATGGGCCAATCTTATTAGAGATTTCAAATATAAATCCCCTCAACCCCAGAATCAATCCTGTGGATTTACACTGAACTATCTCCAATGTAGTACATTCTTCTTCCAACACAGAGACCAAAATTGCGCACACTGCTCTAAGTAAGGTCTCAATGAAGCTCTAAGGATTTCTGTAAGACTTATTTACATATGAACTCCTTGCAAAAAAGATCAAGGTAATGTGTGCCTTCCTAAATGCTTGCTGCACCTGGACGTTTCCATCTAGTGTCTCCAGGATGAGCAACCCATCATTCTTGTGTACGTCACACACAAAATGCTGGTAGAACACAGCAGGCCAGGCAGTATCTATAGGGAGAAGCGCTGTTGACGTTTCGAGCCGAGACCCTTCATCAGGATGTAATGGCCTAAAAATATGATTCATAGTTCTAAATGAAACAGTGCTATGCAGTTAGAATGTAGAACATTGAACAGAAAATCCTAGAAAAGGTATTGGATTCACCCAAGTACATCATGGGTAAAGCTATCCCAACCATTGAGCACATCTATGTGAAATGCTGTCCATCATCAAAGATCCCCACCACCCAGGCCATGCTCTTCTCTCACTGCTACCATCAGGCAGAAGGCACAGGAGCCTCAGGCATTGCACCAGTGGGTTCAAGAATAGTTACTACCCCTCAACAATCAGGCTCTTGAACAAAAGGGGATAATGATATTCACTTGCCCATCCATTGAGATGTTCCCACTACAAATGTCCTCACTTTAAGGATTCTTTATTTCATATTTTCATTATTTATTGCTGTTTGTTTATATTTGCATTTGCAGTTAGATATCTTCTGCACTCTGGTTGATCATTGATCCTGTTATAGATACCGTACTATAGATTTGCTGAGTATGCTCCCAGGAAAATGAATCTCAGTGTTGTATACAGAGACATATGTGTACTTTGATAATAAAATTTACTTTGAACTTTGAACTTCCATTACAATGCATAACAGTACCTTCAGCTAACTATGCATTTGCCGATCATGGTGCCGAATTAAACTCATCCCATCTGCTTGCACATGATCCATACCCCTCCATTTCCTGCTTGTCTATGCACTTTTCTAAATGCTTCTTAAAAATACCAATTTCATCGCTGCTTCCATCACTACCCCTGGTAACATGTTTCTGGAATTTCCTTTGTAAAAATTCTCGGCTCACACTTTAAGCTTTAAGTTTTCCCCCTTTCATTTTAAAGCTATGCCATTTAGTAATTGACATTTCCACCCTGGGAAAACACTCTACCTACCCTATCTATATCTCTCATAATTTTATATATTTCTATTTGGTCTCCTATCAGCCTTTGACACTCCAGAGAAAATAATCCAAGTTTGACAAACCTCTCCTTATAGCTGGTAGTCTCAAATCCAGGCAGCAACATGATATTGCAACCACACAAAAGACTCATGCAGAAATCTTGATCCTAGATTTACTTTCGTTCTAGAGCCTGTATTTATCATACCCCGTAGTTTTCTGGCCAAATGCCATCCATATTAAACTTTGGATCTGAACTTGGTGATGTGTCAAGCAACCTCTGCTTTCCAACTTCTCTGAGACCTTTCAGCTCATTCTCACACCATTCACTGCATGCCTGACACTGCTATCAAGAATATCTTTCAGAGATAATGAAATTATCTTTTCAATTACAAATTTAAGAGTGGTGGATCATTGCTACAGTTAGCTAAAGAGGACAAGTCATTGGTTATATTTAAGGTAGAGGCTATTAGATTCTTGATTAGTCAGGGCATGAGTGATTACGAGGAGAAAGTAGGATATTGGGACTGAGAGGGAAAATGGATCAGCCATGATGAAATGGCCTAATTCTACTTCTGTATCTTATGGTCGCAGAATTCGTTTCACAAAAGATCAATTGTAATCAGCTTTCAATTCCTTCCTGTTGATACTGACAAAGAGATTTTTTGATTTTCTATATTTATATACAAGTACTTTAGGAATACATGTCTGGGCTTCACATTCAAAAGCAATTTGATTTTAAGTAATCTAATTAATCTAAAGCAAGACGAATCAGTACAAACTGCTAGTTTTCTGTCCAACGTGAAGAGAGGAAGGACTGGTGCAATCAAAGGACAGACCAATTTGAACATAGATTACCAATGGCAAAAGGCTTAACCTAAAGAGATTTTGTTGAATTTAGTAATTAGTTTCAGCCATTAGAGAGAGTTAATTAGTCTACATTTAACAAATTATCAATGTCTAATCTACAACATGAATGGTATCTCTGAGTTTTTATCAGCCTCTTGGTAAAGGGGGAAAATAGGAATGGGAGTAATATATTGAGTTCCTTCAACCTGTCTGCCACTCAACTGCATCCAGCCTATTTGCGTCAACCCTATTGACTTACCTTAGATTTATATCCCATTACATACTGTACATGACAACAAAAGACATCAACCTTTGTCTTAAACTTCAGCATCATATTCATGACCTTTTGTGAGAGAGAGGGTTACAAATTTCCTCTACATTTTATGGAACACTGCCACTTTCATTCCCAAAGAGCCAATCTCTAAACTAAAATCCTATCCCATATTGGATTTGCTCATCAGAGAGAATAATTTTTCATTTGTTGATTCCATCAATTCCCTTTCTTAACTTAGGGGATTGAGTTTGAACGTTTCCAAACTACATAAAACACAAGTAAGTATGAAATAGTCTTGCAGAATCTGCTGTCATAATTTAATTATTTGATACCCAAGATCAGCACCGTATCTGTTCCAAAGCCAATTCATTCTTCTATTGAAAGTTCATTGACTTTAACAATTAATTTAGTTACTTTCTCCACAGATGCCCCTTGGTCTTTTGTACATTTCCTAGCATTTTCTGTTTTCAATAATTTCTATAGTTTAATTCACAGAACTTCTCACGGTGCAGAATTCCAGATGGAACATAATTAGAACCCTGTACAATTCAAATATCACTTCCTCTGCTTCATATTTCAACTCTGTGGGCAATCTATGTTAGCACTGGAAGCATGGTGACACCTGCAGCGCATCCTCGGACAGTATTGGCCATTGACACAAACAATGCATTTCACTGTATGTTTCAATGTTTCCAAGTACATGTAACAAATAAAAGTACTCTTTAATCGTTAACTTATTTTAAATTCCACTATTACATCAAGCTTGTTGTTTTTTCTTAAATGTAACAACATTTAAGAAAAAATGTGCACTGGTCTCCAGTTACTTTTCACATGGACAAGAAACTTCTCCATTTTCACAGCTTCTTCATGCTGGAATGTCTATAACTTCATTGCCTTGGCAACTGGAGGTGAAGGCAAGGTTGCAATTAAATGAAAAGACAATGCCACTTGTAATCTTCTTTGGTTGTGCTGTCGTATATCAAAGCATTAAGCTTTAGAAGTATATTTCTGAATACAAAAGGTAAAAGACCATAAAAACTTACTGGCTGAGTTCTGATATTTAAAAAAATCTGGAATTGTATTCTGATTTATTTATGTATTTATCACGTCTACATTGAAACACACAGTGAAATGCGTTATGTGTGTTAACATCCAACATAAGGTTGTGCTGGGGAGCATGCAGGTGTTGCTACAATTTCTGTCACCAATGTATCATGTTCACAGCACACACAACAATGGAATAGCAGAAACAAAACAGCAACAGTAAACAAGCCTCTTGCCTCCTTCCCACCTATCCATCAACACACACACACACACACACACACACACACACACACACACACACACACACACACACACACACACACACACACACACACACTCTTTTGTCTTCCTCAGCAGATCCGCAAAGACTCGCAACAATAGGCTTCGGCCATTGGGCCTAATCAGTTTCATTAACTATTGACATCCTTTGCAGAGTCATCAAAACATTAGCTATTTTTATGTTCCAAGTATGTATAATGTTCTGAAATCATCTGCATCTTTTTCCTGTTCAAATTTTATTTAAAGAAATACATTTCACAGATCATCACTTTTGTGCATGCCGTGACTGAATTATAATCTTTTGCCTTCTAAAGGTTAGAGGAAAGTGGGTGGAATATTGTCAATTCCATTGAGAAAAGTATTTCATTGTCACTTCACTGTTCATTTCCATAGATGCTGCCTGACTTGCTGAGATCCTCCAGCATTTTGTGTGTGTCACATTCATTGTCAGATATCTTAAGTGATGTTCTTTCTGTGGAAGTTCTTTCCTCTCTTGCTCTTCCCCTTTAACCATTAATATGCCTGACTCTTTAGAATGTGTGGAGCAATCAGATGGTGGGAACAGATCCAGAATATTTTGATGCACTGAGAATGACTGTTTTTCTAAAATATTGTGCTGGTTTGATAGTAAGTAAAAAAGACAATAGAAAATTTCAAACAAAAATCATTATTAAACTATACCCAAGAGAGTTTCCTCATTGGACACAATATGAAAAATATGCTATAAGTGACTGCGGTTGATTTTATGTACATGATTCCAATCAATCGAATGATTCCAGAAATTTCTGTCACATTGTTTTTCCATAGCTTTTTAAGTAGACGTTGTTTTGATGTTGTTTTCACTACAGTAGACAGTTTTCCATGAGCCCACACAGAGGCCCTGCCCTGCCTCCAACCCACTGACTGACAAAGTGTTATTTAAAAATAACTGTTCAGATTATTTTGTTGCTTTACCTTTCAATTTCTCTTGGTAAACTTCGATCTCTGCTCATGCTTGTTTATTTGTTTCCTTACACAATCAGAAATGTCTTTAAACTATACTATTTCTTTCATCCAAATTTTATTTCCATATTGCTTAGCTCATCTGTTGTGATTCTGTTGAATTCTTCGAATACAGACTATAACACAATTGGCTGCAACAACTTCAAGAAAATGAATCATCGTACTTCAGGCGACCCCATGCAAGATATCTGACAAGTGAGGGACAGATATGTCATGTTGTAGAAGACAGTGTCAATATGTGGCCCTTGCATCTCATTTGTCCTCCTGCCCTGCACATTTTTTTTGTAACTGCAACACTGTATTCTGTATTCTGTTCTCTTTTTCTGTCTCAAAGTGCCCTGTTTTTAGCAGGAAAGGTATTTCATTGTCGCTTCATTGCTGAAATATCGTGTTTGTTCATTTCCATCAATGCTACCAGACCTGCTGAGTTCCTCCGGCATGACATCTCAATTCTAATTATCCAAGTTATATCTCAATTCCTCTTGTATCTCAGGTATGTGCTAATTGCACGCAAAGTAAAAGCTTCTCACTGTATCTCAGTGACCATAATCCCAAAACTAGTCATTGTTTGTAGGTCTCCTGGGCCACTTCTTCGAACGTGTCAGAGGTCACATTCTTTTATACGAGTGGGCAGGGAGAATGAAAAATAGTGGGAAGGAGAGTGCATTGTTAACAGACATACTTTTGTGACTGCACTTTGTGAAAAGTATGTTCAAATACAGTGAAGTTAGTGTTTTAGTTGTCTTTCCTGTTGGAAATCTGCAACAAATACATTTGTTCAGTTTGATTGTAATGATTCCATAATTTGCTGCTTGCGAGGTGAGCAGAAGGTTAACCGGTTAGAACAGAGCCAACTTAGGTCCCTCTAGTTTCACAGTATTTATGCAGAGGAGACAAGTACTCAGCATGCCAACATGGCAATGCGTCAAATTGCTGATCAGGCTCGGAGAGACAGTAGAGTCTAACAGCTGAAGTGTAGTAACCATAATCTGACACTGCCATGTGTTGGAGGAAGCCTAACAACTAAATACCACATAATATCTCCAATGACATTCAGGAGCTCCTGTCAAGATTATAGTCTTGTGGAGTGCTATGGCGTAAAAAGAGGATGGGTTACAAGAGGTTGAAACACTTTATTGAGAAGAAGCAGAGATAACTCATTGTGATTTACGTTATTAATCCCTGAAAATTTAAAGAGTCACAATTCTTTTCCTACTCTAAGTAAGTAAATATTGTTCCCTCTCTTCAGTGGAGAAAAGCTGAAACCATACATCAAAGTTTTTCTCATGATTCTGTGTTGTCAGAAATCTTAAGATGAATGTCCAATGAATGATGGATTGTTTCAACAAGCACAGTTTAGGCGTAGAAGGGTTTTCTACTTTTCATCCTGGGAAGCCTGACCCTAATTTTGAGACTATGCTTTATATCCAGCCGGTCGTGTAGTGGCATCAGCATCAGACTTTGAGGCCAGTGGTCCTGGTTCAAATCCGGCCGGCTCCTTGGGCACTTCCCATCCGTGCTGGGTTGAGCATCAAGTTAGCAACTTGGCCTTGTGAAAAACAGACAAAATGCTGAAGAAATGGTCTTCTTGGAGTGAGAAGCATGTTTTTCAGTCCTGATATACCTACAAGGTAGGTGTACTTACTTGGGCTCTTAGCTCCCAGTTGAGCAGTGGCCATTGATGACCTCCCATCTCCATTGTCCTCTAGAATCGATGGTATGGTTGGATTTCATCAATGCCTCTGCAATCCATTACATCCGCTGTACAGAGGATGGGCCTATACAACTTCACTAGGGCTCTGTGAGCTGGTCTTATGCATTTCTACCTCTCACAATGGAGGTGCAGAGTTAGACATTGAGAGGAATAGTTAGGTGTATAGCACTTTGAATTAGTCTATGATGTAGAAACATAGAAAACATACAGCACAATACAGGCCATTCAGCCCACAAAGATGTACCGAACATGTCCCTACCTTAGAACTACTTAGGCTTTACCCATAGCCCTCTATTTTTCTAAGCTCCATGTAGCCATCCAGGAATGTTTAAAAGACCCTATTGTTTCTGTCTCCACCACCGCCGCCGGCAGCCCACTCCAGGCACTCACCACTCTTTGTGTAAAAAACTTACCCCGGACATCACCTCTGTACCTGCTTTCAAGCTCCTTAAAACTCTGTCCTCTCATGCTAGCCATTTCAGCCCTGAGGAAAAGCCTCTGACTATCCACACAATCAATGTCTCTCATTATCTTGTACACCTCTATTAGGTCTCCTCTCATCCTCCGTCGCTCCAAGGAGAAAAGGTCGAGTTCACTCAACCTATTCTCATTCGGCATGCTCCCCAATCCAGGCAACATCCTTGTAAATCTCCTCTGCACCCTTTCTATGGTTTCTGTTGATTTATCTTTTACCAGGAGAATATAATATATTGAAGGGCACTAACTTAAAAGTTGTTAAGATGTTGGTAGTTCTCCTTAGATTCTCCAAAATCTCAACTTTAAACAAAGTGAATTTTATTCAGTAACTTTTTCAAGTGTTTACAAAAATAGTCAGTTCTTTCAAAAATCAGATCTTTTGAATGAAGAATAATCTTACACATCCAACCATATTAAATGACAGTGAGGATAGGAATAGAATGAAGTGGCAGATTTCCATGACTGAGAAGTTGGATTGGGGGCATGGATTCAGTTTCCTGGATAATTGGGATCTCTTCTGGGGGAGGTGTGACTAAAATGAAATGATGAATTATTACACAACACCCAGTCTAAGACAGCCTTTCCCCAAGTAGGCTCAAGCACAAGTTGCTCTAAAAAGCCATCTTGGGGGCATTCAACAATTTTCCTCTCCTGCAAATCCCCTTGCATTTTGAAGTCCCCCATTACAGTGGTGACATCACCTTTATTACATGCCTTTTCCGGCTCCCTTTGCAATCTCACCTCTGCATCGTGGCTACTATTAGGAAGTCTATGTATGATTCCCATAAAGATTTTTTACACTTTGAGTTTCTTAACTCCACCCACAAAAATTCAACATTCTCTGACCCTCTGACACATCCTTTTAAAGATGTAATTCCATCTCTTACCAATATTGTCATAGTCCCGACCATTAATTCCTCTTATTACCCTGATTCCCTTTTCCCCGCGTTCTCCTGGGCTCCTTGATTGCGGCACCTGATTCTCTTCTAAACCTGCTGCATAAAAACCTCGACTTTGCATCCACTCGTTGCCAGATCATTGCTTCAGCCAATGTGGCAATTCACGTTCCCAGCCGCTTAGAATGGTGTATTCTAAGTTTTACTTCAGTACCGAGGTTTACCTGAGTAACTCTGTCTCTCCATGTCAAGATAAGTGTTGCCTGCCGCCTGTCTCTTGTTTGCCGTTCAGCTCCAGCAACGCCCTGTTTCATGAAGAGTATTGTCTGCCGTTTGCCTTTCCATCTAACGCTCCATGTCAAGGTAAGTGTTGCCTGCTGCCTGTCTACGGTTTGCTGTTCTGCTCCGGCAACACCGTGTCACGAAAAGCATTGTCTTTCGTTTGCCTTTCCATCTAACGCTCCAAGTCAAGATAAGTATTGCCTGCTGCCTGTCTACGGTTTGCTGTTCAGCTCCGGCAAAGCCGTGTATCAAGAAAAGTTTTGCCTGCCTCCTGCTCCTCCGTTCACCCGCGCTGCTTGCCTGTGTTAGTTCTGTCTCTCGACTGCTTGGGATTGTGTATTCTAAGTTCTGTTCTGCGCTGCCTGTGTTAGTTCTGCCTCTCGACTGCTTGGGATTGTGTATTCTAAGTTCTGTTCTGCGCTGCCTGTGTTAGTTCTGCCTCTCGACTGCTTGGGATTGTGTATTCTAAGTTCTGTTCTGCGCTGCCTGTGTTAGTTCTGCCTCTCGACTGCTTGGGATTGTGTATTCTAAGTTCTGTTCTGTGCTGCCTGTGTTAGTTCTGCCTCTCGACTGCTTGGGATTGTGTATTCTAAGTTCTGTTCTGCGCTGCCTGTGTTAGTTCTGTCTCTCAACTGCTTGGAATTGTGTATTCTAAGTTCTGTTCTGCGCTGCCTGTGTTAATTCTGCCTCTCGACTGCTTGGGATTGTGTATTCTAAGTTCTGTTCTGCGCTGCCTGTGTTAATTCTGTCTCTCGACTGCTTGGAATTGTGTATTCTAAGTTCTGTTCTGCGCTGCCTGTGTTAACCCTGTCTCTCGACCACTTAGAATGGTGTATTCCAAGTTCTGTTTCCGCGCTGTTTGCCTATGTTAACTCTGTCTCTCCACATTAATAGGAGCGTTGCATGTCTTCCCATTCATCTTTCCACCTGCTGTTCTCCTCAAGCCACGCTCGCACCCTGGTCTGCATCCCTGCTCTGCCTCATTCTGCCGCCCACCTACACTCTCCGTTGTCTTGGTAGTTAAAAGCCGCGTATCCACCGTAGCGACTCAGGTTCAAGCCCCGGTCAAGCCATTCTTACTCCTCAGCTTTCCTCATTCCCTGGCCTTCCCTGTAACTGTTAATAAACACTATAGATTACTTTACCTCCACGTCTGTGTCCTGCGTTTGGGTTCGCCCCATTCCATTGCAACAAATAGAGCCAAACCACTGCTTATGCCTTTCTGCCTGTCCTTTTGATACAAAATATCGAGGTTATCCTTCGAGGTTAAGCTTCCAACCAAGGCCTTCTTTCAGCCATGACTCAGTGAATACACAATATCACACTGACCAATCTTTAATTGCACTATGAATTCATCCACCTTATTCCAAATGCTATGCACATTTAAATGTAGCGCCTTCAGTTCTGCATTCTTTGCCACTTTGAATTCTGTCTCTGTGGTATAATTTAACTCTTTGCTCTGTCTGTATTTGTACCCAGTCATTGGCTTACATTCATGTTACACGCATCATCTGCTTATAAACCTTCTGGCTCATCCTCATCTCAATCATATTGGTTCCCATCCCCCTGCCATGTTCGGTTAAACCATTCCAAACAGCTCTACTAGACCTGCATGCAAGAATAATGGTTCCCCCTTGGATTCACTTTGAAGTGCAGTGATTTGTTTAGTCAGTTGAGAAGTAACTGAAGTTAGTTCTACTATATCATCTACTTTACAGGCACCTGAGTCTGTATGATGGCACATTGTTTGACTGTTTCCCTACTCTTGAGAGAAGGGTTTCACTGAACTGTGCTTAATTCTCTCTCAGGATTTCGCCATAATCTTTCCCACTACGCCTCGCTGAAGTTTTTAACTCAAGGAAAGCTTGAGTGGTGACTTTTCCAACTTCCTGAGTGTAAACACTAGTTAAAGTGACTACATAGTGGGAACAGATTTGGTCACTGCTTGCCTCTCGAGTGTCCGCTATCAAGGGCTGAAGATCTTGCACTGCAGAGTCAAAATTGTACTCTACTATGAGGGACTTAAGAGATTCTGCACTGGGGTCAGTTAGAGGAATAACTCTGGCAACTGAACGGTATTCTTTTCGAAAGTTGAGTATTTCCTCATCTTTTTCTGTTTACTTTATAAGACCATATGACATAGGAGCAGAATTAGGCCATTCAGCCCATTGAGTCTGCTCTGCCATTCATCATGGCTGATCCCGGATCTCACTCAATCACATACATCTGCCTTCTCGCCATATCCTTTGATGTCCTGACTCATCAGGAAACTATCAACTTCCACTTATATATACCCATGGACTTGGCCTCCACCATAGACTGTGGCAGAGTATTCCACAGAGTCACTACTCTCTGGCCAAAAAAATCCCTCCTTACCTCTGCTCTAAATGGTTACCCCTCAATTCTGAGGCTGTGCCTTCTAGTTCTGGATACACCCACCACAGGAAACATCCTCTTCGTATCCACCCTATCTTGTCCTTTCAACATTCAGTAAGTTTCAATGAGATCCCCACCCACCCAGCATTCTTCTAAATTCCAGTGAGTACAGGCCCAAAGGTGCCAAATCTGCCTCATATTTGCGGAATCATCCCTGAGAACCCTCTTTGGACTCTCTCCAATGACAACACATCCTTTCTGAGACATGGCATATTGCCAAGACTATTGACAATGCCCCAAGTGTGGCCTGACTAGTGTCTTATTAAACCTCAGCATCATTTCCTTGCTTTTATATTATATCCCCCTTGAAATAAATGTCAACACTGCATTTGCCTTCTTTACCGCAGACTCACCCTGTAAATTAATCTTCTGTGAGTCTTGCACAAGGACTCCTAAGTCCCTATGCACCTCTGATGTTTGAACCTTCTCCCCATTTAGATAATAGTCTGTACTATTGTTCCTTTTACCAAAATACATTATCATACATTTCATCTGCCACTTTCTTGCCTATTCTTCCAATTTGTCTAGGTCCTGCTGCAATCTCATTGCTTCTTCAACACTAGCTACCCCTCCACCTACCTTCGTATCATCTGCAAACTTTGCCTCAAAGCTATCAATTCCACTATTTAAATCATTGTCAAACAATGTAAAAAGTGACAGTCTCAATACTGACCCCTGAGCAACACCACTAGCCTCTGGCAGCCAACAGTGTAAAGGCCCCCTTTATTCCCACTCGCTGTTTCCTGCCTAAGCCATTCCTTATCTTTCCTGTAATGCCATAGGATTTTATCTTGTTAAGCTGCCTCATGTGTGTCACCTTATCAAATTCCTTCTGAAAATCCAAGTAAATGACATCCACTGCCTCTACTTGGTCTACCTTGCTTGTTACTTCCTGAAAGAACTCCAACAGATTTGTCAGGCTAGATTACCCTTTACAGAAACCATGGTGACTTTGACTTATTTTATCATTAGTCTCCAAGTACCCCGAAATCTCATCCTTAATAATAGACTCCAACACTTTCCCAATCACTGAGCTTAGGCTAACTGGCCTGTAATTTCCTTTCTCTTGCCTTCATCCATTCTTAAGGAGTAGAGTGACATATGCAATTTTTCAGTTAGCCAGAATCAAATGATTCTTGAAAGACCATGACCAATGCATCCATTATCTTTTCAGCAACCTCTCTCAGGACTCTGGGATGTAGTCCATCTGGTCCAGGTGACTTATCCACCTTGAGACCAGATAGACTAGTTTGAGATTAGTTTGCCTAGTACTTTTTCCTTTGTAATAGCAATAGCCCTAACTCCTTCTTCCTGACACTCACGGACCACTGGCACACAGCGTCTTCCACAGTGTATACAGATGCAAAGAACCCATTAAGTTCATCTGCCATTTCTTTGTCCCCCATTACTACTTCACTGGCATCACTTTCCAGTGGTCCGATATCAACTCTCTGCACCCTTTTACTCTTAATATAACTGAAAAAATCTTTTAGTATCCTTCTTTATATTATTAGCTAGTTTGCCCTCATATTTCGCCTTTTCCCTTCTTGTAGCTTTTTAGTTGCCTTTTGTTGGATTTTAAAAGTTTCCCAATCATCCAACTTCCCAGTCACCTTTGCTACCCTGTATGCCCTTTCTTTAGCTTTTATACAATCCTTAACTAAACCTTTTCAGCCATGGTTGCCCACCCATGCCATCTGAGAACTTATTTTTCTGTGGGGCATATCTATCCTGCGCCTTGTGAACTATTCCCTGAAATCTCAGCCATATCAGCTCTGCCGTTGTCCCTGCTAGCATCTTCATCCAATCCACCTGGGCAAGTTATTACACAACACCCAATCTAAGATAGACTTTCCCCAAGTAGGCTCAAGCACAAGCTGCTCTAAAAAGCCATCTCATAGGCATTCAACAAATTCCCTCTCTTGCTCCGACACTAAACTGATTTTCCCAATCCCCTTGCTTGAAGTCCTCCATCACAATTGTGACATTACCCTAATCACAGGCCTTTTTCCAGATCCCTTTGCAATCTCAACCCCACATCTTGGCTACTATTTGGAGGCCTATATATGATTCCCATAATGGTTTTTTACCCTTAAGCAGTTTCTTAACTCCACCCACAAAGATTCAACATTTTCTGACCATGAGTGTGCTCTTTCTAAAGATGTAATTCCATCTCAGACTGAGCCACACCACTGCCTATGTGTTCCTGCCTGTCCTTTTGATACAAAGTCTGTCCTCTGATGTTAAGACCATAAGACACAGGGGCAGAATTAGGCCATTTGGCCCATCGAGTCTGCTCTGCTCTGCATTCAATCATGGCTGATCCTTTTTTATCCTCCTCAACCCCATTCTTCGGCCTTTTCCCCATAAACTGTGAAGCTGCACCCAATCAAGAACCTGTCAAGCTCTGGCCCAATGACCTGGCCTCCACAGCTGCCTGTGGTAACAAATTCTATAAATTTACCACACTCTGGCCAAAGAAATGTCTCCAATTCTCTGTTTTAAATGGATGCCCCTTTATCCTGATGCTGTATCCTCTTGTCCTAGACTCCTCCCCCACCATGGGAAATGTCCTTTCCACATCTATACTGACTAGGCCTTTCAACATTCAAAAGGTTTCAATGAGATTACCCCTCATCCTTCTAAATTTCTGAACTGCCTCTGGGCCCTCTTCTATGTCAGCACATCTTTTCTGAGATGAGGGGCCCAAAACTATTCACAATACTCAAGGTGAGGCCTCACCAGTGCCTTATAAAGCCTCAGCATCACATCCTTGCTCTTGTATTCCAGACCTCTTGAAATGAATGCTAACATGGCATTTGCCTTCCTCACCTCTGACTGAATCTGCAAGTTAATCTTCAGGATGCTCTGCACAGGGACTTTCAAGTCCCTTTGCATCTCAGATTTTTGGATTTTCTCCACGTTTCGAAAATAATCTGCATATTTATTTCTTCTACCAAAGTGCATGACCATGTTCCCAACATTGTATTCCATTTGCCACTTTCTTGCCCATTCTTCTAATCTGTCTAAGTCCTTCTGTAGCCTACTTGTTTCCTCAACACTACCTGCCCCTCCATGTCATCTGCAAGCTTGGCAACAAACCCATCTGTTCAATCATCTAAATAACTGATATACAAAAAAAGTATAAAAAGAAGTGGTCCCAACATCGACCCCTGAAGAACACTACTAGTCACTGGCAGCC
Source organism: Hypanus sabinus (assembly GCF_030144855.1). Lineage (NCBI taxonomy): Eukaryota > Metazoa > Chordata > Chondrichthyes > Myliobatiformes > Dasyatidae > Hypanus > Hypanus sabinus. Next base: position 26,251,717 of record NC_082715.1, read on the forward strand.
AACCAGGTAAGGTTCTTTTTATTCCCACTGGCTGCCTCCTACCAATCAGCCAATGCTCTAACCATGCCAGTAACGTTCCTGTAATACCATGGACTCCGAACTTGGTAAGCACTCTCATGTGTGACACCTTGGCAAAGGCCTTCTGAAAGTCCAAATATACACCCACAGCATTCCCTTGATCTATCCAGCTTGTAATCTCCTCAAAGAATTCCAACAGGTTAGTCAGCCAAGATTTTCCTTTAAGGAAACCATGCTGACTTTGTACTATTTGTCCTGTGTTCCCAAATACTCCACCACCTCATCCTTAACAGTTGACTCCAACATCTTCCCAACCATTGAGGTCAGGCTAACTGGTCTTTAATTTCCTTTCTGCTTCCTTCCTCCTTTCTTAAAGAGTGTGGTGACATTTGCAATTTTCCAGTCCTCTGGCACCTGACCTCTTTGAGAACCCTAGGGTGCAGTTCATCTGATCTGGCTGACTTATGTACCTTAAGTTATTTCAGCTTTCTGAAACCCTTCTCCATTGTAACAGTAACTGCACTCACTTCTCTGCCTTCAGACATCACAATATCTGGCACCCTGTTGGTGTCTTCCACATTGAGCCTCCCAACTATGGCCTTCTTTCAGCCACAATTTAGTGATACCCACAGTGTCATACCAGCCAAGCTCTAAATGCACCAAAGGTTCGTCCACCTTATTCTGAATGCTATGCGCATTTAAATACAGCACCTCGAATCCTGCATTCTTCGTCCTTTTGAATTTTGCCTCTGTGGTACAATTTATCTCTTAGTTCTGTCTGAATTTGTACCCATTCATTGCCTTGACCTTTCTTACATTCATGTTACACTCATCATCAGTTTGTCAACCTGCTGGCTCACCCTCAGCTCTATCATACCGGTTCCCTACCCCCTGCCATATTAGCTTAAGCCACTCACAACAGCTGAGTGCCACTGACTATAACAGCATTGGGGATTTTGACACCCTTTTCCTCTATGGCATACATTTTTTTTCACTGTAGTTTTTAATTGAACAAAAGTGAGTTTGAACAATATGATTCATTTAGAGATTTGCATACTAATCAGTGCATTAGCTTTTACCTAATAAACTGCCTTCTGGCAGGCTTGCCAAGTTTTATGTAACACCTGTGTAGTGCATGTCTTCATTTGTGTGACTGGTCACCGCACTCTTTACGAGACAATCAAATTATCTAGTACTATACCAGGTACAAGCGGGCTGTCGGAAGCTCTCGGTATCTGAAGGAGGCAGTGAATAGAGAACCCACACTTCTAGAGGCAAGTTTGCTTCGAAAAAATAGCAAAACATACAAAATATTTACATGGGTAAGCATCATTCAATATTCCAACATTCTGTTTCAGGTTCCAAATCTCAAACAAAAAACCAAATTCCTTTTTAGTTAGAATCAGTGAGATTCATTAGAATAACTATTATTACTCCAATTAGATCAAGTATTATTCCCTATTTAAATGTTTACAAACTAACCGTTCTTTTTTTTTAATCCCTGGTTAGTTCAGAAACTAATTGAATTCCTATTCTTAAGTATTGTGGTCAGTACAATACAAATTCAAATTATTTATATATATACAGCTTAACTCCTTTCATGACAATCCTCCAACATCATAACTGCTAGACAAGGTCATTTAGTAATTTATCAAAAGTCTTTACAAAAATAATTAGTTCTTCCAGAAAATCAAATTCAGATCCTTCAAATGACAAATAAACTTATACATCTAACCGTATTAAATCTGGATTGAATCTTCTTGAAACATACCTTTTTTGAATTACTTTCAAAATCTTTGATTCGTTATCGTACAGATATTGGCTAATAATGTGTTTCACTATATCATAAGGATTTTTTTCCTTTTTTCTTTCTTTACCTGTGATGAGATCTGAAGGATTATTCAATATCGACTGTTCCTTTGAAAAGAGAGAGTATACGGCTAATTCAGAGAGAGAGAGCTTTAATGCCTAATACACCTTGTCTTAGCCGTATACGTCACACAGCTGTACCAACATAGTAGTTCACAGGATCACCACTGTGGATCATTAGACCATCGACAAACTTCATGGATTTGGCTCTCTGACCTCGAAGCTTTCCGGAAACTACTACCTCACAGCCCTCGGCACCACTCTCCATGATGAAGTGGAGAACACCATGGCAGGCTCTTTGCACAGCCAGTCGTCCCAGCAGCTTGTAGCGCAGAGACTCAGCCTGTGCAATGGCACCAAGCGCCTAGACTCAGACTCCAGACGTGCTCCATTCTAACCTGTTAGGGGGTATGTAACATACCAGTTTTTCATGGTAGCGGGTTTAGATTTTTTTTGTTTAGTAAGATTATTACTTTTGAATAGTATGATTCAATTTAACTTAGATGAATATGGGGTATTACTATAAGTGTGATTCACATATATTGTAGTTGATAGATGATATATATTCACAATATGGCATTGTGGATAATGAAGTAGGTTTTCAAAGCTTGCAGAGAGATTTAGGCCAGTTAGAAGAGTGGGCTGAACGATGGCAGATGGCGTTTAATGCTGATAAATGTGAGGTGCTACAATTTGGTAGGACAAATCAAAATAGGACATACATGGTAAATGGTAGGGCATTGAAGAATGCAGTGGAACAGAGTGAACTAGGAATAATGGTGAATAGTTCCCTGAAGGTGGAATCTCCTGTGGATAGGTTGGTGAAGAAAGCTTTTGGTATGCTGGCCTTTATAAATCAGAGCATTGAGTATAGGAGTTGGGATGTAATGTTAAAATTGTACAAGGCATTGTTGAGGTCAAATTTGGAGTATTGTGTACAGTTCAGGTCACCGAATTATAGGAAAGATGTCAACAAATTAGAGAGAGTACAGAGGAGATTTACTAGAATGTTACCTGGGTTTCAGCACCTAAGTTACAGGAGAAGGTTGAACAAGTTAGATCTTTATTCTTTGGAGCATAGAAGGTTGAGGGGGGACTTGATAGAGGTATTTAAAATTATGAGGGGATAGATAGAGTTGATGTGGATAAGCTTTTTCCTTTGAGAGTAGGGGAGATTCAAATAAAAGGACATGAGTTGAGAGTTAGGGGGCAAAAGTTTAGGGGTAAATCGAGGGGGAACTTCTTTACTCAGAGAGTGGTAGCTATGTGGAACGAGCTTCTAGTAGAAGTGGTAGAGGCAGGTTCGATATTGTCATTTAAAAGAAAAATTGGATAGGTATATGGACAGGAAAGGAATGGAGGGTTACGGGCTGAGTGCAGGTCGGTGGGACAACTAGGTGAGAGTAAAAAGTTCGGCACGGACTAGAAGGGCTGAGCTGGCCTGCTTCCGTGCTAAAATTGTTATATGCTTATATGGTTATATGCATTGCCTGATACAGATTCACTAATAGCCTTCAGAGGCGAATTATGTACATATACCAGTAAGTAAAATTACATTAGATAGGTGGAGAAGATTGAAAGTGGCACAAACATGATTGCTCTTTGAAAGAGCTCGTGTAGACTGATGGTCCAAATGAATCATTGTGTGTTGCCTAAATGGAAGGAGCAATAACAAATGCAATTCAACATTGAAAATTGAGCAGTGTTAGGAACAATGAAGAAAGTATTTTAAAAAATGATCATTTTAAAGTGTATCAGGAATAGAGAGACAAGGCGGTCAACATCATAAGTGTACTTATCCTATATTTTTATGTAAAAACAACAAATTTCACGACATGTGTTAGTGATAATAAATCTGATTCTGATTCTGTAGTTTTGGAGTAAATAAGATAAGCTGTTACTGACAGATTTCATTGCCAGCAGAGCCAAAGGCAACATGATTTTATTCTGTTTTGTTATGCATTAACTTTTGATTGTCCAAAATCATGCTACGCATTATCTCGCAGTTGAATTGCTGACTTCACAGCAGTCCACAGGGCAGCTCCTCCCTGAATTCCAAGGGAGATGGCAAGACAGATGTCTGGAACAAGCTGGAGATGAGATCCTGGTGCACCTGACCTCTCTGGCCACCACTGGGCTCGCCAGCTTGATGCCAGGCATGCTGGTGCATGGGGAAGAGCAGCTTCACTTGAATGGGCTTGCTGACTTTGAAAATTTGAGTGTAGGTAAATGTTTAGATTACTTAATATTTTGCAGATCTATTTAAAGATTAATCATTTTGATATATTTTTATATTTCCCTGATTATTTGAGACATTTAAAAGTACTTCAAAGGTCTTTGACTATATATAGCAGGCTGTCAAAGGCCAACGAACAGTCTGGGAATAGGGTCAAGGGACACTTGGACTTGAAAGCATACACGAAGTAAAGGCGGCTGTCAAAGGCTGGTTCCAGCAGCCTCAGTAATAATGTTCAAAAGCGGTTTGTAAAAATACTTAAAATGGAAATACACATATTTGCATGTCTGGAGAGCGAATTGGTGTGAGGTAATCAAATGTTTACAAAAAATGTCCACTTGATCAACAAAGTGAACATCTTTGGCAGTTCAGAGGTAATTCTGGCATTCAAATAAAGTACATCTTAATAAAGGAGCCCAGTGCAGGGAAAAATTTCTCATCCAAATGTTCCTACATTTGAAGCTCTGAGTCAAGTCATTCAATTAGTATAAAAAGTCACATTTGAGGAAATTGACTCTGGTTGTTAATGAAAAAAATGTCAGGGATTGTGACTGAGTTGTGGCTGAAAGAAGGCCGTAGCTGGCAGCTTAAGGTGAAAGGATATACTTTGTATCGCAAGGACAGGCAGGAAGGCATAGGTGGTGGTGTGTCTCCGTTGGTAAGAGTAGACATCCCACCCTGCAAAAACTCATTTCAGGGAGGTAGCAGCGTCAATTTGCCAGACACTCCTGGAACTTCCGGGTGAGGTGAGATGTCTGCAATAGAGTAGCTCCTTAGCAGCTAGCCAACTAGTTTCAATAACTATGCTAATGACGAATGACTCCTGTTAAACTCACCTCAACAGTCATTTAACCCTCCACGGGCAATAGAAAAGTCACTGTTGCAAACAGTGCAGAAAGCAACACTGTCATTATTTTTGACCCCTATTAGGCAGAAGTCCTCTTTAGTGTAGTCTGGGGTGAAGTATGTTTTATATTTTCTTTTTTGGAACACTCTGCCATCGTTTGTTCTCTCTCTTTCTCTCTCTCTCACTCCAAAAAATTGATTTCCGGGATAATGTATATAATTTGTTGGCGACAGGGAGCAACTATCAATATGCAGGAAATTCCCGGAATGTCCGGGAGAGGTGGGATGTCTGTAAGGGATGAAATTACATTTTTAGAAAGAGGTGACATAGGGTCAGAGAATCCTGAATCTTTGTGAGGAGATTTAAGAAATTGCAAGGGTAAAAAAAACCATTATGGTAATCATATAGGCCTCCAAATAGTAGCCAAGATGTGGGGTTGAGATTAGAAAGGGAGCTAGAAAAGGCATGTAAAAAGGGTAATGTCACAATTGTAATGGGGGACTTCAATATGCAAGGGGATTGGGAAAATCAGGTTGATGTTGGATCGCAAGAGAGGGAATTTGTTGAATGCCTATGAGATGGGTTTATAGAGCAGCTTGTGCTTGAGCCTACTCAGAAAAGACCATCTTAGACTGGGTGTTGTGTAATAACCCAGATCTTATTAGGGAGTTTAATGTAAAGGAACCCTTGAGAGACAGTGGTCACAATATGAGTGAATTCATTATACAATTTGACAGAGAGAAACACAAGTCACATCTATCAGTATCACAACAGAATAAAAGGAATTACAGAGGCATGAGAGAAGAGCTTGCCCAGTGGATCGGAGTGGGATACTGGCGTGGGTTGATGGCAGAATGTAGAAGTTTCTGGGAATAGTTCACAAGGCACAGGATAGATATGTCCCACACAGGAAAAAGTTCTCAAATCGCAGGGGTAGGCAATCGTGGCTGACAAGGGAAGTTAAGGACTGCATAAAAGCCAAGGAAAGGGCATATAAGGTCACAAAAGTGAGTGAGAAGTTGGATGATTGGGAAGCTTTTAATATCCAAAAAAAGACAACTTAAGAGGCTATAAAAAGGGAAAAGATGAATTATGAGGGCACACTAGCCAATACCATAAAGCAGGATACCAAAAGTTTTTTCAATTATATAGGGACTAAAAGGGAGATGAGAATCAATATTGGATCAACATTTTCAATATTGGAAAATGATGCTGGTGAGGTAGTAAAGGGGGACAAAGAAATGGCAGATGAACTTAATGGGTACTTTGCATCTGTATTCACTGTGGAAGACCCTGTGTGCTAGTGGACTGTGAGTGTCAGGGAGAAGGAGTGAGGGCTATTGCTATTACAAAGGAAAAAATTCTAGGCAAACTGAAAGGTCCTAAGGTGGATAAGTAACCTGGGCCAGATGGGCTAAATCCCAGAGCCCTAAGAGAAATTGCAGAAGAGAATGGTCATGAGCTTTCAAGATTCAATTGATTCTGGCACGGTCCCGGAGGACTGGAAGATTGCAAATGTCACTCCATTCTTTAAGAAGGGAGAAAGGCAAAATAAAGGAAATTATCGGCCAGTTAGCCTAACCTCAGTGGTTGGGAAAGTGTTGGAGTCTATTATTAAGGATGAGGTTCTGGGATCTTGGAGGCTAATGATAAAAATAGGTTAAAGTCAGCATGGTTTCTGTTAAGGGAAATCTTGCCTGACAAATCTGATAGAGTTCTTTGTGGAAGTAGCAAGCAGAGTGGAGAGAGAAGAGGCAGTGGATGTCATTTACTTGGATTTTCAGAAGGCGTTTGAGAAGGTACCAGACGTAAGGCTGCTTAACAAGATAAAATCTCTGGTGTTACTTTCTTTGTCAGTGACTTAGATAATGGAATTGATGGCTTTAAGGCAAAGTTTGTGGATAGTATAAAGATAGGTGGAGGGGTAAGTAGTGCTGAGGAGGCAATGTGATTGCAGCAGGATTTAGACCAATTAGAGGAATGGGCAAAAAGTGGCAGATGGAATACAATGTTGGGAAATGTATGGTAATGCATTTTGGTAAAAGAAGCAATAATGCTGATTATTATCTAAATGGGGATTAGGCTCAAACATCAGTGGTGCCAAGAGAGTTATGAAGACTCCCAGAAGTTAATTTACAAGTTGAGTCTGTGGTAAAGAAGGCCGATAGAATATTGGCATTTATTTCAAGGGGAATAGAATATAAAAGTAAGGAGATAATGCTGAGCCTTTAAAAGACACTGGTCAGGCTGCACTTGGAGTGTTGTCAACAGTTATGGCCCCGTATCTCAGAAAGGATGTGTTATCATTGGAGAGAGTCCAGAGGAGGTTCACAAGAATGATTCCATGTAACCATATAACAATTACAGCACAGAAACAGGCTATCTTGTCCCTTCTAGTCGGTGCCAAATGCTTACTCTCACCTCGTCTCACCAACCTGCACTCAGCCCATAACCCTCCATTCCTTTCCTGTCCAATATACCTATCCAATTTTTTTAAAATGACAATATCGAACCTGCCTCTACCACTTCTACAGGAAGCTCGTTCCACACAGCTACCACTCTCTGAGTAAAGAAGTTGCCCTTCATGTTACCCCAAACTTTTGCCCCCTAACTCTCAACTCAGGTCCTCTTGTTTGAATCTCCCCTACTCTCAATGGAAAAAGCCTATCCACATCCACTCTGTCTATCCCCCTCATAATTTTAAATACCTCTATCAAGTCCCCCCTCAACCTTCTATGCTCCAAAGAATAAAGACCTAACTTGTTCAACCTTCCCCTGTAACTTAGGTGCTGAAACCCAGGTAAATCTCCTCTGTACTCTCTCTCTATTTTGTTGACATTTTTCCTATAATTCAGTGACCAGAACTGTATACAATACTCCAAATTTAGCCTTACCAATGCCTTGTACAATTTTAACATTACATCTCAACTCCTATACTCAATGCTCTGATTTATAAAGGCCAGCATACCAAAAGCTTTCTTCACCACCCTATCCACATGAGATTCCACCCTCAGGGAACTATGCACCATTATTCCTAGATCACTCTGTTCTACTGCATTCTTCAATGACCTACCATTTACCTTGTATGTCCTATTTGGATTATTCCTACCAAAATGTAGCACCTCACACTGATCAGCATTAAACTCCATCTGCCATCTTTCAGCCCACTCTTCTAACTGGCCTAAATCTCTCTGCAAGCTTTGAAAACCTACTTCATTATCCACAACACCACCTATCTTAGTATCATCTGCATATTTACTAATCCAATTTACCACCCCATCATCCAGATCATTAATGTATATGACAAACAACATTGGACCCAGTACAGATCCCTGAGGCACATCACTAGTCATTGGCCTCCAACCTGACAAACAGTTATCCACCACTACTCTCTGGCATCTCCCATCCAGCCACTGTTGAATCCATTTTACTACTTCAATATTAACACCTAAAGATTGAACCTTCCTAACTAACCTTCCGTGCAGAACCTTGTCGAAGGCCTTACTGAAGTCCATATAGACAACATCCACTGCCTTACCCTCGTCAACTTTCCTCATAACCTCTTCAAAAAATGTAATTAGATTTGCCAAACATGACTTTCCACGTACAAATCCATTTTGACTGTTCCTAATCAGACCCTGTCTATCCAGATAATTATATACACCATCTCTAAGAATACTTCCCATTAACTTACCCACCATTGACAGACAGACAGACAGACAGACCGACATACTTTATTGATCCCGAGGGAAATTGGGTTTTGTTACAGTTGCAACAACCAAGAATAAAGTAGAAATATAGCAAAATAAAAAGCAGAGATAATTAAATAATAATGAGTAAACTATGCCAAGTGGAAATAAGTCCAGGACCAGCCTATTGGCTCAGGGTGTCTGACACTCCGAGGGAGGAGTTGTAAAGTTTGATGGCCACAGGCAGGAATAACTTCCTATGACATCAACCTTACAAGCCTATAATTGCTAGGTTTACCCTTAGAACCCTTTTTAAGCAATGGAACAACATGAGCAATACACCAATCCTCCGGCACCATCCCTATTTCTAATGACATTTGAAATATTTCTGTCAGAGCCCCTGCTAATTCTACACTAACTTCCCTCAGGGTCCTAGGGAATATCCTGTCAGGACTCGGAGATTTATCCACTTTTATATTCCTTAAAAGTGCCAGCACTTCCTCCTCTTTAATTGTCATAGTTTCCACTACTTGTTTCCCATACCTTACACAATTCAATATCCTTCACCTTACTGAGTACCGAAGAAAAGAAATTGTTCAAAATCTCCCCCATCTCTTTTGGCTCCACACATAGCTGTCCACTCTGATTTGCTAAGGGACCAATTTTATCCCTCACTATCCTTTTGCTATTAATATAACTGTAGAAACCCTTTGGATTTATTTTCACCTTACCTGCCAAAGCAGCTTCGTACATCTGTGGAATATTCGGCCATCGACTGTGGTGGAGGCCAAATTTGTGGGTATATTTAAGGCAGAAGTTGATTATTTCCTGGTCGGTCAGGGCATCAACAGATATGGAAAGAAGGCTGGTGTAAGAGGTTGAGTTGAATCGGGAATCAGCCATGATGGAATGGGAGAGCAGGCTTGATGGGCTGAATGTGCTAATTCTGCTCCTGTGTGCTATGGTCTTATGGATTTGCGATCAGATTCTTAACTGGCAGCAGTTCTTTAATCACCTTTATCTTTATTTCATGTCAGTTGGGTGGACTGCTTGCCAAAATCAGCAGCCTCCAATAGGTCATGTCCCGATGCTAATCTTCAAATTTTCAGCTGTAGAATATAGAAATTGTCTGCAGCAGCTCAATTTCTAAACCAGGTTTCAATTTAAATTGGCCACGTCAACATGGGAAACAGATTGTGCCAACAGTAATGGAAAAAGGAAGAGATGTTGACAGCTCCAGTTGTGGGACACAAATGAGAACACTTAGAATACACTCAATCACTACTAGCAGGTGTACTGCTCCTGGGCTGCCAATAGGGAGCTGTCAGGCAATCACTACCAAGAACAATTAAAACATGTTAAAGTCTGCTGGTGATAAAGTACTATTTTTTAAAAAGGAGATGTAGAAATATTAAGCAATGAGGATCATTGTCTCAGTGCTAGCCATACTTTGCATCTATTAGAAGTTCCATGCACCATTGACTCTCCGGTGATCACCCCTGTGAATGTAACATAGTTGAGAAAATTGGGAATGCTTATTCCACCAACACAGTCACATCAACTTGAAACCCCACAGCCTGGAAAACATATTAAGTTTCTATCAGTGTCAAGTTCTCCAAGTTACATGTTGCAATATTATCCTGTGGTGAACTATACAGTGGCAGAAACAATAGCAAAGAACTGTGGGTTTCAATTCTGGATGCTTGTAGAGAATGTTATAACATATGATAAGGAGGAATACATTTTCATAAATGTTGGAATAGTCCTTTGAGAGGTTAAGGATTTAGAAACTCAGAACCCATGCCTGGACTATTTCGTGTATAGGCCCATGATAAATTCCTAACACTGCTTGAATATATTGTACATAAGGAAATACTATTGAAAATATGTCATTCTTGCATATTTTGTATTATCCATTATATTTGAGGCTTCATATTGAAGTGTGTTGTTGGAATTAAAGATGCCCGTGATTCATGCTTCCACTATATTTGCCCTTTCAAAAACCAGAACTTGCAAAGGAAAGACTGTCCACCCTAGTAGCCTCCAAGCTCCCGCATCCTGTAATTTCTGTGTTAACATCAGTGGCCTGTCTGATATTCCCTGTTAATTTATTTCCCAGCATTGTGCAAGTAATTTATGCACTTGAGCCCACTGCAAGAACTGTACAATTTAACTGTATAATTACACTATAGGTGTCTCATATCACTTGAAGTTGATCTGTCTGAGGTTATGCAAAGGTTTCGCATGTTGGATATCATTAAAAAAAGGATAGCTAATAAGTTATTACCCTAGGAAACAACTTCAATTAGAAATATGTTCTGATTCTGTTCTCATGCAACGACTGATTTTCAAAGCAAATATTTCCGAGGAAAATATTCTTAATTTCCCCTGTTCCTCAGGGCAGAGTGCACTGAAAGCATGTAGGTCTTTGGTCCTGAAATAAATACAGAATCTATCTTCCGGGATCTTCACCCTATGTCAGGGAGAAGGCTTTCTCATTAGCATGAGCATAGCACAGGAGCTGGAAAGCTGTCCCAGAGGCATACTGTGTGACAGGTACAAAAGAATAAAACACTGGCGTTTTAGAAGGGTGTGTTTATGAAGTGTAATATAGAGCAGAAAGTTCAAGATCTGCAGGCCAGCATTCTCTGGTGAATTTTATTATGCATGACTGGAAGATCAAAGTTTTATATCATTTCTGGATCCTGCTTCTCGTGCATCGGGGGCTCTGGAGAAGGAAAGGTCAAAAAGTTAGGCAATTGCCGTTTACAAAAATTCTGAAGGGATCAAATAATGTTGATTATGGCAGATTTTTTTTGTTTTTATTTTGTCTGCAAGAGAGGAATCAAAGGACATGGCTTGTGCTTAAAGCAGAATGAATTCAAATAAATCTTGCAGAAGCTACTTTGATTTTTAACCACCTTTCTCCAATGTTCCATCCTCCCCCCAACCACCACCAAAAGGCTGCAAGGAATTGGATATGTGAGTAAAATCCTAAAAATAAAAATTTTGCCTGTAGGCAGTTGCTTCCAGCTAGTGTAATATAAAGATCCTGAGCGAGGTTTCCACTGTAATGAGTTGGGATTTTACTAAGGATTTAAAAGTCACAGCTTGATAATGTCAGCAGCTTCACCTAACACCATCCATCAGAAGCCACGTAAAACAACTGGCCAGAAGAGGGCCCAGTAAATTTTTAAATTTCCTGTGTGTGAATTAGTGTTGTGGAAGTACTGCTGCCCATTCACCAGGTCTTCAAGGTCTTCATGGACATTCACAATCTTTCTGAATTTCCAGACCCGGATATTCCCAATGATATCATAGTATTTCATGAAAACAAATACACTGCAAATATCTGTGGAGTAGAAAGCAGAAGTAATGGTGCAGGCTCATATCTTTTCTCATTTATATCAACAGTTTAACCCTGTATTCCTCTCCTCAGTTGGCACCTACCCTGCTAAGTACTTCCTACATTTTGTTTTTATTTGAGATTTACACACAGTTTAGGTTCCACCAACATCTGGATGTGTGCCCCAGTGCACAACATGTAAGATTTTCAGTGACTACTTTATTTGGTACCTACTGTACCGAAGTGGCCACTAAATGTATGTTCATGAACTTCTGGTGCTGTAGCCCATCCACTTCAAGGTTTGACATGTTTTGCATTCAGAGATGCTCCTCTAACAGGAGGTCCACAGGTTCATTCATTATCAAAGTATATACAACTCTCAGATTCGTCTTCTCCAGATAGCCATGAAACAAAGTAAACCGTGGAAGTCAGTTCAAAGAGAAACAGCAAACCCAACCCCCTGGACAAAAAAGAATAGCAATGTGATCATCAACTCCCCCCCACACACAAAAAACAACAAGAACATTCACCCCCAAACGCGTGGTTATTTGAGTTGCTGTCGCCTTCCTGTCAGCTTGAACCAGTCTGGCCATTCCCCTCTGACCTCTCTCATTAACAATGCAGTTTTTATCACAGTACTGCCACTCACTGGATTTTTTTTTTGCTCATCTCACCATTCTCAGTAAACTCCAGAGAACGTTGTATGTGAACATCTGCAGTTTCTGATATAATCTTACCACCCTGTCTGGCACCAACAATAATTTCATGACCAAAGTCGCATTGATCACGCTTCTTTCCCATTTTGCTGTTTGGTACGAACAATAAGTGAAATTCTTGACCATGTCTGCAAGCTTTCATGCATTGAGTTGCTGTCACATGATTGGCTGATTAGATATTCACATTAACTAGCGGGTGTACCGAATAAAGAGGCCACAGAGTGTACGTACACGTACAAATCTCCTCACATTGTTCAGGACTCACAAATCTGCCTTAATTTAACTTAAGAGATGCTGCAGATGCTAAAAATCCGGAGTAACACATACAAAATGCTGGACAAAGCAGCAGTATCTATGGAAAGGATTAAAAAGTCGCCAACTGGGCTGAGACCCTTCGGCAGGACTTCCTGTTTAACTTTTTGTGCAATTCCCTGCTGTCAGCCTTCAACATCCCTGCTTTCCTCTTTTTACAAATTTGCCCCCAAAAAATCCCTGATCATTGTGCGCTTTTCAATAAGAATCTGCCTACCGTTATAGTAAATAATAAACAAACAGGTTTTTGGCTGGAAATATGAAATAAAAACAAAAACATGCAGTCATGCAGCATCTGTGGGAAGGAAAAACTTTGTAAATGTTTTGGGTAAAAGACACCGTGAGAATAAAAGAAAAAATAACAAATAAGTTTTACATTGCATAGAGGGCAAGAGGGGGATAGTTTATTTTAATCAGATTACTAAGATCATTTAATGCCAATTCCTGTACACAAATCTAAAGGAGAATTGAATAATTGTTACTCAGGATCCAATGTAGAACAAAACAAAAACCACGATTAGATAAACAACACAACAATAATAATAAAAAAGCACAATGAATATGTGAGATAACTTATATATAGATTGAATGACCATAAAGTGAGGCTATGCACAGGAGTGTCTGTTCATATGGTGACTGACAGGAAATGATAAAGTAGTGGTGGTTGAGGTTAGAGGGGTGAGTTAGTGGATGGGGGTGTGATCAGCCTCACTGCTTGGGGAAAGCAACTGTTTTTGAGTCTGGTGGTCCTGGTGTGGATGCTGTTTAGCCTCCTCCCTGATAGGAGAGGGACAAGCAGTCCATGAGCAGGGAGGGTAGAATCCTTCATGATGTTACTGGCCCTTTTCCAGGGCCTTTCTGTATGGATGTCCTTGATGATGGGTAAGCTGGTGCCAGTGATGCATTGGGCATTTTTGACTACATGTGTCGAGCCCTCCTGCCTGCCACAGTGCTGTTTTCCCTTCTATACAGTGACGCAGCTCCTTAAAATGCTCTTTACTGTGCACTTGCAGAATGACCTGAGTATAGTCCATCTCTCTTCAGCCTCCTCAGAAAGTGGAGGTGTTGCCCAGCTTTCCTGATTGTGTGCACCGTGTTCAGGGACCATGAGGGGTTGCACAAGATGTGCACTCATGGGAGTTTGAGGCTGCTCACAGCCTCCCCGGCTATGCCTCCAATGTAAAGAGGGGTGTGAGTGTCAGTAAGTCAATAACCATCTCCTTTGTCTGGTTGACTTCGAGGAAGAGGTTCCGTGCTTGGCTCCAGGCCCCCAGTTTTTCCACCTCCTCTCCGTAACCTGTCTCATGGTTGTTGGTGATCATTAGTGTGTCATTAGAGAACTTGACAATGTAATTACTCAAATGTTCGGCCGTGCAGTCGCGTGTGTACAGAATGTGCAGCAGTGGGCTGAGTACGCAGCCCGGGGGGGTGGGGGCACCGTGTTGAGGATGATGGGGAAGGGGAGATGTTGTACATCCTGACCATCTGAGGTCTGTTCGTTGCACAGTGCTGTAGACAACAGTGCTGAATACATCGTTTGAGTCCCCGCAGAGTATTACAAAGTAAATTCTCTATGAAAATCAATAAAAAAAAACACAGAATCCGGCATCTATACACATGAAAACCTGAAGTGCAATCGATTGTGAAATGCAAACTACCTGACGCACGCATCTCCCGTGTCTTTGGCCAGGTGTCCTGACTTTGCCGTGCGAACGGAATGGTGTGATTTATGTTGGCCGCCAGGGGGCGCGGGCTCTCCCTCCGCCACCTCCTTGGCCGGAGTGCGTGAGCTCGGCACCGCGGCGCAGGCTCCAGTCAGCGCAGAGCAGCGGGAAGAAAGTTTGCAGCTGGAGTGAGCAAAAGCTCTGGGAATGAAGTAGGAGAAGAATTAAAAAAAAGTTCATTAGGATGAAAACCCTCGCGTTGCTTTTGTTTGTGGTGACCACTCTGTTGTGCTGGTATTGCAGCCATGGTCAACAGAGAGGTAAGTGAAAGATGACAGTGAAATTAGTAAATACTCATTGCTGGTATTAATAGTTCTCAAGACTTTTGAGATGTGCCCACCGACGTTTAGACTGTTGATGTGCGATGTATTGCATTAAAGTCACGGGGAGTCATAATTTAAGTCTGCTTTTTTTAAAAAGTCTATGGGAAATACATTCATTCCTAAGTTAAAGCTTAAGAGCTAATCATAAAATGTCTATAAAAGCTTTAGGACTGCAATAATGTACTGTTGATGTATTGTGTATTTGAATACTGTACATGTGAAACAGAAACATTTATCAAACAGAATGTGGATTTATGTTCTTGAATTTAACTTGCATTAACTTATTGAGATAATTTAGATGTCGACAATTGAGATGTTGGAGAGAGATGAAGGTAGAAAAAAATACAAATATTTTGTTGTATGTTTATTAAGATTATTTGTATCTGAGAATATAGTGTAGTGATGTTTATTTACAGACCTAAAATTGAATTTGAGAATTGAAGTTTAAAATCTTGTAGGTTGCAATTAATTACTTGATTCCATTCCTGAAATTATAACATTTATGATCAATAATAGATCTTGCTTCTTATCAATTTGCATATACTGCACAAAATCAATGGCTTTAATGACACTCCCTCTATAAAATATCTATTACAGGGTCCTAGTTTCTCACCAATCTTTTCATGATTGCATCCAAGTATCATTATGAACATATGAAAGTTTTACAAGAATATAATTTGCTATTACAACTTGGCTGAGAATATTGTTACTGATGCGATTAGCTCATGTTGGAATTGAGTCTGTGCCAATGCAGAGATGAATCTGTCCAGTTTAAATGGTAACTTGCAGAAGTTTGGCCATTAAGCAAATCCTTTGGCCTCTGTGAGATTTGAGAAGTGTGAGATTCTGTCTGCATGTTTAGCTCTGAACAGGAATCTGAGATCAGCACTGAAGTTTTAATAGACGGTGAGCAACCGCAGGTCTGTAAATGCACAAGTGTTTGTTGTGCGCAAACATTTAGTGTAAATGAAGAAGTTTATAAAACTCTCTTCTCGTATTCTTGGACCACTCTTCACACTTCCTGGATATCATACAAATTTACCTCTTCTGGATGTGAAATGTCTATTATGTTGGCCTGAATTGTCCCAATGTCTTTCTGTGGTAAGCTAATAGGGGAAACCTGTGCCTTAAACTGACATGACAATGTTGACAACTGGCTAAAGCCCAATCCCCTGCTAAGCTCTTCCAGAACAGATTGAAAGATGTGTGCTGATCATGGATAGAGATGTTTAGGCAATGTTGATTTTTTTTTCCAATGCTTACACAGATGTTGGTGCTTACCATCAAAAGTTGGGTTGAGGATAACCACAAGGCGTTTCCATCAAATGAAAGGCCTAAGGCAGGAATGCATGATTTAAAGCACAAGCATTCCAGCTGTCCAGATGAGTGCAGCTCCTACAGTTCACATGAAGCTCAACACCAAAGCAATCAAATTGTTGGTACCCATCTGCCGCCCAATACTGGTGCACAGAGTGAACCATCTACAACAGCCACTGCTGTTACTTGCCTGGCCTTAGTTCCCAAACCCACAACCGCTATTAATTTTATTAAGAAGAGCAGCATGTGAATGGGAATACCCCTGCCAATGTGCACACGAGTCTGACTTGGACTATATCACTGGTTCCAAATGCACTCTGGGAATAACTTCACGAGAAAGGATGCAGTGACTCAAGTTGATGGCTCTTCACAACATTCTTGAGCAATTCAGTATGGGCAATAAATTATGATTATGCAAACAATGGCCAAATCATGAAAACAAGTATTAAAATATTAAAATTACAAATATGGGAGGAGATTAGCCTTGTAATGTAATCTATTGAGAGATCCTTACGTTTATCTTTGTAAAATCTAATTGTTTAATAAATGACATGTATGTGGCCAAGAGACTATTAGATAGTGCTTTCACATAGTAAAATATTTCCTGTGTATTTGACAGGTAGGTATGTTACCAAACAATATTTGGTACCAAACTACCTGAAGAAATACCTGATATAATAATTTAAGTTTTTCTCACATACACACACTTTGAGGAGAACCTTAAGGAAATAACAAGAGAACTGAAGTATTTTAGCATTTGAAGTCTTGGATGGAATCAGAATTAAGTTTAATATCACAGGCATATACCATGAAATATTTTGTTTGCTGGCAGCAGTGCACAATTTTAAAAATGATGGATTACAATAAGAAATATAGATATACTGTGTGTATGTGTGTGTATGTATATAAGTAATGCAAAATAGAGCAAAAAAAAAGTAGTGAGGTAGAGTGCATTGGTTCATGTCCATTCAGAAATCTGAAGATGGTGGGGAAGTTGTTTTGAGTGTGTCTCTTCAGGCTTGTGTACCTGCTCCAAGATGGTGGTAGTTAGAAGAGGGCATGCCTTGGGTGATTGGGGTCCTTAATGATGGATGCTGCATGTTTGAGACATCACCTTTTGAAGATGCCTTCCATGTTGTGGGGGGGGGGGTGCTATTGCCCATGATGGAGCTGGCTGAGTGTGAAACTTTTGCAGCTTTTTCCAATCCTGTGCAGTGGTTTTTCTACACCAGATGATGATGCAACCAGTTAGAATGCTGTCCATAGTACATCTGTAGAAATTTGTGAGAGTTGTTGGTGACCTACCAAGTCTGCTCAAGCTCATAATGGAATACTGTCATACCTGCTTTGTATTTGCAACAATACGTTGGGGCTGGGATAGATCTTCAGAGATGTTGACACCCAGGAATGTTGCTGATCCCTGAAGTCCATGAGCATTTCCATGGTGTATCTGACATTGAATGCAACACCACTCAACCAGCTGATCCATCTCACTCCTTTACACCACCTTGTCACCATCTGAAATTCTCCCAACAAGTGTGCCATCAGCAAATTTCAGTCTGATCCAGTGAGGTGGTATCTGCTGTAGAGCTGTTGTGCAAAGCAAATACGGTGGCTCCAGGTCCAGACTTCACAGGGTCACCAGATGCTGCAGGGATTTGCACAGGTGTAGTTTTATTCTCTTTTTCAAAGTGTGCATGAAAGGTGTTGAGCTCATCTTGGATTGAAGCATCGTGGCCATTCACGATGTTAGGTTTCAACAGGGGCTGGAGCAAATTAGATCAGAATAAGGTCAATTTTAAGTGGAATTGTTGCTTAAGTGGGAGTTCATGAAGGGGCTTCCATGTCACATAGGGAGATGATTACAGATAAATCAAATTAGTCTGAGATTGGAATACATGCAGCTCAGATGAGGTAAAGATAGTGATTTTCTCTCCTTAATGATGAATAATTTAAAATTTCAAAATTGATCTGGCTTGTTTAAACACTTATTTGCAGATTTCTGAAGCTGAATACATATTGTTAAGCTTTCACAGTTGGATTTAGACATCTGCCTGCTAAATGGACAACTTGGCCTTGTCTTCCTTTTGTAAGGACGATGTGATTGAAAATCAGTGTAGTGAGGAAATTGAAAAAATGTTTAATTTCCAGGAATTGTATTATTTGTAACACTTGTGGTACAGCCCTACCATAATTTACATTTTTACAATAGTAAATTTGTATTGTTTAAATAATTAAAATTTAATTTAACTTGTAAAACAGTGAATATTTTAGTATCAGTGCTGGCTGCTGAAACCCCAAGAGTGAAAATCCATGGCTGACTGGAAATTATAAAACTACTTCAGGTGAATTGTACTCTTAACACACTCATGAGTCATAATTCCCTCTGTTTTAAGTGAGGAGACCTTCTGCAATTTGATAGCAATCTGAATAGAAAACATACTGCTAATAATTTATAAACTGAATGAAGAATATCAGTATTTGCTTGTGCATGCTTTAGTAAAGTGAGTCAGATTGTCAATCAGGTTCTTGATAATAAGATTGTGCACTAATTGATTAGGGGCTAGTTCTCAATGTAAAGTTAATGGGTTGGACACAAGCCTAGAGAAAGAGCAGCCAAGAAGACTCAATTTCTTTGATCCTGTGGTGCCTGACAAAAGCAGGAAAAGAACACTTGCCTAGAAATTTGCCCCTGATCAATCACTCTAAATGTACTATATACTTGAGTGCATTATTCTCTGCCTTGCATTCATTACTTGGAAATAGAGGTTAACACAGTATTATAAAGCACAACATATCCCAACAGTGCTGTCATTGAGATTTTAGCTGAAGCCAAGTGTAGAGAAGATTGTCATTTTAGCAATACTAGACGAGTCAAAGCCTTTCCTGGAATGGGATAGCATTTTTTTCTCCAAGGGATGTGCGTGCCAGAGGCATGCCATTTCAGAAAAATCTAATGAATGGTGACACTTGCATTATCAGGTAAATTTAACAATAAAAGGAAAAACTGCTTCAGAAATGGTCACTAGTTTCTTAGACCCATCGTTTGTCAGTTTAATGGGGAATACTTTCCTCTTGGGTCCTTTTCAATGCTTCTCTTCTCACTTTAAACTTATGCCCACTAGTCTTGTTCTCCCCTCCCCTGGGGAAAGGACTGGGCTATTCACTCTATCTGTGGTTGTCATGATTTTATGAACATCTACACGGTCACTCCTCAGCTTCCTACACTCAAAGGAAAGAAGTTCTTAGCTGATCCAACTCATCCTTGTAATTCAAACACTGCAGTCTCTGGTGATCAAATATTGCTTCAGAGCTACTTTTGAGGGAAGTGTGCTGTAAAACAACCAGTTTTCTCAAAGTTCTAGATGTGTTGAAGCTTTCTCAATTTAAGCACCTCAATTTAGAAAGTATTAGATTCTTTGTGAGATGGCATGGCTCATTTGGAAGCTATGATTGCTTCCATTCGTGGGCTGAACTCGGAGGAGCCCAAAATGCATTTCGGGTGTCTCTCTTAAAGGAATGAATTGAGTGAGGTTGAAAGGGGGAGAAACCTGTGCATTGGGACTGAACACCAACAACTTCTCCGAGTCATTGACATACCCAAAATTCATTCTTTTCCACTGAGTTTTCAGATATTCTTCTTAGAGGTGCCTACAGTAAAACATTTTTAACCTTATTTTATAATTGAGTCAATCGTTGTTGGAAATATAGGAAAGAAAACCAGAAACATTAAATGAAACAATATACTTTGAATTCTTGGCAACTCTATTACAAGCACAATTAACATTTTGGGTTGATATCTTTTCATCAGCAGCTGGAAAATACAGAGCTGATAGTGTAATGGTTAGCGTAACACTATTGCCATCCCAGCAACCCACGTTGAATTCCTGCCGCTGTATTTAAGGAGTTTGTATGTTCACTTCATGACCATGTGGGTTTCCTCCATGTGCTCAGGTTTCCTTCCATATTCTAAAGACTTATAGGACAGTAGTTCAGTTGGTCATATGGGTGTAATTGGATGGTGTAGGGCTTGTTACCGTGCTCTATCTACAAATAAAATGCAAATATGTGTACTTAAAGTTGCAGAAAAGAGTGAAGAGTGAAGAGCTAGAATGGAGGTTAGAATGGTAGAATGGAGGTTGAGTTTTGCAAATGGTGGTTGTGCCAGCTAAGAGAGGTGCTAGGGTCAACGGTGCAACAAAGGTCCTGTGGCCCAACCTGTCCATGCCGACCCAGCTGTCTAACTGAGCTAGTACTATTTGTCAAAGTTTAGCCTATATCCCTCTAAATCTTACCTGTCCATGTACTTGTCCAGTTTTCTTTTAAATTATGTTTGCCCATACTGATTGCTCTGGCAGTTTATTGCATATCCTCACCCATACGTGCATGTGTACATGTTGGAAAGGGGATTTTCCTCTTAGATTCCTTTTAAATACTTCTCCTCTCATTGCAAGCCCATGCCCACTAGCTTTGAACTATCTAATCCTGGGGAAAAGTTAGTGAGCTAGAGAGAGCCCGGGTAAACAATAGTTTTTGTTACTGCAGATCATGGTCTCTCTTTGGGTGCTTTGGTGGGTGGTGGGTGCTCATGCTTTTTTTTTGCTGAAGGGGGTGGGAGTTGCCTTGCTGCTGGTTGCACAGTGGGGTGGGGAGGGTGGTGGGGGGAGAGGACTTTGGGGTTCTGACATTTTTCTGTTTTCCATTCTTTTGGGATTCTTTTCTGTAGATGTCTGTGAAGACTAAGAATTTCAAGTTGTATATTGTATACATTCTCTGATAATAGATGGAACCATTTGATATGTCAAAGGCTTGTTAATCACATATAGTCACTCCTCCTGAGATGAATGGGGACAGACAAGAAAGGTTAGTGGGAGGGGGGGAATGCTGGAAATGTAAGATATAAAACTGAAGAAGATCTGAAATAAGAGAGGTCACAGGAAATATCTTGAAGGGAAGATCTAATTGCATTATAAACTGATAGTCTTTCATCAGAACTGTACAAAGCGGAAAGGCTTGTTATCTGAAGTTGTTGAATGTCCGTTGCCAATAGGAACAAGAGATTTTTTTTACATAGGCTTATTAGGCTTCAATTAAACCTAATAAAACTCTGATAAAGATAAAACTTTAGCTCTTTTGCCAAATGTAAATTGAACCAAGCTGTCTAATTGAGCTAATCAAAACTTAATGGTGGAATGCATCATTTGAGTCAATGACCAAGTTAGTCCAAATGTGCTGGAGGCAGCTGCAAGTGCTGCCTCTCTTCTGGCACCAACACCAGCTCAGTTTGCTCACAACGCATTGACCGTTACCTGTACGCCTTTATAGCATGGGTGGAATGTACAGACTCCTTGCAGACAGTGGCGGGAATTGAACCTAACTAATGATCGTTGGTGCTGCAATGTGTTACGTTAACTGCTACACTGCCACCCTGCCCCAACGATAAGGAATGAATAAAGGAGGTCAGAGTGGGAGTGGGTTCCCATATAAAATTAACGTATTGGTAGTACAGGATCACCCTTGTAACCTGTAAGAGAGGTTGCTCAATCTAGATTTGGTCAATGTAGAATTGATTGTACTGTGAGCTCCAAATGTTATGCACTGTATTGGCAGTACGAATGATTCATTGATTTAACTGGATTGTAAGAAGGGAAGAGGCTAAAGAGATTTTACCAGAAGCCACAATGAAAAAGTGGCCCTCATACCATCATAACTACCATGCCCCTCCACCCTTTCTGCAACTAATTCCAACATGTTTTCTGTCTTTCCCAGTTCTGAAGAAGGATCCTTGACCTGAAACATTAACTTTATTTCCCAAAATCCCAGCATCTATTGTCTTATGCCTTCTCAGGATCTTGAATCTTCCAATAGGATTATCCCTCATTCCTCTGTGATGGATATTCACTGTTTTTTGCCAAGCTCAGATTTCTAACAGAGCAGCTGACCCTCACAGGGATCAAAGATGTTTTTGAGTAAGTTGAAACTCCCAAAAAATATTCCTTGCTCAGCTTCTTATCATAAACAAGAACCAGTCTTCATTTCTTACTGTAGGGATAGCTTTGCAAGCAAACAGCACTGTCTATAGAGTGCCGGCTGCTGGCCATCATACTTCTAAACCAGAAAGAATATATATCAAAGTTTTCACTGCTTGTAATAGGATAACCGTCGCATCAAATAAATTCCCCAAGTTTTAAAAAAAGATAATAATTGTAAAAATGTTTCAAAAGTGTTTTTGAAAAATTAGATGTTCATTAATTTTAAGCAAAATATTGAGTTCTTTGTAGTATTTCTATTTCATATTTTTGATATTCCTGCTGTTTCTCTGGTAATTTCAAATAATTATTCTCTTCCTCTTAACCATTTTGTTGTTTAATTCCTTCGCCCTTCTGCTCTTTGGAATACTTTCTCTTATTTATTTTTATAATAAATATGTTTACTTCCTTGGCAACTGTAGAACCTGTTGTTTATCTCTAATTTTTCCCAGTTGGTATAGAAGGACAATGAAGTTTTGATTGATTCTCTTTATTTCAGATTTCCAGCATCTGCAGTTATTTCGTTTTCAGTCTCTCTTCCCTGCAATTGCTCATTATCTACATACATCTTTTCTGCACCTCTCTGGTGCCTTATTTCCCTCTAAAGGTGGTAACCAGAAGTGAACACAGCAATCAGACTGGCTGTACAGCTAGTGTTTTAGTTGGCTCTTTATGACTTATTCTTCAGACAACAAGGAAAAGTTCCTTAATTGCAATTTTAGCAACCATATTTATCTCTCCTGCTCTCTTTGGGGAATTGTGTAGATGCAATCCAATGTTTTCATTTTTCATTTGGAATTAATAAAGCAAGATTTAAGACCTGTATTGAATATTTCATAATTAGGATTGTTATTTGAATTAGCCAATACTCATGAATGTTAGATGTCATAGCATTGCATCTGATATTAAGTCTGGATAATGCTGAGCCCAAGGCAATAAATGGAATAAAGCTTCTTTTATTTATCTTAAAGAAAGTGCTATGGTTTTATCTTGCAGCAGTTCAAATTTTTCATTCTTTGCACCAAGCATTCTGGAAATTTCTCGGAATAAGTTTGGGCTGAATTATGAGTGGTTTTGCATTGTAAACTAACACCCACTGAGAACTGGATTGAAACCTCCATACACATTAATTTCAGACCTTTACAATGAATTTGATTAAAGTCTTCTCCCTCTGTCAGTTGGAATCCATCAAAGCCATGAAAGGATGTTATTGTGATCCACTAGAGTCTCTAATCATTGCTGCAGATTTATGTTTGTCTAATTTTAAGCATTTGCTCAGTCAGCTGTGCCATCGTTGCCCCTTGAAGATTGTGGTTTAGTTTAGTGCAAAATTTGTCCATGTATTCTAGACTGACCTGTTGGTGACAATGTGCTTTGGTTGAATGACATCCCGGTATATCTGTAAGTAAATCTTCTAAAAGAACAGAGTAGCTATTTTCCTGGCCTCCTTTATCAGAATCAATTTTATTATCACCGGCATGTGTTGTGAAATTTGTTAACTTAGCAGCTGCAGTTCAATGCGTTACGTGTTACTATAGAAAGAGAAAGAATAAGTAAATCAATTATAGTAAGTATATATATGTATCATCAATAGATTATAATAGTGCTGAACAGAAATCATATAAGTGAGGTACTGTTCATGGGTTCAGGGCCCATTTAGGAATCGGATGGCAGAGGTGAAGAAGCTGTGCCTGAATCATTGAGTGTTTGCCTTCAGGCTTCTGTGCCTCCTTCCTGATGGTAGCAATGAGAAGAGGGCATGTCCTGGGTGATGGGGGTCCTTAATAATGGATATCGCCTTATGAGGCACTATCTTCCTAAGGCACTGCTCCTTGACAATGTCTTGGATGCTACGGAAGCTGGTACCCATGATGGAGCTGATTAACTGTACAACTTTCTGTAGTTTCTTTCAGTCCTGTGCAGTAGTGCTCTCCCCCCCCCCCCCATACCAGGCAGTGAAGCAGCATTTATAACCCCATCATAACAGATCAAATAGCCATTCATCTCATATCCCTTTGTACAACCTAATTGCCTGCGAATACATTTTGTAGGTTGAATTAGCAGAGTAAGAATTCAAAAAGCTGATTGATCTTAAAGAGAATAAAACAGAATACTGTGCTGAATCAGTTTTGTGTAATCCCATGGCTAAGTAACAATAACCAGTGCAAATTGTTGCTTTCTTGGAGGATTACGTTTGAGAAAAATGTGTCTGAACCAGACACTGCCAAGTGTCCTATAATGTCCAGAAAATAACCATTTTTCACAGTACACCACATAACAACTGGGAGTCATGTATATTGTATACTGCTAGAAGATAACCTGCCATAAGCCATGGGATAGGAAGAGGAGGAGGACGACAATCAGGAATTAACCATGAATAGCAACCACTACAGGAAGAGCCTAACCAGATGTGATTGTGCATATACTTCCTTTGCTTTGTTTTCTCTTTATCTTGACCTGAAGATGTTTTTTCTGGTTTTTGATAATATCATCCCAGTGATGAAGGAATTGTGTGATATATCCAAGTCAGAATTATGTAGGGCTTTGATACATCCTCAGAGTTGGCACCATTCTTATAACTCCTGCCTCAGTTGTTGTAAGTGGTATGGATGAGTTCTTCTGCCTTGACTATATTCTAAAAATTTTCCCAACACTGAACCAGTAAAAAAAAATGTCTAGCAGCATTGCACTTTCGCTGCAGCTGTTGGACTTTATTCTGTATTCTGGTATTGTTTTACTGTGTAAGGCACAATGTGTAATGAATTGATCTACAGAACAGTATACAAGACAAGCTTCTCGCTGTGCCCCAGTGCATGTAACAGCAATATTCCAATTCCACTGATGTTTATTGTAACATACCTAAATCAGCTGTTTTACAAAAGGCTATACATTTCAAAGTATTCAATGTACTTCCTTGCCTTTGAAATTGAGAGGAAGAAGCTAAGGGCTTGCAAAGGAAAATAAATTGGTGAGGTAGGTGGACAGAAATGTGACAGGTAAAACAGAATATGTAGTGGGAAATGTGAGGTTATCCATTTTGGTTTGAAGAATAGAAAAGCAGAATATTGTGTGATGGATTGGGACTACAGAATGCTGATGTACAGAGAACTCTTGAATATAAATCGCCAAGTTAACCTGCAGGAATGGAATGCTAGTCGTTATTCCAAAGGGGACATGCATAAAACTAGCTCAGTCTTGTAGTAGGTCAGTCTACAGTTGCATTACTGTTTAGCTGTGGCATCACGTATAGAATTGGAGGCAGTTCAGAAATGGTCATTAGGCTGATTGTTGGGATGAATGGGTTGTCCTATATTGAAAACCTGAGCAGATTGAGCCTGAACTCATTAAAAATGAGAAGTAATCTTTTTGAAATGCTGGAGATTCTGAGAGCTGCTTAACAGGGTAGATGCATGAAGGAATTTAGAATGAGGGACAAGATGGTAAATTGTCCATTTAGGCAAATAGAGAGAAATTTCCTCGCTGAGGGCCAGGAAGCCTCAGAATTCTCTGCTCCAGAGACCTCTGGAGACCAGGTCCCTAAATTAATTCAGGATTGAGATTCTTGCAGCTGGGCACACAGTGAACACCATGAAGGAATGGGGGGGATGAAGGCGATGGGGAGAAGATTAAGTGGATGAATTATTGGGAGGAATGCACAGTGGGTGTAGATTAGCTGAAATGGGAAAATTCAATGTTCATGTCATTGGGCTGACCACTGCAAAAGCGGAATATGAGATAGTCATATGTCCCATCTAGTCCATGCCGAACTATTGAAAATTCCTACTCCCATCAACCTGCATCGGGACCGTAGCCTCCATACCCCTACCATCCATCTACCTATCCAAGCTTCTCTGTTCTATTGAAATTGAGCTTGCATGCACCGCTTGTGCTGGCAGTTTGTTCCACACTCTCTTGACCATGAGTTCCTTCATGTTCCCCTTAAACTACTCACCTTTCACTCTTAACCCATGGTCTGTTGTAGTCCTATCCAAACTCAGTGGAAAAAGGCATTTACCCTGTCTTTACCCCTTATTTTTCTGTATACGTCTATCAAATATTCTCTCTATCTTCTACATGCCA
This sequence comes from Hypanus sabinus, assembly GCF_030144855.1. NCBI lineage: Eukaryota > Metazoa > Chordata > Chondrichthyes > Myliobatiformes > Dasyatidae > Hypanus > Hypanus sabinus. Next base: position 26,278,223 of record NC_082715.1, read on the forward strand.
AGGAATAAAATCCTAACATGAGGAAATCTGCAGATGCTGGAAGTTCAAACAACAACACACACAAAATGCTGGTGGAATACAGCAGGCCAGGCAGCATCTATAGGGAGAAGCGCTGTCAAAGTTTCGGGCCGAGACCCTTCATCAGGACTAACTGAAAGGAAAGATACTAAGAGATTTGAAAGTAGTGGGGGGAGGGGGAAATGCGAAATGATAGGAGAAGACCGGAGGGGGTGGGATGAAGCTAAGAGCTGGAAAGGTGATTGGCGAAAGTGATACAGAGCTGGAGAAGGGAAAGGATCATGGAACGGGAGGCCTCGGGAGAAAGAAAGGGGGGGGGGAGCACCAGAGGGAGATGGAGATGGAGAGGCAAACAACTAAATATGTCAGGAATGGGGTAAAAAGGGGAGGAGGGGCATTAACAGAAGTTAGAGATGTCAATGTTCATGCCATCAGGTTGGAGGCTACCCAGCCGGTATATAAGGTGTTGTTCCTCCAACCTGAGTTTGGATTCATTTGGACAATAGAGGAGGCCATGGGTAGACATATCAGAATGGGAATGGGACGTGGAATTAAAATGCGTGGCCACTGGGAGATCCTGCTTTTCTGGTGGACCGAGCGTAGGTGTTCAGCGAAACGATCTCCCAGTCTGCGTTGGGTCTCACCAATGTATAAAAGGCCACACCGGGAGCACCGGACACAGTATACCACACCAGCCGACTCACAGGTGAAGTGTTGCCTCACCTGGAAGGACTGTCTGTGGCCCTGAATGGTGGTGAGGGAGGAAGTGTAAGGGCAGGTGTAGCACTTGTTCTGTTTACAAGGATAAGTGCCAGGAGGGAGATCGGTGGGAAGGGATGGGGGGGACGAGTGGACAAGGGAATCGCGTAGGGAGTGATCCCTGTGGAAAGCAGAAAGAGGGAGGGAGGGAAAGATGTGCTTGGTAGTGGGTTCCTGTTGGAGGTGGCGGAAGTTACGGAGAATTATATGTTGGACCTGGAAGCTGGTGGGGTGGTAGGTAAGGACAAGGGGAACCCTATCCTGAGTGGGGTAGTGGGTGGATGGGGTGAGGGTAGATGTGCGGGAAATGGGAGAGATGCATTTGAGAGCAGAGTTGATGATGGATGAAGGGAAGCCCCTTTGTGGAATGAAAAGCCTCATCCTGAGAGCAGATGCGGCAGAGACGGGGGAATTGTGAGAAGGGGATAGCCTTTTTGCAAGAGACAGGGTGGGAAGAGGAATAGTCCAGGTATCTGTGAGAGTCTGTCGGCTTGTAGTAGATAGGCTGTCTCCAGAGATGGAGACAGAAAGATAAAGAAAGGGGAGGGAGGTGTCAAAAATGGACCAGGTAAATTTGAGGGCAGGGTGGAAGTTGGAGGCAAAGTTAATGAAGTCGATGAGCTCAGCATGCGTGCAAGCGGCAGCGCCAATGCAGTCGTCGATGTAGCAAAGGAAAAGAGGGGGATGGATACCGGTATAGACTTGGAACATGGACTGTTCCACAAAGCCAACAAAAAGGCAGGCATAACTGGGACCCATATGGGTGCCCATGGCTACACCCTTGGTTTGGAGGAAGTGGGAGGAGCCAAAGGAGAAATTATTGAGAATAAGAACTAATTCCACTAGACAGAGGAGAGTGGTGGTAGAGGGGAATTGGTTTGGTCTGGAATCCAAAAAAAAGTGAAGAGCTTCGAGACCATCTCGGTGGGAGATGGCGGTATATAGGGACTGGACGTCCATGGTGAAAATAAGACAGTGGGGGCCAGGGAACTTAAAATCATTGAAAAAATTCAAAGCATGAGAAGTGTCACAAACATAGGTGGGAAGAGATTGAACATAAAATCCTAACCTATTCAATCTTTTCTGAAATCTCCAGTACTCTAGACGGCAACATCTTTGTAAATTTTTCCCACTCTTTCAAACTTATTTACACCTTTCCTGTAGGTGGTCTTCTAATTTGTGCTTGGCCTTGACATTACTACAAAGAGGCCAAACACTGGACTGGTTCGATCTATTACCAGCCAGTCTCTGTCCTGTTTCCCTCCCTTCACATCTGGTTCCATGTATCACTCTTGCATGCCCTACATGCTGCAATATACTAACAACCATTTCCGTGTTTGCACAGTCCTGATGCAGTGTCACAACCAGAAACGATGACTTACTCTTTTTTCCTCCACAGAGGGGGTTTGACCTGCTGCGATAATCCATTCTCTTTTGCCACAAAGCCAATTTATTTCTTTAACCAGCAAATATTCAGTTCAGTTCAGTTTCAGTTCATTGTCATTTCGAAACAACAAATGTAATGCAGTTAAAAAATGCTCCTCCAGAATGTTATCACTAAAGCACATGACAAAACAGACTACACCAGAAAATCCGCATGACGTTTGGCAATCCCCAAATCCAGAGTCCGGAGAGGCTGCTGCGTATTAATATCGAGCTACCATCTTAGTGCGTTCCTGGAAAGGAGCTCCAAACCCAGCAGACAAAACAAGACTACCCAGAAACACCAAGTCAGGAGACCAACTCTAGCACGCAACAAACCAAAAACTAAAGTTACAAGACCTGCACAAAACCATATAATTATAGTTAACATATAGTTTCAACAGTGCAGACAATAGCATAATTGATTTAAAAAAACAGATCATGGGCACAGTAAAAATAGTTCAAAAATGTTAAGACTGGTTCCTGATTTGTAATAACCATCCTTTCGTGGTTTCTGCCTTGGTGAGCCCCTTCTCCATAAGGAGTTGTCTGTTTGGTTTTGAAATCTACATTACCTAGTCTTATTTTGCCATCAAGAAAAAACATCAGAAAACATTTTCCAGTTTCTTAGTTAGTTTTGTCAAAGGTGTATAAAGAATTTTAGACTGAGCTTTGGTAATAAGTATCAGAAAGTGTATTGTGTCATCATTCAATCAAATCCTTGTGGATGACCTGCACTATTTTAGTAGATAACGAAGATTGCTGTATAGAACTGAATGGTTCAGGGGAGAGGGCTCCAGCCTGCCAAGCTGACACTGGCTGTGTTGTAGTGTGACTACAGTAGCCAAGGTACTATTTTCAGTTAACTGCTCAAAGGGAATTTATTTTCAAAGTGCAGGTATGTCACCATATACAATCCTGAGATTTGTTTTCTTGCGGGCATACACAAGAAATACAGAGGATCAATGGAAGACCGCATCCAAGAGCACAAACAGGCAAATTGTTCAAATATAAAAGGGGAAAGAATAAAGAAATATTAAATAAATAAGCAATCTATCTGAGGAAGATGTCAGACGAGGCATACATCAGGATGCTCTTTATTGACTACAGCTCAGCATTCAATACCATAATTCCCTCAAAACTAATCAATAAGCTTCAAGACGTTGGCCGCAAGACCTCCCCGTGCAATTGAATTCCCGATTTCCTCACTTGCAGACCCCAGTCAGTTCAGATTGGCAGCAGCATCTTCTCTGCAATCTCCATCGGCACAGATGCACCTCAAGGCTATGTGCTTAGCCCCCTGCTCTAATCCCTCTACATTTATGACTGTGTGGGCAAGCACTGCTCCAGAGCTATATTCAAGTTTGCCGATGTCGTCCAATCACAGGTGACGATGAATCGGCATATAGGAGGTAGATTGAAAATCTGGCAGAGTGGAGCTACAACAACTTCTGTTATTCAATATCTGCAAGACCAATGAGGAGACTATTTTCTTCAGAAAAAGGAAACCAGAGATCCATAAGCCCTTACCCAGTTCATCATGGATAAAGCTCTGCGCATCATTGAGCACATTTACATGAAACACTATTGCGGGAAAGCATCATCTACCATCAGAGAACCCTGCCATACAATTTCATTCTCTTTTTGGTGCTGCCATCAGAGGTGTAGGAGCCTCAGGCCTCACCCCACTAGGTTCAGAACAGTTATTACACCCTTCAGGCTCTTGAACCAAAGGGGATAACTTCTCTCAACTTCACTTGCCCCATCATTGAAATATTTCCACAAACTGTGGATTCACTTTCAGGGAATATTCACCTCATGTTCTTAATATTAATCTCTTACTTATTATTATTCTGTCTTTCTGTATTTACAGTTTGTTATCTTTTGCACACTGCTTGAATGCACAAATTGGTGCAGTGATTGATTCTATCGTGGTTATTATTCTATGGATTTATTGAGTATGCCACAAGACAAAATAAATCTCAGGGTTTGTTAATAGTGACATATATGTGTTTTGATAATAAATTAACTTTGAATATGAGGCAAAAGTTCCTTGAAAGTGAAGCCATATATTGTGGGAACAGTTCAGTGAGGGGGTTTCAAGAGCCTGATGGCTGTTGTGTAATAACTGTTCCTGAACCTGCTGATGTGGGTCCAGAGGCTCTTGTATCTTATTCCGGATGGCAACGGTGAGAAGAGTGGAAGGTGGAGGTCTTTAATGGTGGCTTTCCTGCAGCAGCCTCTGTTTGGAAACATCAAGTTTCTTTCTTCAGGTGGTGATTCATCCAAATATACTTCCCCCACCCTCCACCCCCTGACATAGTGTAGAAAGCAGCCATTTAAATGTGCAAAGTACATGCATGAGTCCTGAAATATTTCATAAATTTTCTATGCAGATGAAGATAATTTCATCTGTGGTTTACATACTGGTCAAAATGGACTTTAGGGTTATCTCATTCCAGCTCTTCGCCCATGGCCCTCCAGTTTTTATAGTTCTTAAAGAGTTCATCTGGATTTATCCTTCTGCTAGAGAACTCAGAATCAGGTTTAATATCAATGGCACATGTCATGAAATTTATTGTTTTGCGGCAAAAATACAGTGCAATACGTTATAAAAAAACTAAATTATGTAAGAGAAAGTGTATATATAAAACTAAATTAAGTAATATAAAAAGAGCAATAAAAGGTGGTGCATATGGGTTTATTGTACATTCAGAAATCATGCAGAAGGGAAGAAATTGTTCAAAAATGTTAAATGTGTCTTCAGGATGACAGCAATGAGAAGAAGGCATGTCATAGGTAATGGGATCCTTAATGATGGGTACAGCCTTTTTGTGGCATTGCCTTTTAAATATATCATTGATGCTGGGAAGGCTAGTCCCCTATGAAGGAGCTGGCTGAGTTTGCATCTTCATTGAATATTTTTTGCTCTAGGTTGGTCCTTCTACTGGATAAATGTTCTGTCTGCTGCTTGTCAACTCTGCAAAAGCAAATAATATTATGCACTTCAAACTAATCTCCCTGGAGTCCAAAGAAAGCAACCCCAGCCTAGATGGTATCCATTCATAGCTGTAGCTGAAAACGTGTCTGGTTGTGTTGTGATCAGAACACGGCACAGTCCTCTTGCTGAATGATTAGTGTCTTGTACAAAATATCAACAAGGTCACGGATCATATGTGGATCAAAACAGAGTTAATGTTTCAAGATGAAGATGCTTCATACAAAGATTGTTCTAAAGAAGTTCTTAGATGGTATGTGATAACCCTGTTTATCTTTGCACAGATGCTGCCTAATCTGCTGAGCCCTTCAGCATTTGGTTTTTACTTCAGATTTCCATTTAAAAAAAATTGTTATTTATATGTTTTCAGCAATATATTTCTGCATTTGTTCTAGTATTCCTTACCTTAATTATTCCAGCCCTTAAATAACAGCAGCAACAGGCATTTTGACATGAAGTCTATGTTGAAAGTTTCAAGTGCCTTTCAAAGATTTCTCTTCTCAGCATCTTACAGACAACCTGACAACCCTCTCGCAAGAGGAGAAATGATGGTTTCATATTTCATTTCTTTTCTTATGATATATTATGATTATTTCTTATGATCTGTTGAGGCTATGCAGTGTATTCCCATTGAACACATTATCCCAGTTAGATCTCTGTAACCTCAACATGGACATCTTTGACTCCATTACACAGCAAACTACTGTGTCCACCCTTGCCTCTGCAATGGAAAGGTTATGTGCCAGCACAAGAAACATGAAGACCTTTCTTTGCTGCTTATGAGTGGGAAACATTTCGGTCTGTCAAATTTATACATGATCCCAGAGGAGTTGTTCAGTTTGTTCTATTTCCCTGCTCCATGTTTGCCGATAACAAATTCTCTCACATGACCGTCAGCTCCCCTTTGGATTTTGTTTTGTAGCTCAGTGTAACCAATTTGCCACGTGCAAACAAACTGGTGCACCCCACGGAAACTGTTGTGGTCACAGCCTCTGCCCAAGGTCAAGACGAAGCCGGGTCTCTGGATGCTAATTGGTGGGTTGCCCTTGGGAACATTCTATCTATGGCCCGCCTGAGGGGAGCTTCAGTCATTAATTCACAACTTCATTTGCACTTCTTGGAAGAAAGGGACATGCCAGGTGACTCCAATAAATGTGTGGGCAGTAGCTGTGACCATCGTCAAGGAAGGAGACAAATCTAACTGCCGTTATCCTAGAAGCGTCATTGTGCGTTTTGCCATTGGGGTAAATCATTACCGTGAACCCCCATTGCCTTCTCTATGTGGCTGAAGAAAACAAGAATATTATCCCTTGTGTAAGACCTGGAGCACCAAATCTACAAGATAATAATAGAATATTCCAGTGAGTTTGAATTATTTTCCAGATTTGGTTGGTGCTTTTGCAACTGTAAGGCAAAAAAATCTCCTATTCCGTATGATCCTGGTGGGCCTGTAGAGCTTTCCAAGTGCGTTGTTTTTTTTCCATATGACATCTGCAATATTTTTTGTGTTTCTTTTACTGGTAAATATTACCATTTTGAATTAAATGGAAATGAATGTCAAGAGGAAACTGAGTGGCTAATGTTCAAGTTACCATTCAACTTGCAATCAAACTTGAATTTGTCTTCCGGTGATTACAATAATAATTGCGAATATATGTTTGCCAATGTTGTACTAAACTGAAAAAAAAGTCCATAATTGAATTTATTATATGCAATACTTCAATTCTTTAAGAAGTTTTAGTAGTTTTGTATGAGTTAACTTTGCTTAAACCTTAATTAACAATCATTAATGGCTTGGTTATTTTAATCTGTGGAAAGTAAAAATGAATGTTACCTGGTTAAATATTATAGCGCTGTTACTAATTAATAAGAAATTTGTCCAAAAAGGTAAGTAATTGTACTGACCAAACATTCAAATACATACATGGTGTCAAACTAATGCGAATCAGCTTTTGACAGTTTGCCAATGCAGTGTATTTTTCGGAATTGTTCAATGAAAATATGGCATTGGGATTAAAGCATATTCTGTTACATTTTAATATTTGACAATAATATTACATAGGACTTAACACCAATTTGGTGCACCCACTCCACATTAATGTCTTTATGCATTATTTGACTGCTGGATTGTACAGCTGTTCGTGAATATATCGAACGGATGTAAATACACATATGTCACTTTCAATTACGTACTTGAGCATAAACACTTAATCTGTCTTGGAATTGGGTTTAGTGTAATAAATACCATAACATTTAAATAACATACAAGTAGTGTAACTTTGGCATCTGGATCTGAATCCAAGCAAGATGAGAACAAGAGTAGAATGAAGTCAGACGTACATGACTTCTCTAAATTTCTTACATATTAATGTAAAGCATTCACTGAGGCTCGGCAGATTAATTACCAGTGAATAAAATTATTGCTGTCCTTTCTTCTTGAGCTTTTAAGTGTAGATAATTTAAATAGCATTGCCTGCTTTGTCAGTGTACATTGGATAGCTCAGGATACTTTGCCTGAAGTTTTGCATCTGTTAAGATGTCCGGGTGCCAGATCAGGCAGGCAACTGGATCATAAGACAAGATGTCAGATGGTTCTGTAATCACCATATTTCTGTGTATTTCACTAAACAACTTGTTGGATTCTATCAGTTATTGAGAACTGAAATAACAATGCAGCGGGTTTGCTTCAGCAGTTTCCAGCTTACATTTTAATCCTTCATCGATAAAGTGTGTGCAGAAAAATATTTCTATAATTATCATTGTCATTTCTTGACTTGGTAATTATCACTTTCTGACCAACCTACCTTACCTTTGGTTCTCTTTCCATCTGAAAAGCATGTATTATCTTTGGGAAATGTATTTTTTGAGAGTGAACCCCAGAAATATGTTATTATTTCCAATGAGTACTTCACATAGAAAAATTGATTCGGGAAATTACAAATGGCAATCCTTTATAGAGGGGTGTGAGGGAAAATTATGTGATTATGGAGTTATCTATATGATAAATTTCAGTAAATTTGCTGCAGACAATCATCAGGAACAGTGCATCTGAAAAATGAACCCATTTGATTTGTGCAGGGCCTGGGCCTTGACAAATAGTTAACTTGTGAAGATCGAGTATTGTTTTTTTTAGTACTGAATTATATCACACCTCATTCTTTCAAATTTGAAGCCTGCAAAATTGGAAAAAAAGTTCAATTGAATTGATAGGAAATGATATTTCTGGTGCGGAAAATCCAGAAAAGCTCCAAATCTGAGCATCAGTAAAGATGGGCAATAACACCTCCACCACTGTTATTGTAAACACTGGTGTTCCACAAGGTTGTGTCCTCAACCTCCCACTCTACTCCCTGTATCCTTCTTGCTGCATGGCCACATTCTGCTCCATCTCCATGTACAAGTTTGCAATCAGAAGAGAGGATGCTTGCGCACAAAGCCGAATTTCATTCGCAACTCTCCAGCAAATGCAACAGTCCATGCCTGCATTCAGTCAACATTCAGGAATGAACTGACAAGTGACAACTAATATGTACAGCCTAAGTGGCAGGCACACCATCTCCGATGACGGGGGTTTTTAAAAAATTATGTACTCTCCACATTTGGTGGTCTTAGCTCCCCATCTGGGAGTTATCTTTGATTAGAAATTCATCTGGGTTAGCTGTATAAAGAATCCAACTACAGCAGCAAATCAGAGGCTAAGTGACACCTTCTAACACAAAGGCCTTTCTGTCATCTAAAGGACACTGATGAGGAACACAAATGAATATTCACCACCTGCCAGTTGTCAAGAAGCTTGAATCATCTCAGTCAAGGAAGCCTGCTTGACTGGCATGCCATCATCCATAGAAACAAGTGCAGACTTGGGCCATTCAGCCCATTGAGTCTGCTGCACCACTCCATTATGGCTAATCCATTTTTGCTCTCAGCCCTAATCTCCTGTCATCTCCCCGTAACCTTTCACACCGTGACTAATCAAAAATCTATCTATCTCTGCCTTGTACGCTCAAAGGCCTAGCCTCTACAGCTGCCCGTGGCAACAAATTCCACACATTCACTGCCCTCTAGCTAAAGAAATTCCTCTATATCTCTTTTCTAAATTGGCATCCCTTAATTCTGAGGCTGCTCCTGGACTATCCACTATAGAAACCATCCTCTCCCCATCCACTCTATTTAGGCATTTCAAAGTTCGGTAGGTTTCAGTGAGATTTCCCCCACCCCATTCTTCTAAATTCTAGTGAGTATAGGCCCAGAGTGATGCACCATCAATAACTCTCGGAGACTGGAAGTGAGCGATGGGCTTTTATTAGCAGCAAAAAGGGAGCACAACATCTTGGAGACTGAGGGAGGAGCAGTGCCCCAATCGCCTTTATACAGGGGTACCACAGGAGAAGTCAGCAGAGGGGCGTGTCTAGACAGGTATACATAGTTCACCACACAGAGCCATCAAACATTCTTCATACAATCACCCTTTCATTCCCACAATCATTCTCGTGCACCAGCTCTGAACCCTCTCCAATGTCGGCACATACTTTCTTGGGTAAGAAGCCCAAAACTGCTCTCAGTACCCGAAGTGAGGCTTCGCCAGTACCTTGTAAAGTCTCAGCATTACATCCTTGCTTAACATTTCATTCCTTCCACCAGTGATGCAAGATGGCTGTACCATTTACAACACGTATTGCAGTTACTTGTTTAGCCTCTACCACCAAAAGGAAGGGTAGTAGGTGCCTGAGAATACTATCACTTGCAGGATTCCCTCGATGCCCCACTCTATTCTGTATTGGAAATAGTCCTTCATTGTCAGTGGGTGAAATTTGGGAACTCCTTGCCTAACTGCTCAATGGGATGGCCTTCACTAGAATGAGAGCGTCATGACACATTACCATGTGCTCAAAGTTAACTGGGACCTTGAAACTAAATGCTGACTCCCAGATCATAAAAACGAGCACAGAAAAATACAATGAAAGGGCAGAAAAGGCATTTTTTTTTTGGCAAACAAAGATCAATGTAAACATGAGGTAGTTCATTTTGATGGGAAGAATTAAGTAGGGGAATGAAAGGATCATGGAGAACAGAAACACTGGGCACTAGTAGTTAATTCCCAGGTTAGCAAGCCTACTGTAATAAAAGTACAAAGCTCTCAATGTATTTCCATGGAACGGAATTGAACAGTTGTGAATTAATGCTAAAACGGTAAGCACACAGACTACATTTCCAGTACTGTATACCGTTCTGGTTGCCATGTTAGAATAATGAATTAGAAACAATGGAGGGAGTGCAGAAAAAGTTGATCATAAATACAAGGACACTGACATTAAGACTGAGCAGGTGGCATTTTTTTTTGGGGGGTGGGAGGAAGAAGACTGAAGGGGTAACCCAACTTTAAAAGTAAGAAAGGTTTAAATAGAATGGGCTCAACGGGCATGTTTCCACATAACTGGAAGTTGTCATTGTAAGTCATTTATCACTAAATACAATAGGAATTTCAGGAGAAGCTTTTTTTTATTAGATTAATGAGAATGTGGAACTCTGTCTACCAGAGTGATTGAAGTGAATAGTTAAGCCTGCGCCAAAATGCATCCATGCTGGCAGATGTGGGAGAAGGGAATTGAGTATTATATTGATAAATTTGGATAGGAGGAGGCTCAGGAGAGGCATAAACACTGGAATGGTCTGGTTGGACTGAATGATCTGTTTCTCCGCTATATATATTCTGTGTAGTAACGTGGAGATTGAACAACTAGGGAATGGCAGCACACTGGTGAAGTAATTGGACTAGCATCCACAGGCTTGATGAATATGTTCATCCAGAGGACTGACTATATGTCTATAGAAGTGAGTTCAAATCCCACCATAACAGTTGGGGAAATTAAGTTCAAGCAATTAAATAAACTTAACATTTAAAAATAAATCTTGTCTCAGTAATGATAGCTATGAAAATACTAGACTGCTGGGAAAAGAAAACTTCAGACTCTAAAGGTATTCAGGGGGTGGATGGAAATCCACCATCATAACTCATTTCAACAATGGTTCTTAACTCCCTTTACCAATTGGGAGAAATTAGGGATGGCCATTAATAGTATTGCTGCCCATGGCATCCACATTCCCTGACAAATCTTCAATTTGGGTCGGATAAAATACAAACAAGTTGACTTTGGAGGAAGAACTTAGTTTCTACCTTTCATAGAGCAAACATTTCATTTTAGTTATGTAGCTTTACATGTATCTGCCAACTGTGGAAATCCTACTTAATATGTCTTTATAAGGTTCCTTAAGGTTGTTATAGCTGGGTGTTGTAATGGGAAACAGACCCCACTGATTATTAAATGCTCTCAATGGCGTGTATCTCAAATAGCCTCTGAAACGCAAGTCTAGCTCCTGGCCTTCACGTGTAGCTTAGTAACTAAGCCAGTTGGAAGAGTTTCTGACAGGAGGAGGGGCAAAGCTGGATTACTGGCTCACAACGCTCTGGACAGATCTGGCTCGTCAGCTCTGGTTGGCAGCTCATCTGCGAGAAGGAAAACCTTGATCTCAAACCTCCACCACCTTGTGGCTATATTCACTCATGGAGAAGGTTTTGGGAGTAAAACCTGAGTGGAAAAATCCAGAGCTGGAATCCTTGAGGCAGTCCTACATTTTGTCCAACACTGGCTGGCAACCCCTGAGACGCCAGTGATGCCAGACTGTATTGGCCTTAGCTGTTCCTTTGGACCCGTCAGCTGTGGGAGAGGGAGAGCCTTCTATGAGCCATCAGCTGTGTGAGAGCCTTCTTGCTCTTCTTGGTGCATTGCCCTGGCCAGCTATGGTGCAGCATCCATGGCTGACATAACCTCAACCAATAGAGGGCCTCAAATGTTTTTATGTTCACTGTGGAATTTGAGGCAGAATACAGGTTCAGCTAGTGTTCGGAGATATCACCGGCTATCTTGGGGGAAACAAATATATCTTTAAAATCTTAATCTCGCAGCAGGTCTGAAATGTGCTGGCTGACATTTGGGTACAAATCTTTGGCTACTTGTAGTTCAGTTCAAGAAAGAAGACATTCTTGCAGTGTGAACTCATGAATTACCATGTAATATTATGCACTGGGGAACAAGGCTGGGCCTAATACTGTTTTGGCTGCTATCCATTTATGTTTCTCATGGTGGTTAAATGGATAACAATCAGTAGCAACGCATTTTCATCGTTTGTTCCAGTCCACTACAGATTAAGATATTAAAAATATGCTTAATAAAATCTAAGGGAATATGTTTATTAAACCTGTTTCTAATATGTGTCTCTCACACACACACACACACACACACACACACACACACACACACACACACACAGTTTACTATTTCAGACAGAGATTTTGAAAGGATAATTAATGCAATGTATGTACTAATGGCACATGTGGCCAAAGTTTAATATCTATGTCTACCATTTAATTTTTATGTATTGTCAATGGCTATGAGCATTTGCTAATGGTAATTTGTATAAAGACATGCTAAAAAGTGGACGGTTACTAAGGCTACATCCACGCTACGCTGGATAAATCTGTAACCAAAGCTTTTTCTCTTCGTTTTTACCCTCCATCCACACTAAAATGGCGTTTTCATCTCCTGAAACCAGAGTTTTTCAGAAACGCTTTCCAGGCTGGATATTTTTGAAAACGCTGCTCGGGCAGATCAGTGTGGACGGGGTAACCGGAGACTTCTGAAAATGCTATCAGATGGCAGCGCGCTATTTCATTGTTTTCTTGAACGCAATCTAACAATTTCAGGACAGAGGGCAACGAGACTGAAGCCAGAAGAGTTAGAAATGTACTCACCAAATACTTTGACCCGTAACTTACTGAATAAATAAGTATACTGTACTCACTTTGCCGTTTTCTGTCCTTGCTCGTATGAAGGAGGTTTACCTATTTATGCAAGTACCTCTGACAATAGATGTGTAACAGCCTAATGTAACATTTTATGGAAATACAAGATAATACTGATGCAGACATGTTTTACACATTTAACAAGGTGCTTTATTAATGTAACAGAGTTAGTCAGTTTTTCAATGTTTGTTGTCAGCCGGGTCAATCTGTCCGTGAACTCCCTGTCTGTTGCCGCCGTACGCTGCAGTATTTTTTTTTAGTTTTAAGTTCAAACGCTGTCCATCGTTTTAAGTTTTTCTAGTCCGTAACTACACAAATGCGTACTTCTACGGTGAGATTCAACACCAAGCATGTCGTTTGTTTTCGGTAGATGTGTCCTGCACATGCGCAGGAGGAGGAGATTCGCCGAAATCTCCGTTTCAATGTGGATAGAGATAGTTTCAAAAACTCATAGTATGGATGCCTATAGTTTTTACGCGAAACCGGCATTTTCAAAATTATCCGGTCTAGTGTGGATGTAGCCTAAGACACCATTACTTTCCAATTTTAAACTAAATTAGAGGAAGACTTGGACGTTCCTCCCTTCTCCCTTGTGTTTTGGCTATCTAATGGGCGATTAACTTCTGTTGAAGTGGTAAGGAACAACAGAGAAAAAGAATTCTGTGTCTGCATTTTTTTGAAATGGTGATCCAATTAGACATGATTCTCAGGAGTTTTTCAGGAGTGTTTAAACATTTTCACTTCCAGGTACCCAACTGAATGCTCCTGGCTTTTTGATTCAACTTTTTTGACTTTGAATAATTCTGTAAATCATATTCTTGACCTTCTGACAAATATAATGTCAATTTCCATGTAACTGTAGAATCATTTATGCTTTAATTTTACTGAATCTCCTTGTTGGGCTCAGAATTTAACACAAGCTACTCTCATGGCTTACCACATATTTTGTTGTCATATTTTCCTGCCTTTATCCTCAGTTGCTATAAAGCTAAGTGATGCACCATCAATAACTCTTGGAGATGGGAGGCGAACGATAGGCTTTTATTAGCTGCAAGAGACCACGATTAGTAGCAAGAGACCACCACACAACATCCTGGAGACTGAGGGAGGAGCAGTGCCTCCAACCGCCTTTATACAGGGGTCTGTGGGAGGAGCCACAGGAGCAGTCAGCAGAGGGGCGTGTCCAGACAGGTATATGTCGTTCACCACATTCAGACCTGTCTGTCAAATTATTCTCTTGCTCTTCCTGATGCATTTTAGTGCTCAGTGTTCAGATGAACTTTGCATCCAGCCATTTCATGGGAGTGGCAGGTTTGGTCCCTAACTTGTTGCATTGGATGATTTGTTTGTATCTTTATGCAAGCTCTATGATCCCCAAAAAATTGGTCATCTCTTCGTGTTGCACTGATTCAGTTACTCAAGACAATTCTCATATTTGAGGTTTTGGTTAACATGATGCAAGATGTTGGAAAAACAATCAGACCAGTGATTAATTTTCCAGCTGGAAATGTCTCAATCTTCTTTCCTAGTTTCTCAACCATAAAACCAGCACAATAGATTTTAGTTAATTGTTTAACAACATGGCAGGATTTCCCAGTTTAAACGTCCAAAAGGGATGGTAGCTCCAAAATGCAATGGGATTGGCATTATAATCACTTAATCGTAATATTGGAAGATACCCACCATTCTAAGTAGTCAGGCAACATTAGGGACCTGTAAGGTATAAGTACCTAAAATGTGTACTGAAGCAGTTTGCTAATTTGAGAAGAAATCACCCAACTCCTATGGCAAATTTCCTCATGGTGCAAATCTGGAAGAGAGTGCGGGTCTTCAGGAACCAAACAAAAGGTTTGTTTTCTCTTGCTTTTGTAGTTCATAAAAGGGGAAATAATTTATTCAATTTCTGGAGAAACATTTAATCTAGGGACTACTGGGTATAGGATGCAATTGACCATTGTTGGGGAGCGATTGGGGGAGGGGGAATAAGGAGAGGAGTTAGTATAGAACTCGTGCATCAGCTCTTTGGTCACCGAACTGGATTGAGATCACACTGACTTAACTACATACACAAGACCGACCACTCTCAGTGTGTCTTGTGATCAGCATGGAAGTTAAGTTAGATGAGTGATCCTGTGGTTCTTTAGAAGATGCCCATGTTAATAGCTTACTGACATTTACATTTATAGCAACTAGTATTTAAAATAGATTGGTATATTTTTGTTGTTTGAAGAATATTTTTTAAATCCACCTTTAATTATATCTGCAATAATGAGCTTAGAATCACAGTTGAGGGGGTGGATGTTCCAGACAAAGAGGTAGTGTTTTCAAACCGGAAGAATGAAAATTCATCCAGATGTAAAGCTGATAATTCATTTTCAGTACTAACACTGAAGCAGAGTCTCACCCACATCAGCGTTAAAGATTAGACTGTCAAGTGATGGAAGGAAAAGGCACAGCAGTTTCTGTGTGGCTGAAGATGATAACTGAATCTGTTTAGAGTAAACTTCAGCATGGGCAGGTTCTCTTTTTGCAACATGTTTCTGTTGGTGCATTTTATAACAAAAAAACTCTTATATCATTGTTGACTTTGCAAAACATCCAAATTGCAGGATTGAGGGAATGCAATGCTGTTGGCAAAGCATTACAAGTCCTTACAAGTTCAAAGTTCATTTATTGTTGAAGTATGTACACCATATACAACCTTGAGATTCATCTTCTTGCAGGCAGCCACAAAACAAGGAAACATGATAGAATCCATGAAGAACCCTACACCACAAAGACTGCCAAATATGCAATGTGCGAATCGTGCAGAACAATAAAAAAATCAAACAAGTAATACAAATTAACCACAGACTCACTAAACGTGAGTCCATGTTCGGTCCAGGAGATGGGTGCAGGGCACAGCCATTGAGTTTGAATGGTGCAGGCCACCGCTGCAGAGTCAGTTCACTGCACAGATTAGTAATCTGACCTCTCGTTCGGCCTTCGCCCGAGTCCTCGATGCCTCAATCCTTTTAATCTGGCTTGGTGCTTAAATCAGCTGAAATTCAGATTGTTTTTGGCATTTGGGCTCCAGCCTCGTCACTTCAATCCGGTTCTTAGTTTCAATCCAGCTCAAAGTCCACTCCAGCAATGGCTGCAGCCATACATCGTCAAGAGTCCGACTTACCGAATTCTTCAGAATATCACAGAAACGCCATGACATACAGATGGTTCAAAAGCACCAGTCCCAAAGGGAAATTACAGGCTTCAGATTGCAGAGATTGTAGTCAGAAAAAGTACACTTAACGGAATAGCTCATGGTTTTGTCAGCTACCCACAAAGCATTGCTGTCTCATCAGCACCATCTTGCTCATCAGTGTGGAGAGAAATTATGGTGGAAGGTGATCAACCTAAAAGTTTAACTCTGTTACTCCCCATAGATGCCACCTAAACACCAGGATATTTCTAGCATTTTTATATTTACTTCAAATTTCCAGCATGTGCAATTTGTGTATTTTTTTGCTTTTAGATAGGCAATCTCTGGAGCAACACACACAATGCTGGAGAAACTCAGCATCCCAGCAGCATCTATAGAAATGAAGAAACAGTTTATTTGTTTTGGGCTGAGACCCTTCTTCAGGACTGGAAAGGAAGGGGGAAGATGCCTGAATAAAAAGGTGTGGGGAGGGGAAGGAGGATAGCCAGAAGTTGATAGGTGATGCCAGGTCGGTGGGAAAGGTTAAGGGCTGGAAAAAAAGTCCGATAGGAGAAGAGAGTGAATCATAGGAGAAAGGGAAGGGGAAGGAGCACCAGGGGGAGGCGATAGGGGGGTGAAAAGAGGTAAGAGGCCAGAGGGGAGAATAGAAGAGGAGAGGGGAGAGAGTTTTTTTTTACCAGAAGGAGAAAGCAATATTTATGCAATCTCATTGGAGGCTAACCAGATGGGAAATAATGTGTTGCTCCTCTGCCCTGAGGGTGGCACAAAAGGAAGCCATGAGCCGACGTGCCGGAATGGGAATTGGAAATAAAAATGTTTGGCCGCCAGAAAGTTTTGCTTTTGGTGGATGGAGCGGAGGTGCTTGACAAAGTGGTCCCAAAATTTATGACGTGTCTCACCAGCATAGAGGAGGCCGCATCGAGAGCACCGGACACAATGGACGACCCCGGCAGATTTGCAGGTAAAGTGTTGCCTCGCCTGTGACTGTGTGGGGCCCGGAATGGAGGTGAATGGACAGGTGAAGTACTTCAGTCACTTGCAGGAGTGCAAACAACTTGCAGGGAGCTCTGTCCTCCAGCAGTGGGCTGCAGTCCGCAGGTGAATACAGTAACATCCCTCTTCCTCCAGTTTTTTACTGTAACTGTAGGCCACTAACAATCTAATTGTGTCTAAACAATGAACGTGTCCCTAAACTGCAATTAACGTCTGTATTGCATAACTAACATGTATACTTTGGTTAGTTGCTTCTTTTTAACAGAACTATGACTTGGGGAGTACAGAGCCCTGTGAGGTTTTCCACCACTAAATACAATATTAATAAGGCAGCAAAATGTAAGCAGAAATTCAAAAAAAAATTGTAGACAGTTATGGCGAAGTCTGACAGAATTGCTAATAAGTAATTCTGACCATTTGTTAATGGTGGTATTTTGGTAAGGTTGGTCTGGACATTCATTTCCAGGAGGATAAAGCGTTTACAGTATTTCAGTATTTAAAGAAAGCGGAGTTGTATTTGCTGAGGACCAGGAGTTGGCCAATGTTCTGCACTGAGGGTCGGTGAGGCGGTAGGGCAGCACCTGACACCAACGACAAGCAGGTGACAGCTTTATTCTTGGGGGAGCTGTGACTCAACGTTTGGCTTGTGCTCACCCTGGGAACACTTCCATTCCTCTTGACAACTGCCCCTCACTGATGAGTTCCTGAAGGCTTTACAGACACACCCTCAGTTTCCCTTTGCTCTCTGGTGGCCTGACTTCCTGATTCTTCCATCCTCTTTCCTCCCCCCCACCCCTCCCAACAGGGCTACTGGCAGAATCTCCCCACCTTTTCCATTCTCCTTCCCAGAACAGAGAGAGCCATTGCATGAGGACGAGAACAGGGCTACACTCAGTAGTCAGCAAAAAGTATTGTGATATAGGCCTAATGTTATGGGCTGTCAGTGCCTTATCTAAATTGTGATCATGTTGAACTTATTTATCCTGGTGTAATCCTGTCACTTTTGTCCTTTTCCTCAACCCCCTCATTCATATGATTGTAGTAGATAAAGGAAAAGACACTAAGTACAATGCACCCGAGTTAGAGCTTATAATTTTATCTGGTCATCAGATTATTGTAATAAATCAAGAGTGCTACAGACAATTTCTCAGACCTCCAACTGCCCCTGTACTTTGTGCTTTAAACTCCTAGTCCAAACAATAAGCAGAGATCTCCCCAGGAGATGGACATTGAGTTGCCTTGAACCCATTTCTGACTGTGTCACCATTCCTCCCTTCCCCTTGTACATGCATGCTATGCAGCCAGATGTGCATACATCCGTTCCAGTTTCATAACCTTCTTAATCATTAGATGAGTACTCCCGGAAGAATTGTCCCTTGGGTCTTTAACCACACAGCAACTTCCAGAAGTACAGCCTGTTCCTCTGCATGTTGAGCTGCCCTTACTACAGTATAGTTCAATTAAAGGCAGTCGTATAATCTACTTGCTTATGTACTTGTAAATCATTATATGACACAATCATATTCCTTGTGGAAACTGCTTCTTGTTTTTATTTAACACTGAGAGCTGTCCCATGTTAAGAGTGCCTGGTAGATGTTTGAATGGACACTATTACAATATTCATACTTTGAAATTATTGCGCCGATGGGCTGCAAGTGCACAGTTGAAAAGTTATCCCCATGTTTAATTGATTAAAAGAATTGATATCCAAATTCCTGATTTTTAACTTTGCAGCCAATATCAGGCTTACTAACTCAGTTTTCTGTGCATTGTTCTTCCCAACCCGATCGTTGGAAATGAAGATAAAAATGATCCAAAATTCTCATCTAATGCATCCACTGTGACATTTCTTTAGCAGACATCTGAATCTGTTAATGCCAATCTAAGAACCCATCTTAGCGTGCTTTGAGGAATATGAATCATGATCCTTGTATTTAGTGATCTTTGCATTTCAGGAATTTGAAGATTGCATTTCTGTATGGTGCTGATCTCTTACTTAATCAGCAATGTACTTGGATTGGAGATAATTTAGAGAAGATTCACTCTGTTGATTGTCAAGTGAAGAGCTTGTCTCATAAGGACAGATCAAGTAGCTTCGTCCATACTTATTATAATCTATGATCATAGAAAAGGAAAGGTTGAATCTTTGTAAAGATAATCCAGGACTGGTTTGTGGGGAAGTAGTATGGTGATGATAAGGTAGTACACCAGCATGACAACAGGTCTTGCAGCACCCGTGAGGCGAAAGGTGCATGTTGATGTTTTGGGTTGAGACCGAGGGGGAACAGGAAGGACAGCTAATATAAAGCTGCTAAGTTGTAGATGGAACCAGATGTAGGGGGAAGGATGAGCTGTGCACTGTGCTGTTTATTTCTCCCTTCCCATCTGGTTGCACCCCATCACCTACCAGCCTTTATCCTACCATCCTTGCCCCCTGTTCAACTCTACATATTGCTATATACTGGCATTCTTTCCTATTCCCCCTCAATCCTGAAGCAAGGGCTAGATCAGGAACATTGACTTAGACCTTTTGCCTCTGCAGATGCTGCTGTGCTTGACCCAGTGAGTTCTTCCTGCGTTCTGTCTTCATTATGGAAGATATTAACATTTTCACAGCTTAAACTTGCATCTTGGGAATGCTATCTGTCCCTAAAATAGCGTTTTGGAAGCAAGTTCAATAAGACCACTTCTAATCTTCCGAACTCCAATGGGAATGGGCCTAATATTTTTGAGCATTCCTCAAAGGGCGTGCACAGCCATTCATTGTGAAAAGGGTTGAAATGGCTGTGACGTTGCGCTGCATGCAGAGATCAGGAGTATGATTACTCATAACTTTCCACTCATTATGCACAAAAGTTTTCTTTGTTCAGTCATCAATTGGTGGAAGACACAGACCATGCTGTAGAACGTAAGGGCAAGTTGCAAAACTATGCGTGGGAAAGTGGTCCGGTCCAACACTTCAAAAATCAGCTGTTTATTTGTCATGTGATGCCAAGTGATTTGTCTCATTTAAGTATCTAACAGTTTCACGGGCCTGGATACCATGGTAGCATAGCAACGATATTACCAGCCATCAGAGTTTGGAATTCAATTCTGGTATCCTTTGTAAGGACTTTGTATGTCCTTCCCATGGAATGTGTGGGTTCTCTGATCTTCTCCGTGCTATAGTTGTTGCTTGATTCAGAGTTCCTTCAACAGAATTTGTGTTGTATCTGGTCCTCAGTTCTTTATAACTAACCACTAAAAAGGGAAGCCCATTGCCCTTGATGATAAGGTGGATTGAATTAACATCTTATTGGGTTGTCTTGACTGCACAGTCTGGATCCTTCATGCAAACCATTTGGATTGCCTGCTTTCTGTTATGCAATAGTTGTGGTAAACCGAAAGAATAGATGATGCAAACAAATTTTAGATTGGATAGCGTAATGTGCAAAACTGCAGCGAACTCCAAATTTTCCTGGCATAATGAGTGTGTGGAGAGCATTCCACTGGTTTGAGAACTTGTAACG
The DNA here is from genome assembly GCF_030144855.1 of Hypanus sabinus. Taxonomy (NCBI): domain Eukaryota; kingdom Metazoa; phylum Chordata; class Chondrichthyes; order Myliobatiformes; family Dasyatidae; genus Hypanus; species Hypanus sabinus. Next base: position 26,298,982 of record NC_082715.1, read on the forward strand.
AACAGATGAAGCTGTGTGCAACAATCGTCCAAATGAAATAGAGCTCTAGCTCTTGACTTGGCACTTTTTGGATGCTTAGCTTCACTGATGAGGCAATGCAGTACAATAGTTCAGAGTCCTTGCTCTGTTGCTGTTGCTCCACTGATTTTAGTATATCTGCATTGCTGGCAAGGCCCATTTTATTGCTTGGACTCAGTTGTCTTGAAGATAATATTAGGCCACCTCTTGCAGCTGCATATAGGAGCTTTATGCATCTGTGTGTTTCTCAGGTACTTATAAAGGCAGAACAGTCTGTGTTAATGTGGATTAACTTTGCCTGATGGAGAAGGAAGCGATGGGTTACTTTTCCTGGAGACAATGACTGAGCCAGTATATTTTTATAACAATCAGATTAGTTTATGGCTATGACCACTAATATCATCTTTGTTTTCAGATTATGAAAATAAATTTCACAAATTGGCATTACCTATTTTGAACTCTCATTTTCCGGATGATGCTTTCAGACGTTTGTGATCCTAATCCAATACTTTAACTACATTGATGCTTTAATCTGTACTCCTCACAATGACCATAAGACATAGGAGCAGAATTAGGCCATTCAGCCCATTGAGTCTGCTCCTCCATTGCATCATGGCTGATCCTGGATCCCACTCAAACCCACATACGTGCCTTCTTACCAGGTTGTTTGATGCCCTGACCGATCAAGAAACAATCAATTTCTGCCAACTTACTGGGAAGAGTAAAGGAGGTGGGGCATGCTTCATGGTCAACAATGCTTGGTGTGACCCCCGGAATGTGCTTGCCCTCAAATCCTTTTGCTCCCTGGAACTGGAGTACCTTGTGCTGCTCTGTAGAACTTGTTGGTTGTCTAGAGAGTTCACAACTGTTATTATCTCAGCTGTGTATATTCCGCCGCAGGCTGATGCTGACCTGGCTCTCGAGGAACTGTATGTGACCCTCAGCAGCCTGGAGACTGTACACCGGGTGGCTGCTTTCATCATCGCCAGAGACCTTAATCGAGTGTCACTGTCCAAAGTCTCTCCCAAGTTTTGTCAACACATCCAGGTGAGCATACGGGGAGATAGCATACTTGACCACAGCCACTCTCCCTTCCTCAACACTTACATAGTGCTCCTCTGTCCACCGCTTGGGAAGCCTGACCATTCCTCAATCCTGAAACAACATCCACTGTTGGTTCAACCAATCGGTCTCCAGGCTACAGAACTGCTTTGACGTTGACTGGAATGTCTTTTGTGATGAGGATGTCTCCGAGTTCATGGAAGGGGTCATGAGCTTCATCCGGAAGTGCACTGAGAATGTTGTCCTCCAGAAATCAGTGAGGGTCTCTCCAAACCAGAAACACTGGATCAACAGTTCTGTGTGCACTGCACTCATCGCACGAGGCTGAGCCTTCGCCATTGGTAACCACCAGGAACTCGAGATGAAGCTACGAACTGTGCAGAGTCATCAAGGCAATAGAACAATGAGATCCAGACACAGCTCTCCACCAACAACACACGCTGCTTATGGCAATGTCTGCACACCATCGCAGGCTTCAAAGCTAAACGCAGTGGTGCTGCCAACATCGCTGTCTCTCCCAGATGAGCTCCATCTTTTTTACGCTCTGTTCGATCACGGCAACACTGAGCCCCCGAGGAGAGCCGCTGAAGAGACCTGCACCTTGGTTGAGGTTGAAGTACGCAGCTGTTTCCAATCGGTGGACAGCCGCAAGGCTGTGGGACCTGATGGCATCCCAGAGCGGGTACTCAGGGTGTTCATGACGCAGTTGGCTGGTGTGTTTGCAGACATTTTTAACCTCGCCCTCTTCCAGCTTTAAAACATTCACCATTGTCACTGTACCTGAAAAGACCAAGGTAACGTTCCTGAATGACTGGCGTCCTGTCGCACTCACCTCAATAATAAGCAAATGTTTTGAGAGTCTGGTCAAGGATTACATCTGCGGCTTGCTACCACCCACACTAGACCCCCTACAATTTGCCCAATGACACAATCAATTGACAGATGACACAATAACCACAGCTCCACACACCATCCTTGCACACCTGGAGACCAGGGATACTTATGTAAGAATGCTGTTCTTGGATTACAGTTCAGCATTCAACAAAATAATTTCCTCCAGGCTTGACAAGAAGCTGAGAGACCTCGGCCTTCACGCTGCCTTGTGTAGCTGGATCCTGGACTTCCTGTCAGATTGCTGCTAGGTGGGCTCCCTCACTTCTTTCCCTCTGACCCTCAACACAGGAGCCCACCAGGGCAGTGTCCTATGCCCCCTCCTCTACTCTCTACAGCCATGACTGTGTCACCACCCACAGCTCCAATCTGCTAATTAAATTTGTAGATGAAACTATAATGATTGGCCTTATCTCAAATAATAACGAGGCAGCCTACAGACAAGAAGTCATCACCCTGACACAGTGGTGTCAAGAAAACAGCTACTCCCTCAATGTCGCAAAAACAAAGGAGCTGGTTGTAGACTGTGAGAGGAACGGAGACAGGCTAACCACTATTGACATCAATGGATCTGGGGTTGAGAGGGTGATCAGCTGTAAGTTCCTTGGCATAAACATCACCAAGGACCTCACTTGGTCTGTACGTACTGGCATTGTGATGTAAAAAGCACAATAGTGCCTCTTTCACCTTAGACGGTTGAATAAGTACAGCACAAGTCCCCAAATCCTAAGGACTTTCTACAGGGGCACAATTGAGAGCATCCTGACTGGCTGCATCACTGCCTGGTATGGAAACTGCACTTCCCTCAATCACAGGACTCTGCAGAGAGTGGTGCAGACAGCACAGCGCATCTCTGGATGTGAACTTCCCACTTTTCAGGACATTTACAGGGATAGGTCTGTAAAACAGGCCCAAAGGATCATTGGGGACCTGAGTCACCCCAACCAAAAACTGTTCTAGCTGCTACCATCCGGGAAATGGTACTGCAGCATAAAAGCCAGGACCAACAGGCTCCGGGACAACTTCTTCCACCGGGCCTTCAGACTGATTAATTCATGCTGACACAATCATATTTCTAAGCTATATTGACAGTTTTGTGGTATATCTTACTGTCTATACTATTTATTACAAATTACAATAACTTGCAGATTGCACATTCAAATGGAGATGTAATGATTTTTACACCTCATGTATGTGAAGGATGTAAGAAATAAAGGCAATTCAATTCAATAAATATACCCATGGACTTGGCCTCCACCATAGTCTGTGGCAGAGCATCCCACAGATCTACTACTCTGGCTAAGTGAATTCCTCCTTACCTCTATTTTAAAGGATTGCACGTCAATTTTGAGGTAGTGACCTCTAGTTCTGGAAACTTCCACCATAGGAAATATCATCTCCACATCCACCCTATCTTGGCCTTTCAACATTTGATAGGTTTCAATGAGACTGTCCGCATTCTTCTAAATTCCAGTGAGTACAGGCCCAAAGCTGCCAAATGGTCCTCATATATTAACCCCTTCATTCCCAGAATAATCCTTGTGTACATCCTCTGGATTCTCTCCAATGACAACATATCCTTTCTTGAGAGATAGGGCACAAAACTGCTGACAACACTCTAAGTGCGGTCTGACTAGTGTCTTATAAAGGCTCAGCATTCTCTCCTTGCTTTTATATTCTATTCCCCTTGAAATAAATGCCAACATTACATTTGCCTTCTTTACCACAGACTCAACCTGTAAATTTATCTTCTGGGAGTCTTGAACGAGGACTCCAAAGTTCCTCTGCGCCCTTGATGTTTGAACCTTCTCCCCATTTAAATTATAGTCCGCACTATTGTTCCTTTTACCAAAATGCATTATAGACAATAAACAGTAGGTGCAGGAGTAGGCCATTCGGCCCTTCTAGCCAGCACCACCATTCACTGTGATCATGGCTAATCATACACAATCAGTACCCTGTTCCTGCCCTCTCCCCATATCCCTTGATCCCGCTATCTATAAGAGCTCTATCTAACTCTCTCTTGAATGCATCCAGAGACTTGGCCTCCACTGCCTTCTGGGACAGAGCATTCCACATATCCACCACTCTCTGGGTGAAAAAGTTTTTCCACATCTCTGTTCTAACTGGCCTACCCCTTATTCTTAAACTGTGGCCTGTAGTTCTGGACTCACCCATCAGCGGGAACATGCTTCCTGCCTCCAGTGCTTCCAATCCCTTAATAATCTTATATGTTTCAATCAGATCCCCTCTCATCCTTCTAAATTCCAGTGTATACAAGCCCAGTCGCTCCAATCTTTCAACATATGACAGTCCTGCCATTCTGGGAATTAACCTTGTGAACCTAAGCTGCACTCTCTCAATAGCAAGAATGTCCTTCCTCAAATTTGGAGACCAAAACTGCACACAATACTCCAAGTGTGGTCTCACCAGGGCCCTGTACAGTTGCAGAAGGACCTCTTTACTCCTATACTCAATTCCTCTTGTTATAAAAGCCAGCATGCCATTAGCTTTCTTCACTGCCTGCTGTACCTACATGCTTGCTTTCATTGACTGATGTACAAGAACACCTAGATCTCATTGTACTTCCCCTTTTCCTAACTTGACTCCATTTAGATAGTAATCTGCCTTCCTGTTCTTGCCAGCAAAGTGGATAACCTCGTATTTATCCACACTAAACTGCATTTGCCATACATTTGCCCACTCACCCAACCTGTCCAAGTCACCCTGCATTCTCATAACATCCTCCTGACATTTCACACTGCTACCCAGCTTTGTGTCATCAGCAAATTTGCTAATGTTACTTTTAATCCCTTCATCTAAATCATTAATGTATATTGTAAACAGCTGCGGTCCCAGCACTGAACCTTGTGGTACTCCACTGGTCACAGCCTGCCATTCTGAAAGGGACCAGTTAATCACTACTCTTTGTTTCCTGTCAGCCAGCCAATTTTCAATCCATGTCAGTACTCTGCCCCCAATACCACGTGCCCTAATATTGCCCACTAATCTCCTATGTGGGACTTTATCAAAAGCTTTCTGGGAGTCCAGGTACACTACATCCACTTGCTCTCCCTTGTCCATTTTCATAGTTACATCTTCAAAAAACTCCAGAAGATTAGTCAAGCATGATTTTCCCTTCATAAATCCATGCTAACTGGGACTGATCCTTCTACTGCTATCCAAATGTGTCATAATTTCCTCTTTTATAATTGACTCCAGCATCTTTCCCACCACTGACATCAGGCTAACCGGTCTATAATTCCCTGTTTTCTCTCTCCCTCCTTTCTTGAAAAGTGGGACAACATTAGCCATCCTCCAATCAGCAGGAACTGTTCCTGAATCTATAGAACATTGGAAAATAATTACCAATGCGTCCACGATTTCTAGAGCCACCTCTTTAAGTACCCTTAATGCATTAAGGGTACTTAAATGCATTACCTCTTTATGCATTACCTCTTTATGCATTACCTCTTTATGCATTACCTCTTAAATGCATTACCTCTTTATGCATTACCTCTTAAATGCATTACCTCTTTAATGCATTATCATACATTTCCCAACACTGTATTTCATCTGCCCCTTTTGCCCATTTTTCCAGTTTGAGTCTTGCTGCAATCCCATTGCTCCTTCAGCACTACCTACCCCTCCACCTATCTATGTAGCATCCGCAAACTTTGCCAAAAATCCATCAATTTCATTATCCAAATCATTTATAAAGAATGTGAAAATTAGTGGTTCCATTATTAACCTCTGAGGAACACCACTAGTCACTGGCAGCCAACCAAAAAAAGGCCCCTTTTATTCCCACTCACAGCCTCCTGTCTGTCTATGCCAGTATCGTTCCTGTAACACCATAGGATTTGAACTTGTTAAGCAGCCCCAGGTGTGGCACCGTATCAAACGCTTTCTGAAAATCCAAGTAAATGACATCCACTACCTCTCCTTGTCCACACTGCTTGTTATTTCCTCGAAGAACTCTTAATAGATTAGTCAGGCAAGATTTCCCTTTACAGTAATCATGCTGACTTTGACTTATTTTTTCATTAGTCTCCAAGTACCTGAAAACCTTATCCTTGCTAATAGACTCCCACACTTTGCCAGCCACTGAGGTTAGGCTAAGCTGGTCTATAATTTCCTTTTTTTTCTGTGTTCTGGGTGTTGCTGTTGCATTAAATTTTTGCATTGCTATACGACACACTCCAGATCACTCTGATACAGAATCTAGTACTTTTTTCAGAATTTGTTTTACACTCTCCTTGATAAGTTAATGAATAATGTTCACGAATCCCAGGTCACCTTGAACTCACGCTTCCAGTTTGTTGAGTTGTGGTGGACTGCATATACCTGTCTGGACACGCCCCCCCCCTCGCTGACTGCTCCTGTGGCTCCTCCCACAGACCCCGGTATCAAGGCGATTGAGGCCTGAACCCAGCCCTCAGTCTCCCGGATGTAGTATGGTTGTCAATTGCTGCTTGTTCTTCCTTCCAGTCAATAAAAGCCAATATCTCGCCTCACGTCTCGGAGAGTTATTGATGGTGCATCACAAGTATAGCTTTAAAAAAAGATTTCCTGAATCATCCTCATTATTCTGATTTATATAGACCAAGTGAAGAGGAGAGTGTTTGTCACATTCCATTATTTATTTGAGGATTACATTGCAGCAAAAGTGATTCAGCAATTACAGTCCTGCAGATGAATGAATGCTCCTTCTAATAAACTGAATCACACAAAACTTTGGTTTTGAGTTAATTAGATGTTCACTCCATATTCTGCAGTTACTTCAGGTGATTGAACATCCGGAGAAGTAAGTTAAGCCAGAGGTCACCAACCTTCCAAACTTTTTTGCACCACGGACTGGTTTAATATTGACAATATTCTTGCGGTCCAGCCAACGGGGGGGGGGGGGGGGGGGAGGGGGAGGAGGGGGGTTGTTAATCACAACTGGAATATAGGTGATATTTTGTTTCTAAAAGGGTTTATCTAAGGAATTTAATATTAAACACACAGTGCATATTTTCCTCGTATGAACATATATAATCATTGCAACACACCAATATCGCTGAATCAGTGGAGACCTGAGCTTGTTTCCCTACAAGAAGGTGGTCCCATCGAGGGCTGATGGGAGACAGCGATACTCAAAGGGGTTTCCTTATGTCCAGTCTATTCTGCAATTTAGTTTTCGTGGCTCTCAGCACTTGCTTCTGTCTGGCTTACTCATGTTTTTTTTTTGCTCAAAAACCTCAACAGGTTTGTCTTTAAGTGCAGAGTGCTTGTGCTCAAGGTGCCGAAGCAGTTTTGAGGGCTTCATTGCCTCATTGGACAGCCTCTGGCCCTGACCTCCAGCCTCCCACCTCCTGCCAGACACCTTGGCCAGGTGCGGCTGGTCTTGGGTGGGGAGAGAGGACAAGGTAAGGGCCGGAGGTCCCCGTGCCGGGGCTGCAGCGGTCGCGGTTCGAGAGTGCAACCGACCGAGCGAGGAGTGCGACAGGGCGCCCGCCCCCCCCCCCCCCCCCCTTGTAGATAGGAAGGATCTATCAGCCGACAAAAGTTTGGCTGGAGGGATGACTTACAGTAGATCGCAGCGAGGTAGCTGCTCTGCTACTTACAAAACCCTGAGCCCGAATTAGGTTGTCAGCGAATATTTTAGCACTGGGTTCCCCATAAACATTTGGTGTTCTAAACGGGTTCAGAGGTGACACCGGGTTACCGGAGGCCAACCAATGATCCTTGGCGCTGGGGTATCACTGCGTTTAGGCGACTGATGACCTCGCGTGCATTCAAGTTCAACAGTGGGCGTGATGGAGAATGAGGAAACGTGCAGCTGACTCATATTGTTTCATATCACCAAATCATATCGGTCCCTCATTGGTGGTTGGGGACCACAGAGTTAAGCAGCTGAATTTAGCCAGTGTTCTGTCAGTCTTCTGCAGGGGAGTCTGCATTGAATTTTCAGGTGCTGCAGTTGGACCGGGGAGTGGCGATTAGTATAGGACTGATCCTGCAGTTGTTGAGAAGAGTAATTTTGTTTGAAAATGTGAAACTTTTTTGAAAATGTGTATTGCCACAAAATACACAAAGCTTGCAAACTGTTGTTGGCTTTTCCCAGTTGTGGTTACAGATTGTGATGATAAAACACTGTTTGTTTTTGAGTCTGAGTTGTAACCTTGGTATTATGTATGTAGGCCAAGACGTCTCTTTTTTTTATTGCCGCAGACATATGAAGAAGAGTTAACAAGCTTGGGGCAGGAAAAACAGAATAAACATTAAGGAAATGGAACAGAATGTACTCAATTCTCCCTGGAGAGGTGCAGTTTGATTCAGCCTCATCTCTGATCTGTTGCATCTGTACAGTCACTCTTGATGTAAAGCATTCTGGATTTTTGTTTTGGTGCATGAACTATTGTTCTTTTTTTTTAGAATTTGTGTTTAATTTTAGTTATTTGCGGGAAAGCAATGCAAAGAAGTTTTATTTAAAATAAGTTGAATCAAATACAAATTTATTCTGCAGGGGAAGAAATTTCTAATGGGGATTAATATGTAAAATAATACAACTGCAATGAAATAGCTTGCAGAGTTCACTAATCTCCCTTAGTTACTAGGTTTGACCTGTTTATCTGTTGAACTGGCACTGTTGACTTTTCCAATTTGTAGTCAAAAATATTTCTACTTTTTGAAAAGTAATTCTGTAAGCATTCACCCTAAGATGCTAATTTTTAAATTCAAATTTGCCCTTACTTTGAAATATGCAAACACGAGGAAATCGGCAGATACTGGAAATTCAAGCAACATACACAAAATGCTGGTGGAACGCAGCAGGTCAGGCAGCATCTAGAAGCACAGTGGGCGTTTCGAGCCGAGACCCTCTGTCCTGATGAAGGGTTTCGGCCCAAAATGTCGACTGTACTTCTTCCTATAGATGCTGCCTGGCCTGCCGCGTTCCACCAGCATTTTGTGTGTGTTGCTTACTTTGAAGTAAATACTTTACCAGGGACATCTTGATTTTTTGCTTTGGATTTCATAGGTCTACTGGGAACAACTTGCATCCTTCCAAAGAAGTCTAGACACAGGGCGAGGTTAACAGTGTAGAAACTATGTTTGCATAGTTTGTTGCATGTTGTGAACTGATCACAACTGGAACTGAAGAAATGTGCAGGACATTGTCACATATTTGAGAAATGCAGCATCAATTAATTTCATGAATGAAAGTATAAGAGGAAAGTAACAATTGGGACTCCAAAGTTAGTAATTCAAGTGCATCCTGGTTCCACTGGGACATGATGCATTTTTATGCCAAAGCGATTTCAGTTTGTGGAGGACACTTGGTTGGAGTGTTCCTGGGCCTCACTGGGAATTATTCCAGTTGAGTGCTTGTGACCATAGTTGTACTAACACCAGTTGGTACTAGTCTCACTGAATTCCTGCAGAACTAATCAAAACTTCAAATAAAGTTAAGCAATGTTTTTGAGTATTGAAAATAGCATTTTTTTTTCTTTTGGCATGAGTATGATCATTCATGCTCTGGCTGTATAAATGAGGTTGACTCTTCTGTTCTGGGTGTCTGGAATGCTATTCTATTGAAGTTTCATTGACAGCCTTTTAGAATAGTTGTGTGATCCAATTTGTTCAACAAATTTAGTTACTTCAGTTTATCATGCACTGGGGAAAACTACCTTGTGTGGAACATCACCCCAGCATGACCTGTATGTGTGCTAGCAGAATGGCTGCTACTTGCTGCAAACATTAATTGATGTTGTGTATCATAATTATGTTGGGAGCAGCGTCTATTGGGGCCACCAACCATTGTCAAAATGGTTTGTTTTAATTTGCGGAGTGGAAGAGGTACATGCATTACAAAATAGCAATGAAATAACATACCAATCTGATGGGAAAAGAAACATATTTTAAAAGTCCCCCTCCTCAACAGCAGTGGCCATTGGCCACAAACTTGGTCAGAAAAGCAACCTTCCATTATGATCCTCTGCCTCCTATCACCAAGCCAATTTTGAATCCAATTAGCTTGCTTGCCTTGGGCACCATGTGCCAATTTAAGTGTCCAAGTCCCAAATGTTTTCTGGGCCAGCCTGTCATTTACAATGCCTTAGAGTATCTTCATCCTATGTTTCCTGCTTGAAGAAATGTCTTCTATTGTACTGGTTAAATATTTTCCCCAGGTTCCCATGTGCTTGCCATCTGCATTGAGGCAACCATTCTGAAGAGAAATCTTTAAACAGAAATGCCTGATAATTGTGTATGTTAAAATTGAAATCCCTTCCCTTTCTCTGCATATAGACAAATACAGTAGGTTCTGGTTAATTGGGCTATTGGTTATTCAGGGCAGATGCTTATTTGGGACAACTCTTCAGGAACAGAACCTAACCAAGAAAATAGGTGGGATTTCTTTTATTTATTTGGGACTCTATGGCATTTAATTGTGACAGGAAACTCTTGTCAAACAGTTTCTAACTAACGTCAATCTCATGTACTTGTAAGGCCGTTAGATACAACACTGTGCTTAAATTGAACAGTTTACAAATTGCATCAGTTGCATGTGTCTGTGTTCGAAGGCAGTGACTTTTGTCACTGATGGTTAGTGAGAACTGTTTTACTCACTACTCAAGCTTTCAGGATTGGAGATGAAAGAAATGGCTGGTACTGTAAATGAAACAATTTCATGACTTCAGCAAGATGGAACTATGAAGAATTTGAAGGTATCACATTCATCGTGAATGTTACAGTGAAATAGGGGATTTGTAGGATACTACAGTTCCTAACTAGCATCAGTCACATTCACTAGCGTGGCTGTTAAACACTACACCTTGTTTGGAGTGAACAGTTTTTAAATAGTGTCAGTTGCATACCCTTACATTATGCTATTCATTTGGGCTGACTGACGCCAAATTAAAAAGCAATAATTTTTGACAATACTTCATGCAGGGTGGCAATAGAGACAGGCCATTATCTGCACCAGGTGTCTCTGCTGATTTTGTTTAATTAAGTCAATCAAATGAACACGGCAGCATATGCGGTATGAGTTACTCCACTGATAACCATTAGGATCTAATATAGTTTTATAGTACTGTAGTAGTATTGGCAGCATTCTAATTTGTTCTGTATTTCATTAAAATACATAACTCGTCTCTCAAATAAATGGTAGTTTGCCTTTTAAAAACTATTTCCATGAAACATGGGCTAATTGGGGCAGCCACTTAATTGGGCCTAAATGTATTACTCTCAATGTGTCCCAATTAATCGGAATCCACTGTATAGTTTTCTGCATTTCTATTCTTATTAGCTGGTTCCCATACCTGCACCGTTGCATGGTAGCACAGCAGTTTGTGTAATCACTTTATCAGCAACAGTAATCACTGCTCAAGGTTCGCTTGTCACTGTAAAGGTTGATTTATATTTGTGCATATGGGCTACACCATAGCCTACATCATAGGCCTGATTTTCACTTCTGTGTAGACTCTATGCCATAGCAAGCATACATTGGTGTGTGCCAAAACACTAGTTGGCAGTGGGGTTTCTATGCCACCGTGTTGAGTTTCTTTGTGAGAGACATGGATGAGGAAATGCATTTCAAACATTTTCGCGTGTCGGCAGTTAGATTTGATGATTTGGTTCATCAATTTCGCATTGGTGTACAGACATGGCGGAGAAGAAGCAACTGGAAATGCGTAGGAGGAAATGCGATGCTACCAAGTGGACCAATCACAGTTGTTGCAGTCTGCATTGCCGCCACCATGACGCGTGAGTTACTTTTTTGGGGAGGTGCATGTCACCCTACGGAAGTATAAATCAGGCTTAAGGAGCTTCTACATTACCCTCATGACCGCGTAGTTTTTCCTCTGGGTGTGTGGCTTTCCTCCCACAATCCAAAGACATACTGTTAGGGCTAGTGAGTTGTGAACATGCCATGTTGGCACCACTTGTCTTTCAATGTACATGTGACGAATGAAGTTAATCTTTAATCAAATGTCCACTGCATGAACAGAATGACTGACAGTAGGTGATTTGAACATTTGTGGCTCACCAAATGTTCACTAAATCTGTAATACTGGGGCATAGGTGTTGGGTAATATCATACCCAATAGTGTCTCTGCTCATTTTTGTGGGGTGATTGTATTTGCATACTAATTTTCATTTGTCACAGTTAATCCCAATGCACGCTTGTATGATGTGCTAATTGTGGATGGTGGCCAATCAATCTCTTTGGCATTGAAAATGAACAATGAAGGTGTGCTGAGACTTAGTCATTTCTGGAATGACACACTGGCAACTGAAAAAAGTTATGTTTTTTTTCTTCTTTCATCTTTCTGACCACAACTTTCTTTTTCATGCCTTTTTTCATTATGTACCTGAATTGATAATGGATTCACCCACTATCACTATTTTTCAGTTTCTTATCCACTGAGCAATGTTTAATGCATTGTTGGATATCTGTAAAGGTTCAAAGATGGCATACATCATCATGCAACCACATGATACATGCATGCCTTGCTTAATGTAAACACAAAGTTAGATACTATATACTGGACTCCCTTGTTTTTATTTCAATTGGCTTTAATGTTTTGAAGTTATCTGTTGAAGCAGTACTGGTTAGACAAACACATCTGCAACCTTGAATTCAAGACATTTTCAGTTACAAAGTTTTAAGGAGTATGGAGAATGACACATCTGGGATCTTGATGAAGATTGTAAACAATAAAGAATGTTTAATCAAACAATACATTTACAATATTGCTCAAATATTACTGAAATAGTTAAGACACAACACTCCTCTTTGCTAAGCTATAGACGAACTCAATATAGAATACTGCTCAACTATATACACATGTTACGTATTCAGGCAACAATAAATATATGAGATCGGCAAGGGTTTATATAACAAATAACACGTTTATTAAACACTGAAAACCAACCCCCCAAAAGTAAACAAACACTAACATAACCGGAAATCAGCTGCTGTGCGGCAGCTTAAACAGTTCTGAAAGCCATGTTGCAAAAACAGTTCTTTTAAGTAGGATTGCCACAAGTTCAAAATGCTCACGGTTCATTTAAGGGAGAGACTTTTTAAGATGATTTAAATTCTCTTTCACGTCGTTTTTCTTCAGTCCCCGATGTCGAACTTTTCCCACGAAGAACTTTACGAAACGGAATGGCTTAAAGGCACTGACCTTTCCTTCCACACTATCCTCAATCCTTTCTGGTATTCCCAGGGATTAACACGAGAATAGTCAACGAAATCCTTCCAAATAAGGATCAAACAAAGGTCGAACCCGTTTCACTGTCGTAAAGCGATTCTTCTCGATCTTTAACTCCCGAACTCCGATCTTCACTCTCCAATGATTTCTGAGCTAGCAGTATTGTAAAGAAACTGCTGGCAATGACCTTTTAAACTTTAGGCATTAGATAAAACTTCATCCTTCAACTAAACTGTGTCATCACATTAAATCACGCAGTGGCATGAAGTCAACTTGGCAAATCCAGCCACGAACTGCCCCTCCTCACAGGGTGGGGTCTTCCTTTTATAACCTGTTTTTTTAAAAAAAACAAAAAAACAAAAAACAAACCTGTCACATGATCTCTACTGGTGGGAAAATGACATCACTCCACCATCACAAGACCATTACCTCAAGTCCAATATAGCTTCAACCCCAGTCACGTGACAAGGGTACCACTGTCATGTGTCACGAGTACGTAACACACACTATACTATATAATACAACTACTATACACAGACATCCCCAGCATTGTCAACTTTTAAACTGAGTCATTCAGGACTGAAAATTTAATCACTGGAGGATTTGTTACTCTTTTGGGATAATGCCTTTCCTGACAAGGGGGCATCACTCTGCTTGGCCAGTGAGACGTGGCTGTGAAAGCAATGTCTGGTTAGGGGCCTCCCCTGTGATAGTTGCAGAAGTTGACTTTGAGATTGCAGGAAGTGGTTCTGACAGCTCTGGACTTCTTTCTTCTCCTTTTCTCGGCTTTTCTACTTCGATCCTTGCTTCAAACCTGGTCTACCCTTCTTTCTCTCTCTCGATCCATTTTCTTTTCTTTGTTTCCCATTCTAGTTTGTGCATCTTGATCTTGGGAAAGTGTATTTAGTTCACTAGCGTATTCTCTTATTAATCCTTCGATTGCTCCCTTTACAATCTGATCTCTTCTCTTGGTTTCCTCATCCACAACACCATCTGATGAATCCTCTGTCTTTGTATCTCCGTTGACTCTTTTCTTGTTGACCTTCCATTCATCCAGTTTGGCTTTGGCCTCTGTATCTGCTTTGACAAGCCGCTTTTTGTCTCCCACTTGAAATTGATGCAATAACCTTAATGTAAGCAGTGTAGACTCTGTTTTTTATACATAGAAAAGCCGAATGCTTGTAGCTTTCCGCAAGCTCCTTGAACTCTCTTCCAGCTTAAAGCCAAGCCGCAGTTTGTAAGTACCTGCCTGATTAACATATCAGAAGTTTTCTTAGGAATCTCGCCTACAAAAGCCACTATAGTTGGACTGCTGCTTTCATCACTTTCATGATTTCTCTGAGTGTCATGATCCTTCCTTGGTCCAATGTACTTTCCACAGTGGTTGGCACTAACAATTGTTTGTCCTTTATTGGGCAATGGTTTGAGGTGTACAGCATGGAGACAGTGGAATCATCCAGTACCTTTCTCAATTTACTTTCAGGTGACTGTTTTGCAGGGGATGAGGAGTGAAGCTGCTGGCTGGTCCTGTTTTTACCACGTACAAGGCCAATGTGCCTTGTTGGTTGTTATACTTCTCTGTTACAAATGTCAGTTTCACAGGAGTTATCTTTCCTCCAGTGTAAGTTCTTAGTCGGATATCTATGTGATGACCTATGTCATTTAAGTACAGGTACTTTTACAGATAACCTGCAATGCATTATGTAAACAATGAAGAATCCTTAACCAAACAATGTGTTTCCAATATTACTCAAATATTACTGAAATATTAAATGCACAACATGACCTGATCTGCCATTGGTCAATTTTTTGCAATGAAAAGCAATGCAGAGATACAATTTTATAAATTTGCCTGGCTTTTCATGCTGTGTATTGGAATGTTTTTGGGATTTAGTGTCTTCTGCCTATTGCTGTATTGTAATTGATTAAGTTCAAGTTCTGTTCTCTGATTTATTCCAACATCTGTTATTAACCATGGACTTCTTTCTGACCCTAGTAACCTATGTATAATGCAAATATAAATTTGCCTGAAGAACATATATTTAAGCAGCAAGTACTGATGAATTCAATCAATACCTACGGATGCTCTGTACTGTTTGTATCCCGTAACTGGATCACTTACCAGCAAAGATAGAGAGGTCCGTTGAAGTCTGATGGCACTATTTTCAAATGTTTTTTATTTATAAAGGGGCACAAAAGTAAGGTTAATACAAACATTCAGATAATATACGTCGTCAATACTCAATCTAAAGTGCGGGTATAGTAATAATCATCATTAAGAAATCGTTCTGTCGTTTGTCTAGGGGATAATACATTGTCCGTTGGAAATATAAAAGTCACTCAGAAGTCTGCAGGCTTCAGCCTTTTGGGAATCGCTGGGTTTCACGGGTTGAACAGAGAGAGAGAGATTGGTGAGAAAAGGAAAACTTGCCCGGGTCTTTATGAAGCAAATCCGTTGAATCAGGGGAGCGGGCTTCCCCGTTGTCAGTTAAAAGTGGTTTTCCGTGATTCCAGCCACAGATTCCAGGCCCGGAATCTAACGCATGTGGCTTCCTTCAAAATGGCTTCCTGCTATGACAGGATCGCTATCGTGTCTTCTTGGTGCGTCTGAAGGGGTTGTCCCCCCAGACCCTCCTTTATACTTCCTCGCGGGGTCGCAGGGGTCAATCAGGTTGGGATGATGCAATCTCTCTCTCAACCAGCCCACTTTGCCCGAGGGCTTTACACGTGGTCTCCATGGGACAATAGTCAACGTCGCCTTATTTTGCTTCCCGGTGGAACGCGGTATTTGGCACGTCTCTCCCTCTCCCACTTCCTGGGTTACTGACCCCCCCCCCCCCAACTAGTGCTCTTGCGATTCTCACAAAGGAGGGGGCTGGGATCATAACAGTACAAACCTATAAAAAATACTAAAAGTATTCAAGACTTAACCAAGCTGAAGTATGAACAAGATGATCATATTATTCTAGGGTCACAGTCAACGTGTTTTGAATGTTGCATATTTTTCTTAATTTTTTTTGTTTTTTTTTCCAAAGAACACTTAAATGTTTAAAAAAAATCTCTGTAGATTGATGGTGAGAGAAATCCATTATATTCATGAAGGAAAAATATAATCCTCCAGGTCAAGTTTTTCTTGCTGGGTATGTCAAGACAATGCTTATTGGCTAGTTGTAAGGATAAAATCAGACTGCAATTTCTGTACTTTTATTTTCCCTGATTGCAATGGAATGATGATAATCTGCTGAAACATCTGGCATGCTTGCAAATTGTATTGTCTTGTGGTAAGTAAACACATGGTGCAAACTGTGTAAAATATCAAGCAATTTGCAATCTTCAGTCACTGAGAAGCATAATAGCTCAAAATAATAACTATATGAATCTACACTCCATTATTCCTCTGGTTCTTGAAGCCAAGTGGATTTCGGATTTCTTTGTCAGCAGCCGTGCATCCATGGAATAAACTGGGAAAATGATTTGTAGAATGTAAGTAGAATTAGCACCCAGTCATTAGAGGATTATAAGTGCTCCATAATGTTGCAGTATGGTCATTGTAAAATTAAAATACATGATGGATGAATTGCGGCACTTGAACCACCTTCCGGAACTTGCTTTTCCCGTGTTTCCCTTTTGCCAATTTTACCTGTGATTACCCTCTCAGGAACCAAGAACATACAGGAAGATATTCAGTAACCAGGTCCTCTCTCCTCCAGAGGTTTGTGCTTAAAATTGAAGCTTCTGCCTTTCAGATGAGATGTGAAACAAAGGCTTTTTCTGGTCTCCAAGGTAAACATAATAGATACCAAACCTTCACTACAAACGAACAAAGAGATTATCTTAAGGGTCTTCCCCAATAATGTTGTCCAGAGTGAACTTCTCTTGGATATAAAAGGACCAGGGCATAACTCTGAAGTCAAACAGGATGGCTCTTAATGGCACATGGGACAATCCAGCTTTGCTTTAGTAGCACATTGCACTGACTGCCAAACATGAGCGCTTGAAGTCACAAGAAACTGCAGATATAAGAATCTGGAGAAACTAGATGCTGGGGGATCTTAGTGGGACAGGCAGCTTCTGTCGAAGAAAACGGACGGTCAACAATTTGAATTTTCATTTGGAACGAATAGAAAATCCTACAAAAGGTGGCGGGTATGGCCTGATCCATCAGGGGTAAAGCCCTCCCAACCACTGAGCACATCTACACGAAATGCTGTCGCAGGAATGTAGCATCCATCATCAGGGACCTCCACCACCCTGGATATGCTCTCTTCACGCTACTGCCATCAGGAAGAAGGTGCCAGGAGCTTCAGGACTCACACCTCCAAGTACAGGAACCTCAACCATCAGGTTTTTGAACCAAAGGGAATAACTACACCCCATCTTTGAAATGTTCCCACAGCCAATGGACTCGCTTTCAAGGACTCTTCATCACATGTTCTCAATATTTGTCGCTTATTTATTATTATTATTATTATTATTTCTTTTTGTATTTGCACAGTTTGTTGACTTTTGCACACTGATTGAATGCCCAAATTGGTGTGGTCTTTCATTGATCCTGTTTTGGTTATTATTCCATTGGTCATTGAGTATGTCCAGAAGAGAATGAATCTCAAGGATGCATATGTTGACATAAATGCACTTTGATAATAAATTTACTTTGAAATAGAGGGGAGATGGCTAGCATAAAGTGGTGAAAAGAAAGGGTAGAATGAGCTAGCAAGTAGGGGGTTTCTGGATGAGGAGAGGTGATAGGCAGATGGAGGAGAGAAGAGTAGAAATAGTGACAAAGCCTGGGAAATGATAGTAGGAGGCAAGAAAGGACATCAGATGACAGGATCTGATGGGAAAGGATGGTGGTGTATGAAATCAGCTGAGGGGATGGACTGGGCAGGTGGAAGCAATGGGGAAGATACTAAGTGATTGGGAAGCAGAGGGGGTGGAAGAGAGGAAAGAAACTAAGAGGTGGGGTGGGGGAACTGGGTTGGTGTAGGAAGAACTGGATTGATCAGGTTTCCCAGTTCTGAGGAACCCCTGCGATGTTTTAAGGCTGTGAATGATTTGGCTGTTGGATTTCTTTCCAATGGCTGTCCATTAACTTTATCAGTGTCTTTGGTGCTGCGTTCATTCAAATACTGTCTTGATATTGAGTAGTCATTTGCACTCGACATTTGGAATTCAGTATTTTAGTCCACTTTTGGATCAAAGCCATTGTACAGTCTGCAGCAGAGTCATCTTGCCGAAACCTCTGTATCTTCCTTCTCAACCTCATCACTGCTGTCCAATGGTCAGCATCCCACAAGCTATCTCCTTGTCTTTGGCAGGGACCACAAGGGAGGAACTTTGAGTCTTGTTCACTTTGAAGTACTTCTGTACATTGATAGTGTGGGGGGGGGGGGGAGAAGAGTGGCAACTACAAATACAAAAATTATGCTTGACCACTTCAACTTCATTACTGCAAGGTCATTTAAAGGGAAGAGGATTTCTACATCGGATTCTTCAGTGCTGGCTTTGACAGTAATTCTCAGCCATTGACAGAGGAGGCTGTAAAATATTGTCTATTTATATCAAAGCCCACCACAGCAACTGGTTTAGAAGAAATATTTGCGCATAGTTATATTTCTTGTACATTACGAGTTTCCTGCGACCTTTTTCTTGGAATTTGTCAAGGGAAATCGTTAAGAATCAGGTAAACCAACAGTAAAACCTGAAACCTCGCAGTATAACATCTTTGTCACAATTGAAGGAAAATTATTGCTGATTGTAGACAGATACAATTTCAGGGCATGCTAATAGCTTTCCGGATTGGGTCTGCTGAAGTGTGATAGATTTTATCCATCCCACCCAAACATTATTCATGTGAATTTTGTTCCCTCATTTGTAATTCCATGTAAGAATAATAACTTTGAATTTATACTGGATTAAAATATAGATAGTTTATTTATACTTGATGTTAAGTAATGTTGTATTTTCAGTCTGATATCATTAATTACAGATACCAAAAAAAAATATTTCTGACATTATCAGGAGATCAAAATGGCTTCAAACCGTGGCTATGCTAGTAGACTTGAGACTAAAATTATCTGGTGTATTATTGAAAAGTCATTAAAAAAACAGATTCCCAGCAAGATTTTCTTAATTTTTACTCTAAATTTAAGAGAAGTATACAATAATAAGGTGACAAATAACTTGCACTTTAATTACAGTTTAATATGTAGCCAGGGTAAGTAATGTCTCATGTAGTGTGATGGTGTGGAATGCTGTTTGCTCATTTTCGACTGCAGCACCAAAACGTGGAGGGTGGGGTGGGTGTGCAGCAGTTAGTAGTGCTGCTACATGGCTCTAGGGCAGGGGATCACAACCTGAGGTTCCATGGACCCCTTGTTTGACAGTAAGGCTCCTTGGCATTAAAAAGTCCCTTCTCTAGGGAAATGGGTTTGACCTTGACCTTGGATGCTGGCAGTGTGAAGCTTGTGCAGACATGCTGATAGGTCAGTGGCTACTGCAAATTACCCTGTATGTTTTGGGTATGGTGAGAATGTTGTGGGAGTTGGAATGGACTCTGCCCTGAATGGCCTCCCTTGTGCTACGAAAAAATTAAATTTTGTTTTCTGCTCCATTATCTCCCTCCTTTAATTATTGGGTGAAGATATAAGCAGTGATTTAAAAAAAAATTGTATTTGCAATACACGTAGAAAAGCTTTGATATGGAATGCTTGTCAGTGGTGAGGTGGACCACGATGTGAAGTTTAAAAGAGCTACTCAGACGGTAGCTCCTGATTTTGGAACCGGAAGCCAGGAAGGACCAGTTCTTCTCCACCCAGCCTCTAAAGTTGTTAGACCCAATGCAGCCAGGCATGCTAAAATTCGCATGCTAAAATTGGACTCATCCAATGAGTCCACTGCCTGCCCCTCATCCAGTCTCCTTCCAAACTGGCAATGGGTAAGTTGGATGAAGGTTGGGGTACAGTTTGATTCTTTTCCCTCTAAAATTAATTTCTCACTGACCTGTCCTTTTCTCAGGGTTAAAATTAAGCCCTCATTTTCAGAATGTTCCAATGAAGAATGGACACGGTTGAGATTCTGAGAAATACCAATGGCACCATAAATGAATCCAAGCCCAAGTCCCTGCCTCTGAGACATAAAGCAAGAAATAAATGTGTGGTTAGCTTTGTTAGTGTTGAATGAGGAAACTGAATTCTTAATACCGAGAGATTCACTTCAGAATCTTTATTATCTTTGACATGTAGACCATAAGCTATAGCAAGAGAATTAGGCCATTTAGCTCATTGAGTCTGCTCTGCCATTCCATCACAGCTGATTTATTATCCCTCATTTGCCATGAAATTTGTTCCTTTGTGGCAGCAGTACATGCTAGATATAAAAACTGCTATACGTTTCAAAAAGGTGCTGAAGACAAATAACGAGGTAGTGCATGGGTTCAGAGAACCTCTTAAACCATGTTTTGTAATGCATGAAGTTTAAGGACCGTGTTTCTGAAAGCCCCCACCCTATCTTAGTGTTTGAACATCAGAGCTCTGCTCTTTTTTCAGCTGCCTTGCACTCTGCTGCATACAGTAACTTATTTCTGTATTTTTGCATCATAGTCATTTTCTACACTGATGTATGTGATGACTGCCCTAGAGGCCAAAAGGAATAGACCCACAGTGGGTGAAATTTAATAAAAGAGACAGATGTGATTGCTTTCCCCCGGATTATTTACAAGGAAGGGAAATACACCACACAGGATATTATCTCTGACATTAATCTCCTCAGATCACGATTGTAGGCATGCTGATACACCAAGCTGATGAATGTAATCACAAGGGTCTGATCTGGTCAGGTTGGCATGAAAAGCCTACAGAAGCGGGTTTATCCAGTGGAGTTTGTTTGCATTTGTAAGCAGATGCTATGCCAAATTATAGACGCCTTTATATTCAATTCTATGTTGCATTAAAGTGCGAGGTTAGTTAGATTTTTTTTTAATTTGCACTACTTCATAGGAGTAAATAGAAGTATTTAAGTACATGCTGAAATTCCTCCTTGATCACTGTGGAGGGTTGTAGCTCATCTCACTGACTGCTTCCATTACATACATACATTAGATGGTGTAACTGTGATACTGTTCCCATAAATCTGTTTTATGACTGCATTAGTACCATATTAACAGGATGCCTTGTGGAATTGAATTAATAAACATGGCTACTATTCCTGTCCACGTCTTGTAAATTTCAAAGTGTATCACTTAAAAATTCTGGTTCTTCTATGAAGCTGAAATATTAATGTTAGCTCCTTGTTGAAACAATGTCCATTATAGATATGAGGAAGTTATTCATTGTTGATCAAAGACAATGTCTTATTTATAAACTGAAGGAAAATGGCCAAAAATCATTCCCATTCCTTGTAATTGGGGGAAAAACATCACAGCATTAGAGTACCAAGAGAAAAATGTTCACTTTTAATGAAAAAGGAGCAAGTAAATATTACTTACAAGCACTGCACTTGAAATGTCAGCACCGTGCCAGTTGTCTTTGATGGCCAGAGTTTCTCCTCTGAGCACCATTGGTAATATGGGCACATTTTGTTTGAGATTACTAGAATTTGTTTGCCATGACCAAGCAGTTGGGCAGTGATTTAGAATTTAATTTTTTTTTGAATAAAATCAAAATTTGAATTGAGAAGAATCTCTTAATGTATCTTTACTTGGTAATGTGGTACTTGTGATTAGTGCAGCTGAACATGTGTTTTGCAATATGAGCTTTTTCTCCCAACCGTAAAACTTTTTTTGATAAATATTTTGATAAAAAGACTTCTAAAAATACACATAAACATCTACCAATTGGTATATGATGATCAAATAATATTTCAATTAAAATTGAAGTCTTTTAAAAGGTATCAACTTTGATTGTTAACCATGATGAAATCTCACGTTGAAGTCTGTAAATCAGCATAATTGAATGAAGCTTGCAATTGTGATCTATTAAATCTGAGGACAGTTGAGTTGAAAGAACTGGTTTGTACACAATTCGTTAAAATATTTATTTTTTCAATCTTTTTATTTAAAAAAAAAAAGTGTGCATACAAACAGGAGGAGAATATCTCTGGTATATATTGAGTACAGGAGTTGGGATGTAACGTTAAAATTGTACAAGGCATTGGTGAGGCCAAATATGGAGTATTGTGTACAGTTCTGGTCACCAAATTATAGGAAAGATATCAATAAAATAGACTACAGAGGAGATTTACTAGTATGTTACCGAGGTTTCAGCACCTAAGTTACAGGGAAAGGTTGAACAAGTTAGGTCTTTATTCTTTGGAGTGTAGAAGGTTGAGGGGGGATGATAGAGGTGTTTAAAATTATGAGGGGGATAGATAGAGTTGACGTGGATAGGCTTTTTCCATTGAGAGTAGGGGAGATTCAAACAAGAGGACATGAGTTGAGAGTTAGGGGGTAAAAGTTTAGGGGTAACAGGAGGGGGAACTTCTTTACTCAGAGTGGTAGCTGTGTGGACCAAGCTTCCAGTAGAAGTGGTAGAGGCAGGTTCGATATTGTCATTAAAAAAAAAATGGATAGGTATACGGACAGGAAAGGAATGGAGGGTTATGGGTTGAGTGCAGGTCGGTGAGATTAGGTGAGAGTAACCATTCGGCATGGCCAAGATGGCCTGTTTCCATGCTGTAATTGTTATAGGGTTATATGTCAATAGCCGTACATACAGAAGGTAAAATAAACAATATCAGAATCACACATAGTGTTGATCTACAAAGTGTAAATTTGATATAAAATGTATAATTCTCCTCATCAATTTATGAAGAAAGGAAGAACTATTAGAAATTTTTATATAAAAGAAAAGGGAAAATAAAACATTATTCTTAACAGAGGAAAAAAAGGACTGGGCTGTCCATCCTGAGAGAAAAACCAAGAGAAGAGAGACTCTGTCATTAAATCCAAGGTTCTGAAAAAAATAGCTTTTAAAAAGAAGTACAAAAATCAGATCATATGAAAATATTGAATAGAAGATTGCCAGATTTATTCAAATTTACGGGATGTATCCAATGTCTGACTTATTTTCTCTCGACAAACAGGACACGATAGGGGAAAGCCAATAAAAGGCAGTAGGAGGGTTATTAAAATCAGAACCTCATAGAATGCAATATTTGAGAAACTGGTTTCAAATTATTTAAAGACTGAACTTCACTCAAAAAATTCTGCAGATGGACAGCATTGATGACAGTTGCAGCCCCTGTGGTCTTTGTTCCCAATGATCACCTTGGCAGCACAGATTCCTATTGGAATGCTCCCTGTGATGTCATTCCTCCCAGCCCCATGTCTCTTCCTTCGTTTGTGAAATGATACATGAATGAATCTGTGCAGTTCTGAGCTATTCTACACCAAGCCAACAGACTAATTACTTTGTGTTACTGCTTTGTTCTTTGCAAGATACCATTTTTTTCTTGGTAACAACTGTGATTGAAGACGCGTGCGTTTAGCAGGCTTTTGAATAAAATAAATAAACTTCCTAAAGATGAAATTAAGCTTATATTCTTTATCCTATATTCTTTATATGAACGAGACAGTAGTTATGAGCTCTGCAAGTGGGCACCACCCATGAACAACCAAGTTAGCTGTTAACACTTTGCAAGTGGAGCCAAAACTTAACGGAGTTCTTAAAGTGAGTTATCCCAAATTAAGGATTTTTTTTAAAAAAGCAATGGCAATTGAAATAGATTTGGGCAAAATTTAGCTCTCATTTAACACTTTGAAAATGTGTGAAATTCAATTTTTAGGCTTATTTGCACTAAAATGTAATGGGTGCTTTTATGCTGAGTTGAAGTTTGTAATAATAGCTCTGGAAAACATACCAGAATCTTCTAGCTGTTGTGACATGTGATGCTTGTATTGATATATGATTATTTAATGCAGCAGTAAGTTTTTTTTTAATCTGAGGGTCTTTGCTGTTCTATGATATTGTGAATTATTACTTGAATTTTCAAATAATGTACGTTGACATTATTTGTAATTTGTGTGTAGTAAAGTAAGATGTTCACTATGCCAGCAATCATTGATACTGAGGGTGACATCTTACAGATGGACCACAAAGCTGTTTACTTCACTCCTTGTACATCTTCTTTCTGCCTTAAATGTGTTTCTGGAACTGTTAGAGCTTGCAGTTTAAGGTTTGAAGATCAATTGAGTGACCTGGTGCTCTGCTGTCTCCAGGAACATTCCAGGAGACAAACGCGGATGGCCTTGAGGCAAAGCTTAGAGAAAAGGCACAAGCCAGTGATAGACCCTATTTCACCGATTGAGGCAGATTGAAAACATCGAGGCAAATGCCGAAGGCGAGCACCTTCTACCTGCTTCTCACTGCTGGTGCTGCCGGATAAGGTGTTTATGGGTGACCACATATTGCTTGCTGCTGCCAATAAGATGTCTGTGTGTGACTGCCTGCCTCCCCTGCTACTCTGCCTCTGCGTTTGAGTGGTGTCAATCTCCCCCAAGACTGTCAGAGAGTGTTACCGAAGTTCTGCGATTTATTGATTGGATTGGACTAGACTCATTATGGCCATACTTTCATCCTCCTACTTACTTAGGGATACAGTGTGGTGATTGGTCCTTCCAGCCCAAGAAGCCCATGCTGCTGAATTACACTCATGTCACCAATTAACCTCTGTCTCTGGAATGGGGGTAGAAACCGGAGCACTGGGAGGAAGTCCACTTGGCCACAAGAAGAAAGGACAAACTCCTTATGGACAGCAGCAGTAACTGAACCCCAGACGCTGGCGCTGTCACAGTGTTATGCTAATCACTATGCCAATGTGACTCGCTTCATTACCTCAGAACAACAGCTTTCCCTTTGAGAAGGCCATTCCCTGTTTAAAAAGTTCTTGATAAACATAGCAGTACTTGATTCAACCATAATTATTAACAAAAGCAATGGTTGAACAGTGGATAAAACCCAAAACATAATGTTTGGTCATAATAAACTGCTTTCTCCTCTCCTTTTTAATGTAAATGTGGCTATTTACAAACCTCAGCATGGGCTCTGCTTGAAAAAGTCTTTGTATTGAGAGGGAGCAGCTTCTAAATGTAACAATTAAATGACTTCAGTTTTGGTTCTGGAAACTTCAGTTCTGAAATGTCCACCCCCCCCCCCCCCCTTCCCCATGCACAACTTCAGAAAGTAATCTGGATGGATGCCATATCATTTTAATGAATTTCACAAGTAAGCTTCCTGGATAGTAGTCTAGGATGAGAAATTTCTCATGGGTATTTTGGAAAGACCTCTTTTCCTGATAAGTTACTCTTCTGTTTCGAGCCAATTAAAACACAATATCGTGGCTTGAATCCAACGGGGAGGCAGTATTGTGGGGAATTTGTGCTAATTGCTTGTGGCACCATGCTTGACGTAATCTGCTTGAACTGAACGATCATCATTAAGTGACTTCCATAGTAATAGGAAATGGACTGTGTAAAGATACCAAAATGAACAGGTTATAGTCTCAATTTTAAAATATTCAAGGATGTTATAAAAGTATCAATACTACCTCTGAGGAAGTGTTAGCTTCGGGTGGAATTTGTAGTTCCATGGAGTGGCTATTAAGTATCACTCTCCTTTTCAAAGGAGGACGCGTATTACGTGTTCCACCTCTTTGAATGCCACTGCAAAAATAAAACTGTAGGTTGTGTTGGAAAATGTAAAAAGTTGTTTGAATATTTTTTGACATCTGGATCTGAAAAACAAGAGTCCTCAGTGCGCAGCTGGAAAAGATTTCCGGCATAACATTTTATTTTCCTTGTGTCCTTTAGCCATGATCTTCCCACACATTGTGCTTCTAAAACATAAAACAGATCTTGTTCAAAGAATTTTCTTCATTTTTCTTTAATCATTTCCAAATGAAATATTTATGCCAGCTAAAAACCAGTAAAAGCATTTTCTAAATTAAATGTTTGTTCAATCCAGTTTGTCAAAGTGGTGTATTGTCTAAACACTAAAGCACGGTTCTAATACGGATTAAAAGGCTTGTTGCCTTCCTGATTTTTCTTTTTCAAATATTGATTTGGGTGATGTTTTGTACATTTGAGATATAATAATGATTTAGATGTAAGTAATTTTGCTCCTGAAATCCAGCTGGGAAATCCTGTTATTCCCCCTCCTCCCCCCCCCCCCAGCTATTTTTGCAATTGAAAATTGATTTTGTTTTCATTGCTTCTTCAGAGTAAAATGTGATAATGGCCACTTGTAGTTTATTTTTTGTCACTGTCAAAACTTGATGGGGTGCAACATGTGTTGATAATCTTTCTGCAATATTTCTTGTGGAGCATAAAGAACAGAATAACAAGAAATAGAAGCAGGAATAGGCTGTTTGGCCTGTCAAGCCAGCTTCACCATTTGGGTTCAAAGGTTCAGCTATCATCAAAGTATACAACTCTCTGAAATTCTCCTTCTCCAGATAGCCCTGAAATCAAGAAAGAAAAGAGTGGTCATCAACCCCTAAATCCCTCCTCCCCACACACAAAAACCAAACAAAAACGGAACAGGCACATCAACCTGGAAATCCTCCTCCCCATGCACACACAAAAAATGAGAACGATCTGGCAAAAAATGCAGAATGTTAAAAAAAAACTAAGAAACTGAACAAACGTCTGGATAACATTCTCCGGGCACAGCTTTCCCTCTCTGGCAGCAGAGTGATCAAAAGGCAGGCAGCTGGCGCTCACCCTCTGCATTCGGCTCAATGTTTCAGTCTCCCTCTTTGCTTCAATCAGTGAACAATGGAAGCTTTACTGAGTGAAATGGAGTTGAATATCGGCTTGGGCCCTGTCCCACAGCAGTCTCGTCATGAGGTTTGCGCGTGCTGTCTCTGTCTCCCTGAATCCTCTTGGAGACTAGAGAGCGCTGCAACATCCAAACAATCTCCAAACTGTAAATCGCAGGCTCCAACAGTCCCAGAATCACATTCAAGATGAAAAGTAAACGTAAGATCTACTGAGAAGATGTCAACCGAAGCAGCATTGTACACAGGCTCCATCTTGACCGGAAGATAGGTCATCAATTTAGTCATCGTATTTTAACTGATTATAACCACAACTCCACATTCCTGTATCTACGTGGCAACCTTTCATTTCTTTGCTTATTAATTAACTATCTATCTAGCTTTGCCTTAACTGCCTTCATCAGTGTTTGAAGTTGAGTTTGAAAGACAGCTCCACAAGAGGAAACACTGTCAAGACCCTGAGGATTTATGTGTTTCAACCATATCCACTCTCAGAATTTATTTATCACATATACATTGAGATATACAGTGAAATGTATTGTTTCCATTCATGACCAGCACAGTCTAAGCACGTGCTACCACACATTCACAATGCTCAGCAGAACAACACAGAACACAACATGCAGCAAAACAACAACAGTAACTTTCCTCCCCTCCCCACCTACAAACACCTCCAACTCTAGGACAGGTCTTCAGTCCCTGTCACTGATATCTGAGTAAGTAGTGGAGACCTAGACTCTGCTGTGGCCTCCAGCTTCTCCACATCCTAAAGCTCTAAACCCTAACCTGACCTTCAGCTCCTCTCTCTGTCCCCTATGAAGTTTAAAAAAACAATTAAATCTGAGCCACAAACTCGACGGAGACTGCAGCTTGGCGCCATCTTGACCTAGAACTCCCAGTCTGTCCAACCTTATAACCTTCTCTGAACTGCTCCCGATACATTAACATCCTGACTTAAATTTGGAGATGGGTGACCTTCTGTGACGTGACAATAGCAAACCTATGCCAGTGTAAAAGGGTTCCATTCATGAGAACTATCCATAAACTGATTCTTATTTATCTCTTTGTAAGTCAGAAATAGGCTGCTTGTAATTTTGATTCAATAAATTTAATTTTGACTTCCATAATATCAAAATTCTGAACATGAGGTTCTCTGTAACCCAGGGAACCCCAGTGTTCTATGATGTCATCTCACTGATGCCTTATGTAACAAATCTAATCAATAACATTTTGTTAGCTTCCCCAATCTCTTGTTCATCCTGCATAAGAGACTTTGTTCTCAATCAAAAATTAGGAGACCCAAAAGACTCTACACAGTGACTCTCTGGAATCTTTCACCTTCTCTATTGTTTCTAGCTGAGAAGGGGAATTTCACATTTTCTGAGATCTTTCACTCTCACTCAACCTCACTGAAGACCTCCTCATGTTGTCTTCACTGTTTTCTCTCCGACCTATCTATGTGTCATCAGCGAAATCAGCAACCCAAGTTAGTTCTATAAATCATGAAAAGTGTCATCTCAGCATTAACCTCTGTGGTGCACCACTTGTTACATGGTGCCATCTGGGGGGTGGGGGGAAAAGGCTTACTTATACCTGTTATTTGTTTCTGTTAGCCAGTAACAGTTTGCAGTCATTATACAAGACACAATGCAGCCGTGGGAAAAACATTTTAGATGCATTGAATGAAAGGGTAACCATATGAGGAACGTTTGATAGCTCTGGGTCTGTACTCACTGGAATTTAGAAAAAGATCACATTGAAACCTTTTGAATGTTGAAAGGGCTAGACTGAGTAGATGTGGAAATGATGTTTCCCCTGGTGGGAGAGTGTAGGACAAGAGGGCACAGCCTCAGGATAAAGGGGCACCCTTTCAAAACATTAATATGGAGAAATTTCTTTAGCCAGAAGGTGGTGAATTTGTGGAATTTGTTACCACAGGCAGCTGTGGAAGCCAAGTCATTGGGTGTATTTAAGGTGGAGATTAATAGGTTCTTGATTGGCAATGCAATCAAATATTATGGGGAGAAGGCCGAGGAATGGGGCTAAGAAGGGGAGAAAATGATTGGTCATGATTAAGTGGCGGAGCAGACTCGATAGGCCAAATAGCCTGATTCTGCTCCTATGTCTTAGGGTCTTTCTCGGCCTCAAGGGACCAGTGGCGTCAGGATATATGTCGATGAACATGAATTGTTTGGACGATAGAAACTAGGCTGAGTTAGTGACAGAACAAACGGTTTGTCTCTCTTGGACTGTCTGTCGCTACGCTTGTGGATTGAACCCCTACAGGAACCTTTCCTTTGGTTCTTGGGAAGATGAAGGGGGGGGGGGGGGATCACATTGAACTGAAGGATCTCTATCACGAGACAAGTTGCTTTGTTATGCTTGTGCACCTATTACAACGCCTCCTGGACACTCGGATTGGTTTGGGTCTTTTGGGTGTGATCAACCTGGCCCATTACAAACGATGAGTTTAATAAAGGGAGAAACACACCGCAGATCCTGACTTTGGACACTCATCTACTCATGCTCCAGGTATTCCAGACTCTAACCCTGTCTCCAGCTATACACCTGGTTTACGGCACTGTGCACTCAGCACCACTGGTGGCGGCAGAACACTTTGTTGGCTCTCCGGACCCCTGGCTCATATCCCAGGCAAACAGCTGAGCCAGCTGACAATCTTTCAGTACTTCTGAAGAATTTGGGTCTAGGTTATGAGTTTTGCTGCGTCCCCTTCGTGAAGGAACTCCATTCACATCTCAGATCTCAGTGTGACACTGAACCCCAGTTCCAGTCACCTCAACAAGGAGCAGCACCATCCTTGTAGCACAGTGGCAGATCAGCTGCCTCACATCACTGTTGACCTTGGTTCGATCCTGACCTCTGCTGCTGCCCGGACAAAGTTGATGCGACCGCATGGGCTTTCTTCTGTGCCATTAAGATTATCCATATCCTAAAATGTGTTGTTTGGTAGATTAATTGGCCATTCTAAATTACCATTAATTTCCAGATCAGAGAATCTGGGAGGAGTAGGTGGAATGTGGGAACAATAGGTTACAAGGAAAATCAGCTATCATAATGGGATTGTTTTATAAACCAACACTGATACAATCTTATGTGTTGTATCAACCTTATCAACCTTCATAAGAATTTTGCCTGCTTCTGTGAAATCAGCTCTTGCTCTTGTAAACTACTGAGTGCATTTTCTTGTGCCTCTCCTCGTTAGGACTATTTCTTCATCACAGGAATCGAACCCAGTGAACTTTTATTGCACTTCATTTGCCAAGTTAATGGAGTACAGATCCATGTGCAATATTCCAGATGTGCTCCCAGCAGAGCGAAATTGTGAGCAAGTTGTTTGGGGAATGTTCTTTGAGGGCCATGTTTGGCAAAACAAAATCTGACCATTGCAGTGCTGCACTGGAACCTTTGCCAGGCAGCTCCATTTTGGTCCTTCCAGCGATCTACCCAATGTCACCACCCCCTAGCAATTGCTGCTTCTGTGTCCATCCTCCCTCGTGTCACTTTCCCAGAGAAACTGCTAACTCTGAATCCTCTCCAGGATCCTTTCTCTTTCCAAGCACAGGATATTCATCTTTGTATCCCCCTCTCCACTCTGCCCTTTACCATTGGTGTCACCTTAAGTACAACTGTTTTGCATTTTTTTGAACAGTAAGTTATTGAAAACTATACTCTAGAAATTTTTAATCCTGGTATATCAAAAATTTATACAGATTTATGGTCCATTAATATTCTATCTTAGAGCATCTTGTGTATTTACAAACTATTTTTATTTCTTTAAGGAATTGCTTTACCTTAGAAATACTGACAAGGAATAAGGTATTTATTAGGTATAAGTTATGCTATAGAACACTATAGGGCCCTTCAGCCCTCCATGTTGTGCCGACCCATATAATCCTTTTAAAAAAAAGTACTGAGAGAAATGATTAAATTAAAGACGGTACTTAAGGAGTCCATTTAGAATGTGCTGACACAGAAAGAGCGTGCAAAGCAACTTGCAGGGCAACGTATAAACCAATTTGCAAAATGAGGATGAAACAATAGCTTGCTGATTAAAGAAGCGATACGGGTAACGGGAAGACATGCTTAACGGTTGAACAATAACGGTCAAAATGCGCTGAGGCTGATAAGTGGGCCAAAGGGTAATCACATTTGTAATTTTGTAATGAGATTAAGGAAGAATGTCTGCACCTCACATGGGTGCAACTCACAAAGTCGTAAACAAGTAGGGTATAAAAAACTGTGCAAAGTGTAATTCGGCACTCAATTTAGCAGGAGCTGGTTGGGTCCGACTCTGCAGACTCGAAAAATAAAGTTTACTGTTCTGCAAATTGCTGAGACTCAGTGTGTTTCTGACAAGTACTAAACCCACACTACCCCATAACCCTCCATTTTTCTTTCATCCATGTGCCTGTCCAAGAGGCTCTTAAATACCCCTAATGTTTTAGCCTCCACCATCCACCATCATCCCTGGCAAGTCGTTCCAGGCACTCACAACCCTCTGTGTTTTTTAAAAAAACACAAAAACAAAAAAAACAAACAAACAGACACCTGAGGAACCAACGTTCACGATGACCGATAATCAGGGATATGGGCCAGCGGAGATCACTCAGCTATTCCGTCGGCCAGGACCCAGCGGGAGACTAGCAGCCAGCACGTCAGCTAACCAGTCAAAACAATGAGTCGGACCAACATAAATACAACCACTTGGCAGAAGCAACACTTGATTGCCCACTGATGATGTCACCTCAGCTGGTGACAAAGTGTTTGTGGCCTAACCTCATGGCTGGGCATGCAACCCTACAACCAAGCAGCCAAACTGAGCTACCGACCTTCTGTTCATTTCAGACCGTTAGAAAGTATGTACGGATAACATCCGGGATATTTCTCAATATTCTACAGAGCTTTCTCAAATGATCCTAAATGAATCTCAATTTAGCAAATGGTGATATATATATGCACTTTTATAATAAATTTACTGTAAGCTTTCAAATTTACTTTACACAAGTCTGAAGAATATGTTATTGGATTATCAAACTCATCATGATGGTGTTACAGTTCCTGTGTCTTTTTCCCGTCTGATTTGTGCATTTTTGTTGTTTGTTTACCCTAACGTCTTTGGATAGTTCCCTCTTTCTCCAATTCATTTTATGCAAGTAGCTTACTCTGACCTCTTATTTCTTGTTTTCTTTTGCTAACGAGATGTATTTGATTGATCCCTCTTGATTCTTTTTGTGTTCCATGATGTCTTGTGAAAATTTTTAATTAGCAAGTCAAGTCTTCAATCGTGCTTCTGTTAATAAGATGGTTATCATGCGGTTTATGGCTCTGGTCTGTTGAATGTATCTTATCACCAGTGTCACGCAAAACGTTACAAATTTCTGGGGAGCACTTTGATTGGCTGCATCACAGTCTGGTATGGGGACGCCAATGCATGGGATCATGAGGCTGGAGAGGGTCAGAAACTCAGCCAGCCCCATCATGGGCATAACTCCCGTCAAAATGGTGCCTAAATACAACATGACTTTGGTCAACATCTCCTGGATATTTCACTTCTTTTTTGTATTTGATGTTTGTTTTTCATTTTGGATGTAATTCTGGAATTGTTGGAGCCTGTGATTTGCTTTTGGGAGATTGCTTGGGTGTGCTGGCACTCTGCAGTGTCTGAGGGGATTCAGCATGCGGGCCCCTCATGACAGGCGGGCTGTGAGCTGACTTAGCCGGTTAAACTGACAAGGGAGATCGAAGCATCGAGGCAAAATCCAGAGGCTTGGAGTTCTTTTGGGCGCTTCAGCACTCTGCAGTCTCCGAGAGGATTCCAGGAGAAGGAGACAGCGTTTGTGAAGGCTGAGGGATGCAGCACAAGTCATTGATTGATTCCATTTTCCCAATTAAAGCTTCCATTATTCAGTGATTAAAGTGATGAGGGAGATGGGAGCATCGAGGTGAGAGTGGAGGATGAGTGCCAGCTGTCTGTCTTTTTGATGGCTCTGCTATGGAGAGGGAAGGGTCTACCGCTGGGCCGGGTGAATGTTGCCCAGGTTCTCTGAATCCCTCCTCCCACACAAAAAAAATGGACACAACAGATCAGGCATATCAACGCCCAATCCCTCCTCCCACACGAAAAACTGAATGTAACGTATCAGGCACATTGATTACCAAACTGATTTTCCCCACAGAAAAAACTGAACAAAACGGATCAGGCACATCGACCTGCACAAAACAAAAATAGAAGATTGGGAAAAGAAAACACAGGATATAAAAACAATAAGACGGGGGAAAAAAAAGAGTTTCTTCTCCAAAGTCCAAATCCAAAACGCAGCAAAAACCTGGACAACACTTTCCACAGCAGCAGGTTCTGCACTCTCCGGTACAGAGCACTTGATCAAAAGGCAAGCAGCTGGCGCACACTTCAATGCTTAAATCTCCCTCGTCACTTCAATCGGCGAACAATGGGCGCTTTAATTAGCGGAATGGAGCTAACCATTGGCTTGTGTCCATCCTACAGCCTGTCTGCTACGAGGTTTGTGCATGCTGCCTCTGCCTCTGCCTCGTGGAATCCTCTGGAGACTGCCGAGTGACGGAACACCCAAACGATCTCCAAACCACTGCACTTACCTTAATGTTTCTATCGCTACCAGTGCTTTAATCAGCAAAATGGGGTCAAACATCAGCTCGGGCGCCTTCCTGCAGCCTTCTCGCGCCGAGGTTGGTTGATGTTGTCTCTGCCTCCCGGAATCCCCTCGGAGACCGCAGAGTGCTGATGCACCCAAACGATCTCCAAACAGCAAACCACAGACTCCAACGGGTCCAGAAACACATTCAAGATGGGAAACAAATGTAAAAGACATAAAAGAAGTGAATAAGATGGGTTCATGAGAAATACAGAAGATGTCAACCAAAGGAGCATTGTATGCAGGTGGCATCGTGTCTGGAATATCAAGATTTTTGTTTTGCACTATTTATTTATTTTGTAATCTATATTAAGTTTTATGGCTTTTTAGTGTATTGCTTTTGCAAAACAACGAATTTCACATAGTTTAAGCCAATGACAATAAACCTGATTCTGATTCAAATCTTTGTTAATTTATCTCTCTTTGGCCTTCTGACCTTTTCATTAAGAAAATATCCACACCTGGTTCTTTGTAATTTCTTTTCTGCTTCCTTGCTTAGTTCCCTTGCCATCTAGGTTGATAACTTTCTACAGAGTGTTAGTTACTATTCAAGTTAAGTCATTTATTGTCATTTCAACCATAACTGCTGGTACAGTATGCAGTAAAAACGAGACAATGTTTTTCAGGACCATGGTGCTACATGAAACAGTACAAAAACTACACTGAACTATGTAAAAACAACACAAAAACTACACTAGACTACAGGTCTACTCAGACTCCATAAAGTGCACAAAACAGTGCAGGCATTACAATAAATAATAAACAAGACAATAGGCACAGCAGAGGGCAGTAGGTTGGTGTCAGTCCAGACTCTGGGTATTGAGGAGACTGATAGCTTGGGGGAAGAAACTGTTACATAGTCTGGTTGTGAGAGCCCAAATGCTTTGGTGCCTTTTCCCAGACAGCAGGAGGGAGAAGAGTTTGTATGAGGGGTGCGTGGGGTCCCCCATAATGCAGTTTGCTTTGTGAATGCAGCATGTAGTGTAAATGTCTGTAATGATAGGAAGAGAGACCCCGATGATCTTCTCAGCTGACCTCACTATCCGCTGCAGGGTCTTGCGATCCGAGATGGTGCAATTTCCAAACCAGGCAGTGATACAGCTGTTCAGGATACTCTCAATACAACCCCTGTAGAACGTGATGAGGATGGGAGGGGTGGTGGCAGATGGACTTTCCTCAGCCTTCACAGAAAGTAGAGACACTGTTGGGCTTTCTTTGCTATGGAGCTGGTGTTAAGGGACCAGGTGAGATTCTCCGCCAGGTGAACACCAAGAAATTTGGTGCTCTTTACGATCTCTACCAAGGAGCTGTCGATGTTCAGCGGAGAGTGGTCACTCCGTGCCCTCCTGAAGTCAACAACCATTTCTTTTGTTTTGTTCACATTCAGAGACCAGTTGTTGGCTGTGCACCCGTCCGTTAGCCGCTGCACCTCCTCTCTGTATGCTGTCTAATCGTTCTTGCTGATGAGTCCCACCACGGTTGTGTCATTGGCGAACTTGATGATGTGGTTCGAGCTGTGTGTTGCAGCACAGTTGTGGGTCAGCAGAGTGAACAGCGGTGGCCTGAGCACACAGCCCTGGGGGCCCCCCGTGCTCAGTGTGATGGTGTTGGAGATGTTGCTTCCGATCCAGACTGACAGGTCTCCCAGTCAGGAAGTCTAGTTGCAGTTGCAGAGGGAGATGTTCAGGCCCAGTAGGCTCAGCTTTCCAGTCAGTTTCTGAGGGATGATTGTGTTGAATGCTGAACTAAAGTCTATGAACAGCATCTGAACGTATGTGTCTTTTTTGTCCAGGTGGGTTAGGGCCAGGTGGAGGGTGATGGCAATGGCGTCATCTGTTGAACTCTTGGAATGGTACGTGAACTGCAAGGGGTCCAGTGAGGGGGGCAGCAGGGTCTCGATGTGCTTCATGATGAGCCCCTCGAAACACTCCATGATGATGGATGTGGGTGCAATGGGACGGTAGTCATTTAGGCAGGACACTGAAGACTTCTTCGGCACGGGGACGATGGTGGCGGCCTTGAAGCATGTTGGAACGGTGGAGCTGCTCAGGGAGATGTTGACCATATCAGTGAGAACATCCGCTAGCTGGTCTGCATATCCTCAATGCACTCTACCAGGAATGTCGTCTGGTCCAGCAGCTTTCCGTGGGTTGACCCTGCACAGGGTTCTGCTCATGTCGGCCGTGGTGAGACACAGCACCTGGTCGTTTGGAGGAGGGGTGGATTTCCTCGCCGCCACGTCATTTTCACACAGGACAAGGCTGGGCTTGTTTAGAAGAAGCCTCCATAATTGTGTATGTAACCCCCTGGGTCGCCTCAGGCTCGCTCAGCTCGTTCTCGTCTAGGAGGAGCAGCCTTTGGCCCCGCCAAACTGGGTAATCAGCTGGTGTGGATGCTGTGTGATGTCCCCGCCTCGCCCAAAAACAGACAGTACACCATATGCGATTAAATGAGTACAATTTGTAAAGGTCACTATAACCAAGTGATTAATAACGATACAGTATATATGAAGAAAAAAATAAAGAAAAGGTGCCAAACTTATCAAAGTCCAAACCACCGTTGGAGCTCAATTACTGAAGTCTTCTGGCCACCATCGATCCCCTCTGAACTCCTCGACTCTCCAAACAGCTCAGGACCCTCCGAGTGGTCAACCAAGCACATCTAGCTTCATCCCCTCTCCTCAGGGTACCTCCTGGCCTTGGACCCCGCTTGGGGTCCGTTCCTCGCCCAGCTTACAGCATTGCGTCCTCTCTCTCTCACCCCCTCGCGCCGATCTCCCCAAAAGCCCACCAACAATAGCTTACAGACTCAGAAGAAAGAACAACATTAATCCCAATTGGTTTACAAAGGAATACAATTCTCATTATCAGTAAATTTTAACCCAAACAAGCTTCCAGATCTCTCTCACAACAAAGAAGCATTCCTGCTTTTAATAAAACAAAGAAGCCATTTTGATTACATACACAGTCACAAAGAAAAAGAAGAAATCCCCTTTACATGTATTAAGCCAACGTGCCACAGATTAAGTTGGTGTGGTTGGAGCATCAGATTGTTATTTTCTTAACAATTTGATTCATACACAACACACACAAAATGCTGGAGGAACTCAGCAGGCCAGGCAGCATCAATGGAAAAAAGTACAGTTAATGTTTTGGGCTGAGACCCTTCATCAGGACCTTTCTGAGTTGAGGAAGAGCTTCTTCTCCCAGAGAGTTGTGGAGGTGTGGAATGCACTGCCTCGGAAGACGGTGGAGGCCAATTCTCTGGATGCTTTCAAGAAGGAGCTGGATAGATATCTGATGGATAGGGGAATCAAGGGATATGGGGACAAGGCAGGGACTAGGTATTGATAGTGAATGATCAGCCATGATCTCAGAATGGCGGTGCAGACTCGAGGGGCCGAATGGTCTACTTCTGCACCTATTGTCTATTGTCTATTGTCTGAAACGTCGACTGTACTCTTTTCCATAGATGCTGCCTGGCCTGCTGAGTTCCTCTAGCATTTTGTGTGTGTTGCTTGGATTTCCAGCGTCTGCAGATTTTCTTTTGTTTGTTTATTCATGCACAGTTTGGTATCTCCCATATGTTCTTCCAAACACGAGAATTGCTGTCAAAACTGTCATAAAGTGACATCTCCAAGTGCGTGTGAGAACATGAGTGACGACTTTGAACTGCTCTGTTGCACAGGTGAAAACACTCCTGTAATGCTGTGGGGGAATTGTAGGGTTGCAGTGATGACGAAGAAACAGAAAACCAGTTTCAGCTGTTGGCTGACTGGGAAGTGATAGTTTCATGTTTCTGTTTATGACCGAGTGTCGCGTTGTGTTCCACAGCTTGTACTGCATTCTCCTGTCCTCATAGTTGTGTGACATCCAACCCAGGCCTTTTATGCCCAACAGCTCAGCTCCAACATTCAAGGTACCCATGTACATTAATTCCTATCAGCTCCTACCTATCCTTCTTCCCCTCACCCTGATTCTCCTGGACCCAGCACTAGCAAGGACGGTTAATCTGTGAACACTAGCTTACTTCTTAATATATATTATTTCTGTTTTATATATATTACGTATTATTTCTGTTTTACACTATTTTAATCTATTCACTCTATATATATATATATATATATAAAAATGCAATTGTAGTTAGTGCAATTTATTTATTATTTCTGCATTGTCATGTATTGCATTGAACTGCTGCCACTAAGTTACCAAATTTCATGACACATGCTGCTGGTAATAAATCTGATTCTGATTCATCCGCAATCAGCCTTTGGAGAAGTCTTAGACCTCCATTGCTAAGGATCGACCATTGGTTTTGCGTCCCAGCTGTCTAGATATGCAGCCCTGGGCAGTACGATATGGAGAGCAAGCTGTTGCCCATGTAGCGAACTCCCCTTCTCCATGCTTTGGATGAACCTAAAGGGACGGCAGAGACCTGTGCAGTTTGGCACCAGCAGCACCACAGGAGTTGCCAGTCAGTGTTGAACTCAATGTAGGACTGCCTTGGGGACTCCAGTTCTGGAATTTTCCCTCACGGTTTGCTCCTAAAGAGTGTGTATAGCTGCAAGGCAGCAGGCGTTTGGGATCTGAGTGCCAGTCATGACTGACAAGCCCGAGCTGCTTGTAGTGACTGTTTCAAGGCACCAGTATCACCCCCTCCCTTTGCCCCTTTTCCTGTAAGTAAAAATGGTTCCTCCGGGTTTAGAAGCTAAGCTACACGTTAAGGCTAGGAGCTGGACTTTGTTGCCAGAGGCTATTTAGTACAGGTGATGTGTGGATATTGGAATGAATGAGTAGGATGCTGTTCATAACAGGGTCTCATGGTTAGGGGTAATACAGGCCTGGATAGGTAAAAAAAAACACTTGGGAAATAAATGTTTTCCAGATATGACAACAAAACTTGCTGTGATACAAAAGATGGTTGGGAAAGTGATCTGTCAGGAGGACACATCCTTCAGAAGGACATAGATACAGCAGCTGGGCGAGAAGACAGCAGATGGAATTTATTGTGGAACACTCTAGCAGTATGGTGGAAGTTCTAGGTGTCAGTGTGTGAAGTTACTGTTACTGGAGAGAAGGTTCTTGGGAAACTGAAGGATCTGAAGGTAGATGTGTCATTTGGACCAGATGGCGTAAGCCCCAGAATTCTGAAAGAGGTGGCTGAAGAGATTGTGGAGGCATGGGTAATAATCTTTCAAGAATCACTAAATTCTGGAATGGTTCCAGAAGACTGGAAAATTGCAAATGTCATTCCACTCATGAAGAAGAGGGAGAGGCAGAAGAAGGGAAACTGTAGGCCAGTTAGTCTGGCCTCTGTGGATGGAAGATGTTAGAGTTGATTATTAAAGAAGAGGTCTCAGGGTAATTGAAGCATGTAATAAAATAGGCCATAGACAGCATGGTTTCCTCAAGGGAAAAGCTTGCCTGACAAATCTTTTGGAATTCCTGGAAGAAATAACAAGCAGAATAGACAAAGTAGAATCAGTTGATGTTGTGCACTTGGATTTTCAGAAGACCTTTAAAAAGGTGCCACAGATGAGGCTGTTTATCAAGCTATGGTATTACAGGGAAGATTCCAGCATGGATAAAGCAGTAGCTGATTTGCAGGAGGCAAGAAGTGGGAATAAAGGGAGCCTTGTTGGCTGCCGGTGAATGGTGGTGTCCATGGGGTCTGGTTGGGGCCAATTCTTTTTGCGTTATATGTCAATGATTTGGATGATAGAATTGATAACTTCCTTGCAAAGTTTGCAGACAATATGAAGATAGGTGGAAGGTCAGGTAGTTTTGAGGAAGTAGTGAAGCTACAGAGAGAATTAGACAGATTAGGAGAATGGGCAAAGAGAATGGCAGATGGAAACCAGTCTTGGAAAACGTATGGTTATGCACTTTGCTAGAAGAAATAAAAGGGTTAACAATTTTCTAAATGGAGAGGAAAATACAAAAAAAAACCTGAGGTGCAAAAGGACTTGGGATTGCTTGTGCAGGATTCCTTAAAGGTTAATTTGCTGCTTAGGTCTGTGGTGAGGAAGGCAAATGCTATGTTAGCATTCGTCTCAAGAGGATGAGAATATAAGAGCAAGGATGTAATGCTGAGACTTTGTAAAGCAACGATGAAGCTTCAGTTGGAGTATTGTGAGCAGTTTTTTGCCTGTTATCCTCGAAAGGATGTGCTGAAACTAGAGAGGGTTTAAAGGAGGTACACAAAAATGATTCCAAAATTGAATGGCTTGTCATATGAAAAGCATTTGATGGCTCTGTGCCTGTATTCTCTGGAATTCAGAAGAAAGGGGGGGTGACCTGATTGAAATATATTGAATGGTGAAAGGCCTTAATAGAATAGATATGGAGATATTTCCTGTGGTGGGAGAGTCAAGGATCAGAGGGCGCAGCCTCAAATTAGAGGGCCATCCATTTAGAACGGAGATGAGGAAGAGTTTCTTTAGCTAGAGAGTGGTGAATCTGTGGAGTTCTTTGCCACAGACAACTGTGGAGGACAAGTCTTTATGTATTTTTAAGGTGAAAGTTGATAGGTTTTTTGATTTGCCAGGGCATGAAGGGATATGGGGAGAAGGCAGGAGATTGAGACTGAGAAGAGAATTGGATCAGCCCTGATAGAATGGTTGAGCAGACTCGATTGTCCAAATGGCCCATATCTGCTCCTCTATCTTATGGTGTAATATGAGGTTTTGTACTTTAATAAGTTGAGTAAAACACTGGTGAGCGTAGTATTTTCTCAATGACCAAAACAAATCAACACTTATTCATAGAGGCAGTTTGAAATATCCTCAAATTGTATATTTTTTAAATAAATATATATATATATATATATATATATACACACACACACACACACACCATTTACTACCTTGAGATTCATTTTCTTGTGCATATTTGTAGAAAAATAATGAAGTACAATAAAATTTACAAAAAATCTATGCATAAAGATTGACAAGCAACTTATGTGCCAAAGAGGACAAATTGTGCAAATAAGATAAAAGTAATACTGAGAATAAGACTTGTGAAGCATGTTGAAAGTGAGGCTATTGGGTTGTTCAATCAGTTTAAAGTTGTAGTGAATGAAGCAATCCACACCAGTTCACAAGCCTGATGATTGCAGCACAATAATCTTCCTCATCCTGCTGGAGTGGGGTCTAAGGCTCACGTACCTCCTTCCCAATGGTAATAGGAAGTAAAAGAACATGGCCTGGATGGTGGGGGTCTTTGATGGGTGCTGCTCTCTTGTGGCAGAGCTTCGTGTGAATGTGCTCAGTGGTGGGGAAGGCTTTGCCGGTGGTGGCTGTGTCTGCCACTTTCTTCAATGGTGCTTTGCT
Organism: Hypanus sabinus; assembly: GCF_030144855.1. NCBI lineage: Eukaryota > Metazoa > Chordata > Chondrichthyes > Myliobatiformes > Dasyatidae > Hypanus > Hypanus sabinus. The sequence goes on from NC_082715.1 coordinate 26,339,955, forward strand.
TCAGAAATGAAGTAAGTTTAGTTTGGATTGTCACATGTACAGAGGGGCATTGAAAATATTTGTTTTGCATGCCATCCATACAGATAATTTTTTCATATTGATTCTTTGAACTAGTACAAGGTAAAAGTAATAACTGAATACAGAATAAAATGTTACAGTTACAGAAAAGTAAACAAGTAGGTATAGTAGGTATAGTATGCTTGTCTTTATTGCAAAAAGGTTGCAGAAGAAAAGTGAGGAGGATTTGTTGAAATTATTCAGGATTTTTTTTGAGACTACTTCTGCTTGCTGTTCCAGAGGAAGTAGTAATCATCCTCCTCCTTAAGCCCATCACCCCTACAGGGCCTTAGGCTGCAGACAGCAGCTCGCTAGAAACCTCTGTCGTGGGCCAGTCTGTAAAGTTTTTCCAGGTGTGGCCCATCTTTTTGGAGTCCTTCCTCTCACAGGGGTGCGGTCTTTTGGGCCTCATGATAGCGTTTCTCGAGCTCTGGGTTTTTTTTACAGGATGGGGTTGCTGGCTCCACGCCCATCTGGGCTTGGGACAATCCATGGCGGAGTAGAAGGACATGGTACTATCAATGGATAAGTCTACCCTCCCAAGCTGGAAGCTCTGATAAACCAGGAGATATGCTCTCTCAGGGCAATCTGTGTCGCTCAAGAAGTGTCGTGATCCAGAGCCCTACAAGAAATATAGGTATAACCCACAGAAGACCATCATCAGAGGGAAAAGCCATTTAGTGAAATTAGGAATAAACGATGATGCACAGCAGCCTTGGCAAGATTTGCATGCTATTACTTCATATAAGATGAAACCAAACAGCATATAACTGGCAGTGACGCTTCACTCCCCGTTTGAGCTTGGACTGATCTCATGGATGAGGGGTTTGTTCAGTGACAAGCAATTGAGAAAACTTAACCTGCAGTCAGAAGGATGAGATGCGATTAAATAAGGCAATGAGGATTTTTAGAGAGTAGATGCTGAGAGACTTTGGTGCCGAGTTTAGAGCTGGAAGACAAAGCCTCACAATAAGGGACAACTGCTTAGGACTGAAATGAGTTTCTTAATCTGGAGGTTATCTGCCTTTAGAAATTATTCTGGTGTACAGGATTTAACAGGGATAGAATTTTGACCTTGGCCATGTGTGCCAAATGTATGGATGTGGTAATGTCTTTGTGTTGTACTTCTGAAGCTTAACTCTATAGATTGCCATGAAATTGAACTTTGTAAGAGCAAAGAAATGTAGTTGATATCAAGTATGCAGTGTGCATGCTTGAATGAGATTGAATTTTTATTCCAGAATTTTTATTGCATGTATTGTAACAGTAATAACCAACACACAAAATACTCTTGTACCTCTGTCAAGAGAAACAGGAGATGCACAGGAGAAGCTGAGTTTTTCAGTTTTCCCGAGCAGATGCCTCCAGGATTCAAGAGTCAAGTGAAATTTGACCCATGTCTCTTTGTCAGATAAGTACAGGTCTGAGGACTATACAGATCATTGTTCTAGGTGCTGAGTCCAGGAAAATTGTTCCTATTATATTTTCAGAAGTTCCCATACTGCCTGGTATGGGAACTGTACTTCCCTCAATTGCAGGGCTCTGTAGAGAGTGGTGCAGGTAGCCCAGCACATCTGTAGATGTGAACTTCCCACTATTCAGGACATTTACAAAGACATTTACAAAAAGGGCCCAAAGGATCATTGGGGACCTGAGTCACCCCAACCACAAACTGTTCCAGCTGCTACCATCCAGGAAATGATACCGCAGCGTAAAAGCCAGGACCAATGGGCTCCGGGACAGCTTCTTTCACCAGGCCATCGGACTGATTAATTCATGCTGACACAACTGTATTTCTATATTATATTGTGGTCATATTATTTATTATAAATAACTATAAATTGCACTTTGCACATTTAGACAGATGTAAAATAAATATTTTTATTCCTAATGTATATGAAGGATGTAAGTAATAAAGTCAATTCAATTCAAAATAATAGTGTTTAATTTCAACGTATCATTTGGCAAGATTTTTTCATTACATTTGATTTTAAAACTGCAACAACAATCAGTCTAAAACATTAATAGTTGATGTTTTAAATGTTGAGTAATGTTCATTGCTAGGAATAGCAATCTTTTTCTATAATGTCTGAAGGTCAGAAATGCACTCCCAACCACTAGGATTTGAGAACATGATCTTGGCTGAGACTTCAATGCAATTCTGTGAGAACATTGCATTGGTGCCCTTTTTTGGATAAATTCTTAAGATGAAATGCTGCATACCTGTTAAAGCGTATATAAAGGTCCTAGCAGCTGATTTGAAAAATTGCATGTACTAGAAAGGTTCTAAACATAAACAAGGAAATTATAGGGCAGTGAGTCTGACATCAGTTGAAGGAAATTTATTGCAAGGTATTCTAAGGCAGTGCTCCCTAACCACCACACAGACAGGTACTGGTCCGTGGCCCGGTGGTTGGGGACCACTGTTCTAAGGGACCAGACATATAAGTATTTGGATAGACAGGAACTAATTAAGGATAGTCAGCATGGCTTCATGCGTGGTTGTCATGTCTGTTCAATTTAGTAGAGTTACCAGGTGTGGTGAACTGCATATACCTTTCTGGACACTCCCCCTGCTGACTGCTCCTGTGGCTCCTCCCACAGACCCCGGTATAAAAGCGATTGAGGCCTGAGCCTGGCCTCTCAGTCTCCAGGATGTAGTATGGTGGTCAACCACTGCTTGTTCCTTCTTCCAGTCAATAAAAGCCGATATCTCGCCTTTACGTCTCAGAGTGAGTTATTGATGATGCATCACCAGGAAAGTTGATGAAGATAAGGCAATGGATTTTGTCTACATGGACTTTAGCAAAGCATTTCACAAGGTCCTGCATAGGAGATTGGTCAAAAAGGTTCAGTGGCTTGGCATTCAAGATGAGGAAGTAAATTGGATCAAACATTGGCTTTGTGGGAGAAGCCAGAGAGTGGTAGTCGATGGTTGCCTTGCTGACTAGAGGCTTGTGACTAGTGGTGTTCTGCAGGGATGGGTGCTGGGTCCATTGTTGTTTGCCATCTATATCAACGATCTGGCTGATAATATGGTTAACCGGATAGGCAAATTTGCAGATGACACTAAGATTGGAGGTATAGTGGACAGTGAGTAACGCTGTCATGGCTTGTGGGAGGATCTGTGTCAGCTGGAAAAATGGGCTGCAAAATGGCAGATGGAATTGAGGTAAACTATGTATACCTGTCTGGACACGCCCCTCTGCTGACTGCTCTGGTGGCTCCTCCCACAGACCCCTGTATAAAGGCGATTGGGGCACTGCTTCCCCCCCTCCCCCAGTCTTCGACATGTCGTGCTCACTTTTCGCTGTTAATAAAAGCCTATCATTCACTTCCAGTCTCCGAGAGTTATTGAGAGGAATTGAATGCAAACAAGTGCTAGGTGGTAGGAGAAACCAGGGTAGGTCTTACACAGCAAACGGTAGGGCACTGAGGAACGTGGTAGAACTAAGGGATCTGGGAATATAGGCCCATAATTCATTGAAGGTGGCGTTACAGGTAGATAGAGTTGTAAAGGAAACTTTTGGCACATTGGCCTTCATAAATCTAAGTATTGAATACTGGAGTTGGGATGTTATGTTAAAGTTGTATAAGACGTTGGTGAGGCTTAATTGGGAACATTGTGTGCAGTTTTGTTCACCTACCTACAGGAGAGAAGTAAAATAATATTGAAAGAGTTCTGAGGAAATTTACATGGATGTTGCCAGGTCTGGAGGACCAGAGTTATAAAGGAAGAATTGAATAGTTTTGGACTTTATTCCTTAGAATGTAAAAGACTGAGAGGAGATTTGATAAAGGTATACAAATTTATGAGGGGAATAGATTGGACAAATATAAGCAAGCTTTTTCTACTGAGGTTGGGTGGGACTACAATCGAAGGTCATTGGTGAAGGGTGAAAGGCAAAGTTTAAGGGGAACATGAGGGGAAACTTCTTCACTCAGAGGGTTGTGAGAGTGTGAATGAGTTGCCAACACGTGGTCCATGTGAACTCGATTCCAACACTTAAACGATGCTTGAATAGGTACGTGAATAGAGGGGTATGGAGGGTTATGGTCCCAGTGTAAGTTGATGGGAGTAGGCATGGACTAATGGACTGGATGGGCTGAAGGGCCTCTTTCTGTGCTGTCTCTGTGACGCTAGTTCTCAGCCCTATCAATTTCTCATAAAACAGACCCTCCTTTGGTTGATGAGAGGAAATTAACTGCTGCGTTTACCTGTAGTACAAAAGGGCGCCATGGTAGCACAGCAGTTGTCGTGACACTATTACAGTTCAGGGGGTTGGAGTTCAGAGTTCAACTCTAGCATCTTCTGTATGTAAGTTCATACATTCCTTCCTGTGTACACTTGAGTTTCCTCTGGGTTCTCTGGATTCTTCCCGTAGTCCAAAGAGGTTTTGATTAGTAGGTTAATTGGTCTTTGTAAATTGTTCCCTGACAAGTTTGTTTGTTATGTGTTGTATTACTTGAGCAGTTATGATCTTTCCATGACCATGATTATTGTTAGCAAATTTTGGCATAGAAGTGGTTTACCATTGCCTTCTTTTAGGCAGTGTCTTCACAAGACGGGTGACCCCAGCCCTGATCAATACGCTTCAGAGATTGTCTGCCTGGTGTCAGTGGTTGCATAACCAGGACTTGTGATATATACCAGCTGCTCATACAACCATCTACCACCTGCTCTCACAGTATCACTTGACCCTGATCGGGGGTTGGTGGGAGGGGTGGGGGGCTAAGTAAATGCTACACCTTAGCCAAAGGTGACCTGCAAGCTAATGGATGGAAGTAGCACCTTACATGTCCTATGGTAGAGATGTATCTGCACTCCACCATCTGTGATTAGGTTAGGGTTAAATCAGAGGGTGGTGTGGCTTGAAGGGCTGGAAAACCTGTTCTGTGTTTTATTTATTAACATAAATAAAAAGTGAATTAACTTCAGATGACACTTTTATTTGTGAAGTGCCTAGATTTCCAAACATACCAAATGTATGCATGTTCTTTCGTTATTTATACCATTTGGTTTTGAACTGGATACGTGAGACCAATATGCATTTTCACAACAGCTTTCGATAAATTGTACTCTCTCCTCCAACCTGTAAGAAGCATATCACGTTTTGACTTCTGTATTCTCTATGTGGATTGAAAACATTTCCTCACATTAGCAGAGGCCAGCAGTGATGAATCTTTTTCAAGTAAATTTACTGATTTGCATTTAGTTTGGGTCATAGGGATTATTTCTATTAGTGTTGTAAGCGCTGCATAATCATATGTAGGATGTTAGAGGAGTAGTACATGCAGCTGTCAACAGACTGTGAAACTGAAAATATGTTTATCGAAATTTTCTATTCATGACATACACTAATAGAAACAACATCTGTTGCATCTGCAGTGATGATGCCTTTGTTCCTGGCACTATCACGAAATAGCAGTAGTACCAACATTACATTCCCCCTGATTCTCATTTACTCATGCCAAATTGGACTTTGCTGTACAGGCAAGAAGAACACAATTTCTTCCCCCCCCCCCCCCGAAGTGTGGAACATCAGCTTTACACAGAGAACAGTGACAGAAAACTACAGATTTGTACATTCAATGTACTTTTTTCATTAAAACAATTTGTTGTTGTTGAGTCATATCTAATTGTTTCATGGCAAGTTACTGTTGCTGCCCAGGTTGGGACTTGGCTGGGTTTGAACTCAAGACCATCTGCCTTGAAGACCTGTGCTGATGCCACTACACTACCAGCCAGCCCATTAAAACAGTACATACCTGCAATATTAGGTACTTGTTCCAACCAAATAATGCCATTGTAATCAAGATAAAGAAAAAAATTATAGCAATGTGAAATGGATGAAAATAAAGTAACTTTAAAGTACACTTCTAAACTGCCTCCAATTGTCCAAAAATATCTTTAATATTTTTCTACATATATGTTGTTTATTAAAAATATTGTTGCTTATTAAGCTGCACTTCAGATGTGCTAAAAGTAATTTTGAAGTTAACAGAAGCTATCTGTTAACCAATTATTTTTCTTCTGCTTTTAGGATTGTTCCCAGCGGTATTAAATCTTGCCACCATGGCTGAAATCAGTGCCAATGCCACATGTGGTGAGAATGAACCTGAAATGTATTGCAAGTTGGTCGAACACGTCCCGGGAAGACCATTTAGGAACCCACAGTGCAGAATTTGTTCCTTGACTAGCAGAAATCTATGGGGTATGTTGCTCATTCTTTACAGCGACAGAGTTAAAAGATGTGTTTACTTTTCAATTATTGTTGTCTGGGATTCTTCCTGTTGAATGCACTTCAGTAATTCTTTGGAAGAGGGAAAGAGACTAAACTTGTTCTTGAACTTTTACAAGGGAACTTGGCTTGAGAGGCAAGACTAAGATTAAAGAACCATTTGGCCAGTAAGTGGTAATATTTCAGTTTGGATGCATACTTGATGGGGCTGCTATTTTTTGACTGTTTGAGTTATAATTCTAAAGTAGATCTATATAACACAGGAACCATATCACAAAAGTTCCATTTACATTTATCAGATATTGTAATGATTTGGGATCATGTTAACATGGTTTTCCTGAATCTGGTACAGATGTTTGAGCTTCTATTGCTTTTCAGTTTTAGTTAGCCCTGTTCATTTGTCAGCGAGGCTTCAAAAGAGTGGTGTCGCCATACAACTGTTTTAATGTACCCTGGGAAAAGTATGCACTCAGGACAATAAATATGTAAACAGTGTATAAGATGATGGGAGGCATTGATTGTGTGGATAGTCAGAGGCTTTTTCCCGGGGCTGAAATGGCTAACACGAGAGGGCACAATTTTAAGATGCTTGGAAGTAGGTACAGAGTTGCTGTCAGGGGTAAGTTTTCTACGCAGAGAGTGGTGAGTGTGTGGAATGAGCTCCTGGCAACTGTGGTGGAGGCAGATATGATAGGGTCTTCTAAGAGACTCCTGGACAGGTACATGGAGCTTAGAAAAATAGAGGGCTATGGATAACCCTAGGTAATTTCTGAAACATGTACATGTTTGGCACAGCATTGTGGGCCAAAGGGCCTGTATTATGCTGTAGGTTTTCTATGTCTCTAACAAATAATTCTTTTTTGGGTCCTTAGTTCCTTCATCTATTTCAGATGTTTTAATGCAGAAAGAGGGTATCAAAATAAAAATGACAAAATGAATTTAAAAAACACAGTTCCTACTATTACAATTTCAGCTTAGTTTTAGTCCACATGCTTGTTATGTATGAAGTATGAAAATAAAACAAGACCTACAAAACCAATAAGGAAGTGACAATTCTAAAAAAACAATACAAACATCATTAGAATCCCACCAACCCTATACCTTATACACAACATTAAAAATATGAATAAATGCATCTCATCTTGACTAAGAGGAATATCCACTTTGGCACACATGCTTAACTTCCAAACTTCCAAACTCCTGAAATGAGTTCTCCTCGCTCACACTACGTGAACAGAGATTGACACATTCACATTTAGTCATGAAACAATAAAGTAAGACAAAAATAAACTTTTACAAAAACTTTTAGAATATTTTGCCTTGTAGTTAAATTATTAGAAAGACTAACCTACTTAGCCAATAAGGAACTTTGTACAACCATGCTATCCAGTGCCAATACCTTACTCGCAAAATCTAAAGCATCCACTTGTAAAACATGTTAAATTACCGATATTCTAGATTTACAAACAAGTAGAAACAAACTTACCTGGATATTATCAAATATTATTCACCATTCCTCACCATACTTCTAGCACTTGACATTGTTCTAGAACATTGTAACTCTTCTTTCTACTCAACACATGCATAATGGCATTACTGTTTTCCCTTAAAGACACAGGCAGCTATTTTAGTATTACTCGGGTGAATACAAAAGTGCACTTTGACAATAAGAAATTTTATTCAAAGATCACCTGGTTACATACATATTTTAGATCCCAAATATTTTTCTTGTGTTGGTTTATATGTCTTTAGGCAAAATAATTTCTGTGTTGATCCACAAGAACATGAGCGATAGAAGCTGGAGCAGTCTTGTCTGCTGCACCATTTAATAAATCATGGTTGTCGTTAACCCTGTGCTGCTTTCCTGCATTAACTTGTGTCTCAATATTTAAAAGAAAAATATTCACTGCCATCTCATCACAGTTGAGATAATTTAATACTTAAGAATAAAACTTGTTCAATTGGAAACAATCAAGGAAAGCAACCGACGATATACATATATAAACTAAATCTTTACATATGTTATTTATTTCTTCACTTTCAGTTTGATTTACTCTCTGTTCAGCCCCAACCTAATTTTAGTCAGGTCTTGTTGTTTGAAAAAACGTATTTGGAAATATGAATGATTGCCTGGCTGCTTTAGTTAGATGTGTGCAATGGTAATTCATGCATATTGTAGCCTTCTCACAAAATTGGGTTCTATTAACTTTATATAGCTTAGACACACATGAATGCATGCATAAACGCACTGCTTTTCTTTTCAAAATTATCTGCTGTGCAATCCCAATAGAAGAAACCTACTCATGATTTGTATCTCCCAAGCTGCCATCCAATTTCCAACTCCTATAGCTTTGTTTTCTCTGGAGCCCTTCAACACAATATCAAGTCCCAGACCTGTGCAAGCTGACGTTCTGTGATAAAAGGGAAAGAAAACATTTCCACCAGTTGATTGCACCCAACGATCCCATCCAAAACATTGTAGAAACCTGGTTGCTCAACCTTTCTGCAGCCTGCAAACTCGCAAAGTTAAGAAATTCACTTTTCTTAGTGCTTATCTGGAATTTCGATTAAACATAAAGTCATGTATATAAAACATCCGTACATTTGGCTGGGTGACCAGTTTATCAGCATTAAAATTCTGATTATTTTTTTCCAATTTATTTTGCAGAACGACATCCAATAACAAATGCAATTGATGGCACCAACCACTGGTGGCAAAGTCCCAGCATAAAGAATGGAATGGAGTACCATTATGTGACTATCACTCTGGATCTTAAACAGGTAAAATTGTTCAGTTATCAGTCATTTTCCTTTTATGTTGAGAGCTTCGAGTTAAAAATCTCAACAATGCGCAACTGCATTAAATAGTGTGTAGAAGAAGAAATATACTTATCTATAAGTTATTACTTGTAATTTAAGAAATATACTTAGCTAATTACTTATTCTGAGATCATGAATCAATAGATAATTGGTTTATTTAGAGATACAGCACAGTAACAGGCTGTACTGGCCTAATAAGCCCATGCTACCCCATTACACCTATGTGACCAATTAACCTATTGAACTGTATGTCTTTGGACTGTGGAAGGAAACTGAAGCACCCAGAGGAGACCCACGCAGTCACGGGGAGTACGTACAGACTCCTTACAGATGGTGGCAGGAATTGAACCCAGGTCGCTGGCACTGTAAGATCGATATGCTAACTGCTATGCAACCATGGCACCCTACAATTCTTTTCCCTCTCTCTTTCTCCCTCTTTTCCAATTCTTTGGAGAATCAGGAATGGCTCATGAGAGATAGACTCCTCCAAAAAGAAACATGCAGATAACCTGGAAAATACATCTTTAATTTGCATCGTGTTCCTTTCTTGGAAGTACAGTCAAAATTTTGTATGTTCCTTGGTCAGATTTTTTCCCCATACATTTGGGTGATACTCCCTTGAGCTTACTGATTCAGCCAGACTTGTGTCTCACTTGTTGTCCCCATCCTCTAAATTTACGTTATGCCTTCCTGTCACAGAGTCTGGAATTTCCTGACAATTAAGAATTTGCAATCATCATTTCATCATCTATAGCCTCAAACAAATTCCAAATAGTCTCTTTAGCATCCTTTGGAAAATAGGCCACATAAAATAAGTGGGATGTAACCTGTAAAAACTGAAGGAAAGCACTGAACTTGTGCCAAATTCCTCCTTTAATAAATTGTAATCTGATGCTATCAAACTTGTTGTTTTGAAGGAATTACCCAAAGAATACTCCACCCATCTTGTTTTCCCATAGCATTGCTCAATGCTTCAACTTTAAATATTTAAATAATTCTCTTCTGGTCCTCACTGTTATGTCAGAACAATCTCTATTTTCACACTCCTGAAGCCTTTTCTAATATGTTGTGGATATCCTCGTGCTCTAGACAAAATGTTGGCTTTGCTAGTTTTCTCAGTTCCTCTCAGAATCCCACTTAGTTTCATGTTGTTGGTTCTCTCCTCCAGATCATTCACAAGCATTTTGAACAACTGTAGCTCAAACACTGATCCAATGTTACCTTGCTGGTGTTTGCCTGCCACCTTTAAAATGATCTATTTACTTCTCTGGTTTTAGTGTCACAGCCAATTTTCAATTAATGCCAGTATATTACCCTGAATCCTATGAACGTTAAATTTTCACACTGAACTTTTACATGGGAGTTTATTAAAAGCCTTTCGAAAATCCAATTATACCGCATCCACTAATTCTCCCATATATATTCCATCATTGACATCCCTTTCCACCCAGACGAGGTTTGTCAGATGCAGTTTTGCTCTCATATTCATGCCAGATTATTTTTAATCCTCTTAAAAATTTTGTAAATTTTCTGTTATCAATTCCTTTATAATAGAGCATAACATTTTCCATATTAAAGATGTTCAGCAAACCGATCTATAGTTCCCTTTCTTTCCTTTCTCCTTTTTTCTAAAGAGTGGGCAATATTTGCCTCCCCTTAGAATGTAGAAACCCTTCAATGATAACAAAATTTTAGAAATTAGCAACCAAAGCATAAATTATCATCCAAATCTCTTTTAATATTTTAGGATCAATATTTTAATAAGGGTATGCTTTTAAAAACATCTTGGCTATGTATTTTGCCTCATAGCCTTACTAACAGCCTACCATCTTCATAGTAGTGTTTCTGTTTAGACAGTGTGGGGCAAGTCTTCTTGAGTAAAACTCATCCTGAAGTACAAGAAACTTGGTATTCACCTGGGTCCATTTGTTCAACTGTGGTGTTGGTCCAAGATCAGGTTAAACTAGTTCTCTCAGAATCATGGTCACTTCTTAAGAAATACAGTACATTCCTTTAGCATTTCACTCTCGATTCTATTTGGTTCCTGACTCCAGCCATGTGTAGTACTTCTAGGTTGAGCAACCAACAATCATTTATTCAAAAACAAAAACATACTGGTCCTGTTTGTTATGGTTTATAACTCCAGAAACTAATAGAAAGAAAAAACCCAGGAGCCAATGATATTTGCTTGCTTGCAGTAGTTTTTCTTTTAATGAGGCACTCATCTATGACACAGTGCCATAATAACATATGCCATTCACATACTTTTTATATATAACCCATAATGTAAACAAAGAATGCCTAATCGAACAATAAAATTACAATATTACTCAAATATTACTGAAATGTTAAATGCACTAGCCTGCTCTCTATTTAGCTATAAACTCAATCTCAATATAGAACACATATCAGCTGAAATATATCATGTATTGCTTTCAAGTTATCACAGAGTGTGTGTGGGTGTGTGCACATACATACATATATGTAATATATTATGTAATACAACTTCTCAAGTTGACATAACCTCAAGATTCAGGGGAGTAGATTTAGGATGGGGGTGAGGAGGGATGGCTTTTACCAGCGACTGGGGAATCTGTGGAATTCTCTGCCCAGTGAAGCAGTGGAGGCTAGCTCAGTAAATGTATTTAAGACAAGGTTGGATGGATTTTTGCATAGTAGGGGAATTAAGGGTTATGGGGAAAAGGCAGGTAGGTGGAGCTGAGTCCATGGTCAGATCAGCCATGATCTTATTGAATGGCAGAGCAGGCTCGACAGGCCAGGTGGCCTACTCCTGCTCCTATTCCTTCTGTTCTATACAGACAACCACAGCAGAGTAATTTTTAAACTCTTGGACTACAGTAAGTGGTTCTGATGGCTCTGGCCACCTTTCTTCTCCAACAGTTGACTTTGCTCTCCTCAACTGTTCAATGTGTCGTCTCCAGATGAAAGTAGATGCAATCTCCACTGTGTAGGAGAGTGGTCCAGTTCTGTCCTTAATCTTTCTAAATATCCAATTTGATGATCTCTGTAGTCTCTCATCAGTACTACTGCTTGTCCAGGAGTGAAACATTGGACCTCCTTGTTTGAGGAGTCCTCAACTTGTCTCAACTGTTTGTCCTGCAAACCCATTCTGAGACTGGGTTTGACAAGATCCTGGTGTGAACATAGGAGACGACCCAGGAGCAGCACAGCTGGTGAGTTGTTGGGTATGGAGTGTGCTGCATTACGATATGCAAGGAGGGAATGGGCGAGCTTCTGGTTCAGTGTAGTAGAATCAGATTCACTGACTTTGCTTGCAGTGAATTGTTTAGGCTCTGGCCAAACCTTTCTGCCAAGCCATTTGTAGCTGGATGGTACAGTACAGATTTACTATATCTTATTCCATTAATTTTCAGGAATGACAAACTGTTCCACAACGAACTGTGGTCTGTTGTCACTGACTAAGTTTTCTGGAACACCACTACTTGAGAAGAGGCTTTGCAACATCAATAGTGAGTGAGGCTGTAGTGGAGGCCATTGGGAGCACTTCTGGCTACTTTGTAGGTACATGAAACACTATCAAAAAATTAGATCTCATGAACTGTCTGGTAAAATCCAGATGAATCCTTTGCCAAGGTAATGCAGGCCATTCCCATGGACGGAGACACATTGCTTCTGGCATCTTCTAGATGTGATGACATCCCAAATTGTGCATGACAAGCTGCTAGATCAGCTGTTCTATCCCTGGCCACCAGACAAAGCTTCAAGTCAGCACTTGCATTTTGACTTCGCCTAGGTGACCGGCATGTAGTTCCTCCAACACTTTAGCAATCAGCTTGGATGGTACAACTCTTAATCCCCACAAAAGGCAAGCCCCGTCAAGGACAAATTCATCCCGTAAAAATGGGAGAACAGGAATTTCTGCTGTGCATTCAAGACTTTGGGTTGTCACGTATACCTGAGGCAGCGTGGGGTCTATTTTTGTTTTCCCTTTGATCACCTCCGCTGAAGTAGGGAGATGTTCAATTTGCGTTAGCGAGAACATGTCAGGAGGAGTAAATTTTTCAGATATTTCCTTTTCTAAGGTAAAGGGTATCATCAGCATTTCCATGATTATTTGTCCTCTTGCATTCAATCTTGTAATTGTTTCCTCAAGGAAGAGAGCCTGTCTCTGCATTAATTTTGTTAGTAGAACACCCTTCTGAAAATAGGCACAAGTGGTTGATGATCAGTAATGAGGGTGAACTCTCCCCCATACAAGTACTGGTTAAAACCTTTTCCCAAGACCCCTCTGGCAATCTGTGCATAATTGTTCTGTGCGGTGCTAAGGGAAATGTGATGTAAAATCTATGAGGTGTCACTTTCAACGCTCCTGACAGCACCTATACCATAGGCAAAGTGTCACAGCCAAACTTCACTGAACAATGTGGATCATAATGTTTAAATACTGTTTTCTCTTTATCTTTTGGAAAGCCACCTCACACAGCTTTGTCCATTGCCATTTCTTCCTCTAGTGATGAGTTCAAGGAGTGGAGCATAGTAGCCAGATATGGCAGGAACTTGTTGTAGCAATTGACAAATCCTAAAAAAGACTGCAACTGTGATATGCCTTTTGGCCTTGGGGCATCCATCACTGCTTGAATTTGCTCAGCACACTTGTGTAATCCTTGTACATCAGTGGTGTGACCATTGTAAGTTATGCTTGGTTTAAAGAATTCACATTTGTCACGTTGTGCTCTGAGTCCATAATCTTCTAATCTTTTAATCTTTTAAAATCTTTTGTCTTGAGGCTTTGGAGATGTTCCTTGTCATCCTCACCAATAACAGTGATCTCATCTAAGTAACATTTGGTACCTGGGCAGCCTTGAAGCACATGGTCCATTGCATTCTGCCAGAGAGGAGTTTCAGATACTGCTCCAAAAATAAGCCTATTTTTGTGATAAAGCCCTTTGGAAATGTTTTTGACGAGACATTTTTTGGATTCTTCTTCATATTCCATTTGTAGGTAGATGTTAGCTAAATCCAGTTTGCTGGAGTGCTTCCTTCCCGAAAGGTTTGCAATGATTTCCTCTTTCCTTGGCAGAAATATTGATCTGCTTTCAGTACTGGGTTGATGGTGACCTTAAAATTACCACGGATTCTGATAGACCCATTCTAGGTGGCTACTGGGACCGCTGGTGTTGTCTTTGGGCTCCACTTGAATTTGGAAAGAATTCCATCATCCTCCATACAGTCTAGTTCACTGGATACTTTATCATGGATGGTATAAGGAACCGAACAGGATTTGTAAGACTTGGGTGTGGCGTTTTCATTAACACTGTTTTACCCTTGATATGTTTGAGCTTTCCAATGTTGTCTTTGAACACTGCTGTGGCAACATTCAGTGCCTTTCTGAATTTGCTTTTGGTTGACTCTATTGCAGGGAATGTTGCACGCAAATGTTAGATGGATCTCCAATCAGGTTGTAGTTGTCTTAGCGAATCATGATCCCACAATGCCGGCCCTCCTGTTTTTACCACATAGAAGTAAAATGTAGCCTGTTGGTTGTTGTATTGCACTGTTATGAATGTCATTCCCACGGGAGTTTTTTTTTTCTCCATTATCAGTTCTTAGTTGTATATTTGCAGGCATCAGTTCAGTATCTTTGAAATGCTGTTCAAACTTATTTGTGGAATGACTGAAACAGCCAAGCCAGTGTCCAATTCAATTTTAATTAATTTGTCGTTGGCTTCTGGTGTAAGCTTCTTTCCTGTTAGTTTTCACATCGTAAGTCTCAAAGTTACCCGATCCTGTGTCACTTCCAGCATTATATGATTTTTCATCAGCAACATGCAGATTAATGCTCTTTTTGAAACGGAAACCTGACTTTTTATCTTTCTCTCTTCCCTATGTAGTGTATTTATTTTTTGTCTGTCCAACATGCTCTTTGTATGTGGCCTACTTTGTTGCATTTTCTGCAAGTTTTGCTTTAAACCAGCATTGGTCTGGTGTACGTGAGCCGCTGCCACAACAATAGAATTTTTTTTCAGTCAGATAGTTTATGTTTAGACATTGCAATTTTGTTCACACTCACTTCTATTCCCGACTGCAGCTTAATTTCACCTCTGGCAGCTATTTCCTATTGATAAAGCTATTTCAACTGCTCTTTTAAATGTGAGTTGTGCCTCAGGTAGACACTGTTTTTGAATGCTTTCTTTTGAGACTCCACCTTATAAATCATCTCCCAGTCCAAAATTAAGCCCATCACTGAATTGACAATGCTCAAGTAATTTCTTCAATTTAGTCACATAAGCTGAAATGGACATTCATTTTGATTCCACTCATGAAACCTAAAGCATTCTGCATTCAACAATGGTTTCATTTCTAACTGTTCCTGCATTACATTTATGACATCAGCAAACCTCATTTTCACTGGTTTGGTTGGAGCAGTTAAACTTCCACTCAGCAACACTGGCTGTTGTTTTTCATCTGCTATTTGATTTGCCTCAAAATGTGACTCAATTCATTCAATATACATCATCTAGTTATCTGTTATGCAATCAAACACATCTGTCTTTCCAAAGTAGCTTACCATTTCTGCTTTTATTATTTTTTATTATTATTATCATCATCCGGCACTCAACTGTTCATAAATTTGTGGCCATACTTTTTGCCTGTTAGTTCCATCCATTTTTTTACCTTTTATAAATCTTGAACGTTTCTCTTCCCTTATGGAAAAAAAAAATGTACCATGCTTTTTATAACTCTCTCTCCCAGTCTGAGGTGAAACATGCTGTGCTGCAACAGATAGGTAGTCGGCTTGGGTTCATTTTGAAATTTCCTTGTTGTCACTATTATGTTTTGTGACTCCCAGAAACTAATTGAAAGAAAAACACTGGAGCTGGGGCAATCTGCCTACTTAGCTTTAGTTTTCTTTAGTGAGGTACTCACATATGTTGTGGTAGCATATGCCATTCATGTACTACTTACAAATAACCCATTGTGGCGACCCACTTTCTGCGCAGGCGAACCGGCTCACAAATAGCCAGCACGCGGGGAGAGACTTTGGTAATGCACCTCTGACGTCATTTCTGCCCGGAGAGGGCGGGTGCTAGGGATTGAAATACCAGCACCGCGAGTTTTGAATAAACTAGTCTCACAACGACTTACCGACTGCATGTCATTATTTCAGCGCTGTGTGTAGCACATCGCTACATTGGTGACCCTGAGTGTCCAAATGGGATTTGGACCAAAGATGACCAACTCTTCATCTGTTCACGCAGTTTCGCTACAACTGCCAACTTTCTGGATGCTGCGACCATGCGTGTGGTTTAGCCAAGCAGAAGACCAGTTCCAGATTTGGCAGATATCCTCTGATTCCACGCGTTACTACCATGTGGTGAGTGCCCTTGACCAGGAGACGGCCGCCCAGGTTGCAGATTTCATACAGACACCCCCGCAATTATGAAGCATTCAAAGCGCTGCTCATTGGGACCTTTGGCCTCTCCTGGCATGAGCGGGGTGCCCGCCTGCTTCACCTGAACGGTTTGGGAGACAGACTGCCATCAGCATTGATGAACGAGATGCTGGCCCTGGCTGACGGACACAAGCCCTGCCTCATTTTCGAGCAAGCGTTCCTGGAGCAACTGCCTGAGGACATATATCTGCTGCCGGCCGATGCAGATTTCAGCAACCCCCGGAAGGTGGCGGCCCGGGCAGACTTGCTGTGGAAAACCAAGAGGGAGAGCGTGGTGTCCGTCGGTCAAATTACCAGGCCATGCGCCCAACAGCAGACCAGACCAGGCCCGGCAGGGGGGCGTACACAACACAGAGACAGGAGTGAGGGGGCCAGTGAACAGTAGTGTTTATACCACCAGTCGTGGGGCACAAAAGCCCGCTGTTGTCGCCCGCCCTGCCAGGGCCAGCTGCCGCTGATGACTATGGCAGCTGGCCACCAGGACAGCCTCTTGTACGTCTGGGACAAACAGTCGTGACGCCGCTTCTTGGTCGACACCGGAGCGGAGATCAGCGTCTTGCCCCCGATGGGGTACGACACCCACAACAGGAAGCCATTGAGTCTGCTGACCACTCCATCATGGCTGATTTATTATCTCTCTCAACCCCATTGTTCGATCTTCTCCCCATAACCTTTAATCCCTTGATTAATCAAGAACCCATCAACCTCCATTTTAAATATACCAGGTGAATTGGCCTGCACAACTATATTTGTCAATGAATTTCACAAATTCACCACCTTCTAGATGAAGAATTTTCCCTCATCTCAGTTCTAAATGGATATCCCTCAATTCCAAGGCTGTGTCTTCTGGTCCTAGACTCCCCCACTATAGGCAATAGCTTCCCCACATCCACTCTGTCTAGGCCTTTCAATATTCGAAAGGTTTCGATGAGGTTCCCCCCTCATTCTTCTAAACTCCAGTGAGTACAAGCCCAGAGGCATCAAACACTCCTCATATGTTAACCCTTTCATTCCTGGGATCGTTCTTGTGAACCTTTCCAATGACAGTGCGCCTTTTCTCAGATCAGAGCCCAAATCTGCTCACAATAGTACAAGTGAGGCCTCACCAGTGCCTTTATAAAACTTCAGCATTACATCCTTGCTTTCGTGTTCTAGTCTTCTCAAATTGAATGCTAAGATTGCATTTGTCTTCCTCACTGCAGGCTCAACCTGCAAATTACCATTTAGGGAATCCTGTATGAGAACTCCCAAGTCCCTTTGCACCTGTGACTTTAGAATTTTCCCTCCATTCAGAAAATAGTCCATACATTTATTCCTGCATAACAATGCACTCCCTGCACTATATTGCACCTGCCACTTTGACCATTTCCCCATCTAAGTCCTTCTGCAGGCACCCTGCTTCCTCAACACTATCTGCCTCCAACCTATAGTCATAACATCTGCAAAATTGGCTACAAAGCCATCAATTCTTTTATCCAAATCATTGACAATGTGAGAAAAAACAGACCCAACACCAACGCCTGTGGCACACAACTAGTCTCTGCAGCCAACCAGAAAAGGACTCCTTTGTTCCCACTCTTTGCCTCTTGCCAGTCAGCTGATCGCCTATCCATGCTAGTATCTTTCATGTAATATCACAGGCTTTTATCTTGTTAAGCAGCAATTTGTCAAAGGCCTTCTGAAAATCCAAATACACAACATTTCTTATTTGAAAGATTAAAAATAGAATTTAAAAAAACGGAAGATCTGGGAGTATTTCAGCTTCTGGAAAACCACAATAAATTCCTGCAAACGCTGGAAATCTGAAATAAAGCAATTCAAGTTTAATTGTTACTCAGCCAAATATAAATACTCATGAATACAGCCAAATGAGACAGCATTACTGCAGAGCGAAGGTGTAATACAATCAGCACACACAAGATAGCAAGCACAATCAAAACAGTATCACAATCACGGAAAGAAAGAGCCCCAATAACTCGCACTCTCAATCTACATTCGACTACAAGGGAGAGCCCGTCTCCTACTGAGCGAAGACGGGGCAGCAGCAACTCTAGACTGGACGCTGAATACTAATCCACCCCCCCCCCCACCATTGGAACATGCCGGCCACAGTGCTCCCCCTCCCCTCGTGACACTGCGACTTGAGGCACATTCAGGACAACAGACCCATATAGAATATCAGTAAAACACAACATGGCAGAATATGCATGTGTATAGACTGGACCCCCCCACCCACCCACCCACCAACCAAGCACATTGAGAATGACCCTGACACCTGGCTTGAGGAATATACAAACACACATTGAATATTAGTATATATGTATATTGTTAAGACCTCTCAGTCCCTTTGAAACCTTCAGTCGGCCACAACTGCAGCAGTGGAACACACTGGCTCAGATGCCTCTACCCCAGCGGCTTGAGACCTTGAATCCTTTGAGCGCAGCCAAAAAAACTGGAGTTGGCCACTACAGAGGTTGTCTTCAGCCCAGCAAAAACCTGAGAGTGCAGCACCAGCTCCATTGTGGACACCGTGCTGCACCACCCCCGGTGAAGCACTATGGCTTCGTCCCCTCGTTCTGGACTGCTGCAAGCAGGCAACCTCGTGGCTTGAGGCCTAGTTCTTGCAAGGACTGAGGCCAGGCAGCCCCCTAGCGATCCGCTGCTGCTCTCGTCCAATAAATCAGCAATCAAACTTGCGGCATACCAGATTAACCATATTCAAAGGGGTCTTGCGATCATAATATGCTGGAAATACTGAGCAGGTTGGACAGAATCTGTGGAAAGAGGAAGAAACATGACCATTTTGGATCAATCGTCCTTCATTGTTCTCATCTGAAATATTAACTTTGTTTTTCTTTCCACAGAGGCTGCCTGACTTGAATGCTTACAAGGGTTTTCTGTTTATTAGGAAAGGCAGAGAACTTTGCATGTATGCAGAAAGGTCAAAGAATATTCTACAAACAGAATCTGAAAGAGTTCAGCACAGGAAAAGGCTGTTCAGCCCACAATGAATTTCTGAAATATATTGAATCTTTATTCCCAAGAAAAGAGCAGCATAGGGGTGGAATATTTTGCACGTCAAGCTTGCTCCCTCATTCATCAAGGTGGTGATTAATTTTCTCATTCAGCGCCTTTTCCATGCATTATCTTCATAACTTTGCACTTAACATCCAGAAATTTATTTATCTTGTTGAATGGAGATGCTGGCTGAATCTCAATAGCCCTCTGAAGGCTAGACTATACCAGCAATTCACTGACATCTGCATTTAGAAATTTCTTCTCTATAGGTTTAAATGGCTTTGAGCTGTAGTAACTGACTCCTGGAATAGTTCTGTAAGTTTCAATGAGATAACTTTTTCTTCTAATTTCTAGAGCCACGCTGCCCAGCATTACCCCAGTTTTATCCTAGCCTAATCACAGGACTATTTACAATGACCAATTAACCTACCAGCTACTACATCTTTGGATTGTGGGATGAAACCAGAGCACCCAGAAGAAACCCACGTGGTCACCAGGAGACCATACAAACTCCTCACAAGCAGCAGTGGGAATTGAACCGAGGTCGTCTGTACAGTAAATCATTGTGCTGCCTAACATGACATTGAGTCCCCTTAGCCAATTGTTCTGTTTTTTTTTTCTGCAGTGCACCTCTAGTCTTAGCCTGACAGTTGTGAAAGGTAATTTTTGTGATAGAGGAGAGCAAATTTTTTTACTTGGTATTGATTGGCTTGTAGAGCAGATTCCAGTTAATTGGACTCTCGGATAATTGGGACAGCCACTTATTTGGAACAACTCTTGAAAGAAAGCAAAAATAAATCAAGAAAATATCCAGAATTCCCCTTGTTTATTTGAAACACTATGCCACTTAATTGGAGCAGGAAACAGCTTCCAACTAGTATCAGTCACGTGCACATTGTGTGGCTGTTAGGCACTGCTTTTAAAATAACACTGCACATGTTAGTATTCAAAAAGAAATGATTTTTGTCACTGATAGTTGGCGAGACAGACAATTCAGAACTGTTTTGTTCACCACAGTTTAAAGCATTCAAGGTTAGAGATGCCAGAAATGGCCAGGAGTGAAAATGAAACTATTTCGCTACTTCAACAAGTTAGGAACTATAAAGAATTTGAAGATATGCTTGAATGCAGTCCATTATCTGTACTGATTTTATTCATTTATAGTCAACCAAAAAAACATGTCAGCATACAATGGCTGAATTCTAGATAACTATTGGGAATTAATGCAATTTTATAATATTGTGGTAGTTTTAGTAGTTTTCTTATTTATTTTGTATTTCATTTAAATACATACTTTGTTACTCAGTTAAATGGTCTTTTTTATACTTTAACTATTTCCATGAAACTTTGGCTAATAGGGGCAGCTGCTTAATGGGCCAAAATGTATTGGTCTTGATGTGTCCCAATTAACTGGAATCTACTTTTTGCTTGGGAGATGTTAGTAGTTCCATGAACTTCAGATTTTCTTGGCTCAAGTGCTGTTAATATTTGGTCTTCCCGTGTGAACATGGAAGTTTTAAACTTACTGGGTGAAGTCCACTGGACTTCCAGCTGCGCTATGACGCAGGACTCCCTGTGAAGACCAGGATGGAACCAGAGGTTATTGAGATTTCCCAGGACTTATTCTGCAGAATTTATTCTCATAATTTCTCATTAATTTTTATATTCTTAATATTAATTTTATTTGAATGAAGGTTTAAATATTGATTCTTCAGAAACACCTGAAGCAAAAATGATAGAACATTTGAAGGTGAAATTTTGCTGCTGTTTTTAAAAAAAATAAAATAATTCAATTCTCAGAGAGATTCACATGCAGGACTTGTTTTGGTTTATTCACATTGTTCCATTACGCCATTCAAAGTTGTGCAGTTACCACAGGGTCTTTCCTCTCAACTCTGTGGTTGAGATACCAAACAGGAAGTTTTTGCTCCAGGTTCCAGCATCTTGCAGGGTCTTGTCTCCAACATTCTTCATTTGCATTCAACTGGTATAAGATTTGATGCGTGACTTGATGGTGGATTGCAATCCAGTAAAAGTAGATTAATCACCATTAAGATGCCTGTCCCAAGAGCTTGATGAGATCAATCCCAGATCCTTGAGAGATGATTGTTGTGCTTTAACATAGATCTATTTCATTCTCTTCAGCTACAGTTGAGTTCCCAGAGGATTGGAGAATAGCCAGTATTGTTCCTCTGTTTAAGGAAAGCAATCAGGACAAACCAGGAAATCTATAGGCTGGTAAGCCATATATCAGTTGAAGGGAAATGACGAGGATGTTTTTAAAGGTAAGGTGTATTTGCATCTGGTTAAGCATAGGCTTATCAAGATTGTCAGAATAGCCTTGTGCTGATGAGGTCATGTGATTGAACTGTGAGATGATGAAGATGATCGATAAGGTTAAGGCAGTGGGTGTTGTATACATGGGGTTTAGAAAGTCTTTCAAGAAGGTTACTCATGTTATGCTGATCCAGAAAATCATGGCACATGGGATCCATGAAGACTTGATCGATTGAGCTCAAATTTGACTTGGATATAAACAGAGCATAGTGGTGGAGAGGTGACTTTCTGACTGGAGGTCTGTGACCATTGGGTGTTCTGCGATTAGTTCTGAGACCTCTGTTTTTGGTTTATATATTTTTCGGATTAACAGCTAAATGGAGTGATTAGTGAGGTGGCAGATGACACAAAAACTCACTGAGGATGGTTGTCAAAGGATACAGTTCGAAACATGGGCAGAAAAATGGCAGATTGAACTTAATCCAGATGTTGCATTTTGGGATGTCAAATATAGGGGAAAAGTAAACAATACATGGCAGGACCCTTGGGAGTATTATTATACAGAGGGATTTAAGGATGCAGATGCACAGCTGCATGAAAGTGGCTACACAATTAGGGTGGTAAAGAGAGCATATGGCTTACTTGTTCAGTCAGATCATCGTGGTTAAAAGCTGGGATGTCATGTTGCAACTGTTTTTGAAAAGTTGGTTAGAGCACATTTGGAGTATTGTGTGCAGTTTTGGTTGCTGAATTACAGGAAGAATGTAAAGGCTTTGGAGAGACTACGTTGGAGGTTTACCAGGATTTTGCCTGGTTTAGAAAGGTATAAGTAGATGTTGGATAAATTTGGATAATTTTCTCTGGAGGCTGAAAGGAGAGCTGATAAAATAATATAAAATTATGAGAGATTTAGATGGTGTTGTGATGGAAAATAACTGGTTCTTTGAGTCTCAACAGTAGAGGCCTGGACACACACGGTTTTAATAATAAGGAATTTATTTACAAGGGGAAGTCGGGTCAACACAAGCAACTACAATACACAGGAAGCGGTGTGGGGGCAGGATACGGTTACACAAACAAAGAACAAGGGAAAAGCACTACAACAGTTATCCCCCTTGACCTTGGATAGCTGCGGCTCCCTTACCAGGACAAACGATAGACCTTCCCAAACATAAATCAATGCACTTACCTTCAATGAGGTGGTCTGTAAGAGAGACAGAGCCAGGGACAAGTCTCACCTTTTATAGCGTGGGGCTGGGCGAGATAATCCAATTAAGGTGATCAATAATTTAGGTGTGCATTGATTAGTTGGGAGGGACTAAATGTTGATTGGCATGTGGTGTGTCCTCCGACCTGCCAGTGGCAGTGCATCTGTCACGTGGCTGGTATCTCTGGATACAGATGGTCAGAGTTTTTAGCCTGGATGGAAATTTTAAGTTGCTCAACTTAAAACTTGCCCAAATGAAGAGGGCATAGTTGAGCTGCGATTATTTTAAAGGGATTTTTTTTTACACTAAGCGTGGTCGGTGCCTCAAATGCACTGCCAGGGTAAGTGGTGGAAGCAACTCATAGGAATGCTTAGACCACAAGACCATAAGATATAGGAGCAGAATTAGGCCATTTGGCCCATGGAGTCTGCTCTGCCATTTCATCGTGGCTGGTCCATTTTTCCTCTCAGCCCCGATCTTCTGCCATCTTCCCGTATCCCTTCATGCCCAGGCCAATCAAGAATCTTATCAACCTCTACCTTAAGTATACGTAAAAACTTGGCATCCACAGCTGTACGTGGCAAAGAATTCCACATATTCACCACTCTTTGGCTGAATAAGGGGCATTTAGGTAGTCACATGAACAGGTAGTGATGGAGCGATGTCCACCATGTGTAGGTGAGTATGCAGTTTAGTCTGGCATCCTTGTCAGCAGATGGGATGCCTAAGGGCCGTTTCTGTCCCATACGGTTCTATGTTCAGTGTGCTCGAGAACCGATGGGGTCTTGACTACCAAGTTATGATGTAATTTTCTAAGTTGTTTTAGATCTGAAGCCATGTTGATAAATTTTTAAATGACAACATGCGACTATCTAAAGTTAGGTTGGAAGTTGTGACAATGAAAGAAAAATATATAAATTCACCATAGATGAGAATAAGGAAGTTAATCAAAGGGCAATAGTAGGAGGGTAAATAAATGAACCAACACAAAGTATTGCTTTTGCTCTCAATCGACTTAGTTATAGCAAGTATAGCACAGAAACAGGCCTTTCAGCCCTTCTAGTCCATGCCTCTTGAGAGAAAGATCCCTAAAGTCCAACTTCTTGCAACTACTTGGAGGAGGGTCACTCAGTTGACATTCTACATGATGCCCCATCAATTATTATATTTGTTATGCAACTATGAATAATTTCATGCCCTAGAGTAAAGCAATTTTTCATCCTTATTGAAAATTATTAGATTATAAATACTATTTGTTCATCAAGGTTTTATACAGTAGCTATAAAAAGTATTCAACTACCTCCCTCCCCACCTCCAGAAGTTTTCATGTTTTATTGTTATACAACATTGCATCACAGTGGATTAAATTTGGGTTTTTTGACACTGATCAACAGAACAAGACTCTTTTGTGAAAAAATGAAAACAAGTTTCTGCAAATTGGTCTAAATTTATTACAATTATTAAACACAAAATAACTGATTGCATAACTACTCACCCCCTTCAAGTCAGTATTTAGTAGGTGCACCATTGGCAGCAATTACAGCCTTTGTCTGAGTGGATAGGTCTATCAACTTTGCACATCTGGACACTGCTATTTTCCCTATTTTTCTTTACAAAACTGCTCCAAATCTGTCAGATTTCATGGGGATCATAAATGAGCATCCCTTCTCAAGTCCAGCCACAAATTCTAAATTGGATTGAGGTCTGGACTCTGACTAGGCCACTCCAGGACATTAACTTTGTTTTAAGCCATTCTTATGTAGCTTTGGCTTTATGCTTAGGATCACTGTCTTGTTGGAAAACAAATCTTCTCCAAGTCACAGTTCTCTTGCAGACTTCATCAGGTTTTCCTCCATGATTTGTCCGTATTTAGCTGCAGTCATTTTACCCTCTACCTTGACAAACATTCCAGGGCTTTCTGCAGTGAAGCAACCCCACTGTATGATACAGCTACCACCATGTTTCACAGTGGAGATGGTGCATTTTTGATGCTGTATTGTGTTTGGCTTACACCAAGCATAGTGTTTAGACTGATGACCAAAAGCTCAATGTCAGTTTCATTAGACCACAGAACCTTCTTCCAGCTGACTTCAGAGTCTCCCACTTGTCTTCTGGCAAACTCGAGCTGAGATTTCATGTGAGTTTTATTTCAAGGTGGTTTTCTCTTTGCCATCTGTTTTTACTTTGACACGAAAGTCTTTTTCTGTTAATCTGCATTTAAAAAAAGACAAATTACTGTGAAAACAATATCGATGTTGTGAAACAATAAAACATGAAAACTTCCAAGAGGTGTAAATATTCTTTTTATAGGCACTGTACATTTTTGAGAAGTGGATATTAATTGAATATATATTACATTTTGTGTTGTCCTAGATGGTATTTATTTAATATGAACATACAAATGATTCAGACCAGATAATAGTGCCTGATTACTGTGATCCTCATAAATAAATGTTTCAAAACCACATAAATTCTGAAATGATACAAGTAATTTTATTAGTTTTCTAATGTTTGAGCACTTACCTGAACTTCCTGTGTTCTTGTATTAAATATGCTCTATCGACTGTTTAAAATGTTAATTTAAGATCATGTGCTCCTTGATTTAATGTCTGGGAATTTTTCAGTATAGTTGGCTTCTCAGTAAAATGGCATCACTATTGCATATTGAAGGTGATTTCTGCAAACTCAAAGCAACTAGTGTAGGTATAGATATTTCTCATTTAACCATCTAGCCCTTCCTGGCCCAACAAGCAGTACTGCCCAGAACCCTTCGATTTAACACTAGCATACTCACTGGACAATTACAATGATCAATTAACCTACTTACCGGTACATCTTTGGCTTGTGGGAGGAAACCAATGCACCTGGAGGAAACCCATATAATTCATGGGGAGAGTGTATAAACTTCATCAAGTTTGACAGTCACATGACCACCATTGACAATAAAATCTAGGGCAATAGAGAATGCCTTCAAATGAAATCTGGGGATTTTTTTATTTTAACACAAGATTTAATCAGAGTCTGTTAAGCAAAGTGGAAGGAACAGTGCTCCATGAAATTTATTGTCATTCGTGATGATTCACCTAGAATCAGAGGTAGGGGCTCTAGTATATTTTCTTTTCTTTTACTAAGGCCATCTTGGTTAATAAAAACATGAGACTAAAACAGAATCTTCCAAGTATGTATGATCCAACAAGAACACACCAGGTCCATTCATCAATCAAGCTTGGGTGTATTTTGTATTAATGTATTATTCTGCTTGCATTAGCCATTTGTTATTGAAATAGAACCATCTGTTTTGTTAGAGAATTTTACCTTTTATTTTCGAGTATGATTCTGAAGATATTGGAGAATAAATATGGGTACAAAACTGATTTTTTTTTATGGCTCACTTGCTTTTAACACTAAAGTTGAAAATCTTTGGAAATTGATTGACAACTGACAGATTTTTCTGGCCGACAAGATGCACTTGAAGTGAAGGTTAAGAAAATTGCATGTCAACTGGAGCATAAATCACTTCTGTATTGACAGCATATGACAGTATTAACTGTCAGTCAATCTTTTTTTTCCACCTTAGAATGCTTTTTATTCTTATTTGGACTTTAGGAGAATATTTCTTTCAGTGCAGGATGCCACTGTAATATAGTCTAATCTTTTGAATTGTTCAGCAGTTTTTAAACTTTATTAAAATCTCATTCATATCAGGACAATATGCATCATAATTTACAGTATATTTACAGGTTTTAAGACAGTATAACCAGTCAGAAGTTATGTGTTTTGTGCAAAATCTTTAAAATCACCAACTTTAAAAAGAATAATTTATTTAGTGTTTAAGACTTTCCTGCATTAGCATACTATTTCTCAAACAAAGCTGGCAAGTTATTTGCTGCCATCCTTTGCCTGGGGTTGTTGTGTTGATCATTAGAACCTTTCTGAAGTCGGTTTATTTCTTGAACTTTTGTTCTTCCATCTGGCAGTAAGTCTTCTCCTCCCAGAAGTTTTGTCCTAATTGATTAACCAAGACTGGAAACTCGCCATGTGTTGAGACACAGATGGTAATTCAGATTATCTCTACTTTATAGTTCAGTATATTGATGCATTGGTGTAATACATACTCAGTTAAATGAACAACATTGTAAGTGCAACCTGCTGTCAAATATCGATAGGTAAAATACTTATTAAATAGATCATACAATATATATCATTGCCAGTGAAAACAATGACGGTAACAATTTATAAATATCACAAAACTTAACTTAGAGTAGTTTATTTTCTATTACTAAATAGATGGTGGGGAAAGAAAATCCTTGAAATATTAATCAACTGGAATTAGATTAATCCTTGCATCATACACTAGGCTGCTCTCTTCAGTTACCTGATGAGGTATCCGTGGCCTTTGGCCAGGAGCAGATGTCGTAAGATGGCGCCCAACCTTCATAGAGTGTTTTGACCCTTAACCACTACACTGTCCATTTGGCAGGTCAGCAATGGTGGCCAAGTCACTGCCCACCTGCTCCTGACTTCCAGCTCAGCTCCTCTTGCCTGCTCCATATCCAGCAAGAGGCTTTTTCTGCTTCCCCCACCCCCCCCCCCCCACCATCCTGTGAGCTGCTTGGTTCTTGCTCTTTTTATCAAGGCCCAGCACAGACAGCAACCTCCATGCTGAGCTTGCTGGGAACCCTCAGCAGCTGGCCTCCACGGGGAATAGCCAAGTGTGTCATCCTTTGTCCCTGCACTCCTGCACTAAGGACTGGTACTTCAGGACCTTCCTCTCATGAGCCTCCTTGCATTCTTCCTCCCTTGGTACTGTGAGATCCACCAGGATGATTTTCTTGCCTTTGGTGGACGACAGTACGATGTCTGGTTGGCATCACCTCCAGGAACTGCAGCTCCCTGCCCACATCGACACTCATCGCCCATAATTTCGCAGTTTACAGCAAATTGGATTTAGGCCCCTTTGATATGATTGACGTGGTCCCCTCCTTGATGAAAATGATAGCCCTGTTTGCCTCTCTACGAATTGGTCTCTTTGTACACCTCTCCTGAATTATATTTTTTCTTGACATTATAAACAAAAGTAACGTTTTGTTGAGGACAACTCCATATTCAGTTCAAATCATAAATACAAGATTATGCAGATGCTGGTTGTATATGTTTCTCTGTATGAGGAGCTTTTTTTAAACATACAATTGTACAGAATTACTCTATTTCATTTATGGGCTGCAGATCTCTGTTCAGAATTATAGTTGTGGTGCTTCAGTTATTGTCCCTGAAAAAGGGTCTTTAAATTCAAATAACTTTAAACTATACAGTGGGCCTGTTGCCCACAGAGCACAATGCTAAAAATTCAGGCTGACACCACACATAATTTTCAGGCCATTATTTAGGATATACTGGAATTTAGGTTATGTGGTCTAAAAGGAGGAGGTTCATCTGCAAGAATGTAAAGTTCAGAAATTATTACTTTTCGGAGGGTATTTTACTCTCTAGTTTTTAATAAAAACTGATGCAATGTTCATTTTAATTTGTTAATTTCCACATGCCAATTTAAATCTTTGAAAAAATGTATGCAAATTTTTTAAACCTTAATTTTTTAAATATATTTTTAAAAAATCCCTCTGTCTTGTCACAGGACATAGATGCAACACTGCATTAAAATAAAATTTCTGTTGCTATTTCATTCCATTGTTCAGCAAGCAGTAGTGGTCACAATACTAGGAATGTAAGAAAGTAGGAGTAGGCCATTCAGCCCATCAAAGCTGTTCTACTAGACAATGTAACACACATTGTAACACACATGCTGAAGAGACTCAGCTGGTCAGGCAGCATCTATGACCCTTCTGGTCTTAGCCTGAAATATCAACTGTTTATTGCCCTCCATGCATGGTAATTTGAGTTACTATCACCTTCCTGTCATCTTGAACCACTCTGGCCATTCTCCCCCAACCTCTCTCATTAATAATGTAGTTTGTCCACTCAATTGCTTCTCATTGGCTGTCTTTTCCTTTTCTCACCATTCTCTGTAAACTCTAGAGACTGTTGTGCATGAAAGCCCCAGGATATCAGCAGTTTCTGAAATACTGAAACCACCCCATAGGACCCCAGCATTCATTCTGTGATCAAAGTCACTTGGATCACATTTCTTCTCCAATCTGACGTTTGAGTTTGAACCTCTTGCCCATGTCGGCATGCTTCCATGCATTGATTTGCTGCCGCATGATTTGCTGATTAGGTATTTGCATCGTGACACACAAAATGCAGGCAGAACTCAGCAGGTCAGGCGGCATTGATGGAAGTGAATAAACAATTGATGATTCAGATGGTGACCCTTTCTCAGGACTGGAAATGAAGGGGGGAAGAAGCTAGTACACGAAGGTGGGGAGAGGGGCACAAGCTAAAAGGTGATAGGTGAAGCCAGATGGGTGGGGGAGGAGAGGATGAGGTAAGAAGCTGAGAGATGATAAGTGGAAAAGGGCTGAGGAAGAAGGAATCTGGTAAGAGAAGAGAATGGATTATGGGAGAAAGGATAGGTAGGTGAACAGAACAAGAGGCCAGAGTGGGGAAATAAAGAAGAGTGACGAGTGAAAGATTACCTGAAGTTGGAGAGATCGATGTTCATGACATCAAGTTGGAAGCTACCTGGATGGAATATGAGGTGTTCCTCCTCCATCCTGAGAGTGGCCTCATAACAGATGAGGAGGTCATGGACTGACATGCCAGAATGGGAAAGGGGAGACAAATTGAAATGGTTGGCACCAGCAAATTCTGCTTTTTGTGGATGGAGCTGTGGTATTTGACGAAGTGATCCCCCAATTTACGTCACGTCTCACCAATGCAGAGGAGACTGCACTGGGAGCTCTGGTTACAGTAGACTTTTCCTCTTTTTCTCTTGTTAGAGTTCTTGTTCGTACCTAACATCCCTTGAGTCTCTGCATCCAATGCATTATTTTCTGCTACATCCGCCATCTTCAATGGGGCCCTACCACGAAACATACTGTGGCGAGCATTCGGTCCGTGATGACAGATGAATAAGCTCGTTAAACTCAACAACTGTTTTTGTTGTGATAAACATGAAAACAGACTGGGCACGATGACCTGGGGAAGAACCCACTCAGTCACGTACAGACCTTGGTGACAATCAGGGTGACCCATAAACACACAAGCAAATAACTGTATACCCTAAACTAAAATGTAACAATAAATGAACTTGAACCTCCCACCATAATCCCACAAATGCATTTTAACACAAGAACAATGAGCAGCAGCACAGGTCATTAGAAATCCGGGGGCATCTGTCAACCACAACCCTTCTCCCCCCCCCCCCAGAGGGCCACGCTGCCCCACCTGAAGGGTCAGCCATCCTAAGGAACACCAGAGTCCATAACAAAGTCCAAAAGTCCTGGTGGTGGTCAACACTGCTGCCTAGGGCGCTGGGATTGGGGGTTTCTGGAGCCCCTCATAAGGAGGTACGGTTTAGAGAGGCAAGAGGCAGGGCACCCAAAGTATCGCTCCTTTCCTTCAGCCTTGCTGGATCAGTGGTGGCCAAGGGCCAATATGGTGCCAGTTGATCCCAGTGCAGGACGACTGTCTTTTGCCTCTCAGGCAACTGCACCTGATATACCAAATCAGAGAGGCAGCTGAGCATCTCTCCCGGCCTCTTCCAGTGACTTCCCAGCTTTGGGGATAGTCCCTTCTTCCGAGAGGGGAATTAGACCCATAGTGGGTCCCCTGCTGCTGCATTGGCACCCCAGACTGGTGGCCTGGCCCCTTCTGGGACGTGCAAGCAGTGTAGCAGTGCACGAACAGCCCCACGTGCTGCTTGTGCCCGGGCCAGCAGAAGTGTTCGGACAGTTTGGCCAACTTCTTTGAAACCCCAAAATGGCTGGCTCTCCCACCAGCCAGTGCACCGGCCACAGTACTGTGGTGTGGAGCCCAGGGGGACCAGCAATTGCAGATGTCTGTCGCCATCGGAAAGTGGCCACCATCGGAATAGCAACCCGTCCCGCCCCCCTGGTGTTCCCCACTGAGGGTATAGGGCTTTCGTCTCTGGATCCTGGGCAGAGACTTTCCACCACTCTGGCCATCGTTCCACACGCAACCATTCCCTCGCCTGGGCCGACACTGGATCGCTCACTGCGCAGTTGCTGGCCAATGGTGGGGAGGGTTTATCTTGCCGCCAGCTGTCGCCTGAAGAGCCGTCGCGGCCACCTGCCCCCGGTTCCGCTGTGTGGCGTTGGGCCCTTGCAGGGTGTGCTGCGCTGCCACGGGCCCCTGTGAGACCAGTGATGATGGTTGCTGCACCTGCCTGCTCCGCTTCCTGGAGCAGCCCTGTAGAGCGGTGCCCCTGGGGGCATCCACACAGGTCACCCAGCGGGACAACAAGTCCTGGATGTTGGCTGGCCACACCTCGTTCTCCACCGTGACATGCAGCCTCCTCTTCCCTCTCATCACCCCGCAGTCGCCGGTGACCGTAGCCAGCTGGACCGCCGTCGTTGTCCACCCAGGCTAGTAGATGTTGGGAAGGATTCTCGGACGGGTGATGGTTGACCTCGTGTCCACCAACGCACGGCATCCGATGCCCTCCACCACGCGGTCCACGTAAAAGCCTTGCTCTTCACCCAAGTGGCCACCCAGAGAGGCGACAATGGAGGGATTCTGCTGGAGGTCTCGTGTGGTGCTGCCAGTTTGGTGTTTTCTGGTGGCTGCGCTGGGCTGTGGCATGGCGCTGGTGCGGGGCAGTCCCAGGCCAAATAACCTGCCTGACCACACTGATTGTCCGGGGCCGGTGTGGCACTGGTCTGACCAGTCTCAGGGACTCCTCTTCGTCAGTGTCTCCTCTGCCTCGGTGACGTAAGCCGTGCTTGGGGCCTGCTGGAACACTTCGGCCGGCGATGATGGTGATGTCAGCCGAACGTGCTGCTGAAGGCACTGTGGCGTCTGCGAGAGGAAACTGGGGGTAGCCATGCCGAGCACAGTTGTGAAGATCGGCCACGAATGCCCCCAGGCTTTTTCCCAGATGGCGCCATTTGCTGGCCAGGGCTTCCCTCAATTACTACCTGCAACAGCCTCTGCTCGAAGCGCCGCTACGAGGGTCCTGTAGTCATGCTGCTCGGCCGACGTTAGGTCGAGGAGGGCCTTGGGGGAGACTGGGAGGGGGGTTTCACCTATTACCTCGTGGTACTTCCTCCCCTCCTCCCGCTTTCTCACTCAGACCCCTCATCTATTTTTCCAGTCCTGATGAAGGATCTCAGCCCGAAGCTGTCTGGCTTGTTGAGTTCCTCCAGCAGTTTGTGTGTGCGTCCTCCAGCAACCACTCCTCTCCCCCCCTCCCCCCGAAACATCACAATTTCTTTCCCTGCCTTCCGCAGGGATCAATTCGTCCCTCATCTCTAATCCCCCTCCTAGCATTCTGCCCTGCAAATGATGGAAATGCTACACGTGCTCCCTAACCTCCACACAGGGTCCCCAGCACTCCTTTCCGATAAGAACCCTTCACATGTGAATGCGTGGGCCATCTACGGTATCCAGTTCGTGTGTGTTACTCTGGGTTTCCAGCATCTGCAGGATCTCCGGTTTTCAGACATCTGTATTAAAAGCAGGTATATCTAATAAAGTGCCCACAGTGCAAATCTCTCTGAGTTCAGCTCTTTTGTAATCTTTCTCCATTTGGATGTCTACCATTGGTTTTTTCTTACTGAAGTAAACTACATAACTGTGCACTTGTTCATATTAAATTGCAGTTGCCGAGAGTTTACGCATTCACTCCTGTCTATGTATGTTCAGTTGCATAATCCTGATATCCCCGCACTAATTGTTACAATACTGTGCAAAAGTCTTAGGTGTGTAAGAAAAGCTAAAGAATTTTGCACAGTACGGTATCTGTCAATGTGGAGTGGAGAGTGAGTTTATACATCTGGCGAGAGCAAAGAATGTTGGGAATGGCCACAGGAGGGGTGTGGGATGGGTGGCAGAGAAGAAGTGCCAAAGATGGGGTGGTGGCCTGGGTGCAGACACACTCAACCTTGAGACACGAGGCAAGGTAATTTGATACCAAACAATTGGTTTATTGATAATCTGAAGTATGTCTCTTTGGTGCTTCCTGCCCCCTCCCTTTGCTTTCCCTTTATCTCAACCGTGATTTCCCTCTGCCTGCCTCTTTTCCACTCTCAGTCCACAATAGAGACCCATACCAGAATCCGGTTTATCATCATTCACTTGTGTCATGAAATTTGAGTTTCTGTTGTGGCAGCAGTACTGTGCAATACATAAAGTTACTACAGTACTGTCTTAGGCTCCCTAGCTGTATATGTGTACCTAAGCCTTTTGCAAATTTGGATACCTCATACTCTGCCCCCTTGTCAAAGCACTATTATAAATCAAATCTGTGGGCCAAGAACTGATCCTAAGGATGGTCCACTAGTTGCATCATTCCAGCATGAATGGAGTATGCCTTATCAACTCTTTGGACCTTATGGCATCTGAAAATCTGCTGATACTCTGAGCCCAAGCTATGTCGGATGTAAAACATGTCAATCAAAATATTCCTTGTCTTCTGTAACCTATTCCATCATCATTAATAATAATGGAGTAGTCCCTTTGAAGGGTCTTGTTGACTTTTTATTCCTTTCCGTAGATGCTTTCTGACCTGAGTTGCTCCAGTATTTTATGTATGTTACCCTCCGGTACTAATAGCTGATTTGGAAACTCCAGTGCTTGGAAATAAATGCATCTAAACGTGTGCACTAATGCATGGGCTCGTACATGCATAAGAGGGAAATGGACATTTAGCAGGGATAAATAATGGGATGTTGGTAGAATTTGTTGAAGCTTCATAAATGCCAGGGTTGTTTTCTAAAGGTATATTCACAGGAAATATATCTCATTTGTTTGCAATGTTACTAACCTTACAGAAATGGCAAGTTTTAGCCATGACCCCCAAGAGGCATTTTCATTGGTAAAAGTAAGAAAATGCAATCAATTGAACAGATCGGATATAATGATTCTTTATGATTTCTCAAGATGCTAATTAGCCACTCAACTGGCAAAACAATGGAAACATTTCTTGAGTCAGCTATGAATAAAATTTGTCATGCCTTTAATACAGTAAAATGCTCCAAGACTTGACATTCAATGAATGCATTTGTAATTTTACATTAAGAAGTTTTCACAAAAGTTATCACTCAAATAACTTCTTTACCATTTCTGTCTAGAATTTTCCTGTATAATTAGAAAGAAAATCAGCATTATAGCAGAGACAGTTCTAGTTTTTCAGTGCTGATTAAAGAGAATCAACAGGGATTTGTAAGAGGAACTCATTTCTAAATAAAACTAATTAAAGGAAACAATTAAAATCATAATTCAGGTAACATTAGTTTATAACTTCCTAAAAGCAGTTTGGCTCCAGGTAGACTATATCTAAAATGAAAGCTCATGGAACTTATTAACCAGGTTAGGAGTTTAAGGGCAAAAGAAGATGGTGAATCTAATTAGTTAATGCTTGAGTTTGAAGTGAAGAGTGGTGCCCTAAGAAGATTTGTAATTGGGGCTTAACTATTCACTATATTTTCTAAGTTATTAAAAGAACATAGAGAGTTGCAGATCTAAATTTTTGCTACGGGGTAAAAGAAATTGCCAAGAGACATTGGTAAATTAAGTGAGTTGGCCAAACATTGCAATTGGATTTCAACATAAGTAAACTTAGAAAAAAAAATAAGAAACTTAACTCCATCATGGTGCTAGACTTCGTAGCATCCAAGACATCTTCAAGGAATGGTGCCTTGGGAAGGCGGTGTCCATTATTAAGGACCCCACCATCCAGGGCATGCCCGCTTCTCTTTGTTATCATTGGGAGGGAGGTACAGAAGCCTGAAGGCACACACTCAGTGATTCGGGAACAGCTTCCTCCCCTCGGCCATGTGATTTCTAAATAGACATTGAACATGAATACTAACTAAATTTATTTCATGTATTTCACTGTACTGCTGCCGTAAAGTTAGCAAATTTCATACTGTATTTATTTTTTTTATTTTGTTTTCTTCTATATTGTGTGTTGCATTGAACTGCTGCTGCTAAGTTAACAGATTGCATGACACATGTTGGTGATAATAAACATGATTCTGACGTATCCCCGGTGATATTAAACCTTCTGATTGTGAAAAGGATGAATCTTTGATTTTTTAAATAGTGAATAGACGTGACTTAATAAGGTTAAATGGACAATGACAGTGCAACACCAAATTATGGTAATTAGGTTCATAAATAAATCAAAGACCAACTAGAAGGCAGGAATATAAAGTCTACAGCGTTATAAGCCCCTTTTTGGCCACCCCGGAGAGCTATATCATCCAGGTTACAGTACCTTGTGATCTTTCGGCCTATAATTTAGCACAAATTTACCAGAATGTTATCAGAACTACAAGGATTACATTTTGAAAAGATTCCTTGACCTATTGTTATATTTCTTGGAATATAGAAGGTCAAGATATGATTTGAATTGTGTTTTTACGGCTTAGAAAGAATTGATGCTATAATGGAGATAAATTACTTCTGCTGGTACAGCGTTCTAGGACAAGAGATATAACTTCAGACTAAGGCATTCAGGAGAGAAGTCAGAAGATTCTCTATTTGTGAGCAAGTGTGGTAGATATAGAACTCTCCTACAACTAGTAATGGATAGCAGCTCAAGCAATACTTTTAAAGCTGACATTGATATATTTGCCTCCGCTAGCCAAGTTTTTTAAAGGGATGTGAGGTTAAGTGTTTTACATTCAAGATAGATAGAATAGGTAAGAATTTAAGGTAAGCTACAATTTAGCCTTGGCCACATTGAATAGCCGAGCATACTTGAAAGGCTGAATGATTTGATGTAGTTCCAATAGATACTGTTCTGAAAAAAATCAATTTGCCAATGAATGTTATTACTTTTTGTGGCAAAAGACTGTTTCTTTTGAAACCAACCTTCAGTCAGTGATTTTACTCGAGCTTGTGTGGAAAAGGTGTAGCAGCTGCTGATAAATTTTGTCTCCAGTGGATCAGGGGGTACTGAATCAGTTTACCATTGTTCTGGAGCGGTGTTTAGACCTTGCAAGATGGGCACCAAGAAAATGAAGGAACAAAGATGTAATTGGCTCGATATATTTCATTTGGTACCAAGCTGAATATTTGCACCTAACCCCTTCTGGTCTTCGCCTGTTTGCAGCACTTCCTGCATTCTCCTGTGCCCCCATGTCAATCCCGTCATTAACAGTGTCTCTATAAGAATCAGGTGTATTATCGGGTTCATGAAATTTGTTGTTTTGTGGCAGCAGTGCAGTGCATGCCATAAAATTTGCTATAACTCAATAAAAAAAAGGGCAGAAGAGGAATAGTGAGTTAAAGTTCATGGGACTATTCAGAAATCTGGTGAAAAGGGCAAGAAGCTGTTCTAAAAGTGTTGACTGTGGTTCTTCAGTCTTCTTGACCTCGTCTCTTGATGGTAGTAATGAAAAGAGGAAATATCTTGGATGGTAAGGATCCTTAATAACGGAAGCTGCTTCATTGAGACACTGCCTTTGGAAGACGTGGATAGGGTTGTGCCAGTGATGGAGCTGGTCGAGTCGACAACCAGCTGTAGCCTGTTTTGATCCTGTGCATTGGAGGCTCCACATCAGACAATGAGACAAGTGGTCAGAATGGTCTCCACCGTACATCTGTTTCAATTTGCCAGAGTTTTTGGTGACAAAGTAAGTCTCATCAAGCTCCTGATGAAGCTGTCTTCGTGGTTGCCTCAGTATTGTGGGCCCTGGATAGATCCTCTGTGACGCTAATGCCCAGCAGCTTGAAGCTTCTCACACTTTCCAATGCTGACCCCTCAATTAGTATTGGTGTGTGTTCTCCTGACTTTCCCTTCCTGAAATCCACAATCAGTTCCTTGATCTTGCTGAGGTTGAGTGCAAAGTTGAATGTAAGCACTTTAGGAAAATTACTTCCTTCTGTACTCATACATAGAACTACCCTTTAGAGCATTGACAAGTACCTAAGTACTTTGTTCAGTCTGAACCCAGGGTTTCAATCAATTATCACTAACATTTAAATTTCAATCCTTCAAACTATTTCATCAAAAGTAAAAAAAATCACCAACTATGTGTGGAAAGTGGAAATCTGAAAAAATAGAAAATGCTGAAAATACTCACCAGCATTTCGAGCATATTCTGTTTTTATTGCAATTATTTATTCAATTTTATATTAAGGAAACTATTAATGATTTTTAACTGAATTTTTTGAAGTGATAAATGAGAGATTACAAAGTAACTCCAGGCCTGATGTGCAATCTGAGTGTCCAGACTTCAATAAGAGAACCACAGTTGGAGTTGCTATGAATTACAATATATAAATATGATGTGAGTAAATTTATATAATTCCAACTGTAAGTTATGAATCCAGTAAAGCCCTTGAGGAAGAATAAAAATGAAGGTAATTAAATTACCAAAATAAGGTGATTTAAATGGGTATCTTTAATATAATTGTGAAATTGCTAATTTTAAATTTAATCATTAAAGTTCCAGGATAATAGAATTTGATTAAGTATTTTGGTTAATTCATCAAGACCATAAGTTCACATGATATAGGAGCAGAATTAAGCCATTTGACTCATTGAGTCTGCTCTGCCATTTCATCATGGCTGATCCATTTTTCCTCTCAGCCCCGATCCCCTGCCTTCCCTGATACCCCATCTACTTATGCACTGACCATTCAAGAATCTATCAACCCCTGCTTTAAATATACACAGACTTGGCCTCCACAGCTGCCTGTGGCAAAGTATCCCCTTGATTCACCACTCTCTGGCTACAGAAATTCCTCCTGGTCTCAGTTCTTAAAGGACACCTGTCTGATCTGAGACTCACCCACCATAGGAAACATCCTCTCCACATCCACTCTATCAAGGCCTTTCACCATTTAGTAGGCATCAATTGGGTCACCCCTCATTCTTCTGAATTGCATTGCATGCAGGCCCAGAGCTATCAAACACACTTCATCTGACAGACCATTTAATCCTGGAATCATTTTCCTGAACCTCCTTCCAGAATAAATATATCAAGAATATGTAGCTTTACACATACAATTTTAATATTTAGATTTAACATCAGAAGTGTGATTTGTGTCACGATGAGCAGCACATGGCTGTTAAATGGGAAGTGCATTCTGTATACAGCGGAACATTATTAATAGAGAGAATAGGAAAATAATAAAGATTGATTATAGAAACTGTAGAGTGAAAGTAACTTGAAACAGATAGCAATAATTGTGTTTGAAACTATGACAAGACAGAAACCAAAGGCAAAATTAGACAAGCATTTGGGAAGGACAAAGAAACCAATAACACAGAAACATAGAATATAGAAACCCTACAGCACATTACAGGCTCTTCGGCCCACAGTGCTGTGTCAAACATGTACTTACTTTAGACATTACCTAGGGTGACCCATAACCCTCTATTTTGCTAAGCTCCATGCATCTATCCAGGCGTCTCTTAAAAGGCCCTATCATAACCGCCTCTACTACCGTCACTGGCAGCCCATTCCACACACTCACCACTCTCTGTGTAAAAACAACATAACCTTGACATCTCCTCAGTGCCTACTTCCAAGCACCTTAGACCTGTGTCCTCTTGTGTTAGCCACTTCAGCCCTGGGAAAAAGCCTCTGACTATCCACATGATCAACGCCTCTCATCATCTCATAAACTAATAACTGCTGTTCATTGGATGAAAATGGTTGGGAGGGGGCTCGAGTGGATCATAAACAGCAAATGCTGTTTTTGTGCTGTGCTGAATCTCCCATGTAATTCTGTGCTTTCAGTTCATTTTGTTTTAATATGTTTGAAAATTGTTGTTTTGTTCAATGTTAATAAGAACTTAAATGTCTGTGAAAGGCAAAGACTTTGTTGGGCATCGTGGTAGTATAGCGACCGGCATAACTTAGTCACAAGGGTGTAATCGGGCTCGTATGGTCCTGTTACTGTGCTGTATCTCAAATAAATGGGGAAAAAAATGAAAGAGCTGGTCAAGATAGCTTTAATAGAGGACAAATCTGCACTCCTAGTTTTTCCTTCTGTCAAGAATGTTCTGGGGCCGGGATCACTTCCCTTTGTCTCATTCACCCTGGCTGTTGTTTGGTACTTCCTACTCAGGAGTGTAGAGAGCCGCTGGAAGTTGGACGAGTGTAGAGGGATCATAGATTGTAATCAATCCACAGCTGAAAGCATGTGTAGTCAGTCTGTGACTGACTACAGTGCAAATAGCAGATTGCGGGCAATTTTCTTCGGAATGAATGGACACATCTGTCAAGTTTTGGTTCATTATTTGAACTTGCAGTTATAGCTAAGGAGAATTCGTGTGCTGCTCTGAGCTGAAGTATCATGGATCATTGCAATTTCAAAAACAACACTGCATGCTCGCAGATTTACTGCTGTGATGTAAAGGTAAGTTGCACATTTGAGGTAAAGTGAAGAGACTGCAAGTTACATTTGTGAGGGAAGGTTTGTTTCCTCACGTTCCCATCATTCATAACTGGAGGAGGCTTATGAAAGCCTAAAATAATAGCCATAATCTATTTCCATTAACTGGATCTCAGAGTGCACTGCTTATTTTAGAAATAAATATGTGTTCAGTCAGGTATTATGTTTCATTCTACAATAAAGTTCAATTCACAATTCAAGAGCAATTTGAACTTAAAATTCCACATTTTTCAAAGTAAGACTATTGTTTCAGTTTTTCATGGAAAATAATTTGCACATTTGTAGACTTAACAATTCCCATCAGCCTGTGGTATCAGATGAGCAACTAAGCGTTTGTTTATTTACTTCTTTAAAAAACCTCATGGATTAAGAAAAAACTTTACTGATAATTGATAGTGTACAACTTTAGTAAAATAGTTCAAAATGAGTTTTATCTAAAAAAAATCATTTAGACCAGCAGTTGAACAGTAAAATTTGAAGTAACAACTAACTTCAAATAAAATTAAACAGAATAATTCACGACCATTATAAATGCAACTTTATTTTTAGTAATGTACTTGTTTTTAAATTTGAAATCTTTTACAACATATCTCAACAAAAGCTTTGAGTATCCTTGATGAATTGCAAATTGGAACAGTACACAGGAACTGAACACTAATTAATTTGATTTAAAAGCTTCACCATAAAGGCAAAGAAACGGCTCATTCAGCCCACCCAGACTGAAGTGATTATCAAGCATTCATTTGCATGAATCCCATTTTATACCCCCACATGTAACCAACACTCCCCAGATTCACGTATACATTTGGAGCACAGTGGCTGATCAACCAAATCATCCACACGTCTTTGCAAAGTGAAGAAATTGGAGGACATAAAAGAAACTGAGACTATTAAACAATCTCCTAGTATGATGAAACGGACTCTTGGCCTCACAATCTCCTAGTTAGGGCCTTGCACATTATTGACCGCTTGTGCTGGACTTCCTCTGTAGCCCTTTATTGTGCAGACTGGAGTTACAACACCTCATGTTCTGGGTGGATTGTGGACAACCTCCCGATCTGCCCAGTTCCTTCTCTGCCACTGCTGCCCCCAGACACCCCATTTCTCTCCCCTCTTCCACCCACACTCTCTTCCCACTGGTTCCCCTCCTTGACAGGTTCCCTCAGCTCAGCATTTCTTCCTTATTTGGTTCCCTGCTCCTTTCCTCTCAGATTTCACCATTGGTCGCCTCCACCTAACACTTCCCAGCCTCTGTAGCTGTTTCTGCTCTCCCCTCCTCCGTCTGTCTATCACCTGGACTCACCAATTGCTTGCCAGCTCTTGCTGCAGCCCTTCCCCTTCCATTTTTATGCTGGCCGCTCCTCTCTATCTTTCAGTCCAAATGAAGGGGCTCAACTCAAAACCCCAATGGTACATTACCCTCCGCAGATGCTGCTTGACCCCAGGGTTCCTCCCAGCATATTGTTGCTCCAAATTCTAGCATCTGCAGTCTCTTGTCTTTCCAATTGAAGTGATGGTATGAGCTTTTTCACTAGTCTAGTGCTAGGCTTGGGAATCCAGCACAATACCAAAGTCACAAAACCTTTTAGTTTTGGATGGTTATAGCAGAAGGGGCAGTAGTTAGTGACATGAATGGAAATGATGGTGGTGGATACTGGTTTTGTTCTTTTAGTTATTTAGTTGCAACAAAGTGAAATTGACTGATAGTTTGCCAAATAAAACTGTTTTACCAAGTGAATCATAGAATGATTATTTAGATGCTCACCTGCCAAGCAAAAGCTCTGAATGCAGCCGTGCACCAGAATCATTTACTTCAGTGACTATACTGCACTCTGATTTTCTTTGTGATTATTTCTGTTTAGAAAAATGTTGATATGTGTATTCAAGGATTATTAAAGCACCACTCACAATTTATTTAAAGAAAGTGAAACAAAAATATTAAGTTTTGCTATTAGTTGCAAAACAACAAGACTCAGAATTTTATTTATTGATGCAATATTGATTCTAATTTTGTTGTACCTATTTAACAGGTGTTCCAGGTTGCCTATGTTATAATAAAGACTGCAAATTCTCCACGTCCAGGGAATTGGATCTTGGAGCGTTCAACTGATGGAATCACATACAAACCGTGGCAATACTATGCTATAACAGATACAGAGTGTCTGACCCGCTACAACATTGTGCCTCGGGCAGGCAATCCCATATATGTAGCAGATGATGAAGTTATTTGTACCTCATTTTACTCAAAAATCCATCCCCTGGAAAATGGTGAGGTAAGGCAGGAAGTTATAATTTTGAATGTCCTTTACAAACTTCGCATCTAACTTATTCAGGATAATGGGAGCAACAGAGATGAGTTTGTATTCTTGAGTTTGAAGTAAGATTGGTGCTGCACTTTGAAACATTGCTTGTATTTTTATCAACATTGCACTGCATGCTGTAATTAAGTGTAAAAATGAACATATTGGATAGCACACACCAGTGTGTGCAGCAAATAATTATTTATATGGACTTTACTAAACATATATGGACTTAAATGTTTAGTTGAATAAAATTATTATAACTTATATTCATATTTCATAGAAATGAAAACGCATTGCAATTCAAAGTAAATTTATCTCAAAGTACATGTATGTGACCATATACAACCCTGAGATTC
Source organism: Hypanus sabinus (assembly GCF_030144855.1). Lineage (NCBI taxonomy): Eukaryota > Metazoa > Chordata > Chondrichthyes > Myliobatiformes > Dasyatidae > Hypanus > Hypanus sabinus. The sequence continues at coordinate 26,382,165 of NC_082715.1, forward strand.
ATTTTAATGCAGGCATACACAGTAAATCCAAGGAGCACTTGAAGAAATAAAAGCATAGGCAATTTTCTAATTGGAGGGAAACTTCAAAAATCACAGATGCAAAGAGAATTGGGAGTCCATGTGCAGAATTCCCTAAAGGTTCATTTGCAGGTTTGGTCTGTGGTGAGGAAGGCAAATACAATGTTAGTATTTATTTCGAGAAGAATAGTATATAAAAGGAAGGATGTAATGATGAGGCTTTATAAGGCACTGATGAGACCTCACAGAGTTGTACTAATAAGGAGCAGTTTTGGGCCCCTTATTTAAGAAAGGATGTGCTGACATTGGAGAGGGTTGAGAAGAGATTTATGAGAATAATTCCAGGAATGAAAGGAACGTTTGATGGCTCTGGGTCTTTACTCACTGTATTATAGAAGAATGAGGGAGGGATTTCACTGAAACCTTTTGAATATTGAAAGGCCTAGATAGAGTGGTTGTGGAGAGGATGTTTCCTAAGGTCTCTAGGACCAAAGGGCACAGCCTCGGAAAAGAGGGGCATCCATTTAGAACAGAGATGAGGAGCAATTTGGTGGTGAATCTGTGCCTAATTCATTGCCACAGCCCGGGTCATTGGGTGTATTTAAGGCAGGTGTTCATAGGTTCTTGATTAGTCAGGGCATGAAAGGTTATGGGGAGAAGTCAGGAGAATGGAGTTGAGAGAGAAATGGATCAACTGTGCTGAAATGCCAGAGCAGACTCATTGCCCGAAAGACCTAATTCTGCTCCTAGGTCTTATGCCTTATGTTCTGAACACATAGAATCAATGAAAGACTGCATATAGTAGGACAGATGGGCAACCAGTATGCAGAGTGATAAACTGTGCAAATACGAAAGAGAAAAGAACATGAGATGAAGAGTCCTTGAAAGTTAGTCCATAGGTTGTGGGAAGAGTTCAGTGAAGGGGCAAGTGAAGTTGAGTGAAGTTATTTCCTCTTGTTCAACAGCTTGATGGTTGAGGGGTAATGACTGTTCCTAAACTTGGTGGTGTGGGTCCTGAGGCTCCTGTACCACCTTCCTGACAGCAGCAGCAAGAAGAGAGCATGACCTGGGTGTTGGAGATTCTCGATGATAGACGTTGCTTTCCTACAACAGCACCACATATAAGTATGCTCATGGTGGGGAGGGCTTTATTTATGATGGACCTCACTGTATCTACCACTGTTTGCAGGATTTTTCGTTCAAGGGCATTGATGTTTTCATACTTGGCTGTGATACAACCAGTCAATGTACTCTTTACTGCATATCTATAGAAGTTTGTCAGGTTTTAGATGTTATGCTGAATCTTTGCAATGTCCTAAAGCTGCCATGCTTTCTTTGTAATTGCATTTACTGTATGTACTGGCCCAGGACAGATCTTCTGAAATGACAACTCCGAGGAGTTTAAAGTTCCCCACCTCTGATCCCCTGATGAGGACTGGCTCATTAATCTCTGGTTTCCTCCTCCTGAAGTCAATCATCAGCTCTTCGGTTTTGCTGACATTCAGCGAGAAGATGTTGGTATGGCATCACTCAGCCAGATTTACAATCTCCCTCCTCGATCTGATTCACCACCACCTTCGATTCAGCCAGCGACAGAGGTGTTGTCAGCAAACTTAAATATGACATTAGCCTGACAGTCATAAGCATAAAGTGAGTAGAGCAGGTGGCTAAGCTCACAGCCTTGTGGTGCACCTGCACTGGTGGAGATTGTCGAGGAGATATTGTCATTCTGAACTGACTGGGGTCTTCAAGTGAGGAAATCGAGGAACCAATTGCACAAGGAGGTATTGAGGCCAAACACTTGAAGCTTACCGAGTAGTTTTGAAGTGATGATGGTGTTGAATGCCGAGCTATACTTGATAAAGAGCATGCTGATGCTTGTTGTCCAGATGATCCAAGGTTGAGTGAAGTGCCAACGAGATGTCACCTGTTACGTTTATTTTGTGCTGGTTAGCAAATTGGAGTGGATCCAAATCACTTGTCAGTTGATGTGTTTCTTTGCCAACCTTTCAAAGCACTTTGTCACAGTTGATGCAAGTGCTACTGGATGATAATCATTGAGGCATGTTCTTCTCAGCCACTGGTCTAATTGAAGCCTGCTTGAAGCAGGCAGGTGCTTCAGCCTGCCAAAGCGAGAGGTTAAAGATGTTCGTGAGCACTCCAGCCTGTCGAGCAGCACAAGTCTTTGGTACTTGGCCAGGTACTTCAGCTGGGCCGGATGCTTTCCATGAGTTCATCTTCCTGAAGGATGCTGTCATGTCGGCTTCAAACTGAAATCCCAGTGTCATCGGGGACTCTGGGATTTGGTGAATGTTCTTCCCTGTTTTTGATGAGCATAGAAAGCATTGAGTTCATCTGTGGATGGCGTCTTGGTGTTGCCTACATCACTTAGTTTCACTTTGTCAGAGCATTCAAGTCCTGCGCAGCTGTCAAGCAACCTCACTGACTCAAGTTTGGTCGGGAATTGCCACTTCACATGAGAAAGCTTTCCCGAGGTCGTACCTGAACTTCTTATATTTTACTTAGTTGCTAGACTTGTTTGCTACTGATGTAGCCCTCAGCTGGTTGTGGACCTTATGGTTTATCCCTTCTGGTTAGGGAAAGCTGTGAATTATTTTGTGGGGATATAGTGGTCCTTGAAGGTTTTAATAAAGGACATGACAACCGTGACTGCAAAAAATAAAAATTTCCTACTGGAGAATACTTGATGCAGAAAATGCATCAGATGTATCAATCGGCCTACTGCATGCCTGGCTCTCAGGGCAAGTTTCAGAAGAAAGGGGTTCTTGACACCTTATGTGTACATTCATCCATGCTAAGTTGGCTACGTATTGTGGAATGTGGTCTTCTGGGTTTGCTATAAAAGAAATGTTTTTAAGGTGAAATAATATTACGTTCCCACCAGCATCTGGATGTTCATAGCTTGGGTGGGTTCTGAGGTACATGTCAGCCCTTCGGTCAATCGCATGCCAGATTCTAATCAGGTTCAAAGTTCAAAGTACATTTATTATCAAAGTATGTATACATTATACAACCTTGAGGTTCGACTCCTTACAGGCAGCCACAAAACAAAGAAGCCCCTGAAAAAACATTACAAAAGACTAATAAGCAATGAGAGGAAAAAAAGAATCATGCAAGCAATAAAGTTAGACAAATAGCATTTGGAACAAAAAATAGGTCCTCAGACACAAAGCCTGGAGCAGGCCTCAGGCTCTGTTCAGTGCACGGCAGAGTGAACATTGTGGAGCCCACAGACATGAAGCCCGGAGTAGGTCGTGGCCTCAGCCTCAGTGCAGCGAAGAGTGGAGTAAATGTCACGGAGCAGTGAACAGAAGCAGCCCGACCCTCACTGTGCGTCCCGACTCCCTGCCTTTTCAATCCATCTGGGCCGGCGTTCAAATTGTCCAAACGGCAGGTCGTTCCTTGCTCCAGGACCCGGGCCCTGTTGTATCGATGCATTCCGGGCCTGGACTCTGCTGTCACGTTTTGGCGTGAGCCCAACCTTTCCAAATCGGTCAAGTGCTTAGATCAATCAAAGCTCGCTGTCGGTGTAGATGGACTGGCCTTAAATCCACTTCTCCTCTGTTCGGCCCCAACTCGAATATGCCTCGACCTCGCCTTGCATCCATGCGCTTTGACCCTGAGCTCAGCTTCGCCTTTGCCACCTCTCCGTTTTTTGTGGTTACTGTTTACCATAGTATTTTACAGATAAAGATAAAGTGTTATTAATAAAGTATTGATGCACCATCAATAACTCTCAGAGATGTGAGGCGAGATATCGGCTTTTATTGACTGGAAGAAAGAACAAGCAGTAGTTCACCACCATACTACATCCTGGAGACCGAGGGCCGGGCTCAGGCCTCAATCGCCTTTATACAGGGGTCTGTGGGAGGGGCCACAGGAGCAGCCAGCAGGGGGGGTGTCCAGACAGGTATATGTAGTTCACCACAAGTATTTCATTGTACCCCTTGTTTTGGTAACCACCAGTAAATAGTCAACAGCCCTCAGCAGCGCTATCTTAAACCGAAATATACACTTGCTTTGACCAAATGTGGCACAGTCTTACTGCTCTCAGTCCCCAATTTGCAGTCCCCAACATTGAGTACTGTATTGGCAATAATGATCCGTGAAATTTCTACCACACTGCTGTATTTGTGTAATGCTGTATCTCTTGCAGTTAATGGAATAGTTGCTGAAGAATACCATAGCTGCTGGACAGTGGAAAGAGTGAAAATATAAAAAGTATCTCAGGAAATGTAAGAATGGGGGTGCATATTGTTTTGTGAATGTGCACAGGCAGAGCTTAGTGCCCAGGGAAATTGAAATATTAGTTTGTTGTAAGGCAGACCACCCAATTGTCATTCGCAGCATGCTTCCGTTCTACTGCATCTGGACAGAAATTCAGAAAAATTGTTCCCCCTGATTTCCCCCCTTGAAAATACCTGAAAGCTTAAAGGTCAGTTCAAGAAGACGGGGATGAGTGAGAATCTCCTTGTACATCTGCAATAATCCTTTATTCTAGCTGTCAAAAAGCATCTTAGAGTGGACTGATTTATTACATTTTAGTCACAATTCCAAAATATCAATAATTTCTCACAGCTTCTCATCCTCTCCCTTTGACAATTGGTCTGACAGTGAAATAAGTCAGAAAGCAGATTTGTGATGATTTTGATGGCTGGCGATGAGTTTTTGCTATTTTGATAAGTGTGGATGTGAAGGGAGAATTTTATTATTTTCTCCTGCTGCTCTCTCACTTTGTTCATCTGGGAGTGAGACGAAGAACAAACATATCCAAGCTCCCTGTCCCATCAAATCTGACAAAGCAAACCTCATGACATATACGAGGGGAAAAAACCCAGCACAAATTGAAACAGAGTGGCAAATTTAATCAGGCTTCAAGCCCAGCATCAGCAAAGCAATCAGCCGCTCCTGTGCCTCCTCCAAGTAGCTACTTATCAATATGATAATCAACCAGCTGTGTGTTGGCTGCAAACTGTTCAGCTATTCAATAAACTTATGAAAACAACATCTGGAAGCATATTATGTTAACATTATCGTAGTAATATGAAAATATATAGAGAGTATATTGGAAACAGAGATGATGTAAGTAGATCAAGTCCTTTTGTTTTCCATTTATAAATTAAGACTGTTTCTGGTTGTTCCTATTACACACAAAAATATTTGCCGAAGCTTCATCACTTTAAAATTAACTCCCTTGTGCAATATAAATGAAAGAAGTAATCCAAATAAATAATGTCTCCAGTTCCAGACGGGTAATTATTTCAACCATCTGTGAACCACTGTGCAACGGTTTATGTATTAAAGAGCTGTTATTAAAACAGCTCTTTATATCCAATAGGATATACGAATTAATATTTTGAAAAATACACTTGTTCAGAATTTAATAAATAACACACTGTAAGGTGAAGTGCGGCCAAAATTTATTTTACATATATATGATTTTGCATAGCTATTTGTAATTAGATTTCAATAAATACCGTATTTCACTTTTACCGAATGTTATCATGTAATCACTTTGCAATATTAAAATAGGTGTTCAGTGAGTAAAGGTAAAATTGATATATGAAATGGACATGAAAGCCCACAGCGCATAATATATGACTGTTTGCTTATGAATATTGAGGCTGCCCCATTCTGATTTCAGATCCACACTTCTCTGATTAATGGAAGGCCCAGTGCGGAAGATCCATCCTCGACTCTGCTGGAGTTTACCTCTGCTCGCTATATACGTCTGAAGCTTCAGAGAATTAGAACACTCAATGCAGATCTTATGACATTAACGTATAACAATCCAGAAGATAGTGACCCTATTGTAAACAGGAGGGTGAGGATTTCTGCTTCTTTTAATGTATATTTCAAATAATTGTTCAGCCATTGACATCTGTTATGAATCTTCTTTGATCTCTGAAGGTTTTTAAAATTATTTTTTATAAATGAAATCTCAGGTGAAATTAATGTTTAACTAATCATATTTTGTTTTATTAACATGCTTGATATTCCACATTTTATATTGTAGACTTTTTCCGTGGATATAAATTGCATACAATAACAGAAATTAACAAGCATGGGATTATGATCTCATTCTCATGGCAGGTTTATGTTTGAGTAATTTACTTGAGTCACTTTTCAAACTGATGCACGGACAGAATGCTTCCTTCACATTGCCCTTTTCTTTTCAATCTTTTTATTAAATTTCATATAAAAAAAACAACACATGATAATGAATAGATTACAAATTCAATAAACTTGAAATTACATTAATAATAGGATAATAATATCCTATTAAACATCAATCAACAAAAGTTACATAAATCAATCAAGTCTATATAAATATATATAAAAAAAAACAAAAATAATCATCAAAAAAGAAAAAAAATTGAAAATATATATGAGAAAATATATATTGAAAAAAAATACTAAACTAAACTAACATGGGCAATAATAACACTTTATAAATATATGAAGGTGTCAAGAAAAGAACTCCGGAACTCCATACCTGAACAAGGATAAGTAGAGAAAAGGATCTGAAATAGGCCAAATTAATTCATATGAAAGTGTCGAATAAATGGTCCCCAGGTTTCTTCAAATTTAATTGAAGAATCAAAGATAGTGCTTCTAATTTTTTCCAAACTCAGATAGGAAATAGTTTGGGAGAACCACTGAGATGTAGTAGGAGGGTTTACTTCTTTCCAGTTTTGTAATATAGACCTTCTGGCAATTAATGTTACAAAGGCAATCATTCGTCTGATTGAAGGGGAAAGCTGATTGCCATCTTCATTTGGTATACCGAAAATTGCAGTAATAAAATGGGGTTGTAAATCGATATTCCATACTGAGGAAATGACATCAAAGATGTCCTTCCAATAGTTATGTAAAGTGGGACATGCCCAAAACATGTGGGTCAATGAAGCCACTTCTAAGTGACATCTGTCACATTGAGGGTTGATATGCGAGTAAAATCGGGCAAGCTTATCTTTAGACATATAAGCTCTATGTACAATTTTAAATTGTATTAAAGCATGTTTAGCACAAATAGAAGAGGAATTAACCATTTGTAAAATTTTTTCCCATTTATCTGTTGATATATTACATCGCCTTTGATAGAGTTGAATGGACATATTTATTTAATGCATTGAGAAACTTTAATTTTAGTCCTAATTTTATATCATGGATTAAATTAATATATTATAAACCTGTTGCTTCTGTTCTTACAAATAATTATAGATCCTCTTTTTTTCATTTATCTCGTGGTACGAGACAAGGTTGTCCTTTAAGTCCTTTATTATTTAATATTGCATTAGAACCTTTAGCTATTGCCATTCGTGAGTCTCCTAATATTTTTGGTATTATCCGTAATGAGAAGTTATACAAATTATCGCTTTATGCTGATGATTTGCTGTTATATATTTCTAATCCTAGTAGGTCTATTCCTGCTATTTTATCCTTGTTGGCTCAATTTGGTAGCTTTTCTGGTTATAAGCTAAACTTAGATAAGAGTGAGTTATTCCCTTTAAACGCGCAAACCTTATTGAATGACAGGATGCCATTTAAAGTTGTTACTGATAACTTTATCTATTTAGGTATAAAAATCACCAAGAAATATAAAGATTTATTTGGACTGAATTTTTTACCTATGCTTTATCAAATTCAACAACTTACTACAAGATGGTCTCCCTTATTTTTATCATTAGTTGGTCGGATTAATGCTATTAAAATGATGATTTTACCGAAATTTTTATATTTATTCCAAGCTTTACCAATTTTTATTCCTAAATCTTTTTTTGATAATATTGATTCAAAAATTTCCTCATTTGTGTGGCAAAATAAAAATCCTAGGTTAAGCAAAAGGCAATTACAAAAGTCTAAAAAAGATGGTGGTCTAGCTTTACCTAACTTTAGATTTTATTATTGGGCGAATAATATTCGTAACCTAATGTACTGGAAATTAGATTTGGATTCACCTGTGTGCCCACAGTGGGTAAATTTGGAATGTAGTGAGGTAAAGGGATATTCTATATTTTCCGTTCTTGGTTCTTTTCTTCCTATTGATTTAGCCAAATTCAATAAACAGATATCTAACCCTGTTGTCAAACATACACTACGAATTTGGTTTCAATTTCACAAATTCTTTAATCTGAAAAACTTTGCTCTGGACAGCCCTATTTTATGTAATTTTTTTTTTAAACCTTCACTGACAGATCAAGCTTTTAGCATATGGAAAAGGAAAGGTATAAAATGTTTTCGTGATCTTTTTTTTGAAGGTACTTTGATGTCTTTTGATCAACTTTCCAACAAATTTGAATTATCTAAATCTAATTTTTTTAGATACTTACAAATTAGAAATTTCTTACATAAAATTCTTCCATCTTTTCCTAATTCAACTCCATCGGATTTTTCAGATTTGATTTTTACTTTTAATCCTTGTCAGAAGGGATTAGTAGCTTTTATTCATAACATGATTATGAAGATACAGCCAGAAATATCGGATAGAATTAAACAAGAATGGGAAAAAGAACTGCGATGTAATATATCAACATTGCCCTTTTGATAACAAGTTGAACAAGTTAATTTTGAGGGCAGGACCTGCTTCTGTTGTGATTTCAATGACTGACCAATAATCCATTGTAGCTATTTGGTTAAATTTATTTTAGCGATTCTTTTTTTCTGCAACATTTCGGCGACAAACAGAAAATGCTCATGAAAACTGCAGGGTTTGTTTAAAAATTGTTCCACAATTTCTCTGCGGTTTCTAAGTGATGTATGTGCAGTACTTTTTGCCTTTTGGACAATCTGGACTTCATAAGCCTACTGTACCCATGTCCCAAAATCAAATAAAAGAAAAGAGTAAAGTTATGCTACCCCCCAATGCAGTTCAAACTTGCACTGCCATGGTTTTGTTGAAGTGACACATGAGTGTAGGTTGGTGCAATAATGAAATTGGTAAAATGTGTCAATTTCATCGTTGTCCAGTTGAAATCAATGACACTGTGGGATCACCTTCACCAGAAGGACTGCAACTTATCAAGAGCAAGTCTAAATAACAACAGTTGCTCGCTTTTCTTTGCTAGGAATACGCAGAACCGAAAATGAACAACTGAAATTAAACAGGACGGTGTGCGATTAGGAGGGGACCCTGCAGATGGTGCTGTTCCTATATACTGTTGTCTTTGTCCTACTTGGTTGCGTGTTTGTGAGTTGCTGTGGGGATAGAGCCTTAGTCATTGAGCCATAGAGCCATAGACCCCACTACAGGAAGGATGTGGATAATATAGAGAGAATGCAGAGGAGATTTACAAGGATGTCGCCTGGATTGGAGAACGTACGTTATGAGAACAGTTTGCGTGAACTTGGTCTTTTCTCCTTGGAGCGACGGAGGATGAAAGGTGACCTGATAGAGGTGTATATGAGGATGAGAGGCAGTGATAATGTGGATAGCCAGAGGCTTTTTCCCCGGTCTGAAATGGCTAACACAAGGGGGCTTAGTTTTAAGGTGCTTGGAAGTAGGTACAAGGGAACTGTCAAAGGTAAGTTTTTCACACAGAGAATGGTGGTTGGTGCGTGGAATTCACTGCCAGCGAAGGTGGTAGAGTCGGATACAATAGGGTCTTTTAAGAGACTCTTAGGTACGTGAAGCTTAGAAAGATAGAGGGCTATGCGGTAGGGAAATTCTAGGCAGTTTCTAGAGTTAGGTTACATGGTCAGCACAACATTGTGGGCCGAAGGGCCTGTAATGTGCTGTAGATTTCTATGTTTTTAGGTTTGTGGTGAACTATGTGCCTGTCGGGACACGCCCCTGCTGACTGCTCCTGTGGCTCCTCCCACAGGCCCCTGTATAAAGGAGACCTGCGGCCTGACGCTCGGGCTCAGTCTCCAGGACCTTGTATGATAGACACTCACTCCTGGTTCCTTCTTCCAGTCAATAAAAGCCGATATCTCGCCTACGTCTCAGTGTGAGTTATTGATGGTGCATCAAGGTTTCTAGAGCACTACAGCACAGAGACAGGCCTTTTGACTCATCTAATCTTTGCCAAGCTGTTATCCTGCTTGGTACACCTGGACCATAGCCCCGTACTGTATACCCATCCCATCCATCTACTTAAACTAAACTTATCCTAAATATTGAAATCTAACCTGCATTCACCACTTCCTCTTGCAGCTCTTTCCACACTCGTGCCAGTCTCTGAGAAATTCCCTCTCAGATCCTCCTTAAGTATTTCACCTTTCACCCTTAACCTATGACCTCTGTTCTAGTTTCACCCTCTCACAGTGGAAAAAGCCTGCTTGCATTAACCCATTCTCTACCCCTCATAATTTTGTATTCCTAGGTGAATAATGTTAATGCGTTTGTAGTGAGTGCACCCTGTTTCCAAAGTGTGTAGCAGGTGCAGGAAATGAATCGTGTTGCATGGGATGCCAACGGCTTTGTGTCAAACTTGTGGATTATTGGAGCTGCATCCAGGCACACAGCATTCTCCTGATTTTTATCTTCTAGATAGTGGAAAAGACTTTGTAGTACAGGAGGCAAGTTGTTCATTGTAAAATATCAATCCTCTGACCTGCCCTTGTACCCACAAGGCTGGTATAGCTGCATTTTTAATCAACAGTGATCTCCAGAATATAGAGATGACTTTTTGATCCAGTCATTTCTTAACTAGTGTGAGTTCTGATGGTTGCAGTTAATAATTGTATTAATATCCTTGTGTTGTCACTTTCATCCTGAGCAACTCATTTTGGACATATTACCTTGTTGAAAACTTTGCTACATTATTCTCCCCCTTTTTATTTTAGTATTACTACTCTCTGAAAGACATTTCTGTTGGTGGGATGTGCATCTGCTACGGACACGCAAGTGCTTGCCCCCTCAATCCGGTAACCAATGTATGTATACATATTCTTCCATTGTAACATTTTTAAAAGTAACTGAGAACATTATTCTGCCTTTATTGGTCAAAAAAGTACAAATGCCTACAGGACAGAGAGCCAGGCAAAAGAGTAAACCTCCCTAGTCAGAGTAACAAATAAGTTCCCTTGGTAAGGTTCAATCAGAAGCAGCAGACAAGTCCTCCAATTTCACATGAAGTGAAAACAGAAAATCCGGGAAAGCCTCAGCAATTTAGACTGCATTTATGCAAAGCAGGCCAGTCTGGATCGGAAACATTTCATCAGAATCAAGGAGAGAAAATTTAGTCTAGATAGCAGAGAAGTGAGGGAGGGCCAGGGATGGAACAAAAGTGAATTGCTCTGAAGTAAAGGATCGGTTAAGAGAAAATTGAGATGAAACTTTTTTGTCCGTCGCAACACACACAAGATGCTGGAGGAACTCAGCAGGCCAGGCAGCGTCTACGGAAAAGAGTAAACAGTTGACGTTTTGGTCTGAGACCCTTCATCAGACGTTGCTAAAGTTTATACAGTCTGTGTAACATTGTATAGTATTTCTGTTAATAAAAAGAAAAGAAGCAGATGACAGACAACAGTGGTCAGGTCTCATACAAATAAAAGAGAGAGAACAAAGTTGGAGAATTTGATATTGAACCCTGCAGGCTGCTTTGCACTTGGACAGAAGAGGTGCTGTTTCTTGAGCTTACATTGGAACTCATTGTATAACAGTGCAGGAAGTCACTGAGAGATCAGAGTGAGAATATGACGGTGAATTGGAATTGGTTTATTATTGTCGCATGTTTTGAGATGCAGTGAAAAGCTTTTCTTGCATACTATTCATACAGTTCACATGGTACATTGAGGTAGAACAAGGTGAAACAATAACAATGCAGAATAAAGTGACAGGCAAGCAGGGGCCTCAATGTCACAATAGTCACGGATAAGAAGGGAGCATGGAGAAACTTTATCGCCAGAGATTGGCAGATTCTGGAACTCACAGCCTGAAATGATAGCTGAGACAGAAGCCCTCACATTTCAAACAGTACTTGGCACGTATTTGAAGCACCATGATCTGCAGGCCCACAGACCTCACGCTGAAAGAAAGGATTAAGTTCATAGCTCTTTTTTTTTGAATCACACAGATATTGAGCTGAAGAGACGCTTTCTATTTCAGAAATTTTATTCGATATCATGATTCTAATTTTGTTGGTTCAGTTCCGCCTGGTTAATTGAGTCCAATGCATTAGCGTAGATTTCAAGGCCTCGGAGAGCACATTTCCTGAGGTGGTGCAGGAATCAAAGACTTTAATTGCAATGAAAAACTGAAGAACTTCGGCTTCACATTAGAGCAGAGCAATTGAAGGAGATTTTTATTGAAGTTTCATTATTTTATAGGGGTTTCATTAAAACAACGAAAATAAGGAAACCTAGTTTAATTCAGTGACTAGGCAGGTACTGTTTACAGTGTCAAAAGGATCAATAACCACATTGTTGGTAGAAACACAGGCAATGTATGGGAAACAAATTTTTACCTACTCTTTCTAACTTTAAAAGTATACAGGATGAATTTCTTCAAACAAGTTATTATATATTCACTCTAGACATAATAAAAGCATTGAACAGGAAGCAAACATAATTAGATTTTATTCAAACTTGTCAGCATGCGGCTAAGGCAGTAAAATAAATGAGGTTCTTATTTCGGTTAACTGATCAATTTAGTCTGTTTTATTTGAATGTGTGCTGTTCATCTGGCAGAAATTTAGCTGTGAATGTGAACACAACACCTGTGGAGAAAGTTGTGATCATTGCTGCCCTGGATTCCATCAGAAACAATGGGAAGCTGGAACAATTTCCAGTAGCAGGCTATGTGAGCGTAAGTAAACGAACAAAGATTATTCTGCAAATAGAAGAAATATTTGTGGCATTTATTTAAATATGACATATTATCTGAGGTTGAGTTGAAGTCTTATGAATAACAAGTTTATTTAACATTGTTCATCTTCAACAAGTCTACTGACAATATTGATAACGTATCTTTTGAATAACCCTGCCATATTTATTGCATATACTACAAAAAGTATAAATGGATGATAAGGTTCATACTAATAATTTTTTTATTAATATTATTATTATTGTTATTACTTTAAAAAGGGCAGTTTGTTTAATTTGTAAGTGCCATTGCAAAGTATACATTTATAAAGGGACGAAAGTTTATTTCAAATAGGGTGGAATAGGCCCTTCCGCTCTAGAAGATGTACCGGCCAACAACGCTAGCCTAATCACGGGACAACTTACAATGACTAATTAACCTACTAGTTTCTCTTGTTGCATGAAGACAAGGATCTCAACACAGAAAAGAGGACAATGTCAGCCAGGACTTAATAAGCAGTTAGTCAGGTTTCACTTTGCATAATAAGAGTTTTTTTTTGTTTTGTAAACTGCTGACAAGGCATTGAGGGGAAAGGAATATCAGGGAACTCCATGATTAGGGCAAGGAGAATTTTTAGCCAGCCAGATAGAAGAATGGAAAAACAGTGGAATAATGAAGATGCATATTTGTATCATAGCAGATGAATTCATTGTCAAATGGGAATCAGAAATAGAAACAAAAATGGAACAACTACAGTGAGACTGAGGCAGAAAGGGAGCATTCATTTTTAAATGTATTTTCCAATATTCAAGAGTAAATAAGTGCTGACAGAGGAGAAATCTATGCTTATAATGGAAAAATATTTAATGAATGAAAGCAGCTGAAACTTAAAATTATAGCATCATTTGTGAATGTAATTTACCACATCTAACTGTTCATAGCATATTTGATTCAAATCCACTGAAAAAGAGCAACTTCATGTCTCTTGATTTATTTTAAGGACGAGGTAAATTTTTGAGTAAATTTCTCAGCCTTCATGTTCTTTCTTTCTTCTGATCTGCAAACAACACTTTGCTGCAATTCTAGAAGAAACATTTTGTATACGTGAAATTTTTAATTAGCATAAATGTAAGCCAACAAAATGGTGCCATGTGTATGTGTGTGTGTGTATATATATATATATATATATATACACACCTTTGCATCTGGTACGTGAGTTTTGCTTATTCATTTTTGATGCTCATGCTAATACACTGCCATTTTTTTTGTTTCATTCAGGGACTCACATTTTGATATCCATGCAATTATAATTATTCTTTAATGACAAATTCAAATTAACAATAAACAACAAATTTGAATTTGAGAGGTTGGGTTTTACTAATTGAAAATAAAGGAACGTGGAGATAAAATTCTCAATACAAAGTTCAAAAGGATTAATGAAAATAACCAAAGCTAAGTAATCACCCAGAATTTAATTAGTAAAAATATAGATTGGAAATGATTCAATTATTCAAAGTGTTTTAAAATGTGCTTTTCACAGTAATTGACATTTGCTAATGTCCAAAATAAGTACCTAAATGGGTCCAAAACAGGAAGATGTGATTACTCACGGTGGAATGAAATGGCAGGCAAGCATGAGTGACTGAAAGGCCTACATCTTTACTTGGTTAACCTGCAGGCTTTTTGCAGAAGGTAATTACCTTCAGGATTTGCCAGGATTTAATGACTAATAGTATCGTGTAAGGTCTGTCACTAACTGCCTGGCAGCTACCTATTCATCCAAGATGTTCTTCTGTTGACAAGTGTGAAGCTAGTTGCCTTGAAACAGAAACTATTGTTTGTGCATTTGACACGAAGATGACATGCTGGCTGCAAGAAGTCCACTATAACAGGCTAGTAGTTCATGCTCAGTTGGCCCATTGCCCACACTCAGCTCCTTTGCATTGCCCGCAGATGCATTATTTGTACTTCATGCTGTAACGGCAGCTTGAATGCATGGCTCCTATACACGCCAAGCTTACAAAAGATAAATTTTGAACCAATATCAAGAAACTATTCTACAATAATTGGAGATCAATGCATAAAATAAAATGAGTAGTGAAGGGATAAGCCAAATAGGTGATTTGAGAAGCAATTAGGTCTTATTTTGGCTTCATGCTTGCCTTGGTTGGATTGAAACCATGGTTTGTTGCCTCCCGGGTGCCAGGTTCAGGGATGTCTCTCTCTTCTTCTTTATCAGAGTTCCAATATCCCTTAAAACCAAGGTTCCCTATTCTTATTCACTTTGCCTTTAATCCTGACAGGAACATACAAACTCTGCACTCTCAAAATTTCTCCTTGGAAGGCCTCCCACTTACCAATCACATCCTTGCCAGAGAACAACCTGTTCCAATCTACGCTCAAATAATGTGCTTGAGGAGTATAAAAAGTGCAAAAAAATACAAAAAAAAAAGAAAGAAATCAGGAGGGCTAAAAGATGACATGAGGTTGCTTTGGCAATCAAGGTGAAGGATAGTCCTAAGAGCTTCTACAGGTATATCAAGAACAAAAGGATAGTAAGGGATAAAATTGGTCCTCTTGAAGATCAGAGTGGTTGGCTATGTATGGAACCAAAAGAAATGGGGGAGATCTTAAATGGGTTTTTTGCATCTGTATTTACTAAGGAAACTGGCATGGATTCTATGGAAGTAAGGCAAACAAGTAGTGAGGTCGTGGAACCTATGCAGATTGAAGAGGAGGAGGTACTTGTTGTCTTGAGACAAATCAGAGTAGATAAATCTCCAGGACCTGACAGAGTATTCCCTCAGAACTTGAAGGTGACTAGTGTTCAAATTGCAGGGGCCCTGGCAGATATATTTAAAATGACAGTATCTACAGGTGAGGTGCTAGAGGATTGGAGGATAGCTCATGTTGTTCCGTTGTTTAAAAAAGGCTCTAAAAATAATCCAGGAAATTATAGGCTGGTAAATTATTGGAAGGAGTATTAAGAGATAGGATCTCCAAGTATTTGGATAGACAGGGACTTATTAGGGAGAGTCAACATGGCTTTGTGCATGGTAGGTCATGTTTAACAAATCTATTAGAGTTTTTCGAGGAGGTTACCAGGAAAGTGGATGAAGGGAAGGCAGTGGATGTTGTCTACCTGGACTTCAATAAGGCCTTTGACTAAGTCCCGCATGGGAGGTTAGTTAGGAAGATTCAGTCACTAGGTATATGTGGTGAGGTAGTAAATTGGATTAGACATTGGGAGAAGCCAGAGAGTGGTAGTGGAGGATTGCTTCTCTGAGTGGAGGCCTGTGACTAGTGTTGTGCCACAGCGATCAGTGCTGGGTTCATTGTTATTTGTCATCTATATCAATGATCTGGATGATTGGATCAGCAAATTTGCTGATGATACAAAGATTGGAGGTGTAGTGGACAGCGAAGAAGGTTTTCAAAGCCTGCAGAGGGATTTGGATCAGCTGGGAAAATGGGCTGAAAAATGGCAGATGGAGTTTAATGTGGACAAGTGTGAGGTATTGCACTTCGGAAGGACAAACCAAGGTAGAACATACAAGGTAAATGGTGGGACACTGAGGAGTGCAGTAGAACAGAGGGATCTGTGAATACAGATACATAATTCCCTCAAAGTGGCATCACAGGTAGATATGTTCGTAAAGAGAGCTTTTGGTACATTGGCCTTTATAAATCAAAGTATTGAGTATAAGAGTTGGAATGTTATGCTGAGGTTGTATAAGACATTGGTGAGGCCAAATTTGGAGTATTGTGTGCAGTTTTGGTCACCGAATTACAGGAAAGATATTAATAAGGTTGACAGATTGTAGAGAAGGTTTACAAGGATGTTGCCGGGACTTGAGAAACTGAGTTACAGAGAAAGGTTGAATAGGTTAGGACTTTATTCCCTGGAGTATAGAAGAATGAGGGGAGATTTGATAGAGGTATATAAAATTATGATGGGTATAGATAGAGTGAATGCAAGCAGGTTTTTTCCACTGAGGCTAGGGGAGAAAAAAAACCAGAGGTCATGGGTTAAGGGTGAAGGGGGAAAAGTTTAAAGGGAACATTAGGAGGTGGTTTCTTCACACAGAGAGTGGTGGGAGTGTGGAATGAGCTGCCAGATGAAGTGGTAAATGCGGGCTCACTTTTGACATTTAAGAAAAACTTGGACAGATACATGGATGAGAGGGGTATGGAGGGATATGGTCCAGGTGCAGGTCAGTGGGACTAGGCAGATAAATAGTTTGGCACAGCCAAGAGGGGCCAAAGGGCCTGTGTCTGTGTTGTAATGTTCTATGAAGCCAGGTCACAAAACCTCCTTCATCTACTAATAACCTGTAATATTTGCAGATTATAGTATTTTACTGAGAATTTTATTCCAATGAAGGAACCTGCAAATCATTGTTTACTATTATTCAGAGGTGAGCTTCAACCTTGGTGGAGTGCTTTAGGGAGCAGTGGAATGTTTTAGTCAAGTTGGAGGAACACCAGAAGACAAGTTGCCTTTTGCCACCCAGAGGCTGGACAAATAACCAGCAAAGCCCAATATATGAATATCTTTTGCTAATTTCTGTGCTTAAATGGTTCATTAAGTAAAATGAATTAATGATCTGAGACAAAATAACTTCCAAAAACTAGGAAAGCACTCTTTTTTTAAATTAATGACTTCCTATTTGGTTGACTAATACTTTTTTAGCAGAATTTTATCCTTCATTTGCCTGATCATTAGAATTTTTACTATTGCAGAATGTAATTGCCATGGAAAGGCTCATGATTGCTACTATGACCAGAACGTCGCAGACAGGAGACTGAGTTTAAACACACGAGGAGAATATATTGGAGGTGGCGTGTGCATTGGTTGTGTGAACAACACAGCTGGAATAAATTGTGAAACCTGCATTGATGAATTCTTCCGACCTGCATGGGTATGGCGTAGGATTATCTTTTTAAAATGTGTTTTCGCATCAAACCAATCATTCCTGTATGGATGCATGAGGATGTGTAACAAGGAATTTAATCCAAACTAGTTTTAGAATATGTTCATGAGTGTGATATTTTAAGCTACAATGCAATACTAGAACACAGATATTTGTTTGTATCATTTAATAAATGACAGATACAGAGCTAGTCAAAAGGAATTTATTATGTATAAACAGTTTGGAATTAGTCTTATCTGATGAGCTATCTTGGAGAAGAATTTCTTCATTAGTATTGGAACTAACAGTTTCAGGTAATAGAATAATACTGATAACTATATTCATGAATTTTATAGTTCCAGAAAAGTGTGGGGTTGACTTAGGTAACATTGAAACATGATAGGAAGACAGCTGGCAAATAAGGAATGTGGGAGAGGAAGTGCCTCCTTTGCTGCCGCTTCTCACCTGTTTGGTAGAGGACATAGATCAAAGGTAATTGATACAAGGACCAGAGAGGATTTGAGGGTGGTGGGTGTTTGGAATTGTCATAAAATCATAGTCATAAGCACAGCAAAAAAGGCCTATGGACCGATAGTATCTGTATCAACCATCAAGCTCTCATTTGCACTAATTTCATTCTAATCCCATCCTAGCCTCTCTAATTTCCCACCTGTTCCCCTCAGATTCTATTGCTTGGTGTCTCGGTGAGGTTAGTCTGCAATCAATCAATCAATTAATAAATAAATCAATGAATGAATAAATAAATAAGTACACCCATACGTGCATGCACAGTACTGTATATAGAAAAAGAATCAGAAATACCCTGCAGGTCAAGCAGCATCTGTGAAGAGAGAAATAGTCAAAGTTTCATGTCACTGACGTTGTATTAGAACTTGGAAAAGTTAGACAAGTTTTAACTTGGGAGCTGGGCATCAAGGGGGGGTCACATTGATGAACAGTTGTGGTTGGTGGAGGAAAGAACAAAGGGGAATACTTCAAAATGCAAGATAAATTTTATTATTGAAGTACAGTTATGTCACATATACAACCCTGAGATTTACTTTTTTGTGGGCATACTCAACGAATCTATAGAATAATAATTGTAACAGAATCAATGAAAGACTGCTCTGCTAGGGCATTCAACCGGAGTGCAGAAGACAACAACCAGTGCAAATGCAAAGTGAAGAAATAATAATATAAATCAATTAGCTATAAAAATCAAGAACATGAGATGAAGGGTCCTTAAAAGTGAGTCCATTGGCTGTGGGAACATTTCAATAATGGGGCAAGTGAAGTTGAGTGCAGTTATCCCCTTTGGTTCAGGAGTCTGATGGTTGAGGGGTAGTGTCTGTTCCTGAACCTGGTGGTGTTGAATCCTGAGGCTCTTGTTCCTTCTTCTTGATAGTAGCATTGAGAAGAAAGCATATCTTGGGTTGTGGGGGTCCCTGGTGATGGTGCTGCTTTCCGACGGCAGTGTTTCAGGTAGATGTGTTCAATGGTTGGGAGGGCTTCACCTGAATTGGATTGGTCCATATCCACTACTTTTTGTAAGACCTTTTATTATCATGTGTGATGGGTATGGAAAACAAGAGAGTGGATGTTGTGTTCGCAGAGAAAGATTATTGGTGTCTTGTCAATTACAGCTGAATTGTCTGGAAGAGCTAATATAGAGATGAACAATGACAAGAACAATCCTATAATAATAGTACAGCATTTGCTGCATATCTGCAGTAAAAAGAGATAGACTGTTAGTACGTAACAGATTAGGTATCTCCAGAGATAAAGCTCACTCTGTTGGTTGTTGACCTTTCAGCAGAACTGTTAACTTCAATTCAATGATTTCAGATAACCCGCCTTCGCAGTTTGTATCTAAACTGGACAGTTCTGATGACAGATCTACACCTGTAACATTGGCTCATTTTTCTCATTTTCCACAGTTGCTGCCTGATCTGATGAGTATTTCAGGTATTCAGCAACTGCTATGTTTTACATTTTACAATCACAGTTTCATTTTTGCTCTTCTCTATTTACAGTAACACTTCTTTGGATGTCTCCCTCAGCCAGATTAACTGTGATTAACAGACATTGTCCATCCTTTCAGAGCCAGTAGATGTACGAGTTGTGTCATTTGGTCTCTGTACTTTGTTCTGTGCATTTCTCCTCCTCCTCTGCAGCTAAACACATGTTTGAGTTCTAACATTTCCCAAGTTCTGATGTGAAATCTTATCTCTATTTCTCCCTCCACAACTGCTGCTTGATCTGTGAAATATATCCTGCATATTTTGCTTTTACTTCAGATGTTGAACATTCAGTTTTTTTTGCTTATCGAAACTAAATAAATCTGCATTTGTCAATTGATGGAATATAGCACATATTCACAGCATAGCAAGAGTTAATTTTTTAGGCTAGAAAACATCATAACACAAAGGCGGATTTATACACCTTCAATTTTTGTGAATCAAATGTTACTTTTCGTTCCCCAGGTTTCTCCTTATGAACCAAGCCCATGTGTCCCTTGCTCTTGCAATTTAATCGGGTCTTTGAATAATAAATGTGTCAAGGATGGCAGACGTATTGAAGGAGGTAATGTGCATACTAGACAGGCATCATATCTTTCTTTACTTACAATGCAGTCTTTTTAATGTAACAAATTCTCATCATCATTCTAGATCTAACTGCAGGTGCGTGCTACTGTAAGGCTGGTTATGGAGGAGAGACGTGTGACCGATGCGCATTTGGTTTTACTGGATTTCCTGAATGCATTCAGTGTGACTGTAGTGTCGAAGGAAGCTTGAATTCTGATCCTTGTTCCGGAGAATGTATTTGTAAGGTAGTACCATATTATTAAACTTTATACGTTGATTAATAAGGATCCCATGGAATTTATGAATTGAGAAAGGAAGAACAAATAAAGATCATACAAAGAGTATTTGAACATATAAAGAACAGAGAAAGAAACTACATAGATATATTGTCAAAATCAAGGACTTTTATGTTAAATATAATAAAGGAATATGACATGTCATTAATTATTTCACATGTAGGCAACTGCAATGTAATATAAAAGTAAGTGTGCATTTTCTTTTACCTTGGGTAACTTAAAGATACCATTAAAGAAGTTGATTGTTTGGCAAATTGCTCAATTGGTTTAGTGGATATTATGTTTATACTTGTTCTGGAGCATTGACCAGAGTATCCCAGATTTGATTCCTTGTGTAGACTGTTGTTAATCCCAGCTTTTTCGATGATCTGGTTGCTGTAGAGGAGATAGCTGAGGGAGGAGGCGATGCCACAATAAGCAATGCGCCCTTATGAGACCCCAGTCTGCACAATGGTTTAGGCTTTCCAATGTCTGGTGGCAAAGCCAGCAAGTTCTGGCCTGTTAATTTTCCTCTTAATGTAACTGTTCTGCCGCTGTCCCTCTGTCTCAGCATGAAAATTCCTACCCTTGCTCCCACCACTTCATGACCTCTCTTCCCTCCTTCAACATTTCTTAAAACCAGTGCTTCTTACTCAGCATTTAATAATTTCTTGTCTAAAAATTTCTCATGGTGTCAATTTTGTTGCATTCCTGTGAAGTACCTTGGACTGTTTGCTTGTGTTAAAGGTGTCTTATAAATTCAATTTAGTTCTGTTAGTAATTAAGTAAGTTGTAAAGACTTAATGGTATTATAATATATAGCCCGTGGGCCATGTCCCTCCAGAAGGGAGGTTCAGCCCTACCCATTTTAGTAACTGGCGAAAACTCTCAATACTTCTCCAGTCACACTTACACAAAGTGTTCTGCTCTCGTAAGCCCCTGAGCATCGTTGTGCAATAGAGCTCTTGAGTTTTGCAGAAAGTGCAAGCTCCCTCAAAACCACTCTCCTCAAATGAAAAGCTTTTGACAGCTGGTCAAGTCTAAAAAACTTAAATATTATAACGTTGGGGCGGCACAGTAGCATAGTGGCTGGCACCACACTTTACAGTACCAGCGACCCGGGTTCAATTCCCATCGTTGCCTGCAGGGAGTTTGTACGATCCCCCCGTGACTGCATGGTTTTCCCCTCACAGTCCAAAGATGTAGCAGTTGGTAGGTTAAGTGGTCACTGTAAATTAGGCTAAGGTTAAATTGGGGGATTGTCTGGTGGTGCAGCTTGCAGGGCCGGAAAGGCTTATTCCGTGCTGTATCCCAATCAATCAATCAATCAATAAATACACATCCTTGACTCAAGGTTATATGTAAACATTGAAGATTTTTAGACTGGTACAATCAACTCCCACTGAGCAACATTGTAAAATATTCCTATCTTTGGTAAATTATTTGTTACATTTAATTAAAGTTGTTAAAAATAGTCATAAAATAACTTCAAAATGGCAGAATACTCAAAAGAACTGAATATATTTGAACTGATTAGCTTACTTCAAAAGATGTAAATGAAGTAAACCTTATTGCACTGAGAGCATCATGTTACACTGAATGGAACTGAGTTGCTGAAGCCTCACCTTGGAGGTTTAGCACCCAGATATTCCAGTAATGCAGCTGGGAAAAATGAAGGAAGTTGCCACTTTGCCAAGGGATTCCATGAAGAATGTAACATCAGATTGTGTTCACAATGATTGTGGTGATGACCTCTCGGAAAGTTTGGGATATATGCATCTTAATATTCTACTTTCTGGGATGATTTGGATTCTCAAACTTCCGCTCTCCACACAGAAACTAAATATTAGTCACACCACTTAATTATTTAAAATAAAAGTAGAACATGTTGAAAACGTTGAGCAGGAAGAGTTTCTGTGGTACTTCTCAAGTCCACAGGTTGTAAAACATTAGGAGCCCAGCCAATGGATTTAGACAGTTATGTCTGAAGAGAACATAAATATACAGTACCGGTAATTGACCAAAAAAGCAGTCTGCATTTAAAGTAGGTTTATATTTCTGCTAGTATGTGTGTGATATATAGTTGGATGGAAAGAAGGAAGATAAGCATCGTTTAGTTTTTTTTAACTACACCTTCAAGTCACTGTTTGGTCCATGTGCATCAAATATTCACAAATTAGTAATTTTGTTGTACCAGTGTCCCCCGCTTTTCGAATGTTTGCTTTACACCACTTTGTATTTACAAAATACCTACATTAGTAACCTGTTTTCGCATTACAAAGAGGATTTTTGCTTTTATGAAATTTTTTCCCCATATAAATGAATGGTTCTTCGCTTTACGCCATTTCGGCTTAAGAAAGGTTTCACAGGAACGCTCTACCTTTGTAAAGGGGGAGGGGTAGACACCTGTATTATAAATTAATTTGCAAAAGTAGCAACTTCAAATGGAAAATGTCACTAATTTTTTTGGAGTGATGTGGATCTTAATCTTATTAATATAATTTGCATTTGATTTAATTTGCAGGCCAACACTGAAGGAAAGAACTGTGGCCAATGCAAAAGAGGGTTCTTCAATTTGAAATTAGAGAACTATAAAGGCTGTGACCAGTGCTTCTGTTCTGGGGTAACCAGTGAATGCCAAAGTTCTACATGGGGATATGATAACGTAGGTATTTATTTGTTAGGAAAATAATTTTAGCTTGCTGATCTTCAAGTTTATTGTCATTTCAACCTTATATGTGTATGATTGGTTGTCCATCATATCCGATAACCACAGCAGACTTGTTTAGGAGAAATTATGAAGTCATTGCACTGGGGCAGTTTTACTCTCTCGACCTTGGACGTCCAGATCCACTGGTATGAGTAGTCATCGCAAACTGGGGTCTTCCTAGGTTGCAGAGAATGACCACGATTACTTCTGTGCCTTATCATGAAGTTCGCTCTCCACAAAGCGTTGCAGAACTGTCTTCTTGGCTATTCAATCTTACTGCGGATCTCTTCCACCCAGTCCACCCGAGCTGTCTTCACATGCTAGAATCGGCATGGCACTCTCTCACTGGGGTATGAGGCCCGCCAGCTACCGTCTCCTTGTTTAGCCTACATGTCGAGGTGGTGTACCGGGGTGTGGCTGCTGATGCACACAAAGAGCTACTTGGATCCACAGGGGAGAGCTGAGTATCCAGTGGGGTCCAAAGGTGAGTGAGATGCCCCAGGATGGACATGACAAGCCCCTTCACCAGAGGTGCTACCCCTCCCTGGACATCCCATTCACCTCTTACATCTATGCTTCCAAAAGAAACACTGTACCTGTGCACCAGGCTGCTCAGTACAGTACCTATATCTCATGCACAGCCCATGAAGTAATATTACCACAAAAAATTAACAAATAATGAGGTGCATTGACATCACAAGTAAAAAATAAGCAGTGTAATGCTACTGGTGCTTCATATGTGGTGAGACTGGGTGGTGGCAGGGAGATCAGTAGTCTCACAGCCTGAGGGAAGAAGCTGTTTCCCGTCCTGTTCTAGTGCTATGGTACTTTCAGACTGATGGTTGGAGGGTTGAGAACTTAAAGTTCCTAGGAATGAACATCATTCTGGTCTAACCACTTTGATGCCATGGCCAAGAAATTTCAGCAATGCTTTTACTTCGTCAAGAACATTGAAATATGGTATTTTTCTGTCAACTCTTATCAATTTTTATCAATGCACCATAGAAAGCATCCTTGAACAATAAGATAGACTGTTGACCTCACAATATAGCTCATTACCATCTTGCACCTTATGGTTTATCTGCACTGCACTTTCTCTGTAATTGTTGCACTTTAGTTTGCATTGTACTACCTAAGTCCGCTGTGTCATGATTTGCTCTGTATGAACAGAATGCAAGACAAGCTTTTCACTGTACCTCAGTACATGTAAGAACAATAAACAAATTCTAATTCTATTTCCAAGCATTGTGACCAGGATTTCCTCCATTTCTGGCTGCAGTCATTCTTAAAGATGCATCATTCTACTAATCATAGTTTTAGAGCAGGTTTACGAGCCTTACTACTCTTCTAGTTAGGCTCATCCAGTACTTTCGACTATCCAATTATTACCACATGACTTCAGCTGAACCCTCATGAAAACTTGACATTGTTGGTAGCAATTCTTGATCGAGCTCCTGAGCAACGCACAGTCTGCCGTGTGAACTCAGTGGGTCAAACAGCATTGGTGGGACGACTGAAGTTGTCAACTGAGAGTAGAGAGGCAAGTAGGTCAGCAGAAAGAGGAGAAGCAGAGTGGCAAAAACTCAGTCAACCAATCACCAAATCTCCAGGGTGATTGGTTGACTGAAGCAGAGTGTAAGATTGGAGGTAGGTAGTGTCAAGCAGTCCTGATGCGGAATTTTGTCCCACAACATGGACTGTATCAATATGCTGCTTGACCTTCTGAGTTCTTCCAAAATCTTATGTGTTGCTCCAGATTCCAGTATCTGTTGTCTCTTGTGTCTCCACCTGAGAATAAAAGTTCAAAGGTTTAATTTATTGACAAAGTACGCAGATACAATAAAGACCATGGAGCTGATGAAAGAGAAAACATCAATTCCGCCCCACCCCAGCATGAAAAAGAAAATAAACAAAACTTGCAGACCCCAAAACGTCCCCCCCGCTGAAAAAAGAACCGTGGTATTACTTCTCCCTTTTCTAGATTCAAAGCTAATTTCCACAAGAAGCTGCAATATAACTTTAAAGTGAATCCAAAATCAGCTGATTAAATATTCTAATTCATTATTTATGGAGCTACTCTGCAATAATGTGATTCTAACAGGGAAAATTAAAGACAATTATGAGAAATTGTTGTTAACATTAGATTAAATAAAAGAAGATATTGGAGTCAGGAAATTCCAGGAGGGCTCTTATACCTGCTGCTAGCTTGGAAAGCGGATAGACATATTCCCACAGCAAAGCAGTTGTTTCCAGCCAGCTGTCATTTTCTAATGCAATTTGCTAAAGTTATGAAGAGAAACTAGAAAAACTTTCACAGAAATTTATGGGATACTGCTGGCTTTTTAATATAAGTCGGCCCAGTTTTTATCATGTGTTCCACAAGTTGCATACTAGTGAATGTAACATTATTACAGCACCAGAAACCTGGGTTTATTTCTGCCACTGTCTCTAAGAAGTTTGTATGTACTCCTTGTGATCATGTGGTTTTCCTCCAGCTGATCCAGTTCCCTCCCACGTTCCAAAGACACATGGGTTAGTAGGTTAATTGGTCACGTGGGTGTAATTGAGTGGGATGGGAGGTGGCCAGAGGTGCCTCTTACCACATCCACAAATAAATAAATAAAGTTAGTAATAGCCGTGAAGTGTCTTAAAATTTACCCTGTTGAGGTAGACAATTAATGGATTTTTTTTTCTTGAATTTGGTCCTTTAGGTGACTTCCATGGCTAATTGGTCCATCAGTGATATACAAGGAATTTTCACTGTTTATCCTGGGCAAGACATGTTGGATGGAATACTGAAGCTGAGCAGGATTTCACCACTGGTGTATTACTGGACTGCACCCAATGCATATCTGGGCCAAAAGGTATCAAGCATAAACTGATGTTCAGCTGTGATTTGCCTCCGTACCTAGATGGTACCTGTTGTGTATTGAACGTTCCAGTAACATTTGGGTAATCTTGTGTATGTGTGTTGGTTCATCAAGCATTCTTGTTCCTATAAATAATTAATTACAGGTTATATATATATAAATATGTGAATTGCGTATGCCAATACACCACCACGAGATGTGTACGCACCTTGCTTAAAGTAAACACAAAGTTAGATCTGCCTTTAAATCGGTTTAATGTTTTGAATTTTTAAAACTTAACAGTACCAAATCTGAAGTTGTAACAATAAACTTTGTTTGGTACTTCATTACTGATTTATCAAAACCATAGCTGATCTACCAAGAATACCGACTTCCTGCCTACTCTCCCTCCCTTCATATCCAGAAATCTTCATTTTAAATGAAGTTGATGACTCAACCTCCACAATACTCTAGGGTAGAGAACTTCATAGTCTAACCACATTATAAGTAGAAAAACTTCACTTTATGGGATTTCTTAATAACTGTCCTACTTTGAGACTGTGATCATTAATTCACAGCACCTTAGTTGGGGGGAAAATCACAAGAACATAAGAAATAGGAGCAGGAGTAGGCCATCTGGCCCATTGAACCTGCCCTGCCATTCAATAAGATCATGGCTGATCTGTCCGTAAACTCAGCTCCATCTACAATTTTCACATGCATCTTGTTAAGATGGATAGATCATAAACTTTCCACATATTGACTGGGGCATCCCATTTTGTACAAGGGTTGGATTGGGAAGAGTATGTCAAATGCGTTCAGGAAAATTTCCTTAATCAATGCATAGAAGTCCCAGCTAGAGAGAGTGTGATACTAGGTCTCCTATAGGGAATGAGACCCAGTGTGTGACAGAAATGTGTATGTTCCTGTCAGAATAAAAGGCATGGATAGCAGGTTTAGGGAGCTTTAGCTTTCAAGAGATATTGAGGGCCTGGTTAAGAAAAAGGAGATGCATTGAAGGTTTAGGCAGGTTGGAGCAAATTGTTCCCACCCACCTATACCTGCCAGGTAAATGTCCCATTGTTTAAGAAAGGCACCAAGAATAAGCCAGGAAGTAGTAGGTCGGTGAGCCTGACATCAGTAGTGGGAAAGTTCTTGGAAGCTATTCTATGAGACCAGACATATATGTATTTGAATAGACAGGGAATGATTAGAGATAGTCAACATGTCTTTGAGCATGGTAGGTCGTGTCTAACCAATCCTAGAGTTTTTCAAGGACATTACCAGGTAAGCTGATGAAGGCAAGGCAGTGAATGTTGTCGACGTGGACATTAGCAAGGCATTGGACAAAGTCCCATATGGGAAGTTGGTCGGGAAAATTCAGTCACTTGCCATTCAAGATGATTTAGTAAATTGGATTAGACATTGGTGTGGTGGAAGAAGCTAGACAGTGGTTGTAGATGGTTGTCTCTCAGACTGGAGATCTGTGACTAGTGGTGTGCCAGCGGGGTTGGTGCTGGGTCCGTGGTTCTTTTTCATCGGTGTCATGACGTGGTGAACTGGATCAGCAAATTTCCAGATGACACCAAGATTGAGGGGTGCAATGGACAGCTGCATCTTGACCAGCTGGAAAAATGTCAGATGGAATCACACCTTAAGCGTGTTTCTGGGACTCCAGCTTGGAGATTGTTTGAGTGATCCAGCACTTTGCTGTCTCCAAGAAGATTCCAGGAAGTGACCACTCACTCGGATGGCCTCGAAGGAAGAAACTTTGAAACAGGGCATGAGCCAATGTTTCACTCCATATTGCCAGTTAAAGCGTCCATTAGTCACTGACTAAAGTGTCAAGGAAGATTGAGACACCGAGGCGAATGTGGAAGGTGAGCGAGAGTTCAGTGCCGACTGCCTTCCTTGTGATCACTGCTGGAGAAGGCCTGTGTGTGGCCTATGTGGCTCACTGTGGCAGGTGGGTAGGCCTCTCTGCCTCGTGTGGTGTCCCTCTCTTTTGATAATAATCGTTGATATTGGAGGTTCTAGGTTTATGGATTGGACTACTGCATTTTTGGACTATGGACTTTTTCAGGCTTATGGGTTTTTATATTCTGTGTTTTTTATGGCCCGTTCCGTTTCCATTTTGTTGTGTGAGGGGAGGGTGTGGGTGGGGGAAGGTGTTGTTGTTCTGTTTGTTTTTTTTATCTGAGGGAGGGGATTTTATTTGGGAAGGCCAATGTTCCTGTTTAGTTTTGTGCAGGGGAGGGGGATTTTGGGGTTGATGGTCCAGATGTCATTCTTTTTTGTTCTGAATGACATTCATGTTTTTTCTTTGTTTCGTGGCTATCTGGAGAAGTCAAATTTCAGGGTTGTGTATGGTTACACGCTTTGATAATGAATCTTCAAACCTTTGAATTTAATACAAACAAGTGTGAGGTTTTGCCCGTTGGGAGGACCAACCAGGGTAGGTCTTACAGAGAGAGTGGTAGGACTCTGCAGAGTGCTGTCTAACAGAGGATCTGGGAATACAGATGCATAATTCCTTGAAAGTGGCATCACAGGTAGATAGTGATGTAAAGAAAACTTCTGGTGCATTGTTCTTCATAAATCAATGTACTAAGTACAGGAGTTTGGATGTTTGGCTGAAGATGTATAAGATGTTGGTGAGGCCTTATTTGGATCGTGTCCCGTTTTGGTCACCTACCTGCAAGAATAATGCAAATATGTTTGAAAGAGTGCAGAGCGGTTTTACAAGGATGATGCTGGAACTTGAGGACCTGAATTATAGGGTAAGGTTGAATAGGTTAGGACTTTGTTCCCTAGAATGTAGAAGATTGATGGGAGATTTGTTAAAGGTATACAGAATTATGAGGGGTACAGATTGATGAAATGCAAACAGACTTTTCCCACTGAGGCTGGGTAGGACTTCAACTAGAGGGCATGGGTTAAGAGTGAAAGGTTAAATATTTAAGGGAAACATGAGGGAGGTGGTGAGAGTGTGGAACGAGCTGCCAGTGCAAGCGATGAATGTGGATTTGTTTTCAACATTTAAGAGAAATTTGGATAGCTTTGTTAATGGGAAGGGTGTGGAGGAATATGGTCCAGGCACAGGTCAATGAGTCTAGGCAGATTAATGGTTCAGTGTGGACTAGATGGGCTGAAGGGCCTGTTTTTTGTGCCAATACGATAACAATGTGATTCCCTGACTCTAAGTTTTCTAAGAGTTTTGAATGTTTAAGTTCTAGAGAATAGGGGCCTAACTGGCTGAACCTTTTCTTGTATGGTAGACATGTTTCCCATATTCTAAGTCTGATCTGTTGCTGTAGTTTCCTTCAGGAAAGGCTTTCCCTGGCAAAACTAATTGCTTGTCCAGTCCATTGATCTAAATCTGGTCCATCAGGAGATTAATGCTTCAGCCTGATTTATCTCTTTGCAGTTCTCCATTGCAATCTAATAGAGATGAAATTAAAAAGGATGATATAATTAGCATTGTGAAAACATAAACTGCAGAAGGAAAAATGGAGGTGACTTATATAAACCGCATTCAGTGTAATATTACTTCACCCTTACAGGTATGATTAATCCCAAGAAATTTCTTTTTATACCTGTGGGTGTTACTGGCATGGAAGTATGTGATAAGTGCAAAATACTTTTGTTTACATTTTATTAATGAAAAAAATGTTCATTTAAAAAAATCTTCAGGTTCATATTTCCAACCATGATATTTTACATGCGAGAAATGCCTTCATGACATTTTCTGTACTTTGTATAAAACCCATCCTAGAAACATATAGCAAGAAGTCAATAATAAATCAATGATATTGATTTCAATGCATAAAATACAGGGCTGGGAATTGATTAAGTGAATAAAACCAATATATACATAAGATTTTGTTTTTGGTTAACTAAGCCAATACAATGTCACATTATATAATATAGTTTACAGGTCATTTGATCTTCCAAATTGTATTATTACTTTAAATGAATTTTTTCCTGAAAAATAGATTATTTTGGAATATTCTTATTTTCACATGGCTCTGTTAAAAGCATTGGACATGATGGCTCATTAAGGAACACAAAAAAATAACGTGAAGGTAATACCTGGGGATATTAATGATGTTGTGCAAGACATTTGTAAAAAAAAGGAAAAGGATTTTTATTTGGTATTTTATTGTCACATAAACCAATATTTGTATTTATGAAATAGTTTAAAATTGGCTTTGAGAGAAAGCTAATCCATAGAGAATGAGCAATTATTTGTATATACTGTCTCTTGGATGAGTGGTGACTTATTATCAGTAATAACCCATTACAATGAAAAATAATCTATCTTTCAATGCATGCACACTCCAGTTGTTTCACCTAAACCTGGAACATTAGCTATCATCCTTAGATTGACGAGAATGACAGCAGTCCATGATGTGCCTGCATGGATAGCTGCAGACATTTTCTTTTCACTGACAAATATATTCTGTGCATTTCTCTTGAAAAGTTCTTTTTTAAAAACTTCTTAGAAGTTTATTTCCCAGTGTACTACTTGACCAACAATATCTTCACAGAAATCAGAAAGTGATTACCGAACTTATATTTTTAAAGATAATTTTTAAAAGACAATTTGTTTAGATGCACTGTCTTCAATACTTTCTGCACAGATGAAGCATTGGCAATAACCATCTGTTAGTTCCAAATGTTTAAATACATTTATACAGGGGCCGCTGAAATATCCTGAAAGGGAGATTTGAGAGATAGAAGCATAGGTCACGTGTATCAGTGTCACAGTGGAATAAAGGGAATTACAGAGACATGAGAGAGGAGCTTTCTCAGGTGGATTGGACGAGGGCACTGGCTGGGGGTGACAGCAGAGCAGAGGTGGCTGAAGTTTCTGGGAGTAGTTCACATGGCAAAGGATAGATATTTCCCACAGAGGAAGAAGTTCTCAAATGGGAGGTGTAGGCAACTGTCGTTGACAAGGGAAGTTAAGGACTGCATAAAAGCCAAGGAAAGGGCATATAAGGGAGCAAAAGTGAGCGGGAAGTTAGGTGACTGGGAAGCTTTTAAAATCCAACAAAAGCCAGCTAAAAAAGCTGTAAGAAGGGAAAAGACTGGCCAATAATATAAAGCAGGATACTAAAAGTTTTTTCAGTTATATAAAGAATAAAGGGTGTTGAGAATTGATATTTGACCACTGGAAAATTATGCTGATGAGGGACAAAAGAATTGGTGATGAACTTGATGGGTATTTTGCATCAGTCTTCACTGTGGAAGACATTAGCAGTGTGCCAGAGGACTTTGAGTGTCAGGGGGCAGGAGTGAGTGCCATTGCTATTGCAAAGGAAAAAGTGCCAGGCAAAGTGAAAGGTCTTAAGGTGGATAAGTCACCTGGACCGGATGGACTACATCCCAGAGTCCTGAGAGAGGTTGCTGAAGAGCTAATGGCTGCATTGGTGATGATCATTTGAATCACTTGATTACAACATGGTCCCGGAGGATGGGAAAATTGCAAATGTCACTCCATCTTTTAAGAAGGGAGGAGGCCAAAAGAAAGGAAATTGTAGGTCTCTCAGCCTAACCTAGTGGTTGGGAAAGTGTTGGAGTTTATTACTAAGGATGATTGGATAGGTATATGGACAGGAAAGGAATGGAGGGTTATGGGCTGAGTGCAGGTCGGTGGGACTAGGTGAGAGTAAGCGTTCAGCATGGACTAGAAGGGCCGAAATGGCCTGTTTCCGTGCTGTAATTGTTATATGGTTTTATGAGGATCCAGGATACTTGGAGAGTAATGACAAAATAAGTTAAAGTCAGCATGGTTTCTGTGAAGGGAAATCTTCCTGACAAATTTGTTGGAGTTCTTTGAGGAAGTAACAAGCAGGATGGACAAAGGAGAGGCAGTGGATGTCATTTACTTGGATTTTCAGAAGGCATTTGATAAGGTGCCACACATGAAGTTGCTTATCAAGATAAAATCCTATGGAAAGATACTGACATGGATAAAGGAATGGCTGACTGGCAGGAGGCAGTGAGTGGGAATAAAGAGGGATGTTACTGGTTGACTGCCAGTGACCAGTGGTGTTCCTCAGGAGTCAGTATTGAGACTACTACTTTTCATATTGTTTGTCAGTGATTTAGATAATGGAATTGATGGCTTTGTGGCAAAATTTACAGATTTTATGAAGGTAGGTAGAGGGGAGGTGGTGCTGAGGAAACAATATGATTGCAGCAGGACTTGGATAAATTGGAAGAATGGGCAAAAGGGCAGATGGAATACGGTGTTGGGAAATGTATGATAATGCATTTTGGTCAAAGGAACAATAGTGCAGACTATTATCAAACGGGGAGCAAATTCAAACACCCGAGATGCAGAGAGGCTTAGGAGTCCTTGTGCAGAAGTCCCAGCAGGTGAATTTGCAGGTTGAGTCTGTGGTAAAGAAGACACATGCAGTGTTGGCATTTATTTCAAGGGGAATGGAATGTAAAAGGAGAGAATGCTGAGCGTTTAAGACACTAGTGAGGCTGCATTTGGGATTATTGCCCTATATCTCAGAAAGGATGTGTTGTCAATGGAGAGAGCCCAGAGGAGGTTCACAAGGATGATGAGGTTAACAAATGAGGAGCTTTTTTTTTGGGCCTGTGCTCACTGAAATTTAGAAAAATGCGTGGGGATCTCATTGAAACCTGCTGAATGTTGAAAGGACTAGTTCAGGTGGATGTGGGGAGGATGTTTCCTATAATGGGTGTGTTCAGAACTAGAGGGCACAGCCTTCAAATTGAGGGGGGGAACCTTTTAGAACAGAAGTAAGGAGGAATTTTTTTTAGCCAGAGAGCAGTGAATCTGTGGAATGCTCTGCCACAGACTGTGGTGGAGGCCACGTCCATGGGTATAGTTTCCTGATCAGTCAGAGCATCAAAGGATATAGTGAGAAGGCAGGTGTATGGGATTGAGTCGGATCTGGGATCAGCCAAGATGGAATGGTGGAGCTGACTTGATGGGCTGAATGGCCTAATTCTGTTCCTATGTCTTATGTTCTTAAGGATGGCTACATTTGGTATCATTCCTTAGAAAAGAATTCAAAGTTCAAATTAAAATTTATTATCAGAGTGCATACATGTCACCACATACAACCCTGAGATTCTTTTTCTGTGGGCATACTTTAGTAAGTACATATTTACATTTCTCATCAATCCCAATCATTCTTGAGAGTTGGAATTTCTTTTCCCATATTGCCTTCTTATTGCCCCCTTTTGCTTAGATTGGATTAATTTCAAGTTCAAGTTTATAGTTATTCAACCAAATACATGTATAACGCCAAACAAAACAGTTTTCCTTCAGACCGACGTGCACAACACAGGACATATAGTTCTCACACAACACAAAGTAATATTACCTTAAATAAGTTAAAAAATAATAGGATGCATTTATGATGCAAGTTAAAAAATAAGCAGTATAATGCTACTGGTGCTTCATACTTGATAAGCCCTGGGTGTTGGCAGGGGGTTCGGTAGTCTGAACAGTATTCTATTAACATTTAATCTCAGAAACTTCATTAAAAAATCCTACACATCAGTGGCTGTAGGCTGTTAGCATTGAAGTACCTGAGATTATTTTGATGGGAAGACTATATGGATAAGGGTTTCATTTATCTTAATAATCTTTTTTGAGGTGACTTTCATACATTTAATGGAGATTTTATAAGAATCCTGCAGACAACTCCTGGGATCACCCTGAGTGACAACATTTTTCCATGCAATAACTGTTGAGTGATGGGAGAACTGTGACAAGATTCTAGGATGCCTTGTGCCATCGGTAGAGTTGGATTGATGCTTGCAGTAGGAGCAATTAAGTTTTGTACCTGGATTTGAAATGGATGGAGTGTTGGAAAATTTAAAAAAAAGCATATTTTCATGCCAAGATCAAACTACTTTTGATTTGGAAGCATCATATTATTCTTCCTCATTTCTGGTTAATCTTTATTAGATTTTTGATGAATTGCTGTTCTTTTCATCAAGCCTTGCTCGCTCATCGGTTAAAGGGGCCTTTCGAGTTGTGCCTCATACCTCATTTATGCATGAGTGTTCAGGAAGTCTTGGTTAGTGTATGACAAAAGATACCTCGAAACCTATTTGGGGATCTAAAGACTGTCTTTAATATGCTGATGGCTTCTTGATCTTCTCTCTGATGGTCATTTGTTTTTTGTTAATTCATCGGATACGGGCTTCACTGAGAGATTACTTTGTGTCCTTTCACCTCGAGATAGTGGTTGCTTTATGTATGTGTGCGGAAGTACCTTTAAGAATCAGGTCTACCATTTTGTCAAGCCTCTTGCTCTACTCAAGTTGTAATTTTACAGAGCGTTGGTGAGACCATGAAGTGATGTATATATATATATAGTCTTAGTCTCCTTATCTAAGAAAGGATGTACAATACTTACAATCAGAATAAGTGCAGTGAAAGTTTCCTGGGATGGCAACACTATTGTATTCTCTAGAATTTGGAGGTCTGTTAATGTATACAGCATTCTGGCAGAGCTTGACAGGCTGTAAGCAATGAAGATGTTACCCCTGACTGGGAGCGAGTGATGGGTGCTCAAAATAAAGAATTGTGGCGACCCACTTCCCAGCGCACTCGAACCGGCTCACAAAGCTGCGCGCGCCGGCATTGAGGCAGGTCCCAAAGAGGGCACCAAACCTGCTTCACCAGCAAGGGGAAAAGCCCGCGCGCGGGACGGGACTGTGAATACGTGCCCCCTACAGCATACCCGCCCGGGGAGGGCGGGATCAGGAAGGCTTTAGTTTGAATAAACCTCTTTTGTAACTGCAGCTCACCAACTCCGTGTCGTTATTGCAGCGCTGCGTGTAGCACACCGCTACAGTATTGCAATTTCAGGATACAGGTTTCTTGAAGCATCGCTGGGTTGACACTTGTTTCAAGATGGGTGTCTAGTTAAATATAGGGAGTTACATAAACATCTGGTGTTAGTAATGAGAGTTACAAAGTCCTGTTAGAAGGGAAAAACAGGATAAAACACAGGAAATTAAGAGAAAGAAAAAAATTCACCATGCCACGTTATCAGCTTTCTGTTTGAATGGTGTTTAGCAATCCTTGAGATTTCAGAAACATTCAAACGCTAATGGCTACCTTATAAATTTTAAATCAGAGCAATTTCAGTGTTTCCTTTGTAGGGTGCTGGGAATGTTTACGGTTTATCTTCTTATCATTAGAAAAATGTTTATATTATGTAATTCACTAACCATTTTATTAACAAAAATAATAAAACAGGTATTAGTAGGATAAGCAGCAATTTACATCCTGTTTATGAAAGTTTACAAACCTTGTAAAAACAATTTTGTTTAGATTTTCCTGTACTTAATTTTTCTTGTAAGACCATAAAACGTAAGAGCAGAATTAAACCATTCAGCCCATCGAGTCTGCTCTGCCATTCCATCATGTTGGATTTAGTATCCTTCTCAACCCCATTCTCCTGCCTTCTCCACATAACTTTTGATGCCACAACTTATCTTTGTGTGTGCAGTTTTTCACTGATTTTATTGTGTTTCTTTGTACTTACAGGGGAGGATGTGGTGACATACAGTACATATATGTACTTTGATATTAAATTTACTCTGAACTTTGAATCAAGAACCTATCAACTTCTGCTTTAATTGTACATTGGGACAAAGTTGAAAAGGGTGTTAAATGCAGGACTAAAACTGTTTTATCTGAATGCACAAAGTATATGGAATGAAGTAGATGAATTTGTAGCCTGTAGTGTATTGTGTAGAGTGCATAACTCTCTGCAGTTTCTTTTCTTCCTGTGCATTCGAATTGTTTTGGCAGACCAGTCAGAATCAATGCAGTTCTGGTCATCTACATGCAGGAAAGATGTCAATAAGATTGAAAGAGTACAGAGAAAATTTATAAGGCTGTTTCTGGGACTGGAGCATCTGAGTTATTGGGTAAGGCTGAATAGGTCAGGATTTTATCCCCTGGAGTTAGTAGAATGGGAGGGCATTTGATCGAGGTCTATAAAGTTATGAGGGATATTGATTGGATAGAAGCAAGCAGGCTTTTACCACCTAGGCTGGATAAGGGGGTGGAAGTTGAAAGGTTTAACGGGAACATCTTCACTCAAAGGGTGGTGTGAGTGTGGAACGAGCTGCCAGCAGAAATGGTGGATTTGGATTCAATTGCAACATTTAGGAGAAGTTTGGATAAGTACATGACAACAGGGGCATGGAGGGCTATGCTCCAGTGTAGGCTGATGGAACTAAGCAGAATAACAGGTTTGGCATAGACTAGATGGACTGAAGGACTTTTTTTCTGACTCTGAGGATACATTCAACATCTGTTCATCTTTTGAAGTTTACTTGCTTCGGTGACATGACGAACTTCCTTAAACTTTTACAGTTCAGAGTGACCAGTTAATCGACCGACCTGTACTTTCTTTGGGATATGGGCGGGAACTGGAGCACGCAGAATAATCCCGGGTAGTTTCAGGGAGAATGTACGACAATTGTAAAGTCAGCACTGAAGTCTGGGATTGAACCATGGTTGCTGGAGACATGAGGCAGCAAGTCTGTTATCTGCCCCACTGTGTTACTATGCTGCCTGAAGCTGGAAAGTGTTTGCTCTCTGTGGGTGGTCCTATCCCCCTCTTCTGTACTACAGTTGTCATTCCAGCCCGGAAAAAAACATACTTAATCATTTTGCCCTTGAAATAAATTTGCTCATTCAGCCTTAATTTTTGTTCTCCGCAGGTTTTGAATAGGTTATCATCTCAGATCTGTACTACAAGATTTCACTGGACCATTGCAGTTCTAAATTATCAACATTGTTATTTGCAAAATGACAAGGAATGTTTTCTCAGACGATAATCAAGAATTTTATGAACACTCTAATAATAGTTGTTGAGTTGCAGATTTGACTGAACGTACCTAATAATTTCATCATGAAGAACTGACAGAAGAAAATGATTTAATTTGGCCTGCGTACTGAGCAGTAAAATACGAGAATAAATTAGCAATCCTCAAATTTGAAATTAGAGATGTGACAACTCCCACCCCCTGCTGCTGTGACTCATGCTGTCTGCAGTAGAGGTGGAAACAGAGTCAGTCAGACCTTTCAAAGGGGAACTGAATAGGTACTTGAGGAAGAATAATTTGCAAGGCAATGGAAAAAGTGCAATAGACCTGATAACTCCTTAAAGCGTTGTCTCCATTATCGTATTTCTTTAACTAGGTTTATATCCACAGTGCTACAATCAATTCACCCCATTTCAAGTAACAGACATATATCATGGCTTTCACCAGGGTGCGTTGTCTTCTCCCTCTGTCTCTTTCCCTGCCTCTCTATGGCTGCTCTGTGAGGAGGTTTAAAGGGGTCATTTTCAAGTTGGAAGGTTATAAGTGTGAGTTGCGGCTGGGTCGCATACTGAAACACTAGCTTTTCACCATCTTTATCAGTGATGTGGATGAGGAGCTGGAGTATTGTCTATCTGTGTTTGCCGATGATGCAAA
Organism: Hypanus sabinus; assembly: GCF_030144855.1. Lineage (NCBI taxonomy): Eukaryota > Metazoa > Chordata > Chondrichthyes > Myliobatiformes > Dasyatidae > Hypanus > Hypanus sabinus. Next base: position 26,419,786 of record NC_082715.1, read on the forward strand.
GCTAAGAGGCTGTGTGAACTGCAGAAGAGAGACAATGGATATATGCTGCCTGGAAGAACTGACAGTGTTACAGAAAATGGAATGCAATGTGGGAGAAAGAAAAGGGAAGTTATCCATTTTGTTAAGGACGAGAAGATAAGAGTATTTTTAAATAAAGACTTTAAAATATTTGTGTTCAGAGGGACTAGAGTACATGGATAACTGGAAGCTAACATATGAGATCAGCAAGCATTGCAGAAGGTAAATGGTATGTTGCTCTTTATAGCAAGAGGACTTGGATGTGAGTGTAAAGGTCTTTACTCGTAATGTCAGAATAAGGGGTTGGCCATTCTGGATAGATGAGGAGACTGTTCTTCACCCAGAGTGCAGTGAACCTGTGAAATCCTTTGCCCGAGAGGGCCATGGAGACTCTGTCAACAAGCAGAAGACAGGGATTGATAGAGTTTTGGATATGAAGGGAATTGAGGGAGATGGCGTAAGTATAAGAAAGTTAAGCTGTGCTAAGCACTCAGCCATGTTGCAATTGCATAGTGGTATAGGTGCAATGGCCGAGCAGAGTCCCTTCCTCCTTCTTACACTGTGTGTCTACGGACGAAATTTTATGCTTCATCCTTCAAAAACTGTTCATCTCAACATACCTATCACATCCTGAGCCCCACTGCAGGCTAGTTTAATAATCACAAAGCCAACTAAACTATACCTTAAGCCTACATAACGTCCATTTTCATCACATTCATGTACCTATCTGAACATCTTTTAAAAGTCTCTATTAGATCTGCCTCTACCACCACCACAGGCAGAGAGTTCCAGGCACCCACCACTCTGTGTAAAAGTAAAAACTTGCTTCTCACGTCTTCTTTACAATTATCCCCTCTCACCTTAAACACATTCTATCTGACATTTCAACCCCGGAAAATCATACTCTTTCTCTACTCCATCTATGCCTGTCTTAATCTTTCAAACCTCTATCAAATCTCCCCTCAGCTTCTGCCACTCCAGAAAAAAACAACCCCAAATTTGCCCAGCCTCTCATGATAGCACATGCCCTCTAACCCAGGCATCATTCTCGTAATCCTCTTCTGCACCCTCTGCAAAGCCTCGATATCCTTCCTATAATGGGGTGACCATAATTGTATGCAATACTCCAGATGTGCCTATCTAGAGTTTTATAAAGCTGCAACACAACTTTCTGAATTTTGAACTCAGTGCCTCAACTAATAACGTAAGCATGCCATATGCCTTCTTAACCACTCTCTCAACCTGCATAACAATTTTCAGGGAGCTATGAACTTGGACTCCAAGATTCCATTCCTCATCAACACTGTAAAGGGTCTTGCTCTTTATATTTATCCTACCAAGGAGCAACACTTCACATTTGTCCAGGTTAAACTCCATCAGCTATTTCTCCACCCATATCTGCAAATGATCTATTGTATTATTGTATTATTTTCTAGTCATCTATGCTATCCACAACACCACCAATCTTTGTATCATCTACAAGTTTACTAACCCAACCATGTACAGTTTTATCTAGGTCATTTATAAACATTACAAATAGCAGAGATCCCAGTACAAATCCTGCAGAACACCACTAATCACAGACCTCCAGCTACAATAAGTTCCTTCGACCACCACTGTCTTCTATGTTCTCAATCCAGATGGCCAATTCACCATTGATCCCAAACATCTTAATCTGGATGAGTCTCCCATGAGGAATCTTGTCAAACGCCTCACTGAAATTCATGTAGGCAACACCTACACATCTACCTTCATCATCTCGTTGAAAATCTCAATCAAGTTACTAAGATAGGACTTGCCCAGCATAAAGCCAAATTAGGCCATAGTTTTCCAGTAACTTCCCTACCACTGACTTGAGTCTCACCGGTCTATAGTTAACAGGATTATCCTTGGTTCCTCTCTTAAATAATGAGGCCTCAACATCATATCCTTGTTTTTATACTCCAGTCCTCCTGACATCGCATTTGCCTTCCTCTGACTCAACCTGCAAATTAATCTTTAGGAAATTCTGCACAAGGACTTCCAAGTCACTTTGTGCCTCAGGTTTTTGTATTTTCTCTTCATTTAGAAAATAGTCAACCCTCTTAGTTCCTTTACCAAAGAGCATGACCATACATTTCACAATACTGTATTCCATCTGCCATTTCTTTCCCTGTTCTCCTAATCTGTCTGTCCTTCTGTAGACTCTCTACTTCCTCAAAACTAAGTGCCCCTCCATCTATCTTCATATCACCTACAAACTTTGCAACAAAGCCATCAATTCCAACATCCAAATCTTGACATATAATGTAAAAAGAATTGGTCCCAACACAGACCCTTTTGGAACACCACTAGTCACTGGCAGCCAACCAGAAATGGCTGCCTTTATTCCCACTCTTTGCCTCCTGCCAATCACCCACTGTGTTATCCATGCTACAATCTTTAATACTATGGGCTCATAGTGTTACCTCAAGTGTGGTGCCTTGTCAAAGGCTTAATGAAAATCCAACTACACAACGCCAACTGATTCTCCTTTGTCTATCCAGCTTGTTATTTCTTCAAAGAATTCCAACAGATTTGTCAGGCAAGATTTTCCCTTGTGGAAACTATACTGATTACAGCCTATCATGTGCCTCCAAGTACTCTGGGATCTTATCGATAATAATGAACTCCAACATCTTCCCAACCATTGAGGTCAGACTAACTGGCCTATAGTTTCCTTTCTTCTGCTTCTCTCCCTCCTTGAAGAGTGGAGTAACATTTTGCAATTTTCTAGTCTTCTGGAACCATTCCAGAATCTAATGATTCTTGAAAGATTATTACCAATGTCTCCATACCTCTTTAGCTACCTCTTTCAGAACCCTGGGGTGTGCACCATCTGGTCCAGTTGACCTATCTATCTTCAGACCTTTCAGTTTCCCAGGAGCCTTCTCTCCAGTAACGATAATTTCACACACTTCATGACCCCTAACACCTGGAACTTCCACCATACTGCTTGTGTCTTCTACAGTGAAGACTGATGCAAAATACTTATTCAGTTCATCTGCCATTTCCTTGTCTCCCATTACTACCTCTCCAGCATAATTTTTCAGCAGTCCAATATCCATTCCTGCCTCTCTTTTACACTTTATGTATCTGAAGAAACTTTTGGTATCTTCTTTAATGTTACTGAGTGCATTACTTTCTTAATGATTTTTCAGTTTCCTTCTGTTAATTTTTTAAAAGCTTCCCAAACCTCTAACTTCCCACTAATTTTAGCTCTATTATATGCCCTCTCATTGGCGTTTATGTTGGCTTTGACTTCTCTTGTTAGCCATGGCTGTGTCATCTTCACTTTGGAATACTTTTTTTCTCTTTGGGATGTACATATCCTGTGCCTTCCAAGTTGCTTCCAGAAATTCCAGCCATTGTTGCTCTGCTGTCATCCCTGCCAGTGTTATTTTTCCAACTCCTCTTTCATTCCTCTGTAATTCCCTTTACTCCACTGTAATACTGATACATCTCACTTTAGCTTCTCCTTCTCAAATTTCTCGGTGAACTTGATCATATTATGATCACTTTCCCCTAAGGGTCTTTTTCCTTATGCTCTCTAATCAATTCACATTCATTTCTCAACACCCAATCCAGAATAACTGATCCTCTAGTGGGCTCAACTCTGATCTGCTCTAACAAGCCATCTGATAGACACTCTAAAAGCTCCCCTCTCCTGTAATCTAGCACCAACCTGATTTCTCTAATCTATCTACATATTGAAGTCCCCCGTGACTATTGTAATATTCCCCTTTTGGCATGCATTTTCTATCCCCCGTTGTAACTTGTAGGCAACATCCTTACTACAGTTTGGGGGTCTGTATACAACTCCCTTGCTATTCCTGAGTACTGTCCACATTGATTCCACACCTTTCAACCCTCTGTCACCTCTTTCTAATTTGATTTCATTGATTCCATTTTTTACCAACAGAGTAATGCCGCCCCCTCTGCCTTCCTGCCTGTTCTTTCAATACAATGTGTATTCTTGGACAATAAGCTCCCAGCTATAATCTTCTTTCAGCCACGATTCAGTGATGCCGACAACATCGTACCTGCCAATCTGCAACCGTGCCACCAGTTCATCTTCCTTATTCTGTCTACTGTGCATATTCAAATATAACTCCCTCAGTCCTGCATTCATCTCTTTTGATTTTGTCTGCCTTTTACGTCACAACTCATCCTGTATTCTGCAATCAACAGCCCCTTCTCACTACACATTGTTCCTGTTTGTAAACAAGCTACTTAATCTTCAGCACTTATCAGCTGCCTTTCCTAAGATACTTCTTTCATTGAAATATCAGCAGCCCAGGATACCAGTCCCACCATGCTCAAGCTTTTGATTCCTGACTTTGTCTGATCTCTTACCAACATCTGTCTACATAACCTCTCCACTAACTGTTCTGGCACTCTGGTTCCCATCCTGGTGCAACTGCATTTTAAACCCTACTCTTCAATATTAACAACCCCCCCCCCTCCCCGGCTCATATTATTTACCCTCCAGTTCAGGTGCAAACCACCCCCTTTGTACAGGTCCCTGTTTCCCTGGAAGAGAGCCCAATGATCCAAAGATCTTAAGCCCTCCCTCTCCTACACCAACACCTTAGTAATGTATAAAATTGTATAATCTGTCTAGTTGTGGCCTCACTAGCAGATGGCATGATAATAATCCTGAGATCACAACCCGGACGGTCCTGCCCTTTAACTTACCACCTAACTTCCTGAACTCCCTATGCATAACCTTGTCATTCATTCTAGCCAGTTCATTGGTACCTACATGATCCATGACTTCTGTCTGTTCACCCTTTCACTTAGGTATGCTGAGGAATCGATCTGATAATATCCCAGACCCTGGAACCCGGGAAGCAACCTACTGTCCAGGAATCTCGTTTTTGCCCGCAGAACCTCCTCTAACTTGCAAAGCCCCTTTCACGACCGGATGCCTCTTCTCCCCTCTTCTGATTTGTAGAGCCAGACCCAGTGCTAAAGACTTGACCACTGTGACTTTCCTCTGTCATATCAATATCCCCAACAGTTTCCAAATTGATTTACCTGTTGTTGAGGAGTTGGCCATCAGGTTATTTTGCACTGGCTCCTTATCCCCATTTCCCTTCCTGACTGTCACCCAGTCACTTGTGTCCTGCATCTGCCTCCCGAATGATCCGGAGTTCATCCGGCTCCAGCTCCAGCTCCTTAATACGGATTGCTAGAAGCTGCAGCCGGATGCACTTCCCTCAGATGTATTTGTCAGGCTGGTCTCCCTGCCTTCCCACAAGAGGAGCATTTCACTATCCTGCCTGGCATCTCTACTGTCTTAGCAGAGCAGATATAAAGAAGGGAAGGAGAAAAAAACCTTAATCTTGAGCTTTTCTTTCCTTTGCTTTCTCTGACTGAAGCCTCAGAGAGCTGAGGCTGTGGCAAAGATGGCCGCTGCGCTTGTCCCTGCCTTCCTTTAATTTGCTCTTGCTAATCAATCCCAAATGCCGACTGGTCACTAGTAAACGCTTCCTTTTTCTGTCGCGACCCACTGCTGGCTTTTCTATTCGGCAGAGGACCTGTGTGAAATCCCCTCCTTCCAATGTCCAGATTGGTTGCTCTTTTTCGCTGTAATGCTAATGCGACGTACTCTTTAAGCACCTCACCCACATCCAGCGTGTCCAAGCTAATGTTCCTGCTTTATCCTTGAGTGGTTCCACCTCTTATCATACTCTTGCTCCTGAGATTAGTGTCGAATGCTTTGGGATTCTCTTTAACCCTACTTGACAAGGATTTTTTATGGTCCCTTCTGGCTTTCCTGGGACATTAAGCACTCATTCCTATCCCTCTCTCAACCAAGTGTTCATTTCCAACCAAGTTTCAGTAATGGTTTTCAGTCATAGTTCCATGTACTGATCCATGCTCAAAGTTCATCACCTTTACACATAATACTCCTAGCATTAAAATGCATGCACTCCAAATTATCTGTCCTATTATATCAATTTCTTTGCTCCTGCTTGTTTTTACCGGCCCTGGCATATACCTTCCTTTGCATGCCTCCATTTTCCAACCTTGTGCTCTGGTTCCCAACTCCCTGCACCAGATCCTCAGCCACTTACGCAACTGTGCTATCATCCTATTCCTGTCCTGATTAGAGTGTGGCAGTGGGAGTAATCTAGAGATGGCGTCCTTTGGAAGTCCTGCTCGTTAGTCTCTTTCCTAATTTCTTCCACTTTTTTGTGGTGACCTTTTAACTTACTCCAAGATCAAATTAACCATTCCCTTCCACATAGCCCTCCCTTTTTCTTTCATTCATATGCCTTTCTAATAGTCTCTTAAATGTCCCAAATGTATCTGCTTCTAATGTAAGACCATAAGACTTCAGAGCATAATTAAATTCATTTGGCCCATCAAGTCCACCCTGCTATTCCAAATTGGTTGATTTATTATCTCTCTCAACCTCATTGTTCTGCGTTCTTTCCTTATCCTTTGACAGCATACTGATTAACTTCCACGTTGAATATGCCCAAATGATTTGCCCTTCACAATTGTTTGTGTCAATGAGTTCCACAGACTTGCTACCCTCTTGCTCATGAAATTCTTCCTCATATCTGCACTGAAAGGACGTCAATGTGTTCCTAGGCTGTACCCCCAGTCTTAGACTCCTTCTGTATAGGAAGCATCCTCTCCACGTCTTCTCTATGTAGGCCTTCCAGTATTCAACAGATCTCAGAGTTCTCATTCTTCCAAACCTCAAGAACAGGCCAAGAGACATCAAAAGCTCCTTATACATTCATCCTTTTATTCTCAGGATCATTTGCACGAACCTCCTCTGGACCCTCTCCAATGCCAGCACATCCTTTCTTAGATAAGGAGGCCCAAAACTGATCATAGTGTTCCCAGTGTGGGGTGTGTATATATGTGTGTGTGTGTGTGTGAATTGGTACATTTGAGCTGGGGGTTGAAAGGTAGAGCTAGAGATTATTTCATTCTTTATTTCAGGTTTGAAGATTAGTTAATTTATTCTCATGTCTTCTAGCTCTGTAGTCATTTCCAAATTAAATCATTTCCTTTGTCAGCTTGACACCATGAAATGATTAGCTATAATCAGTCAAATCTTCAAACTGAACAGCCATTGTCAAAAAGACTGCTAGTAATCTTCACATTTCTTAGTATTGCCAAAAAGAATACTACCTACAATTTTGGAGGAAAAAAATGTTGATAATTCAGAAACTGTAATGGTCCAATGATATCTTGTTAATGGAAACTAAATTGTGGTGGTGTACAAGTTATAGTTTGAAATAGGAATCATAAGGCACATTAATGTGCACAGTTTAGTTCAAGACCTTTACTCTGCCTCATTTATTACAATATGATGAGTTATCATATTACATGATTTAGCAAAGTTATGATTTTACATTAAAATGCTTCAGTAGACAGGCATTTATATGAAAAATGACAGCAATTTAAAGGTTAATGTGGGTTTTGTGCTTGGATTTTGAAATGCCCTATGAGAACATCTCAAGTGCGCATTTTAATCAGTTTGAGCTGGAACTTTATGAAAATATATTATTTGTGTTTCTCTGCTGCAGCTGGCAGCGTACGGAGGGAAACTGATTTTCACCGTCTCTGACTCTGCCGCAGACGACCTGCTACGAAAGCAGAGATCTCAGGTCTTCTTAGAGGTTGGTATTGCCATTTCATTTTGTTCGAGTTTCTTGGATTAGAGGGCAGCACAATCCTTTCAAAATTACATGATGTTTGAAATCAGATTATTCATTCTTATTGAACATACCTGGCAGAGAAGCATGGAGATGATTTTCTGGCTTGAACCTACAATAGGTGAGGTGTTGGCAGAGTCCCCACCTGAAGGCATGAAATATTTTCATGCCTTCAAGTGGTCTTCTGTCCTCTCCTATCAGATTTCCCCTTCTCCAACCCTTTATCTCTTCCACCAATCAATTCCCAGCTCTTCACTTAATCCCTCCCCCTCTCCTGGTTTCAACTATCACCTGCCACCTTGTACTTCTTCCTCCCCTCCCTCCATCTTCTTATTCTTACCTACCCCCTGCCTTTCCAGTCCCAATGAAGGGTCTCAGCCTGAAGCATCAACTGTTTATTCCCATCCATAGATGCTGCCTGATGTGCTGAGCTCCTCCAGCACATTGTTTGTATTGCTCCAGATTTCCAGCATCTGCAGTACCTCTTGTGTCCAAGAAACATTTTCATGTTTTGGCCACATTTAACTTTCTTTTTAAGCCCAAGGGAGCCAATTGTTGATTGCAGATCATCAAAAAAGCAGCTGTGAATTGGGATGGGAGTAGAGAGGACTAGATCTGTCGATGTTTAGAAAAGCGTCTGAGGAATGCTGGGTGAGAAGTGATGGAAGTGATCAGCAGTGGCAAAGTTGAGGTCCTTGAAAGTGTCACGGTTTTGTTTTAAAATACGTTCTTTCCCTGCCTTCCCTGAGTGGCATGCTGCAGACCCATTAAAAACCTGCTGGTTTCATCGATTGTTGGAAAAATAGGATTAGCATACGTTTTCACACAAAATACAGGAGGAATTCATCAAGTCAGGCAGCATCTATGAAGGGGACCAAACAGTCAACATTTCAGGCCAAGACCCTTCATCAGTTCTCAGATCTTGGGTCTGGGCTTGAAACGTCAACTGTTACTCTTTTTCCATCAATGCTGAGTTCCTCCTGCATTTTGTGTGTTGCTCAAGATTAACATCACCGACAGAATTTCTTGTATTTAATATTTATGCTTACCTTGGTTCTTTCCCAACCTCTAGAAACTATAATGACCTGCTGACCCCTCCTTATTTGAGGGATATTTGTCAGTCAGGAATTACGCTGAACTACTTCAGAATCACACAGCAAGATTTTTTTTTACATGTACTGGAGGGAAAATAGAGTCTCATTAGAAATTTAACATCTCTGGCAATGCAGCACTCCTTGACTCCTGTACTAGGAGTTATATGTTTTAGTGTACCCATGAGTATTGCAAAAAAAATCATGATAGAATTCTACTTGTATATTTAAACTGTCTCAGCAGTTCCCCAATCCCAACCCCACTTCCAGCTTTAAGCAGCAGTACTGTGCTGTCATTAAAAGACTATCTGAAATCTTTCCCAGAGAGGCAAATCTGCATCTGCTGTGAAGCAGGTGGTTGGCATTTGAAGAGCCCTATGAAATATGTTGACTTTTATTGTGCATGAAACAAAGATTACTGAGAAGCAGAAGGGAATTTCAGTTAATACCACATTCTGGACATTTGGAAGCTTTGATTTGAAGTTAATTTGAAGATCAGGTACTAGCTTTCATCATTTTTTACACATGACTATATTTTCTACTCTTTATTAATATGAAAACACATTAATTTTACCACAGTTAGAGTTGGAAGGTTCATTAACCTTGAACATTGAACTAAGCTGATACTTTAGTGCAGTACTGAGGTGCATCAGTGTGGGAGATGCTGATACTTGTATGGGATCATAAAGTTATTTGGCCAAGCCATGCACCTTTCTGTGAAGACCATCAATGTTAATCTCTCAACAAGTACTATTGTTACAATATTTAGCGTATTTGTGTTTTTAGACCTTACAATCCCTCTTCACTTCAGAACAAATATATCAGATACCTCATAGCACACTTGAAGGCCTAGAATATTGAAAGTACTAAGTAGAAACCTTTTCTATCATTGTTTGAACTGTATGGTATCATTTTGCTTTAAAACTGATTATTAATCATATTGTATGAAAGAAATTTGAAAATGAAGTGTACAATAAGAAAGCCAGTCGATTTTATATACAAATACAAATTACTACAGATGCTGGAAATCTGAAATAATGCCATATTGGAAATATTTGGCATGTCAGAGAGCATATGTGAGGAGGGAAGCAGTGCTAACGTTTCAAATTAATAAATTACATTTTATGAACAGTGAAAACTTAAATGTATAAAGAAAATGGGATGTGAATCAAGTAACAGAAAGGGTATTATGGATTAGAAAGGAAGGGAGGGAAGATAAATTACAAAATGTAAAGGTGGTAACAAGGGAAAGAGAGTTGATAATGGAACAAATTCTGAAACAAGACAAGTTTAGATTTCACACACGAGGAAATCTGCAGATGCTGGAAATTCAAACAACACCACACACACAATGCTGGTGGAGCACAGCGGGCCAGGCAGCATCTATAGTGAGAAGCACTGTCGACGTTTCGGGCCGAGACCCTTCGTCAGGACACGAAGATTTAGATTTGTAAGTATGGACAAGTTGTTTTCCATAGACACCAAGTAACTTGGAAGAATGATATTAGAGTTAGGGGAACAGGAGTTATGATCAGAACAGAACAATAATAGAGAATTGATTGTAAAACTTAAATAAGTTGCTCACCCAGAATCCACAATAATGTCCTAGAACATCAGGCACCAGGCAGAGGCAAAAGCGAGATGGTGGAAACTGTCTGAGACTTCCTATGTCAGGTCTTCCTTCTCCCACAGATTAATAGAGACCTGACTTACTGTATGTGCAGGGGATGAGGTAAAACTGCCATCAAAGGGTAAAGGAGAGCGTTCTCAAATGGTTCAGGTCAAGAACGTGATTCTTCAGTTACATCGTATAATTAATGGTGTAATATATTGGATATTTTGTAAGTTAATTCACAATAAGAAATTTGATTACAGATAAATAAAGAAGTTTAAGCCAATGGCAGTAAGTGGTAGTAGTGCTTGCATGAAATTGGCTGGCAGGAAAGGCAAATAATGATGTTTGGTTGTTCTTTGAACTGCAGGAAAGCCCACAGCACTACAGTGTCTCCCAGTGGTCTGTGTCATACTGTATTTTTATATATATTTATGACTTGGACATTATAGAGGGGATAACTTCAAAGTTTGTAAATGGAAAGCTGCATAGAAATGTTAGGATCTATGAGGGGAATAAGAGCACATTTCTGAACGGCTTAAATAGACTAGTCAAGTTGCCAGAATTTTATAGAGAACTTATAGAGGAAAATGCATATTTTTGTATGAAAATTGAGGAGGCAAATGCATGAAAGAGCTGATTGCAAGTATTGAGTGATGGTGTGTGAGTTCCATGTTGATGTAGTGCTTTTCTAATCTTACAAACTGCCATGTTTGCAGCCATCATTTCACTTTGAACTGTATTCTTATCTCCAATGCAATCACTGGTGTTACTGTCTCATATTGAAGAAAGCTGCTCTCTCACCACCACAGTGAACCTTGAGCTGAATTTCTGATCTGTTAAACAACATACCACTGAGCCCGCCTATTTGCAGCTCCACTGCAGCCTTTGTCCATCCCTTCTTGACAACCTTTTAATTGTTTTGTCACTTCTATTCTAATGCTCTTTTTCGACATTCCTTTGTGGTTGAAGTTATCCTGCTTCCACTCCAGTTCTGAGGAGAGGAATATGCCAACGTGCATTGTTATAATGGAGATGCTGTGCTCTGTGCCCGCTAATATGATGAACTGATAAGTGAGGCTTTAGGCCTACTCTGGGCTGTTCCGGGGTTAGTATGTAAGGACTCCATCTTGGTTCAGAATGCTGTTGTTTGCATGATTTTTTTCTTGCGCATCGAGGGTTGGTCTTTTATTTTTATTCTCTTTTCTCTTTAGTTGTGTTCTTTTGGGTTTCTTGCCTTGTGGCTGCCAGTGACCAAGCAAATCTCAAGATTGTATAATTTATACATTCTTTGATAATAAGTGAATCTTGACAATTCTGCACCAGCCACCACGTGATTTTGATCTAAACACTTAGTCCAATAGCAAGGAGGCCCAAGGTAATTACAGACGAGGCACTACTGCACAGAGTAGTGTCCCATTACCATAATCCATAAGTGGCACTTCACTCAATCTCAAGTGCCTGTCTCCAGGGCCTCACAATGTTCTGGTCACCTTTCACTCCTGGCATTACTGTCCTGCTCCCCAAATTCCTCACACCGCCACGTTTGAACCTTTATGTCCCTGCCGCTACATATCCTGTAAATTCCTTATACCTCTAACACCTGGAGTAATTGTTTCACTGATATACGTCACTTAAAATGATCTACTTACTGCACTTCATCTTGCATTGGGCAATTCGTTTCATGCAAGGAACGAACTCAAGGCAACGTTATTTTTCTGCATGTTGAATCACAGTCTAACTCTGTCCTTTGTTCTCTTTAGGGAAACGGTATCCACATAAGCAGTCATGGTGACAGGATTGAATGGGATCCATTGAACAAGCACACAGAAATGATAGTTCTACAACCCGAGAACTTTATCATCCATACAACTGGGTCACCTGTGAATAGAAAGGACTTCATGACTGTTCTGGCAAATATTACCCGTCTTGCAATACAAGCCACCTATAATAGTGATCGCACTGCCATCTATAGGTAGAAATTATATTTTATTATTGCAGTCCATTTTTCTTTGCATTATTTCAAAATCTCAGTATTGTTTGCTAAGCTTAGGACACTTAACTGTGAGTTTTAATGGTAAATTTCACGCTGGTCTGGGAGATGAGAACAACAGTGAAAACAGAAAAATTATTCACTGACAACTATTAGCACTCTTTGTCAATGTATCAATAGCTCACGGAAAGGGCAAGGGGAATAGAAAGTAAATTGTGACAAGTTAATCAGATGTGTTATAATTTAAAAAAAAGCAGTTCCACACTCCTACCCCTTCTTAGGCAGTCCTCTTGGTGACTCGCTTCCATTCCTGTGTTCCAGGGTAGCTGATGAGGTCAATATAGAACCCACAGAGTCTGCCGCATAATTTCACCTGCAGTTGTTCTGCCCCTTTACTGGTATTAGTATTTCATTTGATTTTTAATGGCCTGAAAATATGAAAGCTGCTATGTAACTATTCTTAATGGTGAAATAAATTTAAATGGATTTTCCACCTGGATAATTGGCCAAGATACAATGTGATTGGCTGGTTTTGTTATCTGAGAATTAAACTGAACTTGATGACCACAGCCTGCAAATATAGGTAAGTATGAACATTTGTAAACTGATAATTGGGCCAATAAGGTCTCGAAGTATTGTCTGAACTGTCGCGACAGGACAGGCATTTACAGACTGTGTATAAAAAGCTGATTAGATTAGCTTTATTTATTGGTCACGTGTACTTTGAAAAGTCGAAACCTGCAGTGAATTGCATCATTTGTATCATCGACCAACACAGTCCGAATATGAGCTGGGTGGCGGTCCTCAAGTGCCACCATGTTTCTGGCACCAACTGTAACATGCCCACAACTTGCTAACAATTTCCTGACCCTAACCTGTGCATTTTTGGAAAGTGGAAGGAAGCCAGAGCACCCAGAGGAAATCCACATGATCACAAGGAGAAGACACAAACTCTTTACAGACAATGGTAGGAATTGAACCCCTAGCGCTGGCACCATTAAGAGTTGTGCTAACCACTATGCTGCCTGTTTTGGAATGCTGAGATTTGGAATGAAGCAAAGGTGTTCTTTTCACGAAGATAACCAGAGTTGTTTGAAAAACAATCTAGTGCTTTCCTGGCATATATGATGAAATAACTCTTCTCAGACTTCCAGCTGGGTACAGGTAACAATTATAACCAGTATTTCAATGACAAACTCTGCCACCTTCATCAGGGATGATGCCTGAGCACGTCTAACCTGGTGGTATTTATACCCCCATAGTCTGTCCTTCTTGATTGGTTACTCTTCATCCAATCACTCTCCCACCTTGTTTACAATCAGATTTTAGTTTTTACCTAGACCTAATCCTTAATCTTTGTTAATATTCTTTTCCTATAATTTTATTTCAACCCTCTGGTCATGTGGATTTCCTCTGGGTTTCCTCCCATATTCCAGAAGAATTTTGTCAAATACGAAGGTGTCGCTCTGAGTAAGAACTGGAATTTGATTGTAAGCAAGGTGGGAGAGTGGAAACCTGATTGGATGAGGATGAACCAATCAGGAGGGTCAGACTACGGGGCTATAAATACCACCGGACTAAGACACACCCAGGCATCATCTCTGGAGAAGATGGCAGAGTTTGTCATCAAAATGTTGGTTATGATTGCTACCTGTAACCAGCTGGAAGCCCGAGGAGAGTTTATTTGTTGGGGCCTATTTCATTCTGGTTTACTTCCTATGAATCCTCTGAACAAAAATGTTATTAGAGCAGCAATTCTGTGATTATTCAAATGAATTTAAATGTAATTAAATATTGTGAAATGGACATTTTTCTGAACCCTTTTTATTTTGTGCCTGAACAGTTTGCGCTCTGTTGTGCTGCAGACAGCTAATGGAAATTCCGTAGGCCCAAGCAGAGCTTCGGGTGTTGAGATTTGCCAGTGCCCCCCAGAGTACCATGGCACTTCGTGTGAAGTAAGTATCAGTTCCAGAATCTGGATAATGCTGCTTGCCAATTTCAACCCTTCATCATTCATTATTGATATAATAGAGAAAAATGTCTTTGTCATCTTAGAAACATTGAGATCTGTATCTGGCAAACTGAACTGATTTGCTGGTACAGGGGAAAGTGTCGCTATTGTGGTAAAATGATCACTGGTCTGTACGAATTAGTGATCTTCCAGCCTCCTGAAGGATTCAGGGAACCTGACTCTCAGCAAAGCCGGTACAGCATCTTGAAGACGAAGGACGGTCGGCACTGGGGCAGACTTCAAGCCAGATTAAAGGTCCCAAAATTGGAAAGTGAAATTGTGCACGGCCCCATTACCCCGCACCAATTAAAGCACCAGAGCCCGAGGCTGGGAAATGAGCCACTGTTCAGAGTTGTCTGCTTGTGTTTGGCCCGTCTCCCTCTCTTCTCACTACTACCATTGCGCGGGAGGTGAAGGAATCTTGGGTCCTGCGCTGCCAGATTGCGGTGCGGTTGCTGCCCTGTAGCTATCAGGCTCCTGGACTGGGTTCAGTGTCTTAGCTCTGAAGTCTTCACTTTCAGGGGCTTCACAGCCCACCTTCCATATATTATTTGTTTACTTTTTGTTTGCATGATTCATCATCTTTTGCACACAGGATGTTTGTTGGTCATTGTGCTGCGTGGTTTTTCATGGAAGCTGTTGTATCTCTTAGTTTTGTGGCTGCCTGCAGGAAGATGAATCTCAAGGCTCTTTATGGTATACATACCTTGATAATACCATTTACTTTCAACTTTGATGCTTAGGAATTCAGAAGATTCACCCTTTTGAATTGAGAATTTTGAATTGAGAAATTCAGGTCTACATATTAGAGGTTATATTACTGTAAAGATTACGAAGGTAATTTTATACTCGTGTTAAAATAATATATGTTGGCTCAGTTCTGCACAGAATGGATGACGTTCCCCAAATTGACTGTCATCAGTAAGCCAGAAAAATGTCATTCACCAGGGTATGGATTAGTCATTCAGAGGCTGGGATTAACAATCTACTTATCTGCATGTATGCTGCCTGGACTGCTGGAGAATTTAATCAGTAACGATGTCCGTGAGACTCTCAGATACCCACAAAGTCCATCTAGTTCATTAACAACCTTGAAAGAAACAAATTTCCTTCCCGCCCATTGTGCGGCCTATTTGTGATTCCAGATCAGAAGCCTAGTGCAAATAGCAGAGTGAATGACCCATCTCACACAATACCCACCTGTCTGTCCCATCAGTCACCTCGTGCTTCAACTGGCCATGCATTGGCATCATTAGCCACCTGAGAATCCACAGAAATACGATCGAAGAAAGTTATCTTCAATCCTGAGGAATTACCTAAAGGGAGAGAAGGTGAAGCTGGACGTGTTCTTCTTCATGCAAGAGTTCTTTGTTGCATCCTTTGTGTCTCATTAATCACTGGTCAGATTCATCCTTAATAATTGTATGGTTAGAGTAGATCACTTTACCTGTATTTTGGAGATTTTGAACTAAGTCAAGAGTCCATGGAAGATCTGTGAGTTGTTTCAAAATTACTAAGATATCGTGGTCTTCAAGCAAAAGGAAATAATTTTCTATCCCCTTCCCTGCAGCCAGTATCAGAACTGTTGTATTTGTTTTTTTTTAATTTTAACCAAGCAGGTTCATTTGAGCTCCTCAGACAAATAAGTCGAGAAGAGACGTACTCAGAGCTGCAGCCCTTGAAAACTCATTTATACTATGGTTGTACGTGCTAGTCCTCCCTTTGTTAGTAAATGTAAATGCATTAGGACTGATAAAGAATATCATTTCAAGTCCATAATGATTAATGACCTGCATGCGTTTTGCATTTATCCTAATGTCTGTCATTAAGGTTCAAGCAAATGGCTTGACATTGTGCCGACGCAGTTAATCACTGACTGAGAAAACAATTAAAAATTTACAGTTGTCTCCAGCATTGTACAGAGACTTATATTATTCATCTTTTGTGTTGGTATTGTCATGCTTTTTGCTTCAGCTTTTTTTGGCATATCCTGTCCCGTCAGTTCAAACTGCTTTTCTGTAACAATTGCTGACTTTCAAATCATCTTATTACGCTACAAGCAATTAACTAAGTTAGTACATATAATTTAGAATTTATAATTCAAATTAAAACTTAGAGTTAAAAAACTGTGTATAATCTATTTGCAATCATCATGCACTGCCTTAGCAGAACTGCTGGAGAGAACTGTAAAACTTAATCGAATTTAAAGTAATTAGATTTATGATTTTTAAATCATGAATATGAGTTATCTCCATGAATTCATCTCGTAAAACTACTAAGCAGGCATCATAGTTTGCACCCTGTACAGTGTTAAGGACATTTGACATATTATTTAAGAATCACCTTGAGGTCTTTCTGTTAGGGATCATTGCAGGTAGGTTTTTTTGATTTGTATTTTGTAAGGATGATCGCCCGCGTACAACGCTCCCTCAGTGAACATGTTCCAGAGAGCTCACGAAAATACCTTTTTTACTTGCATCTGTTTTTCCCCATTAAATGTGTTTCTGGCACTGTTGGAGCCTGTGATTTACAGTTTGGAGATTGTTTGAGTGATCCAGAGCTTTGCTGTCTCTGAGAAGATTCCAGGAAGTGAGCTTGTACTTAGCCTCGATGTGAAGAAACTTCGAGACAGGGTGCGACCTGACATTTGACTCTATTTCACCATTTAAAGCATCCGTTAATCTCTGATTAAAGTGTCAAGGAAGATTGAGGCATTGGGGCGAATGCAAAAAGTGAACGAGAGTTTCAGCGCCTTCTGCTGGAGAAGGAATCTGTGAGTGGCCTATCGCTATGTGGCTCACTGTGGCAGACGGGTAGGCCACTCTGCCTCATGTGGTGTCCCTCTCTTTTGATGAATGTTGGTGAAATCATAGCATGGTATCATGGTTCTGCATTACGGATTGAACTATTGTGTTTATGCACTGTGGACTTATTGTCAGACTTACGCCTTTTATGTTCTGTGTATTTTATCGCCCATTCCTTTTATATTTTATTGTGAAAGGGGAGGGTGTTTGGGGGGAGTGGTGGTGTTGCTCTGTTGTGTTCTGCTCTTTTTTGTGTTGGGGAGGGTATGTCTCTTTTGGGGATCAATGTTTCTGTTTTGTGCAGCGAGGGGTATTTTGGGGGTTGATGATCCAGATGCCATGTGGAGTGGGGGAGTTTACTGTTCCTCTCTTTGTTTTGTGATTTTGGAAGGGGTTGATGATTGGGATGCTGTACTGGGAAGGCGGGTTTCATGTTTCTCTCCGAACAACTTAAATATTCTTTAAAAACAGAAAATGCTGGCAGAACTCAGCAGGCCAGACAGCATCTATGTGTAGGAGGTAGTGATGACGTTTCGGGCTGAAACCCTTCACATTAGGGTTTCGCATTAAATATTCTTTCTTTGTTTTGTGGCTAATTGGAAATTACAAATTTCAGAGTTGTATAGGGATACATACTTTGATAATAAATGAACCTTTTAACCTTTAATTTCTCAACCTGGATGAGTTAATGCGTTGATTTAGAATTCTGCCCGTTACTTGCTAAACACCGGATTAAGTCTATTTGGTTGTAATAGGAAGCACTGTTCTGAGGCTGTTTTCAGTCAAAATGTTTGGCTGAATTTTGTAGCACCACTAATGAGACTATCAGTGCTCAGGATTGTTACTGATTAAATTGGAAAGCAAATTCAAGTGACTCCACACGTTCACTTAAGCACAGAAATCAGGAACTGCTTTCCGAGTTAGCTCACTCCTACAGAAATTGGGCTATTGAGATGCGTGTATCGTACCTTGGTGACAGTTATTCTTAATAAAGTGATTTCTCTCATTGTCTATTCAGTTAATGGCACGATTAAGTTTAATTATCTGCCAAACAATCTCTCTGATGTTGATATTCTACTTCTATCAAGTGGGGAGAGTAATTCCATCAGTTTCCAATTATTATTAAGGATCCCTGTATATATTTACTTGTTTGGCTCCGTTCTTTCCGGCGTTGATTTATATTTCTTTATTTCCCATCTTTTTTTCTGCCTGTATTTTGTTTTCTGTACATAATTCTACAATAAAACAGATATTCCAATTTAAAATTCATATATTAGATCCTGAGCTGTACAAAAATAAACATTTCATTTCATGCGTGAGCGATAATAAACCTAATTCTGATATAGGCACGTGGCCAGGTCTTTAAGGCGTTGGACTAGCGATCTGAAGGTCATGAGTTTGAGCCCCAGCTGAGCGAGGCACTTAACCACACACTGCTCCAGTCACCCAGCTGAAAATGGGTACCAGCAAAATTCTGGGGGATTAACCTTGCGATAGACTGGCATCCTATCGGGGGGTGGGAGGGGGAGTCTCGTACTCTCAGTCGCTTCACGCCACAGAAACTGGCATAAACACCGGCCTGATGAGCCTATAAGGCTCGGGACAGACTTTAACTTTAACTGATATAGTTCTCTATTGTGGATTGAGAGTGGGAAGGGGATAGGGAGAGAGAAAAAGAAGGGAGAGAGGAGGGAGTAGAAAGCACCAGAGAGACATTCTGTAATGATCAATATACCAATTGTTTGGAATCAAATGACCTTGTCTGATGTCTCAAGGATGGTGTTTCTGCACCCATGCCAACCCTCACCCCTGCACTCCTTCTCTGCTACCTATCCCACATCCCACCTGCAGTCCCACATCCACCCTCGTCATTACCAACGCCCTTTGCTTTTGCCAGATTTACAGACTCACTCTCTGCTCCATATAGACAAATACAGCAATGTACAAAAGTCTTAGGTACCGTGCGTGTGTGTGTCTCTAAGATTTTTGCACAATACCATATATGCCCTAAAAGGGTACAGTGTTAGGGTAGTTTAGGGGCCTGGGTTAACTGTCAAGAGACTAGAGTTCAGATCCCACCATTGTAACAGTGAAATTTAAATTCAGTTAATAGTCAAGAATTTTGGAAAAATAAACCCTGATGAAGACACATAAAAAATACTGAGTGACTGGATTAGAAATCCACCTGCTTTTCCTAGTGTTCGAAAAAGAAGGTAACTATATATATATTTTTAACCTGGTCTGATCTGTAAGCCCCTCCAAACCCATTAATTGGTTGACATGTAAACCAATCAGATTATGGGCAGTTACGGATGAGCAATAAATGCTGGCTTGCCAGTCATGCACAGGTCCTGAAAGATGACTAAATAAAAACAAATATATTGTGTGTCTTGTACACGTGTCCTTAGACAAATTTCAGTCCTTATGAGCCTTAGTGAAGATCTGTCAGACTTTTTGATTAAAAAGACACTGAGTGTAGTTACTTGTTCAATTCACAAGGAATAGAAATCCCCTGCAGAGGGCACCTTTTCTAATTACCAAATGTTCCAGTGCAAAATCTTTGGCAACTCCCAAATACAATGAAATTTTTGGTGATATTAATTTACCACAGACTTCAAAAATCCAGGCCAAAATCAGAGAGGGAGCATTCTAAACTTACTCAAACTTTTTTTTCCACAATGAAAGTCAATTTTATTCATAATATTTGTAAAAACACAATGAATCCTTTCGCAGTGTTATACAAAGCATTCTACTTAATGGATATATTTATATTTAGTATGACATCAATGTTCTTTTCAGAGTTTTAATTACTGGTGATTTTTAGCTTGATAAATGTAATCGGAAAGTATTCGTCTTCTCACAGGTATTCCACATCTCCATGAGTGCAAAAATCTGATAGTTCCCTCGTTCACTTATTGTATATTCATATATTGAAAGCTGAAAGGCTAAAGAAACTACACCTTATTTGATCACAGAATACCTTATGATTGTTAAATGCATAACATTTCACGTCATGAAAGCTACTAAAATAGAGTAAGTGCTTTTTGCATGAGTCAATTAACAATATATTTTCCTCATTATAGTCCTGTGCGCCTGGATACAGACGAATCAATGGCACCCTCTATGGAGGAGTCTGTGTACCGTGTTTTTGCCACGGCCATTCTGCCTCCTGTGATGACATCACTGGGGAATGTTTGGTATGTATGGAAAAAAAACGAATGTTTCTGAAACTCCAACTCCATTTTCAGGTCTTGATTTGACATAATTATCATTGTTGTAGAAGTTTTTCTTGTTTATTGAAAAACCATGCAATTATATTTATAATGCACATGAATCGATTGAACATTCAGTCGAATGGTTTGGCTGATTAAGTTTGATAAACTTCTGAATAATTAGATGAGTTTTGGAGCCAGACCTTTAAGTTGAATAAATCACAAGCAAAATACAAGGTTAGTTGGGAGGGTGAGTAGATGATTTATTAGAATAAAGTCATGTTGGAAAATCAGAATGAATTTAATTCTGGAAAAACATGATGTATTGAAAATAGATCACATGGTTACATTGACTTAACCATGTAATGATTTACATCGAAATAATGTGTGTAACATAAAGAAAAAAATGAAGATTAAATCACAAATGAACCATTATAAAGTCTTAATCAACAGTACAGCACATTCTGCAGCTTCTCAATGAGTAATTCTAAGTCCCACACTCAATGGAGGAAAATTGCAATACAGAAGCTATTACACTAATGAAAAGTAACTTGAGTAGGTCATTCATCAGATACGAGTGTTTGTCCACAGAAAATACATTTAGATGTGACACATGAAATTCAAGATGAAAATTGTGTTGTTTTTCATAATTAAATAGATAATATATTCAATAATAATTCTATACTTTTCAAAACTGGAGTACTGCAACAAGCATGCAATATTACTCGAAAGCAAATAAAACTGCAGGAATTTAAAACAAAGCTAGAACATAGACAATCGAGTCACATCTGTGGAAAGAGAAAACAGTTCATGGTTCAGGTCAAAGATCCTTCATCAGCAATGCAGCATTACCAATCCAATACAAGATTATATTCAAAATTTAATTTAAATCACACATTTTATGGTGGAGCACACATCTATGTTTATTTTACCATAGAAATGCTTGCTTAAGTGTATTGTTAAATTTATCATTTTTATATTCCCTGCAATATTTGTTAATTCATTCTTTCTTTATACGTGTATGGTATGTTGTTCTATCTGCTAAATTAGTTAAACATTGCAATCAATAAGCAACTATAATTGTTACCAAATGCTTGAAGGTGAAAACAGAAGAAATTGCTAGATAATCAGAAAGGTTGAATTATTTTGATACTAGTTTCTAATCATACTTTATCAAATAGTTACTTCTGAAAGCCTCAGCAATAAATTAGGTACAGTATATCTTAAGTTACATAATATGTATGTCAGGATCATCAACAGCAGAATGGTTTCATTTAGTACGTGGAGAATGTTTCTAGCATTTAGACTCTCTCAGGATTTGTTGATACTGTAAATTGTAGAATGGCTTGTAGATAGCTACATAGCCACTTCAAAGTACTCTTATCTGATGATCAGTGGAAAATGATGCCAGAAACTTACTGCTTAATTTCTCTTCTATACAGTGAGCCAGAATGTGTTCTAGAAGGTACTTGCATTGTAGATCAGAAAAAGATAATTTGTTTTAAAAGAAGGCCTTAATTGGTTTACAGCACTGAAGCTTGAGTATTTTGGATTTTCATGATATCCATATTTTAGATGAAAGTTAGAAACAGAGAAAACCTACAGCACAATACAGGCCCTTCAGCCCACAAAGTTGTGCCGAACATGTACTTACTTTTAGAAATTATCTAGAGTTACCACCAGCCTTCTATTTTTCTAAGCTCCATGTACCTATCCAAGAGATTCTTAAAAGACCCTATTGTATCCGCCTCCACCACTGTTGCTGGCAGCCCATTCCATGCACCCACCACTCTCTGTGTAAAAATACTTACCCCTGACATCTCCTCTGCACCTAGTTCCAAGCACCTTAAAACTGTACCCTCTTGTGCCAGCTATTTCAGCCCTGGGAAAAAGCCTCTGACTATCCACAAAATCAATGCCTCTCATCATCTTGTACACCTCTAATAAGGTCGCCTCTCATCCTCTGTCGCTCCAAGGAAAAAAGGCTGAGTTCACTTGAGGGCATGCTCCCCAATCCAGGCAACATCCTTGTAAGTCTCCTCTGCACCCTTTCTATTGTTTCCATATCCTTCCTTCATGAAGTGAACAGAACTGAGCACAGTATTACAAATGGAGTCTGATTAGGGTCCTATATAGCTGCAACATTACCTCTCGGCTCCTAAACTCAATCCCAAGATTGATGAAGGCCAATGCACCGTATGCTTTCTTAACCACAGTCAACCTGCGCTGCAGCCTTGAGTGTCCTTTGGACTTGGACCCCAAGGTCCCTCTGATCCTCCACACTGCCAAGAGTCTTACCATTAATACTATATTCTGTCATCATATTTGACCTACCAAAATGAACCACTTCACACTTATCTGGGTTGAAGTCCATCTGCCACTTCTCAGCCCAGTTTTGCATCCTATCAATGTCCTGCTGTAACCTCTGACAGCCCTCCACACTATCCACAACACCTCCAACCTTTGTGTCATCAGCAAACTTGCTAACCCATCCCCCCACTTCCTCATCCAGGTCATTTATAAAAATCATGAAGGGTAAGGGTCCCAGAACAGATCCCTGAGGCACACTGAGTCACTGATCTCCATGCAAAATATGACCCATCTACAGCCAGTCTTTGCCTTCTGTGGGCAAGCCAATTCTGGATCCACAAAGCAATGTTCCCTTGGATCGCATGCCTCCTTACTTTATCAGTAAGCCTTGCATAGGGTACCTTGTCAAATGGCTTGCTCAAATCCATATACACCACATCTATTGTTCTACCATCATCAATGTGTTTAGTCATATCCTCAAAAAATTTAATCAGGCTTGTAAGGCATGACCTGCCTTTCACAAAGCCAGGCTGACTATTTCTAATTAACAAAGCCATGTTGACTATTCCTAATTTTTGACAGAGTACTGAAAAACTTCAATTCTGTTAACTCCTATAAAAGTACCTTTTAAGAAGGCTCTCAAGAGCTCTTGTCAGCTGTTGAAGCCAGTTGTTGATCAAGTTGTTATTTCTGAAATGTCCAGATACCTTGTGATGCATAACTGTAGTCTCTCAAAGAATAAGGATTTGGACTTTTCTGAAAGATTTTCTGCAAAGTTTGTAAATACATTCCTGTGAAATGCAAAGCCAATTCCATTTGGGTATGAGAGATTCTGAACTGTTTTTAATTCATCTTACAACTTACTCTGCTCTCATTTTCCTCTTCTGATCTATAATGATCCTTCATGCAGCAGAGCTGTCCTATTCCACTCTTTGAGCCTGAGAAGTGATGCCAGTCAGCTCAATTCTGCTTCACCCAGTGACCAGAAATGTAAAATTGTATCAGGGATTGCCAAAGGTCTATCTGCCTTGATTTCCTTTCCTTAATACATTTATAAATTGAATGGCAATAGAGTGACTGAACTCTTTGAAATGGTTTATTACAGAGAGTCAGCCTGCAAACGTAAATCGTATCTTGCCTTCTTGTGGGTTAGGTATTGAAGAGCATGCAAGTTATTTAGGAAATGGACTGTGAGACAGGAGACAGAGAGTAGGGATAATGAGCAGGAATTCATTGGTAAGATGTGCTTAATGGTGTCTTGCAAGGATTGGTGCTGACTCCATAACACTTCACTTTATTTATTGATGAGGAAATAGAAAGACACGTGTCCAGTTTTGGAAGTTAATACTAGGAGGAAAAAAATGAAAGAAAAGGAAAGTAGAATATGTGAGTATTTTTATCTATGGATTGCTTGAAATAAAAGAAAGATTAGCAAGTTTTTTGAAATATTTTACACACCTTTCCAGGAGTAACTCTTTTTGGGTAACAGAGACCATCAAACAACTATTTTGATCAGAGATGTGATGCAACGTAGGTTTACTCTAGTGACACCAAAGAATTAATAAATGTATTAAACAGTGTAGTCATATTTCTGAGAATTTAGTTTGATATTTTTGAGATGGCGATTGTGGCAGAGGAGTCTGGCATGTTGTCCAGAAGCAACGATTCTGTATATTTATATTATTTGACCTTTCTGTGGAACGGCTCTGCAAATTTAGACAATTAGTCTTTGTTGCATTCAAAATCAGGGCTTAGGGTCAGTGGTAATTTTATATTTAAGCTTTTTAAAAATTTTAGAAAGGCAGTTATGATACAAATACAAATGTTCCTAAATCATTGTAGAGTGCAGTTGAGTATCAGCCATATTGCTGTATGTCTTCTGGTCCTACATTTCAGATGGGCGATGATTGGCAGATTTCTGTCTCAGAAGGACTGTAGTGAGTGAGTTGGGTTTTAAGACAATCTGCCAATTTCATCATCGATAGTTGAGTTTTATTTGTAATTGTTTTTAAATTCCAGATTATTTACTGAATTTATGTTCCACAAATCCTATTTTGCATTTGATGTTGTATCTCTGGATGTTAGTCCAGCCGACTGGGTTACTAGACTGGTAACTTGATCACTGTACACCCAGCATATCAAAATGTCACATGCCGCAAATCCATATTCTTTACTCTCTCAGAGCAACCACAAAAAAGAGTAGTTAACTGGAGGTCAGGCAAGACTGTATAATCTTAAATCCACAGCAGAGATTGTTCTGTCTGTCATCTGACCAACCATTACCCAGTCCATGATATAATAGAGACCAGCTAGGCATTGAGGGAGTGGAATACTTTGCAGTTGTCATTGTCCATATCTCTTTTAGCATATGGGACCCACAATGGAATATGTCTTCATTCAATGCAACACGTGCTCACTTTGCCTGCAGTTATCTGAACAGCAGATGTACTGTTCCTTGCTTTCTTGTTATGGAGAGTGACCGGAACCTACCAAATGTAAAGGTGGACAGGAAACCCTGATAATTAATTCCAGCTTCAGGCTCATTAAAATGAACACACGAGAAACAGCGGTAAAGCACTTGTCGCACTGAAGTTGGAATTGTAACTGGTGCATATGGCTTGCTTTAGGGTACTCTAAACAGAGTGGAGCTATCTTGTGCACTGACCATTGTTCAGGTAAGAGAGTTTCTCCATGAAATCTTGGGTGAATTTTGCCTTCTGCTGAGAGGTCTTTCCTGTATTAGGACAATAAGACACTGGAGCAGAATTAAGCCATTTTGCCTATCATGTCTGATCCACCACTTGATCATGGCTGATTTACTTTGCCTCTCAACCCCATTCTCTTGGCTTCTCCCTGTAACTGTTGACACCCTCACTAATCAAGAACCTATCAACACCCACTTTAAGTATACCCAAAGACTCGGCCTCCACGGTCATCTGTGGCACTGAATTCTACAGGTTCACCGCCCTCTGGCTAAAGAAATTTCTCATCATCTCAGTTCTAAAGGGATGTCCTTCTGTTCTGAGGCTGTGTCCTCTCATACTAGAATAGGTTCTACTATTGCAGGAGTTCCTGATATTTTTTATGCCATGGACTAATACCATTAAGCAAGGGGTCCATGGAACCCCTAAACTACTGAAAGCATCTTCTCCACGTCTATTCAAATTCTGATGGTTGTTCCCTTTTACCTGGCTAACCTCACAAATATTGGAGGTTAACTATTGAAAGGGGACTATCCATCAAAACTCTGTGAGATATTGGAGTTTGCATGTTCTCAAGTTCAGTCTTGGTTTGTTGGATTACAAAAAGACACGTTCCACCCTCTGGAGAAAACCCGTTGTCCATATTGAATCTTCAGAAATTCTGGATTTGGCTGGATTTCTTAACGACTGGATTTGGAGACTCCCCAACTTTTTTCAATTTCACCTACATGCAGATCGTTATGATTCCTTCCTTTACATGCTTGCAGTTTGAACACGGGACAGTGGGATGATGTAATGATCTTGTGAGTGGGATGATGTAATTATCCATCACGTGATGGCATGTTCCAAACTGTATTTAAACAAAGCCGTGGTTTATGACGCAGTTCTCATTTTTATTTTTGTGCAACGTCGTTGTTCCTGGTTGGAGGTGTGGAGGCTCCACCAGTTTTGTTTGTTGCACATTTATTTTTCCCTTACAGTCCCGTATCGGAGAGTGAAGGCATTACTGAAGTTATCCGAGTTCAAAGGATTGGTTAAAGTTAATGTCATTCAGCGTTTTGGGGAATGATCAACCTTTGTGACTTTGTTCGGGAATTGTGGCATGCATATTTGAGTTAAACCCCTGCAAGGTTGGTAAGGTTTGCACTGTGACCACCCTCCAGTCAAAAGGTCAGTTCCTTTTATTTCCTCGTGATTTCTTCGAACAAGGCATCTCTCAGCTGTGGGATCAGCAGATTCGTCGTTACTTTGAAGGAATCATTTGTTTTGGGGTAGTTTCTCCTTAATGATTGTATAAATCACATGGAATTTTGAATTTACCACTTAAGTTTGTGTTTGGATGAGAACTCGTTAAGAACAGTTTCTAAGTTTGACTGTTAGATATTACCGCCTAACTGTTAACTTCTGTTTGTTAGTCGTTAGTTTACATTTCTAAGTTTTGAGCAGAGGTTAACAAATCTCGATTTGTTTATAAACCCTTTCTCAGTTTCATATCGATTGCTGTGCATTCGTAACACTTCAAATAGCCTTGGTAGCTGGAAGGGATTTGTGGAGACAGTGCTCCTTGAAAATGTGATCAACTACAAGTTTAAGAGATAACGTTTACTTTGGCAGGGCTGCTGTTAGGATTGAACATAAGTGACCATCATGAGGTGACTGTATAAAACCAGACTGCAGCATTGGCCAGGACGGTCAGTCTGCAGATGGATTAGCTGGTACATTGTAAACAGTTCACATCCAAGTGTTTGTTTCTACTCAGTTTACTTTTGGGGCTAATGCTATTAAGTTTCTGTTTTGCTTAGATGCGATTATGTGTATATTTTAAATTGAGTCAAATGGTTCAAGATTTTATTACTCTGTAATGAAACTCTTGCGGCATATTCTGGAGTTATGGAATAGAGCAAATATTAACTTCAACAGCAACCAGATCCAAATGTGGATTGCAGATTGAATTTAAAATGCATCCCAGAACAATGGTCTTCCTGGAACTGCAGACTGGAGTCAATTGCAAAGCAGGGAACACCCAATTGACCTGAGATGTCTGCATATGCATGACTGCAACTCAGAGACAGTGGTGATCAGCACTCACTTTGGCATTTGACGTGAAGATTTGGAAATAATATGTAATTCAAAGGAAGCATTATGAATGCCTTGTAACTTTAGAATCAGTCCTGCTGTTGCCTTTAATCTTTAGTATATAAAAACATGATGTAGTGTTGAGTCAGGGTGCTTCTCACCAGAGTGACTCCGAATACTGTCAGCTTGTGTGGGCCAGGAAAAGCTGTGTCTCTCTGGTAGCTTCCGTTGACAGTCACAACAAAACTAGTAGGCCTTTTTACCCAGAACTGTTGGTAGCCTTGTGCCTGATAATGATTAGACATGAGATCCATAACATTTAGCTAAAAACTGCTTTCCCCTTATTCTAAACCCTTTTGTGATCAACATATATGTCAATTTGACAATCCTTATTAATTCAAGAGTAATATTGTTTTTATCTAATTTGGCAAGGCATAAAGCTTACAGCTACTTCCATCATTTTATTACCTCAATAATGGTAGATGGATTGCTTTTGTGTATTGGAGTGACAAAATTAGCTTTATACTGCAATGCTTCCTTCATTTTAATGTCCTTTTTGTTTGTTTTCTTTCCCAAAATATTTTATATTTTAATGCAACAGGTTAGCTCCAATGAAAGAACACTCAACTAAATGCTATTTTAAATCTGAAATACTTATTATTAACTACTGCTCATACTTCATTGACTCAGTTAAATATGTATGATGAACCTGTGGTTAATAATGCAAGATAGTAAACAATTTATATTAATACTACATTAAAAGACTGGCATCTGGAAAACCAGTGCATAATATTCTTCAGTCATGGACGTGCAATTGAAAATCAATTTTTGCTTACCAAAGTGAAACAAAAATGATCATTATTACATCGCTTTGCGTATCTGGAAATTTGACGAGTGATTTCTGCATCATCATGCACAGGATGAATTAATTGTTTGCAATATTTCATTTGGAGCTCTGCATTGAAGCATGTTTTGTGTTGGCCTGGGCATGATCTTTATTGACCACTTGACACAAATTGATTTTTATAATAGTGGGCTGGATTAGGATCCCAACAGGTCCTTTGACTTGTTTTCTAATGATCCCTCCGCCTATAACCCCATGATGTCACTCACTACACCAAACAAACTGAGGCATAATTCAGTCCCACACAACATTCCAGTATACTCCATCAGAGCTGACCCATGCCTCCTCCATCCCATAATTCCTTCTGTACCCTGTGATTCTTAGTTCAGTCATCCTACCAGCAGTCAACCCCTAGACTAGGGGTTCCATACCTGGGGTGAGTAGGAAGTAGGTGGATGATACAGTGTGTGATTAAAATGATATTTAGTGCCCTTCTGTGATGTGATGTCAGATGTGGACCCATTTAAATGCACCAGAGCCTCCAGGTAGGAAGCTGCTCAAATTACAGAAAAATAAAAACATCAGTTCTGAAGATCTTGAGCAGAAGTGAACATAAGTTCACTGCATGTTTTAGTTTTTGCAAATATATCTCTTATTACTTGGAAGATCACAAACTCTATCTACAAAATGTATGATTTATGAATGGACAATTTTGATTCTTCAAAAGCTCAGTTCTGTGTACCTATCTGATGTCCTAAATTTTGCATTTAAACTTAACACTCTTTCAAAGTGGTGGTATGGGAATTAGTTGCCTTGCATTGTTGATTTCCAAATTTCCACATTGCTGTAATTTCAATGATGGCCTGGTTATTTTCCCCAGGGAGATTATTTAAACTTCTGATTTAATGCAGCTGATGCAGAGTGGACTCTGAGGATGGAGAACATAATCCTGTATTATCCAATGAGAAGGGGAAATGGCGAGAGAATAGCCTGTTCACAGAACAATACTTAAAAATGTATCAATTGCTACAGACAATCTTCATAACTACTTGAAGCTTATTTCAAAATTCTATGCAGAGAAATAACTGTAATTATTTTAATGCCTTCATTGAAGTAGTATAGAGGGAAGTGGAAAGATTTTTGTACTATTGTTTATAATAATCTTAAGATTTTTATGTTGGACTATACCTGCCTTGTTCATGTGCATGCATAAGATCATAGGAGAGGGGGAACTGGAATTGTTTATAGGTAGCTAAATGTGATTGTGATGTCAGAATTTATTTGTACTTTACGAAAGAATCTAATATAGTGGCAATGGCAACAGTGGTGAGGTGTTTTGGTTTACTGGCAACCCTATCATGAATTCAGTAAAGTAACATATAATCCAAATTTGTTTAGCGAAGCCAAGAAATAAATTGTCTTTGATCAGGAAGGTTCTGAAAATAAATTGTATTCATTTTAGAATTGTCGACACGAGACAGCTGGTCCGTATTGTGATAGATGTCGGCCTGGGTTTTATGGAGATGCTACTCGAGGAACACCTAGTGACTGCCAACCATGCAGCTGCCCTTTACTAATTGCGACAAATAAGTGAGTATAATATAATTTAAATTATCATCTGTAGCGCTACTCAGTCATTTCCTGTTCTGTAGCCCAAGTTCTACCACATAGCATGGGTAGTGGATCTAATGCTGTAGCTGAATGTAACATGAGCAGTATTTAGAATGGAATCTTTACAGCAAGGGGTAGACCATTCAGCCACCATGCCCACAGCAGATCTCTGGTCATTTTCATTCCCCACTCTTCCCTATGCCATGAACTTCTTTTAACTTCCTCCACTGGTTATCCAGTTCTTTTTAATAGCAACTGTTGAATCTAATTACAATTATCTTTTTCCGCCAATGGGATTCCAAATCATGTCTCCATTTGATTCCTTTACCAAATACTTTAAACCTCCATCATCTGGCTCTTGATCTACAAATCCATGCAACTTTTCAAATTGTTTTTCTCTAGAACCTTGGTCATTTGCAGACTTTTACCTCTTGACCTTCTTGCTCTATGGAGAACAAGCCCAGCCTCCTTAGTCTATCCAAGTAACTGAAGACAGTTATTGACCCATTGCACTAGGTCTTTCTGAACCTGTTCTCAGGCTCTTACAATCTTACAGCATAGTGACCTGAATTGGCACAGCGTGGTAATTGTGACTGAACCTAAGCTTTATGCAAGTTCAGTGTTACCTCCCTATCTTGTATTTGATGTCTTTATTAATAACTGACCATTTCTTGTATCAGTTTTAATCACTTCCTTCACCTGCGCTTATCTTCAAAGATTTGTGTATATGCAGACTCAGATCTTTTATTCCTACCCCTCCAATGGAATTGCATTGTTTTATTAAGTTCCACATTTCCTTAGTCTAGGTTAAACTTCCTCTGCCTTATATCTGCACTTTCACCGTTCTCACGGAATTAAAGATGGTTGTTGTGTGATGCACCATCAAACTCTCGGAGACGGGAGGCTTTTATTAGCAGCAAAACGGAGCACAGCATCTTGGAGACTGAGGGGGGAGCAGTGTCTCCAATCGCCTTTATACAGGGGGTCTGTGGGAGAAGCCACAGGAGCAGTCAGCAGAGGGGCGTATCCAGATGGGTATACATAGTTTACCACATTCACCCCCCCCCCTTGTTTTAAAAGAGAGTCCCAACGGGGTGAAGTTTCTGACAAGTATATTTACAGGTTAAGTCTATCAGGCGGTCGAGTCTGTCGCTGTGATCTACGTAGCACCGGTGACGTTGGTTGTGCTGGCTCCAGCCTGACTTGAGGTGCCAGCCTGTTAGGCTTCAGTAATCCCTCATGCGTGTGCCTAGCGTCCGGTATGTAAGTGTCATGAGGAGTCTGTGTAGGGCTTGCTGTGCACGGTGTCTCGTGGGTATATACATCGGTGGGTACGGGGTTCATAGTCACCGTGGAGTGTTCGGGGTAGGGGTCTGCTGCTCCCGCGGGTGCCAGGTCACAGACGGAGACCGTGTCCTCCCGCCCATCAGGTAAGACCACGTAGGCATACTGGGGGTTCGCATGTAGTAGGTGAACCCTCTCGACCATCGGGGAGTATTTATTGCTTCTCGCATGTTTCCGGAGCAGCACTGGCCCTGGGGACCTCAGCCAAGCCGGTAGGGTGGTCCTGGTGGCAGACTTCCTGGGAAAAGAAAAATATCGCTCATGAGGGGTGGCACGGATAGAGTGGAGTGCTCTGGGGAGGACCTCCTGCCAGCGAGAGACCAGCAATCCCTTTGACCTAAGGGCTAAGAGTGTGGCCTTCCACACAGTGGCATTCTCCCTCTCCACCTGTCCATTTCCCCGGGGATTATAGCTCGTGGTCCGACTAGTAGCAATACCTCTAGCCAGCAGGTACTGGCGCAGCTCATCACTCATAAACAAGGACCCTCTATCAATGTAGATATAGCAGGGATATCCGAACAGAGTGAAGAGCTGGCGCAGGGCTTTTATGACGGACGTGGCAGTGGTATCGGGGCAGGGGATGGCAATGGGGAACCGCGAGTACTCGTCGATTATGTTGAGAAAGTAGACATTGCGGTCAGTGGAGGGAAGGGGGCCCTTAAAGTCGACACTTAGTCACTCAAAGGGGCGGGTGGCCTTGATAAGTTGTGCCTTTTCAGGATGGTAGAAGTGCGGTTTGCACTCAGCGCAGACTTGGCAGTCCCTGGTCATCGTCCCGATGTCCTCAAGGGGGTAAGGCAGGTTCCAGGCTTTCACGAAATGGTAAAATCGGGTGACCCCCGGGTGGCAAAGATGTGCATGGAGGGCGTATAGCTGGTTGAGCTGCGCGCTGGCACACGCTCCCCGGGATAGGGCATCGGGGGCTCATTGAGCCTTCCAGGCCGGTACAGGATGTCATAGTTGCAGGTGGAGAGTTCGATTCTCCACCTCAAACTTTTATCATTTTTGATTTTGCCCCGCTGTTGGTTGCTGAACATGAACGCAACTGAGCGCTGGTCGGTCAGCAAGGTGAACCTTTTCCCGGCGAGATAGTGCCTCCAGTGCCTAACAGCCTCCACTATGGCCTGGGCTTCTTTCTCCACCGCGGAGTGCCGAATTTCAGGGCCCTGAAGGGTACGAGAGAAGAATACTACTGGCCTGCCTGCCTGCTTGAGGGTAGCAGCCAGCGCGAAGTCGGAGGCGTCACTCTCTACTTAGAAGGGAATGGTCTCGTCCACCCCATGCATCGTTGCTTTGGCAATGTCCCCTTTAATGCAGCTGAAGGCCGCACAGGCCTTGGCTGAGTGGGAAATGCGGTGAATTTGACCGGGGCGGGCCTTGTCTGCGTAGTGAGGGACCCATTGGGCGTAATAGGAAAAGAAGCCCAGGCACCGTTCGAGGGCTCTGATGGTGGTGGGAAGAGGGAGTTCCAACAGGGGGGCGCATACGGTAGGGATCAGGGCCAATGACCCCGTTTTCCACGACATACCCAAGGATAGCAAGTCGGGTGGTTCCGAACACACACTTGTCCCTGTTATAAGTAAGGTTCAGGGCTTTGGCCGCTTGGAAAAATTGTTGGAGGTTGGTGTTGTGACCTGGCCAGTCGTGACCACAGATGGTGATGTTATCCAGATAGGGAAATGTGGCCTTCAGTTGGCACTGGTCCACCATCCGGTCCATTTCCTTCTGGAAGACAGAGACACCATTCATGACACTGAAGGGGACGCGCAGGAAGTGATAGAGCCTGCCGCCCACCTCGAAGGTTGTGTAGGGGCGGTCCTCCGGGCAGATGGGGAGCTGGTGGTAAGAGGATTTCAGATCTATGGTCGAGTACACCTTGTACTGAGCTACCTGGTTGACCATATCCGCAATGCGGGGTGGGGGATACGCGTCAAGCTGCGTGAACCTGTTGATGGTCTGGCTATAGTCCACGACCATCCTATTTTTCTGCCCAGTCCGAACAACAACCACCTGGGACCTCCAAGGGCTTGTGCTTGGCTCAGTGATCCCCTCCCTGAGCAGCCGCTGCACCTCCGACTGAATGAAGGCCCTGTCCCCCGTGCTGTATCTCCTGCTTTTAGTTGCCACGGGTTTACAGTCGGGGGTCAGGTTGGCGAACAGCGGTGGGGGAGGGATCTTGAGGGTGGAGAGGCTGCAAGTGGTGTCGGTAGCACAGCTGTCGGCATGGTGCTGGGCGGGACGTGTGGTTCGGTGTGTGTGTGTGTGTGGTCAGTAGCGGGGTATATGACGAAGTCCCACAAAACTGAGGATTCCTGACAGTGAGTGGTGGGAGGGGCCCGCCACATGCCATCGTCACACTTTCGAGATGGCTCTGGACGTCCAGCCCCAATAGCACAGGGACACAGAGCTGAGGCGTGACCAGTAGTGCAAAGTCCCGATATTCTGTGCCCTGCACCACCAATGTCACTACACAACCGCCCCCCCCCCCCCCCGGATGTCTGTGGAATGCGATCCAGAAGCCATGGTGACCCTCTGACTTACCGGCTGAGTCACGAGTCTGCAGCGTTACACTGTGTCCGGGTGAATAAAACTCTCAGTGCTGCCTGTGTCAAACAGGCAGTTAGTCCTGTGCCCCTCCACCAGGATGTCCATCATTGACCTTGCGAGCTGGTGTGGAGCACTTTGTTTGAGGGTCACAGAGGCCAGAGTTGCATCGCTGTCTTGGTGCCCGGTAAGCACCCGTGGGTTGAAGGTGGGGCGAGGTGGCGCCGACAAAGATGGCTGCCCCCATGCCTCGCATGCGGTGGACAGGCAAGATGGCGGCGACCAAGATGGCCACCACCATGCCTTGCACGCGGCGCTGCTCGACCCTGCTTGTGGTTTGGACTTACAGGCCTTGGTGAAGTGGCCCTTCTTTCTGCAGCTGGAGCAGGTAGCTTCTCGGGCCGGGCAGCGATTTCGGGGGTGCTTTTCGAGTCCACAGAAGTAACACTGCACGGACTTGTGACTGTCAGCAGCCGAGGTCGATTCACTGGTGGGTTGCGGGGACTTCACAGACTTGCGACTAGCAGCAGCTGAGGTTGATTCGCCGGCGGGTTGCAGGGACTTCACAGACTTGCGACTGGCAGCAGCCGAGGTCAATTCGCTGGCGGGTTGCGGGGTCTGCGGCGTCCACGGGGCCGGCGGGAGATCGTGTGTCTGGACAGCGTCAGCGTTGTGCAGAGTGGCCTCCAGCGTGTTGGCCAGCTCGATTGCTGAATGCAAGGTAAGATCGGTGTGTTCCAGCAGCCGCTGGTGCGCGTACACTGACCTCATCCCCATGACGAAGGCATCTCTTACTAGCAGCTCCACATGTTGTTCTGCCATCAGTCCCCTGCAGTCACAGGCCCGCACGAGTATCTGTAGGGTCCGGACAAACTCAGCGCTCGACTCTCCGGCCCGCTGCCGCCGTGTCGCTAAGCGATGTCTTGCGTAGACGGTGTTCACCGGCCGCAGGTACTGTCTTTTGAGGGCATCCAGTGCCCCTTGGTAGGTCGGCAGGTCCCTGATCAGGGAGTAGACCCACGGACTGACCCTGAAGAGGAGAATTTTGTGCATCGAGGCAGGCTCGGTCACACGAATCTCCTCCAGGTACGATTGGAAGCATGCAAGCCAGAGTTCAAAAGCAATGTCGGCTTCCGGAGATTGAGGGTCAATATCCAATCTGTCGGGTTGTAAAATGCTCCCCATGTTTTAAAATTGCTGCTAATAAAATTGATGCACCATCAATAACTCTCGGAGGCCGGAGGCAAGAGATAGGCTTTTATTAGCAGGAAAAACTGAGCACAGCATCTCGGAGACTGAGGGGGGAGCAGTGCCTCCAATCGCCTTTATACAGGGGTCTGTGGGAGGAGCCACAGGAGCAGTCAGCAGAGGGGCATGTCCAGACAGGTATATGTAGTTTACTACAGTGTGAAAGAAGGCCATTTGGCCTAGGTAGTTTGTACTAGCTGTTTTATATTAGACCAATGTAGGCTGTTCCACTCCTGCTTTCCCCCTCCCCAACTTCAGCTGCAGTGCAAGTTCTGTTAGTAATCTCTTAAAACTGGCTATTGAGTTATTAGTTACGTTTTGCCTTTACCCATTCTGTGCCATTTTTACACTTGCTCAATGTATCCATGATTATTGTTTAGAGAATTTACCCTCATCATCAAGGTTAAGCAGGCTCTTCTATGGTTATTGAGTTCATATTTAAACATCTTCTTGAACCAAACTTTGTCTTTTATTATTTTTCTTACGTTACACCACACGTTTTGCAGTTGCTCTGACATTTATGTCATCTGAAAAATTACCATGTTTCGGAAAATAAATCATGTAAATGTACTTAGGAAACATCATAATTTAAGTCTGCCTGTTAAGAAAATATCTGAAAGCACCACATAATATTAAATTAATGTTCTGAAATCACTGAAAATACAAATTTAGGAATGGTATGTGAGTGGCATTTGTACTCCATGTTTTCAAATATTGTCCGGTTTACTAAAATCACTTTCAAGGTTCTTAGGATTCAGATGCTGAATTAATGTTTTGTTTGCTGCAGCATGAATCGTTGTGCAAACCCTCAACTTAAAACCAAGACGACAGTGAATTACTTGTTGATTAAGTACATGACCTTTAATTAAAAAAGAATATTACATCTTTTATTCTACTTCTAAAAAAAAAAGAAAAATGAAGGTTCATGGCTTCAGAATGTAATATATAGGAAAACATTACTTGCAGCACCTTCCAGAATACTTCAGAGCGCACATAATCTTAGATATTCTCATGGAACTGGATCCTAAACTACCAGAAAAAATCCAGTAACTTATTTTTATAATACTGCAGTTGAATTGTAACTCAGTGGTGCTGATAGCTGACACCTTAATTATTATAAATTTATTTTAATACATTTACAGTTTTCTACCCATCTGTGACATAAATGGAGATGAAATATGGACAGTTTCTATTGCAGTAGAACTGACTGTAGTACAGACTTATGATTAGCTTGTAAATAGATTTTTTAAAAAGTATTTGAATTAACTCAGTGTAAACGTCACTATAGGGTGGTGTACCTAACCTTTTTTATGCCACAAAACAATACCATTAAGGTGTTTCTCTTCATCCCAGCAGCTTTCTTCCTTCAAACTATTTTTCTAACAATGCAATTGTATTTTTTTGTGGTTCTTTTGTAAATACTAATTTTAGGAGATTTGTGAAATCCCCTGCCATTCCTTTATATTCCTTCTCTGTTATTCCATCAAATTATTGTAATGAGCTGGCCGAAGTTTGATTTTCAGAATATGTCGACAGTAGATTAAACCGGTTTAACTGGGATTTCTCAAATTCCCTTCCGCTTTAGTTCAGTAATAAAGAGTTTATTGTTCTTTTACCAAGTTACAGTATACAAATAGGGGACAGTGTGTGTAAATTCACAACATGCCATTGACCAACAATTTTTCAGGAGAAATTATTTCACAATTCTCTGACATAATTTTCCTTAGGATTTTCAAGCATGCTAGCCTGAGCTGCCTGTTTTATTCTGGCTTCTCTTTTGTTATTTCAAAAATAAAATTTATTCATTAAAACTTGAACTACAAAGCAATACATGTCTTTTAGATTTCTCACAGATATAAAACATCAGGTATTTTATTTTACTCTGCCAGATTCAAATAATTTCTTTAGAAAAGAAAATCTTTAAAGAGCCTGTATAATTATAGTGTTCAACTTTCAAAGTGTCTATTTTTTCATCAAAGTAAATGTGTTTTTAATATTCTTGCTATTTCTCACCCTGTACTACAAACTATTTTTCTTCACTTTTCAAAGTTCAAAGTCAATTTATTATCAAAATATATTCTACGTCACTATATACAACCCTGCGATTCATTTTCTTCTGGGCGTTCCCAGTGACCACAAGAAACACAATAGCATCAATGAAAGACCCCACCCAACAGGATGGACAATCAGCCAATGTGCAAAAAAACCAGCAAACTCTGCAAATACAAAATGAAAGAGAAAGAAATAATAATAATAATAATAATAATAATAATAGTAATAAATAAATGAGCAATAAACATTGAGAACATGAGATGAGGAGTCCTTGAAAACATGTCCAGTTCAATGTTGGGGCGAGTGAAGTTATCCCCTCTGGTTCAAGAGCCAGGGGTAGTAACTGTCTCTGACCTCGATGGTGTGGGTCCTGAGGCTCCTGTACTTTCTTCCTGATGGCAGCAGTGAGAAGAGAGCATGGCCTGGGTGGTGGGGGTCCCTGCTTTCCTGTGACAGCGCTCCATGTAGATGTGCTCAGTGGTAAGGAGGGCTGTACCCGTGATGAACTGGGTTGAGTCTGTTACTTTTCGTTGGCTTTTCCACATAAGGGCATTGGTGCTTCCGTGACGCAACTAGTCAACATACTCTCCACTACACATCTGTAGAAGTTTGTCAAAATTTCAGATGACATGCTGAATCAAGACAAAAGTAGAGGTGACAACCTGCTTTCCTTGTAATGACACTTACGTGCTGGATCCAGCACAGATCCTCTGAAATAACTGTGTAATTTAAAGTTGCTGAACCTCTCCATCTCTGATCCCCTGATGAGGGCTGGCTCATGGACCTCTGGTTTCCTCCTCCTGAACTCAATAATCAACTCTTGGTCTTGCTGACATTGAGTGTGAGGTTGCTGCTGTGACACCACTCAGTCAGATTTTCAAACCCACTCCTATATTCTGATTCATCACCACCCTTGATTCGGCCTATGACAGCAGTATCGTTGCCAAACTTAAATATGGCATCAGAGCTGTCCTAAGTATAAACGGAGTAGAGTAGGGGCTAAGCACACAGCTTTGTTGTGCACCCATGCCGAGAGAGATAGATCATTTTTCATCATACTTTGATCAGACTTTAGTTTGCAAAACCTATCAATTATGCTTCAATATTTTGCTATATTTTCCATGTATGAGCTTTACTCTTGTAAACTTTTCCTATATTCTTAAAACGCTTCTGGAAGTTCAATTTTAATTACCTGCTCTGTAGGATAAACTATTTGTCCCACGGTCCTTTCGATATCTTCATAAGACTCCTTGTCAATGCACAAAAGCAAAAATAAATGGCTGTATAAATATAGAAGAACAGAACATAGAAATTACTTAGTTATCATTCATGTATAGTCATTCTGATTTAATAGGATTTTTAAAAATATTTTCACAGGCGTGGCAGATGTCTTTTTGGAGTAGGAGCAAATACTATATCCTGACATTTGAGTTAGCTACAGCTTCATGATTATAGCTGGATACAATACTTTAGCAACCTTAATGGCAAAGGAGAGCAGCTGTACATTCCTTGTTTATATGGGGCAGAGTTACCAGCTACAGAGAACTTAAGGCTGAAATACCATTCAGTTGCTGCCATTCTTGTGTACTCTGTGTTGGCTGAAATAGCCATTCCACTGTGTTGTTGGAATGAGATCCCTGCACTATCTTTGGTGCCGGAAAGAAAAAATAGTTTTCGTCAGTTGCACGGTGAGATTTCGGTGAAGAACATTCAGTGATGAAGCTAATACAATTTTCTTTGGTTTATCTTTTTGTGTCCGTGTCTACGTCTGCTCACCACGAACAACATAGCTTTAGTCCGACCTGCCACTTGGATTCCAGGGGAGAGATAATATGTGATCAATGTCTTCCTGGTTATACAGGGCCAAGATGCGATAGGTAAGATGTCTCTGGTCTTTTTACCTCAAACTCTAAGCAGCAGAAAATATACAATGTCACTATCTTGGATTCTGTTTGTTGTAGATTAGAAATTAAATTACTGAACTGGGTGTCTGTTTGCTGTGAGTATTTCATAAGATTATCACAGAACTGGTAACCTGGTATCAGGAGCTATTAAAAACTTTGCAGGCAAAAAGTAAAGTCAAACCTGAAATTATTGCTATGGATAAGTTGTTTAGCAATTCAGCTTCTTGTATGGATTACAGTCTACCACTTTGTTCGGAAAGTATATTTATTAATATTGCTATTTCTTTTCAAATATGTTTAATATGTATACCATCTTGTGTGCTTATGTGTTCTCCCAAATTTCGTAATACTTTAATAATAGCACACCATTTTATGAACTGTGTTATACATTATGGTGTAATCTCATAGAAACAAGAAGCCTTCAAAATACTGAAAATCTTTCCTGGAATTTGAGACATACATAAGTTTTCTAACTGAAGGTCAAACAACATGTAAAAATCTCCTTTAATGCCGCATGTAGCTGAATTTTCCAACTAATTTGAAATAAAATTAATTTATTTGACTTCACTTTTGAATATTTAACCCAAAACCTTAGGAGAACTTAACTTCCAATGATTGCTAAAAATCTGCTTGTACTTTCAAGAAAAGCAATTGATTTGTACTGATGCATGAACTGTTCCACCTAAGAAAATGTTCAAGCCTCTTGCACCCATTGAAAATTAATATTGTGAAATATCAATGATTTCTGTCTATTAATTTTTGATAGTAAAGAAAATGTCAAGGTTCTGATTCCACAAAGGAACACAATAATCAATTTGTGAAAGTGAGTTTTAGCTTGCCAGCAAGTCAGGAACACAATTTAATTGATGGCAGAAGTTGGGAAATTGATAGGGTGAAGAAGACGGCATGTGGCACAGAATATAAATGTTAGATTGTTATGTTGCAACTACTTTGGATACACTCGGAGTCTGCTGTGCAATTCTGGTTAACGCATTATAGGATTGTCACAATTGCCCTGGAGAGGGTGCAGAGGAGAATCAACAGAATATTGCCTGGGCCCGTGAACAATAATTATGGCAAGAGATTTGATAGGCTAGGCTTATTTTATGGAGAGGAGTCTGAAGGGTGAGCTGACAGAAGTATATAAGATCAAGAGAGGTGTATATATAGGGTAAATGTCAGAATCTTTTTTATGTTGGGTGTATCAAAGTTAGGAGGGTAGAGGTTTATGGTGGGAGGAAGGAGTTTTACAAGGGATCTGAGTGATTTTTTTTTATACAGTGAGTGAAAATCATTATTAGAGGAGGTGGTAGAATAAGAAACAATTACTACATTTAAGAAAGATTTAAACAGATACTTTTATAGGCGAGGCATAGAAATATATGGTCCTAGTGTAGGAAAATAGGATTAGTATAAATTGGCTAAAGGTCAGCATGGATTTACTGGGGCCAAATGGCCAGTTTCTGTGCTGTATGATTTTATGACTCTATTTTTGGGAAGTGATTCATTTAAAGGGAATGTTTTGACATTATACAGCTCATGTAAAGGGGAAAAAAAGCATGTTATATTGGGAATGTCTGCAAGTGTTCTGGTTGAAGGAGACACCTGTCAGTGCACATCACTATAGTAATGTGCTATTCTTGCCAAACTAATCAGACCAGACAGTAGGAGAACTACAGAATCAATATAGTTTGCATTTGTTTTAAGAAGCAAAAAGTGAATTAGTTCCAAATGAGAACATGCAACAGAGCTGTAAAGATGGTGACTGAAAAAAAAGCAGAAGTGTTTTTACTGGACACTAAAAATTACTAGTACAAAATTTTATAAGCTGGTTGAAATATATCAGGGTCTATTCATAGATGAATATATTTTGGTCTGCTATTTGATAGTTGCAGATAAACTTAGTATAGCATCAAATATAATTTGTAATATTTTTATTCATCTGAAAATTTTTAAATCCCCTATATTAGTTTCCTCTTCCTTCAATCTTCCATTTATTTTTAGGCAGTTAATAAGGCTTCTAAACATAAAATTTATAAAAAAAAAACACAAAATAACATTTTACATTGAACTAAAAATCTGATCAGTGGTTTGGAACAATAAAATGCAGACTTTGAAAACGTGAAAATAAATCTTTGCTGGTGATACCTAGATCCTGAAAAACAAATAAATGAAAGAAAACAAACTTATTCAATATTAATATTGTCTGCTCATCACAAAACTCAGAAATGCCTGTTCTAATCAAAGGCTCTTGTATTTCATATTAATTATATATCTTCTCATCTTCTACCCTACAACCAATGGAACAATGTGGCAGAACTTTTATAAGATCATGATAATCAGCTGTTGTGTTCAGTGGAAATATGCATATGTCAGCTTGTGGGTTTTCCACTAATTTTCCGTATAAGCTGTGGTATACGGTGATTATAAAATATTCACTCCCTTGGAAGTTTTTATATTTTATTGTTTTACAACAATGAATCTCAGTGGGTTTAATTTGGCTTCTTTTGACACTGATCAACAGAAGAGAAACTCTTTTCTGTCAAAGTGAAAACAGATGTCTACAAAGTCAAAGGGAAACAGGGAATCCAGGGAATGGAGAGCCAAGGCTATGAATATATTAAACCACATGGATAAGAGTTTTAGAAATGAGTCATTTAACCCAGTGACAGGCTGCTGACACAGTATGACGTAGGATTGCATTTGATTGTGCAGTTCTGGATGAGCTGAAGCTTACTAAGAGAGGAAGATGGGAAAATCTATTGGAAGAGCAATGCATTGGTTGAATCTTGTCAAAACTATTGATGATGATTTCAACGTTGAATTCACTGAGGAGAATGGCAGTTTTGAAAAAAGTGACCTGTATAAATTTTTGTCAGTTCACCTGTCACAAGCAAGGCTAGAATACACTGCCCTCCTCATGGAAAGGTGTTGGTCAGCCATCTGGTGAGGAAACATGTGTAAGTGTATTGAAGGGAGATCAGGTGTTTGATCTAGAGATGAATGAAAGGTAATATATTTCCATTTAAGCCACACCTTTGGACATTAACTGCTGTGTTATTCTTCTGGATGGTGGAGTTTATGGATTGGCAAGTC
Organism: Hypanus sabinus; assembly: GCF_030144855.1. Taxonomy (NCBI): domain Eukaryota; kingdom Metazoa; phylum Chordata; class Chondrichthyes; order Myliobatiformes; family Dasyatidae; genus Hypanus; species Hypanus sabinus. Next base: position 26,461,961 of record NC_082715.1, read on the forward strand.
ATTGACAAAGAAACCTTTGAAAGTTACTGCAGTGTCTTTTGTGTGTGGTAAACAAGGCAACGTAACTTCATTGGACATGTGATTAGGAAAGAGGAGTGAGAATGCATGGTAATTATGGGAAAGATTGAAGGCAAGGAAGCAAAGACAAATGATGATGGAGACAGCAGCCAGAGAACTGGAAATGAATACCAATGAATTGATCCACTTGACCCGAAACAGGAGTGTGGGGACCATGGCAATCAAAGCTCAAGTTGGGCACGGCACCTGATGATGATGATGAAACATTGCAACCACATTGTGTCAGTGGTGGAGGGAAAGTTGGTGTTGCAGATGCTGAACGGTGATCAGCTATTAAGAATAATTTGAATATAAAATCACAAGACAATGTTTATTGTGTTCCATTACTGGTGTTGGAAGCCTCATTTCTGTACAGTTTAGTAAAAATAATAGCAAAGCATAATGCTCTATCAGCTTTTCATGAACTATTTTATTATTAATGACATTATTTGTGAAATTTTGTTAACTAGAGCACATCTAACCATCTGTGACAGTAATAATTTACAAATATGTGATTATAACAATATAAAAATATTTGCCAACATTCTAAGTTGGCAAGCTTGCACCCTACACTGCTGCTGCAGGTAATTATGTTTACTATATACTTTAATAAATTTTATCCTGCTGGTTACACATCTTCAAAACTTGCCTTGTCCCTCTTCATTCTTATGATTCTCCCTTTTCTATCAGTGAACTTCAGCCATCTAACACTCTAAGTTTACCTCCCCAAATTCTGCAACTTTCTTTTTTCCTTCCGTGTCTTTCAAGCTGACTTTTCATCAAACTAATCAATGTCCATTGAGTTAGCTTTGTTAAAGTAGAGAAATAATTCAGTCACCATTTCTTGGATGCTGAAGAGCCCAGAAGTTTCTGATATATCTTTAAAACAATGCAGACTGGGTTTCCAGGATGATCTATCCGCCAGAGAAAGCAGGATCTCCCAGTGGCCACACATTTTAATTCCACGTCCCATTCCCATTCTGATATGTCTATCCATGGCCTCCTCTACTGTCAAGATGAAGCCACACTCAGGTTGGAGGAACAACACCTTATATTCCGTCTGGGTAGCCTCCAACCTGATGGCACGAACATTCATTTCTCTAAATTCCATTAATGCCCCTCCTCCCCTTCTTACCCCATCCCTTATTTATTTATTATCCCCCTTTTTTCTCTCTCTGCCCCTCTCACAATCACTCCTTGCCTGTTCTCTATCTCCCTCTGGTGCTCCCCTCCCCCTTTCTTTCTCCCTAGGCCTCCCATCCCATGATCCTTTCCCTTCTCCAGCTGTGTATCCCTTTCGCCAATCACCTTTCCAGCTCTTAGCTTCATCCTTCTCCCTTTGGTCCTCTCCTATCATTTCACATTTCCCCCTCCCTCCACTACTTTCAAATCTCTTACTATCTTTTCTTTCAGGTAGTCCTGACGAAGGGTCTTGGCCCGAAATGTCGACTGTACTTCTTCCTATAGATGCTGCCTGGCCTGCTGCATTCCACCAGCATTTGTGTGTGTTGTAGCTGAAATAATATTGTTATGGCATAACATGAGGAAATCTGCAGATGCTGGAAATTCAGGCAACACACACAAAATGCTGGTGGAATACAGTAGGCCAGGCAGCATCTATAGGAAGAAGAACAGTTGGCGTTTCAGGCTGAGACGTTTCGTCGTAAGGCATAAGCCAGTTTCATTGTGTAATTTATCTTTAAACTATGTTTTTATTAACCAGATGCTCTGACGGGTACTTTGGACACCCCAGTAACCCAGGTAGCTCATGCCAGCCCTGCCAGTGCAATGGTAATCTTGATCTGTCAGCACCTGGCAGCTGCGATACGTTGACAGGAGAATGTCTACGATGCATTGAGGGATTTAGCGGTCGGTTTTGTGATGAATGCGCTGATGGATTCTTCGGGGATGCTGTTATAATCCGGAGTTGCCAACGTAAGTGTTCTATATTTTTCATTTGGTACATAATTCTTAAAGTTGACAACTGGAAACAATAGACAGAGGCTTTGTATGCAGTGCATAGTAAAGTGATTTTTGGTCTTTTGGGAAGCATTTAAAGTGGTAATAGATAGATAGATACGTTATTGATCCCAAAGGAAATTACACTGTTTCGGTAGCATTCCAGGTGCACAGATATACAAGAATAAGAAGAGAAGTAAGAAAGAATTAAAAAAAATAAATTACCTTAAAAATAAGATGTACAAGACTTACAAGTCAAACATTTCAAGATTTACAAGTTTGCACTGATAAATAAGATGGTAGTGCAGGGATTATGGTAATATTATACCATCTGTCATCCAGGTGCACCCCCAGGTACTTGTAGATCCTCACTGCATCCACGTCCTCACCATCAATAGTAACAGGGAGCAGTGCAGGCTTAGTCTTCCTAAAGTCCATCTCCATCTGCTCTGTCTTACTGATGTTGAGATGCAAATGATTCAGCTTGCATCATTTGACAAAACCTCCACCAGAGTGCTGTATTCATCCTCCCATCCTCCCTTTATACACTCAACTATCGCTGAGTCAGCAGAGAATTTCTGTAGATGACATGACCTTGTGTTGTATCTAAAATCTGAGGCCTGCAGGGTAAACAGGAAGGAAGCCTGTGGGGCCCCAGTGCTGCTAATAGCCATGTCTGACACTCAGCTCTGAAGCCACACAAACTGTGGTCTGCCTGTCAGGTAGTCCATTATCCAGCTTACAATGGAAGTGCCAGCCTGCATTGAACAGAGATTTTCCCCCAAAAAATGAGGGCTGTATGGTATTGAAGGCACTGGAGAAATCAAAAACCATGATCATCACAGGGCTGCCCTGCTATTCCAAACAGGAGTAGGCTCTGTTCAACAGGTAGATCGCCGACTACAATGTGCTCCTGGTAGGCAAACTGCAGGGGATTGACGCTGATCTCTCCAGGAGTCGGGGTGAGTCAGGACCAGCCTCTTCATGATGTGTGAGGTCAGTGCCACTGGGCAGTAGTCATTCAAGACTTTAAGTTGGGACCACGCATTTGAGACCCTTTCTGGGCAGAGACTCAGATTGAAAATACACCGGAGAACTCCACATGGCTGCGCGGCACGCTCCTTCAGGACCTTGGCGTTCTCACCACCCGGTCCCAAAGCGTTGCCGTGTCAGAATTTCCCCACAGCCCTTCTCACCTGCTCAGTAGTGAAGGTGAGTCCATGATGACTGGGGAGTTGGAAGGTGGGGGCTGGGGGAGATAAAGATCGGAACAATAGCAGTTGGTATGTGGAGGTGTGGATGGTCGGTGCAGGGGAATGTTCATCTGTGTGTTGAACTGGAGGGGGGGGGGGTGGTGAAGGGAGGAGGGGAGGTGTTGGTGCTGAGGGAGCATTTGGTTCCTGGGCACCTGGACTAGAGTGCTGAGGGGGAATGTGAACAGAGGGGCAATTGTCAAATCTATTAAAGAATTGGTTTAACTCATTAGCCCATTCAGGGCTGCATTCTGAGGCTCTACAGCTAGGCTGATTGAAGCCAGTGATGTTCTAATAGTTTTGAAATGCAAGTTTTGAGTGTTGAAAGTTTACATGGAACCTTACAGCACAGTACAGGCCCTTCAGCCCACAATGTTTTGCCGACCATTTAACTGACTCTAAGATCAGTCAAACCTTTCCTTCCCACATAGCTGTCCATTTTTCTGAATTGGGAGTATTTTTCGTTATGAACATCGGAAAGGTTGAGAACGCAGGAGGGTGTAAAAACCTCACAGTGAGGCATTAAGATCACAACACGATTGGAATGTGGGCTAATGTGAGTCACTGAGATGTGAGGTCAATGGGGTTTGGGATGAGTTAGCTTGTGGGGAGCAGTGTTTTGGACAGTTTCATTGCAGAACATGGAATACAGAGCATTGGACCACACAGGCCACTCAGCCACAGTGAATTAAAATCTGAGCGCATGAAGTTTTAACAATGACCTTTCACCCGTGGAAGTAAGTTGAGCAAGGACAAGAGGGGATTGAATTGAGGCGGTTTTCTTGCTGCATAGACTACAGAAAGCCACCTTGATTGTAACAGCCCATCAAAGGTGGGAGTTCGCTAAAGTATCTCTCATCAATATAGTAAATGAGTTACCCCTTTTCTCAATTGTTTGCGACCTCAGCAGCAGAAACAGACACAGAACATTTTTGTAAAGTCCTAGGCATTTCATCTTTACTCATTACTTTTAATTTCTTAACATGCAAGGCCCTTCTTGCTAGCTTGTTCCCATGTGCTTTTATTCACTGTTAATTGAATCCCATCACTTGCTGATTTCTAAACTGCCTGCCGAGAATACTTTCAGAATTTTAAAATTCAGTCTAATAAGATCTTCAACATCAGTCACTGGCCGTGGATAGATCATGTTTTCTCTTGGAGTTTATATTTCTCAGTAATATGCATACTCACTGAGAAACATTAAATATTTCTTTAAATGTTAATCCAGTTTTCCAGTCTCCCTTAATTAACATACCCTGTGCCAACATATAAAATGCTTCAAGTTTGCAATCATAAGAGAATCATGATACATTTAGCTATGTCAATCTTACTGTAAATTAATACTACTTTACAACTTTCACCAAAAGAATCCTTTGCTGCAAGGTTATGAATTAACCGAGGCTCATTATGTTCCAAAATAGTCTGATTTCTGCCCTGCTTCACTATGTATTTCTTTTTCATCATAACACAGGAGCCACTCAGCATGTCAGGTCCATGCTAGTTTCTAACGTAAGCACATCCAAAGAGTCATTATTATTTCCCATTACTCCTACTCGTTTCTCTTTCTCCATATTTCCTTGTGGCATTGCAGCTAACAAGTTCCTCATTCCTTAATGAATGGTTTCATCTATCAGAATAGCTACCACTAGCTCTTACAGTAATTCGTTATCTGTTATGACTATCTAATCCTACGCCCATCCTCTGGCTCTGCTCCTTCACACTGGCCACTGCATTCCCAAAGTAAACAGCTTTGGCATTCAGTTCTATAAGCATTCATTTGAAAGGTTAGCATGGCTAGTGAAGTGGTCAGCACAACACTTTACAGTGCAGGCGACCCAGGTTCAATTCCCACCGCTGCCTGTAAGTAGTTTGTACATTCTCCCCGTGACGGCCTGGGCTTCCTTTGAATGCCCTGGTTTCTTTCCACAGTCCGATGACATGCTGCTCAGTAGGTTAACTGGTCATTGTAAATTGTCCCATGACTCAGCTACTGTTAAATCAGGGGTTGCTGGGCGCTGTGGTTCAAAGGCCGCAAGGGCCTAACTATACTGCATCGCAATTAAAAAAAAACTTGTTTTGCAGTTGCTCAGGGATGCAGTAGTTATGGTTTAAACACTTAAAAAGATTAAGTTGTTAAATGATGTCATGAAGGTAACTAAAAATTGACATGTAAATAATTTGAAGAAGGGTGCAAATAATGTTATGCAATTATGGACATGATATTTATTTTCTGTTCCCTGGCAATGGCTCCCCTTTGATTCTTCAACCACTTAGCTAAACTAAGAGGTTATTTAGTGCAGGGGTTTAACCAGCCAGCATGATTTTGGTGGAAGGAAACTGAAGTGCCCGGTAGAAACCCGCACAGTCACATTGAGAACTCCACACAGACAGCATCTAAAGTTAGAATTGAACCCAGGGCTCTGGAGCTGTAAGGGAGAAATACCAACCACTGTGTCACCCATATGAAATTCTCCTCATTCTGTTTGGACAATCTGATTTTCCTCATCTACAAAATTTCCTTCGTCATGTTTATTATTCTAACTTTGCAGGTTCCCCATTCTTTGATGAATGAATTTTTCTATTAGAATATGTGTCAACTGTGTTTCCTTACCAGTTATCACCATCTAAGCCTATTTTACTTTCTAATTATCCCAGCCAAAGCAATTTCTCATGATCTCCCTTAATTAATCCAGTGTTCAAAGCACCTCTAACACATCAGTACTTTTTAATTTTGCTATTCTTTAAAAGCATTTTCTTCCCTGGAATACTTTAGTTTCTTCTCTTGAACACCATACAACCAAGTCTCCATTCCATAGAATCCTTAAACGTTGCAGCACTGAAAGAGACTGTTCTGCCCAATGTGTCCATGCCTCCTTAAAAATTGACTCCAGCTTTATCCCACTCACCAGATTTTGGTCCTGGAAGGTTATGGCTCTCAAAATGGTAACCTTGTAGATTTTTGCAAATAAAGTGGCGTGAGGTGTTTTCTATAAGTGGTAAAAGACTGTAAGTGGTAAAGGTCCTTTATGTAATTAGGTCATCACGTCAGACCAGTCTGTTGAAGTGAAACCCAACTGTATGTCAGTTGTTGTGAATTACGTACATTTCCACCAATTACGTTACTCCACACAGGTCCCCCACCCTCCCAAATTCACTAAAACTGGCATTGTGAGCCGGCTGGAGCTTAGACGAGCTGCCCAACTCAGTTCCTATGTTCCATAGGTGGACAATCAGCAGGTGCTTCTGGTTTAACTAGAGTTGCATTGACATGCTCATGGTCATGTCATGACAGCAAGGGCATGGGAGTGGAATCCTCCACATCTTTGCGGACCAGTTTTAGGGTTAGGGTTACCAAAACATATTCACAGACCGGCAGAGTTTGTTTCACAGAATTCGTTAGTAGTCTGGTTTGCATGCTTATGTTGGAGGACTTGCTGATTGGGCTTATCGAGGCAGGGAAAAAAGGAGGAATTTGCACCACTACCTAGCTGAATGTAAACTATCAGCAATTTTAGTAAGCATCCTATAGTCTTTCACAGGTGCATTAGTGAGGGCTATGTGAACTTGATCAGGCATTTGCTGCCTGAAGATTTCTTTAAAAATACAACAAGGATGGTGATTACTCACAACATGAATTGGGCCTCAGCTTTTACAAGCTAAGCGACAGCATTTTGCTCCTATAAATCCCAACAGTTTCAAAGCGACTGTTTACTGACATGCTCAATTATTCTGGAATCATCCAAGAGCAGTGGAGTCACCAGTGTAAGGTTTTCACAAAGAAAACAGTGTGAGGCACTTTATGTTTAAGAAAAGCTGTAACAACTCATTTATTGAACTCCAAAAAACTGAACACATAGTGCGGTAGAAGTCCTTTACATAACTACATCACACGTCAGACCAGCCTCCTTGCAAAGTGAACCCTGCCTCAATATCGGTGGTTGTGAATTATGTATGTTTCCATCAGTTACACATCCCTACAACCTAGATAGCTTTAAGTGTGATGAAAATGTCTGCTTTTGCCCATCCCTTCTGAATTCCAGATTGAAATCCTTCCAGCAGTGATCACAAATCTATGCCCCATGCCACTCCCCCATCCAAGTAATTGTCTTCCCTGCTATTCTTGATCAACTTGTTTGTCCTCATAATGTTCTAAATATAAGTGAAGTCTCCCATCCCTTGTCTTTGTTTTAAAAAAAAATATTCCCAGTCTGGCAGGTTTCTTCTTTTGGCTATAATTTTCCAGCCCTGGCAACATCCTGGAAAATCTTTCCTTTTCTTTCTCCATCATATCCTGATAGAGGGTCTATCAGAATTAGCTAATATGCATTTGTCTGGTTAGTAATCCACTCAATTGGGACCATAATAACACGAACGATAATTTTTTTCAGTGTGTGAAGCCTAACCATAACTCTGTTTTAAAACAAGTTAAATGTACTGGGCAGCTGTCTTTTTTTTTAAACTGGTATTTCTCTTGTTTGTCAAATAGACTATGATGAAATAAGATCCCTCATAACATTCCAGGTCAGAACTGAATAGAAGTGCAGAAACTTGCTGAAAGAGAGCACTTGTATCCAAAGTATTATTTGCCTCTTTGACTGCAGAGTGTATCACATGGAATTACCAATCTAGCATGTGGGATTGAACTCATCATAAGCCTTTCTTTGGCTCTGCTACTTCACTTTGGCCCTGCATTCACTAAGCACTTTGCTATGGTATTTCATTCCCCAAGCATTCATTGGAAAATAATAACTTATTTTGGGGATTCCGTAGTTATGGATTAACATAAAGGAATCATTATTTTGTTAGATTATGACATGAAGGCAACCTATATAACTGACTATATTAACTTGGAAAAAGGTGCGATAATGTTAAGCAATTGTGGACATGGTATTAATGGAAATTTAGAAAAGTTAAAGCAAACATATGCAAGTATATACGTTTTAAGAGCCAAAAGGTCGCTGGGAAGAGAACTTCAGGTAATTGCTCCCTCCCCACTTTGCCATTCCCTCATTCTCATTTTCCTCTCTCGCCTTATTACTTTGCCTGCCCGACACATCTCTCTGTTGCTCCTCTCCTTCCCTCTTCCCTTTCTTCCATGAACTTCTACCCTCTCCTATCAGATTCTCTTTCTCCAGCCCTTTATCGCTTTCACCAATCAATTTCCCAGCTCTTTACTTCACCCCACCCCGTCCCAGTTTCACCTATCCCTTACCACCTCGTACTACTTCTTACCCCTCCCTCCACCTTAATGCTCTGACTTCTCATCTGTTTTCCCTGGTCTTGGCCCGAAATTTCCTCTTTCCCATAGACGCTGCCTGGCCTGCTGAGTTCCTCCAGCATTTCGTGTGTGTTGCTTTGGATTTCCAGCATCTGCAGATTTTGTTGTGTTAGGAAGAGATAAGGTTCCTTTAAGGATTAGTGTGTTGATCTCTGTGTGGAACCACAGTAAATGGGCAAAGTCTTAAATAAATGCTTATCCGGAGAAGGAATGGAAACAAATGAGTTCAGAGTGAGGAACAGTGATTTTCTGAAGCCTTTCAACATTCCTAAAGAGGAGGTAGTGGAAGTTTCAAAATGAATGTGGATAAATCCTCATGGCCTGACAGTGTATATGGGATTTTATGGGTTAAAAATGAGGTGATTACTAGGGCCTTGGTGGATTTTTTTTTAATCTGTTAGCCATAGTTGAAGTATCAGAAGTGAGGAGGATTGCTAATATTATGCTTTTATTTGAGACTGGCTGCAGGGATAAGCCAGGAAACTATAGGCAGATGACTCTTACAAGAGTGGTGGGAAAGTTATTGGAAGAAATTCGGAGGGATGAAATTTATTTGTATTTGGAATGGCAAGGACTGATTAGGGATAATCAGCTTGGCTTTATGCATGAAGAAATCATGTCTCATCAATTTGAATGAATTTTTTGAAGAGGTGATCTGGAGGACAGATGAGGACTCAGCATTAGATGCTGCCTAGCTGGAGTTTAGCAAGGCCTTTGTCAAATTTCCACATGGAAAGCTGCTCTAAGAGGTTATTACATCTGGGAGCATGTTAGGAAATTAGATACAAAATTGGCATGGTGGTAGAAACAGAGGGTAGGAATGAAGGATTTTTCAGATTGGAGACATGGAGTGGTTCATTGCAAGAATGAGTACTGTATTCATTGTTGATTTTCATATAAATATATATATATATATTATATATGATTTTGTTAAGGATGTAGATGGTATGATTTGTAAATATGGGGATGACACCAAATTAGAACTGAAGGTTGTCTAAGGTTACAACGGCATCTGATTCATCTCGGAAAATGATCAAGGGATGGCAGATGGAATTTTACTTGGAAAAGTATGAAGTGATGCATTTTGAGATGCTGAACTGGACAGAAATTACATGGTGAATGGGATGGCTCTGGTGAGTGCTATTGAACAGAGAGACCTTGGGATACTAGTGCATAGTTCCCTAAAAACTTGAACACAGGTAGACATGGTTTTGAGGGACCATAGAACCATAGAACACTACAGCACAGTACAGGTCCTTCAGTCCTCCATGTTGTGCTGACCCATATAATCCTTAAAAAAATGTACTAAACCCACACTACCCCATAACCCTCTATTTTTCTTTCATCCATGTGCCTGTCCAAGAGGCTTTTAAATACCCCTAACGTTTTAGCCTCCACCACCATCCCTGGCAAGTCATTCCATGCACTCACAACCCTTTGTGTAAAAAAAAAACTTACCCCTAATGTCTCCCCTAAACTTCCCTCCCTTAATTTTGTATGTAAGCCCTCTGGTGTTTGTTATTGGTGCCCTGGGAAACAGGTACTGACTATCCACCCAATCTATGCCTGTCATAATCTTGTAGACCTCTATCAAGTCCCCGCTCATTCTTCTACACTCCAAAGAAAAAAGTCCCAGCATATAGTATGCTTTCCGTCATTTGCCACGACTTTGAGTTCAAGAATTGGGGTAGTATGTTACAGTTTTTTAACGTAGGAAAGCGTTAAGTTTAAAGTGGAACTGAGGTATGTGGAGTCACTTTGTCCACACAAAGAGTAGTTGATGTCTGGAATGAGTGCCAGTGGAGCTGGTGGAGACAACAAACAGACCAACCAGGGTGAATGATAGCGCACTGAGGAGTGTAGTAGTTTAAAGGGATCTGGGAATACAGGTCTGTAATTCACTGAAAGTGGCATCACAGCTATCTGCAGGGTCGTAAGGAAAGCTTTTGACACAATGGCCTTCATGGATCAAAGTACTGAGTACTGGAGATGGGATGTTATTTTGAAGTTGTACAAGAGAATTGCTGAGGCCTGATTTGGAGTATTGTGTACAGTTTTGGTCACCTACCTACAGGAAAGATATAAATAATGCTGAAAGAGTACAGAGAAAGTTTACAAGGATAGAACGTAGAAGATTGAGAGGAGATTTGATAGAGGCATACAAAATTATGAGGGGTTTGGATAGACTAAATATAAACAGGCTTTTTCCACTGAGGTCAGGTAGGACTACAACCAGAGGTCATGGATTAAGGGTGAAAGGTGAAAAGTTTAAGGAAACATGAGAGGAGACTTCTTCACTTAGAGGGTTGTGAAAATGAGTTTCCAGCACAAGTGGTGCATGCCAGCTCAATTTCAACATTTAAATAAAGTTTGGATAGGTACATGGATACAATCCTGGTATAAATAGGAAGGCTACGGTCCTGGTGCAGGTCAAAGGGAAGAAGCAGTTTAAAAGGTTTCAGCATGGACTAGATGGGTTGAAGGGCCTGTTTTTGTGCTGTGTTTCTCTAGAACTCTATTAAAGTGGCATGTTAACGGGTACTTGAATGAGCAAGGCATAGAGGCACATGGAGTTAATATAGGCAAATAGGCTTAGTCTAGAACAGCATGCTGGTTGATATAAATGTGCTGGGCTGACGAGCCTGTTTCTGTGCTGCACCACTACATGACTCAATGTCAGTATATTATGCATCTTTTGATACACATCATTTGGAGACTGCTGCAAAAAGGAGCTGTTATGAACACACGGGTGTCAGAATCCTGCTGTGTTGCGTTGAAATGTTCAGTGACAACAGGATAGCACTACTAGACCAAACGTGAAAGCATCTCTTTAGCATGAAGCACATAGGATCTGAGGCAATTGGGGTCATAGGTGCAATGAATTATTATGCATCTGGATGATATAATTTGCTAGTGGCGCACTGAAGTTAAAAACCAAACATTAAGTGTGCTACGCTTCTCTTATCTTTTGTATTGAGGCTACACTGAATAACAGCAGAAAATAACAGAAAGAGTGGCAATCGTGATTTCTTTCTCCATTGTTTGTGGTGATATTCTGAAAGCTATCTTTAAATCAGGAGGGCACAAGCAGAGTGAATTTTTCTGCACAGCTGTCCTGCTATTGAAACATTCAGAGCTTTCATTTGCAAAAAAAAAATCACAAAGGAAGCCAACAGTAGCAATTAAATAGCTTATTTTTTTTTGTTTTTTTTTCTATGCTTCTTTTACCTAGAATTCCATTGTAGTCACATCTCAGCACGATTCACAGCTGCTTGAAAGAAAATTCCTTTGTTACACTTTAATTACTGTAGCAATATGAACATTAAAAAATGTTAAGAACATTGCCTTGTGTCTCAAATTACATTGCTGTCAAATGTAGCTAACATAAGCTGGAAGAAATCCATGTTATCAGAACAGAGCAAATCTGATTGTACAGAAGCCAATTTTGACTGACTTAGTACATATCATATTTACTCTTGAAGAAGGTAAATAGGAGTTTTTAAATTAGGGGAAAACCCTTGACAGCAAAAGAGTGACTATATTTTCACGGAAGCCTACCTATGCATCTTCTCGTTCTTCATAATAAGCCAAATTGAGCTGGATTCAGGTTGCTTCTGCTGTTACCTACAGCTCCCACTTCTCTTGGGAAGGTCCACTTGTGTTCACAGGGCACTGCTGTTCCTTGTGATAAGAAAATCACAAGGAACAGCAGGAGGAGGCTCGCTCTGCTATCCAATGAAATCATGTAATATCTTTATCTTTAATGTTCCTATATACTTAACCCTATATATCTTGATTCCATGACGTCAAACAATCTATCAATCTCTGTCCTGTGGTCAGCAATCTGGCCTCCATAGCTGCAGTGCACAGCTAATTCCAAAAGTTCACTGCCCTCCAGGTGAAGAAATATTCTCTATCTTCAACGATTCTCTCCTTAATCCAAGAATATGACTACCACTCACAAGATAGATCCTTGTTTCTATCTCATTAAAGCTCTGCAATGACAACATTTCTCAAACTTCTGAGCACCTGACAGGTTTGTGTCTCTCACAAAAAAATAGCCCTTGTGGCAGGAAACGGGTGAACCTGTATTGATCTCTCCGCTTCCTTTGGTAGACAGGCCAGATGTATACTCAATATTTAAGAAGGGGTTTCACCAGAACTCCATATCATTGCAACATGATTTCTGTCATCTTCAACTCTGTTACCATGCTATAAAACATGTTAACTTCTGACTGCTGACACCTTCACCATTTTAAAAAATATTCAGTTTTACTATTTCTTCTCTTAAAGTGAATGATCTTATGTTTTGCAATATCCTATTCCATCCAGCATATCTTCAGCCATCCATATAGCCTGCCTGTATCTCCCCTGGAGTCATTCTGCAACCCACACTTCAAACCGGCATTTTATCATCTGCGGACCTAGACGTCCAAGTGATATGGAGTTCCAGCACTCATCTCTGCTGCACTTTTTGTCAGGCTGTCAAATGCATTAGATCCACTGGTTCCCCCATATCCATCATGCTGGATAACGTAAAACGAAAAGGCCCTTATGGATTTGTCAAACATGACTTCTCTCTCATGATTTCGCATTGGCTCTGCCCAATCCTATTATTATTTTCTTTGTGCTTTCTGTTTCTAATCCTTAATTACTACCTCTGTAGCAAGGCCTCAGTGGTGATTAGACCTCAAATGGCATGCTTCTGGCCTCTGTGGAATGCCGTGGAATCCCAAACTAGCCGAGCTCTTAAGCCCAGCAATGGGGCAGAGTGTTGGAAGTTCATCCCGAAGGAAATGTAAACCGAAGTAATCCAAATTATGTTTAGACATGCAAATATAAATAAAAATGTTTGACATCCGTGCCTGTGGAGACACTTTGTTAATAGTGATAAAGTTTTGAAAACAGCTCAGCTAAAATACATATTCACTTGTGCAGGGAAGGGAGGTAGATAAGTTATAAATTTTTGAATTGAGTATATTTTTATCTTGTGTAAAATAACATATTTAATCAAATTTTAGTTATTAGTTCAGTAAGCATATTACCTGACCTTGGATGCTTGACATCCATGCCAGTGGAGACACGTACACCTCTGCTGTTAAATTTTCATGTTCTGTCTTTCATTCTCCATTGCCACTAAACGTGTAGCATCATTACCAGCAAAGAGAAATGACTGCACGAGACACCAAGGGAACCATTTGATTTTCTAATTAGTACAGCTTGACTTCTCAGCTTTCATCCCTCAGTTACCAGCAGAAAATGTTTCTGTGGATGTCTTTGCCGATCGTGGCATTTCAGCAGCTCTTCTGCCACTCATGCACAAACGCCTACAATTCATTTTCAATTTTCCGAGAACAGCTCTGCAAAATAAATGTGTAGAATTTCACATGCCTTAATGGTAGTTACTGGCTTTCAGCTTTCTGTGTTCTTGGAGCTAAAGATTAAAGACTGGCTTCAATTGCCACGTGTTCATCGAAACAGCCAGTGAAATATGTTGTCGGCTTCAATAACTAATGCAGTCTGAGGATGAACACTGCTACTGCCAACTCACTAACCCTAATCCACGTGATTTTTGAATGTGGGATGAAACCGGAGCATGGTATGGAGAGAAAGTCCACACGGTTGTGGTGAGAAGGTACGAAGTTCTCACAGCCAGCAACTGCATCACCATCTGTTATGGGGGCGCGAGGGGAAGGGCTATGGCACAGGATCAAAATAGGCGGTAGAGAGTGCTGAACTCAGTCAGCTCCATCATGGGCACTAGCCTTCAGAGTATCCAAGGACATCTTTGAGGAGTGATGCCACAAGAATGTGGCATCCATCATTAAGGACTCGAGGCACCCAGGTCATGTCTTGTTCTCATTGCTACCATCAGGATGGAGGTACAGAATCCTGAAGGGCACACCTGAGTCTGGTCTTCCAATTGCTGTTGTTGTAAAGTGTTAAGCTAACCACTATGTTACCATGCCATAGCACCCCCTATCATGCCTCCCCTACTCGAGGTTAAGACCACCAGATCCATTCCTGAGTGATGCCATGAACCAATGACACAAATGCTGCAACATAACCTGACCGGCAATGTTATCTCTGCTCATTTGTTAATGTGTCCTGACCTTCTCCTTGAGACATCATTGATACAAGCTGCATAACTATAAGGCTCCATACAATAAAATTTGAACTTTGCTCTGCTTATGGAAATACAAAGTGTGAACTCTGTTGATTGAACGCAATTACTGGTAAGCAATTTTATCAGGGCAAGATTGGAGAGTGCCCATTCACTGCAGACAAATAATGGTGTAACTGTTTGTCCTTTATATCTTTCTTAAGATTGTAAGACACTGCTGGATATTAAGTACTGCAAGTTTACCTCACTAGTGAGATGCTGGATAGCAGAAAAGCTGAGTAACATAGGCACCATTAGCGTTTTACTGTTTACTTTTAAACTAGTGTCATAAATGCACCTTATTAATTGTTAGTTTATTTGTGGTAATACTAGTTTATGTGTTGTGTGTGAGCTGCATATACTGTGGTCCAGAGGAATGTTGTCGTGTTTGGTGGTATACATGTAAATGGTTGAATGACAATAAACTTGAACTTTTAAATGTTGGCCCATTTTGTAAGAAATTCTTGTTTCCCTCCAGCCTGTGAATGCCACGCCAATGGATCAGTTGCCGAGCTTTGTGACAAGCAGACTGGACAATGCCAGTGCAAACACAATGTTGCAGGAAGACGTTGTGATCATTGTTTGGTACGTATTGCTAAACTAACTGTAGAATTCAGTCCTTTTTAAAGACCGTTTCTTGGATTATTTCATACCTTTCTCGAACTGAAGGTAGACCAAGACATATGTTCTTCTTCAAAGTTAATGTTAAAGAAATAGACTATATTTCTCAAACATGGAAAATTCTATAGATTGTGGAAATCTTGAGCAGCATGCACAAAATACTGGAAGAACTCAGCAAGTCAGGCAGCATCTATGGAGGGGAACAAACATTCAATGTTTTGGGCCGAAATCCTTCATCAGGATGAAGGGTCTTGGCCCAAAACATCATCTGTTTATTTCCCCCTCTATCGATGCTACAAGATTTTGTGCATGTGGTTCAGAATGAAATACCCAACTGGTCTGGCTCACACTGACTGGACTGGTAGAAAGATTGAAGATACTGACTTGTCCCATATGTGCCATGACCCAGCATTGGAAATGGTTCTCCATAGTATTAGGAAACAGTCCCTTCCAAAAACCTATGAACTAGAAAGTGCAGAGTCTACTCATTTGGGAATTTCATTGCTTCGTTAACAATAACCTTGGAGAAGAACATCTATTTTGATCTACATTCAGTTCAAAGCAATCATGACTTCCAGAAAGGGGTCCCTGCTGCGTGAAGCTAGATGGTATTGTATTCTAGAATGTTGCCTGGTACCTCCAGAAGGTAGAGGCAGATGTAGTTTATGGATGGTAAAATGGAAAATCCACATTCACTCTATACAGGACAGGACCATTTTGAAATTTTCCTTCATTGACCTCTTTGTTGGGAATCTGGGTCTTGCATTTTCACACCTCCTTTCTGCCAGAGTGCTGTCTGAATTTCTCTTCCACTCTCTAACCAACCATCCTCAACATATGTACTTTTCCCCAGATCAAGTGAGAAGCTAAGATCACTTCAACAAGGTCGCCACTAGATGGCGCAATCCCAGTTTCAGATTATACTGAATAGTTTGAATGTTAAATTATGTGTTTCAGGTTCATTTTGTCTGATATTTTAATTAACCAGATGAATGATTGAATGTTACTAAATAGCACAGAGACACTTCGATATAAGTGGTTATTCATCTGTATGAAATTGCTCACAGTAATTTTTAGGCCTTTTAACTGCATCAATAGTTACTGACTATTTAGTATACATTTGTACTTGCACTGTAACGCTTAAATTGACTGGTGCGGAACCCCTCTGATTGCATTATATAATCTGTGTTTAAATCAAATTAAGGGCCAAGGCTAAAGATAAAGATATAATATTTACAACTTCATTCTTTTCCTAACTCTCTTTTACTTCTTTCCTATTGGTGGTATTCAGCAGAAAGCCAGGCCTGTTTTGTTGGCTCTGCTGAACATAGAACATAGAATAGTACAGCACAGTACAGGCCCTTTGGCCCACAATGTTGTGCCGACCCTTAAACCCTGCCTCCCATATAACCCCCCACCTTAAATTCCTCCATTTACTTGTCTAGTAGTCATTTAAATTTCACTAGTATATCAGCCTCCACCACTGACTCAGGCACTGTGTTCCACGCACCAACCACTCTCTGAGTAAAAAATCTTCCTCTAATATCCCCCTTGAACTTCCTTCTTCTTACCTTAAAGCCATGTCCTCTTGTACTGAGCAGTGGTGCCCTAGGGAAGAGGTGCTGGCTGTCCACTCTGTCTATTCTTCTTAATATCTTGTACACCTCTATCATGTCTCCTCTCATTCCCCTTCTCTCCAAAGAGTAAAACCCTAGCTCCCTTAATCTCTGATCATAATGCATACTCTCTAAACCAGGCAGCATCTTGGTAAATCTCCTCTGTACCCTTTCCAATGCTTCCACATCCTTCCTATAGTGAGGCGACCAGAACTGGACACAGTACTCCAAGTGTGGCCTAACCAGAGTTTTATAGAGCTGCATCATTACCTTGCGACTCTTAAACTCTATCCCTCAACTTATGAAAGCTAACACCCCATAAGCTTTCTTAACTACCCTATCTACCTGTGAGGCAACTTTCAGGAATCTGTGGACATGTACCCCCAGATCCCTCTGCTCCTCCACACTACCAAGTATCCTGCCACTTACTTTGTACTCTGCCTTGGGCTTTGTCCTTCCAAAGTGTACCACCTCACACTTCTCTAGGTTGAACTCCATCTGCCACTTCTCAGCCCACTTCTGCATCCTATCAATGTCTCTGTACAATCTTCAACAATCATCTACACTATGCACAACACCACCAACCTTTATGTCGTCTGAAAACTTGACAACCCACCTTTCTACCCCCACATCCAGGTTGTTAATAAAAATCACGAAAATTAGAGGTCTCAGAACCGATCCTTGTGGGACACCACTAGTCACAACCCTACAATCCGAATATACTCCCTCCACCATGACCCTCTGCCTTCTGCAGGCAAGCCAATTCTGAATCCACCTGGCCAAACATCCCTGGAACCCATACCTTCTGAATTTCTGAATAAGCCTACTGTGTGGAACCTTGTCAAATGCCTTACTAAAATCCATGTAGATCACATCCACTGCACTACCCTCATCTATATGCCTGGTCACCTCCTCAAAGAACTTTAACAGGGTTGTTGAACATGATCTGCCCTTCACGAAGCAATGCCAACTGTCCCTGATCAGACCATGGTTCTCTAAATGCCCATAGATCCTATCTCTAAGAATCTTTTCCAACAACTTTCCCACCACAGACGTAAGGCTCACTGGTCTATAATTACCTGGACTATCCCTACTACTTTTTCTGAACAAGGGGACAGCATTCACCTCCCTCCAATCCTCCGGTACCATTCCCGTGGACAACGAGGACATAAAGATCCTAGCCAGAGGTTCAGCAATTTCTTCCCTCGTCTCTTGGAGCAGCCTGGGGAATATTCCATCAGGCCCCGGGAACTTGTCCATCCTAATGTATTTTAACAACTCCAACATCTCCTCTCCTCTTCCTGAATGTGCAAATATTGCTGGATTTCATTGATGAAGTGCATCCTTAATCTGAAATTAAAGTTTCTTATCTTGGAAGGTACTGAATCTCCAGAACTCTCTCCCTATGAAGGAGATGGAGGGTGAATCATAATATATATTTAAGGTGGAGATATATAAATATCTGAGCAATCAAGGAACTAAAGGACATGGGGAACTGGCACAGAAAAGGAATTGAGACAAGCACAGATCAACCAGGATTATATTGAATGGCAGAAGTATTGTGCAGAGCTAGGTGAACATACTTATAAATTTATGTGTTCTTGATCAGCCTTACGTTAACCACTTGCCATTTTATTTTCAACAACTTCATACATTCAAAAGGTATTTATTTTCTCTTATTTAGAGGTACAGTGTGGAACAGGCCCTTCTGGCGCTCTAAGCCATGTTCCCCAGCAACTCTGATTTGATTCAAACCTAATTACAGGATAATTTACAATGATCAATTAACCTACCTGGTGGGTCTTTATACTGTGGGACACAACCCAAAGATAACCCATGCATTCCATGGGGAGGGTTTACAAAGACTCCTTACATAGGGTGCTGGGATAGAAATCCAAACTCCAGCCCCCTGGGCTGTAATAGCGTTGCACTGACCACTATGCTGCCATGAACAAAATGCCAGAGGAACTCAGCAGGCCAGGAAGCATCAATGGAAAAGAGTAAACAAACGACATTTCGGGCCAAGACCCTTCATCAGGCCTGAAATGTCAACTGTTTCCTCTTTTCAATGGATGCTGAGTTCCTCCAGCATTTTGTGTCTGTTGCTTAGATTTCCAGCATCTGCTACGCTACCACGGCAGATATCCCTGTTAATACATTTAAAATTTGCAGTATGAGGAATCAGTTCCTTAATTATTATCTTGCTTTAGAATTTTATTTCTTTGTTTGGGTAAAACAAATCAATCTTTTCAATTATGTCTTATGTTTCCTTCAGTTTCACAAATTGTAAATCAATATTGTGTTTGTAATTGCCTTAAATTAGCAACGATAGATCTGCGGAAAGTGCTTTGAATTAAAAATAGAAGGAAGCCATTTCTCAATTTATATTATACATAGCTGGTAGAGCAAAGAAAACTTAATCAACTGAGATGAAATGCAAAGTCCACGAATACCATTTGACCTTATTTGAATTCGCAGTTTTGACTTCCGAGTGAAAAATAACATGAATTCGTCAGTCTCAGATTTCCAGAAGTCATTTGAAAGCAGACAGCATAATTTCAGGCCAGTGACTGTAACCAGACTACTCTTTGGTTTGTTTCATTGCCCCTCCTCGTCAGAAGCATGAATCCAACAAATTTGATCTCAATGTATCTGTTAAGTTGCTTTTAGTTTCAGAGGGAGAATTGTCTTCAGGATTAAGAAAGCAGATTGTTTTCGATCAAATAGTTTTTTTTTCTCTTATTTCCTGATGTGTGTTTGCCAAACTAAATAATTACTTTAGCCAAGATTCATATGGGCAACTGGTCCCAGGATTCTGCTAAAGTTTCAGGATGCCCTTGGGGTGCATGATTGCAGTTTCATAATGACTATCTCTGTTGAATTATTCCATATCCTTGTGGAAAGTGGCTGATCTCAATTTTTCATTAGTGTAGCCAATTGTGGATTTTATCAGAGAAGCAGATTGAATCAGTTGTTTTGTACTGGTGTGCACATATAACATCATCAAGGACCCCCCACTGCCCAGGCCACGCTCTCTTCTTGCTGCTGCCATCAGAAAGAAGGCACAGGAGCCTCAGGATTCAAACCACCAGGTTCCGGAACAGTTACTACCCCTCAACCGTTAGGTCCTTGAACCAAAGGAGATAACTGCACACAACTTCACTTACCCCATCATTGAAATGTTCCCACAACCGATAGACTCACTTCCAAGAACTGTTCACGTTATGTTCCAGATATTTATTGTTTATTTATCATTATTATTACTTCTTTCTTTTTGTACTTGCACAATTTGTTGTCTTTTGCACACTGGTTGAACACCCAAATTTGTGTAGTCTTTCACTGATTCGTTTATCGTTACTATTCTATAGATTTTGCCTGCAAGAAAATGAATCACAGGGTTGCCTATGGCAACATGTATGTACTTTGATAATAAATTTACTTTGTACTTTGAACTTTATCAAATAATGACTTGAAGTTTCTCAGCTCATATATTCAAAAAAGGTAAATTCATTTCCTGTTGATTATTCTGTCTGTTTAGCTGTGAGATGAAAAGGTCCTAATAGTAAGCACACTTCTCTAAATTTAAATGTTATATTCAATTGTTATATTCCTCTTATTCTACTCAGAAATACAAATTAATACCACTAATGGCAAAACCATTTTTTAAATTTATCAAATCAGTTTAGAAAATAGAAAATGTGTAAATTAATTACTTAATTAAAAAATTCAAATAGGTGTTAGAAAATAATGAGATAGCCGGTAACGGTGTAAATTGAACATGAACAATGGAAAAGGATGCAGAAGTATTCCTTTACAAAATCCAAGGTGATATTGCTTAGATGGAAAAGTAACATTGAACCTAACTGTTTTTCTATTTGATTATAATATAAACTGTTGGTATTTTATATTATAAGAAGGTTTAGCAAGATCTATAATGGTAGTGTAGTGGTTAGCAGAACGCTTTACGGTACCAGCAAACTGGGTTCGATTCCCACCGCTGCCCTTAAGGAGTTTGTACATTCTCCCCATAACTGTGCGGACTTCTGCTGGGGGGTCCAGTCTCCTCGCACTGTCCAAAGATGTACCTTGGTTATTGTAAGTTGTCCCATGATTAGGCTAGGGTTGAATGGGGTGTGGATGGTGTGGAAGGGCCTACTCCATGCTATATCTCAATCCAATCCAACCCATAAATTTAGCTACTATACTTTAAAATATTGAATGTATTTCTTGATGGTTCCATTTTTACTTTCTTTTAAAACTGATCATTTTAAATACAGTACTGAAGAGCACACTGAGTGTGTTCACATTACGCTGCAACATACTTAAAAGTGTTCACTCTGCAACTTGCTTTAAATGGTTTATTGAGGTCAATGTCCCTTTCATGTTTCTCTCCATGCCTTAACATGTTACAGTGTACATTACCTTTGGAAGATATCATAAATTTATTTAAAACTGAAGTTACTAAATTGCAAGGCTTCATGTTGGCACACACTCTAAATATAAATGCAGGAAAATGTAATTAATTTATTGATTTTAAGTAAAGAGTGTAAGGAGTTAATTATCTTGCAGAATGATTTCACAGCTAGGATTAGGCGATTAGGTCATGAAGATGCATTGGACTGTAGTCATGAACCCTGTACTTCATCAGTTAGATTTGAAATGCACTAAGTTTTCTTGCAATTTCTCTGACTACATAGAGGGAGTTCTCGACTATTAATGTATAAAGGCCACTACAAAGTGAGAGGAAGGGGAAGATGAATGTCCAAGGAGAGGGGGCAAAATGATCCAGAGCGTGTGTGCTTCCCATCTCAGTTGATTGATCCACTATTGTCACAAACATTCTTACTTGAGTATGATTCTGGCTCAGACAGGGATATCAGATAACTTCCCCTCTTTTACTCCTATGTTCCCCTTGCAGTTTATATATGGGGGAGGGGGTTGGTCAGGGTAATGGAAAGAGAAAATGAGCAGAGTAGAGAGGGATCCAAGTACATTTGTTCATGAACTCAAAAGTTATCGTGTATCTGCAGAAAGCAGTTAGAAAGGTAAATAGTATACTAGACTTTAATGGGGGTTGGAACTTCAAAGAGGGAAGTTGTGTTATAATTGTCCATAATTGTGGCTGGGGCACCTGATGCACAAGTTTGGTCCCCTTGTCCAAGGATTTTAAGCAGTCTAGAAATCTGTTTGGCTGCTTACAGATGAGAAGATTGTTGCAACAGAAGTGGGTGAAAAGAGGTTAGTTATGTATATTTTGGCGGGGGTGGTGGTTATTAAAATAAAGGATAATTGTGATGATCTTGGGGGAATGGCAGATGTTTACACTACAGTGAAAGTACTGAGGGGAGTATGAGGGGTCGTAGTTTAAAACTGAGAAGTGTAAAAAATGTTATCTCACACAGTGTAGTGTATTTCTGGAATTCTGTATTGGAGGTTGTGAAGAGCAGATCACTGGGGTTACTTAAAGGCGAGATAGATAACGCTTTGAAAGATTGTGTCATGGTCATGGCATAGGAGAGCATTTGAGGCCTGGAGCAGATCAATAATTCCATTTATGGCAGGTCAGGCTCGAATGGCCTAATGCAGTTGTGATGTTTATTTGAGATCTCTGCTAGGATGAGAAATGCAGTTGTATAATATGCTGGTCATCAGTCACACCACATTATACGCTCTTTCTCACATAGCTGCATTTACACAATAACACTATATGTTCATAAAGCAATTTTAGTGTGAAATTCATGATGTTCATAAACACAAAAAGTTTGTGTGCAGCTGGAAGGTGAATAGTTTATTGGAATTTCATGGGGTTTGGAGTTTAGAAGTTTGGGAGTGTATTATCATGCTTTAGCAACTCTAGTGCCTTATGGTCTTATCGTTATCATAAGTATTGGTTTACTTGTGTCTTTTCATATCTCCAGAACAAAATTCCAAAACAATTGTGTTTTGGAGCCCATGAAAAAAGTGGTAAAGGAAAGGGCATCTAGCAGGTTACTCGTAAACCTCACTGTGGGTTCCCCCTGATTCCCCACATTCCAAACTGTAAATGGAGCAGAATGACAAAGCTGCACGCCGCAAAACTCAGAAGACCAGCCAGTAATCACCGCTCCCCAGGGTACTGATGATGCACAGGTTGCAATAAGCAAAGTTAAATTTGTGTTGATGTGGTCGGTGCTTTGTGAAGTGACGCTTACCATCACTCCAAAATTTGCACACGTGTATTTCTCATCAAGACCCCACATTAAACGTTAGGTCTTTCTACCTTTATATCAGAGAAATAAGGAAATTAAAATTAAGGAAATTAAAGCTGAGATTGTTTCAATTCTGCAGTTATTAAATTTTGAATGAATTCAGAATTAAGAGTCTAAAGTTCTTTTGAAATCTTTTAGACTATTGTAACTTATAACTTCTCTTATCTGTCAGAAGCATAGCTCTGGATTGGAAATTATTCTTACCTGCCTGAACTTAGATTCTTGCCTTGATATTTGTGTTTTCTTTCCTGATATTTTATTCTGTGGCCTGTAAAGCCTAACTGTTGGTGGGATCACAAAAAGAAGGTCTGCATGTCGTGTCAGTGCAGTCCCGTTGGTTCCATGTCACCTCGGTGTGACAAAGAAGGACAGTGCATCTGCAAGCCTGGCTTCATGGGGAAGCAGTGCAATCTCCACATGCAACTCCATGAACAGAAGGATGACCAGCTGGCACAACCCGCTGAGAGCCCTCGGCGACGGTGGTGGGCGACTCGCATTAGTGGATGTCCACGTGGTGCATACAAGCCTGGCACACCCTCCGCCAGTGGGGTAAAAAAGCATCTGTGTGCCGTGGTCTTCATTAACTATTGTGTGGATTGAAAAATTCTCACTGCAGTTTTAAAGTATCATTGCACATTTTTCATAGAGTTACTGTCCGTCTTGTTAAGGTTTTACGTTTGGTTTTGAACACAGTGCAAACTGATACTGTGAGACAGAAATGTCCTTGTGTGCTCATTATGCGTGTGGTTTATAATCAGCTTTGAGATCTATTACGTTCATTTCAATTGTAGTATCATGCCTTCCTTCATCTACCCTCCTCCTCCTGTCCTCACCTATCATGTGCCATCTTATACCGTACTCCTTCTCCCCCCTGCAGCTTCTTAATCTGCATTCTGCCCCCTTCCTTCCCAGTCCGGGTGAAGGGTTTCATCCCAAAACTGTCTGTTTATTCCTCTCCATAGATGCTGCCTGACCTGCTGAGTTATTCCAGCACTTTGTGTGCATTACTCAAAAAAAAATCATTTGCTGGGAGCACAGTGCTATGTTAAGTGAACTTGGACAAGTTTAGTACAATTTTTATAGAGTAAGCTGCTGCAAAATTGTTCAGCTAGTGCAGGGTGTGACAAGGCAAGGATCATAGGTGTTGTAACTTTGTAGCTGCTCGAACAAACAGGTCAGCAGATGAACAGGTGAATAGAATAAATATTAAAGTTCATTATATGTAATGTCATTTTATGACCATTCTAATGTTAGTTTGAAATACTAGCTATAGAGCAATGCAAAGGCCTAAACTCTACTCCTTCCCATTTGATCTCTTCTGGCCTGTGCTGATAGATTCTGATCATGGCTGACCTGTCCGAAGCCTCCACTTCTCGCCTGTGTCAGTTCCAGGTGGCTTTTGGTTCTCCTTTTATTTCCAAACATTTACCTAGCTTCCCCTCAAGTGCCTCTGCAACCCTTTGAGGAAGAGCATCCGAAGGACTGTCACTCTCTGGAGAAGGAGTTCCTACATACCTGTGTTAAATGGCTGCTCTCCTCCCTTCCCCTGTTTATAATTGTTTGAGGCTCAATTTAGTCCATTGTCATCATGCACCCTTTGGATCTTGTATGTTTCAATAAGATGACTCCTCGTTCTTTTAAATTCCAGAAGTATTGGTCACATTATTTCAGCTGTTCATGATTATACAACCCTCTTTTTTTGTGGCACAGTATGGTAACAGGCCCTCCACCCAATACACCCATGATCCCAATTAATCTACAAACCTGTACTTCTTTGGAAGGTGGGAGGAAACCCACACAGTCACCGGGAGAGCATACAAACTCCTTATAGACAGCAGCAGTGATATTGAATGAAGGGGCGAGCTTGGGTTGGGGTGACAATTGGCCCAGTCCTGCTGTTACTTTCTTTTGTCATTGTGACTGATTTTACAGTCCTTGTCATAGAGTAATAAAGTCCTGGAAAAGGGTGCTTGACACTTGAACTTTGTGTTTATGATTATGGTTCAAAGGTCACCATGTTAAAGGTAGTGCTAAGGAATCCTCAGCAAATGGATCAGAAATTTAAAAAAAAAATACATACCTTGATGAGTCTGCCTGGAATACCCAGGCTCTGAGTGCCAGTCTGTTTAGTGATGGAGCTGGCAAGTTCTACCCTCCCATAACTAGCTGACAACAATGGGATGTTCTCTGTCAAAGGCAGCAAATAAGTGAAGTTTGAATCTCTGCAACAACAAAAAGTTAGTGGTGTTTCTATACAGTTTCTCTGCTGTGCGGTTTGAATTAATATTACCCTTAGGAAATAACATGCTGTTTAAGATTTGAGTAATGCAGCATTTTTCATTCATGAAGATTCTGGGAAGGTACCTGTATCTGGGAAAATAAATGTATCACCGGCACTAGCTACTTTTATAGGGCATTTTATTGAGTCTCACTGGAGTGAATAACTTAACAAAGCAAGCGATTATAGGTGCCCTATACAATCTAAACTTCCAGCATTAGTCGGAGAAATATCTGGTGATAATAATAATCAACAATTATAATATATGAACTGTTCAGAGCTCATCCTTTTATTCACAATGCACAACATCTGGTTTGGCATGCTTATGTCTCAAGTCAAATTTACTGCTTTTAACCATAGTATATGAGCCATTTAAGGTATTACTTCCTCAGTAAAAGTGATTTTTTTTTTGTATTTTGTAGTACTTTTTTTTTAAAAAAAGTGCAAAATAATTGAAGTGTTGTGCTGTAAGGTGATTGGGATGTTTAGCTTATGCCTGGAGAAACGAATTGAAATATTTGGAAGTTTTTGTTGCTTGTAAGTTTGAAAACTTATGCTTTTGCATGGTGTGAAGTGAATTGCAATGGCTAAATTCGGTGATATGCTGCATTCATTTCCAGAGTTACAATGATACCAACAACATTGGGTGGGGTTATGAATGGAAATTCACTGCTGATTGTCCTCTTATCTTCAGTGTCTCTTCAACTTCCATATCTGTGAACTGCAGTCATTTTAAAACCGGTGGTTTAAGCTGTTTGTAGTTTGTATCTCTGAAGTGACTGCCTGTGTCAAGAGAAGTAAAATACGATGACCCTAAAGTGCACACTAGCCACTGGTATGCATGTACGTTCTCACAAGTATATATACCTCAATTGCACACCTCTCCTAATAAACAAGCAAGTGTTCTCCCAGAGAACCAACGGTAAAGGTAATATGTATATATTTAAATAAAAGATATACAAGTTAGGAGCAGAAGATTGAATTTGCTCCTCCATTCAACAAAATCATGGCTGATCAGATTGTGATCTCATTTCAACATATCTGCTAGCCTCTAAGTTATCAAAAAATCATGGAAACATAGAAAACGTACAGCACAATACAGGTCCTTCTGCCATCAAAGCTGCGCCAAGCATGTCCCTACCTTAGAACTATCTAGGCTTTACCCTTAGCCCTCTTATTTTTCTAAGCTCCGTGTAGCCATCCAGGCGTCTCTTAAAAGACCCTGTCGTTTCCACCTCCACCGCTGCTGCCAGCAGCCCATTCCACGCACTCACCGCTCTCTGAGTAAAAAAAAACTTACCTCTGACATCTCCTCTGTACCTTCTTCCAAGCACCTTAAAACTGTGCCCTCTTATGCTAGCCATTTCAGCCCTGGGGAAAATGCCTCTGACTATCCACACGATCAATGCCTCTCATTACCTCGTTTACCTCTATCAAATCACCTCTCATCCTCCGCCGCTTCAAGGAGAAAAGGCCAAGTTCACTCAACTTATTCGCATAAGACAGGCTCCCCAATCCAGGCAACATCCTTGTAAATCTCCTCTGCAGCCTTTCTATGGTTTCCATATCCTTCCTATAATGAGGCGACCAGAACTGAGCAGAGTACTCCGAGTGGGGTCTGACCAGGGTCCTATATAGCTGCAACATTACCTCTTGTCTCTTAAACTCAATCCCACAATTGATGAAGGCCAATGCACCTTTTGCCTTCTTATCCACAGAGTCAACCTGCGCAGCAGCTTTGAGTGTCCTATGGACTTGGACCCCAAGATCCCTCTGATACTCCACACTGCCAAGAGTCTTACCATTAATACTATATTCTGCCATCATATTTGACCTACCAAAATGAACCACCTCACATTTATCTGGGTTGAACTTCATCTGCCACTTCTCAGCCCAGTTTTGCATCCTATCAGTATCCCATTGTAAACTCCACACTATCCACAACCTTTGTGTCATCAGCAAATGCACTAACCCATCCCTCCACTTCCTTATCCAGGTCATTTATAAAAAATCACAAAGAGTAGGGATCCCAGAACAGATCCCTGAGGCACACCACTGGTCACCGGCCTCCATGCGGAATATGACTGGTCTACAACCAATCTTTGCCTTCTGTGGGCAAGCCAGTTCTGGATCCACAAAGCAATGACCCCCTGGATCCTATGCCTTCCATGGGGTACCTTATCAAATGTCTTGTTGAAATCCATATACACTACATCTACGGCTCTACCTTCATCAATGTGCTTAGTCACATCCTTGAAAAATTCAATCAGGTTCATAAGACACGACCTGCCTTTGACAAAGCCATGCTGACTATTCCTAATCATATTATGCCTCTCCAAATGTTCATAAATCCTGCCTCTCAGGATGTTCTCCATCAACTTACCAACCACCGAAGTAAGACTCACTGGCCTATAATTTCCTGGGCTATCTCTACTCCCTTTCTTGAATAAGGGAACAACATCCACAACCCTCCAATCCTCCATAACATCTCCTACCATAATTGATGATGCAAAGATAATCACCAGAGGCTCAGCAATCTCCTCCCTCGCTTCCCACAGTAGCCTGGGGTACATTCTGTCCGGTCTCAGTGACTTATCCAACTTGATGCTTTCCAAAAGCTCCAGCACATCCTGTTTCTTAATATCTATATTCTCAAGCTTTTCAGTCCACTGCAAGTCATCCCTACAATCACCATGGTCCTCTTCCGTAGTGAATACTGAAGCAAGGTATTCATTATGTACCTCTGCTATTTCGTCTGGTTCCATACACACTTTTCCATTGTCACACTTGATTGGTCCAATTCTCTCGCGTCTTATCCTCTTGCTCTTCACATACTTCTAGTTCGCCTTTGGGTTTTCCTTAGTCCTGTCCGCCAAGACCTTCTCATGGCCCCTTTTCGCTCTCCTAATTTCATTCTTAAGCTCCTTCCTGCTAGCCTTATTATCTTCTAGATACATATCATTGCCTAGTTTTTTGAACCTTTGGTAAGCTCTTCTTTTCTTCTTGACTAGATTTACAACAACCTTTGTGCACCACAGATCTTGTACCCTACCATCCTTCCCAAGTTTCATTGGAACGTACCTATTCAGAACCCCACACAAATATCCCCTGAACATTTGCCACATTTCTTCGGTACATTTCCCTGAGAACATCTGTTTCCAATTTATGCTTCCAAGTTCCTGCCTGATAGCCTCATATTTCCCCTTACTCCAATTAAACATTTCCTTATCTTGTCTGTTCCTATCCCTCTACAAATCTATGGTAAAGGAGATAGAATTGTGATCTCTATCTCCAAAATGTTCTCCCACTGAGAGACCTGACACCTGACCAGGTTCATTTCCCAATACCAGATCAAGTACTGCCTCTTCTCTTGTAGGCTTATCTACATATTGTGTCAAGAAACCTTACTGAACACACCTAACAAACTCCACCCCATCTAACCCCTCGCTCTAGGGAGATGCCAATCAATATTTGGGAAATTAAAATCTCCTACCACTACGACCCTGTTATTATTACTCATTTCCAGAATCTGTTGGCTTTTCATTGAAAATTTTCAGTTGGTCAGCTTCCAATACACTTTGAGTTTCAAAAGAGTTCCGGGAGTTGCATAAGACAGACAGACAGACAGAGAGACATACTTTATTGATCCCAAGGGAAATTGGGTTTTGTTATAGCTGCACCAGCCAAGAATAGTGTAGAAATATAGCAATATAAAACCATAAATAATTAAATAATAATAAGTTAATCATGCCAAGTGGAAATAAGTCCAGGACCAGCCTATTGGCTCAGGGTGTCTGACACTCCGAGGGAGAAGTTGTAAAGTTTGATGGCCACAGGCAGGAATGACTTCTTATGACGCTCAGTGTTGCATCTCAGTGCAATGAGTCTCTGGCTGAATGTACTCCTGTGCCTAACCAGTACATTATGGAGTCCAAGATGACATGCAACTTGGACAGCTTCCTCTTTTCAGACACCACTGTCAGAGAGTCCAGTTCCACCCCCACAACATCACTGGTCTTACAAATGAGTTTGTTGATTCTGTTGGTGTCTGCTACCCTCAGCCTGTTGCACAAGCACACAACAGCAAACATGATAGCACTGGCCACCACAGACTTGTAGAACATCCTCAGCATCATCCGGCAGATGTTAAAGGACCTCAGTCTCCTCAGAAAATAGAGATGGCTCTGACCCTTCTTGTAGACAGCCTCAGTGTTCTTTGACCAGTCCAGTTTATTGTCAATTCGTATCCCCAGGTATTTGTAATCCTCCACCATGTCCACATCATCTCTACCTTAGCTGGACACCTCCTTATATTTTAAGGTCCTAGTTCTGAGATTCTCCAACCAGAGGACACATTTGCAAAGACATGTCAAGCAATTGCAGGGGATGTTTCAAATAGTGGGAGAGTCTAGGATCAGAGGGTACAGCCTCAGAACAGAAAGACATCTCTTTAGAACAGAGATGAGGAGGAAGTTCTTTTGCCAGAGGGTGGTGAACTGTCGAATTCATTGTCACAGCCAGCCAAGTCGTTTGGTAATTTAAAGCAGAGGTTGATAGGTTACAGGGTGAAGACAGGAGAATGGGGTTGAGAGGGAAAATAGCTCAGCCATCATCGAATGGTGGAGAAGACTTGATGGACAGATTGGTCTCATTCTTCTCCTATATCTTATGGTCTTACAGGACAAAACAATTGGGTAATAGCAAGTTATTTTAAGCAGTTACTTTATAAAGCTGGGTTGAGATAAGCAAGATGCGTGATAACTGCAGGAAAAAGGGGGGGGGGGGGGGGATGCACTTAGCTTCCTGATATACATGCAATTCTTCTTCTTCTTTTCTGTACCTATATGAGTGTGTGTGTATTAAAAGCTTGGGGTAAATATTTGTCCATGGTCACTTGGCATAAAGGCATACAACAGAAACAATTGAGTATTGTACTCCACTTCCAAACTTCAGGAAATTCAGAAGCTGAAGGTTGTAATACAAAATTCCAATCCTCTAATTTATACCTGCTTAATTATCACACATTTTGCGTATTTTTCCCATTTTAAATTCCTGAATCTTGCTTAATAATGGAACTGCCTACATCAGCTTGTCATTTCCTACTTCTCCCGATGGTTTTGCAGTGGGCAACTCATCACCTTTATTACTGGCTCAGTTGTCTTGTATATCTATATGGGCAATTGAGGAAATACATGCATATCTTCATGTTAGCAATGTATTTCATCATAAGTGAAGTTCCAGGCCATTGAGGCACTCATTTAGTGGTGCAGAAAATCTATCTATAAACAAAATTTCTTGGGCTAATTTGACTGAAAATTCATAATTAATCTTATCCATCGCCCTCAAAAACATAACTAAAGCCCAAGTGATAGGCTATCACTCAGTGATAGGCTGAGTGAATAACAATTTAAATATTGAAATTTCACTCTGATTATTTAACATTATTATAGTCTCTTTCCAAAATGTACAATGATTCTTAATAGAAATGGAATATTACAACTATTTATCAATAATATTTTTCTTAGAGAAAAGCTTTATCATCTAACTTCATGGAATAGCATTGTAGATCCATTAGTGCTGTGATAGAAGTCATACATTGTTCAACATGTGGCACGTGTTTTAAAATGCCGTACAATTATTTGGTAAGAGGAAAGAAAGCACCCAGGCAATTGGGAAAAACTTAAAGGGCAGTTCTCTAGCCTTATCAACCGAAGCAATAAAAAGAAATAAAAAATGTAATTCAAGCCATGAAACTTTGATCTCACTTTATGTTTGAACTTTTTGTGTTATGGTGTAGAATTACCACCCTAGCAACAGAAAACAATAACGCTTTGCACATAATATTAAGCTATGATGCTTTAAAAAATAATTTATTTCTGATACATGGGATATTGACTTATTTTTAAACTTTTATATCAATCAGAGTTGTCAAGTTGACTCAAAAACAGGAATAATTTGAACACATTATGATTTTAACAAATTGATTAACACATTGGTTATAGTAGTGGGCAGATAATTATCAAGAGCATGAATCTTCAATGTAAATCAGCATTAGCAAAGCATGGTTTAAGCAAATGCATGCTTCTTAAACAAAATGTGTGGTACTGGTTCATTGCAGTTTTATTTCATTTCCTCGCTATTTAATTGTGATTTATTCTGCTGACTAATTTTACAATTCCTTATGGAATGCTGCAGATCCCATCACTGAAAATTAAAATTTTGGTTTTGTTAATCTTTGATACATTTTTACTTATATTTTACAGAGTTCAAATTATTATCTGCATTCTTCAAGAGGCTGTGTTCCTTGTAATTGCAATTCTTTTGGATCCAAATCTTTTGACTGTAATGATAAAGGACAATGCAAATGTCAGCCTGGAGTGACAGGTCTCAAATGTGACAGATGTGCTGTTGGCTTCTACAACTTTCAGGAAGGAGGATGTATCCGTATGTAACTTCATTTAGTTACTTTTTCCAGAGAAGCATAGTGTATAACTAGTAGTATAACACTTTTGGGGACTAAAAGTTAATGCTTTGATTATTATATTATTAAAAATATATGCCATAATAAACCAGGATACTTCATAATATGTTTGATAAGATCTAGTAATTGAAGCTCTGCACCCCCTTAAAATAGGCTGTTTAAGTAACAAAAGGTATTGGAATCTGGGAATAGGAATGTACTGTTTATTGGATGAAGACCAGTGTTCATACAGTGGATAAACACTAACACTGAAAGGTTAAGCCAAATATTCAGTTGTTTTCTATGTTAAGTCTGTGGCGCTGTTTCTGTTGTTAATAGGATTTTTATAGTCTCAGCTTTTGATCTGGGATTGTTGCCCTGAGAATGATGATGGAAGTTTATGAAAATGTGGCCAATGTTAAGAGTTATCATTTTAGCTAAGGATCAGATTGCATGTCTGTCTTTTTGTTAAGAGAATATAGATGGAATTTAGACCCCAATAAAGGAAGGGAGCGACATTATTTTGACTCGTTTTAATAAATGCACTACTGCTTGATCTCTAAAACTTCCATTGCATCAGTCATTGGCAAACTCAGCATGATGGGTGAATGAGTTCATGCCAACCACAATGCCCACCCAACTCATCCCAGTATCTTGTGATTGGTCCATATCCTGCTCCTCCATGTGCCTATCCAAGTGTTTATTAAATGATGCCATTGTATCTGCCTCAACCACTTCCTCTGTTAACTCGTTCCCTATCCTCACTAGATTCCATGTAGAAAAGTTGCCACTCAGATGCCTTTTAAATCTTTCCCCTCTCGTGGTAAATCTACGCCTCCCTGCCCTGGGGAAAACACTGTTAACATCCATCTTATCAATTGCTCTCATAATCTCTATAAATTCATCTTGCATTCTCTTATGCTCCAAGGAATGATGACCTAGTCTTGCTTGTAAGTTAGACGCTCTGGTTCCCTCACCATCCACTGTTCGCTGAACTCTTTCCAGTTTAACCATGTCTTTGCTACAACAGGTTGACCAAAGCTGAGCACGGTAGTGTGTTCTTACCAAAGACCTGTATAACTATAATCTAATACCCCACTCTTATACTCAATGTGCTGAATGATGAAGTCCAAAATGCAAAACACCTTTTACATTGCCCTATTTACATCTGACAATACTTTCAACAAATACGTACATACTCCCAGCTCCCCCTGTTCCAGAGTGCCCTGCCATTCATGGTGTAACTACTGCACTGGTTTGACATTGCAATATGCACCATCTCTGATTTTCCTGTATTAAAATTCTTTTGCCACTCCTCTGCCTGCTTCCCTAACTGATGAAGATGCCCTCTGTAGTCTATGTTAGCCTTCCTCAGTATCAACGACACCTTGTAATTTCTATCATCCACAAGCTTACTTATCAAGCCTTGTGCACTCACATCTAAATCATTTACGTACGTAGTAAATTGAAGGGATTCCCAACACTGATTCCCCCACGGCACACCGCTAGACACTGGCCTCCATTCCGAGAAGCAATCTTCAACCATTGATTCGATATTGGCCCCAACCTCAAGGCCAGTATCGAATCCACCTACCTACTTCTCCCTGGATTCCATGGAACCTTATCTTGCAGACCAGCCTTCCATGCGAAACCTTGTCAAAAGCCTTGTTGAGGTCTGTCTGGACTTCCCTGCCTGACCCTTCACCCCCCTATCCCTTTCAAGCTTTTACATTATCTCTTCAAAAAAAAATTCTGAAAGATTCATCAAGCATGATTTTTCATGCACAAAGTCGCATTGAGTCTTCCTACTCAAACTCTTGTCTATCTAAATGCTGTTAGATCCTGTCCCTTAAAATTCCCTACACTATCTGCACCACCACTGCTGTCAGCCTAGTCTGTAATACCTCAGCTTATCCCTATGCCATTCTTAAACAATGGAACAACATAGACACTTGCCGGTCTTTGGGAACTTTGCCAGAGGCTAGTGATGATCTCCGCAGGCCTGAGCAATTTCTTCTCTAGCCTCCCACGATGTCTCAGGATAGCCATGGTCAGGCTCTGGGACATCCTCAGACTCTGTGGTAAGCTAAAAAAGAAATTAGCTAGAAAAAATTAGTTATGGAGAGTGGTAGGTACATGGAACGCCCTAATAGCGATGATGGTAGAGGCAGATACCTCAGGAAGATTTAAGAAACTCCTAGGCACATGGATGATAGAAAAATGGAGGGTTAGGTAGGAGGGAAGGGTTAGATTTTTCTTAGAGTAGGTTAAAATGTTGGCACAACATTGTGAGCCAAATGGCACCTTGATTTGTAAGGCTGTAAATACCATCCTCCCTGGTAATAAGAACGTCCTCTAACATATCTCCACTTGCTTCCCTTGTCTCTTTCGCATGCATGATTTTCTTTTCAGTAAACAGCAAGGAGAAATATTCATTAAAAATCCAGCCCATCTCCTATGGCTCGAGGCATAAGCAGCCCTGCTGATCTCTGAGGGGACTTTCTTTCTCTCTAGCCACCCTTTTATTATAGCTATAGATCATATTTGAGATTTTCTTTAATGCTACCTGCTAGATCCATCTCATACACTCATTTTACCCTCCTGGTTTCCCACTTAACTGTATCCTTAATATTTTTGTACTTATCAAGAGATTCGCTCATCCCTGTCTTCCTCTGCCCAATGTATTCTTCCTTCTTTTTCTTGACCAGAGCTTCATTATTCCTCTTGTCATCCATGGTTCTTTAAAATGTCTGATCGTTATTGCATGCTGATTGAAGTTTTTTAGACAGAGATTCTTTTTATGTGTTGACACCCCAGCAGATCAGGCGTTCTCCACATATGTCATTGCTGTCTCACCCAAATTGTTAATTATACCACAAGAAAAGCAGTGAAACAAGGCAAAATTTGAAACTGTAGTGGAAACTGAAGGACTAATGCCCCCAGCTCTCACAGACCAAAGAGATGAAGAGAGCGTGTTGATGAAAAGGCTTTGGCAGTGATTTCATTCTTCACACCAGCCGTCTTTTCAATTTTGATGTTACCAGCCATGTGCAATATTTTCATAAGCTTTTTGCAGGGCCATTAGATTCAAGGCAGGAGGTTAGGGGTGCTTCTGGTCATAAGATGATATAATTTTGGGGTGCTTTTTAAAAATAGCAATAGATATGGTGAGTGTTTTTAATACTTATTTACCTGAACTAAAATAAGTTATACCAGGAAGAAAATACATTTACAGTTTATTTGTAGATTATCTTTTTTATAAACGTGTATAGATGGCATTTGTTCTTTCCATTCATTAAAAGGTGCTGCGAAGCGTAGAAATGAAGTGATCTACCAATCAGTTAAGAGGTTAGCAATACAGAGCAATTCACTTGAAATTAAGCTGCAGGATAAATACACTTCTTTGAAAGGCATTATTCTACCCTAATAGGCATTAACAAATCATCACAAGCACGTTTGCTGAAAGTTAGATGGTGAAATTGTAACTGTACATTTTTAGCATTTGATTGCAATCAAGCAGCAACATTATGTGAAGATCAAATAATAGATAGAATTGTAGGGCCATAGTGGACTGAGCTTCAGGTGCTAAGGCACAAAATTAAAAATTTTTGTTGAGGTTTCTAGTTGATATTTTGGGCCAAGACCCTTCATGCTAAACAGTCTTGGCCCAAAATGTTGATTGTTTATTCCTCTCCATAGATGCTGCCTGATCTGCTGAGTTCCTTCAATATTTAGCAAGGATTACTTTGGATTTCTAACATCTGCTCAGTCTCTTGTGTTTTTGAGTTTTCTAGGCTGTGGTGGGTGCTTGGATTGCAGTATATAAAAATTAAGATTAATAGATACGTTATTGTTTTGCAAGGTTTTAGGTGACTTTGTAAATCATTATTTGTAGCATAATGAATAATTAATATGTCAATTATAGCATTAGATTACTTGAGATCGATTCTCTGATATCTGCTATAATTTATGTTGGTGGTCTCCTGCTGTTGTAGTCCATCTACTTCAAGATTCGGTGTGTTGCATTCAGAGATGCTCTTAGACCACACGATGTAGGAGCAGAAGTAGGCCATTTGGCCCTTTGAGTCTGCTCCACCATTCAGTCATGTGCTTCCAACTCTTCCAGTCCTTCCCATTCCCCTGCTTTCAACACATACCCTTTGATGCCCTGGCTAATCAAGAACCTATCTATCTCTGCCTTAAATGTACCCAATGACTTGGCTTCCACAGCTGCTCTTGGCAACAAATTCCACAGATTTACCACCCTCTGACTGAAGTAATTTCTCTGCATCTCTGTTCTTAATGGACGTCCTTCAATCCTGAAGTCGTGCTCTCTTGTACTAGAGCTCGTGCCCTCTTGTCCTGTTCTGCCCACAATTCTTGTAATGCATGGCTGTTTAAGTTATTCTTGGCACCCTGTCAGCTTGAACCAGCCCTTCTGTCCACTTCTGTCCTCTCTCATCAACAGGGCATTTTTGCCCACAGAACTGCCACCCACTAGATATTTTTTTGTTTCTTGCACCATTCTCTGTAAACTCTTGAGGTATTGTGTGGGAAAATTCCAGGAGATCAGCTGTTCCTGAAATACTCAAACCACCCTATCTGACACCACAATCATTCCATGGTCACAATCACTTAGATCACATTTCTTCCCCCATTCTGATGTTTGGTCTGAACTACAACTGAACCTCGTGATCATGCCTGTGTGCTTTTATGCATGACTTGCCACCACATGATTGACTGGTTAGATATTTGCAGCAACGAGCTGGTGTACAGGTCTGCCTAATAAATTGGCCAGTGAGTGTACATTGCTTAGATGTTTTATTAAGATTTTTCTGCCTTTGGCTAATTTCTGATTTAGTGGCACTGTCAGCACAATTGCATGTTCATTGTCATTGTCATGGATGATAAAATCATGATTGTAAGCACATTGTTAACAGTAATTCATGTTTATAACTAAAAAAAAATCCATTGTAGTTTCCATTTTATTACTTATAAATTATTTCCTTATCATAAATGTGGTACCTAGAAACAAACAGTATTTATGTTAGAGATTAGAAATGTTAATTATTTAGTTTATACATAATTTATTTTTTAAATCATTATGTATATGCAAAGTAATCTTGCGAAACTGATTTGACTTTATCTTCTGTTTTGCTTTGTTTCACACTCAGAATGTGAATGTGCCCATGTCGGCAATCATTGCGATTCAGAAACTGGCCAGTGTGTCTGTCCTCCAAATACAGTGGGTGAAAGGTGTGACAAGTGTGCAATGAATTTCTGGGGCCATAACTTAATCAATGGATGTAAAGTAAGTTTACCTAAAACTCCAGATATCACAATCAATAGAGGTTCTTACAACAAAATACATAGACACCATGTTATTTTGCATTTATATTAATAATTTGCTGTATATACAACAAAGAAAATTTTCAAATCTGCTTTCAATTTATAAAAGTAAAGTTTAGACTTTAAAGTAACACACACAAAATGCTTCAGGAACTCAGAAGATCAGGCAGCATCTATGGAAATTAATAAATAATCAACATTTCGGGTTGAGACCCTTCTTCAGGACTGGAAAGGTAACGGTAAGATGCCAGAATAGAAAGGTGGGGGGAGAGGAAGGAGGACTTGCTAGAAAGTGATAGGAGGGCTGGAGAAGAAGGGATCTGACAGGAGAGGAGAAGAGAAAGGGAAGAAGGAGGGGCTCTAGTTGATAGGCAGGTGAGGAGAAGAGGTAATAGGCCAGAGTGGGGAATAGAAGAAGAATGAAGGAGGAGGGAAAAAAATAGCCGGAAAGAGAAATCAATGTAGATGCTGTCACTTTGGTAGGTTCCTGCATGGAATATGAGGTGTTGCACCACCAAACCTCATTGTGGCAAAAGTGAAGGTTATGGACTGACATGTCCGAACAAGAAAGGGGATAGGAATTAAAATGGTTGGCCACTGGGAATTTCTGCTTTTAGCAGATGGAGTGGAGGTGCTCAGCAAAGCAGACCTTTTTATTTTGGCGTCTTCCCCCTTATTTTCAGTCCTGAAGAAGGGTCTCGGCCTGAAATGTCGACCTTTTATTCATTTCCATAGATGCTGCCTCACCTGTCTAGTTCCTCCAGCATTTTGTATGTATTGTTTTGGAGTTCCAGCAATCTTTTGTGTTAGACATTAAGGTACTTTTTGCTCTCGTGAGAGAGATACACCATCCCATCTAAGTTCTGAGCTGATAGATTGCACTGATTGACACCCAGATCTTTACTCACTTTGTTCTAAGAAACTTGTCATTATCAACTATTTTGAGTAGCTCAAGTGAATTCTCATCTTGTTATATCTTTTTGCTTAATATTTGAAATAAATTACAGAAAATGCTGGAAACCTTCAGCAGTTTAGACTGAGTATCTGGGAAGAGAATTATAATTAACATTTCAGCTTGAAGATCCTTTTTCTGAAGTAGGAAGGGAAGAACTGGGTAAGAAATAATTTTCAGTTACAGAAAAGGTAGGGATGGACAGACAGGAAATTTCTGAGAGTGTGAGACCAAATGAGTTAAGACAGCATTTGG
Organism: Hypanus sabinus; assembly: GCF_030144855.1. NCBI lineage: Eukaryota > Metazoa > Chordata > Chondrichthyes > Myliobatiformes > Dasyatidae > Hypanus > Hypanus sabinus. The sequence goes on from NC_082715.1 coordinate 26,500,450, forward strand.
AATCAGATTAATCTTTTTAGCCTGAATGATGTGTTGTCAATAGCGATGTTGTGGGCCTTGTCCACCAGGCCAGGTTATAGTATGATGGCAAAAAACTAGGCAAAATCTCAGATGGATAACCAACAGAAATGGTCAGTTTGGATGCAGACCAAAAGAGAGATGGAAGGCCTCATCGTGGAAGGTGAGAAATTATTCTTCAAACTAGCGTTGGTTTTTCTAACATTGCAGGAGGCCAAAGATCAGAGTGGGATGGGGAACTAGAGAGACAAGCTCAGGGTCATTATTTCCGTAGTCTGAATGTGGGTCCTCTACACAGCAATTGCCTAATCTGCACTTGATCTCTCCGGTGTAGGGGAAACCATAGCAGAGTAGGAGCTGGCAGAAATTGGAAAGTTAAATGGGGAAGCTGGTAGAATGACAGACCTGTTCTGGAGCAGAGGATAGAAACCAGAAGAACATGAAATAGAGGTCCAGCGCTCTGTCTGAGTGCTTCCAGTATTTTCAGTATTCATTTCAGTTTTCTAGCACGTGTGGCTTTTGTGATTTTCTTCTGCTTAATATGTGACGGCTATTCCACAGGTCTAGTTAATATTGCCTTTGGGAGAATTGGGTGGCCAAGTTTTGAGACTCAGGTTTGCACCATACTATTCTTTGATCAAAGCTCCTTTCATTAAATTTCTCTCTCATTTATTATATTTAATTTCATACATGTTGTTTACCATTGCAAGAATCTGGAGTTCCAAAATAAAAATGCTTAAATGCATATCAAATTATATTTCAAAGCCATCAAAGGTTTAATAAAATACAAGAACTGTGCTGAGAATTTATGTCCAACATGTAGGACTAAATGTGATCATGTAGTTGTATCAGTACATTGTACTCTGATCCTTGTAGTCACAGGGAATATATGTTGACATGGCCATCCAACAAATTTACCAGAACCATCCAGAGATGAAATTCTAAGCATATGTTTCAACTATTTTTACCAATCCATATTTTTGTATTCTATTTTGCTTTAAAACTCAACAAAAATTCTTAATATTTTTATGTCTTAATTCAACTATTTTGCCAACATTTGAAAGTATTCCATTTGATATGGTTGAGACTGAGTTTGAAGTAACTTTAAATGTATTTTGTTACTGATCCTTTAGTTCTGAAATGCAAAGAAATGTTCAGTGGTGAAACATTAAACAGTGCAAAAAAATTGGAACAGTGTAATAAAGCTTTGAGAGTATATTTTGTATGCTGAGATAAATGTATTATGTTAATGTCAATGGCATATTAAAATTGATTAGCTGTTAATTGGTATTATTTCATAGAATTTCCTAACATAGTTGCTAAATGATTTAAAAAAGATTACTTTAATAATGACTTTGCTCAATGTCATGACATTTGGACCCTAAGCTGAGTTTTGGGGCTCATATGTTTGGCCTTTATCAGTACTGCCAAATTCCATCTCTGTAACATCCCTTGCCTTTGTTTGAAAGCTCCTGACGTCCTAAGTACATTTTCTTCTTGACTCATAGATTTGATTAATCCCAATGTAATCCTGGCTGGCCTCCCATCTCTTACTTTAAGTAACTTGAACTGTTGACAATCTCTCAGCTCATGCCAAATCCTGTTTACCTATCCCTCAGATATCAGAGGGTACAACTTCATTCAACTTCACTCATCCCATCACTAAACTGTTCCCACAACCAATGGATTCATTTTCAAGGACTCTTCATCTCATGTTCTTGAAATTTATTGCTTATTTATTATTATCTTTATTATTAATATTTCTTTCTTTTTGTATTTGCATAATTCGTTGTCTTTTGCACATTGATTGTTGGCCCTGTCTGTGCAATTCTATTGTGGTTATTGGATTTATTGAGTATGCCCACAAGAAAATGAATCTCCAGTTGTATGTAGTGACATATACATATGTATTTTGACAATAAATTAACTTTTTACTTTGAACCCAGCACCACTGTGCTTACCTACAGTACAGTGCAAAACCTCATTCAGAACCCTGGGGTCTACACCATCTGGTCCAGGACATTTACTTACCTGTAGTCATTTTAGTTTTCCAAGCTTCTTCTTCCTAGTAATAGCAACTTCACTGACTTCTGTGCCCTGTCACTCCCAGTCTTCTGGCACACTTCTAGTGTCTTCCACAGCGAAGCCTGATGCAAAATACTTATTCAGTTCATCTGCCATTTCCTTGTCCCCCATTGCTACCTCTCCAGAGTAATTTTCCAGCAGCCTGGTATCAACTCTTGCCCCTCTTTTACTCTTTATATATCTGAAGAAACAGGAAAAATAGCTAGGATGCCTATGACTTTTGCACAGTACAGTAGCAATTTTACGCATTGCACTGTACTGCAGTCACAAAAAAAACAAATTTCATTACATAAGTGAGTGATGATAAACCTGATTCTGATATGGGTCTGTATTGGGGACTGAGAGTGGGAAGGGAGCAGGGAAAGGGGAGAGAGCAGGAAGTACCAGAGACACATTCTGTAATGATCAATAAGCCAATTGTTTGGAATCAGATAACCTTGCCTGCACCCGTGCCGATTTCTGCCCCTGGCACTTCTCTGCCACGTGTCCCACGCTCCTTCCTCAGCACTCCTTCCTTGCCATTCTGAACATCCTTTTCTCCCACCAGATATAGAGCACTCTCGCTATGTGTGTGTGTGTGTGTGTGTGTGTGTGTGTGTGTGTGTATATATATATATATATATATATATATACATACACCTAAAACTTTTGCACAGTACTGTATCTGCATGACCTCCCGGTTAAACAATATCTTGATTTATTAAAAATACTATATCTTTATTTTTAAGTCCTTCTCTATTTCTGCCGTCTCCTCCCAAGAACTGCCCAGCGAAATGAATGGATTTACTGTACCTAAGGGAGTCCAATGTAATACAGAGTGTTTGTGGAGATATCCCACTGTGTAAATCACGAAGTGTTACGATAAAGTCATGTTTCCATTTGGGACTCTTTGAAGAGTACACAAGAAACTGAAGAAATCTATAACTCTTATTCAAAATATTATTCATTATTTATTATTAGTATTTGTATTTGCATAGTTTGCCCTCTTTTGCACATTAGTTACTTGTCCATCTTTGTGTGTAGTTTATCATTGATTCTATTGTATTTATTTGTTTCTACTGTGAATCCGCACAAAAAATGGAATGTCAGGTAAGATAGACATGCTTTGATAGTAAATTTACTTTGAACTTGCAGCATGATATTAAAAAAATGGCTACAATTTTAGGATTTGCACTTTCACAATGCATCTTGGATGTCAGCAATGGTAATCATTTTGCCAGCATATATTCTTGCATGGTTTTCTGTGTTTCAGCCCTGCAGTTGCACTCCTGTGGGATCTTTAAACCTTCAATGTGATGACGTAACAGGTTGCTGCTTCTGCCGACCAGAGTTTACGGGAGATAAGTGTAACCGTTGTAGGACGGGTTACTGGAATTACCCACAGTGTAAACATTGTGACTGTAATCTGTCCGGCACAGCAAGTCACACTTGTGATGAGATGGGAGTTTGTTCGTGTGCAGAATCTAGCGGGCAGTGTAACTGTAAGGTGAGTCTTTCGCAACATGGGGATAATTTCACAACACAATTCCGTAAAAGCATTATTTTATAGCATAGCTCACTGCCTTTATGAAACTGACTGACAAAATTTGGGGTTTATTTCATTGGTTAAGGCCACTGGTTTTGGTATCAAAGAAGATCAAATATTATTATTTATATAAAGGAAATAGAATTAAAATAATGTAGAATTAAAATTTGCAATGGCTGCTATTGTTTCCAGTGCACATCAAATATTTGCCATGTGTTTCCCACAATTTAAATACGGTAATCTGACTAACATTGCCCCCGTCTGTTCCCAAACTGTTAAATCTGATTTTTTTTAAAAAGCTGTCAGTTATTTCTTATGGGGCTAGAAGAGGCTCTTAGTGATTATTTGCAATTATAACTGGTTTTCTTGTTAGCCAGGGGAAACAGGATTGACCCTCCAGGCCACATTAAGATCATCCCACGCTTCCAGTCCTAGTCTCGTTTTTCTGACTGACATTTGGATTTGGTATGGATAGGAGAATTTACAAGGAGGAAATCGTTCTCCATTTTGTACCTCCTTGTATGAATAACTATACGAATGGTTAACCTGAAACATGGGCTCTCTGTGCAGACTTGCATTTCCCACTTTCATTTTAGATTCCAGCATTTCGGGTTTCTTTACAACTGAAAAATGAATGCAAAGTAGCAATTCTGATTAGATTCTGTCCACTTCTTAAGTTTTTACTCGATCTACATGAAAAATTACAATCTGGATCTGACTTTGCTAAATTCCACCCTTAGCTACAAAATATACAGTTCAGAGCTGAATTAGAAGTAGCTTTATCATTGTGGATAATTAGTGTAAGCGAGATTGATTTGAAGACGATAAATCAAATGACATTTTTCTATCTTAGATGTGAATTTATCCAGTTTCGATGATGATTAATTTTCATAACCTGGGTAAATGAATGCTTTGAATCATATGCTATTAACAGTCTGGGTCTGAACTTTGTCATGTTATAATTACTGAGAGCTTGCATAGAATTTTTTTGAATGGCTGGCATCCTGTGAATCAAAACTCCTAAGTATCTGATTATGTAATATTGTTTTAAATTCAATAGCGTGACATTTTTTTTTACTTCTGCTTCTGGCTGGGAATCATGGCTACTCAGAGCACAGATGGGAAAATTATGCTTTGGGCAATGTTTGTAAAACTCACAAATATTTGGACAGTATTTACATCTATTTTAATTTGTTAATAATTTATGTAAGGCGTATGTCTGAATTTCCAGTCTGTGGTTTTGGCTGATTGACCTCCTTTCTGGAAGTGTAAACTCATAAAATTATCCTTGGGCATCTAAAGTCAGGATCATACCTCAATTTCAGCTGACTTACTAAAAAAAACATTGAAGCATTCAATAGTATTTTCTAAAAAATATAAAGTATTTTTGCAATTTAGTTTTAATGTTAAAGCAACTAATTTTCTTGTGCAGATGAACGTGGAAGGGATTAGTTGTGACAGGTGCAAGACCGGTTTCTTTGCGCTTCACTCAAGCAATCCATATGGGTGCAGTAGTTGTTACTGCTCAGGTGTGACTTCACAATGTACTGAAGCAAAAGGACTGATGTACAGGAAAGTAAGTGAAATGCTGATTGTTTCTGCGATTGATGCAGTATTTTTAGATCATTGCTTCTCTGTAATGGCTAATGTAATTGTTTACCATAACTGCTTGTAATAATCTATCAGCAGGCAAAAGGATCCTTGAATAATTTGTGTTTGCTATCATAATAATAACTGAGCATTTGAAACTTGAATTAACATTACTTAATTTGAATGGAACGATGTAGGCAGATAAATTTGTTTTCCTTAGTACGGTGCTTCTCCATTGTGTCTGAAGATGACGGGAAACCTGTGTGGGAGAGTTTTTAATGCGGAAAGGCAACTGCATTGGGACTGTTCCATGCTCTCAACCTCAGAAGTCTGGATCCAGTGGTACGAACAAGCATTACAAACTGGGGTCTTCCTTGGTTACAGTGGATGGCCATGACGTCTTCTGTGCCTTGCTATGCCTTCGCACTCCATGGAGTGTTGCAGAACCACCTTCCACCACCCAGTCTGCTCGAGCTGACCTTGCATGTTAGGACAGGCAATTCCCTATCTCACTGGGAATGGGGGTACCCTCACCCGGTTTAGCCCGCCTGTCAAAGTGGCGGACCAGAGTGTGGCCGCCGTCAGACGCAGACAGCTACTTGGAGCCACAGGTGAGAGCAGAGTGTCTGGAGGGGACCGAAGGTGAGTGAGCTGCCCTCCTTGCCAGAAGTATTAGCCCTCCCTGGACACCCCTTATTTTGTGTGTGTGTGCGTGTGCGTGTGTGTGTAAGCATTCAATCCCTCCACCATTGACAATCAGCCGTAGCAGTGTGTACTATCTACAAGATGCACTGGAACAGCACACCAAAGTTCCTAGGGCAGCACCTTCCAGACCCATGACCACTACCATCTAGAAGGATGAGAACAGCAGATTCCTGGAAACAGCACCACTTGGGAAAACCCCCTCCAAGTCACTCACCTTCCTCACTTGGAAACATATCGTTGTTCCTTCATTGTCGCTGCGTCAAAATCACGGAATTCCCTCCCTAACAGAACTATACCTGCACCTCAGGAACTGCAGCGGTTCAAGAAGTCAGCTCATCACCGCCTTCTCAAGGGCAACTAGGGATGGGCAATAAATGCTGGCTTAGCTGATGACGCCCACGTCCCATAAATTAATAAAATAAACAAACACCCATATGCAAATAACTTGCTGCAAGTTTGTAGCTGAACCAAGTTGGGACTTTAATTTCCATAATATAATTGTGCTTTTTGAAGTAATGTACAATGCTCATTATCGTTTAGTCCTTTAGTCCTATTGTACAAACTATTGAACTGAGGGCTGTTATTTAAATGTAGCATTTCCCCATTGCATGCACTATTCTCTTGCAAGTGCAGTATTTAGTCATAAGTGAAACATAAGGGGTAGATAACAGAGACAATTTTCCACTTTTTCCATCATGTGGGAAGGTAGTATGAATTTCTGCTCCATCTACTCCAATATTGTTGAGCTTAGCATCGACTGGCTGGACTTTTGGCCACCGGTTGATATATTATTCTTTGTGTATGTCTACATAGGGCAGTGCTTTGTGGGTTGAAATATTGTGAAGCTATCATTCACCTTTTCCTTAATAACAAATGGTCTCTATCAGGATGTATGTTCACAGTTTAAGTGTGTTTTGTTTGACTGTAACCGTGGCTAATACCAGGTCACTGATTCAGGGTAGTTGTTTTTAGCAGTAGTAAGCCTACTGATCTTTGCAAATTCTTACCATAAAAATCTGAATTAAAATAAGCATTTTATACTTTTGCCACATCTAACAAATAGCATTTTTTTTTAAACTTGCAGCTGATTCTTAAACCTGGCCAGACTGTCCTGGAAATAGTAAATAAATTCAGTGATCGAAAAACAACAGATGGCGTCTTTTATCAGCATCCAGAAATTGTAGCTGATGTCGCAAGAGTGATCAAACATCTTCACTATGAGCCTTTTTATTGGAAGCTTCCAGAACAGTTTGAAGGGGAAAAGGTAATTCTCCTCACTTTGATATTAAATGGATTATTTTGATTCATTACCACACCAGCTGATGAAAACCATTGACTAGCTCAGCGACCGGAGAAGTGAGGTTGAATTGATGAAGGCATGTGTTGTACAAGATGTATTTTATGGTGGTACTAATGTGCCAAGAGATAATGTCTAGTGGTGATAAATGTCTACTATAAGCTGTGCAAGTTCAGTACATTTTCCAGTGAAGCTACTACTGCCCAATATCATCTCAGTTTAAAGGAAGAGTTTTCAAATGTTTGCACTGTGATGACTTCATTGGATACAAAGATTTATTGTAATTATTTCCAGAGTGCAAATGATGTCCATAGTAACAGCTATTTTGTAACTAGCAGTTAAAAGAAAGAAAAGAAAAAAATGATGAAATATGAAATCAAGCTAGCAAATAATATCAAAGTGGATAGTAAACGTTTTTTTTCAAGTATGTAAAAAATAAAAGAGAAATGAGAGTGGATATAGGACCGTTAGAAGATCAGGCAGGAGAAATAATAACAGGGGACAAGGAGATGGCTGATGAATTAATTATTTTGCATCAGTCTTCACTGTGGAAAACACTAACAGTGTGCCTGATGTTGTAGTGTGTGAAGGAAGAGAAGTGGGTGCAGTTACTATTACAAGACAGAAGGTGCTCAAAAAGCTGAAGGACCTAAAGGTACATAAGTCACCTGGACCAGAGGAACTGCACACTAGGGTTCTGAAAGAGGTAGCGTTAGAGATTGTGGTGGCATTAGAAATGATCTATCAAAAATCATTGGTCTCTGGCATAGTGCCAGAGGACTGGAAAATTGCAAATGTCACTCCACAAAAAGGAGATTACAAGTAGGATAGATAAAGGAGATGTAGTGGATGGTGTATATTAGGACTTTCAGAAGGTCTTTGACAAAGTGCCTCACGTAAGGCTGCTCTTACCAAGTTAAGAGCCGATGGTATTACAGGAAAGTTACTAACATGGTTAGAGAGCAGTGGCCAATTGGTAGGAGGCAGTGAGTGAGAATATAAGGACCCTTTTCTGGTTGGCTGCCAGTGACCAGTGGTGTTCCACTAATAGAAATAAATGCGGACTATTTTCTAAACGGGGAGAAAATCCAAAAATCTGAAATGCAAAGGGACTTGGGAGTCCTTGTGCAGAACACCTTAAAGACTAACTTGCAGGTCAGGTTGGTGGTGAGGAAGGCAAATGCCATGTTAGCATTCATTTCAAGAGGTCTAGAATACAAGACCAAGGATTGATACTGAGGCTTTATAAGGCACTTGAGTATTATGAACAGTTTTGGGCCCCTCATCTTAGAAAAGATGTGCTGGCATTGGAGAGGGTCCAGAGGAGGTTCACATGGATGATTCCAGGAATGAAAGGGTTATCATACGAAGAACATTTGATGGCTCTGGGTCTGTACTCGCTGGGATTCGGAAGGATGGGGGGGGGGGGTGGGGGGGAGTCTCATTGAAACCTTTCGAATGTTGAAAGGCCTAGACAGAGTAGATGTGGAAAGAATGTTTCCCATGGTGGGAAAGTCTAGGATAAGAGGGCACAGCCTCAGGATATAAGAGCACCCTTTCAATACAGAGAAGTGGAGAAGTTTCTTTAGCCAAAGTTTGGTGAATTTGTGGAATTTGTTGCCACATGCAGCTGTGGAGGCTGGGTTGTTGGGTGTATTTACAGTAAGGCAGAGTATGTTTACAGTATGTTCTTGATTGGACATGGCATCAAAGGTTACAGGAACTGGGGTTGAGGAGGAGAAGAAAAAAGAATCAGCCATGATTAAACAGCGGAGCAGACTCAATGAGCCAGATGGCCTAATTCTGCTTCTATGTCTTATGGTCTTAATGAATTGTGATCATTATGGTTTTTGTTAGCCAGATATATTAGACTGACTGTCATTTGTCTATTTTATTTTAAATATTTAATAGTCTTCACAGGCATATTTGGGAATGTTACCATAAAATTTACTAACAATCTAATCTAATTGAAAGTTTCAATGAATGGTTTAATTCTTCAATTGCACAGAGCTCCTTCCATGGCCATCATAATCTGTGCTTTTCAACTCTAAGTGAGCATTAAGCATGTAAAAATCTCAATCCTTTATTTTCTAAACAGATATTCTCAGAATTCTTCCTTTTGTAACAAAGGACTGCAGGCTATAGAATTAGTTGAATAGCTGCAGCTTATGACATACAATTATATTTTGGATCATGCATATCTTGGACCCTGAGCACATAGTGGTGTTGTCATGCTGTCTGCATTTGACACTGCTCTAGCCATATTAGACAACATGTGCTCTTGTTTGCTTCAAAATCCAAAGATTAGTTCCCTCATCCAGCCTGCAGTGACTACATGCCAATTTTGTGTTCTCTGTCAGAAGGGTTGAGAGAGACTATCAGAGAGGCTTAACGCTGTCAAGCTCATAGGCTTTTGATGGTTACCTCAGCCACCCTACACTGAACATGCTATCTAGGTGACATCCAGGCCTAATGTTACAGGCAAATATTTCCTGTGCATTTGTCAAGTGCGGAAATATCATGATTGAATTACTTGATGAGCTGACAACTGATCTAAAGTAATGAGTTTGAATCTCACCAAGGTCACCAAGTGGCACAATCCTTTTTTTCATTTACTGTACTATTATTTAATTCAGACACACAGACTTTCACTATCCCAGATTATCTTCCTTTGCTCTCACTTTGAGCTGACGTGGGTCGTGGATTTCTCTGGGTTGGTAGGGATGTTGCATGGAAGCTTTGAGAACTTGTCGCCTCTTGATTTATCTTTCTGTGATTAGGCTTGGAGCAGGGTGTCTGATACAGCAGGCATGTGAATATTGTCCCCTGTCCAGAGAGTAATCAGAGCTTCAGTGCTTGGGATGGATAACAAAGTTGGTCTGCATATCCTGCCAGAGAGTTTGGACAATGATAATAGTTCCACTGCAGTGCTGCGAAGGGTTTGCTTCAGTTAGTCTCTGTCTGTAAAGCATATAAGAGGGCAGGAATCACTACTGAAAAAGTTTATACAATAGTTTTGAACAGAATTGCAATATTTTGTACCAATTTTTATGATAGTTCCTGATCTCTGGTATTTTCTGTTTATATTCTAGTACTTTTGAATCTGTTCATAAACGATACAGTTCAATGACATTTATTTTTAATAAGCATAATCTTAAAATAATTTATTTTCCTTTTTCTCTTCTATTTAGTCCATGTCACCCGAGCTGCTTTTTTGGTTCATTTTTTTTCTTTGCTGATTGAGGCACAGCGATCTCAATGTAGACAAATTAAATTATATGAGTGTCTTTCTCAAGTTTATATGTTTACCTTCCCATGACTACAATGTACTACCTTGATCAGACCTCTGTGGTCATGATATGCTCCAGTCTGAGAGGGATGAGGAGAATAATTTCCAGAGGTCTTGGATTTAAAGTGATTGAAAGCATTTAGCTAGGTCATACAGTGCCAACTGGCTGCATCAGTGATGGTTTGGTGTGTCGTATTAAAGGGGTGAATACTTAAGTAATCAATTACTTTGTGTTTTATATTTGTAATTAATTTAGGTAATTTTGTAGAGATTTGCTTTCACTTTGACACAAAAAAATCTTTTTCTGTAGATCAGTGTCAAAAAAAGCCAAATTAAATCCATTGTGATTCAATATTGTAAAACAATAAAACATGAAAACTTCCAAGGGGGATTAATACATTTTATAGGTACTGTACTGGTTATATGAAGCAATACCTTGTCTTTAAACATCTGCTGAACTGGAAATTCCTAGGTACCTAGGACAGATGGATGAATATAGTATTCCCATCTATTGTAATCCAAAACTACAGACCAGTGGAGAACAAATTCTCACTCTCTGGGTTGAGATATAAATGTCACCGAGGCAGATGCATCAGGAGACTTAAACCCCTTGGTAGGGCAGTATGAGTTGAAGAATTTTTTCAGCCCTCAGCAAAGTCTTTTTTTTTTTGCAGAGCTGTGTTTATTCCATGATTGATTTCATAACTCTAGTAAAAAATCAAGTGGTTTATTAAGGTTCTGATATAGCTCATTTGATGTGACTTTCACTGAGAGCTACAAGGAATGCAATAGGCAGAATTTCAATCAACTCTGGAACTTTCACGATTAATCCTCTTTACATGGGGGATCAGATGGATTATGATTTTATGGCCTTTCCTCCAGAGATGATAAGGGTTCTGCAGATGGAATTCTGCAATAATCCAGCCCAAACTACAGTTCCCGCTAAAAAGGAGTCTTACTTTCTGGCCAAGGGTGGTTTAGGGATCAGAAATAAATAAACTAATCAAGGCTGTTAATCTGGATAAATGTTTCATGAATATTTACAGGGAACCTTTATGTCCTTTGCAAGTTGTAACACTTGTCGTACACAATTGTTCAACAGAATGTACTCAATTTACAAGTCATTGTACTTTATTTTCTAGCTCTTTGCTTATGGCGGCAAGCTGAGGTATGCCATTTACTTTGAAGCTAGAGAAGAAGTGGGTCAGTCCAGCTATGAGCCGCAAATTATTCTGAGAGGCGGTCCAACAGGAGAGATGGTTATTGTGCGCCATTTATCTGCACCTCAGATTGGTCAGCTGACCAGACATGAGGTGGAGCTTACTGAGGTATGGTATTTAATCTCAAAACTTGGAAAAAGGAAAATGTTGATAGACTCCCAAGAAGGGAAATCGTGTCCATAATGCTGTTTTGTGCTTTAAGAATGATTGTGTCCCTTCACCTCTATCAACTTCCAAACAGAAACCTGATTCAAAGCTTCAGGGTTCTTTCTGAAAGGGTAATCTTTTAAACATCATGTACGATTGCAAAATGACATCCCAGCTACCATACTCCAGTACCCTGACTGATAAAGGCCAGCATGCCAAAAGCGTCTTTCCCCAGTCTGCCTATCTGTAATGCTTTTAGTATACTCCTATGACCCTCTATCCCACAACACTTCTCAGGGCCCAACCATTCACTGGACAATTCCTACCATGGTTTGACTTACCAAACTGCAACACTTCACACTGTTCTGAATTGAAAGACGCTTGCCATTTCTAGGCCCCCTTACCCAGCTGATCAAGATCCCCCTGTAATCTCTTCACTTCTTCACTCTATTTTAGTATCATCAGCAAACTCTTTTTTTAACCAAGAACTGAGCCACCAAAATTATTGGTAACATTTGTGTGTGTTTGTGCTGGGTAGTTAATTCAGAAGCTCTGGAATATTGAACTCCTGGCTGATTTTGTAAACAAAGAATTAATGATATTTGATAATTATCTCTGCGTGTTTGTTTGCCTCACAAGTACCAGCACTGGAAGTTAATATGAGTGTCTATCTCTGGCTCTTGATCTCAGTGCCTCATCCACGCCTACCAATAATTCCTCTTGTCAACGGGCAACTTAGCTTTTTAGTCACAACTGTCCTGTTGTTCTCATAAGTGGAAACTTGAGTTTTATCCTAATAATGAATACAACCTCATTCAGATCAGCTATCTCACTATTTATCATACAGTTATCTTATTTAGTAGTCTATCGTATTACTGTCAGGCATACAGTCCATCCTCATACTAAGTTACCAGCATTAAGAATAATGAGGCATCCACTATTTTGGTATAAAAAATATATTGAGAGTTGAGATGTATAATTACATAAGAGAACAACAGTGATAAAAAGAAACCATGTATTATTATTTATTTAACAACTTGCAGACCGTAAGATCTTGGAGCAGAATTAGGCCATTTGGCCCATCGAGCCTGCTTCGCCTTTTCATCATGGCTGACCCATTATCCCTCTCAGCCCCAATCTCCTGCACAGAAACACAATGTTTTCGTAGCTCAACAACACACATAAAATGCTGAAGAAGCTCGGCAGGCCAGGCAACATCTCTGGAAAAGTGTACAGTCAACATTTCGGGCTGAGACACTTCATCAGGACTGGAGAAAAAAAAGATGATGAGTCAGCGAAAGAAAGTGGGGAAAGGGGAGGAAGAACCACAAGGTGATTGATGAAACCTGGAGGGGGAAAGGGATGAAGTAGAGAGCTGGGAAGTTGATTGGTGAAAGAGATACAGGGCTGGAGAAGAGGAAATCTGACAGGAGAGGACAGAAAGCCATTGAAGAAATAAAAGGGGGAGGAGCATGAGGGAGGTGATGGGCAGGTAAAGAGATGAGGTGAGAGAGGGGAATGGGAATGGGGAATGGTGAAGGAGGGTGTTTGAGAAATTGATGTTCATGCCATCAAATTGGGAACTAACCACACAGAACAAAAGGTGTTGATCCTTCAATCTGAGTGTGCCTTCATCGCAACAGTAGAGGGGGCCATGGAGTGACGTGTCAGAGTGGGAATGGGAAATGGAATTAAAATTGGTGGCCACTGACAGATGGAGCATACGTGCTCGGTGAAGCGGTCTCCCAATCTGCATAGGGTCTCACCGATATACAGGAGGCCACACCAGGAGCACCGGATACAGTAGATGACCCCACAGACTCACAGGTGAAGTGGCACCTCATCTGGAAGGAATATTTGGGGGCCTGAATGGTAGTGAGGGAAGAGGTGTAGGGACAGGTGTAGCACTTGTCCCGCTTGCAAGGATTAGTGCCAGGAGGGAGATCGGTGGGGAGGGATGAATGGGCAAGGGAGTCGCATAGGGAGTAATCCCTGCAGAAAGCAAAAAGTTGGGGGGAGAGAAAGATGTGGCCAGAAGCCACCCGTTTTAATTCCACTTCCCATTCCCATTCTGACATGTCACTCCACGGCCTCCTCTACCGTTGCGATGAAGCCACACTCAGGTTGGAGGAGCAATACCTTTTATTCTATCTGACTAGCCCCCAACTTGATGACATGAACATTGATTTCTCAAACTTTCAGCAATGCCCCCCCCCTTCACCATTCACCATTCCCCACTCCCATTCCCCTCTCTCACCTTATCTCCTTACCTGCCAATCACCTGTCTCTGGTGCTTCTCCTTTTCTTTCTTCCATGGCCGTCTCTCCTCTCCTATCAGATTCCCTCTTCTCCAGCCCTGTATCTTTTTCACCTATCAACTTCACACCTCTTTTATTCACCCCTCCCACCTCCAGGTTTCACCTATCACCTTGTAGTTCCTGATGAAGGGTCTCGGCCCGAAACATTGGCTACTCTTTTCTCGCGGATGCTGCCTGACCTGCTGAGTTCTTCCAGCGTTGTGTACGTATTCTTTGATCCACAGCATCTGCAGTTGTATTTTTGTATTTTTTTTGTACCTTGTAGTTCTTCCTCCCATCCCCCCACTTTCTTCCTCTGACACTTCATCTTTGGTTCTAGTCCTACCGATGGGTCTCGACCTGAAACGTTGACTGTACTCTTTTCTATAGATGCTGCCTGGCCTGCTGAGTTCCTCTGGCATTTTGTGTGTGTTGCTTGGATTTCCGGCATCTACAGATTTTCTCTTATTTTTAGTATCTCAGGCCAACTGGGTGCTGTTTCAAATCACCCTGATCTTAAATGAGGTGAAAAACAATGTTAAGTAGATTTTTATTGCCGTTTAACTGAGTGGTAATCTATTGGAGCAATAACCCGTTGACACACCTGATCAGATTTCAAGACCTGTCGGTGTGATTTGCTCCTTGCTCGTAGAGCTGAAAATCTACTACAGACAGTTCAAAGCCATCCTTTCATTCTTTTATGCTGAACATCTATCTGATAATTAGATTTAAGGCTACACAACCAATGGGAGTAGACAGTTTGCAGAACCAATGGGAGTTCAGGTTGGTTGTGTTAAACAGTTCTTTGCTAGAAGTACTAATGCCTTTTTATAGTATTTTATTGCATTGAATAATCTCAATATACTTACTTTTGAGTGTAGAAGTATCCAAGTCCATCAATGCAGCAATCATAAAATCAAAGACCAGTTAATTTTAAACGTGAGAGATTCTGCAGATGCTGGGAATTCTTCCAGAGCAACACATACAAAATGCTGGAGGAATGCAGCAGATCAATTTGTGTTTTTTTTTAGTTCAAGATATAATTCTGATCAAAAGACTAAAAGAACTTTGTTTTCTTCAACTGTGATTTGAAGTCATAAATGCACATACTAACCCACCAGAATGAACACTGCCATTTAAAGGTCCTTTATTGTAAGGTTTCTTTATTTTTGTCTTATAATGACATGATTGGCATTTTAGAATACAAATAATGTGTCCAATTCTTGTGTTTCTAAATTTCTGGCTATTAAAATTCATTTTTGAACCTCTGACCTTTCTGACTGAATGTTTGTAAAAAACCATGCATGACATCGTGCAATTCTAGATTTTAAGATTCATGTTAATCTTCACATGAAATAATTTGTATCTGACAGTGTCACATTCCAGAAATGCTGCACTAAAATCAAAGACCTTGCCAACTTTTGTCAAATTAGAAATTAAAATTCACTCAGAGCATGAATTCACTGCAGCAAATCTGCTACCATTTTAATTTTTCTATGGTGGATCATTTCACTAGCTGTGAAATTACCCTTCATACCTGCATAATAATATGAGTTAATAAAATCATTGCGTGGTTATTTTCACTGATACTACTTTCCCGGTGGGAGCTGTGCTCAAAACTACATTGTTGTACCTTTATCTCTGAAACATTCTTTTTTTTTAGGATTATCAACCATAAGAGCAGAATGACTATTTATTGTGATAAACCCATTGTTAGGATTCATAGAATTCTTGCATTTGTTTCAAAATCTAATTATTTTTGAGTAATCGTTACCATGAATGCTAATTAAATTCTAAACATTATTTCTTTAGCATGAATGGAAATATGCCCATTCACCAGATGGCAGACCTGTATCTCGCCAAGACTTCATGGATGTGTTATCTGACATTGATTCTATCCTCATCAAGGCATCTTATGGGACTTTTATGAGACAAACCAGGTATAAATATGGGTAATCATAGGAAATGGAATAAGGATATTGAAAATATAATTGCAAAATGTAAAGTATTACCCTGCAGAAGTTAAATTCTAAGATCTTGTATTCCTGAGTTCAATATTCTGCTAAGAATGAGTGCAAAGCTGTCCAGTATTTTGATGTTTACCAACAGCCGAATAAACTATTTGCTTTTATTAAGAAAGAATGACAAAGTTCACCTCAAAACATTTTTAAATAAGATTTTTACGCTTAATAACAAAGGCTTTGCTATTCGAAATTTCACGGTGACATGCTGCCAATATCAATGCTGCAAAAGCATGCTTCACTTAATTAGATTCCTTTATGTGATGCATTCATCAAAATGTTCTGTTTCAATTACTTGAAATGTTCATATGTTCAGGATCTGCGTAACTGTCCACATATTGCAACATTTTCTTTTGTGAATTCTATCAGATTAAAAGACCATTTCATTAGTCAGAACTGTTTACCCATTAAGAAAATCCTACTGTTTTAAGAAATTGTTAACATCAAGTCTTACAAATTGACAATGACACTTATCTGTGGAGAAAGAATTTATGGAATTATTAACATGTAATTGTATTCCATTAACAAAAACTGTGGCTTTGAATTTCCAGAACAAGTGTCAACTGAGTATGTATTACAAGATGAAGTATTTTGCTAAGCATTGCTATTGAAGTTCAGCTTGGCTGATTTAATGTACAATGATGAGCTGCATCTCTGTCTCCAGCATTTCATATATTTACCATAAAAATGCAATTTGGCATAAAGATGCATGGCTTAATGTCTTTAAAAACACAATAAAATAAGTTTCAAATCAGATGCACAGATGTTTGAACAATTTTACCAAATTCCATTATTTGTCTTTGCCTAGGATCTCTGAGATCTCTATGGAAGTAGCTGACATAAGTGACAGCTACTCAGTGGCAGAAAGTGCCCATCAGATTGAACAATGCTTTTGTCCTGAAGGATATTCTGGCCCCTCATGTCAGGTAATGTTGATAGAGTTTAGGATCTAATGAAATAAAAGTGAAGCAAAGCCAATATTTCATTTTGTTAACCAAAACAGATAAATACTGATAACATAGAAATGATTGTAATGCACATTTTGCAATGTCCTTATAGCTCAGTTTTTTTTTTAGTTGTGCTTTGTAGGCAGAGTTGGATATGTTTCACAATTTTTGCATTGAAGCCAGTAATATATATGCCCGAAGGCCAAGTTCTGAGTCTTATAATACCTCTAGCAAAATGTGCTAATTTGAAATAAATCCATTCACACCTGCTTTCTCTGCTTTTAGCCATGCTGGTGCATCCATGTTGGTGCATCGTCCCCAATTCAGTGAGCCCTTATTTATGTAAGAATCTCTGTAGTTATTTTTTTACCATTGTAGAAACCAGTTTTGGCTGAGATATTGAAGGAATATAGAGCCCTGTGTGAGGACCTGGGACAAAAAGACTGCGGAAGCCAGAGATTAGATCAGGTTATAAAAAAATCCATTAGCTAGATATTGGCACTGTCATTGTGGGCACAACATTCATGAAAGACATAAAAAGTGTGTAAAATTTTGAAAATAATGAACATGTTACTTTGTTTTCCTTTCACCTCAGAGTTGCATTCCAGGTTATTATAGATTTCCACTGAGAACAGATAGCAGAGATCCTACACCTGTGGTGAGAAGTTGTGTACGATGTCAGTGCAATGGCCACAGTGACATCTGTGACCAGAAGACCTCCATATGCCAGGTAATGAATAGCCTAATTGTTACATCGACATAGCTAATGAAGTTAATTTCTGTGGAGACATTATTTGCACGTAAAAGCAAAACACTTCAAATTTTGGAAATTTGATATATTGATATATCAATATGTTGATATCTGAGCCTAACAGATCACTTTCAGGCTCTGAAAACTTGTGCCAACCAACTGGCAGGATTATTTTCAACCTCTCACTGCCATGGGGATAAGTTCCCACTTGCTTCAAATAGGCGACAATTAACCCAGTGCCTAAGAAGAATAATATGAGCTGACTTAATGACGATCACCCACTAGCACAAGAGGTTGGTCATGGCTAGTCTGAACTCCTGCCTCAGCGAGGAGCTGGATCCACTGCAATTTGCCTATTGCCACAATAGGTCAATGGCAGACATAATATCGATGGCTTTTCACACAGCCTTAGACCACCTGATCAATAGAAACATCTGTGTCAGGATGCCATACATTGACTGTAGCTCAGCATTTAACACCATCCTGATTGATAAGTTACAGAACCTGTGTCTCTATACCTCCCTCTGCAACTGGATTCTCAACTTCCTAACCAGAAGACAACAATCTGTGTGGATTGGTGATAACATCTCCTCCTTGCTGACGATTAACACTGGTGCACCTCAATGGTGTGTGCTTAGCCCACTGCCCTACTCTCTCTATACCCATGTCTGTGTGGCTAGGTATAGCTCAAATACCATCTATAAATTTGCTGATGGTACAACCATTGTTGGTAGAATCTGTTATGCCTGCAGCCCCTCCTTTGTGAGAATCGCAAGATCACTGTTGAGTTGGGTCAGGGGGCCCAGGAGAATGAGAGAGAGACTTGCGGAATGTCTTGTTACCCTGCGATGTAAAGCTACGGGACATGGCCATTGTCTCTGGAAGGCGAATTTTGTGGATTGGAGACTGTACTACGTGGACGCCCTCAGGCAAAGTGGACTGGTCGAGGGAGAGATTACATCACCCCCAACCTGATTGACGTCTACGACCCTGCGAGTCAGGTTAAAAGAGGGTCTGTGGGAACAGCCCCTCAGACGCCCCAGAAGAAACGCTAGCACTCCCGTGATCGAGGGAAGCCATTTGAAGGAGGCCACGTGCGTTCAGTTCCGTTGCCTGGGACTGGTGGCTTGTAACACGGAAAATGGCTTTTAGCTAACAACGGGGAAACCAACTCCCCGACTCAAAGGATTGGCATCATAAAAGACCTGAGCAAGTTAAACCGTCTCTCTCTTAAACCCAAAACGCTGCAGCTTGAACGAACTAACAGTGACTTTTATATTTCCATCGGACAATACATTATCCCCTAGACAACGATAGGGCTAATTCTTATTGGTTATTATTATACCCGCGCTTTTAGATTTAGTATTGACGACGTATATTATCTGTATGTTTGCATTAATCTTATTTTTGTGCCCCTTTATCAATAAATACTTTTAAAAATAGTACCATCAGACTTCAATGGACTTCTCTATCTTTGCTGGTAAGTGACCCAATTATGGGGTTTGTAACAAATCTCAGATGGAGACGAGAGGGCGTTCAGAAGCGAGATATTCCAACTGGTGGAATGGTGTAGCAGCAACAACATCAGTAAGATGAAAGAACTGATTGTGGACGTCAGGAAGGGTAAGACGAAGGAACACATACCAATCCTCATAGAGGGATCAGAAGTGGAGAGAGTGAGCAGATCTCTGAGGATCTAACCTGGTCTCAACATATCGATGCAGCTATAAAGAAAGCAAGACAGCATCTGTACTTCATTAGGAGTTTGAAGAGATTTGGTACATCAACAAAAACACTCAAAAACTTCTATAGATGTAACATGGAGAGCATTCTGACAGGCTGCATCACTGTATGGGGGGGGGGGGGTGTAGTCTACTGCACAGGACTGAAAGAAGCTGTAGTGAGTCATAAACTTAGCTCCATCTTGGGTACTAGCCTATAAAGGACCCAGCGCATCTTCAAGGAGTGGTGTCTCAGCATAGTCAATGTCCATTGTAAAGGACCCTCAGCACTCAGGGCATGCCCTTTTCTCACTGTTACTATCAGATAGGAGGTACAGAAGCATGAAGGCACACACTCAGCAATTCAGGAACAGCTTCTTCCCCTCTGCCATCAAATTCCTAAATGGACATTCAACCGGTGAATGCTATCTCACTTTTTGCAATATATATTTCTGGTTTTGCACGATATTTAATCTCCAATCTACATATACTGTAATTGACAATAGACAATAGACAATAGGTGCTGAAGTAGACCATTCGGCCCCTCGAGTCTGCACCGCCATTCTGAAATCATGGCTGATCATTCACTATCAATACCCAGTCCCTGCCTTGTCCCCATATCCCTTGATTCCCCTATCCATCAGATATCTATCTAGCTCCTTCTTGAAAGCATCCAGAGAATTGGCCTCCACCGTCTTCCGAGGTAGTGCATTCCACACCTGCACAACTCTCTGGTAGAAGAAGCTCTTCCTCAACTCTGTTTTAAATAACTGACCTCTTATTCTCAATCCATGCCCTCTGGTACTGGACTCTCCCAACATCTGGAACATATTTCCTGCCTCAATCCTATCAAATCCTTTAATTATCTTAAACGTTTCAATCAGATCCCCTCTCAATCTCCTCAATTCCAGCGTGTAAAAGCCCAATCTCTCCAATCTCTGCGTAAGACAGCCCTGCCATCCCAAGAATCAACCTAGTGAATCTACGCTGCACTTCCTCAACTGCCAGAATGTCCTTCCTTAAACCTGGAGACCAAAACTGTACACAATATTCCAGGTGTGGTCTCACCAGGGCCCTGTACAAATGCAAAAGGACATCCTTGCTCTTGTATTCAATTTCCCTTGTAACAAAGGCCAACATTCCATTTGCCCTCTTCACTGCCTGTTGCACTTGCTCATTCACCTTCATTGACTGGTGAACTAGGACTCCTAGGTCTCTTTGCATTTCTCCCTTACCTAACTCTACACCATTCAGACAATACTCTGCCCTCTTGTTCCTGCTTCCAAAGTGGATAACTTCACACTTATTCACATTGAATGACATCTGCCAAGTATCTGCCCACTCACCCAGCCTATCCAAGTCTCCCTGTATTCTCCTAATGTCCTCTTCGCATGTCACACTGCCACCCAGTTTAGTATCGTCAGCAAACTTGCTGATATAGTTTTCAATGCCCTCATCTAAATCATTGACATAAATCGTAAAGAGCTGTGGCCCCAATACAGAGCCCTGTGGTACCCCACCAGTCACCTCCAGCCAGTCCGAGAAACACCCATTCACTGCTACCCTTTGCTTTCTATCTACCAACCAGTTTTCTATCCATGTTGAAACCCTGCCCCCAATGCCATGAGCTCTGATTTTACTCACCGATCTCCTATGTGGCACCTTATCGAATGCCTTCTGAAAATCTAGGTATACAACATCCACTGGCTTACCCTCGTCTAACATCCTTGTTACACCCTCAAAAAACTCCAACGGATTAGTCAAGCATGATTTGCCCTTGGTAAATCCATGCTGGCTCGGCCTAATCCTATTTCTGCCATCTAGATGTGCCACTATTTCGTCCTTAATAATGGACTCAAGCATCTTCCCCACGACTGACGTTAGGCTAACAGGGCGATAGTTCTCCGTTTTCTCCTTCCCTCCCTTCTTGAAAAGTGGGATAACATTAGCCACTCTCCAACCTTCAGGAACTGATCCTGAATCTAAGGAACATTGGAAAATGATTACCAATGCATCCGCAATTTCCTGAGCCACCTCTTTTAGAACCCTCGGATGCAGACCATCTGGACCCGGGGATTTATTAGCCTTCAGTCCTACCAGTCTACTCATCACAGTTTCTTTCCTAATGTCAATCTGTCTCAATTCCTCTGATATCTTATGACCCTGGCCCATCCATACATCTGGGAGATTGCTTGTGTCCTCCCTGGTGAAGACAGATCTAAAGTACGCATTAAATTCTGTTGCCATTTCCCTGATTCCCATAACAATTTCTCCCAATTCATTCTTCAAGGGGCCAACATTGTTCTTAACTATCTTCTTTCTCTTCACATAGCTAAAAAAGCTTTTGCTATCCCCTTTTATATTCCTGGCTAGACTGAGCTCATACCTGATTTTTTCTCTCCGTATTGCTTTTTTAGTTAAGATCTGCTGCTCCTTAAAACTTTCCCAATCATCTGTATTCCCACTCATCTTAGCCCTGTCATACTTCTTTTTCTTTAATGCTATACAATCTCTGACTTCCTTTGTCAACCACTGTGGCCCCTTCCCCCTCTTTGAATCCTTCCTTCTCATTGGAATGAACTGCTTTTGCATCTTTTGTATTATGCCCAAGAATATCTGCCACTGCTGATCCACTGTCTTTCCTGCCAGGGCATCCGCCCATTTAACTTTGGCCAGCTCTTCCCTCATGGCTCCGTAGTCTCCTTTATTTAATTGCAACACTGACACCTCTGATCTGCCCTTATCCCTCTCAAATTGTAGATAAAAACTTATCGTGTTATGATCACTACTTCCTAATGGCTCCTTTACTTCAAGATCACTTATCAATTCCTGTTCATTACACATCACCAAGTCCAAAATAGCCTCGTTCCTGGTTGGCTCAAGCACAAGCTGTTCCAAAAATACATCCCTTAGACACTCCACAAACTCCCTATCCTGGGGTCCAGCACCTACCTGATTCTCCCAGTTCACCTGCATGTTGAAATCTCCCATAACGACTACATTACCTTTAGCACATGCCAATGTTAACTCCCTAATCAACTTGTACCCAATATCCATGCTACTGTTTGGGGGCCTGTACACAACACCCATTAGGGTCTTTTTACCCTTGCTGTTCCTCAGCTCAATCCACACAGACTCTACTTCCCCTGTTCCCAAGTCACCTCTTGCTAAGGACTGAATCTCATTCCTTACCAACAGGGCCACCCCACCCCCTCTTCCCATATTTCTGTCTCTACGATAGCACGTATACCCTGGTACACTCAATTCCCAGGCCTGATCCCCTTGCAGCCATGTCTCCGTTATCCCAACAATATCGTAGTTCCCCATTTTCATCTAAGCTTCAAGCTCATCTGCCTTATTTCTGACACTACGTGCATTCAAGTATAGAATTCTTAGCCCATTCCTCCTCTCTTTGCTTAAAAGACTGTCTACTGTACCTAACCCAGCTCCTTGAACTTCCATCGGGCTAATTGCACCCTGAATTTTGATGACCTTCTCAAGATTACCCAAACCTTCTACACATTTAATCCCATGCTCCTTCTGACCAACCCTCTGGATCTGGATCCCTGCCCCCTGCACATCTAGTTTAAACCCCCCCCCCCCCCCGAGCAGCACTGGCAAACACTCCTGCAAGAATGCTCGTACCCCTCCGGTTCAGATGTAGACCGTCCCTTCGAAACAGATCCCAATGTCCCTGGAACAAAGACCAATTATCCAAAAACCTATTATCCAAAAACCTGAACCCTTCCTTCCTGCACCATGCTCTCAGCCTCATATTAATGTGCATAATCATTCTATTCTTCGCCTCACTCACACGTGGCACAGGTAGCAATCCCGAGATTGTCACCCTGGAGGTCCTGCCTTTCAGCTTCACTCCTAACTCCCTGAACTCTCTAAGCAGGACCATCTCACTCACCTTACCTGCATTGTTGGTCCCTACATGGACCACTACATCTGGGTTCATGCCCTCGTTCTCAAGAATAGCCTGCACCTGATCTGAGATGTCCCGGACCCTGGCACCAGGGAGGCAACATACCATCCGAGACTCCCGATCTGCCCCACAAAATCTCCTATCTGCCCCCCTAACTATAGAATCCCCTAAAACTATCGCTCCCTTCTCTTCCCTCCTCCCCTTTCTAGTTGAGGGTTCAACCTCTGTGCCAGAGGCAGGACCACTGCAACTCATTCCTGGTAGGTCATCCCCATCAACAGTATCCAGTTGATTGATTGATCAATTGATTGATTTGTTTATTTCTATATTATGGTTTGTATTGAACTGCTGCTGCTAAGTTAACGAATTTCATGACACATTCCAGTGATAATAAACCTGATTCTGATTCAGATGTACAGTAGTTCTAATAATAGCGGAGTCTGGTTTATTCCCCACGCTTGATTGTTAGAATCAAAAGTTTTTGTGAGGTCAATAAAAGGCCATGAATATTGGGTTCATTTTACACCCCATAATTTATTTGGCATTGTTGCATAGTGAACATCAAGTTTATTTTCCAGCATTCAGTCAGCTTGGCAAGGATGCATTGGTCCTTGGTCTTTAAGTTACTGAGTTGTTGTTGAATATTCAACCCATGTTGTTGAACAGTTCGTTGAAAAGGTCAATGATGCCCTGGAGTTGAATTTTCAAAAGTGCACATCTGCAAGTGTCTTCTGTGCATGGTAACTCAGTGACTGAGATTCAGTGATCGAGGTTCTGAAGTGAAGGTTGAACCAGGCAAGTCTCCTTTCTTGATGCAACCATATGCTTCCTTGAGAGCCTGTGGTATACTCTCCTCTTCCTGGAATGTGTGGGGAGAAGTGCTTCTCCAGTGTGTTTCAGGAAGACTTGGTTAACTTCAGAGGC
This sequence comes from Hypanus sabinus, assembly GCF_030144855.1. Taxonomy (NCBI): domain Eukaryota; kingdom Metazoa; phylum Chordata; class Chondrichthyes; order Myliobatiformes; family Dasyatidae; genus Hypanus; species Hypanus sabinus. Next base: position 26,524,918 of record NC_082715.1, read on the forward strand.
CTTGTTGTCCAGCTAGTGGTTGGTCATACCAACTCTTCATGGGTTAGAATAGTGTTAGAGCTATAGCAGATAGTTTACTGTTCAGACGGAGTCAACAACATTTACTTCAAAGACAGTGACTAGGTACCAACAATACATGCTCTAGCAGGCTCTGGGGCACTGTAAATAATCTTCCTGTGGGAAGATGTTATTGCAATGGTGCCAAAAGAGAAACTGCATTGCAGGAATTTTTTTTCAACCTAAAGAATTAATGTGAAAAGAAACATCTGTTAACAGTAGAATTACTGCCTTTCACCAGATAGATGACTTCTTAAAGCCTATAGATTTTGAAATTAATGCTCAAAAAAATTTACTACTTTTTCAAATATTTTCTCACTATGTATATAACTTTCAAGATTTTGAATCTTTGGCTGTTGACGGACTGTCTTTATAAGGTAATACTTTACTGGGAATATAACATGATCATGGACAGAAAATGAACACTCTGAGTGAATGAGAATAGTTGCTTCAGTTGCTATGTGCAGTACTGCCTCATAATACCTCAAAAGGAGCTTTCTGATACGCCTTCATCCCATTTTCTTGTGAATTACTTGGACCTGTTCATAGTTTTGGGAAGACCCATCTCCACCAAGTATTACTTTATTGATTGAAAGAGAAAAGTTTCTGGAGTGAATGACTGAGTTTGTGGTGAAGTAGTAAATTTTCCCTAAATGGAATATTTTCCCCCTCAGAATTGCCGTGACAACACAGCTGGTGACTATTGTGAATTCTGTGCTCCTGGATATTATGGGATTATAAGAGGATTTCCAAATGACTGCTACCCTTGTGCTTGTCCTCTTCAAATCTCCAGTAATAAGTAAGTTTACAGCATTGAAGATTTTCAAATGTTAATGGGAACAATTAAACACGATGAATTGAATTATGTATATAACCCTCTCACCGTAGGCTTGGAATGAGTTTGCTTTTACTTGAATTCGACTTAACATCTACATAACTCTACAATGCATGGGGAGTAATGATGAGAAGGCTATTTACGGTAAATAAACTTGTCTAGGGTAAATATGATTTCGGGTAACCACAAACATACAAGTTTGAATGTTCCTTCTAAGGAAAAGAAAGACAATTACTTGTATGAACACTGACACATTCACCAAGAAACAATCATTTAATTCACACCAGTATAAACTTAGATCAAAATTGTATTGACATAATATTTTAAACTAATACAAACAATAATAATTTATAATACAAAATAAAGGAAAAAATCATGTACAATATATAAATATTAGTTTATATTGTGCAGGTAATTGTTGGAGCTCATTGTTCTGTAATCAATCCAGTTTACTTCACTTTGTTTACTCACGATACTGAAATGGTTTTGCGCTGAAGAACCTGTACCAGGAAACAAATATTCACACAACTTCCACGGAAGAAGGCATCAAACTTTTTTCAAAAAGCGTGTGCTAACTAACTAACTGAAAGTTATCTGTGCATTCTCCATGAGACCATTGTCTGCATGAGGATTCTCCTACATCAGTATCAATCCTTCTAAATGGGTTCTGTGAACGTTTCATCATGTTCTTCTCTGATGTTCAATGTCTGTTGTCCATTTCCATACTCTGCCTTCAATCCCACACTCTCCCTGAAAAATGACTCCCCTTTCTTTTCCCATGCTCTCTCAAAAATACAAATAAGAGAAGACAAGACAAATCCTATTGGTTAATTCACCAAGCCTAACTTAATCAACTGATTTTTAAAAATTTGAACAGCAAAAATGAAATCCTCAATTGTATAATGTAATTAAAGGAATACTTATTGAATTTTTGAGAAAATCTGCAGAAAATAAAATACCCAACAGCATAATTGTATTAATAAAATAACACATGGTCTTACACCAGCGTATTACATAAACTTCTCATGATCACTAAAAAAGGCAAGAGATCAAAGATTATCCAACAACTGGAGCGTTAGAACTTTAGGCTTATGTATTATGGAAATAAAAGAAAGGAATCAAATCTTCCAAATTATTATTAAATCTAAAATTGGGGTTATTTCAGAACACATTTTCTACTTGAAAACATCTCGTTTTATTGGGTCCATCAAGTTTCTTTTTTTCACTATTCTTCTGAACAATTTCTTCAATGATGTGTTGGTTGAGTGATAGTCACTCTCCAGTGCCTCATCCAAATACACTATGAGTTCCTGCAGGTAACAAAGAAGACCAATTGGAGCAGTTAATGGTAATCAACAGCTACCACACTGTTTACCCATACCCTTGAGCAAAAAAACTTCGCTTCTCAGGCTTTACAACAACCCCAGTGGTGGACAGCACAGACAGATTCTAATAAATACTCATCCATCATGGCTGCATTAATCACTGGCTTAATCAACTGAGCCATTTCATCAGTATTCATAAAATTTGAGGAACAGTAATTTACTTTCTGCAGGGAAATGGAACTGAGCTCAGCAATGACTCCATTACAAGAGTAGTTCAGGTATTCTGGATTAGAGTGTTGGGAATGTACTTGCAATAGTCCACGGGCCCAATTTTGCGCCCACCTCCCCGCAGAGCAGGTTAAATCAAAGTTTGCCAGCCTTATTGAAATGTTTATATACCTTGCAACACACACAAAATGCTGGAGGTACTTAGCAGGCTGGGGAGCATCTATAGAAGAAAGTTAACAGTCAACGTTTCAGGTCGAGACCCTTCGACAGGACTCAGAATATTTATATTCCTTACCCAGCTCCAGGGAGCTTGTTTAGATCTGGAAGTTTGCGATTGGTTTGAAATTTCTGAAATCTTAAACATTTTCCTGACACCCAACCCTCATGTGATTGAATGTTCAAATTCACTAAAATGTTTCATTAAAAATCAAGAATTTATGAAGTCCGCTGCTGTGTTGATGGCTGTGGCCAGAATGCTGCTCTGGCACTTGGCCTGGCGGACAAAACCTTCACTTGTTTTCAGGACCCATGTTGATATTTGTGCTGTCTAAAAAAAGATCAATCTCACAGCTGAAGCAAACCAAAGAGGAATATTTGTATTTTCTAATATGTGTGTAATCACACAATTATTTTGCATTATTGACATCTCAGAAAATGAGCACATTCTATCTTCATTAATCTATTTACTTATAATGTATTATTTACATTTAATTATTTTTAGTTTTAGTCCAACCTGTATTATGGAAGGGCATAATGCTTATCGATGTAACGCATGTCAGGAAGGATATGAGGGGCCACATTGTGAGAGGTAAGATACTATTTTGATTATCTCCGTGCACATTAATAATCTAAGAATAAATTTGCTATTTCTTAAAACAGTTAATAGGCTATTGTACAATAAATAATTCCATTGTGTTGCACATACTTTATCAACTTTCAAGTATATTTTGAAATTACAGTACTTATCCTGACATTAAGTATCACCTGATAATACCCATGAACAACAACAGAAAGTTTAACTAAACACTATCATTGTCGAGCCCCCACTATCAACACCTCACAGTCATCATTGACCAGAAACACAGCTGGATATAAATTAGATGATTATGCCGGATATTCTGTCACCCTCCCTTCCTAATCTTCATGATTAAAGCCAAACACTGCAATGTTTCTGCTTCCTCCACGTGAAAGCAGATGCAACATTTTTTTCTAACATCTGTCCTGTTTGATTATTCCCAATTATTAATTTCTTCCTCTCAGCATCCCAACATTTACTTCTCCCTTTCTTTTTTGGTCTTCCTGTACTTGCATATAACCTGTTTTTATATGCCTTGTTACAACAAAATTGTGGAACTCCAGAATGGATTCAGCTGATAACTTCATCACTTAAGTGGGAGGTTTAGACTCTTGAGTATACAATCTTCTGGCCTTCTTGCTCCCCAGGATGTGTGTTTTCCGCTCCAATGTAAAATTTCAAGACTGAGTGTTTTAGGACAAGCAAGACTGTAACTAGATTGTAATAAAAATCAGTGGACTAAATGCTTCAGGTCAAAATGGGCAGCCTAATCAAACTTTCTGATACCAGCTCCCAGTTTTGGTTGGTAATAAATTCTATTCCATGTGTGTCACATACCATTAGATCAATTAACACACACAAAATGCTGGAGGAACCCAGCAGGCTAGGCAGCATCTATGAAAAAGAGTAAACAGTCGATGCTTCGGGCCAGACCCTTCATCAGCTTCATCTAGCAACGCTGGATGCCAAACGTATTGTACAAATCTGTATTCTAATATTTATAGAACCCCAGGGATATAAAATTCAAGACTATTTTTCTGAAAATATTTAACCACAGAGAGAACTGGGGAATCTGGCCAAATGAAAATACAGAGATTCTAAATGTGTTTTTTTTCCTTGTTAGACAGTCTGAGCACTTGCATTTATGTAATAGCAAGATACACAGGCCTTCTGACATGTAGTATGTAGGCGCAGTACATAATGCAATAAGTAAATACCTCTGAGCTTGGGTCAGGGCATGTCTGGACCATCGGTCAAAGGAAATGAGTTTAAATCTCACCATAACAACTGGGGAATTTAAAACAAAGTAGCTAAATATATCTGGGAATGCAAAAATCTCAGTGACACCCACAATAAAATCACCAGGTTAAAAACCTATCTAGTTTACCATTATTTGTATTTATTTTATTTCTTACATACAAGGGAGTAAAAATCTTTGTTGTGTCTCTGTCGCAATGTACAAGCCATACGGAAGGGAAATGTGGGAGGATATTGCTCAAACACTAAGATTGTATACATAATTGTTTAGTATATATGTATGTGCAGTCAGATACGCAATCAGATCACTGTCTATTCATAAGTCTGATGGCCTGGTGAAAGAAGCTGTCCCGGAGTCTGTTGGTCCTGGTTTAATGCTGCAATACCGTTTGTTAAACAGTAGCAGCTGGAAAAGTTTGTGGTTGGGATGGCTGGAGTCCCTGATGATCCTCCGGGCCATTTTTATGCATCTGCTGCTGTAAATGTCCTGAACAAAGGGAAGTTCGCATCCACAGTTGTGCTCGGCTGTGCACACCATGCTCAGCAGCGCCCTGTGATTGAGGGTCGTGCAATTCCCAAACCCAGCGATGACACAGCCAGTCAGGAGATGCTCTCAATGGTGCTCCTGCAGAAGTCCCTAAGGATTTGGGGGCATACCAAACTTCTTCAGCCGTCTGAGGTGAAAGAGGCGCTGTTGTGCTTTTCTAACCATGTAGCCAGTGTGTACCAGTCCAGGTGAGACCCTGGGTGATGTGTATTCCAAGGAACTATCCCTTTAGGGAAAGAAAGATGCTGTCCTTTCTCACTTCTTCCTCATGTAGTCTCACCCATAGGGTTCATGCTTCACACCTTCTCACTTCAAGGCAATTCAGGATGGACAATAAATGCCAGCATTTCTTCCAATATTCATATCCCGTTGTTACGAACCCCGTAACTGGGTATCTTACCAGCAAAGATAGGAATAGCTGTTGAAGTCTGATGATACTATTTTTAACAGTATTTATTAGTAAAAATACACAAAAATAATATCAATGCAAATATACAGATAATATACGTCATCAATACTAAACCTAAAAGTGCGGGTATAATAATAATTAATAAGAAATCAGCTCCATCGTTGTCTAGGGGATAATGAATTGTCCAATGGAAATATAAAGTTCAGTTCAGTTCATACAGGCTGCAGTCATTGTTGTTCACTGTGTTGCAATTGTTGGGGAGAGAGAGAGAGTGAGAGAAAAACTTGCCAACTTTCCTTTTACGATCTTGATCCGTATCCATCCTTTAGCTAGACCAGGGGTCAGCAACCTTTACCACTGAAAGAGCCACTTGGACCCGTTTCCCACAGAAAAGAAAACACTGGGAGCCACAAAACCCGTTTGACATTTAAAATGAAATAACACTGCATACAACGTTTTGTTTTGCCTTTATGCTATGTATAAACAAACTATAATGTGTTGCATTTATGAAATTGATGAACTCCTGCAGAGAAAACGAAATTACATTTCTGCATGCAACAAAAACATTTTGAACTCCGAAAAAAAGATGTTGGGTTGAAGGTTACTTTTAAGTAAAATACTCAACGTCTATTTGAGTCCTTCTTGTATTTATGAAAAACGCCAAACTTAAATTTGCCGCCAGCAGCAAACCAAAAATAACGTCAGCCAGCTGTCAACCTGAAAAATAAAAGGACTATTTCACTGAACAATGAAAACATATGAATATACGTAAAATAATAGGCAATTAAAATATTTATCATACTTGGTCAGGTTGACTCACACCTGACAATGCAGTCGTATTCAGTAGGGATGGATCGATGCTTAGGGGAGTGACCGGGAAGGATAATGTGTTTTTTTCCTCTCTGAACTCACAGAAGCGTTTCCCAAACGATGTTTGCATTGCGATGATTGCAGAATGTAAATACTCCGAATTTATCATGTCGTGACCTTGTTTGAACTCTCTCAAATTGGGGAAGTGAGACAATGTGCCTTTCTGTAAATCTCTGGCAAGCACTGTCAACTTGCGCTCGAATGCCAAAACATCCTCCAACATGTGCAGGGCTGTACGTCCTTACCCCTGAAGAGCTGTGTTCAGCGTGTTCAGGTGCGCTGTCATGTCTACCATGAAGTGTAGCTTTTCCAGCCACTCTGGCTGTTCCAGCTCAGGAAAGGTGGGCCCTTTGCTGCCCAGGAAAGTTTTCACTTCTTCCAGACACGCGACAAAGCGTTTCAGCACCTCCCCTCTGGACAGCCAGCGATAAAAACACGTTGTAGCGGTGTGCTACACGCAGTCAGTAAACTGCAGTCAAAGATAGCTTTATTCAAACTAAACAGCCTTGCTTTTAAGCCTCCCTCAACCCGCCCCCCATGGACGCGGATGCTGCAAAAGACACGTACTCACAAACCCCCGTAGGCTATCTCCCTTAGCCTGAACGCTGGCTAATTGTGAACCGGTTCGGATGTGTCAGGAAATGGGTCACCACAAAGTCTTAATTAGATTGTACAAGATCACCATAATCTTCAAATTTAGAATTACATTTCAAAAACTAACAAACTAACATAAAATACATTTTAATTAAATACTGACCAATTATTTCCCAAAGCAACAGGGAGCCGCAGCACAGATGTAAAAGAGCCACATGTGGCTCCGGAGCCGCGGGTTGCCGACCCCCGAGCTAGACCGTTCCGTGGAGGACTCATCACCCAGGCAAGGGTGGACACACACACAAACCCCACCGGTCTCGTAGCGTCTGTCCTGGTGCGTCTGAAGGGTGTTCCCCAGACCCTACTTTTATCCCCACTCACAGGGTCTCAGATGTCAATCAGGCTGGGATGATGCAACACATCAACCAGACCACTCTGGTTGCCCCCGAGGGGTTTCAATGAATAGAACAGTACTCAATACATAATTCCTTCTCCAAAAGACAAGAGCAGTAATCTCTCTCATTTCCTGGGTATCAGACCCGAAATATTAGCGATCTTGCGATTCTCAAAAGGGGGGGTGGTGGGCATTGGCGATTCTGTACCCTTCTGCCCATCAGAGTTGCTCCTCATTCGTAACACCCCCATCCTTCTAAGGATTTTTACCAAAGGGAAAAATTAACGAATACAGAGTCTTACAGAATTTCAGAATCTAACACAATACAAAAGAGTTTTTTCACTACAGAGTAATATAATTATACATTCAATTCAGCATCTAAACAGTTAATGATTACATTGTCACTTCCTTTAATATCTTAATATCTTGTACCTTAATAAATTCCTGTAGCATCAGACTCCAATTTAATAACCACCTATTTTTATTCCTTTTCTTCAGCAAAACAAAACTAAAGAGTTGTGATCTTAGCTTACGTGTATATTACAAAAGTTTATGCAAATACTAATCTTTATTTTACTTTCAAGCTTTCCATGGTGTTGTCTTTATTATTTACATGCTTTGTCGAAATCCCTTAAAACCAGATCCGGTTATCCAAAGTGGCAGCCCATCAACCCTCGCCCCTTTTCCACTTAACTCCCATGTGGTTAGCTTGCGTACCAGTGAGGAATAGGCTTTCGCATACTCCTTTCAATGGAGTTATTTTATCAACAATGTTTTAGCCCATCTTTTGAACTTCCACACAATTCTTTATTTTTAAGCAAGTTGTTAGTTTTATCTTCAGGACCCTTCATTCTATTAGTTTTCAGTTTAATATCTGCAAATTATCCCTCTTTTTCCAAACAACATTTCAAATTCTGCCTCTTCACCGCACACCCTTGAATAACATTAGCGAGTGGGGTACCTTTACATTCCAAATCAAACTGTAATTGATTCACAGGCACTTTGTTAACAAGCCATTGTTCCTTCAGCCTGGTTACTGCTTCTGACACCAATCCAGACTTTAAATTTTCTTCATTCAATTTAGGAACTACACTTTTCCCTTCTCCTTCAATAATAATATCCACATCACCACCTATTATCTCCTCACTAACTTTTAACACACCTTCGAACACAAACAACTGGGAATTCTCACTTCCCACTATTACCAAGGTTAACCCTTTCTTCACTGAACCAAGTCCATCTGACCCACAAGGACTGCATTCCTTTTTAACTGAATCAGATACCTCAGACTTTTCCTGAGTTTCATTACTAGGTTCAGTACCACGTGTATCCATATCTTGAACACACTCAAACAGGACATCTGCCTCTTCCAGGCTTTCAATACCCATCCCCTTTTCAAATTCTAAGTTCCCCTGATCCTCCCAGTTACTCTCTGGGCAACTCCCATCTGGAGTAAACTCAACCCTGCAGGTTAAAACAACCTCATCTGCTAACCCAGCAGACTCCTTCAAGATAATGGCATCCTTTTCATCTAGGACTGCCCTTATTTCATTATTGGGAACACATTTAAAATTTTCAACTTCTTCAAACAGTTCTGTCAAGCCAGACAGAACATCCATGTCCAACCCTGGACCTTCTAACAGCCTTATCTGTTTCTCATCTTTACTCCGTGCCTCTATAAATTTCCTCCTGGCTAAGGGTAGATCTACCTCCTCTCCTTTACTCTCTTTCACCTCCCTATTCTCCGTTTTACCACCCTCTAACCCCTCTTGGTACAGGGTCGGTAAAAACGTCTCAGCCAAATCGATACTGGACTGATTTAAACTGGTCTCTTTCTCATCTGCCTTTCTCAACATGTTGCGAGTGATCGCGCATGCGGGATAGATTTTGGAACTTAGGGGCGGGTCCTCAACACTTACAGGCTGGCTCGTCAGCTTCTTTGCTGACCAAATCTCACCACCTGCTAAATCGTTACCAAGAAGTGCGTCCACACCTTTTCTCGGAAATTCTGATCGCACCCCTATTTCAACTGGTCCAGATACCAGATCACAATTTATAATGATTCTATGCAAAGGCACAGCTTCTGTCCCTTTTCCTATGCCTCTCAAAGCTACCTCTCCAGTCTCAGGACCAAAATCTAGTACCTTACTGAGAATCAATGACTGCTCAGCTCCAGTATCTCTCCAGATCCGCACTGGAACTGGTGTTTCTCCCTCTTTCACAGACACGGTCCCTTCTGAAATAAATTTCTCATGCCCCTCTCATATTCTATCTACCTGGGGCTTTCTAGTTGATTTGCTGATCGACTCAATACAGCCTGTAGGGACTGCTACTTTCCCTTTTCCTGTCTCCTTCCTTGGAGCAAAGCACTTAGATGCAATATGACCCACCTTTCCACAATTAAAACAGGTCAAGCCAGGAACCCTCCTGCCATCTTGCCTTTCTTCCTCCTTACTTTTACCACTAGCTCCTGGCTGAATTTCTGCCTCAGCTGGTGGGCTTTCTCTATCGTTCCTATGGTCTTTCTGGTAACTCTTAGTTGAGGAAAACTTTGTCTTGTGGGTTAGGGCATATTCATCTGCGAACCTTGCAAATTTGCATATGGACTTATTCAGCTTCTTGTTCAAATACATCCGGATATCTTCCAAAACACAACCTTTAAATTCCTCAATCAGAATTAACTCCCTGAAATGCCGAAAATCCTCTTCCACCCTTTCTGCCGCACACCAACGATCCAAGAGCACACCCTTCTCATAGGCAAACTCAGCATACGTCTGGTTCCACACTTTCTTTAAATCTCTGAACTTTTGTCTATAGGCCTCAGGTACCAATTCGTAGGCCCGAAGAATGGCCTCTTTTACTTCCTCGTAATTCTCAGACTCCTCCTCCTCCATGGACAACGCCGCATATGCCCGTTGTGCCTTCCCTTTTAACACATTTTGTAACAACGCCACCCACTGATCTCTGGGCCACTTCAGATTCACTGCCACCTTTTCAAAATGCAAGAAATAACTATCAACATCTGTCTCCTCGAACAGAGGTACTAACCTAAACTCCCTACTAAAATAAAACCTCTCTTCTCGGTCTGCCCCTTGGACCCTTCTCTCTTGCTTTAACTTCTCCATGTCCAGCTCATGCTGCCTCTGTTTCTGCTTCTCCCTCTCCTCTGCTTCCAGCTCTTTTAACCTAATTTCATGCTCCCTCTTCTTCTCTTCCGCGTCTAGCCTCAATTTCTCCAACTCTAACTGAGCCATCCCAATAGCTGGTACCTTTTCAGGGATATTGTCCAATACCTCAGCCGAAAACACATTCGTCTCAATATAATACTGAGTTATAGCCCTCCGCATCTCCCACTTTTTCATTGACAACCTCACCTCTGCGAGATTTAGTCCTTTCGCAATATTTACCAAGTCCGTCTTTGTGGCCCCCTCTAGCGCCTTCAAAGTCGGGTTTTGTGTAAATTCGTCTACGTCCATCTTTGCTGGTTTCCCGTCTGGTTACCCGCGCAACCAGATCCAAGTCTGGACTTAAAAGCCCGATTTACTGGCCCTCCAATTTGGTATCAAATCTCGAGACGAGGCCCCAAGTTGTTACGAACCCTGTAACTGGATGTCTTACCAGCAAAGATAGGAATAGCCTTTGAAGTCTGATGATACTATTTTTAACAGTATTTATTAGTAAAAATACACAAAAATAATATCAATGCAAATATACAGATAATATACGTCATCAATACTAAACCTAAAAGTGCGGGTATAATAATAATCAATAAGAAATAAGCTCTATCATTGTCTAGGGGATAATGAATTGTCCGATGGAAATATAAAGTTCAGTTCATACAGGCTGCATTCATTGTTGATCACTGTGTTGCAATTGTTGGAGAGAGAGAGAGAGAGAGAAAAAAACTTGCTGACTTTCCTTTTGTGATCTTGATCTGTATCTGTCCTTTAGCTAGACCGTTCCATGGAAGACTCGTCACCCAGGCAAGGGTGGACACACACACAAGCCCCCACTAGTCTCGTAGCGTCTCTCCTGGTGCATCTGAGGGGTGTACCCCAGACCCTACTTTTATCCCCACTCACGGAATCTCAGATGTCAATCAGGCTGGGATGATGCAACACATCAACCAGACCACTCTGGTTGCCCCCTGAGGGGTTTCAATGAATAGAACAGTACTCAATGCACAATTCCTTCTCCAAGAGACAAAAGCAATAATATCTCTCATTTCCTGGGTATCAGATCCGAAATATTACCGATCTTGCGATTCTCAAAAAGGGGGGGGGGCGGGCATTGGCGATTCTGTACCCTTCTGCCCATCAGAGTTGCTCCTCATTCGTAACACCATGAACAAATAAATAAAACAAAAAACATCTCTTGATGATGTATAATGTAAATATAATCCTAGATCCAAACTCAAAACATCCCAATAACAACATCTTGAACTTACAGTTCTTGCCAAAGTCTTGACACTAACTGTTTTTGCCTTCTTTTTAGGTGTGCACGTGGTTACTATGGTAATCCGAGAATTGAAGGGAGTGGTTGCGTTCAATGTGAGTGTGATGCTATTGGTTCATTACCTGAACCATGTGACACAGTCACTGGTCAGTGTACTTGCAAACCAGGAATGAGGGGCTGGACCTGCGATAAATGCATGGAGTGGCATGCGCGTGAAGGCATGGAGTGTGTCTGTACGTATCCTCACATTACTCAAACTGTGTGGGCTAATGTTCAATTTCCTCATCACAATATCCTCAGACTGTTCACGTTTTTGAAATGAAGCGACTAAAATCAGGATTGTTCAAAAAACCAGGATTGGAGAATAGATATCTCAAGAGGGCAATCGGTCTAGAGTAGATTGCAGAAAAAGGGAGAGATAAGATCATGAAGGGAATTGAAACATAATTGTTTTTTATCTGTAAACAGCTACTTTTAAAAAAAGAAGTCCAATTATCCTTACTCACTTAGTAAAATCTTAGATTGAGAAGTTTTGGAATATGATCCTCAGTTTGCTGTCATGGATTTTAAAATAATTTTCAAATCAGTGTCTTAGTTTTCAATAAATTTGAAGACTGAAATATTTGCATTGTAAAAAAGCTCCAATGGATATGGAAAGTGCGGATACATAAACCTAACAGACTAAGAAAAGGCCTTAAACGCTCACTGTTTGACTTTATATGTGACATATATAAAGATAGCTAACCTTGAGCCCATGACTACCAGCCTCACACATTCATTATTACAGAAACTTTTGAAAGCCATTACAGGAGTGTTTATCGCTATATTTCAATTTGCACCTTGTCATCACTGTTCTTCAAGGAACCGAGACTTAATCTTTGTAAAATCTATGATGTTCGCAAAGGCGTTGTGAACAAAAAAAAAGTTTCTCTTAATTCATGATTTCTTTATTGTTTTCAATCTGGCTGAAAGGCTGACGCTTAAACAAACGTTACTATTGAAACAGAAAATTAAACCAGCCATGAAGCTTCAAGGCCACACCACGTTAAAACCGTAAGATGGAAAATTAAGTGGTTCTTGATGTATCAGTTTGTATTATGCCCTTTGGCAGTAAATTTTCCCTGAATTTATGGAAAGTCTTGTGAATGACACTTACCCTTAAAAAAGGCTTATCTCCTTATCTCATTAATGCCACTACTTAGTTAATAGGCAAAAGTATCAATTCAATGACATTTCTGAAAGAATTTCCAGTCTATCATTATTTTTGTTAATGTATTTAGTATTTGTTTCTGCTCGTGGATCCATTCCCTCCACTGACTGTGGCAGATGTGAAGCAGAAGTTCATGAGTATTCCAGTTAAATCCCCCAGGATAATTATGTTGCATTACTATGATAGGCTAACAGAGCAAGGAAGTCAAATATTTTGACAAGTTTTTAACCCTGGAGTAATTGGAAGGCAACGATGATGTAGTGATGAACTCTACATTGTAAAACACAAGGAACATGTCATAAACCTTGAACTATCTGACCTACATTTCAGTAGCATGTTCCTAATGAGCAACAGTCTCTATCTTAACAATTAAATTGGTGATGGTACAGGGCTTTAGAATGATAGAACATAGAAGTCTACAGCACATTACAGGCCCTTTGGCCCACAATGTTGTGTTGACCATGTAACCTGCAATAGAAACTGCCTAGATTTTCCCTATCACATAGCCCTCATAAGTTTGTGCTTACAAATTTTGTTACATTATTAAATTATTAAAATATATTCTATCCTTCAAATATAAAAATATATTTTATGCCGTTGCACCTTCCTTTTTTGAGGAACTGTAATGAAGATGTGATATTCTTGCCACAATGGCTAATTTATGAATTGGCTGAGCATTGCTTCTCACTGCGATTGTGGTTAAGGACACTTGCACCATTTCCTGATTACTGAGTGGAAGAGAATTCAACTAAACTGGTAAAAAAATTATTTAAGATTGTAGAGAGGTTACAACCTCTTGAAATATATGCATGAATTATTTCTCTTGAATGGTGCTGTCTCTGAAATTATTGCTTTTAATTTATTTTGAAATGTTTGATGTGAAGTGCTTTAGCAGGAGGTTTGAAGTGTTTTTTAATATTTTACACTAACAAATATTAGGGTAATTTGCAAAGTCCTAACTGTAGAAGCAAATCTGCAATTATTTGTAAGTTGGTTGTATCAGAGACATTTGATAGTATACTTTTAAAGTATAGGCAGATTTTGAAATATTGGTTTGAAATATTGCTCGTTCCAAACTACGATAGTACTCATTAACAAATTCTGTTATCCCAAGGATGGAAGGAGTAAAGATTTTCAGACCATAGGGTCTGAGGATGTACAGGTGAGGATAGGAGGCACACAACAAAATGGATAACTATCTGCAAGCTAGAGGTGAGGGAAAGTTACTAGGGGTAACAGCCAAACAGATACAAATAATTCAAAAGATTACATGACACATATCTGAAGTGGACAATGGACAGAAGTTAACATAAGGGAGCTAGGGCTTTACTCTTTGGAGAGAAGGAGGATGAGAGGAGACATGATAGAGGTGTACAAGATATTAAGAGGAATAGATAGAGAGGACAGCCAGTGCCTCTTCCCCAGGGCACCACTGCTCAGTACAAGAGGACATGGCTTTAAGGTAAGGAGAGGGAAGTTCAAGGGGGATATTGGAGGAAGGTTTTTCACTCAGAGAGTGCTTGGTGCGTGGAGTGCACTGCCTGAGTCAGTGGTGGAGGCAGATATGCTAGTGAAGTTTAAGAGACTATTAGACGGGTAAATGGAAGAGTTTAAGGTGGGGGGGTTAAATGGGAGGCAGGGTTTGAGGGTCGACACAACATGGTGGGCCAATGGGTCTGTAATGTGCTATACTATGTTCAATATTACTTTATGCATTTTAAGAAGTTATCATCGAGGCCAAATACAGATGATTTAATGCTTTTGGAGAGTTAGTTAAAGTTAAGAGGTCAAATCTCGTGCTAAGCACCGATTAGGAAAATTAATAGCCATGTGCCTGGAAACTGAATTTGAAAGCAGCATTTTTCTAAGCATCGTACAATTGAAAATGGATTTTCTTTCCCTCAAATGATACATGATATGGACTAGGTCATTTCACATCACTCCATAATTTCAATGCAGTATTTTGTGGCCAGTTTCAGCAAATCACCAACTTCCTGTCCTCCCTCTTCCCTTCAGTTACTGGGGATACGCCACCAACCATTTTCCATTGATCTATCAGTTTCAGCCTCTCGCTTTGCTGGCCTGTAAATGAAGAATGAAACAACATATTTTTTGACGTTAGGGTGTGCTAGGATCTTTAAAGAGCTTTCATCAAGCAAACAATGAAATTGCATATTTACTGATTGTTGCTAAAGTCAAGAAAATAAAGGTAAATGAGATTAGATCACCAAGTACAATTAGTTGGTATAAAGTTAGGTAAAGTTTAAATTTTATACTGCTAAGTAGTACTAAAAATTTTATTTTTATAATCAATATGTCTGTCATCTCTGGTTTAATTTTTAATGAAAATATTTTCATTTGACTTTATGACTTTCCATATATTTTTTCCAGTACTGACATTGCACATAAATCAGTACATAAATAATGGAAAATTATGTCTTAATGGATTATAATGAAGCATCATGTTGTTTTGTTGCATGGATCTGGAAAGCATAAGGTATATGTACACCCAAATGCATTTAATAATCCTAAATACGCCTGTAATTCATTGCTAAGTAAACAGTGGCAACACACTATTATTTGATATCCAAAATAAGACCATAAGGAACAGGAGCAGAATTAGGCAATTTGACCCATCAAGTCTGCTCCATCATTCAATCACAGCTGAATCCTTTGTTCCCCCTCCTTCGCCCCACTTCCTGGCCTTTTCCCTGTAACCTTGATACTATGTCCTATCAAGAACCTATCAAGCTCAGCCTTAAATACACCCAATGACCTGGCTTCCACAGCTGCCTGTGGTAACAGACTCCACAAATTTACCACCCTCTAGCTAAAGAAATTTCTCCTTCTATCCTGAGGCTGTGCCCTCTTGTCCTAGACTCTCCCACCATGGGAAACATTCTTTCCAAACTACTCTGTCTAGGCCTTTCGACAGTCAAAAGATTTCAAAAAGGTCCCTCCTCATCCTTCTGAATTCCAGCGAGTACAGACCCAGAGGCATCAAACATTCCTCGTATAATAACCCTTTCATTCCTGGAATCATCCTTGTGACCCTCCTCTGGACCCTTTCCAAAGCCAGCACATCTTTTCTAAGATGAGGGGCCCAAAACTGTTCACAATACTCAAGGTGAGGCCTCACTAGTGCCTTATAAAGCCTCAGCATCACATCCCTGCTCTTGTATTCTAGACCTCTTGAAATGAATGCTAATATTGCATTTGCCTTCCTCACCACCGACTCAACCTGCAACTTAACCTTTAGGGTGTTCTGCACAAGGACTCCCAAGTCCCTTTGCATCTCAGATTTTTGGATTTTCTCCCTGTTTAGAAAATAGTCTGTACATTTATTTCTACTGACAAAGTGCATGACCATGCATTTTCCAACATTGTATTTCATTTGCCACTCTCTTGTCTGTCCTTCTATAGCCTACCCATTTCCTCAGCATGACCTGCCTCTCCACCAATCTTTATATCATCTGCAAACGTAGCAACAGAGCCACCTATTCCATTATTTAAATTATTGATATTCAGCATAAAAAAGAAGCGGTCCCAACACAGACCCCTGCGGAACACCACTAGTCACTGACAGCCAACCAGAAAAGGATCCTTTTATTCCCACAGAAAATGAATCAAATAACCAATCAGCCTTTTTAAAACAACATTTGATTTGTACCACTTTGTAGGTATGCCTGTTATGCCATCATAGCAGATAGCAACATCTATTTAGGACTAGAGCAAAAGCAGGCATAGTAAGAATCCATATTGGTTTCTGTTAAAACTTCTGTAACATGAAGGAAAGGGAGTCAATGTGAGAACTACTTATTCAGGCGGAGGAAGGTGTGAGCAGATCAATTCATGAAGCAGACTGCCTGCAGGAAAACGAGGTGGAGAAAATAACAAGTTAAGATACGGAAACTGTTGAATATTGAACTATTGACTATGTAAGTAAAAAGATTGGACAAGTAATGATGAGGAAATAAATAGGTTCTAAAATGCATACGTGCCCCCTACAGCATCCGCGCGCGGGACAGGACTGTGAATACTTGTGCCCTACAGCATCTGCGCCCGGGGAGGGCAGGATCAGGAAGGCTTTAAAGCGAGGCCGCGAAGTTCAAATAAAATCTTTTTATAACTGTAGTTCACCGACTCCGTGTCGTTATTTCAGCGCTGCGTGTAGCACACCGCTACATATATATGTTTCTGTGCTGTACTTTTCTATGACTGATATAAATTTCTACCACCGCTTCCTCCCTTTAGCTGCCCGAATCCCTTTAGTTCGCCCTGATGTCGGGTCTGGGCAAGGACATTGCCTGGGACGAGGAGTCCGCCACTGCTTTCATTAAAACGAAAGAAGCCTTGGCAAACTCCGCGATGCTAGTGCACCCCAGAATGGACGTCCCTACTGCCTTCATAGTGGACGCATCTAACACGGCAGTCATTGGGATACTGGAGCAACTCATCGAGGGTCGCTGGCAACCCCGGCGTCTTTCAGCAAACACCTGCGACCACCCGAGCTCAAATACGGTGCTTTCGACCAGACACTGTTGGCACTATACCTGGCAATCCAGCATTTCATGTACTTCTTAGAAGGTAGGCCCTTCACCGCGTTCACGGACCACAAGCTGCCTACCTTTATGTTCACGAAGGTGTCCGATCCCTGGTCATCCCGCCAGCAGTGCCATCTGTCCTACATCTCTGAATACACGATGGATGTCCGGCACGTCTCGGGTAAGGACAATGTCATGGCGGATGCGCTCTCTCGCCCTAACGTTCATGCCTTTTCCGAAGGGGTAGACTTTGAGGCGCTGGCAGAGGAGCAGCAGGCAGACGAGGAGATCCCGAGTTACAGAACCGCAGTCTCCTGGCGACGACGCGCTTTCAACTCCATTCATAACTTAGCGCACCCCTCTGTCAGGACAACCGTCTGGATGGTCTCCAACAGGTTCGTTTGGCACGGACTCCACAAGCAAGTCAGTGAATGGGCCAAAACGTGCATGCACTGCCAGACGGCCAAGGTGCAGCGGCACACCAAAGCCCTGCCGCAGCAGTTCCACCCCACCCACCGGCGTTTCGACCACATTCATGTGGATATCGTGGGCCCCCTGCCAGTGTCACAAGGAGTGCGTTACCTCCTGACTAACGTGGACCGGTTCACAAGATGGCCAGAGGCGGTCCCGCTCACCGACACCACCTCCGAATCTTGTGCCCAGGCACTGATCGCCACCTGGATATCCCGCTTTGGTGTACCGGCCCACATTGCCTCCGACAGAAGCCCACAGTTCACTTCCAGCCTGTGGTCAGCTATGGCCAGCCTTTTGGGGACACAACTGCACCACACAACTGTCTACCACCCACAGTCGGACGGCCTGGTGGAGCGTTTCCACCGTCACCTAAAGTCGGCTCTCGTGGCCCGCCTGCGAGGAGCTAACTGGGTGGACGAGCTTCCCTGGGTTCTGCTCGGCATTCGCACGGCGCCCAAAGATGATCTGCACACCTCGTTGGCCGAGTTGGTGTACGGCGCACCCCTGGTCGTCCCCGGGGAGTTCATACCAGCCCCAAGGGGGCAAGAGGAAGAACCCGCAGCAGTCCTGGGCAGACTACGTGAGAGGCTCGGTAACCTGGCCCCCATACCCACTTCACAGCACGGACGGACCCCGACCCATGTACCCAAAGACCTGCAGAACTGTAAGTTTGTGTTTGTATGAAGGAGCGGGCATCGGCCACAGCCACAGCGGCCCTACGAGGGGCCTTTTACGGTGATCAGGAACAACGGGTCCATGTTCGTGCTGGACATTGGGAGGAGAGAGGAGGTTTTCACGGTGGACCGACTCAAACCAGCCCATGTGGACGTGGTGCAACCGGTCGAGTTTCTGGCACTGTGGCGCAGGGGCAGACCTCCCAAACAGGGTCTGGCCCAGACTGTGGACACTGGGGGGTGTATCACCGGTTCTTGGGGGGGTGGGGGGGGTTTATGTGGCGACCCACTTCCTAGCGCACTCGAACTGGCTCACAAATAGCCAGCGCATGGGACTGTGAATACGTGCCCCCTACAGCATCCGCACCCGGGGAGGGCGGGATCAGGAAGGCTTTAAAGCGAGGCCGTGAAGTTCAAATAAAATCTTTTTGTAACTGCAGTTCACTGACTCCGTGTCGTTATTTCAGCGCTGCTTGTAGCACACCGCTACATATATATGTTTCTGTGCTGTACTTTTCTATGACTGATATATATATCTTGGAAACTGATGGTTAATGTTTAATAGTGAAGTCATTTCCCAAGAAGAGATTTGAAATTGGTCAGGGACTTGGCATTTAATCTTCAAAGTGCTGAAATAAGCTCCCCAAACAACAAAACTTAAGGACCTTGTTCAAAATGGAAAGAAAGATAAGAGTACTGTATATATTTTTTAAAATTTCTGCTTTCATTTCAGATTTGCAGAATGTAGAACATAAAACATCTCAGCACAGGAACAGACCCACAGAGTTGTGTCAGATGAACAAAATTGGAATTCAAATGCCCAACTGCCTTCTGCCTGCACAATGTTCACATCCTTTCATTCCTTCCACATTCATGTGCCCAAGAGACTCTTGAATGTGCTATTGGCCCCACCACCACCCTAGGCAACACATCACCCACCGCTCTCTGTGTTTAAGATATTGCTTTGCACATCTTCTTATTACTTACGCCCTCTCACCTTAAATGCATGGCCTCTGTTCAACCATACAAAAACGGTACTGTTTGTTAACTCTATCTATGCCTTTCATAATCTTTTAAACCTCTATCAGACTCCATCATTCCAGAGAAAACATCCCGTGTTTGTCCGTGTATAGCACATGCTCTCTAATCCAGGCAGCCTTCTGGTAAACCTCATCTTCACTCTCTCCAAAGCTTTGACATCTTTCTCTTAATGGGGCAACTAGAACTCGAGACAATACTCCAGATGTGATCTGATTCAAGATTATAAAAGCTGCAACATAATGTCTTGACTTTTGAGCTCAATTTCCTGACTAATAAAGACAAGTATGCCTTATACCTAGTTACCACCTTATCAACCTGTGCAGCCATTCTCAGGGAGCTGTGAATCTGGACCCCAAGATCCCTCTGCATATCAATACTCTTTAGGGACTTGCCATTAATAGTATTGTAATACAAATTTCCCAAATGACAGCAAGATTTAAAGGCCTTGTTCAAGTTTGAGAGAAAGTTTCCAGTTTATTTTGTCTTTAGTTTCCATTTTCATTGTAGATTTGGAGAGCATAAAACATGGCACAGGACCAGGTCTACAACAAAATGATGTACTAAATTAGTAATTAAGTGCCTCTTTATGTTCAATTGCTCAAAGTGCGACAACTTACGTTTGGCTGGGTTCGACTCCATCTGCAGCTGACCTATATCGAACTGTATACCACCGACCATACCATGTTATTTATATCACAAACAACAGAGGTCCCAGTATGGAATCTAGTGGAACCACTAATAGTCACAGACCTCCAACCAGAAATCCCATTGACCACTAGACTTTGTCTTCTTTGGGCAAGTCAATTCTGAATCCAAATGGCCAATTCACTGTAAATCCAATACATCTTATTCTTCTGGAACTTAGAGTATTTTGCTTTTATGTCTTGTGGTGAAACACAGATATGTTTGTATCACAATTCTCCAGACTTTATTTTTATCTATTGTTGTCCAAATAGCTTTGTATTAATGTTGAAGTTATCTTTCACCAGCTTGTGATGATAAATGCACTGGACTTCAGCTGAATGACCTTGAAAATCTTAACCAGATGATCACAAGGCTGAATCTCTCTGGACCCTTTCCTCCTCCTTATAAGATGCTTTTTAGATATGAAAATGTATCTCAAGAATTGAAGGTAAGAACATATTTCTTCCTCAAGCTATTTGTTCAAATTACGCTAACAGATCCAAGTGAAAAAGCAATTAAGACAAGTAAAACCCCTTGGTAAAACATAAATTGACAAATTACCATGTTTTAGTGGTATTGTAACAGATGAAAGAGTTAATATTTTTCTTTTGTTTATGGTTGGGTAACAAAGATTCATGTTGTTCCCAACAACTTGTGAATACTTTTTGTTGAGCAATAAATCATAATGTGAGTTTGTTTATAGTTCAGAACATAGTTGGTTGATCTAAAACTGCAGGAGATAAATAGTTGATCTTATAATATGAAATTATATATATGTGCTATCCATGATTTTTCTGATCTTAAGGTAAGTTTTTAAGATGATCTTCCATTTGGCGAGGTATTTTTTTAGAAACAAAGAAAAAATTCTTCCTCCCTTGTCAAGCTTAGTTTAATTAGTTTGAATTAGTTTGTTACTAGTTAATGTCTTACCTTGGAGGTACTTTGCTGATTATATTCAAAAGTGATAAGAGCACTTTATGTTCAAGGGTGAGATATTTTCTGAAAATCAGCAACATTGGTGCATTTATTCAATTCCATCAAAAGTGGATGAGGAAATACTCATTAAGACATCTTCCACTGTTAGTCATTGACAATAACAAACATTTCAAGGGAATGTTTAGTATGCAAAGACATCCAACTGAATTTAAAGAGAAAAACGTGAATGATGATCCATAAATGAAACGCACGAAATTACCAGAAGCTTAATCAATGGTTTAGTACAGTGGATGAGAACAGTAGGGAGAGAATTCCATTTTATGGGAATCATGTTGCTTAAATGAAAAAAAGAAGTGCACAGTGCAAAGGGACACTGTTTGGGGAAAGGGCTCTATAGAAGAACTTCAAAGCATATGCTGTTAAATCAATCAGAGATGAAAATTTTGAAGAAAATATACTGTTGCCAAAGGGGACCAAGTTGAAAAATTACTGGGATGCTGTAGGATGCAATAAATGTTGCCTTTCTAGGTTTGTCCTGTTTATAAAAAGATGGATAAATAATAATCACTACTTGACCATCAGTAAACTGACGGAAGATGGTGTCAACAGTTTTATCAAACAGCTCAATTGCCTATTTATTTCTTCCCAGTTTGAGTTCTATCAGCACCTTAACGTCCCCACCCCCACACTATTCCCAGCAGCAGATCTCATTGCTCAATGTTTGAAACAAATTACAAAGAACTGAAGCCCAGAGATGAAGCGAGAGTGTCTTTTGATGTCTGGACAGCATTATGTCAACTGTAGTATGCAGGAGCTCTGGTAAAATTGAAGTCAATGAGTGTGAAGGGGAAAGAAGGATATTTCTGGTTATTGGAGGTCAATCTTTCAAGCTTCTGAACAGCACCACAGGAGTTCTTAGTGCAACATCAAACACTCCGCTGCTTCATTAATGATATCCTATCCTTTCCATCAGAACGCTCAGAAATGGGATCTTCACCGGGGGATTGCATTCTAATTAATACTCCAAAGAAAATAGAACACAAGACATACAGTCTTGTGTAAAAGTCTAAGGTACCCTAGTTGTTTTTATGGTTTCAGACAGTATGGCCTCCACAGAGACCTGATCTCAGCATCATAGAGGTTGTCTGGGATTACCTGGAGAGACAGAAGCAAACAAGACGTCCAATGTCTGCAGAAGAACTGTGGCAGGTTCCCCAGGATGCTTGGAGAACCTGCCGCAACCTATCAGCTGATTTTCTTATAAAACTGTGCGTTAGTGTGCCTAAGAAAATTGATGCAGTTTTAAAAGCAAAGTGTGGTCATGCCAAATATTGATTTGATTTAGTTTTTTTTTTACTGTTTACTGTCCTTTATAGTAATTTTTTTGATATTTAGAAACTTTTCATTACTTTTGAAAGCATCTTTGCTTTACAGAATTTTTTTTACATGTGCCTAAGCTTTTTTGCACGGTACTGTAGAACAGGAACCAGCTCTACAGCCCACAAAGTTGTGCTGAACCCAATTATACGAACACTTAAACTAATTGCTTCTGTTCATATCCTTCAATTTTCGTCAGATTTCTGTGCCTATCTAAATGTCTCTCAAATGTACCTAATGTATCTACCTCCACCAATACCCTAGGCAGTGCATTCCATTCACACACTAGGCCATGTTTAAAAAAAAATTGCCCCTCGTATCTCCTTTAAAATTACCGCCCTCTTACCTTAAATGCATGCCCTCTGGTATGGGACATCTGAACCCGGTGGGAGAAAGATATTGCCATCTGCTCTATCTCTGCTTCTCAAAATGTTATAAACCTCTTTCAGATCTCCCCTCAGCCTCCACCACTCCAGAGAAAGCAACCCAAGTTTCTACAACCTCTCATTAAAGCACGTGCCCTCTAATTTAACTAGCATCTAGATAAACTTCTTCTGTATCTTCTCCAAGACCTTGACATCCTCCCTATAATGGGGCAACTAGAACTGTATGAAATTCTCCAGGTGTGGCCTGACTAGAGTTTATAAAGCTGCACATAACTTCCTGACTTTTGAACTCAGTGCCTCAACTAATAAAGGCAAACATGCCACAAGCTGCCTTAACCTCCCTATCAACCTGTGTAGCAACTTTCAGGGAGCTATGATCTTGGACCTCAAGATCCCTCAAAGCTCATCAAAACTGTTCAGGGTCTTGTCCTTAACAATTTACTGTCTCTTAACATTTGACCTACCAATGTGCAACACTTCATATTTGGCCAGGTTAAACTCCATCAGAATTTCTCCATCCATAACTGCAACTAATCTGTATCCTCTGTATTCTTTGCCAGATCTATGCTATCCACATCCACCCATCTGTGTGTTCATCCTGGTTATTTATATACATCAGAAGTGGCCAAGGTTCCAGTACAGATTCCTGCAGAATGCCACTAATCGCAAACCTCCGTCTGCAATACCGCAACTTCTTTCGACCACGACACTCTGTTTTCAATGGGCAAGCCAGTTCAAATGGCTAGTTTACCATGGATCCCATGCACCTTAGCTTCTTGATGAGCCACCCAAAAGGGGCTTTGTCAACTACCTGACTAAAATCCATGTAGACAATATCTCCTGCTTTACCAATGACCCTCATCACCTCGACAATATCAAGTTGGTAAGACATGACTTCCCCAACACAAAACCATGCTGACTCTCCTTAATTAGGCCATAACTTTCCAAATGCTCATAAATCCTAACCCTAAGAATTCCCTCCAGTAACTTCTCGACCACTGACGTGAGACTTACTGGTGTATAGTTTCCAGGATTATCCCTGGTTCCCTTCTTGAGTAATGGAATGACATCAGCTACTCACTACTCGCCTGTGGGTAAAGAGGACAAAAATATGGGTCAAGGGCCCACCAATTTCTTCTCTTGCTTCTTTCAATAACCTGGGGTATATCCCACCAGGTCCTTGGGACTTACCCACATTAGTGCTCTTTAAGATACCCAATATCACCTCCTGCATTACCTCGAAATGCCCTAGCAATCAGTGCTCTGGGCATAAATCTCCCTATCCTTGGTATTCTCTTTCTCCTTGGTAAATACTGATGTAAAGTGCTTATTAAGGATATTGCACAGATCATCTGCATTCAAGTAAATGTCTCCCCCTTTATCCTTGAGTAGTAATACCCTGTCTCTAGTTATCCCCTTGCCCTTGATGTATGTATAGAATGCCTTGGGATTCTCTTTTATCCCACTTGCCAAGGACTTTTCCTGGCCGCTCCTGGCTTTCCTAATTCCCTTCAGTTCTTTCCCGCTGCTTTATAATCCTCAAGTGCTCTGTTTGATTCTAGCTTCCTAAGCTTTACATACATCTTTTTCTTCTTGACTGAATTCATCACTATCCAAGGTTCTCTTAGCTTACCATCCTTGACCTTCCTTCTGTCTGAAACGTAACTGTCCTGTACTTGTGCACCTGACCTTCAAACACCCTCCACATTATGTCCCTCTGAGTGCAGCCATGATGTTGTCTCTGATCAGTAGTGTAACTTCCGCACCTCTATTATCTCCCTCTCTATCTTTTCCAAAACATTGAAACCCCGGCACATAAAGCACCTATCCATATCTCTTCTCTCAACCAACTCGCTGTAATGGCTACAACATCATAGTTCCATGTACTGATCCATGTTCTAAGTACATCACCTTTACCCATAATAGTCCTAGCATTAAAATACTCACACTTCAAATTATCTGTCCCACTATCAATTGCTCCTGCCCGTTTTTACTGGCCCTGCTAGCTACCTTCTCTCCACTTTCTGACCTGGGGCTCTGGTTCCAATCTAGATCAAACTAGTTTAAAACCTCCCGAGTAATACTAGTGAACCTCTCGGCCATTTTATATTGGCTCCCCTCCAGTTTAGGTGCAACCCATCCCTCTTCTACAGGTCACCCCCGACCCAGAAGAGGTTGCAATGATTCAAGAACCTGAAACCCAGCCCCCTGCACCACTTCCTTAGCCACTCATTCATCTGTACTGTCATCCTATTTCTGCCCTGACTAGCAGGTGGCTCCAGCAGTAATCCAGAGATTACTACCTCGGAGAGGTCCTGCTCTTCAGCTTCTTTCCTAACATCCTGTACTCTCTGAATGGGGTCCTATCCCCCTTTCTACCTATGTCATTGGTGCCAATGTGCACCGCAAACTTTGGCTGCCTACCCTCCCCCTTGAATATATTATGTGACCACTCTGAGACATCCTGGACCTTAGTACCTTTGATGCAATCATGCAATCAGGATGCATGTTGCCCTGAACCTTGCACTGAGGTGAACACCCTACTTTCAGTTTATTTTATCAAAATCAGGTAAATCCTGGAGTCTGGGACCAGCTGACAGATTTGGCGGGCGCATTAACGGAATCATCCAAGGATGGTAGTACACTTCTCTGCTCAAAGCCATGTCACCATCGAGATGGGTCTAATGAGGAATATAGGGTAGCAAAAAAGGAGCTTAAGAAAGGACTGGGGAGAGCAAGAAGGGGACATGAGAGCGCCTTGGCGAGTAGGGTAAAGGAAAACCCCAAGGTATTCTTCAATTATGTGAAGAACAAAAGGATGACAGGAGTGAAGGTAGGACCGATTATAGATAAAACTGGGAAGATGTGCCTGGAGGCTGTGGAAGTGACTGAGGTCCTCAATGAATACTTCGGTATTCACCAATGAGAGGGAACTTAATGACGGTGAGGACAATATGAGTGAGGTTGATGTTCTGGAGCATGTTGATATTAAGGGAGAGGAGGTGTTGGAGTTGTTAAAATACATTAGGACGGATAAGTCCCGGGGCCTGACGGAATATTCCCCAGGCTGCTCCACGAGGCAAGGGAAGAGATTGCTGAACCTCTGGCTAGGATCTTTATGTCCTTGTTGTCCACGGGAATGGTACTGGAGGATTGGAGGAAAGCAAATGTTGTCCCCTTGTTCAAAAAAGGTAGTAGGGATAGTCCGGGTAATTATAGACCAATGAGCCTTACGTCTGTGGTGGAAAAGCTGTTGGAAAAGATACTTAGAGGTAGGATCTGTGGGCATTTGGAGAGTCATGGTCTGATCAGGGACAGTCTGCATGGCTTTGTGAAGGGTAGATTGTGCCTAACAAGCCTGATAGAGTTCTTTGAGGAGGTGACCAGGCATATAGATGAGGGTAGTGCAGTAGATGGGATCTACATGGATTTTAGTAAGGCATTTGACAAGGTTCCACACGGTAGGCTTATTCAGAAAGTCAGAAGGCATGGGATCCAGGGAAGTTTGGCCAGGTGGATTTAGAATTTGTTTGCCTGCAGAAGGCAGAGGGTCATGGTGGAGGGAGTACATTCGGATTGGAGGGTTGTGACAAGTGATGTCCCACAAGGATCGGTTCTGGGACCTCTACTTTTCGTGACTTTTATTAATGACCTGGATGTGGGGGTAGAAGGGTGGGTTGGCAAATTTGCAGATAACACAAACGTTGGTGGTAGTGTGGATAGTGTTGAGGATAGTCGAAGATTGCAGAGAGGCATTGACAGGATGCAGAAGTGGGCTGAGAAGTGGCAGATGGAGTTCAACCCGGAGAAGTGTGAGGTGATACACTTTGGAAGGACAAACTCCAAGGCAGAATACAAGTAAATGGCAGGATACTCGGTAGTGTGGAGGAGCAGAGGGATCTGGGGGTACATGTCCACAGATCCCTGAAAGTTGCCTCACAGGTAGATAGGGTAGTTAAGAAAGTTTATGTGGTGTTAGCTTTCATAAGTCGAGGGATAGAGTTTAAGAGTCGCGATGTAATGATGCAGCTCTATAAAACTGTGGTTAGGCCACACTTGGAGTACTGTGTCCAGTTCTGGTTGCCTCACTATAGGAAGGATGTGGAAGCATTGGAAAGGGTACAGAGGAGATTTACCAGGGTGCTGCCTGGTTTAGAGAGTATGCATTATGATCAGAGATTAAGGGAGCTAGGGCTTTACTCTTTGGAGAGAAGGAGGATGAGAGGAGACATGATAGAGGTGTACAAGATATTAAGAGGAATAGACAGAGTGGACAGTCAGCGCCTCTTCCCCAGGGCAGCACTGCTCAATACAAGAGGACATGGCTTTAAGGTAAGGGGAGGGAAGTTCAAGGGGGATATTAGAGGAATGTTTTTACTCAGAGAGTGCTGGGTGCGTGGAATGCACTGTCTGAGTCAGTGGTGGAGGCAGATTTACTAGTGAAATTTAAGAGACTACTAGACAGGTATATGGAGGAATTTAAGGTGGGGGGGTTATATAGGAGTCACGGTTTGAGGGTCGGCACAACATTGTGGGCTGAAGGGCCTGTACTGTGCTTTACTGTTCTATGTATCTATGTATTTGTCATTGAGCTGCATCCCTGGACTCCACATGGAGTTGAATGGTTCAGTACAATCTTACTGGGATTGTCCCACTAGTGCAGGGTGTGCGAGGCCCTGAAATGAGATTCTTGGATGACAGTTTTGCTGGAAGACAGAGCCCAGTCAGTTCATCCAAGGATGGTAGTACACTTCTTTGCTCAAAGCCATGTCACCATCGAGAACTTGAAGTTAACTCGAGGGTAAGCAGGTCAGCCATTTGCAGCTGGACCAGGTAGTTGTAGGTATGTGATGACTGAATGATCGATCCAGCTCAGAATTATTATGCAGTGTGTCATAACTACAGTTAGATGCTCGGTTGGAGGAGCATTACCTCCTAGTCCATCTGGGTACCTTCCAACCTGATGACATGACATCAATTTCTCTAACTTCCAGTAATTTCTACCCCTTCTCCCTTCTATGTTTTTCCATTCTCCTTACCCCCTTCTCTTCTCCTCACCTGCCTATCACCTCCCCCCTCCTCCCTTTTCTCCCATGGTTCACTCTCCTGTCCTGTCAGATTATATCTTCAGCCCTTCACCTTTTCGACTCATCACCTCCTGGCTTCTTATTTCATTCCCCCCCCCCCCCCGCCCTCTTACATTCGCACTTAGTTGGCTTCAATGATCACATCCCTTGTACTTCTTCCCCTTCCTCACCTCCTTATTCTGGTTTTCTCCCCCTTCCTCTCCTCCTTATTCTGGTTTTCTCCCCCTTCCTCTCCAGTCCTGATGAAGGGCCTTGGCCTGAAACATTGACTCTTTGTTCCTTTCTGTACTTGCTCTCTGACCTGCTGAGTACTCCAGCATTTTGTCCGTGTTACTACGGTTACGTGCTTTACAATCGTGTAGAATGAATGTATTGTGCAATTAATCTGACTTCAGTGGAAATTTCAACATGTCCATTAACATCTCATCGATTTCAAACCAGAAGACTGTAATAGAGTTGGTTAGGTAGTTTTAGTACAATGAGTGAACACTATTTGTGCCTTCTGTAATGACTGAACTTGTTCAATTCTCTACAGTATCTAATGTCACCACAGAGAGCTCCTGAAAGACTCCTACAGCTGGCTGATAGTAACCTGGATACCTTGGTAACAGAGATGGATGAGTTACTGAACAGGGTACAGTGAAATATATTAATGTAGACTGAAAACTGAATATTAAGATATAGCTCAAAAATTTAAACTTCTGTTGAAGGAAACCTAATTTCAGCACATATAACTTAATCTGATAAAAGAAGTCAGAGCCGCCTTATTTCAAAGTTTCATTTTTCATAATAAAAATATTGTGACATAAATGTTTCTTTACTGCATCAGTAAACTTTTATTTATATTTCCAAAATACCCTGACCAAATAAAATATTCTTTATAGATTTGTGCCAAGCATACTAAAAATGATGTGTACTAAAAAAGAGTTTAAAAATGAATCAAAGCATTTATTTGCTTCTTAATGTTATAATATTCTGAAGGTTTTATATTTTGCCAAACAAAATGCATTTACAAAATAATATTAATATATTTATTCAGTCTTTCATTGGTAAAGTCATTTTTAACCAAATTATTTTTAAATTAAAATTAGACATCAAAAGTTTCCGCAGATGGTGAGCAAACAGATAAAGACACTGAAAAAACACTGAAACGAGCAACGGAGTTAGAAAAATCCATTAAATCTGTTGTGTTTGCTGCTGAAGGTAGGCATCAATACATTGTATCAGAAAGCTTTCTTCAAATGCTTTAGGCATAATTTTTTTATCTCTTAAATTCTGATGTTATTATATCTTGACATAATATTTGCGAAGACCTACCTCTCTCAGGACTCTAGTATTTGACAATGCATGCCAAGTTAATGCAGTATTCAAAATTACATCCAAACTCCAAGTTGTGTCTCACGTAACAACTTAATATCAGCAAAAACTGTTAGATTGGTAAGATTTTCCTTCTGTTCTTTATTGTCATAGCCACCATTTTATTCCTTCTGAATTTTAGAAGTACTGTATATAAATTCATAAGGAATGGGAGCATCGATTGATAATGTTTGGGTGGTGGGCTGGAAATATGGCTGGGGAGCTAAAGGTGGTGTAAATTGCTCCTTCCCTCTGTTAGCCTGCAGGCCACCCTTGGGCAAGGTGCAGCACCTGTTTAGTCCCCAGACTAGGGTCATGTGAAGCTTTGGGTGTAGGTGGTGGATGGCCGTATGAGCTGTTTGTGCATGTCACAAGTTTTGGTTATTTAGCCACTGATACCAGGCAATCTCTGAAGAGTATTGATAATGGCTGGCATCACCCATCTTGTAAAGACACTGCCAGAAGAAGGCAATGGCAAACCACTTCTGTAGGAAAATTTGCCAAGACCAATCACGGTCATGGAAAGACCATGATCGTCCATGTCATACGAGATAACACATAATGAACAATGTTGGTAGTGTTATGGCTCCTTGCCTTACAGCTAAAAATTGTTTCCCTTTTAATTTCACAGATTTAAAAGACAAAAGTAAAAAGATAAATGAAACCATTAGAATCAGAGATGGGGTTTCAGAGATACATCTACACCACATGCAGAAGGATGTTGAAAGTATGCTGGCAAAGATGCGAGAGCGATCATTTGATATTCATGCAGAAATGGCCGACGACGAACTTGAGTATGTAGCTTTGATCTTTATGTTGTTCTTGTGCGCTTCTCTTTCAGGGAAACACATTATGTCTGGCTCAGCAACAAGCCATTTACCCTGACTTATCCACGTTGATGTTTATTCTTCATTCAATCCTCGTCATCTCTTTACAAAGTGAAATCTGTCTGCGTAAACACCTGTTCTTTTCTTCCTCAGGAGATTGTTCAGCTCCCATCATTCTGATTATTTCTTCCAATAATAGGTTCCACATTCTCAGTTTCATACTCCATTGGGTTCCTCCGTGATGAATTTATTTAAATGGTCTCTTGTAATGTGATTCCATGCACAAGGAAGGAGTTTCTTTTTTGTTACTTTGAAGTATACTATTAAAGCAACCCTCAGTTGCCTTTCCTCAGGAGACAGTCCAGTCTGTTCACTCTTTTCTGATATGTAGTCTCTCATGTATATTGCTATCATCCTTGTAAGTTTTGCCCGTGTTCTGCCTGGATCTTTATAGAATAGCAATGTGAACTATTTTCAGTACTCCAGCAGCAGTTTATTGATATTATGGTATAAATTCAGCATAACATTACTAACTTTTCAATTCTCTTCCTTTAAAAATAAATCCTAATGCTCTGCTTTAAAAATAAATACTACTGTTTGCACTTTGGGGTGTCATGGCAGTGTACCCCAAGTCAAGTCAAGTCACTTTTATTGTCATTTCAACCATAACTGCTGGTACATAATAAATTTTTACATTTTACATAGTAAAAATGAGACAAAGTTTTTTCAGGACCATGGTGTTACATGACATAGTACAAAAACTAGACTAAACTACGTAAAAAAACGACACAGAAAAAAAAACTACACTAGACTACAGACCTACCCAGGACTGCGTAAAGTGCACAAAACAGTGCAGGCATTACAATAAATAATAAACAAGACAATAGGGCAGTAAGGTGTCAGTCCAGGCTCTGGGTATTGAGGAGTCTGATAGCTTGGGGGGAAGAAACTGTTACATAGTCTGGTCATGAGAGCCCAAGGTGAATACAGTGGGATTTATTTTTAAAGGAGTAGCACAGGCTTTTATAACCTTGACATTCCTGTTCTTCAGCTACTGAAAGCGAACTGCGGTCTGGAAGACTCAGATTCACATTTATTTTAAGACATGGACATTGAAACCAGCGCTCCCTTTTATCCATAAACCTGTTTTACTTTTTGAAAGAACTCCTATGAATTGGTCAAAGGGGATTTCCCCTTTATAAAAGATGATGACATTGATTCAGGTTCAGATTTATTTATCATACATACATCAAAATGAACAGTGAAATACGTCATTTGTGTTCCCAACCGATATATCTCGGGACGTGTTTGGGGGCAGCCCGCAGGTGTCTCCACTGCAGTCTGAATTCATCACCAAAGTTAACTTCGGGATATCCTGGGATCCTGACCAAACATGCCCTCAAGAGGGCCTCAACTTTGTCATGGGGTTTGGAGGCTTGCATACCTCAATAACTAGGAGAGCAATATTGGCTGGAGTCAGGGCCTTGTGCTTTGATTTTTGGTAGGGTCACCAGTGGTCCACTGGCCTTCCAGATTCGATGGTTCGGTTCAGGGCTAGCAACTCTGACTGGTCAAAAATAATTTGTCATGGAAACGGCATGCTGCCCTGAACACCAGCGGCATAACAAGCATTTGCTTGATGATGACTAAAGATGGTTGTTGTACATTTGATCCATAGACATACTCACTAACCCAGCTAACCAGAAGTCAAAATCTCATGCCTAGTATCATGCCCAGTCCCAGTGCTACACAGTGGTTAAGCACCATAAATGAATGGCACTTACCCAAACCCAGACTGCTGACTTTTCCTCCAACAAATTCCAAAGCTAAAAAAAGTAGACATGATCTCATTAGCATGCTGACAGAATAGCCAGGGATTGACATTTTCTGTTTGCATGTAGATTGAGCAGCCATTAAGCCAGCCCTCTGTGTACGGCCAACTGGTATCCATTACAGCAGAAAGAGAAGTTTTGGAGGGCTGGACAACAGCCTTCCATCTCACTGCTATTTAAACATTGTACTCACACCTTCTGAAGCCGCAGGTCCACCTCACACCTAAAGAACACAAGAAAATAGCAGGAATAGGTCCCTCAAGCCTGCCCCACGCTTCGGTATGATCATGGCAATCTATACTGTCTTCATCTCCTCTTCAAGTCAAGTTCCCCATGGAAGTTCCCCCATCCAGGAAAACAGAGGAGTGCCCCCCAAAGAATGAATGATAGTTAAATGTTAGAACCCCAAAGTTCCCCCCTGCCCCCCCCACTCCTACTTGTAGGCAGCAGCACAGCAGCGATTGCCTCTCCCCCCACCAGAAAGTAAAAAGCATTGGCACTCACCACCAAGCACTCAAGCATGTGGCAAAGCCACAGCAAAGACACATTTGCAGTACCTCAAAGACTACTCATTCACCTGGTATTCAACACACCAGAGGCACATGCGCTCCCTCGCCCTCTCCCCCTCCCTCTCCTGCTCCCCTCCCCCTGCATCCCTCTCCCTCTCCCCTCCCCCTCCCGCTCCTGCTCCCTCTCCCCCTCTCTCCCCCTCTCTCCCCCTCTCTCCCCCTCTCTCCCCCTCTCTCCCCCTCTCTCCCCCTCTCTCCCCCTCTCTCCCCCTCTCTCCCCCTCTCTCCCCCTCTCTCCCCTCTCTCCCCCTCCCCCTCCCCCTCTTCCCCCTCCCTCTTCCCCCTCCCTCTTCCCCCTCCCTCTTCCCCCTCCCTCTTCCCCCTCCCTCTTCCCCTCCCCCCTCCCTCTTCCCCCTCCCTCTTCCCCCTCCCTCTTCCCCCTCCCTCTTCCCCCTCCCTCTTCCCCCTCCCTCTTCCCCCTCCCTCTTCCCCCTCCCTCTTCCCCCTCCCTCTTCCCCCTCCCTCTTCCCCCTCCCTCTTCCCCCTCTCTCTTCCCCCTCCCTCTTCTCCCTCCCCCCTCCCTCTTCCCCCTCCCTCTTCCCCCTCCCTCTTCCCCCTCCCCCCTCCCTCTTCCCCCTCCCTTTTCCCCCTCCCTCTTCCCCTCCATCTTCCCCCTCCATCTTCCCCCTCCATCTTCCCCCTCCCTTCCCCCTCCCTTCCCCCTCCCTCTTCCCCCTCCCTCTTCCCCCTCCCTCTTCCCCCTCCCTCTTCCCCCTCCCTCTTCCCCCTCCCTCTTCCCCCTCCCTCTTCCCCCTCCCTCTTCCCCCTCCCTCTTCCCCCTCCCTCTTTCCCCCTCCCTCTTTCCCCCTCCATCTTCCCCCTCCCTCTTTCCCCCTCCCTCTCTCCCCCTCCCCTCTCCCTAAGGGAGAAAGAAGCGTCTCTGTTTCATATTACTGACACATTACTTTGCAGCAGTATTTCTTGGTCAGGACTCTCAGGACCAATATTTATTTATTGATTTATTTTAGAGATAGAACACAATGACAGGCTTGTCCAGCTCAATGAGCCCAAACCACCCAATTACACAAATGTGACCAATTCACCTACTAACCTGTACGTCTTTGGACTGTGGGAGAATACCAGAGCATCTAAAGGAGACCCATGTGGTCATGGGGAGAACATACAAACTCCTCACAGAGAGTGGAGGAATTGAATGTCAGTCGTTGGTGCTGTAAAAGCGTTACACTAACTGGTGCACCGCCGTGCCAACCAAAGTGGAAACAGCTTGGAAGGACTGGAATTTCTGACCTCCAGCAGAACAGTCTTTACAGTTGCGGGTGGGGGGGGGGGGGGGATGTGCATGTCCAGAGGCAAGGTTTAGGAAAATCTTATTTTTTGTAGCACAGTTGTCATAATATCATTATAGAACAAGCTCAAGTTGCAATTTGGTCAATTCCTGGTCCTTTTACTAATGCTTCATATGTTTTGGATTTCAGTGCTGCCAATGCACTTATAGGGAAAGTGAAAAGGGTGTTTGGCAATCCCCATAAAACCACTCAGAGGCTTAAGGATGAAGTTATGGACAAAATAGTTGATTACAAAAATAAATTTGATGAAGCCCAGGAACTGTTGAAAGAAGCACGAGCAAAAATTGAAGAGACTGACCGCCTGTCTTCTGTTAATCAAAAGAATATAACTGCACTGGAGGTATAAATTTATTTCAATCTTTTAGATCTACTTGTTCCTAAATTTGTGTACTACTTCTCTTCCTTCACATTCTCTCAGGGTCTACTCTCCTCTCCTATCAGATTCCTCCTTCAGCCCTTGCCCTTTTCAACATACCACCTCCTAGCTTCTGACTTCAACCCACCCTCCCTTATCCTCACACCTTCCCTAAAGCGGAAAGGTTTGACTGGGATCCGGGATCAGCCATGATGAAATGGCAGAGCAGACTCAATGAGTCTCAATGGGTTGAATAGCCTAATTCTGCCCCTATGTCTTCCCCCTCACCTGGCTTCACCTATCACTTGCCATCTTGTACTTCTTTCCCTCCCTCCATTTTCTTATTCTGGCTTCAACTCCCTTCTTTTTCAGTCCTGATAAAAGGTCTCAGCTCAAAATGTCTACTGCTTATTCCTCTCCATAGATACTGACCTGCTGAGTTCCTCTAGCATTTTTTGGGGCGTTGCTCTGGATTTCCAACATCTGCAGAATCTCTTGCCTCCCAATATATTCTTCATTTTGGTCATATTTTATAACCCTTCATGGTTTCTTAATTTATTTCATGCTATCTGCTATGAGAGAAAGTTCTGTGGGTTCCAGTTAATTGGGAAATATCAGGATCAGTACATTTTGGCTGAAGTAAGTAACTGCCCCAATTAACTGAAGTTTCATCAAGATAGTTAAAAATGTGTAAAAAAGAGCTAAAATGTGGTTTAGCTGAGGAACAAATTTTTCATTTAAATGAAATACAGAACAAATTACAACACTACGAATATTATTAGTGTCCTATAAAGCTGTGAATTAGATTGTAATAGTTATCGATGGAGGAATTCATCCAGTGTGTATTTGTGTGAACAAAATCAATGTAGACACCAAGTACACTCCTGAGGTAGACACCTCGAATTATTTTGGCTTGAGTCAAATCTTTTCGTGGCATCTTGGCAAGGGTCTAAAATTTTTTTGAAGTCAAAATAAAGAATAAAGATCATCAGAAGTCACTGTTTTTTAAATTGGTGGCCATCAGCCTACTGGATAACATAATATAAGCACATGCGACTGGGAGAATTTTAAAAAATCTTTGCTCTAAGCATAGTATAGTGTAAAATAGCCACACAAGTGTACACAGCTGATGCTAGTTAGAAATAGTACGACTACAGTCTTTTGTCCCAATTAAGCAGCATAGTGTACCAAATAAAGGAAGAGAATCGCAGAAATTTTCTCGATTAGTTTCTGTTCTTTGAGAGTTGTACCAAATGGCCCAATTAATAGGAATCCACTGTATAGGTCTACATATTCCTCTTTTGACCATTTTGCTAAATACTGACACTTTGATTTAGATTTAAGAAATATTTTAAGGACCTGCTCTTAGATTTCTTGTAATGTCTAAACAATTTGATTTCCTTTGAAAATTAGCAAATGATTTTAGAAGTATTAGCTTTTTACTACTAGTCAAGTGTTAAAAATGGATGGATTCTGAATATTCTATGCTTGGTCCCATTAAACGGAACATTTTCTACAACAGTTGTTCTTTGAGGTAGTGGAGTTGACAGAGGAGTACGGCTGCAACTTCTTGATTCAAGATGATGTATTCCACCTATCAGTTACTGTTAAGGCATCTGTTGTATTTTAAATTTGGTGTTTTGAGGGGACATATACTGATATGTTTTATGATGCAAGGTGAATAAATGTGCTTTCATACAATTTTGCATGCTGGAGGTCTTTGTGTAGTTACTGATGCAAGCTTGACTCCAACTTAACCGCGGCTCCAACTTCCTCGCCCTTGTAACACCCTCAGCTAGAGGCAGTTTTCAGAAAAGCACCTACCATCATGAAATTTATTAATTGTTTTTTTAAAAACGTTCATGATTACTTGGTCATGTTGTGAGAGATTGCTCAGATGTTCTTATTCATTGGATTCAGAAAAGAAAGCAGGAAGTTGAAGAAGGTAAAAAGAATACTGAAGATGTAATTAAGGAAGGCCATGATCTCGTGACTGAAGCCAGTAATCTCCTGGGTGCTATCGCACTGGAACTGGATGTAAGTAAAGAAATTACAAAAATAATGAGAAGTTTCATATCCAGTAAGAGGCAAGCTTACTATTCTTGTTGCCAATTTAAAACAAGTACAGTTTACCTGTAGTGGTACTCCCAGTGGGACTTATCATTTCTCCTCACAATGTAGAAGTGAGCCACTCAATCCAAGAATTTTATCCCATCTCTCAGTGCAGTCCTTTCAATTCCATTCCTCCATGTGCTTTCCTGTAACCAATTTATTCTTAGAACCTAGTTAACGCCCCTCCAGTTTGCCTGAGAACCTTGGGATGTGTGAGGGGAAGTCAATGTGGTAAAGTGCAAGCTCTACACAGACAGTAGTAGAGATCAGGATAGAACCTAGACTGCTGGAGCTCTGAAAGCAATCAAATAAGAATGGATCTTATCAAATCAAATTTAATTATCTTGGAACCATACATGAATACAGCCAAATGAAACAGCATCCCTCTGGATCCAAAATGCAAAGCATACACAGTGCATTTAAAATAGCAAGCAAAAAGCATAGTCACTACAAAAAAAAATGCAAATATATAGCCCAAGTCCCTGAGCGACTTGTCCCGCAATTTGATCATGCAGTTCTCGGCAGTGCGCAGCCAAACATATGCAATCAATCTTGCCTGTCATTTCACTGATCAAACACTGGAGGGCAGCTCCAACAGGAGAGGCCAGCCCACCAAAAGAGCATGGATGCCACATTACACTGCCTCCAAAGTCTCCTCTTCTTGACTGCAGCAGCAGGCAAGCCCTCGACTTGAGGCCTAGTGCTCACTACAACCGAAACCACGCTGCCCCCCCCCCCCCATTTTCTGTTGCTCCCCCAAGCAAGGGAAACAGGCGTGTGGCATCTTACATTATTATCGATATCCAACAGGGTCTTGCAATCACAAGAGAAACTTTGAAGACAATCACCCACAGCTGCAGTGTATGCTGCCTTCACACACCATGTCTAGCTCCTCCGCCAACAAGCAACTCTCTAATGGGGTAGACCTTCAGTATCCAAAGTTCTTGGAGTCCAGCATTGTCTTGTGATGATAAAAAAAAGTAATTTAACAAAGAAAAAAAACACCTTTTGTTGATCCCCAAGAGGCCACTGCATCCAAATGCTCTGCCATCTTACTGGGATAAGATAAGCATAAGATTGTCCTTGGAATAGTTTAAAAAGACAGCACATCATTGTGGGCTAAAGATGTACTGTGCTGTACTGTTCTACTTCCAAGTTGCTTATCCATATATTTTCTATATTAATGGATAAGAGTGACAGTTGTTTAGGCTCTTTCTTGTTTGAAGCCTATTTTTTTCCTTCAATAGGAATTAAAGGAGAAAAAGCATATGGAGCCATTAACTACACAGCTAAAGGATAAACTGGATGAATTGTCAGCAGGCATTTATGATGAGAAGCTTCCGGAACTGGTCCTGAGTGCAGAATATCATGCTGCAGTATTGAATGACTCGTCCGCAATCCTGGATGGGTAGATAATTCAACAACTTACATTTTTATCAGTATATTGATGAAGCTTCAAAAGTGATTCAGAGAAGTACAAACAAAAATCGATGCCAGATCAAAGGAAGTGTCTTTGTAAGCTGTGATTTCCAGACAAGCATGTGAGGTAGTGTTTAAGGAGAATCACAGGAACATAAGGAACAAGGGTAGGCTATCTGGAAAATCAAGCTTCCTCTGCCATTCAATGAGATCATGCCTGATCTGGCCAAGGACTCAGCTCCATGTTTCCTTTCTTGCTTTGTCTGACCTCTTCCCCTTCAGCCTTTTACCTTTCCACCTAACACCTCCAAGCTTCTCACTTCAAGAACCCCCACCCACCCACTCAACTTCCCCCTCACCTGAGTTTACCCTATCACCTCCAAGCTTCTCACTGCAGCAACTCCCATCCACCCACTCAACCCCCCCCCTCACCTGACTTCACCTATCCCCCCCCCCCACCTTGTCATTCTGGCTTCTTCCCCCTTTGCTTCCAGGCCTGATGAAGGGTCTCAGCCCAAAATGTCATTATTTATCCATAGATGTTGCGTGACCTGATTTTCTTGTGTTTATGATCAGCTCCACCCAAAGCCTTTTCCCCACGGCTGTTAATTCCCCTACTATACAAAAATCTATCTGGCTGTGTCTTCGATATATTTAATGAAGTAGCAGAGATTGCAGAGACATTGACAATGATCTTTCAAGAATGAATAGATTCTGGCATTGTACAGCATGACTGGAAAATTGCAAATGTTACTCTGCTATTTAAGAGGAGTTGGAGGCAGCAGAAAGGAAACTATATGCTTGTTAGCCTGCCATCAGTGGTTGGGAAGTAGGTGGAATCGATTGTTAGGGATGAAATTATGGAGTACCTGGAGGCACATGACAAGATAGGCCAAAGCCAACATGGTTTCCTGAAAGGAAAATCCTGCTTGACAAACCTACTGCAATTTTTTGAGGAAATTACAAGCAACGTAGACAAAGGAGATGTAGTACATGTGGTGTACTTGGATTTTCAGAAGGCCTTTGACAAGGTGCCGCACATGAGGCTGCTTAGCAAGATAAGAGCCCATGGAGTTACAGTGTGGAGTATTGGCTGATCGGCAGAGAAGAGAGAGGGAATAAAGGGATCCTATTCTGGCTGGCTGCCGGTAACCAGTGGAGTTCCAGGGGGGTCGGTGTAGGGACCACTGCTTTTTATAATGTATGTCGATGATTTGGACAACAGGATTAATGGATTTGTGGCTAAATTTGCCGAAGATACAAAGACAGTTAAAGGAGCAGGTAGTGTTGAGGAAACAGGGAGCCTGCAGAGAGATAGTTTAGGAGAATGGGCAAAGAAGTGGCAAATAAAATGCAATGTTGGAAAGTGTATGGTCATGCACTTTGGTGGAAGAAATAAATGGGCAGAATATTATTTAGATGGGGAGAGAATTCAAAATGCAGAGATACAAAGAGACTTGGGAGTCCTTATGCAGGATACCCTAAAGTTTAACCTCCAGGTTGAGTTGGTTGTGAAGAAGGCCAAAGTAATGTTGGCATTCATTTCTAAAGGTATAGAATATAAGAGCGGGGATGTGATGTTGAGACTCTATAAGGCACTCATGAGACCACACTTGGAGTGCTGTGTGCAGTTTTGGGCTCCTTATTTTAGAAAGGATATGCTGACGTTGGAGAGGGTTCAGAGAAGATTCACAGGAATGATTCCAGGAATGAGAGGGTTACCGTATGAGAACTGTCTGGCAAATCTTGGGCTATATTCCCTGGAGTTCAGGAGAATGAGAGAGGATCTCATAGAAACATTACAAATGTTAAAAGGCCTGAACAGATTAGATATGGCCAAGTTATTTCCCATGATAGGGGAATCTAGGACAAGAGGGCATGACTTCAGGATTGAAGGACGTCCATTTAGAACAGAGATGCAGAGGAATTACTTTAGTCAGAGGGTGGTAAGTCTGTGGAATTTGTTGCCACGAGCAGCTTTGGAGGAGAAGTCATTGGGTGTATTTAAGGCAGAGATAGATAGGTTCTTGATTAGCCAGGGCATCAAAGGGTATAGGGAGAAGGTAGGGGAGTTGAGATGACTGGAATAATTGGATCAGCCAATGATTGAATGGCAGATCAGACTCGATGGGCGGACTTCTGCTCCTATATCTTACTGCTTTCCTGGGCAGAGAGTTCCATCGATTCATGACACTCTGAGGAAAGCAGCTCCTCCTCAAATCTGTCCTGAAACGACTCCCTCTGAGTCTTGAAGCTATGGTACCAGATCACTTGTCATTGGGAATGACTTTCCTGCCTCTATTCTATTTATCCCTTTCATAATTTCATATGCTTTCTGTAAGATTCATTCACATTCTTCAAAATTTCAAGTGAGTATAGTCCCAGATGAATCACTCTTTCCTTATTGGCTAACCCCCTCATTTCTAAAATCAATCTGATAAACGTCCTCTGCAAGGCCTGCAAAACCAATATATCTTTCCTCAAGTAAGGAGACCAGAACAGCTCTCAGTGTTCTAAGCATGGCCTTAATGGCACCCTGTACAGAGAAGTACACCAACTTTTTCACGATTGCTGCTGATTGGTTGTGTGGCAAAATTACAAAATAACTTCCTCATTCCCTTGAAAATAGGCAAACGGCCCAATACTTAGCTTAAAGATATCAAGCATGGAAAAATTCTGTTGTTAATATTGTTGACAGTTCTTTATAAATATAGTTTTCTTTGTACTGCAGCATCCTTGCGGAGGCCAAGAACCTGTCCTTTAATGCGACTGCTGCCTTCAGAGCTTATACTAATATCAAAGAAAAAATCGATCAAGCTGAAAAAATAGCAAAAGAGGCCAAGGACACAGCCAATCAGGCTGTGAGACTGGTAAGAAGAATGGTGCCTCTTGACCCTCGCAAGTCACTGTAAGAAATCTGGCTATTACAATCATGTGCTCTTTGAACCAGTTTACATTCACTCATTTTTCACCTGTAGAAACATTTGTGCAAATAATCAAACCATATATCATACTGTATATTACGTCTTTCCAGTTACCAAGTAACACTTAATACTATGAGTTAAATCAAAGCTAAGTACCCTTATTTT
Organism: Hypanus sabinus; assembly: GCF_030144855.1. Taxonomy (NCBI): domain Eukaryota; kingdom Metazoa; phylum Chordata; class Chondrichthyes; order Myliobatiformes; family Dasyatidae; genus Hypanus; species Hypanus sabinus. The sequence goes on from NC_082715.1 coordinate 26,565,964, forward strand.
TGTTTCCCACCAACCTTCCTATTTTAACCAATATATAGTACTGTGTAAAAGTCTTCTGCACCCTAGCTACATATAGATATGTGCCTAATATTTTTAGGGAAGGCACTGAGCAGTTTGCTCAAATCGCTATATTAAATCAATGGGAAAACGTGTAAGGAGTGGGTGTCATGTATTGACAGTGGGTCATTACCGTATGAAGAACGTCTGGCAGCTCTTGGGCTGTATTCCCTGGGGTTCAAGAGAATGGGGAGGGGGGATCTCATAAAAATGTTAAAAGGTCTGAACAGATTAGATATGGCAAAGTTATTTCCCATGGTAGGGGAATCTAGGACAAGAGGCCATGGCTTCGGGATTGAAGGACGTCCATTTAGAACAGAGATGTGGAGATTACTTTAATCAGAGGGTGGTAAATCTGTGGAATTTGTTGCCACGAGCAGCTGTGGAGGCCAAGTCATTGGGTGCATTCAAGGCAGAGATAGATAAGTTCTTGATTAGCCAGGGCATCAAAGGATTTGGGGAGAAGATAGGGGGAGTGGGGATGACTGGAGGAATGGGATCAGCCCATGATTGAATGGTGGAGCAGACCCAATGGGCTGAGGCCCAAAGGACGTGCGGAACAGAGGCACCGAATCCTATTGCAACACAAAGGGTGAGAATTTAACAAAGGGGAGAAAAGCTGCTGGAATAGTCGTGAAATGCAGCCACGGAGAGTGGTACAGAAGGTAGCTTTTCAATCTGTCATCCTTGTGCTGGGTTATTGAAAGGGCAGACTTCTTGGCAGAGTGGTTAGTATCCAGGATACATAGATTTATTTAATCTCTTTAATGAGATACAGTGCAGAATAGACCCTTCTGGCCCTTTGAGCCTTGCCACCCAGCTACCCCTGATTTAACCCTAGCCAGTCCATGGGACAATTTTTCAATGACTAATTTACTACCAGCCAGTATATCTTTGGATTGTGGGAGGAAACCCACGTGATCGTGAGAAAAATGTACAAACTCCTTACAGGCAACGTCGGGAATTGGTCCGGGTCGCTAGTACTGTGAAGCGTTGTGCTAACCATTATGCTACCGTGCCGCCCCAGTTAGTCATAGAGAACTAGGGCATAGTAACAAGCCCTTTGGCTCATCTAGTCTGAGTCAACCTGTTTATTTGGCTAGTTCCATCAACCCACAGCCAGAAAATAGCCCTCCATATCCCTCCCAACCAAACTTCTCTTAAATATTGCAGCTGAGCCCGCACCTTCCGCTTCCACTGAGTGAGAGAGTAAAGTAAGAAAAAAAATCAATGAGAGGGTTGAAAGAACTAGATAAGGTGGATGTGGAGAGGCTGTTCCCTCTGGTGTGCATATCCAGAACTGGAGGGCACAGCCTCAAAATTGAGGGATGACCTTTTAGAACAGAAGTAAGGAGGACTTTTTTTTAGCCAAAGAATGGTGAATCTCTGCCACAGACTGCGGTGGAGGCCAAGTCTGTGGGTATACTTAAAGCAACAGTGGATAGATTCCTGATTGGTTGGGGCATCAGGGGATATAGTGAGAGGGCAGGTGTGTGGGGTTGAGTGGGATCCAGGATCAGCCATGATTAAATGGTAGGGTGGACTAGATGGGCTGAATGGAGGTAGAATCTTATCTCATCTGAAAGATATTTAGATGAATACTTTAAGAGCTGTCACCTATGGGACTACAGAGCAAGTGCTAAAATGTGGGATTAGGTTGTATAACTTTCTTTAGTAAATCAGTACAGACATCTATCATAAATTTTCTATGATTCCATCCAATTAGTCCCATTCCTCTGCTCCTTTCCAATCATCCTGAAAAGATTTCTTTTTCAATTACAGTGCTGGGTAAGGTACGTGAAGCAGTTAAAGTGGGATAATTAATACAGATAAATATTGTTAAAATAGCACTCTTTCACTGGAATGCACAGACTCGGTTGTTACTAATACTGTTGAGAGCGTGTTTTTAAATTGGGTAATATCCAAAATAGACTAGTAAATTGAGTGGAACGAAGACCAAATTCCATTCATCACTGCAGCCTTAATGCTGTTCGTCGTTTTGGATTATATGTCGTTATAATGTGAATGAACTGCTGTAGATTCCAGAAGTGTGTTGGATAATAATTTTACATCCATTACAGTCAGAGTCGCAGATCGAAGTTCCTGATCACTGAACCCACTGTCGGCGTCACTCCTTCGCCACACAGCTCATCTGGATTTACAAAATGAAGTTCTTAAGCTGAGCCAAAACCGATTTACCAACGGGGAGGTCAGAATTGTCCGATCGAATTAGAAACGGAAGGAGATAGAGACGGAGAATAAGTAAACAAATAAAGTGTCAAGTACAAGCAAAGAGAAAGAGAGAAAAATGAGGTGCCCGGAGAAAAAGTTTAGCAAGAAAGATGAAGGCACAGTTGGAAATGGAAAGCTCAGATAAGCAGAGTCAGTGAGAGAAGTCCAAAGGAAAGAGAAGGGAGCAGAATTATATGTTGACAGAGAACCAGAAATGCACACAGGAGAGAGAAAATAATCTAAGCACACATAAAGGTAGATGGAGGATCAGGTACTTATTAGATATTAAGAGTAAAAGGAGAATCTTGGCCAAACATCCAAATGAATGTTGCAGACTGTTGTGTCTGACCGCCTAAAGCTACATACGCAATGACAAAATTTTGCTCCAGCCTGTCACTCAGAAATATTATTAGACAACGTCTTTGATGTGATTATATGCCTGCAATCGTTGTAATGCTGCTGGTTGTCGTGATTTGTGTTTCTTTAATCAGGTATCTGGTCCAGATGGATCTATGAAGGATACTGCCAAGAGCTCACTACAGAAGAGTTTTAAACAGTTGAATGAGGCCCAACATGTGGGGGCAGATGTACAGGGTAAGTTTTTTATTTGTAAAATAATATCAGCAAGCTGAGACATTAAATCACACAGTATTATCCCCAGTAATCACCCATTTTAATTCTACTTCCCATTCTGACATGAGATAAAATGTTCTTTACTTTTTTTTTTGTATGGGGAGAGGCTGGGCTTGATGTTCCTCTCTGAATGATTTTGTTTCATGGCTATCTGGAGAATACAAATTTCAGAGTTGTATATGCATACATGCTTTGATAATAAATGAACATGCCGATCCATGGCCTACTCTATTGCCACTATGAGGCCACTCTCAGATTGAAGTAACACCTCGTATTCTGTCTAGGTAATCTCCAAACTGACGGCATGCACATTGATTTCTCTAACTTCCTGTAATGTCTACCCTCCCTCTTTCCTCTGTTCCATTCCCTATACTGACTCCCCTCTTACCCCTTCCCTTCTCATCACCTACACATCACCTCCCTCTGGAGCCCCTCCTACTTTATGTTCCCCCATGTCCCGGTGTCCTCTCCTCATATTCCATCTTCATCAGCCCTTTAACTGTTCCACCTATCACTTCCTATCTTCTCACTTCATCCCTTATCCCTCACCCACCCACCTTCTCTCTCACTTGGCTTCACCTGTCACTTGCCAGCTTGTACTCCTTCTTCTCCCCCCCCCACCTTCTTATTCTGGCATTTCATCCCCACCCCCACCACCACAAACTGCACCCCCTCTCCTTTCCAGTCCTGATGAACGGTCTTGACCCGAAACGTAGACTCCTTATTCCCCTCCATAGATGCTGTCTAACCTGCTGAGTTCCTCCAGCAATCTATGTGTTCTGCTTGAAACATGCTCACCATAGAGAGATGCATATTTCTGAGTCGCTTTGTAACATTCTGTAAATTTAACCAGCCACTTTCTGCCTTGCATTCCTGTGTGACTCAGTCAGTTTCTATATTCTGTGTATTAATTAGTATCTGTTCCACACAATGCCTGTTTTTGAGCAGTATGGGAGAATTTGTCAGGATGGTAAAGGGCCCAGAGTGACGGGCTGGTCTGGTCGAGTTTATTGTCGTGGGCACAAGTTAGGTGAGGTCCAACTAAAGCAGGTTCAGGGGGAAATCTTGCACCTTGGTAGCAATTGTCATTGGGCACTCTGAGATTAACCAGTTCCTCACAGCTCTCTCCTGGGCTGCTACTCCATTAAGTTCAATATTACCTTTTATCCTACAAATTCCTGCCTCAAGTGCTACTGACCTCTCCTTCCCTCATTCCAGAGAGCCACCTATCTTCATTCCCCTGATCCTTGTCAAGTCAAACTTGCCCTGACATCTCAAGGCCCGGGCCTTGATCTACACTAATCTTCCTGAAACTTCCACATTTGGCTCAGATCTTGGTTGCCTCTTCACCCAGCTATCGTCTATGTGACCAATCCAAATAGTCACGGACCATTTGAATGGCCTTGTGATCGTCTGTACATGGGATGCCCTGAATTAAAGCCAGCACTGCTCTCCTGGCCATTGTGCTCAACCCCCAGCTTCTGACCAGTAGCTGTCCCTTTCTACTCCCATGTTCCATCCCTCTGCCACTCTCCAGTCTCACAGCGTCACACAGCACAAAAACAAATCCTTTGTCCTGCTGAATCTATGCTGGCCTCAGCAAGCCATTTAGACTAAACATAAGAATTTCTGCGGGTGCCGGAAATCCAAAGCAACACACGTAAAATGCTGATGGAACTCAGCAGGTCCGGTAGCATCTATGGAAATGAATAAACATTCAACGTTTTGGGCTGAGACCATTCATCAGGACTATTTTAGACTAAGGGATATCATAATGTAGGATTAGACATTGTCTGGTGTCTAATGTCACTAGTTGTCATTGTCATTGTCAATTGTCATTGAAGACAATGACAATGTCTTCATTGTCTAATGTCTAATTAGACATTAGACATTAGTCCCATTATTGTTTATCCTCCAGATTCCCCAGATTCCACCAGTGACCTACACATGAGGGGGCTATTAACAGTGGGTAACAAACCTACTGACCTATGGTTCTATGGGAAGTGGGAGGAACCCTGAACTGCCAGTGGAAATCCATGAGGTCACAGATAACATATGAAGACCCGACACAAAGAGCACCTGAGGTCAAGATTGAACCTGGGTTTCTGAAGCCATGAGATAGTGACTCTACCACCCATGACCAGACTCAGTTATCTCTGGTGCAAAGCACATTTTCATTCCTGTTAAGTGCAAAAAGACTTTAATAATGCCCTTGCCCTTGATCTTTTGGCACAATTGAAGCCAGTAGCAAAGGCCCATGACAAAAGTAATAATTAACAGCCCATTGCTATGACCATCACGTTATAGTACACTCAAATTCCTTACCATAATCACTGAGAGATTTATATTATTTTAAACAAATATATCAAAGCACAAGTAGGTTAAAATTTAAGATCTAATTGTAACTGAGGGGTGACTTTATAGAAATCTTTTAAGCTAATGATAGGGTGGATAGTAAAAGACTTTTCCCCAATGTAGAGGAGACCAAGCCTGAGGAGCATTAATTTGGGATGAGGAAGGCAGGATTTGAAGGGGACATGCAGGACAAGTTTTATACCCAGGGGGTTGTGAGCACATGGAACAGGCTTCAGAGGAAATGGTTGAGGCAACTACAACAGTATCACTTGGATAGAATGTTGAGGAGCAGTGCTGAATGCAGGAAATTGGAGTTGGCTGGGTGGCACCATGGTTAGCATTGGCTCGTCAGGCCAAAGGGCCTGTATCTGTGCTGTATTGCTCTATAACACCTATAAAAATGCATACTTCTGGCATTAGATTAGGTTTGTTTAATTAAAAATTCGGCCAGCATTGTGATTTTTATTGGAGAGCGCAGAGCGTTTGTAAAGATACAGAAATGTTCTGCAGGTTAAAAATAATTTATTTGCTGCCACCTACTGGATGGGCAGTGCCTTCTTTCCAACTGGGAGTGACAGTGTTTTGCGATTGAAAATAATTACACACAATGATAAAATTTGCCTGTTGGTCTGATTGGCCCTATTGAAATTTCCTTGCATACCTGTCAATTTTATGTGGAATATCAAGATAGTATATAATAATGATGCCATATTCATCAATTGCCATTATTGCTAGTATTTTAAAAATACAAAAGATAGAATCATAAAGTGCAAACATAATTATAAAATCACAATTATAAAAGTGTATATTTTCTTTAAACTGGACATTTTTGTTTCTGAAACAAGTGCCAAGATGTACTTGTTTCTGTTGTTGGTCGAAATTATTTACCAAGTCATTTCCTTATTTTTCTCAGTGCTAATATGGGGGACTGAGAACAGAGCTAACTTTTACTCAGCTTTCACCAGTGACCTCATTTTAAGGATGATTCCTGCACATTAATCTACAGAATTACTTTTTGGAACATTGTGGACATGTAAGAGTACATCAGAATGTAATGATTACCTATCAGAGTGAGCTACAGAATTGAGCTTGGTAATTGAGAAAGATGTAATGACTCACAGTTATTTCACCTCTGGTTCCTGTCATGCTCAGACTGCAGCAAGATAAAGTCTGCAGAATGTTTACAGCCCCTCGCTAATACTCAGTACCTGATGTGATATTGTGATTATCACTCCTGATGGTGACCATTATTCCAATTAACCATCAGCTGCGATCTCTTATCGGTATAACCAATCTTTAATATGATGGTGGGTGGTGACCAACCTTTAACCTGACTGAATATTTCTGAATCCTTACAGACCATTTTCTATAGAAAATGTAAAACATTTGTTTTGTTAATAATAAGGTGATATCTTTGATAGTTTTGCTTTCTGGTGACCTAAACTCTATTTTTTAATTACCAAGATATATTAATGGATTTTAAGCTTATTATATCTGAGCTTATTATACCTTGCCGCGGAGTTCTATTTATTTATTTATTGGGTTCAGTGCGGAATAGGCCTTCAAGCCACACCACCCACCAATCACAGCCTAATCATGGGACAATTTATAATCATTAATTAACCAACCAACTGGTACATCTCTGGACTATGGGAGGAAACTGGAGCACCCAGAGGAAACCCACGTGACCACAGGGAGAACATACTAACTCCTTACAGGCAGCAGCAGGATGGGAACGATCTGCAATATAGCTCCATTACAGGATGATGGAGAGGGACCTGCCAACGGCGACATTTATATATCTTAGGTTCTTGAGTAAACAGCCTTTTGGCATCCACTCTGTCATTCTCCGTCAGTATCATCTATGCTTTAATGAGGTCATATGTCATCCTTCTAAATGCCATTGGCTATAAATGTGTGTTACTCAATCCTTCCTCATTTTAGCTGGTAAAGTAGTGCATCAAAGTTCCCTTGACTCCAAGGCAACCAGGTTCACCTAAAATTAGAGTGACCAAAATTACACGCGGTACTCCAAGTGAGATCTCAAAAAGTAATAAACTGATATACTGATTTCTAATTTTCTCTGCCGCAGCGGAGGCTGAGGGGTGATCTGATAAAGCTTTATAAGACTATGGGACGCATGGATAGAGCAAACAGAAAGTATATTTTTTCCACAGGATGTCTCATACCAGAGGCCATGCATTTAAGGTGAAAGGGGGTAAGTTCAAGGGAGATGAGAGAGGCAAGTTTTTTTACACAAAGATTATGCACTATTATGCACTACCTGGGGTGGTGGTAAAGATAGATACAGTATGGACTTTTAAGAAATGTTCAGAAAGACACAAGAATGTGAGGGAAATCGAAGGATATAGACACTGCATATGTAACTCTCACTTCGGCTGGCTGATTAATATAGGGGGTGATAGCCCCCGGCCCGGCCAAACTTAAGAAATCTCATTTGGGTGGGTGCAGCGAGATGTGTCCCCTGTTACAAATCAGTACCACAAAATAACAGACAGTACACAAAATGCGATTCGTCGATTGAACTTTATAATCCTTAATTTGACTACATGGTTAGTAAAGAAACAAAATAAGAGAGAAGGGCCCATTCTCATGAAACAGTCTAATACGCATCATTGGAGCTCACTAAGGCTGTTCGTCCACCATCAACCTCCTCTGATCGTTGCCGACCTTCGGACCCTCACTCCAAAACCACTCCGTCCGAGGTCTACCAAATTTCTCCATTTGCGTCTTCTCTCTTCATCTCTCTCTGGCAAAAGACCGTGCGTTCCCCGGCTCTCAGACACACAAGAAATAGCAACGTCCCGCTCAAGGGCTAACATGCCCCATTATCTCTAGTCATAACCCAAACATTTCTGCTACAGTAAAACCATTAACTTAGCAGTGGAACATTACAGAGAAGCCATTACATTAGCAGTGAAACTTTACAGCGTGTTACGTGTAGATAGAAGGAATTAGTTTAGTTGGAACTTTAATTACTAATTGAATTGGCTCAGTACAACATTGTGGGCCATAGGGCTTATCCTGTGCTGTACTGTTCTATATTCTAATCACAGCCCAACTCAACTCTACCCTAATCCAAACTTCTGATCACTCAGAGTTCAAGGTTGTATATTTTCCAGCAACAGTTAACAGGTAGTGATTTGAGGTGAGGGCCTGTTGATGTTTCAGCTTCATTGCTGTTTGCCTTTTGCTCGTCTCATTTGAGATCTTCAAACTCAGTACTGATCATGGCATCAAATTGCCACTTGCCTTGTCCAAATGATTAATCATCGAGTCACTCAGAGCTTCCACCATTGTACTATGACCTGAATAACTCAACAATATCATTAGAAATGCTTTGATTAGCTCAAAGCTGATCACTGCGGATGCCCTGTTTTGAAATGTGCTTATTGTTTTTCAGAAAGAGAAGATGACTTGAAAAATTTACAAAATAGGCTGAAGGATGGTGCAATGAAAAATAAAAACATGATGAAAGCCTTGAATGAAAGTCTTGCAAAACTTAGTGCCATTCCTGATGGTAAGTTTTAAAATATGTGGTTTCAAACGTGAGCTGTTTTTAGGGTAAGATTTACAGCAATAATTAGCATTCAGAACATGTTCACAAATTCTTCTTTAATTATGTGCCATAACCACATTGACAAACAGTGTATTAAATCATGACCAACGTATACACACTTTTGGATTAAACTTCCCGATAAAAACACAAACTCAGAAACTTATACTTTTACTATCTCCTTTCTGTTGATTGTTTATGGAATTGTAATCAGTTCTTGTCTACACCAGAAGTAGCATTACCATGAGTAGTTACAACTAAGCCATGTGTCTGCTTCATTGAAATAACAGATGCAAAGTTCAAGATACAAGCAGCTAAAGACAAAGCAAAACAGGCAAATGATACAGCAAATGCAGTGCTGGCAGAAATAAAAAACTTGAACCAGAATTTACTTGGATTGCAGGACAACTGCAGTAAGTTGAAAGATGATGTTGCCAGAGCAAATGCTGCCATTAATACTCCAGCTAAAACAAGTAAGTTCCCATTCTGTTATCCCATGTCTTTAAGCAAAAGATGCACAATAACACAATTATCATGATCAATCTTTTTCTTCTCCTCTCCTAATCAGCAATGTTTTTAAAAGTATTCTTTGTATTTGTAATAATTACTAAACAGAAAAGAGTATTTCCCCCTACTTACAGAGTCCAGAGGTATGATAACTCTGATGTCGTTAAAACTGATTTTAGGGTATCTCTACCTGATTTCCACTGAGCATATTTCAAAATATATGTCTGTCCTTTGTTCATTCATGGGAAGTGGATGTTTGTTGCCTAGCCCTCCATTTACCTTTAAGAAGATGGTTGTGAACCAGGATGTAATGAAGGGTCTCAGCTTGAAAGGTCAGCTGTTCAGCCCTCTCCATAAATGCTGTCTGACCTGCTGAATTCCTCTAGCATTTTGTGTGTGTTACTCGGTAATTTCAGCATCTATGCCCAAAGATGATGGATTTCCAAGTCAGGATGGTGTGGACTCAGAAAATTTACAGCCTGGCATGAGGCTAAGCACTGTATTGTATTTATTCTGAACTAATATATAATACAACAGCACCTTCTGGCTCTTGCTCAGTAACCTTGTCACAGCTCTGACTACACATCTAAGAATGTTTTAAAGTGTGGTGAGGATTTCTGCTTTTATTATGTTCAAGGTTTATTGTCATAAGCGTACATATTGAGGCATGAATGGTATGAAAAGTAACTTTATGCAGCAGCACAGTACAAATATGTAAACATAAACTTAAATTAATTTATACCTAATTTTTATGACAAAATAAACATAAGAACATTAGTGCAAGTTGAGAGAGAGAGAGAGAGAGAGAGAGAGAGAGAGAGAAAATAAGCTGAGTTAGTGTTAGGGACAGGTCAGTTGAAGAATCTAATGGCAGTGTTGGTCAAGCTGTTGCTAAACCCTTAAGGTGTGGTCTTCAGGCTCCTGTATCTCCTGCCTGATGAATGCAAGGCCAGGATGGTGAGGATCCTTGGGAATGGATGTTGCCTTGCTGAGACACCAACTCCTATAGATGCCGTCACTGGTGAGGAGAGTGGTACCCATGATGGAACTGGCTGAGGCCACGAATGTCTGTAGTTTCCTGTGTTCCTGGGCACTGGATTTCCCATACCAGGCTCTGATGCAACCAGTCAGAGTGCTTTTTACTGCTTGTAAGAGTTTTCACCAATGTGCCGTATTTCCTTAAACTTCTATGAAAGTAGAGAAACTACAATGTCTTCTTTGTTGTATCTATGTCCTCATCTTTGTTGGAAAATGCATGGTCATGCACTTTGGTAGTACAACTAAATGCACAGGCTATTTTCTAAGTGGGGAGAAACTCCAAGGATTTGAGATACAAAGAGTCTTGGGAGTCCATGTGCAGAGCACCCTAAAGGTTAACTTGCAGGTTGAGTCAGTGGTGAGGAAGGCAAATGTAATGTATTTTAAGAGGTCTAGAATACAAGAGCAGGGATATGAATGTGAGACTTTTATAAGACACTGGTAAGGCCTCGCCTTGAGTATTGTGAACAGTTTACAGCTCCTCATCTAAGAAAAGATGTGCTGGCATTGGAGAGGGTTCAGAGGAGGTTCCAAGGACGATTCTGGGAATGAAAGGGTTATCATACAAGGAACGTTTGATAGCATTGGGTCTGTATGCGCTGGAATTTAGAAGGATGGAAACCTTTTGAATGTTGAAAGCCTAGACAGAGTTGATGTGGAAAGGATATTTCCCATAGTGGGGGAGCCTCAGGCAAGAGAAAACAGCCTCAGGATAGAGGGGCGCGCATTTCAAAAAGAGATGCAGAAAAATGTCTTTAGCTAGAGGGTGGTGAATTTGTGGAATTTATTACCACAGGCAGCTGTGGAGGCCAAGTTGTCTGTATTTAAGGTGAAGCTTGATAGGTTCTTGATTGGACACGACATCAAAGGTTACGGGGAGAAGGCTGGGGTGTGGGGCTGAGGAGGGGAAAAAAGGTATCAGCCATGATTGAGTGATGCAGCAGGCTCTCAGCAAGTGGCCTATTTCTGCTCCTATGTCTTATGATCTGACCGTCTAACGTGTTGGGCCCAGGATACATCATCTGAGATGCTGACATCCAGGAACTTGAAGCTTACCATATTTTCAGGCAGGGAGTTCCAGATACCTACCACACGCTAGATGAAAACCACTATTGCATCTCCTTTCTAATCTTTCTACTAACTGCTTCAATCTTAAAGTTTCATATTTAAGATTTCATATTTAAATTTGCTGATGACCCCAGTGTAGTGGATAGTGTAGGGGTAGTGACAACTCAGCATATAGAAAATCTGGCTGAGTGCTGCCAAAACAGCAAACTCTCACTCAATGTCTGCAAAATCGAAGTGCTGATTATTAACTACAGGAAGAGGAAACCAGAGATCCTTGAGACAGTTCTCAACAGTAGATTAGAGGTTTAGAGAGTCAGCACCTTTAAATTCCTCAGCATTATCATTTCAGAAGAACCATGCTGGGTCCAGCATGGAAATGCCAGGACAAAGAAGGGATTACAGCACCTCTGCTTCAAAATTTGCACCGATTCAACATGTCCTCAAAAATTCTGACAAACTTCTATTGATGGGCTGTGGAGATTATACTGACTGGTTGTACATTGGCCTGGTATCCGGATACAAATACCTTTGAATGGGGGGAAAAAACTGCAAAAAGTAGTGGGTACAGCCCAGTTCCTCTCAGGTAAAGCCCTCCCTACCATTGAACACATCTACGCCTAGGACTGTGACAGGAAAGCAGCATCCATTGTCAAGGACCCCTACCATCTCTTCTCGCTGCTGCCATCAGGAAGAAGGTACTGGAGTCTCAAGTCCCACCCCACCAGGTTCAGGAACAATTATAACCGTCAGGCTCTGGAACCAGAGTGGACAACTTCACTCACCCCAACGGTGAACTGATTCCACAACCTATGGACTCACTTTTAAGGATTCGACAACTTGTGTTCTTGATAATTACTGTTCGTTTAAGTATTTTTTTTTTCCTTTTTGTATTTGCACACTGGTTGTATTTCTGGCTCTGTCATGTGAGGTTTATTTTTCATTGATTCTATTGTGTTTCCTTCTATTACCGTGAATGCCAGCAAGGAAGAGAGTCTCAGAGTTGTATACAGTGAGATACACTGTATGTACTTTAACAAATTAACTACTTTGAACTTTTTACTCCTCTTGTGAGGTCTATAAAGCCACAAGGGACCTAAATAGAGAAAATAGGAAGGGCTATTTCTGAATAGCTTTCCTATATACATTTTAGATAGTTCATCACAATTTTATTCACCTCAGTCAAACATCTCTTCAGCCCTCTCTGTTCCTACACTTTCCACCCCTCTAACTAATCCAGTTTACCCATATTTCAGGGAATATTCAAAATGCCTTTTTTTTTCTGAATTTGTTCTTTCTAAAAGTAGGACTTTGAAATATGAACATTGAAGAAAGCCTCAGCACTTTTTTCACATGTTCACTAAATAGCAATCCCTTTGTCTCACATGGATATTATCAGCTTCATCTTTCACATTCCAAGTTTTTTTTTAAAGTTTGTAAGATTTTAACTGTCTTTCTCATTTGCTATTCTGAACCACTTTATTTTTCTTATATTGCCTTCTGTCAGTCTAGTCTGAGCCTCCATCTTATTTCTGGAACCCTTGGTGGATATGCAGATATCTCAAAGGTAGATTTACAAATCCTTGCCGCCAACACAGCTTAACTCACCTGCCAGCAGTACAAATCAAACATGTGACTTTCGGTGCCTTAAATTCTGTGACTAGCAAAATCTAAGCATACGTGAGAAAGTCTGCAGATGTTGGAAATCCAAAGCAACACACACACAATGCTGGAGAAACCCAGCAGGTCAGGCAGTGTCGATGGAAGAGAATAAGCTGTCGGTGTTTGGACCCTCCCGGCCGGCTTCACCTATCACCTTCCAGCGAGCCGACAGTTTATTCATTTCCATTGATGCTGCCTGACCTGCTGAGTTCCTCCGACATTTTGTGTGTGTTGTTTTTGACAGTATATCTACCTGAAGACCTAATCTGTGTTCCCAGTGGATAAACTCAATGAATTCACAAAATTACACTTCACTGTCAGTATTTAATATTATTCTAAAATCAGTGATGGATTCTACAACAGTTAATGATTTATTTTTATTTTTGGAATGGTTTAGAGATTTATGAACAAGCATGTCAAAGTAACCAAATACACGTGACAAACATTGCCCCATGCATCAAAAAGTACAATCGTTTGCAGATTCCCATGAGAATTCACTAGACACTTGTTTCAGATGTAATTTTCAATCCAGTTTGGAACAAAATTATCATTCGGCTCCAAATGAGATGAGTACACCTTGTGTACACAAATTGCTGTTGTCACAATGATCCGGCGGCCCAGTAGTGTCGTGGTTAGCACGAAGCTTTACGGTATAGGTGACTGGGTTCAATTCCTGCTGCTGCCTGTACGAAGTTTGCTTGTTCTCCCCTTGACCCCATGGAGTTCCTCCAGATGCTCCGGTTTCTTCCCACAGTCCAAAGACATACTGGTTGGTCGGTTAATTGGTCATTGTAAATTGTCCCTTGATTAGGCTAGGATGAAATTGGGGGATAGCTGGGCAGCGTGGCTCAATGGGCCAGAATGGCCTATTCTGTGCTGTATCTCAGCAAAAAAGAGAGTTCATTGTTCAAATGAAACTGCCAGAACTGAGTAAGATGCATGTTTGGAGGAGATATGCGTGTGACCAAGAAAATTCAGTTATTAATCATTCACAACTCTATTAAGTGGGCCTTTGCGAAGTTTAAAGATCGCACTTTCTGAGAGATTAGTAAATTTTTATTGAGGTAGATTGGCAGAGACTTTGGGCACTTCTAATATAATTAATCTTCAAGTTTCTGCAGGTACCTCTTTAATCTAAAGATTAAATTAGATTCCAAACTGCTTACTGATCTGTAAATGTGTGGTGAAAAGACTGAGTTGGGGGACAAAGCCCACTTTGCTGATTAAGCACGTGTATTCTGTATAGGCTGAGAAACATGAATGATACTTTGTGTCCTGGATTGGTTGGCATGATGGTGCAGCAGTCAGAATTATCGCCTCTTCACACGAGACATAGATTCAATCCTGACTTTGGGTACTGCCTACTGAGATGTTTGAACATTCTTTTTGCGATTGTGCAAGTTTTCTACAATTGCTCCAAATTCACCCCCCCCCCCATGTTTTTCCCTGCTCTTGTATTCTAGATGTCACAGAGGTAAGGGGAAATAGAATGAATATGATTGGTCCCCTGGAGCCAGCATGGATGGTGGGACAAATGATCTGCTTCTTTGACTTGAGAAATAAGAGATAAGATAATTCTGACAAGATAGTACAACCGATCAGTTTATGTATCTTTTTTTTTCTTTCTGTCTGCAGTTGCAGATGCTGATATGAAAGTTAAAGAGTTAGAAGAGAAAGCAAATACTTTGCTGGATAAACTGAAGCCTATCAAAAATCTACAGGACGGAATTAAAACAAATATTACTCACATCAAAGAGCTAATAAATCAAGCTCGAAAACATGCTAACTCTGTGAGTAGCAGGACAAATATAAATTCAATCTTCCTTTATCTTTCATGCACCGTTTCACTAGCTAATTGTTCTCTCTTGTTTTAGATCAAAGTTTCCGTGTCATCTGGTGGAGACTGTATCCGCACATATCGACCAGACATTAAGAAAGGGGCCTACAATTCTATTGTTCTGAATGTAAAGACTTCAGAGCTTGAGAATCTATTATTTTACCTTGGAAGTGCCAAATATGTGAGTGCATTTCTCCAGAACTCATAGGTCATCTAACATACTGTCTTGGAAGTAATTGTTAATGCCGAACAACATTTTAGATGATCCTGTGCAGCATTTCCAGTGTTGGCACAGTTTGTGATAACTACATTTGTGCAGAATATGCTGCTGTGTCTGATAATGGAAGATTAGTTTATGTGGATTTTTCATTTGGTGTTTTAACTGTATCAGAAATAGGGAGCCACAATTTTATATGGTGCTGATCAGATGGGTGTTTCTGACTACACATTGACAACATCTTGGATTTGCCAGACCGATAGAGCGTGGGCTCTCGGTGGCACTTGAGTGGGAAAATACTCTACAGCAATGGAAAAAAATGTAAATAGAAGCATCATTCTCAGCACTAATTCCAGAATTGTCATCGGAGTGTTCTCTGTATGTGCAAAGTGCACACACCACTACATCTCATTTTAGAATACATAATGGAGGGTGAGTTTTTATTCCAACTGACTTACACTGGAAGAGAGGGTGCTAGAACTGAGCCAAGATGAGCATTTGAATTAATAGAAAAATGTGTAACTAAATAAGGCAATAAACTGAAAATTAAAAAAGGAGGTATACGATAAAGTTTGGCCAATAAGTGTTTGTCACTTAGGTTAGTAGAATGGTAGATAATAGTATGTGTAGCTAAATGTAGAGAATTGCAAAGTAACACATTTTGTGAATAACACAAAGGAGAGTACACACAATGGAGAGATTATAGAAATTGTCAGTGGAAAGATTTCCAGAGAGTCAAATGCACAATTTCCTGAAGCTCTGAGCGCAGGTTAGAGGGTGTAACTGGAGAGTAGGTTTTCTAAATGGTGAGGTTAGATATCAAAATCAAATAATTTTTGGATAAGACATTTTTGTAAAAATTGGGTATCACATTTATAGAGGACTGTTGGGTGGTTGAAATTGTGCTGCATACATTTACCAAGATGGCATCAGAGCTGAACATTATGCCTATGACCACAATGTGATATGGTTAGCTTTTATGTTAACACAGGATGAGATTTAACCAGTTTGTTCCTCAAATCATAAATGTTATAACAAGCTGAATAAGGAAGAATTGTGTTTTTCAGTTATAAAGCCGGCTAAAAGGAGCCATCAATTAGAAACTTTTACTTTGAGTTGAGTGCTGTAAGGGGACATTTATGGGGAAAAGAATATACAAATTTTACCACCTTAGAAATGAATTTGTCTCCCTCTTTTGACTGAACATTTGAATTGCAATGTCCTTTTGTTGACATCTGTTAATGAATGAAGGGAAGGAACATATGGTTTCAAAGCCTCATTATGTGCCTTCAGCAACTTTTATATCATTGTACTTAATATTACTGAGGAAACTGAGACCAATAATATGCAAATATTAATTGTACCAAATAAGCAACACATACACTATCAACAATTCTATCCAATTCTTACTGTATCAACTATAACTAGTCATAAGGTTCAAGATTATTTATTGACATTTCCACGACACGAGTGTAAAGGAGAATGAAATCATTGTTACTCCAGATTTGATACAGCACAAAAAAACAGAATAAAATAAAGAACATAATAACTTTAAAAAAATACATGAAATATAGATGCAGAAGATAGCTTATATGCATAGATTGATTGTATGTCCATAAAGTGGCGCTGGGCACAACATCTGTATATAAGATGACTCTGACAGGAAATGATAAAGTAGTGGCGGTGGCGGTGGCGGCGGTGGTGGGGTGAGTTAGTGGGTGGATCAGCCTTACTGCTCAGGGAAAGTAACTGTTTTTGAGTCTGGCAGTCTGGGTGTGGATTTTACAAAGCTTCTTCCCTGATGGGTGTGGATCCATCACCCATCATTCACAAAATGAACAGAACATATTGATATTACATATATTTTGATATAATGTATAAAACGGCACACCTCAATCCAAATGGAAAACATTTGAACCCTTTGAATTCTCTGGTCAATCTATGAATATTATCTTTTATCTTTTAAATCTAATTGACAGAAAATAATGAAAAATACTAAGACCTGAGGAAATCTACACACGTTTCAAATTTTACTCTCACAGCACAAATAAGGCACGATAGCATAGCTGATAGAGCTCCAGAGAACCGGTTTCAGTTCTAACCTCTGGAGCTATCTGTGTGGAATTTGTATGTTTTCCATGTGACAATGAGGTTTTCCACTGGCTATTCCAGGTTCCTGCACATTCCAAAGATGAGTAGTTTGGTTGGTAAATTGACCATCGTCCAATGACCCAAGATGGTTGGTAAAATCTGGAAGAATTGAGGGAATTTGAGGAGAATGAAATGAGATTCATGTAGGCTTAATGGTCAGCACAGACTGGGTGGGCCAAAGAATCTCTTTCTCTGCCCCTTGATTTTCTGTCTCACAGAAGGTGCCACTGCTACATGGTATAAGCAACTTTAATGATTCTGTACTCCCAGCAGAGTTCAAGTTAGCAGCAAAGCCACAGCATTTTATCACAAGTTCTCAGACTACCTTCTGTTTGATTACAGTTTGCATTTTTCTGTCTTTTTCCACATCTCCAAGGTATCCAAAATGTTTCTTTGTCAAGAAAATACATTTAAAGTGGGGTTGTGTCAATAATGACACACAGATTACACAAAACAAGAAACCACTGACAGCAGTGATTCATAAGAACATAAGAAATAGGAGCAGGAGTAGGCCATCCGGCCCATCAAGCCTTCCTAACCGTTCAATAAGATCATGGCAGATCTGTCTGTAAACTCAGCTCCATCTACCTGCCTTTTCCCCATAACCCTTAATTCCCCTACTATGCAAAAATCCATCTAACTGTATCTTAAATATATTTAGTGAAGAAGCTTCAACTGCTTCCCTGGGCAGAGAATTCCACAGATTCACCACTCTTTGGGAAAAACAGTTTCTCCTCATCACTGTCCTTAAATCTCTCCACTGAATCTTGAAGCAATGTCCCCTAGTCTCACCTACCAATGGAAACAACTTTCCTACTTCTATCTTATCTATCCCTTTCACTTAAATCAGAAATGTTAACTGGTTAACATCTTCCCTCTTCTTATCTGGTTAGAGGGTAGACAGGTTCTTGAAATAGGGAACCTTTGACAGTGATACACTCCCTGATCAGTTATTTAATGTTCTATTCTAAAAATAAGTACTGTATATTCACAAATTTCATGGAGCTTCGATCCTCAACTTTCTGACTACATGAATATATCCTTGAATAATTAAACATTTTAAAGCCAAGATGAGACAGTTCCAATCACATAAAAAAGCAAAATACTGTTTTTTTTCCATCCATTTTATTCAATGTTTAGTGTTAGTATTTCTACTGAGCTGTCTTATTTGTGCATAAGAAACTATCTGAATGGCTTTGATCCAGCTATGCTGCATATTGGAGATGAATGAAAGCACATTTTAAGAAATGTGTTACACCTCTTTTTCGCATTTAAAAATTATTTATAAATTTTCACCCTACTGCCTCTTTGAAGGTCAATTAATTAAAGTTTTAATATGGTTTCTAAATTATTGGAGCGACACGTTAGTGTAGCGGTCAGCACAGCACTTAACAGCTCCAGCTGTAAAAATCGATCAGGGTTCAAATCCTGCTGGCGTTTGTAAGGAGTTGGTATATTCCGTGTGGTTTTCCTCCAGATGCTCCTGTTTCCTCTCACAGTCCAAAGGTACGGGTTTGGGTTAGTAGGTTGTGGGCGTGCACAGTTGGATTCGGAAGCGAGGCAACGCTTATGAGCTTCCCCAAGATCATCCTAGGATGCAAACGGTGTATTTCACAATATGATTTGATGTACATGCGACAGATAAAGCTGATTTTAATCTTTATCCCTCAATTTTATTGTTATTTAACAGACTGATTTCTTAGCAATTGAGATGCGTAAAGGCAAAGTCAACTTCCTCTGGGATGTGGGATCTGGTGTCGGGCGTGTTGAATATCCAGATTTGATCATTAATGACCAGTATTGGTACAGAATCAAAGCCTCAAGGTAAGTTTCATGCTTCTGACTTGATTGCTATTAACTAAATATCAATAGCTCAAACTATTAAAATAGTTTAAAGAAAAATATTTTTTAAAAATTCCACCCCAAGCATGCATGGCCTCCCATTCTCAGACAAAATACATTAATAAGTTCTGTCTATTAATTATGGTGAGGTTTTCTTATCTTTCATTAAGGTTTAAGTATTTGAGTACTTGGTGTGATGAGATGACTTATGAGGTCTTCTGGACAGGTCACTTCTATGATTCCTCAATGTTAAATTTCCCTTCAAGTTAAATAACTTGGATAGAACACACATATATGTAGATTAATGAGCTTGTTAAGAATAGCAGCAGGATCTCACTTGGTTGGAAAGTGATAGCACGAATGTCCGTGCCTATTTCTGGGTGGAAACAGGATACAAATGGAATCAAAGTCGCAGTGATATACAGATTGTTTTTTTTTTGTTCCTGACAACTTTCCATCCACCAACATTTTTACTGGACCTGTAAGCAGACAGCCAAATTTTCAAATGCTGATAATGTTGGGTGTTCAGCAGTCTAACAGTATTTCATAATGACTGCTGGAAATTACCTTATACCCATCCAATTTCTAATTTGACACTGAACCCATGAACATTACCTCACTACTTTTTTATTTCTGTTTTTGCACTACTTATTTAATTTAACTATTTAATATATGTATATACTTACTGCAATGCACAGTTTCTTTTTCTGTTATATATCACATTGTACTGCTGCCACAAAAATAACAAATTTCATGACATACACTAGTGATATTAAATCTGATTCTGATTCTAATTATAAAGTGATTTAAAGTGTTTACAGTGCAGTGCAGTGACTGAGGTAACAGACAGAGTGGGTGGGGAAGCTAACAAGAATGCTTGATCATATTAACTGCCTGGGATAAGAAGCTTTTACGATGCCATGATGTGTTTGTTTTAATAGCTCTATCGCACCTTGCAGAAGGGAGCCTTTGGAAAAGGCAGTTTACTGGGTGGGTAGTGTTTGCCAACATTTTGTTTCCTGCCCACTTCTTTGTCCTGGACACATGCAAGTCCTGCATTGATGGTAGACTGAAGCCAGTGATCTCTTCTACTGACCTGACAATAACCTAAACAATGGACAATGTAAAAGTTATCAGGTTCTTACTAGAACTAAGATGTTACATCTGTCATGAAAAATTGAGCAAACTAGAATTCTTTTCTCACAGGGGAGAAAAAGGGAAAATGAAGTTTCAGCTGATAAAAATCATTAAGGTTTCATCAGACTTGTATAAGCATGAGAATACATTTTCACTTGCATGGGAGACCACAACGGCAACAAATGTATGAGCATCACGAATGAATCCAATAATGATTTCAGGAGAACTATTTTTACTCAGAAGAAACTTTAAATGAGTTACTCAGAACCCCACATTAGTATTTTTAGCTTATTAGCATAGATAGATTTAAGAGGAGTTAAATATTATAAAGGAGAAATGTAGAGTGTCTCAAATGTGTTCAGTAGAAAGTTGAGGATATTCTTGTGGAACATTGAACTAGATGCCTGTTTCTATTGTTCAGTATTATGTGACAATATAGTTGAACATAATACTATAGTGCCGTTAAATAAGTTAGTCCTTAGTTAGATTAAGGGCTAAGATGGACCTGTTAGACTCTTATTTGGGAACAGTGTATTTGAGGAACTAAAGGAATAACTTGGAATAAGTATAATTTTAAAATATTTAATTTTCTCTCAGTGATTCCTGATTCTAGAATCATTAACTTTCCATCTCCCATTTTCTCACATCCATCTTCGTAAGATGGAAGTAGTATTGAGCAGTCTCCTTTGAACTTCCCTTGCAGTAACGAATTACATTCAAGCAATATTTAATGTTGTTGCAGAATATTTGAACTTCAGCTCCTCCTCAATGTTTAAACAATGACCAATCTCTTTTGTACAAAAGACTTAGAAGAAATGGTACAATTTCCGTACGCGCATTGGATGGCCCAAGAGCAAGCATCATGCCAACGGATTACAGCAGAGTCTCACCTGAAGGCTACACAATACTTGACGTGGATGCAAATGCTTATTTGTTTGTCGGTGGTTTAACAGGAGAAGTAAAGGTACAGCATAGCATTTCTCATGATGTGGCTATTTGATTTACAATGTTAATCCACTCATGATTAATTTGCTAAAATCATCTATTCTGTTTGGAGGATACAGTATTTATTTGCAAAATTAGCATATTAATGCTACATTGATTTAATCACTTCTTGAGCATATCTGTGCACAGTGAGACAACTTTATAGAGCACTTTTCAATATATTAAGACATCTCAAAGCACTTTGGTGTTGATGCAGTACGTTTTGAAATATAATCACTGTTGTAGCAGAAGAAATATTCCAACTGTGTTCTACAACTTCTACGTGGCAAGATTCTCACTATGCCTCTGTTTGCAGGAATAAATACTAAACAGAAAGCAGCGACAGCTTATTTACTAGTAAGTTCTTGTGGAACAGGGAGGGTAGACAGGTCCTCTGTTTAGTGACATTTCCAAATCCCATCATCTCTGCATGTGCATTAGTGTGTTAGCTTGGATTATGGGCTGAAGTCCCTGGAGTGGGTTTAAGTACAACATCTCTGATCCAGAGACGAGAGAGTTCCTCAGTGAGCTCCAACTGATGCATGATATTTCTAAGAATTATTTTTTGTACGGGCCCTTTTATAGTATTACTTGGGGAACTGGTCTATAACATGGATTCATTGCATTGTAGCTTTATATTCATTATTCATAAATGTGATAAAATGCTGATTGAAAGCAATTTCCCATTGAAAAGTAAAACTGGGATACTGAAAGACAACAGTGAAGAAGACCATTTGTCACCTCCTTCTATGCCAGCTCTTGACAGAGCAATCCCAACAATCTCATTTGCCCTTCCTTATTTCCTTGTCATGTTAACTTACAGACTTCTCTGCAAAGAAGTCTGATGAATTCATGGCTATAGGTTTGCACCACCATCAATCACATCACATAGGAAATAAGGGACCTGGAAAAAATACCAACTAAAAATTGTGGAGAATCTTTGTTACAGTTCAATCTAAAATTGGTCTCAAATTTGCAGATGTGAAGCTGTTTCCATCAAGACACTAAATGTGCATTGTGGTGCCCAGGTTTTAAAGCCTGATAATTTAAAATTACTTATTGGAAAAGAAAAGTCTATGAAGCCCACCAAATTCTCCAGTCTCCTTCACAGAGGAAAAGTGAAAACAAATTGCTGGTGCAATGAAACCATCTGTTCAAGTTTTATCTTGGAGGTGCGAGAGATTCTGCAGATGCTGGAAATCTAGGACAAAACATACAAAATGCCGGAGGAACTCAGTAGGTCAGGCAGCATCCGTGGACGGAAATGAATAGTTGATGTTTTAGGTCAAGAGTCTTAATCAAGTGAAGGGTTCAGCCTGAAATATTGACTGTTTGTTTCCCTCCATAGATGCTGCCTGACCTGCTGAGTTTTTCCCACCTTTTTTTAGGTGTTGCTCGGTTATTGTTTCAGTCTTTTTTTTGCGATTTCTGCTTTCGTTTGGTTTTTCAAGTCCTATAGTTCTTCAGAGTGCAAATTTCAACTCAGTTAAAACAATCAAAAAAAAATCTACAGAGAGCTAATTTATGATTTTTAGTGAATATTTTTCCAATCAGGCATTATCTAATGAAATGGTTAAATGGACCAGTCATTTCTTACAGTCATAAGAAAATTCAGAAGTGAAACAGCACGTAAATGAAACCTGTTTATATTAGATTCTGCTAAAGTTCTGGGATATTGATTGAAAGGATGTACGTTGTGAGGGAGTTGGTTGTAACAGACAGGAGACATAGTTTGCTCGTCTAATTTTGGATGGGTCGATAGCATAGTGGTTTTGTAGCCTGAGAAAAATACACACTCAGAACAACAAATATTTTTTCCGGTCTTTTAATCCCTTTATCTGTTTAAAATTTTTTAATGCAGAAAGAGGGTATCAAAATTTTTAAAAAACAAAATGAATAAAAAAAAAACAGTTCGGCTGATACAATCAGCTTAATTTCAGACCACAACCTTGTCTATAAACTGGTCATGTATGCAGTATGAAAATAAAGAAAACAAGATATACAAAATCCATATGGTAGTAGCAATTCTAAAAAAAAGTACAATACAAACAATATTAGAATCCCACCAACCCTCTTAACTCCCAAACACATATAGGCTAAACCCTGAAACGAGTTCTCCTCGCTCACATTACGTGAACAGAGATTAACACGTTAACATTACTCTGTTAAATCCACATTCAATCATGAAACAATAAAGTAAGACAAAAATAAACTTTTACAAAAACTTTTACACTATATTGCCTCGTTGTTAAATTAGTAGAAAGACTAACCTACTAGGCCGATAAGGAACTTTGCACAACCACGCTATCCAGTGCCGCTACCTTACTCGTGAAAATCTTTTCTCACCATATGACTAACACTCAGCGTTCTCTCGAGAACATGGTAAATCTTCTTTCTACTCCACATGTGCATAATGACATCACCATTTTCTCTTAAAGGCACAGGCAGCTATTTCAGCATTACCAGGTTGAATAAGTGCACTTATTAAAAAATGATATTCAATGGTGACCTGGTTACATTGGAATATCATTAATTGTCTTGGCATCTCATGGCATTAGTGGAGCTGCTGTTAGCACTTCATATTCTTCAAATTCTTATAGCCTCCTTCCTCTAACTAATTTAAGCAAGCTCCATGTTAGTGATACCTTAAGAAATTTAGGGCTTTGCAGACATTCTGTATCCTGCTCAGAATAAAACTAAAATAATGATTTTTTTTACACTTCAAACTGCTTAGGTGTTCTGCATGTAGAGAACAGATCAGAATTTCACAGGCCCCTATCGATGTGTTTCTATTTAGGATCAGCTGTTGTAATTAAGTACTGTGATTTTAATTGCTCTCCTTAAATCATTCAAGAAATCAGATGTAGTCAAAACAACAACATTCTCTGGATGTATGGGTGAAACTTCGCTGGATGGTAAGCCAATTGGATTGTGGAATTACAGAGAGAGACAGGGAGAGTGCAAAGGCTGTGTTGTAAGGTACGTATGTTTTCCCAAGTATAGATTCCACGATCATTGCAACTGTCACTCTATTTTGTTGTTCATTTTGAAAACAGGAGGATGAAAATGGAATAGTTTCTGGCCTGGTAAGAAAAGTTACCCACAAAAAGAAAACTTAAGGTTGAATCATATTTTTTCAACAATTAGCTTGTTTCGGATGCCGAAACGCTTTAAAGAGTGCAGTTTTTACCAAATTGTGTTTCTGCTCTAAAGAAGTGATTCCACTCTTCCTATTTCCCACCACTGTGGTTTGATGCCCATTGCTGTCTGTAAGGAGTTTGTATGTTCTCCCAGTGACTACGTGGGTTTTCTCTGGGTGCTCCAGTTTCCTCCCCCAGTCCAAAGATGGGGTCAGTGAGTTGTGGGCATGCTGCCATGTTGGTGCCAGAAGTGAGGTGGCACTTGTGGGCTACCTAGCACAGTCCACGTTGATTTGATTTGATGCAAACAACACATTTCACTGTATGTTTCAATGTACAAGTGACAAGCAAAGCTAATTTTTAATCAACAGAGGAGCAGGATCGGTTTTGAACAGAACCATATTATATTGAGTTTTCAAACTCTGCAATAAAGACACTATTTACCCATCATTTACGTACGGGTTCTGTGAAGCTGCTTTACAATTACTACCATTCCCCTGCTCTCTCAATTGTTTCTTGCCCCATTTCTTTTTAAGAAGTTATTATTGTTTTGAAGAACACCTCTCACAATGCTCTGACCACATCAACAGTGATGTCATCAGGCGTTTCAACATTGGACACCCTCTCCCGGGTGACAAGCCGTGGCCGATCAGGTTATGACTTGTGTTCAGGTAGTATGTGCTGCAGATCCCCCTGGACTTGCTCTCTTCATCCAGAGCCATCTTGAAACTACTTCTGACACTTTTTTAAGCAATTCCCAAAAGCTCGTAACACAGTGTGAGTAAACATTTGTACTGGTCAGCTTTCTATTTTTCCCAATTGTTTTAAATTTGTGATCAGCTAAATTATGGAAAAATGCCTAAGGTAGAATTGGATTAAAAGTTCTTAATTGGGCGGGTGTTTCCACGTGTGGGGGGAGGGGAACGTTAAGTTTAATTTTACTAAGCTACAATATGGTTTAGCAATAGTGGATGCTAAGTGGAATGGGAGCTATTCAAACTAAAGAATTAGAGAAATATATATCCACTAAGCAAAAGGGTAGCTGTCAAAAATCTAGCGTCCTGTGGATATTCTGAGGAACGAATATGAGAATTATGTTAATTAAGAAGGCTTATGTTGAGAGAAACTTAGTAGGGGCAGGAGTGAAATTAACAAGGAAGTTGAGGCTCGTTGTCAAATCAAGAAAAACACGAGGTGTTGTGAATGCGTAACTGGTGTATAGGCAGCACCCAGGTTACGATGGCTTCTCATTGTTTGTAACCCGAGCTGTTGGTAAGTCAGAAATTAACAAAGCTCTGCGACGCTGAGATGGAAGGGCAGCCACCATCTGGCCTCACTGAATCGGTGAGTGAGTGAGTGATTGATTCTGCTCGGCATTCTCAGTTTGACCCAGCCCTCGATTGTTGCGGGGCTGGGGCTGTGGCCGTTGCGGGGCTGGGGGGTGTGGCCGTTGCGGGGCTGGGGGGTGTGGCCATCAGGGAATGAAGGCACGTGGAATTAAATATGCATCAGACTCAGTTGTTTTGTGGCAGCTATAGAGTGCAAAGCATAAGATTTACTATAATTTGCAAGAAGAAATAAAGTGGACAGTGCAAAAGAGGATTAGCGAGGCAGTGTTCATGGGTTCATGGACTGTTCAAAAATCGGATGAATGCAAGAAGCTGTTCCTCAAACGTTGGGCGTGGATCTTCAGTCTCTGGTACCTCCTCCCTGGTGGAATAGAGTCATAGAAAAGTACAGCACAGAAAACATGTCCTTTGGCCCATCTAGTCCATGCTGAAACCATTTATGCTTCCTACCCCCATCAAGCTGTACTGGGACCATAGCCCTCCATACCCTTACATGTACCTATCCAAACTTCACCTCAGTGCTCAAATCAAGCTCGCATGCACTTCTCATGATGAAAGTTCATTCCACATGACCCTCTGAGTGAAGAAGTTTCCCCTCATGTTCCCCTTAAACTTTTCACCATTCATTCTTAGCCCATGACCCCTGGTTGTATTCCCACCCAACCTCAATGGAAAAAGCCTGCTTTCATTTACCCTATATATACTCCTCATAATTCTGTATCCCTCTATCAAATCTCCCCTCAATCTTCTACTTTCTAAAGAATGAAACCTTAACTCATTCAGTCTTTCCTTATATTTCAGATTGTCCAGACCTGGCAACATCTTTCTAAGTTTTCTTTCAACCTTATTCACACCTTTCCTGTAGGTGGGTGACCAAAACTGCACACAATATTCCAAATTAGGCCTCTTATACAACTTCAACCCAGCATCCCATCTCCTGTGCTCAGTACTGTGATTTATGAAAGCCAACTTACCAAAAGCTTTCTTTATGAGATCTATCTACCTGTGACACCACTTTCAAAGAATTACGGATCTGAATTCACAGAGCTCTTTGTTCTACCACAAAATACAACACTTTGCACTTGTCTGCATTAAATTCCATCTGCCACTCTTCAGCCCATTTTTCCTGTTGACCCAGATCCCTCTGCATGCCCTGATGGCCTTCTTCACTGTCCTCTGCATGATTAAAAAGAGGGCATGTCTTAGGCACTGCCACTTAAAGATATCTTCAGCAAACCATCTGCAGCCATTTTTGATCCAGGCCATTGGAGTCTCCATGCCAAGCAGTGATGTAGCCAGTCAGAATGCTCTCCACAGTACATCTATAAGGAGTCTGTACATCCTTCCTGTGGTTTTCTCCAGATGCTCCACTTTCCTCCCGCAGTCCAAAGAAGTACTAGTTAGTAAGTTAATTGGTCATTGCAAATTGTCCCGTGATTAGGCTAGGGTTAAATTGGGGGTGGGGGGAGTTGCTGGGTGGTGCGACTCAAAGGGCTGGAAGGTCCTATTCTGTGCTGTATCTCAATAAATAAGTCTTAGAAATTTTCTAGATTTTTGTTGACATACCAAATTGCCTCAAACTTCAAATGAAGTATAATGGCTGTCACACCTTTGTCATGATTACATCAGTGTGTTGGGCCCTGATCTTCAGAGACATTGGTGCCCAGGAAATCCACTCACCCTTTCCGCTGTTGATTCGTCAATAAGGACGGGTGTGTGTGCTCCCGTCTTTCCCTCCCTAAAGTCCACAGTCAGTTGGTTATTGTTGTTACACCAGTCAACCAGCTGATCTGTCTCCCTGCTGTATGCCTCCACTTCATCATCTGAAATTCTGCCAACAAGAGTGGTGTCATTGGTGAATTTATAGATGGCATTTGACTCGTGCCTAGCCACATAGCCAGGAGCGTAGAGAGAGTAGAGCAGTGAGCTAAGCACAGATCTTTGAGGTGCGCCAGTGTTGATCGCCAGCGAGGAGGTTGAAGGAATCTGGTTTGAGTTGCAGAGGGAAGTACAGAGGCTCATTTTCACCTGGATGAAAACGTCTGCACCCTTACAAAAGCCAGGAAATCATACCTGTCCATCATGATGGTCTCCTAAGTGCACCATTGTGTGTATGGGGTGTCTATCAGACAGGCATTTTAACCAGGGCTGGACTTGTAACAAAGCAATAGCAAAGTTATTATGTGGAAAAATGATCACTGCTCTGTGTAGGAAGAAAATATGAAGTCAGTTCTAAATGATTATTTCACACCTGTCATCATAAAATTGGTGTAAGTAATGATATTTATCTATAAATGCATTGAAGAAAGATGTGGAAGATTCGCTTGTTAAAAAAGAACAGAAGTATAAATGATATTATATTAAACTAGATAAATGGAAAGACTTGAGAGATTGTTTCAGTCAATATGGTATGTCTAACTAATAATTGAATCTTTTGGAGTGATATCTAGGAAGGCTGATAAAAATAGCTTGTCCAGAGACTCTTTTGGTAAGGTGCTTGTCATGATCCCATTAACGAGTGT
Organism: Hypanus sabinus; assembly: GCF_030144855.1. Classification (NCBI taxonomy): domain Eukaryota; kingdom Metazoa; phylum Chordata; class Chondrichthyes; order Myliobatiformes; family Dasyatidae; genus Hypanus; species Hypanus sabinus. The sequence goes on from NC_082715.1 coordinate 26,594,269, forward strand.
AAGACAATGAGTGGTGGGGCGGGTGGCATGACTCAGATATTTCTGAGAAAACCAAAAAAGTGATTGAGAACAAACAATGGGATTTTGAAATCGAATTTTTGAGGACTGGCTGCAATATAATTTAGTAAGAAGTAGAAACAGGAGATTCAGCAGCTGCTGGAAATCTTGAGCAACACAGAGAAAATTTTAGTTCAACTTAGGGAGTCAGGAGGCATCTATCAAGGGGAATAACCCATTGAGACATTTTGCTGAGAGACCCTTCATCAGGAACAAAAAAATAGAAAGAAGTAGAGCGTGGTGTGGAATTTGCTAAATTCTGGATGAGCTCAGTCCTATGGCTGGTGCAGAACGAGGTGCCGTGTCCAGAAGTTTATCTGAAGATTCAAGTCAGGAAGTGACATGTGCACAACGGAGAAGGTCCAGTATGTGTGTAAGATGTGATAACGTTACATAATTGGAAATAAACACTTACTGTGATGTGGACACCAGAATGGTTAGAAATGTAACTTGGAATCTGATACTTAAAATCCCTAACATTCGGATTAAATAACAAATGGTAATGGAAAAAAATGTTAGGAAACAGAGGAAGCTATGCCATAACATAATGGAAACACCTGTTGTGTCAGTCAAAAATGATATCCTCTCCTCCTACCACATTCTTACTCTTATTTTTCCCCTTTCTTGGCAGTCCTGAAGAAGGATCTCGTCCCAAAATGTTGACTGTTTATTCTTTTCCATGTCTCTAGCCTGACCTGCTGAGTTCCTCCAACATTTAGTGTATGTTGCGATGAGAATGGTGGTGCTGAGAGACACCAGCTGTAATATTTTCAAAAGGACTTTTTAACATTGTTGAAGAGCAGGAAGCCAGAAAAAAAGATCTTGGTGGATTCAGGTGAAAAGAGAAACATTGCTGGAAATGCAATGTCAATAATTGAGTTGTCAAAAGGTGAGGACAATCTCACTGAATTGGACAACAGAGAACAGACACTAGAAGAGGAACAAGAGGAGCTGACCTTGTAGGGACGACTTAAAAATTGCTGTGCTAAGTTCAGCAATAATAATTTTAAGCTATTTTAGGTCTTTTGGAAACTCCTAGGGATAATCTGTTCTGGTTTAATTAAGCGATGTTAACAGTTCCAAGTGTTATTAATAACTTGTCCTCTTCTTCTAGCCCACAATCCACTGAAACTGAAGGGACAGTGCAGTTTGATGGAGAAGGTTATGCAGGTGTTAGTCGACCAACTCGATGGAACCCAAATGTGTCAGCAATTACTTTCAAATTTAAAACGTTTTCTTCAGATGCACTTCTCATGTATCTTGCCACAAAAGATCTGGTAAATGTCATGTTGAATACATTCAAAACAAATCTTCCTCACTTCACATGACTGAGCAGAGTTCTATTCATTATTTTTAAATGTTCGTTCACTTTGATAGCGAGATTTCATGAGTGTTGAACTGACTAACGGGCGAATAAAGGTCAGCTATGACCTGGGCTCAGGTACAGCTAATGTCACCAGTACAGAACGTCACAATGATGGAAAATGGAAATCCTTCACATTATCAAGAATTCTGAAACAAGGTATTCTTTTTTGCAGTAATATTATTAATTTATGAATGAACATTGAGTGGGTTGTATTATTAATCAAATATTTCCCATTTTGGCAGCAAATATTTCCATACATGATGTAATAGCAAATAAAGAAGAACACCTACACATGAACTCTCCTGGAACCAACTTTGGTCTCAATCTGAAAAATAATGACAAGATATATTTTGGTGGCCTGCCTATAATACAAAATTTAAGGTACAAGTTTCTGCAGTAATACAGTTTTAGTAAATTCATTTGCAGCTCCTTATGAACTATAGTTTAAATGTATTTTAATTCACACCTTCTGAGATCTGATTCCAGCACACATCACAAAATACCTATAACTAAAACAGAATAAAAGTCAGTAAGGTGATAACAAAAGCAAATCAACAATAAGGTTTTATTTCAGGATGTCTAGAGTTAAAAGGCGGATAAATGTGCTAAACTCTATATTGAATTTTGGTATATGTTACAATGGCATCGTGGGCACTGTTTATGGTATTAAAAGGATATTGAGGCACCATAAAAGAAAAATACATTGATAAGGATGAAATTAGAAGACTGAAATAAGGAAAATCAAAGAATGCATAATCTGCTACTAGTGATCAGTTTATTTAAACACTGGTTTTGGACATACGGAAAGCTAGATATGCACAGAAGGGGAAGAGAAATAAAGGGCTCTGTTCATTGTTATTGGTGGAAGAAAGGGAGGAGGTCAAGTGGACTATTAAAAATAAACACAGGCTATTTCGGCAAACAGGTCTGCCACTTCGGTGTGTGTCTGTATAGTTCTATTTGTAAATAAATGAATTTGCTCTCTGAGCAATCTGATGGTTTTGTGATGAAGTTGGTAATCTAAAGATTACCTTGCAAAATCCGGTGGTGGTCTGGGTGTGGGTGAATCAGGAGAATAACAATGTGAAGGATGTACATAACAATGAGGTACAGAGAAAGGGTTTAATAGGCTCTGCCTTTTCATTCTCACACTTGGAATTTGGTTGCCAGAACCTCAAGGGCAATCCGGCTGGATTCTGAGGTGGGCCCAGGGAGTGCCAATAACAGAGATGAACAGGAGAAAATTTTTCCAGGCTCTCAGTGTCCATTCACCTCTGAACATTTACTCAATGAAGGTGGGGAATGGGCAGATAGATAGAGATAAACCAATCTCTGTGTCTGAAGGTAATCCAGGTAGATGCACTGTGTTGGTGTGCAATTTATACAAATGCTGACATATTGTTGTGAATGTGGACTCTCATTCGTCAGTAGTATACATCTGTAATTCCCACAATTTCGGCCTGTGCTATGTTTGGTAGCTGTGAACTTGGATATTCCAGCACTCACTTCCCTCTAATGAAGCTCCCCACGGGCTTGTGAAATCACATCAATTAATATAATATCCAGTGCTTAGACCAGAAAACTCTGAAAACAGCGAGAGACCACATTAGTATAAGAGAGAAAAGCAGATTTTGTTTTCAGAAAATAACCTTCTCAGAATTCTACTCTGCAGTTTCTATAGACAACATAGGCACAAATTATGGAAAATGCACACCCAGACTTATGAGTGAGACAGCAAGTGAAGATCCTTATCAGGAGTTCATAAAGGTATGCTAGCAAATCTCTGCAAGACACCGAGATTGGGGGTGTAGAGGACAGTGAAGAAGAGAGCTTGCAGCAGGATCTGGACCTGCTTGACAAATGGCAGATGGAATTTAATGCAGACAAGTGTGAGGTGATGCAATTCGGTAGGAACAACCAGGGTAAGTCTTACACAGTGAACAATAGGGCACTGAAGAGTGCTGGAGAAGAAAGGGATCTATATGCAGGTCTATAATTCATTGAGAGTGGTGACACAGGTAGATAAGGTCATAAAGAAAACTTTGGCTCATTGCCCTTCATTAATCAAAGTACTGACTACAAGAGATGGATGTTATGCTGGTTGTATAAGATGTTGGTGAGGCCTAATTTGGAGTATTATGTGCAGTTTCAGTCACCTACCTACAGGAAAGATGTAAATAAGGTTGAGAGAGTATAGAGAAAACTTATAAGAATGTTGTTGGGAGTGGAGGACCTGAGTAGAAGGAAAGGTTGAATAGGCTAGGACTTTATTCCTTGGCGCATCGAAGATTAAGGGGAGATTTGGCAGAGGCATACAAAATTATGAGGGTTTAGATAGGATAAGTGTAAGCAAGTTTTTCCCGTGAGGTTGGGTGAGACTACAACTAGAGGTCATAGTTTAAAGATGAAAGGTTTAAGGGGAATATGCAAGCTTCATTTCAACTTTTAAGAGAAGTTTAGATAGGTACATGCATGATAGGGATATGGAGGGCTACGGTCCCAGTGCAGATCTTTGGGAGTAAGCAGTTCAATTGGTTTGGCTCGGACTAGATGGGATGAAGGGCCAGTTTCTGTGCTGTACTTTTCCATGACTCTATATACAAAGTGCACACAAACACAATATTCCTACATTGATTATACTAGTACACAGTCTGCTCTGCCATTCAGTAAGATCACAGTTAATCTTTAATATCTTTATAATTTTTCTCAATCCAGTAAATATCTAAAGATCTACCAATCACAGATCCCATGTCACTGTCTGGAATTTATCATAATTTTTTGTGTTTATTGCCAATTTTTTAGCATTGACAGCATTTGGCTCTTTCCACTATAAGTGGCAATAGCACGTAAGCTTCCTCCAGAGAGTAAATCTCCAAAGAGTTTTGCTAAAACGAACTCCCAGAATTATGTCTGCAACTCTCATCTCTATAGAAAAATTACACTGACAAGATCTGTGGGATTCTGTGTACAGAGCAGTGGTAGTGCCTGTGTATGATAAGGTGCTACAGAGAAAGTAAGTTTTTTCAAAGATATAAATACCCTGATACTATTGCTTTGTATAAAAGATTTAGTTCTGTGCTCTGTTGTGCCTGGGACACCTATAATGAATCTTTGAAACAATAGTAATTTTGCCTTTGTTTATGCGGTATGTTAAGGGAGGATTTTGTCATCTCTGTGAAAACTCTATAATTTCAAAAGTTAGCTGAGAGCACATAGTAAACTCAAAGGATATTAATTGAATTAGAAATTATTTTCGTCAGTTTAATTATGAATAATTCTGTGTATGATGGTAATTCAGGTAGATGCATTGTATAGTGGAATGTGTAACTGGTAGATCTTCAGATATTTGCAGAATGGAGCAAAACTGTAGGCATTAAAGGTAAACTGTGATCTTACTGAATGGCAGAGCAAACTGTGAACTAGGATAATGCACGTAGGATCATTTGTAGGGTGACTTCAGTGCAGCTGGAATGTTCCAAGATGCTCCAGAGGAACATGCTGAACCAGATAATGAATGCCAAATAACAAGAGGGCAAATGAGCAAATTGTTGATCAGTGAATTAGACTTAAAGTAGTGGCTTCATGGAAAAAGAGACGGATAAAACAGCTAGGATTAGGGAGATAGTTCCAGAACGTAGGTTCTTAGCGGCCGAAAATCTAAACATGAACAATAGAGCACTTGCATTAGCATGCAGACAGAATTAAAGTGGAGCAACACACACAAAATGCTGGAGGAACTCAGCAGGCCAGGCAGCGTCTATGGACAAAAGTACAGTTGACGTTTCAGGTGGAGAGTTGAAGTGGAGATATTGCAGAGTATTATTTGGCAGGAGCAGGTGGGGCATTGGAGAATTTTCAAAATGAGAATGAAGATTTTAAAACAGTTGATGCTTACCTGAGAGCCTGCATCAGCCAATAAAAACACTGTTGATGAATGAATAGGACTTAGTGAGAGTCCTAAAGGTTTTGGATTACTTTAGGTTTTTGAGGAGTAGGCTAGTAAGTTAGGAAGGAATCTACTGGAAATTGCAAAGCCTTGAGGTATTGTTGAGAGTTTGGCCTCTTAGAACTTCGAAGATGAACACAGGACACCAAGATGTGGATCAGTTTCTGAGAACTGCAGGTTGATAGGTGGAGTCAGCAACAAGGGAATGAAGTATGTGAAGTGGATCTAAAAAGATGGTGTCAGTCATCCCATTATTTAACTGGAGGAAATATCTGATCACTCGATACTGGCTAATAGTGAGCGTAGAGATAATGGAGGTATCAAGAGAGGTGCTGATGTTATGAAGCTGGGTTAAGAAGGATGATAAAAAACAACATACTGATGAAAAAGAATGAAGATTACTTTTACACTAAGAACAAAAATCATCCTTGTTTCCCAAAGTACTATAATTGAGTAAGGCTATTGTAATGTTATAAGTATGATCAATATAGTATATTAACATCATCATTTTATTTTCCTTTTGTATTTATTTTATCCAGCATGAAGGCCAGGTAAACTGTGTTTCAATGCATGATATTTTTTAAAGTACATATGTTAATGTTGACATTTACGTCACTTAAATCCTTTGCAGTTTACTCCTCTATACATCTATCCAATCTGTGAAGCTGTGCTTCATCCCTTTATGCCATAGCTGCAGGCTTTATGGCTGCTTGCCAATCAAACTGCTTCCTGCTGTATTGCTTGGGCAAACCGTGTACATCAAATGTTGTGATGCGCAGAATGCTTGTGCAAAACAGCGATGACACTGTATCTAAACGGCGCGCTGCTACTCAGCTGGGAAGTTCTGTTGCTAAAAATCAATCCGATAAGAATGTATTATAGATATTTACCTAGCACGTGTATGACTCCTACCTTTACTTTGTAAGCTATGTGCCAGAGTGAAGATCTGATGTAGGTGTAAACTGCAACATCCGTGCCAGCGTAGGGCTCCATAGGAATTGGCTGGTTTGCTGATGTCATGTGGAATACCTGAACTGGACTGTTATGCTGAACTCATGCTTAATGACATGGAAGATTTTCTGAGTTTTCGACAAGCCAGTAATGCCATTCGGAGTGCTGATCGCTCTGTTCATGTGTCACAGAGACTTGTAGAGTTTCCTTATAGAGCCTGGAGCTATGAGAAGAGTCTACGTTGATGAAATGCACTTTACGTGGTAAAATCTGTGAAGGCTTGTCAAAGGACAGAATTGTGCATAATGCCCTTTATTATGCAAAATTGGAGACGGCATGGTAGCATACTGGTTAATGTAATCCATTCAAGCGCCAGCAACATGGGTTCAATTCTGCCGCTGTCTGTAAGGAGTTTCCGTGTTCTCCCCAAGATCTTGTGGGTTTCTTCCAGTTGCTCCAGTTTCCTCCCACATTCCAAGGACGTATGGATTAGTAGGTTAATTGTCTCATGGCTGTGATTAGGTGGTGCAGGCTAATTGAACCAGAAGGGCCCGTAACCAGATCACGCTAAAGACTTTAGAGGTACCTCTAAACCTAAATCTAAATGCTGATAGAGAAGAGACAGAGACATTTAGGGAGTAAATCTGAAAAGCACAGAACCAAGACAAGTACCTGTGATATAGCACTCATGCTTCCCCAGGCCCACAAAAGAAAGAAGTAGAAACAACTCCTGGCCCTTTCTTCTGAGCAACCCGCTAGCACCATCCAGAGAGTTCTACGCGAAATAACCACATAACAACCACAGCACGGCAACAGGCCATCTCGGCCCTCCTAGTCCGTGCCGAACTCTTAATCTCACCTAGTCCCACCTACCCGCACTCAGCCCATAACCCTCCACTCCTTTCCTGTCCATATACCTATCAAAGGTATATTATGCCATATAGGATAATAAACTTTTGGGTGAGAAGTTCAACATCCATCTCTAGATGTATCTTATCACTCAGAACTCCTCCAGAAGTGGCATAGATACTATCCTAATCAACACTTCCTACAAATAGATATCAAAGCTGATTATCTAGATTCTTAGCCATTTTATGCCATGGACCCCTTTGGCAGTCCACTGAACCCTTCTCAGAATAATGCACTTAAATGCATATGATAAAATACCTAAGATTACAAAAGAAACCAATTACATTGAAAAACGGTGATCAAAATATTTTAAAAAAGCAAATTTGTGGTATGGTAATATATATGCTTCTTTATTAATGCATTAAATAACAAGACTATACATTTAAAATATAGGCAAGTTAAAATTAAATGTTACTCTTTCAAGACTTATCAGTGTGAAGGATTTTATAACTTGAATAAGAACATTAAACTGTGGGCTGGTCTTTGACAAAGCAGCAAGCATGTCATGCTGGACATCCAATTGATTTTAATTTTTTTTTTGTTTTAATGGTTACAATAATATGATATGAAAGCATCTGTGATTTCTATTGGTGACAAAGTCACGGGTCCTGCAAATACTACTACTGTGGTATGTTGCCTACATTCATAGTCCAGCAGCTGCCTGTAAGGAGTTTGTATGTTTTCCCCCTGACCACAGGGGTTTCCTCCAGGTGTTCTGGTTTCCTCCGTAGTTCAAGGAAGTACCAGATGGTAGGTTAATTGGTCACTGGTAAATTGTCCCATGATTAGGCGAGGATTAAATCTGTGGATTGCTGAGCAGCAGGGCCTGTTCTGCTCTGTATCTCAATAAATAAGTAAAATAAAAGTAAATATTTGAAGGAAATGCGAAGTTTCAGTAGGAGGTTAGTAAAAATGAAGATGTAAATATTTTCCCATCCATGTTCATGGACCTTTTGGAATCTATCCGCAGATCCCCGGTTAAGAATCCCTGATCTAGATGGTATCACTTAGCTAGTTGTGGGAGCCTACTCTGCACAAGTTGGCTACCTCATTTCCTTTGTTACAACACTTCATCAATGACTATAAATCACTTTGGCCTGACCTAAAGAGCCAAATGATACTACTTTGACAAGAAATATCTGTTGAATTTTTAGAATTGTTTCCTGTTACCATATGTTGCTACTTTATCCCTTCAATGACTTTATTATGTCTATAAGTCGATCAAGCACTGGGGAAAAGAACTGTAGTAACAAAATGTTCTTACCTATTACAGGCCTGAAGTCAATGTGAAGAAATATAGTGGGTGTCTCCGAGATATAGAGATCTCACAGTCACCATACAATTTATTAAGTGGCGCAGATTACCTGGGCTTGGCAAAAGGCTGCACATTAGAGGTTAGTTATGTAAAATGTGCAATATTGTATTTTTGTGTTATTTTGTTTGTTTTCAAGTACTTGGTTTGTAGCTCTGTGATGACCCGGAACTGTGAGTGACTTTCAGTTGTACTCTCTTTTTGGACAGAACATCTACACTGTGAGCTTCCATAAGCCTGGATTTGTCGAGCTTCAGCCACACTCACTGAATGTTTCCACTGAAATATCGCTGTCCTTCAGCACGAAAAATGAGACTGGAATGATACTTTATGGAAGTGGAAAGGCTTCAGCTCAGTTTGGGAGAAAACGCCGCCAAACAGGACAGGTTTTGCAAACACTTTTCTCTTGTTTGTTGCAACATTTAATCATCCGTAAGATTTTTTGTTGATACTAAATCATCCCTGAAATCATTACATGTTGAGCCAGTGAAGATAATAAAATTTCAGAATGTAACACATTGAAAAGCTTTTCCCTATTTTCTAGTTTATTGAATACAATTTCAAAATAATCTTGTTGCTTTATGTTTAATTGATTTTAAAATAGTATCAAGGATACTTATTATTGTTAACAGGAGATACTTCGCTAAATCAGAAAAATAGAGGGCTGTGGGTAAGCCTAGGTAATGTCTATAGTAACTACATGTTCGGTACAGCATTGTGGGCTGAAGGGCCTGTATTGTGCTCTAGATTTTCTATGTTTCTATGTTATATCAGGTTTAGTTTGAATTTTGTTCATGCTGGCTATGCTGAAAGTCTGTGTTCAAACTCTGTGCTTTATAATTACAGGTTTATTATAAAGTTTTCCTGAACAGAGGGCGCTTGGAAGTGCATCTGGCCACTGGAACTCGTGAACATCGGCGCGTTACTGTCAAACCAGAAGCAGGAGTGTTCAATGATGGAAAGGAACATAGTGTTAGACTGCATAGATCTAAGGGGTATGGCAGTACATAAATTGTTTGACAATAACTTTGATTTTATCCTAGTAGTCCTGTCATCAATATTGAATAGGCCAGATACATTGAACTCACAGTTAAGTAGTTATATATCACAGCAGTGCTTTAAATGAAAGAATTGCAGTCACAGTTATCTGGGTAAAATGGATAGATGGCTCCATCCCTCACATGCATTCTACACTGGAGTCATAGACCCAAAAATAGGAACAGAAGCAACTTCTCACCAAATGCTGCTAATATTTCCATCAACGGTGACTATACTTTAGAGAAAAAAAAACCATGAAGCACATGGAAGCATTGTATTCTTGTGAAACGTGCTGCATAAATCAGAGTCTGCCTTTCTTTTAACCCTAAACCATCTATAAGTGGAGGTCACTGCATGTTCCTAGTGTTTCCATGTTGTCTAAAATGTGTTTCCAGTGCTTTTCTAATTGGTTACCGTGTATAATGGATCACATCCAGATCATTGCTACATTTCTCTTATACTATAGCAATTCCCCAGTTTTATTCATGTTTGAGGAGACTTGGTGTGTCAGCAAAGACACTTACAAATTTCCATAGATGTACTGTGGGGAGTATTCTAACTGGCTGCAGCACCATCTGGTGTGGGAGAGCTACTGCACAGAATCAAAGTAAGCTGTAGAGAGTTGTAAACTTAAGTCAACTCTAGCTTGGGTACTAGCCTTCATAGAATCCATGGAATCTCCAAGGTGGGAAGCCTCAAAAAGTCACCATCTATCATTAAGGACCTCCACCACCCAGGACATGGGCTGTTCTCATGCTACCATCAGGAAGGAGGTGTAGGAGCCTGAAGGCATACACTCAATGATTCAAGAACAGCTTCTTCCCCTCTGCCATATGATTTCTGAATGGACATTGAACCCATGAACACGATGAACACTAGCTCACTACCTCATATATATCTCAGCTAACTGCGACATTACCCTAATGCGTCCCAACAGATGCTGAACTTAAAGTGAAAATAATGTGGTGATGGCTTCAGTCGGGAGAGTTGATGAATTCGATAGTGCTAACGAAGGCTGGGAGGTGTATATCGAGGGTGGAACTGTACTATAACACAAACAACGTGAAGGAACAAAAGAAAGCCCCTGAATTTCTTCGCTTAATGGGGCCAAGTATGTACAATCTCTTACACAACTTAGTAACCCCTGCAAAGCCAGCAAGCAAGACGTTCAATTTCAGTTGTTACAATTTTACAAAATCACATGAGCCCTAAACTGCTGGAAATAGTTGAGAGATTTTGATTTTACAATAGGAACCAGGCAAAAGATGAAAACATTTCTGAATACATTGCAGAACTGCGCAAACTTCCCCAGTTCTGTGACTTTAGAGCTGGACTTTCTGATGCATAAAGGGACTGGCATGTATGTGGCATGCACTCAAAAGAGGCTATTATCTGGAAGAGACATGACCTTAGAACGGGCATTGACCATTGCAATATCATTAGAGACTGTGGGAAAGGATGCAGCAGAGTTATAGAAAAGGAGGTTAGAATGTGAAATGCACAGATGTCCCTGAGTAGTGCAAAAAGCCAAAGATGTTATCGATGTGAAAAATCCTCCCATGATACAAATAACTGCTGGTTCAAGGAAAAAGTGTGCAGAAGATGTCACAGACAAGGTCACAGAGTGAGAATGTGCGAGGCAGGCAAAAAGCACAACCACGTGAAAAGTCTCACACACAAAACTAAGCAAATGCATAACATTGCTAAATGTAAACCAGAATCAGACAACATGGAGTCTGACAAAGGTGAGCTGTCACGCCTAGAGCTGCATAGTATAACTGAAGCAGATCACAAAATCATTTGGATCACAGTAGATGTGTCTAGGGTAAATTTGAAAATGGAGTTGGATACAGGGTCAGCTTTGTTAAACTTCACGTATTGAAAAGTGGAGGGCCAGTACTTTACGGATGTGAATGGTTGAGAAAAATCCAACTAGGCTGGAACTCAATTTAATCTCTCAGTGTGACATCAACAAGGAATGGCAGCCCGAATGGTAGCACTAACCAGAGACAGTCATAGCTGCTTAATGCTAATGGGAAGGTGTTTGAGATAAACAGATCGAAGACTTGGCCAAGAGCTGTTCAGGGTGATTAAAAGTTCAAAATCACCTCCACAGGCACCATTACACCCATGGGAGTGGCCGTCTTCACCATGGCAAAGAGTACATATTGACTTTGCTGAACCATTCATGGTCTCCATGCTACTGATTGCTGTGGATGCTCATTCGAAGTGGCCGGAGGTTATACCAATGAAATCTACCATCTCAGCAAAGACTGTCTCCGGTCTGAGGTCTATCTTCCCCAGAAGCAGCTTAGCAGAACAAATTGTGAGTGACAATGGACCACAACACACATCAGATGAATTCCAACTCTTTACGAAGAAAAATGGCATCAAACGTTTCAAGTCAGCTCCTCACCACCCAGGAATGTATGGGTTCGCTTAAAGGTTTATTCAAACCTTCAAGAAGTCCATTAAAGCAATGTTCAAGGAGTACATTTCTCTACAGCTGAAGGTGGACAACTTCCTTTTAGCTCATCAGAACTCTGTTCATGCGACGACAATTCAAACACCTGCAATGCTGTTCATGGACAGGAATCAGAGATATCGTGTAGACCTCCTGAAACCAGATCTACAGAGGGAAGTGCAGAATAAACAGTTCAGCCAGTCGCCAAGTGAAGCAGCAAGGAGCTTCAAGATTGGACAGGAAATCCTCGCGTGTGATTACCGAGAAGACAAGTGGACACGCAGTAAGATAGCTACAAGAACTGGACCACTGATGTATACAGTGGATGTTGGAGACCAGATATGGAGACGTCATGTGGACCAGATATTGGATGTTCAGCTGAAGAACACACCTGAGTCAACTGCATCCAACAAGACACATTACAGTCTGGATTTACCTCTCAATGATGATGTCACTGACAGCAAAGTGATACTGGAAACCGAGAACGTTGCCTTAGACAAGACACCTACTAAACCTGATGCCACTCCACAGGCCCAGAGGAACTATCCTGAAAGAAACAGAGCATCACCCAAAAGACCGAACCTTTAGGACTGTGAAGTTAGTTATGGACAGTTTTTACGAAAGCATGTTTATTTGGAATATGGGGTTATGAAAGGGAAATTGAATGGTACATATACAGTTTTATGTTGCATTAATCTAAAGGGGGAGGAAGTGTAATGTATCAATCTATTTCTTTTAGAGCAATGACCCGTCTCCTGAGCACTATGTACTGATCTACGCATGCTCATTGTTCGTTCTCTCTCTCGCTGTCTCTCTCACTCACTGCAATGTGAATGCACCAGTGAGCCATCTCCCTCGAGCGTGCCTTTACTTAAACGATTCATAGTTGTGCACAGACACAACACTGCCTACAGAGCCCTCCGTTTTTCTGAAATCCACATGCCTATGTAAGAGTTTCTTAAATGCCTCTCATGTATCTGCTTCAACCCCTATGCATGGTAAGGTATTCCACGCAGCCACTTATCCCTGTGTAAAGAACTTACCTTTAACACCCCTACTATACCTTCCTTCAATCACCTTTAGCAGCCATCCCATGAACCCCCGTATTCATCACATCATCCTCTGCCTCTACTGCCATCTCCAAAAGGATCCTACCACTAAACATAGTTTAACTCCCCCAACAAAGATCACTCCCTCCAAGACTCCCTTGTCCATTCGTCACTACCCACTAATCTCCTTTCCGGCATTTATCCTGGGAAGTGGCCTAAGTGCTACACAAGCTTGTTCACCTCCTCCCTCACCTCCATCCAGGGTCCCAAACACCCCTTGCAGGTGAGGCAACTCTTCACCTGCGAATTGGCTGGGGCCACCTTTTGTATCCAGCTCTCCTGAATTGGGTTCCTCTGCATTGGTGAGATCCGTTGTACATTTGGTCACTGCTTCGTTGAGCTCCACTCCATCCTCCAGAAGCAGAACTTTCTGGTGGTCAAACCTTTAAATTCTAATTCCCATTCCCATTCCAACATGTCAGTCCGTGGCCTCCTCTTGCACCAAGATGAGGCCTCCCTCAGGGTGGAGGAGCAACATCTTATATTCTGTCTGCATAGCCTCCAACCCGATGGCATGAATATTTATTTCTCCTTCCAGTGAGAAAAGTATTTTCCCACCCCATCCCCTCTTCTTTTAGTTCCCACTCTGGCCTATTACCTCTTCTTACCTGCATGCTGATATCACTTCACCCTAGGTTCCCCTCCCCTTCCCTTTCTCCTTTAGTCCCTTCTCCTTTCCCATCAGATTCCATCCTCTGCAGCCCTTTGCTTTTTCAACCCACCTGGCTTCACCTATCCTTCTCCCCCTTTCCCCATCTTTTTATTCTGTGGTCACCCCCTTCCTTTCCAGTCTTGAAGAAGGGTCTCAACCTGAAACGTCGACTGTTTATTCATCTTCATAGATGCTGCCTGGTCTGTGAAGTTCTTTCAGCACTTTGTGTGTGTTGCCTTAAAATTATGCCCTCTTCTATTAGGTACTTCTTCCCTAGGAAAGTGTTCCTGACTGTCCACTCAATTTATATTCTTCAGATAATTGAATATTAGTATTAACTCAATTGTGGATTTTAATTTTTATGGCTGCACCTAACAGGATACTCCTTTTGCGTTCAGCTTGCTTACGGTGCAGGTGGATGAAGAAGAAGCTCAGAGACAACGGCTACCTAACGACCAGCCTCTGAGCATTAAGAGGCTGTTTGTAGGAGGGGTTCCCACCTCATTCCAAGCTAGTCATTTAAGGAATATCGTCCACTTTGAAGGTTGCATTTGGAACTTGGTCGTTAACTCAGTGTGAGTAAAAGCTTGATGGATTGTCAGGAAAAGTGACTTTTAGATAAAAGACAATATGTAGCACAATGTTCCATCTGCCAGGCCTATATGAAATGCATGTTATAGAAGCATAACAATGTCTATATGCCTGTAAAACATCCCTTGATAGGAGTTATTAAAAAAAGCAGTATAGGAAAATAGATCCAACCATGGATTTTGTGACTCTGTACATTATATGGGAATCTACAACACAGAAGCAAAGCATTCGTCCATCCAGTTCACGTTTCTCTGGGTTCTAGTGCAAAGCAATCAGTCGTGTTCTCAACTTTTGGCATAAAACTGCCATTATGTTCTTTCAAAGCCAATGCAATTCACTTGTAAAATATCCAGTTGAAATTTCTACTACCAGCTTTTCTGACTGAATTCCAGATCATGGGGTGGTATGGTATTGATTTGCACAACACTTTATAGTGGTGACGACATGGGTACAATTCCCGCCACTGCCTGCTAGCAGTTTGTACGTTCTCCCTGTGACCACGCAGCTTTCCTCCTTGTGCTCCAGATTCCTTCCACAGTCCAAAGAGGTACCAGTTGGTAAGTTAATTGGTCATTGTAAATTGTCCCACAATTAGGCTAAGGTTAAATAGGGGGCTGCTGGGTGGCAGGAATTGAAGGGAAGTAAGAGACTATGCTGCGCTGTTTCTCAATTAAAAAAAATAAAATCATAGTCCCTCTCCCTACAAAAAAAGAGTTACCTTCCTCATGTCCTCTCTGTATATTGCCTCTCACTTTAAATTTGTTTCTCTTGCTTCTTGAACCATTCAGTAATAGAGATTTTTCTCCATTTATCCTATTTAAATCCACAATTATCTTGTGCACCTCTTCAAATTTCCTGTTAAACATATTTGATCTATGAAAGGTAGCCATAAATCTCTGGATATATTGTGATGTAACTTCTCTGCAGCTCCCCGAGCTCTTAACAGTCTTCAAAGTTGCAACCAGAGTTGGGACCCTGCTCCAATCATGGCCCATCCAGTCATTCATATACTTTCAGCATAACCTAGAGAAGCAAAGATCTGCTGCCACTGGAAAGCTGAAATAAAACCATTGAGTATTGGAAGTACTCTAAAGGTCATCAATTGACAGAGAAGCAGAGTTCACTTTTCAGGCCAATAGTTTTTTTAAAAATCTGAAACAGAAACAGTGATAAATTAAGCGTGCTTTAAGGAGATAAGGATTGGCATGTCAGCTGAGTGAGGATGATCCGAGATGATCTGTCGGTAAATAGAAGATAGAAGAAAACAGAGATGAGAGATAAATAAAAAGTTGCTAGATCTAGATCTTTAGGGTACTAAAGCAGGTGGCTCTGGAAATTGCGGATGCATTGGTAATCATTTTCCAATGTTCCTTAGATTCAGGATCAGTTCCTGAGGATTGGAGAATGGCTAATGTTATCCCACTTTTTAAGAAAGGAGGGAGGGAGAAAACAGAGAACTATCGTCCTGTCAGCCTACCATCAGTAGTGGGGAAGGTGCTAGAGTCCATTATTAGAGATGAAATAGTGACATATCTAGATAGCAGTGATAGAATTGGGCCGAGCCAGCATGAATTTACCAAGGGCAAATCATGCTTGACTAATCTATTGGAGTTTTTCGAGGATGTAACCAGGAAGTTAGACAAGGGAGATCCAGTGGATGTAGTGAACCTCGATTTTCAGAAGGCATTTGATAAGGTCCCACATAGGAGATTGGTGGGTAAAATCAGAGCTCATGGCATCGGGGGGAAGATATTGACATAGATAGAAAACTGGTTGGCAGATAGAAAGCAAAGGGTAGCGGTGAATGGGTGTTTCTCAGAATGGCAGGTGGTGACTAGTGGGGTGCCACAGGGCTCGGTATTGGGATCACAGCTGCTTATGATTTACATCATTGATTTAGATGAAGGCATTGAGATTAACATCACCAAGTTTGCTGATGATACTAAGCTGGGTGGCAGTGTGACATGTGATGAGGATGTTAGGAGAATTCAGGGTGACTTGGATAGGCTGGGTGAGTGGGCAGATACTTGGCAGATGATGTTTAATGTGAATAAGTGTGAGGTTATCCACTTTGGGAGTAAGAACAGGAAGGCAGATTATTATCTGAACGGTGTAGAGTTAGGTAAGGTAAGGAGTCCTTGTTCACCAGTCACTGAAGGTGAATGAGCAAGTGCAGCAGGCAGTGAAGAAGGCTAATGGAATGTTGGCCTTTATTACAAAGGGAATTGAGTACAAGAGCAAGGAAATCCTTTTGCATTTGTACAGGGCCCTGGTGAGACCACACCTGGAGTATTGTGTACAGTTTTGGTCTCCAGGGTTAAGGAAGGACATCCTGGCTGTAGAGGAAGTGTAGAGGAAATTCACAAGGTTAATTCCTGGGATGTCCGGACTGTCTTATGCAGAGAGGTTAGAGAGACTGGATTTGTACACGCTAGAATTAAGGAGATTGAGAGGGGATCTGATTACAACATATAAAATTATTAAGGGATTGGACAAGATAGAGGCAGGAAATATGTTCCAGATGCTGGGAGAGTCCAGTACCAGAGGGCATGGTTTAAGAATAAGGGGTAGGTCACTTAGGAAAGAGTTAAGGAAAAACTTCTTCTCCCAGGGAGTTGTGGGGGTCTGGAATGCTCTGCCTCAGAAGGCAGTGGAGGCCAATTCTCTGGATGCTTTCAAGAAGGAGCTAGATAGATATCTTATGGATAGGGGAATCAAGGGATATGGGGACAAGACAGGAACCGGGTATTGATAGTAGATGGTCAGCCATGATCTCAGAATGGCAGTGCAGGCTCGAAGGTCCGAATGGTCTACTTCTGCACCTATTGTCTATCTGTAGGGTATGATGCACAGGAGAAGCAGAACAGCTCAAATTTTATAATTCTGAAGTAAAAACAGAATATTTCAAGTTTACAGAAATGGAAAGGAGGAGGACAGCAAAGAGTAGATTGGAAATAGGCATGTCTTTGGGTAACAAAGGCAGGATCTAACTCAGTTTTTCAATAAGTAGATAGCAGTGGAAGGAAAACCACAGGTCCAGGTTTGAAAATATTGAACTGATGAATTATTTTATATTAAAATCCCCAACTTAATGAACTCAAGCTCATTGTTTTGTGCAGAATGATGAACACATTTTGTAATGTGTGCTAATGCAATCTGTTTTAAACTGTTTGTTTTCAATTTGAATTCTGTTAGTGTATTGATGGGTCTTGTATAAGCTTGTGATCGGAAAACCTGGAGTGATAATTTAGGGACATGAGTTCAAATCCCAAACTGAGAAATGTAAATCCGGCTAATTAAATACAATCCTGAAGACTAATATCAGAAATAATGGATATGAAACAAGCAGATTTGGAGCAAAGTTTTGTTCTTTGCCTTTCTGATTGTCTTCCATAAATTCCTTTGCCACAGAAGTGCTACCCGTATTACACCAATGCAATTTCTTTATTTAGCATATTATTGCTTATCCAATCTAATCCATTCTGTTTCTTGATCCCCAAAAACAATTTATAAAGGACTTGTTTTTCTTTTTTCCTAAACCAGTGTAAAAATTTTATAACGTGCTTCTATTTTATTTTTGCTGAACAAAAATTTGTTTTAGATCATTTCATAAAACTCTACTGTACTTGTTAACAACTGCACTCAGTTATGGCAGATTTGAGGTAATCAATACAACGATTAGAAAACTGTTGTATAGAGCTGTTTTTTTGTTGTGGTCTCTATACATTAGTCACATAACTGTTCTCCTACTCTTGTTCTTTATGCCCCTTAGTCCTTTGGATTTTGCTCAGCCAGTATCTTTCGAGAATGCAGACATTGGGAGGTGCCCAATTCTAAAACCTTCAAAGCCAGTGGTGAAAGAAGATGAGACTGAAGTGCCAACTGGAGCCCCAGCTGAAATCTCTCCAAGACCCATTCCAGACACAAGAATTCCTACACCATTCCCTGTAAGTTTATTTTCCTCAAATGGGCATAATGCCTTCATAAAAATCATACTGATTTACAAATCAAAGGAAGTTCATTTGTTGGTTTAGTATTCATATGTGAGATGTGAGCTTATTGTCTGTTCCTAGTTACAACTGCAGGGGAGCCACTTACCTGAACTATTGCAGGCTCTGTGAAGTACTCCCACTGTGCGGTTTAGCTATGGAGCACCAGGATTTTTCTCCATAAACAATGAAATCTGGGTACGGGACTGACAAGGAAATTGGCAAGTAATGGGTTTCTCATGAGACCATTTCACTCTCTTCAAGGATAATACCATAATTTAATAAATTCTCAGCAACACTTTCAGTTGCAAATCCAATGGTGCACTAAAAGTTCTGAAAATCAAGTACAAGATCTGTCTTGTGACACAGAAGGATGTCCTAAGATCCATCGAGTCTTGGCTACTCCTAAAGCAATCTCTTCCCCTGCTTGTATCTCTCTAACATGGTCATTAACAGTACCTGATGATCCTTTCACCCATCTGCACTAGAGTGAAGGAACCAAGCAACCTACTGTATCTGCTGGTCCATTGTTGTGATGTGGTGAGGACTGGAGCTCCCACAGGAAGTCCATGTTGTCACTGGGGGAGAAACAAACTTCACTTAGACTGTATCAGAGGTTAGATTAAACCTTTGTCACTGGAGCTGTGAAATGAGCACAGACTTATCAGAAGGAAGTTTTTATTTGATTTTGAAACATTCACAAACATTCACTGAGTAATGTTAGCATTTTGCTGCAAAATCTGGATCCTTATGTTTGGAGATGCACTGTCACACGGAGCAGTCAAGACAAATGGTGTAGGTGTATTTAATGGGAAGCTGCATAAACATCAGAGGGAGAAGGGAATATTTTATCGCTGATATTGTACAGAAGGTTTCTGATATATGTATCATCAACAGCTTTTGATGTGTTTTTATACCCAGATGATTGACAAAATCATATTCTTAGCATCTATTTCTAATAAACTTTCTGGTTTCATGGGAGACCCATTGCTTGCCAGTCGTGGCTGTATTTCTTCATCTTCTGCCATGTAATAACTGAATAAACAGATTTCATGATCCCAAGAAATGCTAATATAACTTTCAGTTTCCTATCTACTAAAAGTCGGAGCTGTAAAATAAATTTGCTGTTACCTTAATAAACAATGTTAAAACCCAGAAATCACTGACAAAGGACTCGCAGTATAGAATTAATAAACACAAGAGATTTTGCAGATGCTGAAAATCCAGAGCAAAATGCTGGAGAATTTTCCCCACCCTGTCTCCTGTAGAATTGCCATTCCCGTTTCTCAGTTCCCTTGTCTCCATGCCAACTGTTGCCAGGATAAGGCTTTTTTTTCCTGAACAACAGAGATGTCCTCCTCCTTCAAAGAATGGGGTTTCCCTTTCTCCCCCATTGATGCGGCCCTCACCTGCATCTCTTCCATTTCCCAGACACCTTCATCCCATCTTCCCGCCACTTTAACAGGGGTACGGTTCCTCTCGTCTTCACCTACTACCCCATGAGCCTCTACATTCAGAACTTCTTCACATCTTCTGCCATCTTCAATGTGACCCTACCTTCAAACATCTTTACTTTCCCTTCTACTTTCCACAGGGATTCTTCTCTCCGTGATTCCCTTGTCCATTCGTCCCTCCCCACTAATCTCCCTCTTGCGAGCTACCAAAGTGCTGCACCTTGATTCAGGGCTCCAAACAGAGCTTCCAGGTGAGGTTACACTTCAGCGGCGAAACTATTGGGGCTGAGTATTTCATCTTGCGATCCTGACACAGCCTGCTCTCAAAAATCACTGACAAAGTCTTCTACATGGGTGAGACCCGACGTAGACTGAGTGATCATTTTGTCAAGTACCTTCACTCCATTTGCCATAAGCAGGTTTTCCTGGTGGCCAGCCATTTTAATTCCAATCCCATTCCCATTCTGATGTTGGTCCATGGCCTTTACTGCCATGATAAGGCTACACTCAGTTTGGAGGAGCAACATCTCATATTGCATCCGGGTAGCTTCCAGCCTGATGGTATGCATATCAATTCCTCTAACTATTGTTTATTTCCCCCCCCTTGGGCCTTCCCTCTTCTTCCATTCCCCTCTTTGGCTCCCTTCTCAACTCTCCTCTTCTTCTCACCTGCCTATCACTCTCTCCTACTGGCGCTCCTCCTTCCCTTTCTCCCCTGGTCCACTCTCCTTTCC
This sequence comes from Hypanus sabinus, assembly GCF_030144855.1. Classification (NCBI taxonomy): domain Eukaryota; kingdom Metazoa; phylum Chordata; class Chondrichthyes; order Myliobatiformes; family Dasyatidae; genus Hypanus; species Hypanus sabinus. The sequence continues at coordinate 26,614,841 of NC_082715.1, forward strand.
TCATCCTCCAACCCTTCACCTTTTCCACCTATCACCTCTCTGCTTCTTACTTCCTCCCTCACTCACCTGATATCACCTTCGAGCTTATACTGTTTCCCCCTCCCCCCACCTTCTTCTGGCTTCTTCCCCTTCCTTTCCAAACATAGAAAACCTACAGCACAATACAGGACCTTTGGCCCACAAAGCTGTGCCAAACATGTCCTTACCTTAGAACTACCTAGGCTTTACCCATACCCCTCTATTTTTCTAAGCTCCACGTACTTATCCAGGAGTCTCTTAAAAGCCCCTATCGTTTCCGTGTCCACCACCATTGCCGGCAGCCCATTCCATGCACTCACCACTCTCTAAGTAAAAAAAAAACTTACCCCTGACATCTCCTCTTTACCTACTCCCAAGCACCTTAAAACTGTGCCCTCTCGTGTTAGCAATTTCAGCTCTGGGGAAAAGCCTCTGACTACTCTGACTTACCTTATACACCTCTATCAAGTCACCTCTCATCCTCTGTCGCTCCAAGGAGAAAAGGCCAAATTCACTTAACCTATTCGCATAAGGCAGTCCAGGCAACATCCAACATCGCATAAGACTGCTCCCCAGTCCAGGCAACATCCTTCTAAATCTCCTTTGTACACTTCCTATGGTTTCCACATCCTTCCTGTAGTGAGGCGACCTGAATAGAGCACAGTACTCCGTGGGGTCTGACCAGTGTCCTATATAGCTGCAACATTACCTCTTAGCTCTTAAACACTCCCACGATTGATGAAGGCCAATAAACTGTATGCCCTCTTAACCACAGAGTCAACCTGTGCAGCAGCTTTGAGTGTCCTATGGTCTCGCACCACAAGATCCCTCTGCACTGCCAAGAGTCTTACCATTAATACTATATTCTGCCATCATATTTGACCTACCAAAATGAACCATTTCGCACTTATCTGGTTTGAATTTCATCTGCCGCTTCTTAGCCCAGTTTTGCAGCCTATCAATGTCCCATTGTAACCTCTGACAGCTCTCCGCATTATCCACAACACCTCCAACCTTTGTGTCATCAGCAAATTTACAAACCCACCCCTCCACTTCCTCATCCAGGTCATTTATAAAGATCACGAACAGTAGGGGTCCCAGAACAGATCCTCGAGGCACACCACTGGTCTCCGGCCTCCATGTAGAATATGACCTGTCTACAGTCACTTTTTGCCTTCTGTGGGCAAGCATGATGTAGGGTCCGGTCTTCAACAGTTTATTCATTTTCACAGGTGCTGTCTGACCTGCTTTCCTCCATCATCTTCTGTGCGTTGCAAAGAATTGGTGTTTATTTAATCGAACCAAGAAGGTGTTCTGAAGGAATGAAAAATAGCCTTTTGTTAGTTATACTCAGAGTATAAAGCAGAAAATTGATTTTTAAAAAATTGATCCGGTTCTAAAAAGATATTGTTGACAGTGCCAATGCCAGGCTTCAAAGGTATTTAATCATTTAATCCTGTTTTCCTGACTTTATTTATCCTGATCCTTCTAAAGTTATTGATCCTGCTTTGACAACTTTTTTTAGAAAGTTCATTCTAGATCATAACATCAGATTTTTTAAAATAAATAAATATCAGAATAAATATCAGAAAGAATTCATAAAAATTACATTGGCAGTAGCCAAAAAGGCTATTGCAGTTACTTGGAAATCGGATTCATACTTAAGTATAGATCGTTGGAAGAATGAAATATTTAGCTGCATTCCACTTGAAAAAATTACTTGTAATTTAAGAGATAAATATGAAATATTTCTGAAAATTTGGCACCCTTATTTATAAAAGATATGATTAAATATATAGGTGCTCCAAAGATAAAATTATTGGTTATCTGGGGAAAGAAATAAATATATTTACTAAAGCTATTATGAACTCCATGGAGCATGTGGAGATCTTCCGATATCCAGGCATTCTTTCTTTCTTTTTTCTTCTCTCTTTTTTTCTCTTTCTACAGGGATATGGTAGGGAGGAGGGGGGAAGGGTTAATAATTTTTTTTCCTTCTGTAACCTATTTGAAAATTCAATAAGAAAAATTTATTAAAAAAATAAAAATCATCAGATTATTTAAAGCAAAATAAGCTCATCCCCTCACCTGTTATTTACACATTTACCTTTCAACTAGTTACATCCCATCTGCCTTGAAACTCCTCCTAAGTTTCAGTTAACCATTCTCACTCAGCCTTAACCCGCACTCTTTCCAGATAGCCTCCAAACCTGGGCTCGCCTTTAACATTATATCGGGACCACCTTTAACATTAGACTGGAACTAATTCTAATCAAATTATGATATTAACCTCATTTAGCCTTCTTTACTCAAAACGGGGAGAGGAATGGAATTAAAGGAAGCCTTCCAGTATGGTGATGCTTCTTGCAAGTTCTCTCTGACAAATAAAAGCATCAGTATATAATTAAAGTTGGGTAATTGTGGTTTCCCTGTTGCTTGAAGGGTTATAGTGTTTATATTTGTTTCATCCACTGAGTTAATTTGTGGCATTGACTGGTCAAATTTCTATACTCAACTGTACCACCTTGGTAATAATATGTAAATGATGAACTGTCTCTCTTGTCTGATTTGATTTCCAAAGACATCCTGTGCTGCTGACCTTTCTCCTAATGTGTTGACAAAAGCCAAGTACTTTGGCTTATCCAAAAACAGTCACGTTGCCATCGAATTTGATGATACCAAAGTCAAATCTAGGTAACTTTTGAAATTTAAGATTACGTAATTACTTGTGACACAATGTTCTATTTCACAACCACATAATTGATGTTTATCTCTCCAGGGGTAAATGATGACTGGAAGCTTTGCCCTCATCTCATATATTATTATGTAACTCATTAGCACACTTGGCTGCTGGGATGTGATTGATGCAAAGACAGAGTGCAGAAGAGTTATCATTTGTCTGAAGACTTAAATGCAGATGAGGACCTGAGCAACATGAAATTCTTCAATTTCCAATTCTTGTTCATAATGCCTAAAATATTGGTCTTAATTTTCCATTAGCTTCTATTTTGACATAATTGATTAAAAAAAATATTATAGGATGGTACAGTAGACCATAAGACAAAGGAGCAGAATTAGGCCATTTGGCCCATTGAGTCTGCTCCGCAATTCAATCGTGGCTGATCCTTTTTTTTTTCTCCTCCTCAACCCCTTTTCCTAGCCTTCTCCCCGTAACCTTTGATGCCATGTCCAATCAAGAACCTATTGATCTCTGCCTTAAATACACCCAATGACCCCGCCTCCATAGCTGCACAAATTCCACAAATTCACCACCTTTTGGCTAAAGAAATTTTTCCGCATCTCTGTTTTGAATGGATGCCCCTCTATCCTGAGGCTGTGCCTTCTTGTTCTGGACTCTCCCACCATGGGAAACATCCTTTCCATGTCTACCCTGTCTAGACCTTTCAACATACGAAAGGTTTCAATGAGATCCCCCCCATCCTTCTAAATTGCAGCATAGTAGCATTGTGCTACAATGCTTTGCAATACAGGTGACCGGGGTTCAATTCCCACCGCTGCCTGTATGTTCTCCTCGTGACTGCGTGGGTTTCCTCTCAGTACTCCATTTTCCTCCCAAATTTCTAAAATGTGTCAGTTAGTAGGTTAATTGGTCATGGTAAGTTATTCTGTTATTAGAATAGGATGAAATCAGGGATTGCTGAGAGGCCAGAAGGGCATATTCCTTGCTACATTTCGATAAATAAATGTATGTTCACATAAAATCTATATTTTACATTATTTGGTTGAAATGTACTTTTTATAAATGTCATTCTATCATGATGACCAAAATTTATTACCAGCAACCTATCTTGTATGTGTGAGATAAGATTCCCTGAATGTGCTGGAGCCAACTTACTGATCCTCAATTGGTAAGCTTTATATCATGCCATGGCCTTAAGCAATGCAATGTTACCAAAATAAGATCAACCCCATAAATAACTGAATATTTTATTCCATGTCCTAAGGCTTAGCTGGCTGTCAAATTTGTTAAAGCCTTTGAGATTCACGTTATTCAATATCATTTCAGAAATGTAAAAACAAGTAACAGAAAGTGCTAACAACACACACACACACACACACACACACACACACACACAAAATGCTGGAGGAATTTAGCAGGTCAGGCAGCTGGAAATGAATAAATAGGTGATATTTCAGGTGACAAGCAGATGACATAAACAGGTGACAGGATTGGAAAGGAAGGGGGAAGATGCCAGGGACTATTAAAAATTATTTTAAATAATTTTAAAATAATGAGTTAAAATGAATTAAAATCTTAAAACACCTGACACTTTTAAACAAGTAAAGCCATGCAACTAAGTTCAATTCAAAAACTGGAAAATACTTCACACCTAGCCTCCCTCCCAGTTGTCGACAGTATTGAACTGAATGGTCTTGCCATTCTTATCTAGTTTGACATTGGGCATCTTCCCCAGGTTAAGAGTTAGAAAAATGCAGCAAAAGCCTTCTCCACCACTGGATTCTGTGAATTCATATATTCAGTGAATCCAGTGTCAGAAGACACCAGACAAAACCTGGAGGAAGAATGCCCAGCAAATTCAAGATTCCCATTTTCAATATGTGGACTTCCATGGGGAAAACAAAACATCAGCAATTCAGTGTCAAAGTGCAGGCATTTCATGGCAATTTTTGGCCCACTAATTGTCACATTAGAGGAAATGCCCCTCAGATGATATTTTGACATTTGTGTAGAATTTGTTTCTTGTTTTTCAGTGGCAAAGCACATTGAGCAGGAGTCCTGAAAGCAAACCTAGTAAGGTTGTAATTCTTTCAGTATACAAAAACTACATTTTCTTCCTGACAAAAGGAAGGTAGATCTGATAGATCCTGTTAAGAGTTTGCAATTTTCCTCATAGATTTTCTTTACTGCTTAAGGTATTTAAAAGAATAATCCTGTAATTTGCAGTGGCTGCATATATTTGTATGTTGTTAATTAAATCTAAAACTGTTAAATATGATGGCTAACTGTTTAAGGAGATTCAACTGTAGGATCTTATTTCAATAGAATTGCTATTAACAATTACCTGTAGCTGTGTGATAATACAAAACCAGAAAATAAGCTCGTGTAGGATTTAATTCTACACTCATTGCAAGACACTGAGTGTTTGATTAATGATTCCGATTTGTTTGCAGGCTCACAATAGAGTTTGAAATACGAACAGAGGCTGAATCTGGTCTTGTATTTTATATGGCCAGAATTAACCACGCAGACTTTGCAACTATTCAGATAAAAGATGGAATGCCACATTTCAGCTATGACCTTGGAAGTGGAAACGCCAGTGCTATTATTCAAAAGAAAATAAATGATGGTGAATGGCATAAGGTAATTAAAGCAATTAAAATCCATTCCTAATTTGCCACCTAAAACTAAATCCAGGAAACTGATCTTCTGAATTGTGCAATTGAAGAAACACCATAAAATCTCAAAAATAAAATTGGACTCTCATGTTCAGATTTGGTCACCTCTTTATAGGAAGGATGTTAGAGCTAGCACAGAGGAGATGTATCAAGATGCTGCCTGGATTAGATAGCACGTCTTATGAGGAAAGGTTGTAAGGCCTTTCTCTTTGGGAAAAAAGGAGGATGAGAGCAGACTTGATAGAGGTATATAAGATGTAAAGAGGCATGCATAGGTAGAGTGGACAGTCAGCACCATTCCAGGGTGGCAATGGTAATACAAGAGGGCATACGTTTAAGGTGATTGGGGGAAAATAAGGCAGGGATGTTAGAGGTAATTTTTTTTATTTTACCCTGAAAGTGGTAAGTGCATTGCTAGGTGTGGTAGTGGCATCTGATATATTAAGGACATTTAAGAGACTCAGATACACTCATGGATGAAAAACAAATGGAGAGCTACATATGTGGGAGGGAAGGGTTAGATTGATCTTGGAGTAGGTTCAAATGTTGGCACAACATTGTGTTCCATGTATGAATGTTTTCAAAACATTATAAATGTTTTAAATCTGTTATAAAACTGTAAATACTCAGCATTCTGGACTTTTGCTCTTTATACATGCCCCCACTGGTCACAAAAGTATTTGCTTCCTGTGAACTGCTTGTAACTTAAACAGTTCACAAGTTGGGAATCCAGTTGTGAACCAAAAATGGGTATTGCAAGCTATTTGCTGAAATAATGCCCTGCACATCCATGCCTTATACACCAAAAATCATAAGAAATAGGAGCAGGAATAGACGATCTGGCCCATCAAGCTTGCTCTCTGTGGACTCTCTGACGGTGCTGTCTGAAAAGAGGATGCAGTCCAAGTTGCATGCCATCTTGGACAATGTCTCCCATCCACTCCATAATGTACTGGTTAGGCATAGGAGTACATTCAGCCAGAGACTCAATCCATCGAGATGTAACACTGAGTGTCATAGGAAGTCATTCCTGCCTGTGGCCATCAAACTTTACAACTCCTCCCTCGGAGTGTCAGACACCCTGAGCCTGGATTGGTCCTGGACTTATTTCCACTTGGCATGATTAACTTATTATTATTTATGGTTTTATATTGCTATATTTCTTCACTATTCTTGGCTGGTGTGGCTCAGGATCAATAAAGTATGTCTGTCTATCTATCTGTAAGATCATGGCTGATCTGGCCATGGACTCATCTCCACCTACCTGCCTTTCCCCTATAACCCGTAATTCCCCTACAATGCAAAAATCTATCCAACCTTGGCTTTATATTTACTGAGGTTGCTTCCACTGCTTCATTGGGCAGAGAATTCCACAGATTCACCACTCTCTGGGAAAAGCAGTTCCTCCTCATCTCCATCCTAAATCTACTCCCCTGAATCTTGAGGCTATTTCTAGTCTCACCTACCAGTGGAGCAACTTTCCTGCCTCTATCTTATCTATCCCTTTCAAAATTTTATATGCTTCTCTGAGATCTCCTCTCATTCTTCTGAATCCCAGCGAGTACAGTCCCAGGCGACTCAATCTCTCCTCAGTCTAACACCCATCATCTTTGGAATAAACCTGGTGAACTTCCTCTGCACCACCTCCAAAGTAAGGAGACCAGAACTGCACGCAGTATTCCAGGTGTGGCCTCAGCAGTACCCTGTACAGTTGCAGCCTAACCTCCCTGCTCTTAAATTCAGCCCCTCTAGCAATGGCCAACATTCCATTTGCCTTCTTGATAGCCTGCTGCACCTGCCAGCCAACCTTTTGTGATTCGTGCACAAGCAATCCCAGAATTCTGCAACTTTTTACCACTTAAGTAATAATCTCATCTTCTGTTTTTCCTTCCAAAGTGGATGACCTCGCATTTACCAACATTGTACTCCATCTGCCAGACCTTTGCCCACTCACTTAACCTATCTATATCTCTCTGCAGACTCCCCGTATCTTCTGCACAATTTGCTTTTCCACTCAGTTCAATATTATCAACAAACTTAGATACTCGGTCCCCTTTTCCAGATCACTAATGTATATTGTGAACAGCACCAACCCCTGCGACACACCGCTCACCACTGATTGCCAATCAGAGTAGCACCCATGTATCCCAACTCTCTGCTTTCCTTTGGTTAACCAATCTTCTAACCATGCTAATACATCACCCACAACTCTATGCAACCTTATCTTACAGATAGGTCTTTTATGCAGCACCTTATTGAATGCCTTCTAGAAATCCAAATAAATAAAATCCATCTGTGTTCTTTATATCCTCAAAGAACTCCAGTAACTTTGTCAAACAGGACCTGCTGAATCCATGCTGTGTCTGTCTTAATGGATCCATTTCCATCCAGATACCTCGCTATTTCTTTAATTGATAGCTTCAAGCATTTTCCCAACTACAGATGTTAAACTAAACAGCCTAAAGATACCTGCATTTTGCCTAGATCCTTTTTTGAACAGTGGCATGACATTTGCCATCTCCCAATCTCCAGGGACCTGCACAAAGTCCAGAGAATTTTGGTAAATTATCACCAAAGGCTCTACTATAACTTCTGCCGTTTCTTTGAATACTCTGGGATGCATTCCATCAGGACCAGGGTCTTTCAAAGCCTCTGCCATTTCATCAATATCTAATATCAATTTGGAGGATGAGAAGGGGGAATTGATATTGGGTATTGGATGAAATGGCAGAGGCTTTGAATTACTATTTTGTGTCGGTCTTCATGGTGGAGAATGTGTCTTACATGCCTAAGGTAGAAAGAGATGAGTTATACAACTCTCGTGACATGCAAGCATTTCAAGTCTTTGAGTGATTATGTAGAAAGTTTGAAGTTGATAACTCATCTCTTTCTACCTTAGGCCATGAACTTAACACCCCTGATGAGTTATTAACTGATGAGTATTTAACTTCAAACTTTCTGCATAATCACTCAAAGAGTTGAAGTGCATGTGCATTTAACAAGAGCTGTATAACTCATCTCTGTCTGCCTTAAGCCACAAACTTATCAATCACCCTGGCTGTGGGCACTTCCTGGAGGTCCAAGATCTGTATGCTCTACAACCTCTGGGCTAAGTGTGTAAATGTAGGAGGGGACTACGTTCAAAAATAAATGTGCTAGGTTTTCTAAAGTTGACTCCTTCTAGCTTAGGCCACGAACTTATCAATCACCCCTGGTAGTGAAGCCTCTTGCACTCATATGCTTCAGCCACGGAATCCTCCCACGAGACTGTGAGTTTCGAGATGTAGATAATCTGTTATGAAATGGACCAGAGAATCAAGTCTGGCCTAAGGTCGGTGGTAGCAATTTCCAGTGGGAAGGTGAGTTGTTTATTGCCATCCACCAGCATTTTCCAATCACAGGCCATGTTCATCTGTCCTGTTTCTGGCTTAGGTGGGAGATTATTTGGTCTGCTTCTTCCCTCCTGGACAAATGCTGCTCGTGTCAGAGCATAAGCCATTCTTTTGGGCAAGGAGTTGGTTGCTACCCTCTTGGTCTTGATTGCCACTGTCATACTCTTCAAGACCTGGTTGTGATGCCACGTGCATCTGCCTTGTGTGAGGCTGGTTTTGCAGCTTGCCAGGATATGCTTGAGGGTTGCTGGAATCGGGCACAGGGCAAAGTTGGGAGCTCACCGAACCATTGGTTTTTTGTGAAGGAAGCATATCATACGTAGCTCTGATGAGAAAGCTAAGTCTGTTTGCTTCCATCTCCCATATGCCCTTCCAGCTGATTTTCTTCCTCGCAGTGCTTTCCCTCCACATCCATTGCCCCTGCTAAGCCAGGGAGACAGCCTTTGCATTTCTGTCTGACTCTTGTTGTCACAGTACTTCCTCTGGAATTGTGCCAAGTGGGTCCACTAGCTGCCAGACCAAAGCCACCCTTGCCCTATTGGACTTGCTCTAAGCCTAAGCACTGCTGTGGCTTGCTGCATCGCATCAGCCGGGGTCCTTTTCCGCCCAGATGATAAGGTCCATGCAGCATAACTGACGGTCTTGTCATGAGAGTCTTTGAATGTCATCTGATCGAAGATATGCACGATAGTTTTAAAATAGAGGCATTGTTTAACTGGGATCCAGTGTCGTGAATATAGGGGTTAAGAGTGACTGGTCTTTGTGTAAGTAAAGGATGAATGTGAAAGGGGTTGCAGATTTGGGAAGCGCTGATCTTTGAGGTTGGTGGGGGGGGGTGCAGGTGGCAACACATCATGGGGGTGGAAGAGAAAGTGCATTAGGGCCTGAGGAGCTCCATTTCTGTTCAGATGGGTAGCGAAGAAATGAGGCAAAGTGTCATTATGATGCATATTAAAATAACACTGCTATAAGATAGTACTACCATGATCAAATGAACTGAAAAGAAATAAGGTAAATATATTTTGGATAGTTTTGTGGATATGGAAGACATAGTAAAAAATTGTAAAGTTTAGTCTTTTTTTAAAAAGCATACTGTATAATTTTTCATGAAGTGGAATAGAAATTATTTTAATATATGTTTTAAAAAAATATAATATATATTTTTTGCAGATAAGAATTGAGCGAGTTAAAAAGAAAGTAACAGTGACAACTGGCCTCAGTGTGGCAACTACTGTCAGCCCTAAAAATGCAGATATCCTGGATGTTGTGGGCATGATTTACATTGGAGGGTTGCCTAAGAACTACACTACACGAAGAATTGGCCGTGTAAGATGTGAAGCTTAAATTTTTTCTTAAAATACTCATCAGTTCCTACTTCAACCCACCTGATTTGCAAGACAGCTTCTCTCCTCCATAACAGTATTAAATTGATTTTCCATCCATCACCAACACCAACGATAAGGGAGTAGTCTTTACCATTCATATGATTGAAATGTCAAATGAATCTCATTTTCAACTCCTTTGATGCAATAAAAATAGTATTAATACCTCAAGTCATACTTCACAACCATAGTTGTGATCCCTGGTATCTTCTAGGTTTTCTCCAGGCTCCGATGCTCCTCTAGTTAGGGTATTCAAGGCCCTCCAGTATGACCCAGGTCAAGTTTAGTTTTAATACATTTCAATTTCTTTTCTGTTTCACTCAGTAGGTCCATTCATAACCAGTCAAAAATGTGATTTTTTTTGTGCTTTATACAGGTAAAGTTGCTCTAATGTATTTGTTGTCCTTGATATCTTAACCTTCTTCTGTTTTTGGTGATAACTCTCAAAACTTATCGTATTATCACTATTATACAGTATATAAAATTGTATTTCCCATATACAATATACATATATCCATTTAGGATTTATTTGTAGCCCTCATTTTTCAGAATATCTTCGTATTCTCAGCAATCTTTTGGTTTGTGCTTCCCTTGGCCAAGAGTAAGTTTCCTTCATCCACTGAAAGGAAGCAAACTCTCGATTGACTCTGCAGTATACACTAATAATCATTTCTTTAACTCCTGACTTTCTCTCCATCAGTACTGCTACATTTTCAGCTATATTCATGTCTGAATTATTTTGTGGGGCAAGCATTTTTAGAGCACCTTCTGCATTTACTGCAGCCCCTGCATCTTTCCAGACACTTCTTCAGAAATAATTCCCAACCTGAATGTGTTTGAACAATAATGAAAATCTCTTCCCAACATAATTAAACACTTAGTGTGTTTTGTAAGTTTGGAGAAGTTTAGTTTTGAACCTAGTCTATCTACAATTCAAATCATCTGTGGTGCCTCAATAATCTATGGATTTTTCACAATATTTGCACATTTATATTTAATGGGAATTTTGCCTTATGCAAATCTGAAGTGGGGAGCAGAACCTTAATTCTGTAATAATAGTTATTTCTACATTCAGAGGATTTTAGTGCTAGAAATGGATTAGTGCTTTGAAGTATCTTGTAGTAGGCCTCTATCACACTGAAACTGGCTGCAACCTGTGATTAACGAGGAAGTAAAGCCGTGGCTTATTTTGAAACCATAACCAAACTGTTAATTCTTGGGAAAAGTAAGTAAAACTGAGATCGGGGTGAAAAAAAACCTAACTTTACTAAGACTTGGCTGTGCCATTTTGACCATCTTTTAAAACCAAAATTAGCAATGAAGACTTATCAGAATCCTAGTCATCTCAATGTACATTTGTATTTGAAGGTCTGTTTATTAATTTTGTCAACACAGGTAGTCTACAGTATCAATGCTTGCATCCGTAACTTTAAACTGAATGACAATGCCCTTGATCTGGATAATCCAGCCTCCAGCCTGGATGTTGGTGCCTGTTTTCTCAACAGTCAGAAAGGAACTTACTTTGATGGAACAGGATATGCCAAACCAGGTAAAAAATACCAAATTGATATTTCTTCTACTTTCTCTACTCACAATGTAACCAACCATCATTTGACAACTAAACTCTACTGATCCATTGTAACTCGCATGGTAGAATTGCAGAGTTTCTGTTCACCAGTATAATTTCTCCTGATGTGCTTTTTAAATAGCAAATCTAACTCCCAATGTCAGCCGTATTCCACTTTCTGATTTGTACTTATCGTAGTGCATTTCTTTGAATTGACAGGAAGAGCAAAATTTAATCAGCAGGTCACTTCTGAAATATGCCAGTGTTCCCAAGCCTAACAGAAGCAGATTGCACAGCACTGAAATGGTGGTTGTTACCTAATTGAGAATATTTTAAAACATGAGGAATGCACTAATTGTTTGATTAGAAGTACCTAACCATTGTCAGTTTACATAAAAGATTTCTAGATCTCTAAAACCTAGTGTTTTTATTAACGGTCAGTTCCAAATATGATCTGTGATGAGAACACGAGAAAATCTGCAGATGCTGGAAATGCAAACAACACACACAAGGTGCTGGTGGAACACAGCAGGCCAGGCAGCATCTATAGGGAGAAGAACGGGCCCGAAACGTCAACTAGCATTTTGTGTGTGTTATCTGTGATGAAATTTAGTTTCTTTAAAACTCCTGTCAATATTTTGCTCTATTTTCTGATCTCTTTTTAATGCAACCCTGATCTTCTGAGGTACAAAACCCGATGATATTACGTGATAAACACAGGAAATGCTGCAGATGCTGGAAATCTTAAGCAACGCACACAAATCTTTATCAGGATGAAGGGTCGTGGTCTGAAACTTCAACTGTTTATTTTCTGCTCCAGCGATTTCCCATATAGTGGGTTGAATTTGTTATTTTGCCTTCATGTGCCTCTAAGTAAATGCCAGCATATAGAAGGGATTGAGTGATGTGTGTGCACACTGCTTTGCTTGAAAACCTTTTACATTAGAGTAATGGCTGGAATAGCAGCCAAAAAAAGAGATCAATTTGATTGATTATTCCATTCTAACTTAAAGTGCGCAAAGCTTCTAACAATTACAGTTTGTTTCTTTGTGCCAATTCAGTTCCACGTTATAGGGTTGGAATAAATCTACAGATCGAGTTTGATTTTCGCACTACACAGAGGAATGCCGTCTTATTGGGAATCAGCAGTCAGAGAGTAGATGGACTGGGCATTGAACTAGTCGGTGGAAAAGTAAGTTATAATTAGAAGCTGAAACAAATTGATCTGAAAAACGGCTGCAACTTGCATTTGTATTATGTTTTTAGTGCAAAATTGCAAATCTCCCCTGAAATGATCTCAAAACAGATTTTGGCACCAAGACAAGGGACAGCAACCATTGATTACAAAGCAATAAGGTTTATGAGCTATTTAAAGAATTTATAATCTTGACAGCTGAAGGCACAGCCAACTGTAAGAAAAGTAAAGTTGGAGAAGTGCAAGAGAGCAGAATTGGAGGGGGGGGGGGGGTGGGGTAAATATCTCCAAGTGTTGAGTGGGATCCAGCATCAGCCATGTTGGGATGGTGGAGAAGACTCGATGGGCTGAATGGTCTAATTCTGCTTCTATGTCTTAAGGTCTAAACCACAGGCAGCTTTAAGGTCATGGAGAATTTTGGTAGCTAAGAAAAGAACTTTGTAACCGAACTGCTCTTAAATGGAACTTTGAAGGTCAATGAGCAGGCTTCTCTTGAATGGTCCGTAATTGTGCATGAGAATGGCTGTCTGGATGCAATTAAGAATCTATTAAAGTGCAAAACAGGATATCTTTAATGATGCAATATATATAATATAACATTGATTATTTCAGCCGGATCTCAGCAATGCTTTGCCTAATACTAGTTCTCCTTTCACATTTTAATGTTAGATTTTGGTTCACAATGATAATGGAGCTGGAGTATTTACGGCTGTCTATGAGCCTTTGCAATTCACTGAGTTGTGTCATGGACGGTGGCACAGTGTAATAGTCAAAAAGATTAAACACCGTTTGGAACTGACAGTTGATGGAAAGAGAGTGGAAGGCAGTAGCCCAGTTGTAACCTCCACTGCAACCGACACCAATGATCCAGTCTTTATTGGAGGTTATCCAGGTATGCACACATTTGTTTCAAATTATTTTCTTTGTGAAGTTTCATGACCAACTGCTCTTCTGGGGGTGCCGATTTCTTGAAATTTTGCCATTTGTGTGGGAAAATTACAGTCCTGCAGCATAGCTTTGATGCAGCTGGCTGATTTACTGAAGCATTTCAGGGGCAGTTGAGAATCAATTACATTTCCCAGTGTTTGGCTTCATAGTTCGTCCATGCTAAGTAAATATGACTTATGAAAAGGGTTGAATTTTTACAAGAAATAAATAGTTTTCAATACACGCAAAGTGCTGGAGGAGCTCAGCAGGTCAGGCAGCATCTATAGAATGAATAGATGGTCAACGTTTCGGACTGTAGAAATAGTTTATTTAATTGATGAAATCACCAGCTTACACTCGCTTGCATCATACACCGGAGTGTGCTCTTCAGTTACCTGATGAGGTAACCGTGGCCTTTGGCCAGGAGCAGATGTCGTAAGATGGCGCCCAACCTTCATAGAGTGTTTTGACCCTTAACCACTACACTGTCCAGTTGGCAGGTTAGCAATGGTGGCCAAGTCACTGCCCACCTGCTCCTGACTTCCAGCTCAGCTCCCCTTGCCTGCTCCATTTCCAGAAAGAAGCTCTTTTTTCTTCCACCCCCATTCTGTGAGCTGCTTGGTTCTTGCTGTTTTTATCAATGCCCAGCACAGACAGCAACCTCCATCCTGAGCTTGCTGGGAACCCTCTACGGCCGATCTCCATGGGGAGGGAATAGCCACATCTGCCGTCCTCTGTCCTTGCACTCTTGGACTAAGGTCTGGTACTTCAGGACCTTCCTCTCATGGGCCTCCTCACATCCTTCCTCCCTTGGTACTGTGAGATCCACCAGGATGATTTTCTTGTCCTCAGTGGACCACAGCATGATGTCTGGTCGAACTGTGGTTGGCACCTCCTCTGAGAACTGCAGCTCCCTCCCCACACTGACCCTCATCTCCCATGATATGGCAGTTTGCAGCAGATTGACTGTGATCTGAAGCTTTAGATTAATAATTATTGGCCCAAGTCAGGCACAAGACTGAGGTACACCTCAAGCCAGCCACTTGAATTTATGCTTAATTTACACTTAATTTATGCAGCCATGCTGCTCCAAATGTTCTTGAGGCTTCTCTATTGAAACCAATCCCAAAGAGAGAAGAGTTTCATAAGCAACCTCAGAGTCTTCAGCTGTAGACCTACAATCGCACCGTTGGGTCTTACAGCAGCATATGCTGTCAAAGAACTTTTCAACTCATTCTGTATTGTTAAGTATCTGAGTATCTGAGACAGAAACAACTGAAATATGTTTAAATTAATATGGTTTAAATAAAAACATTTATCTTGTGTAATTAAAGTATAGATATATACAAAACATGCAGTAAACACAAGATCTTGCAGATGTTGGAAATCTTGAGCACACACAAAATGCTGGAGGAACTCAGCAGTCAGGAAGCATTTATGGAGGGCAATAAACAGTCAATATTTTGTGCCAATGACTTCCATCAGAACTGGAAAGTAAGGAGGCAGTAACCGGAATAAGAAAATGCGGGTAAGGAATACAAACTGGCAGGTAATAGGTGAAGCCAGGTGAAAAGAAAGATGGGTGGCTGGGAGAGGGGGAATGAAGTATGAAGCTGGGATATGATAGGAGGAAGAAGTAGATGACTGAAGAAAAGATAATCTGATAGGAGAGGACAGTGATTCATGGAAGAAAGGGAAGGAGGAGGAGCACCAGAGGGAGGTAATGGGCAAGTGGGGAGAAAATTATGTTTGGGAAGGAACCAGAATGAGGAATGGGAAAAGGGAGAGGGGGCGGGGAGAAGTGTCCAAAAGTTAGATAATTCAATGTTCAGAAAAAGAACAACCATTTAGTTTCACTTATTTTGCCATTCCGATTGGCAACCCATTTCAAATGCTTGATATGTCAGCCAAGTCTGGCATAAAGCAGAGGGGCCAGGTACGAAGTGCATCCGGACTCTCAGCTCAGTTATAATCAGTAACCACCACCTAAGGTCCAGAACTCATTGACCTGTGCTCAGTAATAGGAGCCATCAGTCCAGATCTGTTTAAACTTCACACAGACACATATAATAACCTTAATAGTGTGATTGTGCTATATTCCTCAAATAGCTATTCTGGGTAATATAAGTTCATGTCATCACCACTTTGCTTATTGGTCAGCTGAAGGGTGACTTGCATTTTCTCATCAAAGTAACTGCTAAATTCACTATTCCCTTTATTTTCAGTAATTATGCTTCCTTTTTACTGTAATAACTCATATTTCTCTTATTCATTTCAGAGGACATGAAACAGTTAGCACTGACCATTAATACTCCTTTCAAAGGCTGCATACGTAACCTGAAGCTCACAAAGCCAAGTCAGACACTTGAAGTGGACTTCAGCAAATCAGCGGAGCTCAAGGGAGTCCAACCACTCACCTGTCCAGCATAATAGAATTAACCAGGCTGTTTTAAAACAAAGATGAAAGCATATATGGTTTAGAGTAAGCCTGTATCTTGTACAGGGCAAAAATAATTTTGGAGACTCAAATTAAACTATACCTTCATATTATTTCTGCATTTTACTTCTTTTTGCTGAACATTGCAGGATAGAAAGATGGCAGAGAGCAGTCAGTGGTGGATCAGCAGGCTGTTATATGCAACTCTGATATTAAATTGCTTTGCTGTCAATGGAATTAAATGCCAGGCACAGCATTTAATGTTGAGCAAATGCAATAACATCCCTTTCACACTTAATACATTTCTTGTCCTGTGAGCTGAAGAACATTTTGAGTTTTCATTTATTGAGTAAGGTTAAAAATAAGCCAATTTTTACCCTGTTGATGCAATTTCCTGTTCAATATTTGCAATATGTAGAACCACCCACTAATTTTTCTGCTTTTTTTCTGTGTGTAGCATTGTAACCAGCAGTGTGCAATATGGTATAACTATATCAGTAAACATTTTTGAAGCAGAAGTCGTGGTTTCATGTTTAAGTGAGGGCTGGCAATGAGAAAATTTGCTCTTTACTAAAGAAATTTCAAAGAGATCAATTTCATAAAAGTCCAATAAGGTGCCATGTTTGATCATCTACATTGGTACATTAGAGAACTTAGCACGTAAGCAAAAGGTCTGTAGATTTCTTGGAATTTGAAAATTGCATTTGAAAAAGATTTCTATGAAAAAACAATTTTGTTGGGGAAAAATTTGGGAGTTTAAATTTCAGCGAGGATTACTACTGTTGTTCTCTCGGAATTGTATAATTTTTAAAACAAAACACTGGATAGAGACTGAAGTATAAAGAGAGAAAAGATTAAATATAAAGGTAGGTACTGTAGCTAATTATATCAAACAGGAAACAAAAAGTTCTCTTTCAGATATATAAAGAGTTAAAAAGAGCCAAGGATATCAGACTGCTGGAAAACTACACTGGAAAGGTAGGAATGGGGACAAAAAAATTGATGACTGTACTTAATAAGCATTTTGCATCTGTGGAAGATATTAGCAGAATGCTAGAAATGTGAGAGTGTCAGGGGACAGAAATTAGTGTCATTGCTACTACTAAAGAGAAGATTCTGGGATGGTTCTGGAGGACTAGAAAACTGCAAATGTAACTCTACTAAGAAGAAAGAGGCAGAAGAAAGGAAATTATAGGCCAGTTAGCCTGATTTCAGTGGCTGGAGAGATGTTGGAGTCTATTATTAAGGATGAGGTTTCAGGGTACTTGGAAGCACGTGATAAAATAGGCCAAAATCAGCATGCTTTCCCCAAGGGAGAATCTTGCCTGACAAATCTCTTGGAATTCTTTGAGGAAATAACAAGCAGAATAGTCAAAAGAGAGTCAGTGGGAGTTGTTTATTTACATTTTTGGAAGACCTTTCACAGGGTGCTATACGTGTGGCTGCTTAATACCCATAGTATTACAGGAAAGATACTAGCATGGATCGACTGATTTGCAGGACGCAAAGGGAGGAAATAAAGAGGGCCTTTTCTGGTTGGCTGACAGTGACCAGTTAAGTTCCATAGGAGTTGGCTTTGGGACTGCTTTTCATGTTATATGTCAGTGATTTGGATGAATGAATGAAGCACTTGTACATAGTTAAGGTGCCAAAGACTTCTGCACATAACTTTATGTATTGTGCCTTTCTACTGCCGTAAATAATAATAAACAAATTTCATGACTTCTGTGAGTGAGAGGGGCAGGTAGTGTTGAGGAAGCAGGGTAAAGGTATGCACTACTTTCTGAATGTGGAGAAAATTTAAAAATCAGAGGTGCAAAAGGATTTGGGAATCCTCATGCAGGATTCCCTGAGGTTAACTTGCAGGTTGAGCTGGTGGTGAGGAAGATAAATGCAAAGTCCGCATTCATTTTGAGAAGACTAGAATATAAAACCAAAGATGTACTGCTAAGGCTTCATAAGGCATTGGTCAAACCACATCTGGAGTATTGTAAGCACTTTTGGGCCCCTTATCTCAGAAAAGATGTGCTGGCATTGTAAAGGATCCAGAGGATGCTTGCAAGAATGATCTCAGGTTAACATATGAGGAGTGTTTGATAACTCTGGGTCTGTATTCACTGGAGTTTAGAAGAATGACAGGTATCTTATTGAGACTTATCAAATTTATCAAAAGCCTAAATAGATTGGAATTGGAGAAGATGTTTCCTATAGTGGGAAAGTCTCAGACCAGAGGGCAGAGCCTCAGAATAGAGAGACATCCATTTAGAACAGAGGGTGGTGAATCTGTGGAACTCTTTGCCACAGATGGCCAAGGAGGCCAAGTCATTGGGTATATTTAAGGCAGAGATAGGTTTTTAAAAGAGCTTGAGAGGGATAATAAATCAGCCATGACAGAATGGCCTAATTCTATTGTGTGTTATGGTCTGAAGTCATTTTGGGATCGGTCATAAAATGATCAAAATTCTAATTATTTCTAGGTTTCAAAATTAATATGTTAAAAAGCAAGATGGTCTGGTCTCAGATGTTCTTTTCATTAAATGAACTAGCCAGAAAAAGCCTAGACCTCTAAATCAAAAGACTACTATAAAAATATATCCATGGATAAGCAACCATTGGACAATGTCAGGAGAAGAAACTCCAGGGGGAAAGGCATAAAAGGGTGAGGAAGAGATCAGAGTGCATTCTAGTTGTGAGCAGTAAATAAGATGAAGTATGAGATGCACGCACTGACACCTCGGAGAGATATGGAATGGTAATGGCTTGGAGATTCACAGAAAACTGAACATAATTTCAAGTAAATACTTGCAATTCTGAGGTTTCTGATGAGTTGGGTTTCTGATGAGCAGGGAAGTTTCAGGGTGTTAGGAATCATGTGGGCAAAAGATATTAGAGCAATTTATAACATTCCTAGGGTAATTGATGATTTTTCTGTATTTTTAATATGAGAAGCCCCCAGTAATGTCATTAAAATCACTGGTTAGACATTGCAGTGCCTGGAGAAATGTCATAAATATTTGCCATTTACATTTTACTCTTTTCTCTTGGAACATTAAAATAAAGGTTTCTGCGACATTTTTACATAATGTTGCTTGGAGTTTGGGGATGTTGACAACCTATTTAAAAGCCTTCCTTAGGGTGGGCAAATAGTGTGCAAAGCCCTCACTGATCTTTCAACTGAGGACTTGTCATTTTACATTTAAGGAGACTTGCTAAATTTCTGCATGTTTAGTTTAGAAACAGCGCAGCAACAGCCCGCATTACCCAGTTGTACCCATGTAACCAATCAGCTTACTAACCCGTAGTAACTACTTGTGCCCGCAGTCCCAACTGGAGACTTGAGGAGTTGGATTTGAAGTGCATCTTCCCCTCAGTTCACTGTGTTTGTGCTTCATCCATGAATTTGATCCTGGGTCCAGCAGCAGAGCAGGAAATCAAATACCGCCACATGTAACTCCCAGCGTATCACCCCAAAGGTTTTCTCTAACTTGTCCTATTAAATAGAGTAGAAGCATTCCAGTAAGCATCTCTTTGAAAGGGAGCATTCTTATTTCATACAATGTTCAGATTTTTCACCAATTTTGGAAGTGTGAACGTTTCAAACAATATTTGCAGCGACATTCAGAAAAACTGAGTTGTTTTAGAAACAGATGAAAAATAGGCCTCTTTTTAAAATTATTCAACTGTTTTACATACTTGTGGTGAACTACATATACCTGTCTGGACACGCCCCCCCTGCTGACTGCTCCTGTGGCTCCTCCCACAGACCCCGGTATAAAGGCGATTGAAGCCTGAGCCCGGCCTCTCTGTCTCCAGGATGTAGCATGGTGGTCAATTTCTGCTTGTTCTTTCTTCTAGTCAATAGAAGCCGATATCTCGCCTCACGTCTCAGAGAGTTATTGATGGTGCATCAATACTCTGCTTATTTTGTTTGTGGACGCAGTTTAAGCTTGTATTTCTGTTGTATCATTTTAATATGAAAAACTCATGACACTACACCAGTGAATTTTATTATATTGCAAATTGCTATGTACATTTGGAAACTTAAATGAGGTGCTGATAAATGTTCTTTTAGGTGAGAGTAAAAAATATAAGGGAGATTATTCAAAAGAATTGATCAGATCTACAGCTGATGGCAAAAGTTAAACAATCAAAAGTTACCTTTCAGTTTTAAAGCCCTAATTTGAAAATACTTCTTCTTTTTCTTCTTCGGCTGTCAATCAATTTCAATGTTGACTGTGCTGAGAGTTCACACCATCCAGAAACTCTACTCCAAAACGCCTTGCACAGTAATAAGACAGACGGTGTCGTGACCCCACCATATAGTCTCTCTGGCATTCCAAATCCAATGCTTGGTCGTACACAGGAGTGTACAGACTTAGCGGATAAGGAAGCTGCCCCGCAGTGACAACTAACTAGTCTAGTGATGCCATCCGTTGACCAGCACTCTGATTCCTCCGCATGCCACCAAGGTGGCTGTACCATTGACCCTTTTGGATTCATCTGCCACAGACACCATCAGACGCCCTGCTGCCGGCATCTGCGTTGGGTGCAGCATTTGCCTGAAGAGGCATAATCTACAAAGTAGCAAAGGCATGCTTACCTCCTTGACTTAGCCAGCCACGATCCTACTAGATCTAGTCTAGTAGTATACTGATGGAACATCACCTTCACGGCTAGGTTAGACCTGCCAGACAAAGAATCTCTGCCGTACTTCGCTGATGTTTGGCCAGTGTCACTCCCACGCCACAGTGAGGCGCCAAGGTAGGATTTGAAAATTATAAGATTTGCAGCAGTAATTTCTGATTCTGAGTTTTGCACAGGTTTATATAAGTGCTGTGATACCAATTTTGAAACAAAAAACGGGTGGCATTCAGATACGACATCAGCATCTGAATGCTACCCATTTGATTATACATCTTCTTTGAACTTTGAGTGGGCGCCAGAGTGTTGATCCTGTTTTCATTGCTAGGCTCTGTTTTCAATGGGCAGTTTTATAGCATAAATAATACCCCTCACAGGGGCCTTCCCTGGATGGGGGAGGAAATTCCTCGTCTTAGCACTGCACAATTTAAGCAGTAACAAATAAAGTGATATAGATATCTCCATCATACTATGGAATAAAAACAGATGGAATGGTCTTGCTTACATATACCTTATGACAGAAGGAACTGTGTAGCAACACCTCTCGATGGAGGAGCTTGGCTAAGTATTGCTTGCTATTGATATCAAAGGAGGCAGGAAATTGATCAGGTGAGGTCATAAAGCTGTACTCAGGGTGACTTTATCCCTTTCGATTGCCTCTGGATCAGATACCTCCTGTTCACAGCACTCAAGACTTTATCACCAGGACTGTTTAATGCAGAATGTTTCATGCAGGAATTTAGTTAAGTTGCTGGATCACTACTACTGTTACATCTGATGATAAATTTTAACCAATGTTGGGAGTTTCTCTTTTGCCTGATTATTCTTCTACTTGTTTTACTTGAATTAGCTGCATCCAAAAATGAAATGGATTAAAAATGATAGGAGCATGAGGAATTAGAGCAGACAGCCAGAAGAGTGAGGATAAAGGGGAAAGCCTTTCAGTGGAGACTTGTATTCAAAAGGTCTTCAGAGGAGAAGGCTTGTTACCAAAGTACTCCAGAGTATACAGCTGCATTTAGAGACAATGGCAGTGGTTGCCAAGTGTAGCTGTGTTGTGCTCTTTCAGATACAAGTGTAATGCTTGACCTCCACATCCTTCAAAACAATGGGAGAGCAGGTTGTAATAACAGTTACAAGAAATTAATTATGGAGGAAGAGCAAGGTGCAAAAGCAAAGAGAGCCTACTTCTAGCTGAGCTCAAAGTCTTTAGTTCTATAAAGTGCAGTTTCACTATCAGTGATCCTCTAATTCCCCATGATCACCAGCATTCTTTTACTCAGTGCTTCGTAACTAACCCTTGCCTGAGAAATGAAGACCATCACCAGAACCAAATTTATCAACTAAGTAAATGCAACCATTGAAAATGAAGTGATTTAATCGTTTGCATCCTTTCTGAAAAGTCCATGGACCACAAACTGTCTCATTATTCCCATTCATTAGTATTCAATTATTTTTATTTATATTGCTGTCATTGTAAAACAAAGAGCTTCATGTCATATGTCAGTGATAATAAATCGGTTTCTGATTCTGATGTTCATTTTCTTTGCTCCAGCCTAAGGATTGAAAGGCTTCCATGACAACTTCAAAGAGCTTCCACGAGAACTTTGTAGGGCTTCCGTGGGAACATCTTAAATGACATTGATCCATCTTTGGCCCTCGTGTTGTACTCAAACACGTGTCCAACTTTAGATGTTATAATTTATGTCATGTTACTGCATCCATCTAGATAAAGGAAATGGAACTTTGGGTGGGATTGTTCACAAAAATACATCCTTCAAAGTGATTGTGATGATTGATTAATGCTGAGGTCGCATAACTTTTAGGAATATTAGTAATCTGGACCACCTTATTTTTTTACAGAACTAGGTTTAATATAGAACTTGGCAAATAAATGTTTTCTCTTATTCGCATTCTACCAGTACATGTCATCTATTCTCATTTCTCCCAGTGCATCTCATGGCTACACAAACATACATAAGTATTGAAATTTACAAAGGAACATAAATGCTTCTCTCCCAGATATACTTCTACAATCAGACCATTGGTCTAGGAGCAGATAATAATATGCAGTTTGATGTAAACTGATAAATGGTGGAACCAGAACAGTGCAGAGCATATCTTGGCCTTGTCCAAAATGCAGGTCACTCATTGATGAGCAGCATTGTTGTGTCTTTACAAGTTCCAGCATGGATTCTTCAGGCTGCTGAGAACCTATTGATGAGATTAGAACTTAAGTTTAAAAGTTTGTTTAATTCTTGTATATCATTAGCAGCATTTATTTTTAAACTTTAATTGATTTTGAAAAGGTGGCTGCAAGTTCCTTTCATTGCTTTCTTTGTGGTTGAATTATGACCATCATGCTATTAGGTTGGGATTGCAGGGATGAAGATCAATCTGTGATGAAGAATAAATTGATAAATTCCATGAATGTTTTTGAAGTAATAGAGTTTTTGTTTTTAGGATGTGGTGCTGTTGTTTAGGATGTCTGCCTGTTGACTTTGTCCTTCTCAGTTGCAGAGGTCATATGTTTGGATGGGGCTATTGGTTTAGACAAGATAAGCAACCAGCAGACACTGCAGTGTCAATATGATAGTGATGGAAGGGGTGAGTGTTTAAGATGGTGGTTGTGTGCCAAGAAGGTGTTGGTTATGCTTGGTGGCATCAAGCTTATTGAGAGCTCCAGGCAAATAAGCAATATTGTGCTTCTGGCAATTGGGAGAGAATTGTCACTATTCTCTGCAGCATGCCAAAAGCATGATTGTTACCTGAGACACAGTAATTGGTGATCTATGGAACTCTTCAGTATATAGATGATGGATGTTCAATAAAGATAATCTGTGTAGGGGATGCCTTATTATTGGTGCTATCAACTAGCATGAACATGACTTGCTACATTACCAGTCTGTTTAATTATCTATAAATGGAACAGAATATTATCTAGTTACTAGCAAATATCCCCACCTGATCTTCTGATGGAAGGAACATTATTGACTTAGCTACAAATTGATAAAGACTGGGCTAGGGAAGCAGTTTTGAGCTTTCTGCAGCAGTGTTTTAGGCTGGGGTTTACCATAAACCCAACCATATTTCATTGCAATAGGTATGTCAGTAGCAAGAGAAGTGTGCACCTTCAAGTGACGAAAGAACTTTTGTCATAGCAGGTCATTGTGGGCCGCAATGCATAGCCTGAGAGGCTGATAAAAACAAATTCAATAGTGATATGCAAAGATATTTACATCGCACAAACACAATGTTCCAAATGGCAAGCCCCCTTCTTCTATGCCCTGTGGCTGTATAACTCTGAAAGAAAATAAGAACATAAGAAATAGGAGCAGGAGTAGGACATCCGGCCCATCAAGCCTTCCCAGCCATTCAATAAGATCATGGCTGATCTGTCCGTAAACTCAGCTCCATCTACCTGCCTTTTCCCCATAGCCCTTAATTCCCCTACTATGCAAAAATCTTTCTAACTGTATCTTAAACATATTTAGTGAAGAAGCCTCAACTGCTTTCCTGGGCAGAGAATCCCAGATTCACCACTCTCTGGGAAAAACAATTTCTCCTCATCTCTGTCCTAAATCTTCTCCCCTGAGTCTTGAGGCAATGTCCCCTAGTTCTAGTCTCACCTACCAATGGAAACAACTTTCCTACTTCTATCTTATCCCATCCAAAATTTTGTACGTTTCTATAAGATTCCTTCTCATTCTTCTGAATTCCAGAGAGTGTAGTTCCGGGTGACTCAATCTCTCCTCATAGGTTAACCCCTCCATCCCTGGAATCAACCTGGGGAACCTTCTCTGCACTGCCTCCAAAGCCAGTATATCCTTCCCCAAGTATGGAGACCAGAACTGCACGCAGTACTCCAGGTGCGGCCTCACCAGTACCCTGTGTAGTTGCAGCATGACCTCCCTGCTCCTGAATTCAATCCCTCTAGCAAAGGTCAGAAAACCTCTGAAAAGAAAATGTACAAACATATCCTGATGGAAGTCAGCTTAACATTTGATATGCTTAAATTCGTTTGTTGTAGAACATTTCAATTTAATGTGGAGAAACATAAAATAGTACTTGCAATGTAAGATCCACTATATTTAGCAAATGTTACTTTTACAAAATTAAATTAATTATGCATGGTTTATATTTAGTAATAAATTAATTTGCATGGCTGCTGGCTCAAAATTTGAGAAGGTGAATATTGTAATCTAATTTAATGGTTGCCATTTAATAAGATATGCCTTTTTTTAAAAGATCTACAGCCAAAAAATTAATTTGGCACATTCCAAAATATTTTATACTGGCATTGCAATAGGTTATCCAGACCACACTTGAGTTATAAGATTCAAACTGGCAATTATATTCCAAGAAGTATTTGAGAGAATGCACAGAAGAGTGAAAAAAATCCACTCTCCATTCTAAAATTAATGAGCTGCAATAGGCAATTAGAAATGGTTTAAGTTCTACAAGCCATGAAAGCAAGAACTTGAGAATGCTATTTGCATTATAAATCATGATGAAGTCTTGGAGTCAGATTTGTGACTGCAGCACTTTAATCAGGAACACTCAAGAACTTTACACCAGTATGTTTGAAATTATCTGTCAGGCCAAGTAACAGAGGAAAGAAATCAAGGAAATTCAAACCAAAATTAATTAATAAAGATTAATTGTGTTCTTTTTTTAATTTTTAAGCACTTGCAGCAGGACCTTGTGGATTGTTTTGCAAGAAGTGCTAATGCAGCCCACAATTTCTCACTTTAATTTTAAGCTGATTATAGGGGGATGTCAGAAGTACTTTTTTTACACAGAATGGTGGGTATGTGGAACGTGCTACCAGGGGTGACAGTAGAGGCTGATATATTAGGGACATTTCAAAAACAGATAGGCGTCTAGAATTAGACAGACATGTGGATGAAAGAAAAATGGAAGGCAATATGAGAAGAACAAATTAGATCGATTTTGGAGTAGGTTGAAAAATCAGCACAACATCGTGGGCTGAGGTCCTGTGCTGTGCTGTCCTGTTTTCTCTGTGCATGAAGAGAATCCTCTCCTGTTTGGAATTCTGCACCATGGATTCACATCCTTTTAATTTAAATATTTAATTCTTAAATAATACATGAAGTAAGTCTTCAGCAGGCCATCAAATAAGAACACTTAATATCTTAGAGAGATGTTAACTGCCAAGAGTGCAACACGTTAGAATTGAGTCTTTCAGAATGAGAGCCTTCTACGGAAAGATTCAGACTTTATCAGTTCCCTTCTTTGGGTTAGGCAGTATATCTAAACTTCTCACATATTGAATTTAATAATGTTGACATAAAAGATATATTTTGAATACAAAGAAATAATTTTAAAGAACAGGTCAAGCTGTGGAAAACACCAGTTAATGTTTAAAGTCAAAGACCCTTTGTCAGAACTGGGAAATTGGAAAAGCAAGTGAATTAGCAGTAATTGTGAGGGAAAGATTCATAGAATAATAAGGCCTTAAGACAAAGGAGCAGAATTAGTCCATTCAGCCCATTGAGTCTGCTCCACCTTTCCATAATGACTGATTTGTCATCTCTCTCAACCCCATTTACCTGCCTTCTCCCTATGACCTTGGAGAACCTTACTAATCAAGCACCTATTAACCTCCACCTTAAATATCTCCAATCACAAACAAGAGGAAGTATGCAGTTCCTCCAGCATTTTTGTGTGTGTTGTTTATATATATATATATATATATTGAATGACTTGGTCTCTACAGCCATCTATGGCAATGACTTCCACAGATTCACTACCGTCTGGCTAAACAAACTCCTCTTTCTAAGGTGAAGTCCTTGTATACTGAGGTTTTTAGGTTGATTGGTCAGGGCATGTAGGGATATAGGGAGAAGGCGGGAGATTGTGACTGGGCTGAAAATAGATCAGCCAAGGGGCAGAGCAGACTTGATGGGCAAAATGGCCCAATTCTGTCCTATAGCTTATGGTCTAAAGCTGTAGAATGGAAAAATTATTTTGGAGAGCTGCAGTGTGCCCATTTGGAAAATCTGGTTTAGTTCCATGAGCTTACATTGGGTCTTTGTATAAGAGGCCAGACACAAATGGATCAGAGTGAGAGTGGGATGGAGAAATAATGTGGCTGGCATCAGGAAGCTGAGGGTCCCATGGGCAGGATGCAGGAACAAAAAGCAGTCACCTAATCTGTGACTCCACTGCAGGTTGATGGCACCTATCAGATTATAAGTTTGGCATGGACTAGATGGGCCAAAGGGCCTTTTTCTGTGCTGTAGTGTTCTGTGATTCCAATCTGTTTTTGTGATCTCCTGTGCAATGTGAATCCCATTGTGAATTCTGCAAGTGAAGAAAAACTAATGAATTGTTCGATTATCTGGAGGGGTTTCGGGTCACCAGATGATGGAGAATGAAGAGATGAAAAGACAAGAATTGCATCTCTTGCAGTTGCCTGGGAAAGTGCTGTGAGACGGGGAATCATTGTTGGAGACCGACAAATGCAAAAGGGGCAGTTCCTTCAAAATACTGAAAGAAAAGGTGGTGGAAAGATGTAACAGGTATGAAATCTCACTGAAGCTGGGCAGAGTGCAAGGGGTGATCTGGTGAATACAGTGTAGAGGTCTGGAAAGTGAGCATCAAGGGAATGCTCATTGAACAAGAGCAGAGGTGCAGGAAAGAGTTATTAAACAGTCATTAAACCATAAATTAATGTTTTGCGGTCACAGGGAGGTGAGGTGCAATGTTTTTTGAGCTTTGTGAATTGATTACCTCCCTCTTAATGAACCAATCCCCAACCACAGAACTGCTCCCACGGTAGTATTAGCCTCACATCTCTCAAGTAAATGCTGCATATTTTCTTTTAAATTTTAACAAGCCGTTATAATGTTCTTTGAATCAAATTATTTGCTTGGATTACACAGGGAATAAATAAGACTGAGTAGAATTCATTGTTTAAAAAAACTATCATTAGTTTCCTTTCATTTTCTTTTGTGCAAGAATTTATTTTAAAATATCTTTACCTATCATGAGAATAGTTCTCTAATCGGTCTTGAACTTCGAAGCATCACGTGAAATATAGCCTGAGAATTACAAACATCAAGTGCAAAATATTATCTGCCTTTGATAGCTCTCTTGATCTTGAATGATTTGTTTTCTAAGTATGTCCTTGTTACACTTTGTCTTACATAAGATCACAAACATGGCATTTATTTATTTATTTATTTATTTATTTTTAAACACAAAATGCTGGCAGAACTCAGCAGGCCAGACAGCATCTATGGGAGGAGGTAGTAACGACGTTTCGGGCCGAAACCCTTCATCAGGAGTGAAGTAACATGGGATGGTTGAGGGGGGATAAGAAGTGGGGGAAGGGATGAAGTAGAGAGCTGGGAAGTGATAGGCTGGAGGGAAATGGGCTAGCGGGAAGGTGGAGAATTATGGGAAATAAAAGAGAAAGAAAGGTAGGGCTGGGGGGGATTATAGTGAGGGGGGGAAAGAGAGAGAAAGAGAACCAGACTAAAATTATAGATAGGGTTGGGGTAAGGGGGGGCAGGGGTATCAACGGAGGTCTGTGAGTTGAATGTTCATGCCGGCAGGAAGGAGGCTACCTAGGCGGGAGATAAGGTATTGCTCCATCGACCTGCGTGTGGCCTCATCTTGACGGTAGAGGAGGCCATGGACAGACGTATCAAAGTGGGAGTTGTCTGTGGAACTGAAGTTATTTGTTTTTCATATTTTTATTTGAAAAAGTTGTTTGGGCCTGTACTCACTGGAATTTAGAAGAAAGCAAGGGAGTCTAATTGAAATCTACCAAATGTTGAAAGGACTAGGTAGGGTGGATGTGGAGAGGGTGTTTCCTGTGGTGGGGGTATCCAGAACTGGAGAGCACAGCCTCAAAATTGAGGGACGACCTTTTAGAAAAAAGGTAAGGAAGAATTTATTTAGCCAGAGAGTAATGAATCTGTGGGATGTGCTGCCACAAACTGGCACAGAAGACAAGTCCATGGGTATATTTAAGGCGGAAGTAGATAGTTTCCTGATTGGTCAGGGTGTCAAAGGATATGGCAAGAAGCAGGTGTATGGGGTTAAGTGGGCTCTGAGATCAGGCATGATGGAAAGGCGGTGCCTTTCAAGTCTGATGGGCTGAATGGCCTAATTCTGCTCCTATGTCTTATGGACTTATGAAGTGAGCTAAATTAAACTATATTTTTAAAATATTCACCGCTCTTATTCCTTGCAACTTTGTGGAAAATTTATTCTGGATACTACTTTTAATTTTGAGTTGATAAAGTAATTTGACTAAATTGTTGAAACTTATAATTTCATCCAATGTAAATCGTTTTACATAAGAGGTAATGTTTCTACGAGCTCACTTTTTATTGTTTATTTTCAAAATGGTTCCAGAGATAGACAATGTGAACTCTGCAATGGGCCAAGTCTCACAGAACAACATTCCACGAAAGGTTATGGATTCTGATTATATCACTTGACTTTACCTGATTTCACCCATTCTGTTAACAAGAAGTTAAGTTTGAGTCCTTGGTTAAATACAAGTTGATGATCAATCCAAAGCTAAAGAAGTTCTATCTATAATTTTCATGTATAAAGCTGGAAGATGTAAGTCTTAGCTTCCAGTTTGGAGTTTTGCTGGGCAAACTAGAATAATCTATTCATCAGATTTGCTGGGAAAGCAGGAATGAGAATCATAGAGATTTTCTTCTTGTCCCAGTCCCTTCTGAGTAAGTTCTCATCTTCAGCATCTTGATGTTGATCACAAGGGGGCTGGGGGGGGGGGCATGGGGGGGGAGGGGATGAGGAACATTATACTCCACTTACGTTGTCTTGTGAGCATTCAACTAGAAGCAGAAGAGCTGATTTTATTTTCTAATGTCTTTGACTCTTAACGTAAAAGTATTTCAGTCCAAAAGCATTTGCTTCCACACAGAAATGAAGGGTCTTTGCAATCTTTGTTCGTAAGGATTAGAAGTGGTTGTGGCGAAGCGTGTGGAAGAGGCCATAACTTCTCCTTTAAGCTTCCCCACAGAAGTAACTGGTATGTGGAAAGTGGGGAACGCGCAGCCCGTCGCCTTATTGACCTTTGAAAGACTGAACAGTACAGGCAGCTGTCAGGCTGATACTGTACCAGCAATCATGTTCCTTTGAGATCTGATTTGTCCCTAAAAAAACAGAATATAACCAACCTTCAATTACTGGCCATCCACCTACTTCCAGTCATTAGAGTAATGGAAAATTCTGGAAGCAATGTTATCAACAGCATTTCTCACCAATAATCTGCTCATAAAGGCCTAGTTGGGCATTCAGTTTCAAATCTCATTACAGACTTACTGTAAAAGACTGTATTTCAGTAGTAAAATGAAAAAAACTTCTTAAAATTGAAGTACCATTTAGTGAAATGTGGCTTAAGGAGCATTGGTAAAACCAAAATCAATGGGAAGCAGTTTGAATACTTTCTACTGACCTCATTTGTCAGACTGCTCACAAATAAAGTTGGTTGTGGTTTGTGTAGTTGTAACATCCAAGCTCCAGAACATCACTGTTGGAATTTGTGAGGAAATGGTCAGAGTTTGACAGCAGTCTTACTGGCCTCTGCCAACTCAAGGCAATAGCCAATCACAGAAAATTAAACGGATTCATTATATGTCGATGAGTCACCAATTGACACCCTTTCTGAAAATTATCTGTAATATTTCCTCAAGTCATTGTACCATGATGCATACCTTTTTTAATCATACCTTGATTTGATTAAATAACAACCATTAGTGTGTGAGAAAACGGTATATACACAGAATGAGTACCTGACCAACAAGAAAGTAAGCCAAATTAAAAACAAAACCATTTTACAACAACATCCCTGATGAACAGTTTTGGTTACAAGTCCACATCATCTTCATCGTATCTGAGAGAATATGCTTGATTTCAGAGCAATGAGTATAAGAATCATTGTCAAAAAGCAGTAGGTAATTACAGAAAAGTGTCCCTGGCCTTACTGATCAGGGTTGGCATCCCAAAACGTGTAGAAGTGTTCTGCTCTTATGTTATTACTCTAGACCAGGGACTCCCAATCTTTTTTACGCTCTAGGCCCCTGCCATTAACCGAGGTGTCTACAGTTCCCAGGTTGGGAACCCTTGCTCTAGACCCTCCTGTGGCTAAATAATAGCATTTAGTTTGTATTTACTGTTGCAGCAGAAAGTGATTGATGTGGGTAGATACATTTGAGAGAGGGGCTAATCAAGTGCGAGAGAACATATTGGATTACGCTGACAGATTTAGACAAGGAATTCTGCGTTCTGTAGGGCTAATGTGTTCATGTTGAAGATCAAATAGGACATAAACACTGGCATGCCTGGTGGGCTGAATGGTCTATTTATATGCTGTATTCATAATGCAATCCTCTGTTTACATGTTATAACTGAGAGCATTGCTACAATGTTCAAACGAGTATTGTCTGGGATTAAAATGGAATTGTAGTATTCAAAGCAAGTTCTGTGCTTAATTTTTATTTCTGAGTGAACGTTTATAGAAACATAGAAATCTACAGCACGTTATAGACCCTTCGACTCACAATGTAATCTACTCTAGAAACTGCCTAGACTTTCTCTATTGCATAGCCCTCTATTTTTCTAAGCTCCATGCACCTAAATAATTCTTTTCTTTTAAGAGACTTATGTTCAAAGTTTTTTTTTGAAAACATAGTTGTTGTTTGAAAATGGATCTCATGCTTTCCCAGTGTATATGATGAATAAACGATTCTAGGGCTTCCAACTGGGTACGGGTATCGATTATTAATGGTATTTCGATGACAATCTCTGCCATCTTCATCAGGGATGATGCCTGAGCATGTCTGGTCTGGTGGTATTTATACCCCCATAGTCTGTCCTTCTTGATTGGTTACTCCTCGTCCAATCAGGTTTCCACTCTCCCACCTTGTTTACAATCGAATTCCAGTTCTTACTTAGAGCCAGACCTTCATTTTTGTTAACATTCTTTTCCATTAGTTTTATCTCAATGACTCCCTTTACCAGGCAGTCCTAAAAGCCATTGGGTTGCCACAGTAGTTTTGCGCTTTCGATGTCAATCCTATGGCCATTGCAAATGCAATGTTCTGCAACCACTGATTTCTCTGGGAAACCCAGATACACCTCTTGTACTCCCTGATATGGGTTTCCACCGTGCATCCCATCCAGCCAATATATGCTGCTCTGCATTCACAGGGAGTCCTGTAAAGGCCAGCCAACCTGAGGATGACCTAGGATTCAGATGAAGGTCTCACTCTGAGTAATAACTGGAATTCAATTGTAAACCAGGTGGGAGAGCAGAAAGCTAATTGGCTGAGGACTAACCAATCAGGAGCGATGGACCAGGGAGTAATTAATACCACTGGACTAGACATTCCCAGGCATTATCCTTGACAAATATGGATTTGGCTTAATTCTGACTCTGAGTGCTGCTAGTGCAATTTGAATGCCGTTTTCATTACAGTGTTGGTTTCTTCTGGTTGTTCCTGTGTCTTCCCCCATCCCAAAGATCTACTAGCAGGTAAATTTCCCATTGAAAACGATCACTTAGTGTAGGTTAATGGCAAAAAGATTTAAGAGAGAGAAGATAAGGTGCAGAGTTAGAAGGACACAGAAGATGGAAAAAGGGATTGTTCCCTTGGTCGACGAAGCTAAATATCTATTGTACGTTAACTAAATCATCTTTGCTTCTTTATTTTCATATTTGTTATGCTTTATAAGATGTTCTCACGGCCAGAATTTTTAACAATTTATAGGCTTTTGGCAATGGCTAAAATGAGAGTACATACTTGTAAGTTGATTGGAGGAATGTATGGGGGGGATGTCAGAATAAGCTTTTTTTTGCACAGAAGGTGGTAAGTGCATGGACCAGACTGTCTGCATATTGTTAGAGGCAGATACTGTACATCAGAGACATTTAAGATACAGGTGGCCCCCCTTTTTCGAACGTTCACTTTACGACACCTTGCCATTACGAAAGACCTACATTAGTTACCAGTTTTCGCTAACAGAAGGTGTTTTCACTGTTACGAAAAAAAAGGCATCGCGCTCTCCAAGTAGCCAAGCTGCTCCTCCGGAACTTCATTCTAGCCTCCATTGCTTAAACACGTGCCTCTGAGCATCTGTGCTTTATGTCAATTTATTTTGTACAACCGTTAGCAAGATGAGTTCTAAGGTATCAGAAAAGCCTAAAAGAGCTTGTAAGGGTATTACACTTAGTGTAAAACTAGATGTAATTAAGCGTTTCGATCGTGGCGGACAAAGTAAGGAAAAAGTGAGTTTGGCTAAGGGTTTGTGGAAGTTGACGAAGATGATGTTGAAGAGGTTTGGGATCCCATGACCAAGAACTGACAGATGAAGAGCTGATGCAATTGGAAGAGGAAAGGATAACAATCGAAACTGAACGCAGCAGCGAATGGCCCGAAAGTGACGTCACCCAGGAACCGAACGTGAAGCAATTGCATGAGATTTTGCACTGCAATTGACAACGTTCCAATGATTGCAGAAAAAATGACTTTAATTTTGAAAGGGTATGTAGGTTTAGGGCATATTTGCAGGATGGTTTGAGTGCTTACAAAGAACTGTACGATAGAAAAATGTGCAAGGCTAAGCTGCCAAGCATACTGTCGTATTTCAAGACTTCCACAGCAGATGACGAACCTTGGCCTTCGACATCGACGAAGGCAGACATAGAAGAAGGTGACCTGCCTGCCTTGATGGAAACAGACGATGATGAGATGACACCCCAGTCTCCTCTACCTCCCACCACCCCAACCTCCGACAACTCTGCCTGACACACCATCATCAGTGTGCTCACTGTCTTCCTGATTCCGGTAAGTGAAACTACACTGTACATACACTATTTCTACATTATATAGGCTGTGTATTTTTATGTGTTACTTGGTATGATTTGGCAGCTTCATAGCTTAAAGGTTACTGGAGAGAGTGTTTCTGCCGAGAGCGCTTGCCTGAGATTTTCGCTACACTAGACAATTTCTGCTTTATATAGGCTGTGTATTTATCAGATCATTCCTGCTTTTACTATATGTTACTGTTATTTTAGGTTTTATGCATTATTTGGAATGACTTGCTAGGTTATTTTTTGGGTCTGTAGGTGCTCACAAATTTTTCCCATAGAAATAAATGGTAATTGCTTCTTCACTTCACGACATTCTGGCTTATGAACCGTTTCATAGGAACGCTCTACCTTTGGATAGCCAGGGAAAACCTGTATTCTTAATTAGGCACATGGTTAAAAGAAGATTTAAGGACTGCATAGGAGGAAAGGTTAGATTAAAACGGCAGCATTACACTGTGGGCCAAAAGGCCTGTAGTGTGCTATATTAGCAACACACACAAAATGCTGGAAGAGCTGTGCAGGCCAGGCAGCATCTATGGAGAGAGTACAGTCAGCGTTTCAGGCTAAGACCCTTCAGTATAATACAGTAGATTATACTGTGCTATACTGTTCTATGAATTGTGCGATTACAGTGTTAAACTGCTCGGGTGAATATAAGTTGTCTCATGGCACAGTCTGGAGGGAAAAAAGCAAAGCACTAGTCTCTCAACTAACATCAATGAAATAAGATTGTCTGGTTATCTCACATGTTGCTGTGGTACATTTTTCAAAGAATCATTTAGCAGCTATATTTATCTACAAAGAAACAGTGAAAATGTCTCAGAAATAATCTATTGTCCGTAATCAGGAGGATGCAATGAGGTGCAAAATAAATACAAGTTTTTTTAAAATTTATTTTTATGTCAGAAAGGATTTCCTTTCTCTTGTCAGAAAGGCAAATCAGCTTTAAAGAATAAGGATGAAAGGTTTTTTTAAAAATTATAGATGCTAGATATCTGAAACAAATAAAACAAAAACAGAAAATGCTGGAACAAAGGGTCACAGACCTGGAAAATCGACTTGCTCT
The DNA here is from genome assembly GCF_030144855.1 of Hypanus sabinus. Classification (NCBI taxonomy): domain Eukaryota; kingdom Metazoa; phylum Chordata; class Chondrichthyes; order Myliobatiformes; family Dasyatidae; genus Hypanus; species Hypanus sabinus. The sequence continues at coordinate 26,649,728 of NC_082715.1, forward strand.
TTTGATTTTTTTTCAGCATTTTCTGTTTTTATTTTTGAATAAGGCAGAAACAATTACAGTGGACAGCAAATCATTTCCATCAGCAACACAAATGTAATTCTAACTTTTTAAAAAAGAATGTCAAAGGCAGTGAAAGAAAAACACTTCCATTTTACTTAGTGCCTTTCATAGTCTCCAATTGTCCCTTTATGTTCCCTTAATGAACAGAGTGCAAATCCACCAACTGCCATGTGTTTTCCACATATATCTATTTTTCAATCACATTGGAGTAAACATTGGGCTGAATAATATTAATGAAACATCAATGAATAACTTCATCCCATTAGATTTTCTTTTCCAGATAGTCATTGTGGATATTTTCTGGATGACATCATCATAGTTCTTTTTATTTTGTTCAAACTGCAAGCTTTCAGTGATCAGCAAAAAATATCACTGATTTGTTTGTATCAATGCTGAATTTTCTATAACCCATATAAACCTTCCCCCACATACAGTATGTTGTTATTTAAAAATAATAATGTTAAATTTAGGAGCTGCATTGCAAGAAGTAGAATATATACACATTTTATTTACAAGACTAGGAAATGTGACTGTACAGTTTTAAAACTGAATTAAAACAATAGACATTAGTACATTAAACAGACATTAATTTACAATATATTCATCATAATCCAACAAGTGGTTTAAATTGCTCATACAATTTTTTAATCAATACCTTTAAAGTAATTGATGTAACCTCTTTAAAGCATGTGTATATTTTTATGACATACATGCTTAAGATTTTGGGAATAAATGAAAAGGGACATCATAAATGTACATTATTCTGTTATTTCAATTTAGGAGACTATTTCAACAAATCTATTGAATTGCTTCATGCATAATGTCTCCATTAAACATTTCCAAAACATCCATCCCATTTTGATTTTGCAGAGAATGTTTCATCTCTGCAATTGATTTCATTGCATATTCAACTTGTAAAAAAAAATCTAGAACTTCCTTTTTACAATAGCAGATTGACGCAACACAATTGTATGACCTTTCTTTGATACTTTAACAGGCATATTTAAAAATATTAGAGGGGCTTGATGGAGTACACTCAAGGAGGATGTGTCCATTACCTGTAGGGTCTAGACTAAAATGATGGTCTCAACATTATGGATAGGTTTTTTAGAACTGAGATAAAGAGGAATTTTTGGAATTATCTACCCTGAAAGGCTGTAGTGCCTCAGTCAGTGATTATATTGAATTAAGAGATTTGGATCGGAAAAGAATCAAGAGATTTGGGAAAAGGGCAGTATTAGAGCCAGATTTATTATCAAAAACCTAAGTGTGAAATATGCCATGAAGAACGGCAATTCTGTTTGAGGCAGGAGATTAGCCCATCGGCTGGCAAAGAAGGTATAGGATGCTGAATTTATTTCATAAATCCTGATAAGAATCTGCCCTTTATGTTTGAATTGATGCTTCAGCTCAGATGGTAGTAGCTTTATGTGCAATGTTATTTCAGTGTTGGCAATATACATTATGTCTGGTAGCTAAGTCCTTAGATTGCATCAACGTGATAGTAAATGTCAGGAGGAGAAACGATCCCTTTACAGTGCCCACAATGTTAGACCAAGAGCACTTGTTCTGCTACCTCTGATAGTACAAATAACATCTATAACATGTGTATATCACTGTGATGAGGCTTTAAATTTAGTAGAAATTCTGCACTTCCTTCATGTTCAGCACATGAGATTTTTGCTCCCCCCCCCCCCCCCCCATTATTTGTGATACGAAATGCAAACTGTATTTTAAACCTTAAGATTAATTTATTCCATTTTCTCTTCTGGTGTATGTGATCTTACTGCTGTGTTAAGTTTTCTTGGTCTGTTTCCCATCATATTCCTGATCTGCTGGATTTCTTTTATGGTCATCCATATATGGACATGTTTCCTTTGCATAAATATTTTTCAAGCATGCTGGCAATTTTTCATTATCTGTCCAAGAGCAAATTGGCTGTTGAATTTGACTTATTGTAGCTGTATTGTTCAGCTCTTGTCCTTCTGCATGGCCCTGTACAGCAAAGGAGACAACATGAATCAAGCAGACTCACTATACGAGGGGTGATTGATAAGTTCGTGGCCTACGGTAGAAGGAATCAATTTTAGAAAACCTAGCACATTTATTTTTCAACATAGTCCCCTCCTACATTTACACACTTAGTCCTGCAGCTGTGGACCATACAGATCTTGGACCTCCAGAAAGTGTTCACAGCAGGGGTGATTGATAAGTTTGTGACCTAAGGTAGAAGGAGATGAGTTATACAGCTCTCGTTACATGCACATGCAGGTCAACTCTTCGTGTGATTATGCAGAAAGTTTGAAGCTAATAACTCTTCTCCTTCTACCTTAGGCCACGAACATCAATCACCCCTCATATAGTGAGTCTGCTTGATTCATGTCTCCTTTGCTGTACAGGGCCATTAATGTCTGGTTTTACTTAACCATGTTGCCAATCTATTGTTGAAGCAGTGTCACTGGCAGCGAGGCTTTATAACCCATTCTGCTTTCGGATTAAGTTGATAGAGGTCCTTCATATATGTGTCATCATCTAGACAGCGTTCACCTGAAAGCAAACAATTTACACAAAAAGTGCATCAATATCGTCATATTTAGCTCCAAATCCACTAACAATTTGCTGAATCTCAGATTTACTTTCCGTATTAAATAGGAAGTTACTACAGAGTTGATCCAATGTCTTAGATGTTCCTGACAGGTATGTTTTCCTCACCTTTGCTTATCTGCATGAACTGACACCCCCCCCCGCCCCACCACCAATGATAAACCTTTCCCTGGTGCGTCTTATTCTGTGCACCACCTAACATTAAACACCATGATAATCAGTTATTGTAACTGGTTCTGGAACAAAAATAAAGACAAAAATGCTGGAAACGGGGAACATCTGCATCTACCCATGCCAAGTTTCAACTTGAAGAGGTTAGGTTATCCTTAAACAATTCGGTTAATTTGTGATGTGAAGAATTAAGATATGCAGACCCTGCTCTGTCAGTGTTGGCGTTGTCAGACCAATCTTTACAAATGGGACCGAGGAACAGAAATTCCAGGAGTTCAGCCATTTGCAGATTAATGTACCATTTGGTTAAAATCAGGATGACAGAAAACAATGAACAAATCAAATCTCAACCTTGCAGTTAAATAAATAATAGATACTTTGTACAGTAATTGGTATTCTTATAAGGGAAGATCATAGGAACAACAGATTTGAGAAATGGAAGTACTGTATTTGTAAAGGAGGTAATACACCTCTGATAGAAATTGGAGAGGGTAGAACTAACTTTAATTTGCATCTCATCTATTGCTGTAAAAACTAGAAACTAAAGTTGGGCGCAGAAAATCTATTCCTGATGAATAGGTAATGAAAAAAGTATTTCTTAATGCATTTCTCTCATTGTACATATCTGATACTGTATGCAATTGATAATAAATCTCACCAATATTTCCTCCAATTTCATATAAACAAACTTCATCTTTACTGGAAGATTCAGGTATCCTGTTTAGAATAAAATGTATAGTTATTGCAGAGCTAGAGCGTGATGATCTTTCTTAGTGTGAAATTGATTATTTTTGTTTGGTGCAAAATTAATGACATGAAGCATGGAAATACAATTCCAAATGTAATTCTTCAATTTGATATCAAGGCCTGTTGTTGAACTCAAATGTTAGATAACTAAAAGGAAATCTGAGGATTTGTCTTACCTGTTTTTAACACGGCATTGTTGGAAACGTGCCAAAATATCACCAGCTTTCAGTTCCTCTGTTAGTTGAATTGCCATGGAAACTTTGGAAAGAGATGGGGCCTGAACCCGTATTGCACCTTGAAGTATTATAGACTGCAAAAAAAAAATGCACCAATTGGATCATTCAATGTATTGATTCTGCAACCTCATCAGAATTATTAATAAAACAATAAATGGATTGTGAGTAGTTTCAGGAAATAGACACTATTTACAGATAACTATCTGCATTCCACTAAGTGTCAAAGTCTGCCAAGTAATCAACCTTTATACAGCTATGAGGCTTAAGACATTTTAAGGCCCAGATCTGATCTGCTGTAGAGGCATCTCACTCTGCGTGAGCCCACTACAATGAGAGGGAGGGGAGATCCAAAGTTTACTTGGGTGGATGACAGGCATTTCCCTGTAGCCTCTGTTCTTCACTGTTGAGCTTCTTTTAAAAACTGCTGCAATATGATATTGCAGTGCTTTATAAATCGGTCTTGCCGAAGAGGTTTTGTGTGGTATATCTGTTATCCATTTAAGGGTTAATTTTTCACACTCTGTTTAAGTATTTCAGAAGAAATCAAAGTGATGCTATAGCTTACATACATCTGTTAGATTCCTTTCAGTATGGTTCCGATCTTGCTTATCTTTATCGTGTGACATCCTTTTCAGCAGCTTTTTCATAGCCTTTTCCTTAGACTGCTTTTTATGGCTTTCAATGTTTTGCTGTCGAACTTGATTCATAATAAATTTTGGGACCTGGAAGATATTGGAACCAAATATTAATTTTCATAAGTGCTTCTTGATAATTGTGTTATTGAACTGAGATCATTAACTTTGATTATTGTTGAGCACCGTAATGGCCTGGCAAACTGTATAATCAGTATGGAATGTTCACAAGTTCAGAAGCCTTTGAAATGTTGACAAGTACAGAAAAAGCAGAACAGCAATAAGGTACACACATTAAAATACCACTTCCAATTGGCAAAACAACCACTTTCAAAAAAAAGGTTTGACACGAAGTATGTAAAAAAATATAGGGGAAGATTAGTTAAAGTGGTGGGTTAAGAAGGCACTGGACAACTCCAGCATCTTTTTGGCTGGTAGCAAATAAAATAAGGAAATTATCTAAATACTTTGTTAATCACACTTTTTCTGGCAAACAATCATTGCAAGTAATAGTCTGTAACATCCCTTTGGACTTGGGAGGCAGTTTGATGTGGCAGAACCAAGGCAAGGTAAGCTGTTGCTGAAAGCGAGGAAGACCTAAAGTTCGATCATTTTAAGTGCCGTGCCAAAGGCTGAATCGAGCCAAAGTTACTGAACTCTATGTTTGGATGCAGACTTAAGCGCAGGGCCAAGCCAAAAAGGTTGGTTACAGGCCAAATCAAGGTAATGAGGTCCTGGTACCCAAGTGGAGCAGGGTGACTGAATTCAGTGTTTGGATGGACACAAGCACAGGGCCGAATGAAGGCCCCGGAGCGTATTGAGGCGATGGGACCCAATGTTTGGTCATTGATTTAGGTGCAGGGTGTCAGGTCTTGAGGCAAGGAATAGGCTGGTTCAGATTGCTGCTCCATAACTCAGCTCTGTGCTGAACTAGGATAAACTCTGCTGAATTATGGGACACTCTTTGTAGATTTGCACTCTTTGATATTTGCTTGCAGCTACTGCTTGCATGATGTTTTTTTTTCTCTCTGCACATTGGGTTTTGGACAGTCGTTTTTTTTTAATATATGGGTTTCTTTGTTTCATGGCTGCCTGTTAGGAGACGAAGCTCAAGATTGTATAATATATACTACTTTGATAATAAATGTACTTTGACCTTTGACTTAATAAGGAGCTATGTAAAGGAGGGAAGATAAACTCAGACAGATTTTTATGGAGGAAGCTTCATAGTTTACTGGTTTGATATACTGAAGGCACAGCCATTAAATATGGAGTGAATAAATTCCGAGATGCCCAGTAAGGCCAGAATTGGAGGACCTCAGAGACTTTGTTATAGGGCTAGAGCGGCTGATGGAGGAGAAAGTAGTAGATTGATAGTGGAACAAATTTCACGACAGATGTCAGTCACAATAACCCTATTTCTGATTCAGATATGCAAATAAGTCATAATTGTAAACTCAAGCTATTGCTTAAACAGGACAAATGGCTGATTGAATGAACTTGGGATCAGTTAAGACAAGAGTACTAAAGTTTTGGTAATCTTAAAATTTGCTGAGGACTGTATCAATGAGAATTTCACTAACACATGATCTGAACAAGACTGTCCTTGTGATTTTGAATACATGTGGCCAGAAGATCATCACAGATTCAAGCAATCACCTGGAAGCAAAACTAAGTATGATGAGGCTTTGTGACTATATAGCTAAAGAATTTGTTTTGATAATCTATTGCGCTTTGAGGGAATCAAGCTGTGCATGTATGTAAGAGGTCTGATGGTTTGCAGTTTTGATTATCAGAGCTGTAGCATTCATAAACTGAAGGGTCTATATCTAAATTTTGATTTAAGAAACTTTTAGAAAATTCTGACATGCAGGTTCATTGGTTTGACTTGGTTCAGCAGCAGAAATCAGGTATGGACAGAATTTTAGTTTTATTTTCTCATCTAAAATGCATCACGTGTAATTAATGTCAAACCTAAATTATTTGTCGTAGAACCACACTATAGGCTCTTTGACCCACCATGAACTCAATGCTGCTTCTACTTCTCTACCCTAATGCCATTTACCTCCATTAGGTTAGTGGCCTTGTACACCTTTGAAATCAGGGATTTCAAATCTTTTTTATGCCATGGACCCAAACTATTAAGCAAGAGGTCCGTAGACCTCAGGTTGGGAACCCCTGGTCTAGATGCTTCTTTAAAATTGTTGGAATATCTGTATCCTCATCAAGCTGTCTATTCTAGACCCCAATCACTCAGTGTGAAAAAATTCCCCTCAGGTCCCCTCTGCTCTGCCTATTTCTCATCTTAAACCTATACCCTCTTGCCTTAGACAGCCCAATCATGGGAAAGCCATATTTACTATCTACCCTTGCTACCTGCGTCAAATAGGCCCTTATTCACTTCTGCTCCAGTGAAATCAAATCAAACTCAGAGTCTGTACAACTATACAACAGCACCTCTGCTTCCTTCGGAGTCTGTTGAGATATGGCCTAACATATGGCAAACTTCTATAGATGTGTAGTGGAGAGTATACTGACTGGCTGCATCATGGCCTGGTATGGGAACACCAATGCCTTCTGAACAGAAAACCCCACAAAAGGCAGTGGATTTGGCCCAGTACATCATGGTTAAAGACCTCCTAATCATTGAGCACAACTACATGAAACACTGTCATAAGAAAGCAGCATCCATCATCAGAGATCCCCACCACCCAGGCCGTGCTCTTTTCTTGCTGCTGCAATCTCAATAAACAAGTGAAATTATCCTCTTTTGCTCAAGAGCCTGATGGTTGAAGGGTAGTAACTGTTCTTGAACCTGGTGGTGTATGTCTTAAGGCTTGTATACCTTCTACTTGATTGCACGTGATGCATTTTAGGTGAGAAAATAAAACTAAAATTCTCTCCAAACCTGCTTTCTCCTGTTGAACCAAGTTAAACCAATGAATCTGCACATCAGAATTGTGAGATGTTCCCACAACTAATGATCTCACAAGACAAAGGGTAGTAGGTGGAGACACCCATCCTACGTGTCAAAGTGATAGTCAGTTTGATTTTTGGTTAGTTGCCAGGGGGAGGAACTATTTCAGTGGGGCAGTATGAACAGTGGTGAATGGTTGTGAGACTATTGCTTCATATTCAGAATAAATAATTAGAGAAAATTTCATTTATATATAAGTCAAGCAACATGGTATTTAGATAGTGGAGAAGTCAAGAGGGTTGGTGGTTAGGGACAAATGAGTGTCGTCAGGTCCTTCAGCCTAGTGTTTCTATACCAACCATTTAGTCTATCTATATTAAATACCACTTTCATGCATTAATTCCATTTCCAGCTATTCCATCATTCAAATGTCTGATAAGATGCCTCTTAAATGCTACTAATGTAGCTGCCTCCACCACCTCCTCTGGCAACTCATTTCGGAAAAAAATACCCCACGTCCTATCAAACCTCCTCTCTCTCATTTTAAAGCTGTGGCCCTAGTTTTAAAAATCCATACCATGGGTAAACAAACTCTGGCTATCTACCCATCTACACCTGCAAGAAAAAAAATTGTGATCGTTTTGGAATTACCTGTTTTTTGCATTAATTACTTTTAACATGTGAACTGATCTCCATCTAAGTCACAATAATAGAAAAACACAATCTGCCTAAGCTAATAACACATGAACAATTGTACTACCTCTCATCAATATTGAGTAAACAATTTAAACAATCGTAGTCTAGGTTCAAAAAGTATGTGAACCTCTGGGATAATGCCTTCTACAAAAGCCATTTGGAGTCAGGCGTTCCACTCAAGATGAGATCAGAGGTGTAGGTTGTAGAAGTGCCCTTCTCTATAAAACAGACACAAGAAGTGAGGTTACTGACAGAGCTTGCTCTTCAAGAAAGATCTGTTTAGGTGCACCATGACTGAATCAAAAAAACTTTCAGAGGAACTCAGAAGAAGAATTATAGAGATGCACGAATCTGGGGAAGACTACAAGAGTGTTTCTAAAGACCCGAGTGTCTATCAGTAATAAGAGAGATTGTCTACAAATGGAAAAAATTCAGTACAGTTACTACTCTTCCTAGGAGTGGGCATCCTGCAAAGATCGCACCAAGATGCTGAAGGAGATGGAAAAGAACCCAAGGGTAACAGCAAAAGACCTGCAGTCATCTCAAGAACTTGCTCTGTTCTTGTGTACACTAATCGAAAATCACTCAACAAGAAGGACACTATGGAGGAAACCACTGCTCTCCAAAAAAAAACATTACTGCACACCACAAGTTTGCAAAAAGACCACCTGGATGTTCCACAACTCTTCTGGGACAATGTTCTATGGACAGGAGAGTCAGAAGTTGAACTTTTTGGCAGAAAACCACACTGCTATATTTGGAGGAGAAAGGACACTGCACACCAATACCAGAACCTCATCCCAACAGTGAAGCATGGTAGAAGGAGCTGCTTTGCTGCCTCAGGGCCTGAACAGCTTGCATTGTGGAGGGAACAATGAATTCAAAATTGTCAGGGTACCACTCTGTCACCTGAAGCTCAATAGAAGTTGGACAATGCTACAAGACAATGATCCAAAACTCAAGAGGAAAGCAACAACAAAATGGTTTAAAAAAGGAAATTTGTGTTTTGGAATGACCAAGTCAAAGACCAGACCTTAACCCAATAGAAATGCTGTGGCCTGACCTGAAGAGGACTGTTCATGCAAGGTATCCCAGAAACACTGATGAACTGAAACAGTTTTGTATGGTCTAAAATTCTCCCTCACCTTTGTGCAAATCTGATTAGCACCTACAGGAAACATTTGGTGGAGGTTATTGATACTAAAGGAGGTTCTACTAGTAATTAAATACAAGGATTCACATATATTTTCCAGCCTGGACTATAAATGATTGAACAATGTGTTCAATAAAGACATGAAAAGTACAATTGTCTGTGTGCTATTAGTTTAGGCTGATTGTGTTGGTCTATTATTATGACAGATGAAGATCAGACCACATTTTATGAGTAATTAATGCAGAAACCTAGGTAATTGCAAAGGGTTCACAAACTTTTTCTTGCAACACTATGTCTATCACGTTTTTAAATACCATTATCATATTACCATTCAGCCTCCTTTCACTGAAGGGAAAAGACCCAGCCTCAAATCTCTTGTTATAGCTCAAGGCATCCAATACAGACAACATCCTTGTAAATGTAGCTTAATCACACCTTTTCTGTGGTGTAGCAACCAGCACTCCACACAATATTCCAACTGTGGCCTAATCAACATATTCTACAGCTGTTAAAATGGCTCTTGTGACTCTCTAACAACTCTGGGACTCAGTACCTTGGTCAATGAAGGCTGGTTTATTTTTGTACAATGGTACTGAGAAATAGCACAGAAAGGGTCAATGGAAATAAATAATGGTGCAGGAAAGGGATTATAAATCATTGACAGCATTCTTTAGTTATAACTTGTTAGATAAAAACAGAATTTGGAGAATGTAATTTCCACCTATAAAGTAACGTAGTGCGAAATCAGAGTAGATATGTCAACTTTATCAAACACAAAACTGAACAGAACATTGAAAGGAAAGAATATAATATTAGGAATGCGCATTTCAAACTTTCAGCTCAGGGCTAGCCCATTAGGTGAGCTATTTACAGAACAAATGTTGACTCCAATGGAAGTTAATGACATAAATGGGAAAGGATTTGTTTACATGTTGGGGAGGTCAAAGACCAGGCAACAAACTCATTGCTCCCACACTTGATGTGTGGGGGGAGCAGGTTAATTCAGCGCCTGCATCACCGCGTTTGCAGCTTAACTTTTAATTGGGCACATTTTTGCTGGCAGTCAGTGTTTCCAATTGTCATCAGTCATTTCCAATGGGTATGTGTTTAGGGCTAGCCAGTTAGACTGAGGCTAAGAATTAGAGTGAATTACAGAAATTTCAGACTGTGAAGTGTCATTTCTTATTGGCTGAAGAAGTGTCGTAGCAACATCAATGTATATTAAAAAATAGAACTTTAACAGGAAGAGATAATGGATGCATTGGTCATGCTCTTTCAAGAATTACTTGAGTCTGGCATAGTCCTGGAGGACTGGAAGATTGTAAATGTCACTCCACTCTTTAAGAAGGGAGGGCGGCAAAAGAAAGGAAATTATTGGCCAGTTAGCCAAATCTCAGTGGTTGGGAAAATGTTGGAGCCTTTTATTAAGGATAAGGTTTCCAGGCACTTGGAGACTAATGATATGATAAAGTAGCATGGTTTCTGTAAAAGGAATCTTGCCTGACAAATCTGTTAGAGTTCTTCGAGAAAGTAACAAGCAGAGTGGACAAAGGAGAGGCAGTGGATGTCATGCACTTGGATTTTCAGGAGACATTTGCTAAGGTGCCACACCTGAGGCTCCTTAACAAGATAAAATCTTATGGCGTTACGGGAAATCTACTGGCATGAATAGAGTAATGGCTGACAGGCAGGAGGCAGCAGGTGGGAATAAATGAGACTAGTGACTAGTGGTGTTCCTCAGGGGTCGGTATTGGGACCGCTACTCTTAACATTCTATGTTAATGATTTGGATAAAGGAATTGATGGCTTTGTGGATGATATGAAGATAGGTGGAGGGGTAGGTCACGCTGAGGAAGTAATGTGATTGCAACAGGACTTATATTGGAAGAATGGGCAAAAAAGTGGCAGATGGAATACAGTATTGGGAAATGTATGATAATGCATTTTGGTAAAAGGAAAATGGTGCAGACTATTATCTAAATGGGGAGAAAATTCAAACATCAGAGGTTCAGAGGGACTTATGAGTCCTCGTGCAAAACTCCCAGAAGGTTAACTTACAGGTTGAGTCTGTGGTAGAGAAGGCAAATGCAATGTTGGCATTTATTTCAAAGGAAACAGAATATAAAAGCAAGGAGATAATGCTGAGGCTTTATAAGACATTGGTCAGGCTGCACTTGGAGTACTGTCAACTTTTGGGCCCTGTACCTCAGGAAGGCTGTGTTGTCACTGGAGAGAGTCCAGAGCAGGTTCATGAGGATTATTCCAGGAATGAATGGGGTTAACATATGAGGAGTGTTTGTTTGGAGCTGTACTCACTGGAATTTAGAAATGTGGGGGTGGGGGGGGGGGGGTGGGGGTGGGGGGGTAATCTCACAAAACTACTGAATGATTAAAGTACTAGATAGATGTGGAGAGGATGTTTCCTATCATGGGGGTATCCAAAACTAGTGGGCACAGCCTCAAAATTAAGGGGCAACCTTTTAAAACAGAGGTAAGGAGGGATTTCTTTAGCAGAGAGAGTAGCGAATCTGTGGAATGCTCTGCCATAGAGTGCAGTGGGGGGCCTGTCTGTGGATATATTTAAGGCAGAAGTTGACTATTTCCTGATCAGTCAGGGCATCAAAGAATATGGCGAGAAGGCAGGTGTATGGGGTTGTGTGAGATCCGGAACAGCCACGGAGTGGTGGAGCAGACTCAAGGGGCTGAATGGCCTAATTCTGCTCCCATGTCTTATGATCTTATAGGAACAACTTTCTAGCAGTAGTTTACTGTGTAATATTGAAATTAGTACTGAAATTGTGCAAAGAAATTGTACAGCTGTCACTACATGCTCCCCCACAGGACAGCATAACAATTACCCTGAAAAAGCTGCTTTTCCATAAGACAAGTAATACAAACAGTGATTGTTCTTACCGTCCAAAGGAGGTCTTGGTATTTAATCAGGTAACGCATTATGTTGCTTGTCCTAGTTGCCATTTCAAACTGGGTCTTTGCACTTGACTTTGAGCAACACCCTTTAAACATAAACAGGTTGGGTGCCATGACGACAGAAACATTGTTTAGGGTCATTTTGTTGCTTTTCCTGTTGTCAATTAATCTCTGAAGAAATTCAAGCAATGCCTGAAAAATAATATTAATTATATGATCAAGACCCACAGGGTTTTACTACCTTAAAGTTATAATTTTATAAATAAATCAAAGAACACTGCATAGTCTGCACAAAGTCTGGATTATTCCTTCCAGTTGATGTAAAGGGAAGTCTGTCTTCTGTATTTATAGCCTGCAATGTAAACAGGCTACTGGTTCCCCTCTGGATAACTAATAATGTAATTCCAGTTTTGTTAACAATAAATATGAGTTAGTCACATTCAAACTCCTTAACACAAGTACAGTATTGCATTTTTAACAGATGCTGTATTGATAATATTTTCCAGCTTTTAATAGGGGTATTTCAATGACTGACATTAATCTCGCAGTGTAGCAAATGTATGTTTATTCTGAAAAAGAATAGATATTTGTGATAAAAAAGTGGTCTTATCTAAAACATAGAACGTGGAACAGAACACAGCGCAGTACAGGCCCTTTGGCCCACAATGTTGTGCTGACCTATATAAACATACTCCATATTCAATCTAACATTTCCCTCCTGCATAGTCCATTATCCTCCATTTTTCTTACATCCAAGTCCCTACCTATTGTATCAACCTCTAACACAACCTGCCGGCAGTAATCCCCAGGAAGGGACCACTGTGTGTGAAACAAAAACCCTACCTTTTGCCTAAACTTTCCTCCACTCAGATTAACTGGATATCCTGCTGTTCAGGGAAAAAGAAGTGCTGGCTGTCCACTCCATCTATGCTTCTTTAACAAGTCACCTCCCATCCTCTTTAGCTCCACAGAGAAAAGCTCTAGCTTGCTTAATATTTCCTAACAATACATAACTTCTAATCTTGAGGGGTAAATCTCCTCCGCACCCTCTCTAATGACCAGAGTTGAACACACTACTCCAAATGTGTTCAGACTAGAGTTTTATAGGGCTGTAGCATTATCTTGCAGCTCTTGAACTTAATCCTCAACTAATGAAGGCTAACATGTGCCTTCTTAACTATCCTATCAACTTGTGTGGCGACTTTGTACAAAAGTGACGGGTTGCTTCTGAACCTGAGGGTTAGAGGGTTAGAGCTGTTGGGGAGGGTTTGAACTAATTTGGTGGGGGGGGGGGGTGGGAGCCAGAGTGAAGGGACTCAGCACAGGACAGATGTTTAAAACAGGCAAAGATAGCGTACCGTCAGACTGTCAGGAAGGTCAGGCAGATGATAGGATAAAATTGCAGCCAGCAGGGTGAGTATCAGTGTATTAGGGATACAGAATCAAAAAGGGTAGCAAATCTAGCACTCAAAAGTGTTATATCTCACTGCACGGAGTAAAGGAAATAAGGATGATGATCTTGTTGCACTATTACAGATTGTCAGGAATGATGTTTTGACAATCATTGAATCATGGCTGAAGGATGGTTGTAGTTGAGAGCTGAATGCCCAAGGTTACACGTTGTATCGGAGGGATAGGAAGGTAGGCAGAGGGGGTGGCATGGCTCTGCTGGTAGAGAATGGCATCAAATCAGTAAAAAGATGAGATAAAGGACTGGAAGATGTTGAATCCTTGTGGGTTTAATCCTTGAGTAAAGAAACTGCAAGGGTAAAAGGATGCTAATGGTGGCTTCCCAACAGTAGTTGGGATGTGGACCACAGATTACAACAGGAAATAGAAAAGGCACATTTAAAAGGGCAATGTTATGATAGTCATGGGTAATTTCAACATGCAGGTCAACTGGGAAAATCAGGCTGGTAATGGATCTCAAGAGAGTGAATTTGTTGAATGTCTATGAGATGGCTTTGTAGAGCAGTTCGTCATTGAGCCTACTAGGGGATCAGCTATACCGGATTAAGTATTACGTAATGAACCAGAGGTGATCCGGGAGCTTTAAGTAAAGGACCCCTTAGGAGACAGTGATCACAATATGATTGAGTTCAACTTGAAATTTGATAGGGAGAAAGTAAATTCAGGCTTAGCAGTATTTCAATGGAGAAAAGGAAATTACAGTGATATGAGAGAGGAGTTGGCCAAAGTACATTGAAAGGAGACATTGGCAGGGATGACAGCAGAGCAGCAATGACGTGAGTTTCTGGGGAAAAATGAGGATGGTACAGGATAGGTGTATTCCAAAAATAAAGAAATACTCAAATGGCAAAATAGTACAACCGTGGCTGACAAAGAAAGTCAAAGCGAATGAAAAAAGCAGAAGAGGGAGCATATAACAAAGCAAAAATTAGTGGGAATATAGAGGATTGGAAAGCTTTTAAAAACCAACAGATAGCAACTAAAAGAATCATTAGGAGGGAAAAGTTGAAATATGGAAGCAAGCTAGCAAACAATATCAAAGTGGATAGTAAAAGCTTTTTCAGGTAACTAAAAATAAAAGAGAGATGGGAGTGGATATAGGACTGCAGGAAAATAAAGTGGAGAAATAATATCGGAGGACAAGGAGATGGCAGATGAACTAAATGAGTATTTTGCATCAGTCTCCATTGTGCAAGATACTAGCTGTGAGTCAGATGTTGAAGGGTGCTGAGGGAAGAGAAGTGAGTGCACTTACTATTACTAGGGAGAACATGCTCATAAAACTGAAAGACTTCAGGGTATATAAGTCACCTGGACCAGATGAACTGCAACCTAGGGTTCTGAAAGAGGTAGTGGTAAAGACAATGGAGGCATTGGTAATGATCTTACAAAAATCATTTGACTCTGGCCAGAGGACTGGAAAGTTGCAAATGTCACTTCACTCTTTAAAAAAGAAGGGAGGCAGCAGAAAGGAAACTATAGACCAGTTAGCCTGACCTCAGTGGTTGGGAAGATGTTGGAGTCGATTGTTAAGGATGAAGTTATGGAGCTCTTGGTGACATAGGACAAGCTAGGACAAAGTCAGCATGGTATCCTTAAAGGAAAATCTTGCCTGATAAACCTGTAGGAATACTTTGTGGTGATTACAAGTAGGATAGATAAAGGGTGATGAAATGGATGTTTTATATTTGGACTTTCAGAAGGCCTTTGACAAGGTGATGCACATAAGAAAGAATGTGCTGGCATTAGGGAAGGTTCAGAGAAGGTTCACAAGGATGATTCTGGGAATGAAAGAGTTATCATTTGAGGAACGTTTGATGGCTCTGGGACAGTATACTCTGGAATTTAGAAGGATAGGGAGGGGGATCTCATTGAAACCTTTCAAATGTTGAAAGGCCTAGATAGAATAGATGTGGAAAGAATGTTTCCCATGGTGGGAGGAGTCTATGATAAGAGGGCACAGCCTCAGGATAGAGAGGTGTCCATTTAAAACAAAGATGCAGAGAAATTTCTTTAGCCAGAAGATGGTGATTTGTGGAATTTGTTACCACAGGCAGTTGTGGAGGCCAGATTACTGGGTGTATTTAGGGTAGAGATTGATAGGTTCTTGATTGGATGCAACATCTAAGGTTACAGGGAGAAGGCTGGGGAGTGGGGCTGAGGAGGGCAGAAAAAAGGATCGGCCATGATTGAATGGTGGAGGAGACTCGATGGGCCAAATGGCCTAATTCCGCTCCTATGTCTTAAGGATGAGGTCTCACGCTACTTAGAGGCACATGATAAAATAGGCATTAGTCAGCATGGTTTCCTCAAGGGAAAATCTTGCCTGACAGATCTATAAAGAAATAACAAGCAGGATAGACAATCAGTTGATGCAGTGTACTTGGATTTTCAGAAAGCCTTGAACAAGCTGCCACACGAGGCTGATGAACGAGCTACGAGCCCATGGTATTACAGGAAAGATTCTAGCATAGATGAAGCAGTGGCTGGGGGCAAAGAGTGGGAATAAAGGGAGCTTTTCCTGGATGCTGCCGGTAACGAGTGGTATTCCACAGGAGTCTGAGTTGGGACCGATTCTTTTTAAGTTATATGCTAATGATTTGGATGATGGAATTGATGGCTTTGTTGCAAAGTTTGCAAACGATATGAAGATAGGTGGAGGAACAGGTAGTTTTGAGGAAGTAGAGAGGCTGCAGAAGGACTTAGTTTAAGAGAATGGGCAAAAAAATGGCAGATGAAATACAGTGTCAGTAAGTGTATGGTCATGCATTTTGGTAGAAGAAATGAAAGGTTGACTATTTTCAAAGTGGAAAGAAAATACAAAAAACTGAGACGCAAAAGGACTTGAAAGGGATTCCTAAAGGTTAATTTGCAGGTTGAAGCTGGGGTGAGGAAGGCAAATACAATGTTAGCTTTCATTTCAAGAGGACTAGAATATAAAAACAATGATGTAATGTTGTGACTTTATAAAGATAGACTGGTGAGGCCAAACTTGGAGTACTGTGAGCAGGTTTGAGCCCCGTATCTTAGAAAGGATGTGCTGAAACTAGAGAGGGTTCAAAGGAGGTTCAGGAAAATGATTCCAGGATTGAATGTCTGGTCACCTGAAGAGTGTTTGATGGCTCTGGGCCTGTATTCACTAGAACTCAGAAGAATGAGGAGTGACCTTATTGAAACCTTTCGAATGGCGAAAAGCTTGATAGCGTGGATATGGAGAGGATGTTTCCTATGTCTCCAGAGAGTGGCGAATCTGTGAAATTCTTTGCCACAGGCAGTTGTGAAGGCCAAGTCTTTATGTATAGATAAGACAGAAGTAAATAGATTCTTGATTGGTCAGGGCATGAAGGGATACGGGGAGAAGGCAGGAGACTAGAGCTGAGAGGAGAATTGGATCAGCCAAAATGAAATGACGAGCAGACTTGATGGGCCAAAATAGCCTGATTCTGCCCCAATATCTTATGGTCTTTTAGATACAGGAGATATTTCTAATGGTTGGGTTACAGCTGCAGAACATAGATATGCTATTTAGAACTGAACTCGGGAGACATTTCTTCCCCCTTAAAGTGACAGAACTGTAGAAACCTCTACCACGGAAGGCACTGGAAGTCAACTCATTAAATATTTTCAGTACGTTGACGAGTCAGATACATTAAGCACATTTAAGAAACTCTTTGAAAGGCACGTGATTGATGAAAAAAAATCGAGAGCTATGTAGGAGGGCTTAGATTACTACATTGATCTTCAAGTATGTTAAAATATCATCACAAAAATCAATAGACAATAGGTGCAAAAGTAGACCATTTGGCCCTTCGAGCCTGCACCGCCATTTTGAGATCATGGCTGATCAACTACTATCAATACCCGGTTCCTGCCTTGTCCCCATATCCCTTGATTCCCCTATCCATAAGATACCTATTTAGCTCCTTCTTGAAAACATCCAGAGAATTGGCCTCCACTAACTTCCAAGGCAGTGCATTCCAGACCCCCACAACTCTCTGGGAGAAGAAGTTTTTCCTTAACTCTGTCCTAAATGACCTACCCCTTATTCTCAAACCATGCCCTCTGGTACTGGACTCTCCCAGCATCTGGAACATATTTCCTGCCTCTATCTTGTCCAATCCCTTAATAATCTTATATGTTTCAATCAGATCCCCTCTCAATCTCAATTCCAGCGTGTACAAGCCCAGTCTCTCTAACCTCTCTGCGTAAGACAGTCCAAACATCCCAGGAATTAACCTCATGAATCTACGCTGCACTTCCTCCACAGCCAGGATGTCCTTCCTTAACCCTGGAGACCAAAACTGTACACAATACTCCAGGTGTGGTCTCACCAGGGCTCTGTACAAATGCAAGAGGATTTCCTTGCTCTTGTACTCAATTCCCTTTGTAATAAAGGCCAACATTCCATTAGCCTTCTTCACTGCCTGCTGCACTTGCTCATTCACCTTCAGTGACTGATGAACAAGGACTCCTAGATCTCTTTGTATTTCTCCCTTACCTAACTCTACACCGTTCAGATAATAATCTGCCTTCCTGTTCTTACTCCCAAAGTGGATAACCTCACACTTATTCACATTAAACGTCATCTGCCAAGTATCTGCCCACTCACCCAGCCTATCCAAGTCACCCTGAATTCTCCTAACATATACATCACATGTCACACTGCCACCCAGCTTAGTATCATCAGCAAATTTGCTGATGTTATTCTCAATGCCTTCATCTAAATTGTTGACGTAAATGGTAAACAGCTGTGGTCCCAATACCGAGCCCTGTGGCACCCCACTAGTCACCATCTGCCATTCCGAGAAACACCCATTCACCGCTACCCTTTGCTTTCTATCTGCCAACCAGTTTTCTATCCATGTCAATGTCTTCACCCCGATGCCCTGAGCTTTGATTTTACCCACCAATCTCCTATATGGGACCTTATCAAATGCCTTCTGAAAATCGAGGTACACTATGTCCACTGGATCTCCCTTGTCTAACTTCCTGGTTACATCCTCGAAAAACTCCAATAGATTAGTCAAGCATGATTTACCCTTGGTAAATCCATGCTGGCTTGGCCCAATCTTATCACTACTATTTCATCCTTAATAATGGACTCTAGCATCTTCCCCACCACCGATGTCAGGCTGACAGGTCGATAGTTCTCTGTTTTCTCCCTCCCTCCTTTCTTAAAAAGTGGGATAACATTAGCCATTCTCCAATCCTCAGGAACTGATCCTGAATCTAAGGAACATTGGAAAATGATTACCAATGCATCCGCAATTTCCATACATTTCCATCAATGGCCATACATTTTCTTTGTTCTAATGGAGGTAGACAGATTTTTAATTTGAGGAAGATTTAAATCAAGTCAACTTTTATTGTCATTTCGACCATAACTGCTGGTACAATGCATAATAAAAATGAGACAACATTTTTCAGGATCATGGTTTACATGACACAGTACAAAAAACTAGACTGAACTATGTAAAAAAAACCACAGAGAAAGCTATACTAGACTACAGACCTACACCGGACTGCATAAAGTGCACAAAAACAGTAGTGGCATTACAATAAATAATAAACAGGTCAGTAGGGCAAGGTGTTAGTCCAGGCTTCGGCTAAGTTTAGATCAAGTATTTAGATAAACAGGGACTTATTAGGGAGAGTCAACACAGCTTTGTGCGTGGTAGGTCATGTTTAACAAATCCATTAAGAGTTTTTCGAGGAAGTTACCAGGGAAGTGGATGAAGGGAAGGCAGTGGATGTTGTATACTTGGACTTCAGTAAGGCCTTTGACAAGGTCACACATGGGAGGTTATTTAGGAAGATTCAGTTGCTAGGTGTACATGGTGAGGTAGTAAATTGGATTAGACATTGGGTCAATGGGAGAAATCAGAGAATGGTAGTGAAGGATTGCTTCTCTGAGTGGATGCCTGTGACTAGTGGTGTGCCACAGGGATCAGTGCTGGGTCCATTGTTATTTGTCATCTATATCAATGATCTGGATGATTGGATCAGCAAATTTGCTGATGATACAAAGATTGGAGGTGTAGTGGACAGTGAGGAAGGTTTTCAAAGTTTGCAAAGAGATTTGGGCCAGCTGGAAAAAATGGGCTGAAAAATGGCAGATGGAGTTTAATACAGACAAGTGTGAGGTATTGCACTTTGGAAGGAAAAACCAAGGTAGAACATACAAGGTAAATGATAGGCCACTGAGGAGTGCACTAGAACAAAGGGATCTAGGAATACAGATATAAAATTCCCTAAAAGTGGCATCACAAGTAGATAGGGTCGTAAAGAGAGCTTTTGGTACATTGGCCTTTATGAATCAAAGTATTGAGTATAAGAGTTGGAATGTTATGGTGAGGTTGTATAAGACATTGGTGAGACCGAATTTGGAGTATTGTGTGCAGTTTTGGTCACCAAATTACAGGAAGGATATTAATAAGGTTGAAAGAGTGTAGAGAAGGTTTACAAGGATATTGCCAGGACTTGAGAAACTGAGTAACAGAGAAAGGTTGCAACACACACAAAATGCTGGTGGAACGCAGCAGGCCAGACAGCATCTGTAGGAAGAAGCACTGTCGATGTTTCGGGCTGAGACCCTTCGTCAGGACTAACTGAAAGGAAAGACAGTAAGAGATCTGAAAGTAGGAGGGGGAGGGGGAAATGCGAAATGATGGGAGAAGACCGGAGGGGGTGGGATGAAACTGAGAGCTGGAAAGGTAATTGGCAAAAGGGATACAGAGCTGAAGAAGGGGAAGGATCATTTGACAGGAGGCCTAGGGAGAAAGAATGGGGGAGGGGAGCACCAGAGGGAGATGGAGAACAAGCAGTGATGAGCAGAGAGAGAGAAAAATAAAGAGGGGGAAAAACTAAATATATCAGGGATGGGTGAGAAGGGGAGGAGGGGCATTAACAGAAGTTAGAGAAGTCAATATTCATGCCATTCAGAGAAAGGTTGAATAGGTTAGGACTTTATTCCCTGGAGCGTAGAAAAATGAGGGGAGACTTGTTCGAGGTATATAAAATTATGATGGGTATCGAGAGAGTGAATGCAAGCAGACTTTTCCCACTGAGGCTAGGGGAGAAAAAAGACCAGAGGACATGGATTAAGGGTGAAAAGTTTAAGGGGAACATTAGGGGGGGGCTTCTTCACATAGAGAGTGGTGGGAGTGTGGAATGAGCTGCCAGATGAAGTTGTAAATGCAGGCTCACTTTTAACACTTAAGAAAAACTTGGACAGGTGCATGGATGAGAGGTGTATGGAGGGATATGGGCCAGGTGCAGTTCAGTGGGACTAGGCAGAAAAGTGGTTCAGCACAGCCAAGAAGGGCCAAAAGGCCTGTTTCTGTGCTGTAATGTTCTATGGCTCTATGAAGACATATGGGTAGAAGTTAGGTACTGGATACTGAAGCAGATGATCATCCAAGATAGTGCTGAATTGTGGAACAGGTCAGAAGGACATAATGGTCTACTCTTCCTCTTAGTTCCTATATAACAGGGGCCCAACAATGACAGATATCAAAAAGATAGTTTAAGTACTCTTCTGATAAACTAGCAACTCTAACTCCGTCCACAATGTATGCCAAATTTCCACTGATACATGCAAATACTAAACAACTCTATTATAATTATACTTTACCCTGGAAATCCTGGCTGGGTGAACACATCATCAATTGGGTAGGTGCCAGTCACACTGGGACTACTTAGCACTGGATAAATGGTGCTAAAAGTTGCATGAACATGTGTCAGATAAACACAATGGGGCAAACTTGGCCCTGTGAGATCTGCATAACAGATGTTAGGAAATTGTTTGTCTCATTCAATGGCGTAAATAGCAAATTTTGGTCATATGATTTCAATTGGACATAACAGCTCATAGATAAGGGTGTCATGACGGACTCACAGCCAAATCCACACCACCCTTAAACACAGCAATCCAAACGTGAAGCAGCAACACATCATTGACTAACACTTAAATTATTGTTTAGATGAAATATTACAAGAGGACCTAATGCAATGAGTTGTTTCCCTTTTAAACACATCTTCTGTAAACCTTGGAGCTGGAATTGGTCTTTGATGGCATGAAAGGAACTTGCCGGAAGTCTGCTCAGGTTTCTTTTCCTTTCAAGCCAGTGGCCTGGATTTTCTGCAAGTCATTGCATCTCTTCTAACATCATACGGCATACAAAAAAAATCAGGACAAGGGCTTAGATTATTACTGGATGCATAAGAAAATGTTCCAAGTGTTTTAAAATACTTTTTTTGCGGGAAGAAGTAAGAGTGAAATTAATAAAAGCAAGTGCAATACAATCTGTACCTTCAGGGTGTCCCTATTCTGATCCGGGAGGAGAAGCACCAGCAAGTTGAGCGCCTGTAGCTGAAGTTTCCTACTCGATAAATCTGTCAATTAAATATTCACATCAGGTTATTAAAAGTTATCATACTTAACAGTTATCAAATCATGTGAATGAAGGGGTAGGAATTTATCCTCTAATATTAATTCAACCCAAGGTTAAGCCAGGTGCATTAATGTTTTACAAGAGAAGCTGGCCTCTGTAACCTCTGTACAGGCTCCTACAAGCACTGTTAAAAACGTCTGTCATATAATTTTCCTGCAATCATCCAATGGTAAGTACTGGGACAGTAACATAGAAGTAACATTCAAACTTGAAGCAAAAAATATCAGTTCCTTTATTTGTAGTTTATTGTAGGGCATCATTTAGTATATTTACATTGGGCAGAGCTCCATGCCAAGAGCACGTGACCCATCTCCCAATTGTACATGATGTATGATTTCCAATGCTCGGCTTGTTTTGAAAACAACCTGTAGTCCCTCGTTTCAAAGTCCAAAGTTTATTATAAAAGTACATATATGTCACCATATACAACCCTGAAATTCATTTTCTTGTAGATATACTTAATAAGTCTACAGAATAATAACTATATCAGAATCAATGAATGACAGCCCAACTGTGCCATACAGCTGGAGTGCAGAAGACAACAAACTGTAGAAATAGAAAAAGAGATAATAATAAACAAACAATAAATATCGAGAACATGACATGAAGAGTCTTTGAAAATGAGTCATTAGTTGTGGGAACGTTTCAATGATGGAGCAAATGAATTTGAGTGACGTTTTACCATTTGGTTCAAGAGCCTGATGGTTGAGGGGAAATAACTGTTCCTGAACCTGGTGGTGAGAGTCCTGAGGCTCCTGTCTCTTCTTCCCGTGCAAGAAAACAGAAGATCAAGGTGGTGGAAGGGTCCCTGATGATGCATGCTCCTTTCCTGCGACAGCATTTCACGTAGATGTACTCAGTGATGGAGAGATCATTACCTGTGATGGACTGGGTTGTATCCACTACTTTTTATAGGATTTTCCTTTCAAGGGCATCGGTGTTTCCATACAAGCTTGTGACGCAGCCAGTCAATATACTCCACATCAATAAAAGTTTGTCAAAGAGTTAGATGCCATGCTGAGTCTCCGCAAACTCCTAAGGAAGTAGAGGCGCTGCCATGCTTTCTTCGTAACCCATCAAAATGAATAGATAGAAGTTCAGATACTTTCAACCTGACATATATTACCTGGTTCCTTAAGGTTGTTATAGCCAGTGTTGGTAATGGGGACAAGCTCCCAATACCTATTAAACGTCAATGGTGTGTGCCTCAAACAGCCTCTGACAACCAAGTCCAGCCTCTGGCCTTCACGTGTGGCTTAGCTACTAAGCCCGATGGAACCGTTTCTACTGACAGGGGAACGGGCAAAGGCAGGTTACCGGTGCCTTAAAACCACTCGCTTCGGGCAATGGGGCTCGTTGGCCGTGGCTGGCAGCTCATCCAGGAGATGGAGAACTCTGATCTCAAAGCTCCGCTGTCTTGTGGCTACACCCACTCGTGGGGAAGGCTTCTGGGGTAAACCCAGAGGGTAAAATCCAGAGCCCAAGTCCCCAAGGCAATCCTACATCAAGTTCAATGCTGACTGTCAACTCCTGTGATGCAACTGCTGCCAAACTGTATAGGTCCCTGCCGTTCCTTTGGGTTCATAAGATGCATGGTGAAGAGAGCTTGCTGCATGGACAACAGCTCTCTCTGTATCAGACTGGCCAGGCTAGCACATCTGGACAGGTAGGATGCAATATCCACTTGTTTCAGAAGCAAAATCAGATTTAATATCACCAGCATATGTTGTGAAATTTGTTAACCTTGCGGCAGCAGTACAATGCAATACATAATAATAATAATAATACAGAAAAGGCTGAATAAGTATATATAGATATTAAAAAATATTCAGTGTTATATAAAATGGTTAGATTAAATAAGTAATGCAAAAATAAAAATAAAAAAGTAGAAAACAGTAGTGAGGTAGTGTTCATGGGTTCAATGTCCATCCAGAAATAAGATGGCAGAGGGAAAGAAGCTATTCCTGAGACAGCCATTCGAGACAGGCAGTTAGAATGCTCTTCACAGTACACCTGTAGAAATTTGTGAGTGCTTTTGGTGGCAAATCAAATCTCCTCCAACTCCTAATGCAATATAGCTGCTGTCTTGCCTTCTTTATAGTTGGGTCCAGGTTAGGTCTTTCCACTTCTGATCCCTCTACGAGGGCTGGTGGGTGTTCCCTTGTCTTACCCTTTCTGATGTCCATAATCAGTTCTTTGGTCTTACTGACATTGAATGCAAGGTTGTTGCTGTGACACCACTCAACTAGCTGGTATATCTCATTCCTGTATGCCCACTCATCACCATCTGAGATTCTGCCAACAATGGTTGTATCTTCAGCAAGTTTATAGATAGCATTTGCACTGTGCCTAGTCACCCAGTCATGGGTGTAAAGAGAGTAGAGCAGTGGGCTAAGCACACATCAAATGATCTTGTCTGGTGTCTCAGGGTTGAGTGTGTCTGCACCTGCACCGCCTCCCACCCTCGGCCCTCCTCTGCCATTGGTCCTATACCTTTCCCACGGCACTCTCCCCTCATTATTCCCCACATCCTTTGCTCCCACCAGATTTACAAGCTCGTTTTCCAATCCACGCTAATAAATACAGCACTGTGCAAAAGTCTTAGGCACTATAGCTAGATATGTGCCTAAGACTTTTGCACAGAATTATTATATAGTATTACATTCCAAAAAACACATTTATCAGCTTTCTATATTAAACATAATTTATCAAAATCCTGTGATAACATATGTATACAGTATGCACAAATACATGCTGTTTCCATTTTTTGAGTATCAACACAATCACACCAGGAGATAAATAACTTACCTTTTTACTTTCTAGCTTGTATATATATTCTTACATTTCATAAAATGGATGTATCAATTATTCTGAAAACTGTGTACAGTATGCACTAGCATAATAGGAAATTAATCACTCACTTTGTACAGCCAGGAATGCATCAAGGTACTCAAGAGTGACGAGTGGATGTGGCAACTCTCTTATAAAAAGCTTCAGTACACTTGCTGCATCATGTTGTTGTACATGTCCCCATTTCACCGTTCCTTCATAGAACTTTGCTTCTAGCTCTTCACACAAACACTTAAAACACATGGGGAGGAAGATCAATATAAGATAATGGTTCATGCTGAAATAAGTGCATGCTCTTTTTTCACTGCACAGATGTGCCCTTCCCCTGCATACATCATGCTTAACAGCCTTATGGGTAACCCAATTTCTTCATATTATTTTGCTCTACCATTATATGATTGAACAATTTTCTGATCCATTGAATTAAATTCACTTGATTCTCTCTGGTATTATTGACCCAAATTCAACTCGGTGAGAGTCTGGTCAGTAGAAGGCTGGGAAAAGTACGTGGTAGAATCACCAACATCAAACTGGTGAGATTATAAACCTAGGCTTTTATTAATTGATTGTCCGATCACATTAGAAAATAATGGGGAAATATGTTCCTTTTAAAAGGTTTCACTGAAATAGATTAGAAGTTCCTTCACACTTCCCTGACAAAAATGCCATGAGGCGGAGTTTCTGATTAACCTGGAGCACAGTCATTTTGGTCACCTTTATGCACACCTTGGTAGTCACTGAGGAACATGGCTCCTCAGTTTTCAATAGGATTTTCTTTCTCCATGGCACTTTTTGACTGGCGTAAAGTTATATCAAACTACGTCTGGAGTATTGCAATACAATATTTGTTCAATAGTTACGTTCTTATTGACTCACCAAACAATCAGCTTTTACTAACCTTATTTCTCCTGAAACTGTATTATTTAAAGGGGAAAACTGGTTCAAATTTTTTTCCTGACATCTTATCACCAAAAACAGAACCTCACATCTATGATAACTTTGCCTCAGAGTTATTCCAGACAGCTACTGATGATCTCTGCTATCTGCTGCATTAGGGACATCACCTAAGCTGCAAGCACACTGAAAAGAGACTGCATCTTCTGTTCCTAGAACTCACAGGAGCAGACAGAATAGATGCTGGAATTTACCCAAATTACAGGACTTCCTAAAGTACAGGCATTCAAACTCTGCACTGGACCACTACACAGATCCCCCTGGCTCCTTCCTACTAAGTGTGTCCAGCTGTAGTCCTAGAGGGCCACAGTAGTCGTAGTCAAGTCAAGTCACTTTTTAACTGTCATTTTGACCATAACTGCTGGTACAGTACATAGTAAAAATGAGACAATATTTTTTCAGGACCATGGTGTTACATGACACATTACAAAAACTAGACTGAACTACATAAAAAACAACACAGAAAAAAAACTACACTCAACTACAGACCTACCTAGGACTGCATAAAGTGCACAAAACAGTGCAGGCATTACAATAGATAATAAATAGGACAATAGGGCAGTAAGGTGTCCAGAGTACCCCTGCGCAATAAGTTTGCCTTCAATGGCACTACTCTTCACCGTCTGACCAGATCCCTGTGTTTCTCTCCTACAGCCCTACTATCATTCCCTCCGTTCACTGAGGAGCAAAGTTCCTTTGTTACCAGAAGAGTATTCTGTGGATTATGGTGTGTTACTTCAAAAGCTGGCAATAAAAATCTCATTCTGATATCTGCAGCAACTCAAAAGGAAATACTGAACCGATACTGACTACGTTCAATACTGGTGTTACAGGGGAAACCCATAAATTATTTACAACTGAACCTTTTGTTATCTTAAACTTTCACAACCAGCGGTAGGGAGGCCCACAACACTTCCTTAATAGATAGAGGAATCTCTAGGCCTCGGGATACAAATTTTGAAAGAGCAATGATTCAGAGAATTTCAGATTGTTTCTCCCTTCGTCTGTTTGTGAAGGCTCGCAGATTCCTGGCCTCCATCATTAAAGTCTGCTGTTGTGTTGTTTGCAATTGATATTCTCCAACTATATTGACTGAAGGGTGTGCTGAAACAGAACATATATTCTCCTCACTGGGCTCCACGTGCCTGCACCCATTCTTTGGACCATGGACGAGGACCATGAACAAATTTGCTGTACTCAAATATGGCAAAAACATCTTTTATAATCTTCATTGGGTAATGGATATCTTCAGAGGTCCATTAAAATTTTTTGGTCTGGAAGATTCTCACCTTGCCAAAACACCAAACTGGGTGCCTGGAGGTAAAGATGGAATTATACAGCATGTAACAGGCCCTTCATTCCAATTCATCTGTATTGACCTGGTTGAAAAGTCTCAGTGGAGTGGATGTGGAGAGGATGTTTCTTACCATAGGGGAGTCCAAGACCACAGGACACAGCCTCAGAATAGAGGGGTATCATTCTACTTTAGTCAGAGAGTAGTGGGTCTGTGCAATTAGTTGCCTCTGGTGGCTGTGGAAGCCAAGTTTTTATGTATATTTAAGGCAGAGTTTGATAGATTCTTGATCAGTTAGGGCATGAAGACAGGAGATAAGGCAGGAAATCGTGGCTAAAAGGGAAAATGGATCCGCCATGATGAAATGGTGGAGCACACGATGGGCCAAATGGCCTAAATCTGCTCCTATATCTTACGGATTTTTGTCTTAAACTCGGCCCATTTGCTTGCTTTTGGTCCCCTGTCCCAAATGTTTCCTATCCATCCACCTGAAGGAATGTCTTCTAAACACTGTAATTGTACCAGCCTCTAGCATTCCATTTGGCAGTCTATCTCAGGCACCTATCACCCTCTAAATCATTCTGCACGAGGCCATTATATTTTAACCAACTTTCTCCTTGTACAACAAATGAGATACAGGAACGTCTTTACTTTTGTCTGCTCTGATTCATCTGCCATTGTCACCTCAAAATATTAAGTAAATTCTCCCTTCCAGTCTCTTCATTCATTAGACAGACTACTTGCCTGTAAATTAATTTTTCATACCCTTCTCTATTCATTCATATAATTTGGTCTATCTTACCACACTCATGTGTTATCTCATGGGGAGAAGTACATTTCTTGTTTGATATTCCAACGCAGCTGGAAAATTTGGACATTTCATTAAATGTCTCTGTCACTGTGTCTCAAAATCTTTCTTTTCCACTTTCTAAAAGTAGTCAGCAACTTAAACCATTGAAAGCGCAATAAAACTGCAGACATGTTTAGCCACGTTCTTCTCAGCTCTCCTCTTGAAACACTCTTCCCAAGCACTGATGCAATACTAGAAATAGTCACGTGAAACAATCTATTTAAGCGTTGATGATATTAAGACATAGTTATTACATAATATACCTTAACTCTTGATGCAAGTCCAGGTACTCGTAGAATTCCTTCGGTGTTTAAGCCCTCTTCCTCAATGTGGGAAATGAGCTGTAAAGTTTTATTTTTGTTTATTAATAATGTTAACCAAAAAATTAGATATGACAGATCGGCAACTATATTTCTCTTTAACCCAAGCATGTACAATGACATTAATGATCAAATGTTCAAAGGTTAATTTTAATTTCACTGTATGTATACAGTATATAACCTGAAACTTCCACAAAAAAAAGAAACCCCATAGAATGAATGATAGAAACATCAAAGTCCCAAAGCCCCCACTCTCCCCATCGCCTTGCACATTAGAAACAATTTTTTATACATTATTGTGAAATATAACAGAATTAGTATTATACCAACCTGAAATAATAAAGACATCAAAGTTACCTTAGCAAATACACTTTCTAAACAGGCCAATTGTAAAACAAAATGAGTCATAGAAAAGTACAGCACAGTAACAGGACCACCTAGTCAATGCCAAACCATTTAAACTGTCTACACCCATCGACCTGCACCATCCATACCGCTATCATCCATGTACCTATTCACACTTCTCTTAAACATTGAAATTGAGCTTGTATGCACCACTTGCACTGGGAACTTGATCTGCATTGTCATGACGCTCTGAGTGAAGTTTCCTCTCATGCTTCCTTTAAAATTTTCACCTTTGGCCCTTAACCCATGAATCAACGGGCTTTATTTCTGGTGGAACAATAATGAACGCAGTCATCTAGTCTCTATATTATAAGGGCTTAAAAAGCAGGGCCAGAAAAGCAGAGCAAAATGACTCTTTTCCTTCTCGAATACAAAGGGTTGAAGGACGAAATGATAAAGGCTTTAATCTAACCTGATTTGATAAGACAAAGAGAAATATTTCTATTTGTATGAAGTCCATAGGCCATAAATATACAGGACTAGATAAGCATATGAAAGAGAAGGGATTAGAAAGTCAAGCTGGGTAAAGAAACATGGGAGGAGATTCTTGTGAGCTGGATAAGACCAACTAAATGTTTCTGTACTGAATGCTATATCTACCACATTATCACTGAACTCTGTGACCAGGACAGCAAATTAAAACCCTGCTCAGTTATAGTGCTACTCACTCAGTTTCTGGGTTGGGTTGCATAACAAGGTGCTAAAATAAATGTGGGCTGCATCATCAAGCCGTCAAATCTTCAATAATTGGAACTTTCAACTCAAGGTGCGCTGGATTCTGTACTTACTTTCTGAATTATAAGTGGAACCTTGGTCCCAGGAACTTTTTTGTGATCATGTTCCAAGAGCAATGGAAGTGGAACGCCAAACAATCCAGTTTCTGAAACGAAATGTTGAAAATTCAATATTCACTGAACTTTGAAGGACACCATGTTGCATGACAACAGAGAACTACTGACATAACTAGTTCATTTAACGACAGATTATGCAAAGAAACTGATTAAGATTTATAAAAGGATAGAGAACTTCAATTCAGAAATGAAGTTATTATATACCAATTCTTTTATGTTAGAGGACAAAGGACTAGCTTCTACTGAGCAGGGAAAGAGAATGATGATTAGTTACTGATCTTTTCCAAAGGTCCTATATAATGATTAGCCCAAATGGAAGTTGTTGTGGAAGAAATTATCTATGTTTAATATTGATCACCCTGAGAGAATTGCTGATGATGCTATTCAGCAGATATTATTCATGATTATTTGTCAGATGAACCTGCTTGATTTTGCAAATATTGATTTATTTACAACCGTGTCCTATGCTTGCTGTCCTTTGAAGCTTTTGGAGAGCAGAGGATCAAAGACCCTTTAAGTTGTCATAAGGTTAGAAAAGAACAAACTTAACTTCTGCTATCATTATGTTTAGGTTTCTCCTAGCCTAAACATATGAATTTGCTCATTCTGATAATGAATTTAAGGTTTTACCCACAGATCTATTGAGCCAAATACATTGGCTCAATATATCTACCTCATTCAAAGAAAGCCCTCCAGCTTTGAGTCATGTCCCAGCTGTTTTCTGTGGCCTTATACAGCATGGCTTTTCATTATATTTAAATTGTACTTGGACGTGTATTTGAAGGTTTCTGCCTTTACCATACTGTCACACAATGAGATTCAAACACCTACCAATCTACAGGCGAAAACCTCTTTTCCCACCTCCCCTCTAATTCCTCCACCTTTCTATTTACTCTAAACTGCCCATTTACCAATCCAGATTTTATTCATGGGAAAGTTCTATCTTTCCTCTTGATAAGCACAATCACACTTTGCATTGTTGTAGACTTGGGGGTTCCCAACCTGGGGTCCATGAACCCCTTGTATAAGTCCATGACATAAATGAGGTTGGAAACCCCAGTTGTAAGAGAACACTTATTTTACTAACCTATGAATACATATAGAACAGGTGTTAGAATCCAATGTCAGTTCAACTTAAAGGAAAATAATACAATTAAGAATGAGCAAATATATATATGATTTCATGACATGTCAAATATATAGATAGCTTACATGCAATGGTCTATTGAAGTACAAAATCAAGGAGTTTCAAATTTGAACAAAATATATTTTCCTTACCTTTAATCTTAACTTTTATTGATTTATGATGTTTGAAATCTATACCAAGTGTGTCATAGAGTGCAGTCAGTTCGATCAGAGCCAAGGCGCGCACTTTCTTCATGTCCTGAGGTGCAAGGTCTCCTGCTTTGGTTGTCCCCGTCTTATCCTTTGGGAGACGGTAGTTCTTATAAAAGAAAGGTATAATCAGTCTCTGGACACTCCAAAGATCTTCAGAAACAAACATTATTCTGATTTAACTGCTGCATTATATGGAAAGTTATACCCTCTAACTTCTGCATGGCAAAGTTCACAAACAGCAGTGAATAGAATAATTTATATCATTGTTTATTTGATGATATTCCTGAATGGATAAATATCGAACAGAATTGTGGGTGATTGTGCTTATAACATAGATGGTAGACTGATATACAAGCCCCAATTAGTAGGTATGTAGGAGAAAGCGGTAAATAAATTTAAAAGGACTTTCTTCAAAGGAGATATCAGCTCAACACACTGACCAGGGAAGAATTTTCAATGGAGTGTCAGAGAAGAACATAAGAAGTGCCTTTAATGTCAACTATAAAGTTAGACTGTACTTCTCCTTAAAGCAAAAATGATTGAAAGTAGACTTCCGGAGATGTACAACATCAAGACGAGTAAATCAAAAGAAAATAACAGGAAGCCATTCCCTGTTGAAAATAATTCAAGACCAGAAAATACCAGTTCAAGGGATGGGCAAATGATCCCAAGGAGATGCAAAAAAATTATTCAGAGAATGATTATGATTTGGATCATCATACCTCAAAGAATGCATTATCTTATTTAGAGATACAGCACGGGACAGGCCCTACTGCCCAACAAGCTGTGCTGCCCAGCAAACCAGCTATTTATCCCTAGCCTACTCACAGGACAATTTACAATGACCAGATTTCCCTACTAACTAGTGCGTCTTTAGGCTGTGGGAGGAAACTGGAGCACCCAAGGGAAAGGTGGATATTGACCTAATTGAGGTATACAAAATGGAATGGGGAAAAAAGTGTCTGTGGAGAAAGTCCTGGGAAATGGCCCAGACTACAAAGAACTTGCATATTCTACATAGGCCAAGTGGGTTCCTCATGCAGCAGAACAATTATATAATTTAATGAACATTACTTAACCTGGAGTAGGCACAAATGACCATGAAATAAATAAAACATCAGCATGTTTTAGAGTAAGCTCTTACATCTTTTTTCACCACACTCATTTCTTGACTTTTAACTTTCAAAGTTAATTCACACTTCCTGATATCCAATTGAATACAGCCATATAAAATACTGCACATGGCAACAGAAAATGGGTAGCTGTAGCGGTGTGCTACACGCAGCGCTAAAATTACGACACGGAGTCGGTAACTGCAGTCGAAGGAAAAAACTTTATTCGAAATCTTCAGCCTCACTTTTAAGCCTCCCTCAACCTGCCCCCCATGGCGCAGAGGCTCCAAAGCTCTGTGCTCGCAAACCCCCGTAGGCTATCTAATTGTGAGTCGGTTCGGATGTGCTAGGAAATGGGTCGCCACATAACCCCCCCCCCAGAACAGGCGATACACCCCCCAATGTCCACAGTCTGGGCCAGAACCTGCTTGGGAGGTCGGCCTCTGCGCCGAGGTGCCGGAAACTCGGCCGGTTGCGCCAGGTCCACATGGGCCGGTTTGAGGCGGTCCACCGTGAAAACCTCCTCTTTCCCCCCAACGTCCAGCACGAACGTGGACCCGTTGTTCCGGAGCACCATAAACGGCCCCTCGTATGGCTGCTGCAGCGGTGGCCAATGCCCGCCCCTTCGTACAAACACAAACTTACAGTTCTGTAGGTCTTTGGGTTCGCAGGTCGGGTGCCGCCCGTGCTGTGAAGTGGGTATGGGGGCCAGGTTACCGAGCTTCTCGCGTAGTCTGCCCAGGACTGCTGCGGGATCTTCCTCTTGCCCCCGTGGGGCTGGTAGGAACTCCCCGGGGATAACCAGCGGCACGCCGTATACCAACTCGGCCGACGAGGCGTGCAAGTCGTCCTTGGGCGCTGTGCGGATGCTGAGTAGGACCCAGGGAAGCTCGTCTGCCCAGTTGGCTCCTTGCAGGCGGGCCATGAGGGCCGACTTCAGGTGACGGTGGAAACACTCCGCTAGCCCGTTCGACTGTGGGTGGTAGGCAGTGGTGTGGTGCAGCTGAGTCCCCAAAAGGCTGGCCATAGCTGACCACAGGCTGGAGGTGAACTGGGCACCTCTGTCGGAGGTAATGTGGGCCGGTACACCAAAGCGAGATATCCAGGTGGCGATCAGGGCTCGGGCGCAAGATTCGGAGGTGGTGTCGGTGAGCGGGACCGCCTCTGGCCATCTTGTGAACCGGTCCACAATAGTCAGGAGGTGCCGCAGGGGCCCACAATATCCACATGAATGTGGTCAAAACGCCAGTGGGCGGGATGGAACTGCTGCGGTGGGGCTTTGGTGTGCCGCTGCACCTTGGCCGTCTGGCAGTGCATGCACGTTTTGGCCCATTCACTGACCTGTTTGCGGAGTCCGTGCCAAACAAACCTGCTGGAAACCATCCGGACAGTTGTCCGGATGGAGGGATGCACCAAGTTATGAATGGAGTTGAAAACGCGGCGCCGCCAGGCTGTCGGGACGACGGGACGGGGCTGGCCGGTGGCGACGTCACAGAGTAGGGTCCTCTCACCCGGGCCCACAGGGAGGTCCTGGAGCTGCAAACCGGAGACTGCGGTTCTGTAACTCGGAATCTCCTCATCCGCCTGCTGCGCCTCTGCCAGTGTCTCAAAGTCTACCCCTTGGGAAAGGGCATGAACGGTAGGGCGAGAGAGCGCATCCGCCACGACATTGTCCTTACCCGAGACGTGTCGGACATCCATCGTGTATTCAGAGATGTAGGACAGGTGGCGTTGCTGGTGGGACGACCAAGGGTCGGACGCTTTCGTAAACGCAAAGGTAAGCGGTTTGTGGTCCGTAAACGCGGTGAAGGGCCGACCTTCTAGGAAGTACCTGAAATGCCGGATTGCCAGGTAGAGCGCCAACAGTTCCCAGTCGAAAGCACTGTACTTGAGCTCGGGTGGCCGCAGGTGTTTGCTGAAAAACACCGGGGGTTACCAGCGACCTGCGATGAGTTGCTCCAGCACCCCACCGACTGCCGTGTTTGATGCATCCACTGTGAGGGCGGTAGGGGCGTCCATTCTGGGATGTACTAGCATTGTGGCGTTCAGCAAAGCTTCCTTCGTTTGAACGAAAGCGGCGGCGGACTCCTAGTCCCAGGTAATGTCCTTGCTCGGACCCGACATCAGGGCGAACAAGGGGCGCATGATCCGGGCAGCTGAAGGGAGGAAGCGGCGGTAGAAATTGACCATACCTACGAATTCCTGAAGGCCTTTGATCGTGGTGGGTCGGGGAAAGAGGCGGACCGCATCTACCTTAGCGGGCAGAGGGGTTGCCCCGTCTTTAGTAATCCTGTGGCCCAGGAAGTCAATGGTATCAAGTCCGAACTGGCATTTGGCGGGGTTGATTGTAAGACCGTACTCACTCAGTCGGGCGCAGAGTTGACGGAGGTGGGACAGATGCTCCTGATGACTGCTGCTGGCTATGAGGATGTCATCCAAATAGATGAACGCTAAGTCCAGGTCCCGTCCCACCGCGTCCATTAACCGCTGGAACGTCTGTGCGGCATTCTTCAGGCCGAACGGCATGCGGAGGAACTCGAAAAGGCCAAACGGGGTGATGAG
The DNA here is from genome assembly GCF_030144855.1 of Hypanus sabinus. Classification (NCBI taxonomy): domain Eukaryota; kingdom Metazoa; phylum Chordata; class Chondrichthyes; order Myliobatiformes; family Dasyatidae; genus Hypanus; species Hypanus sabinus. Next base: position 26,684,331 of record NC_082715.1, read on the forward strand.
AGCCGTTTTGGGGACGTCGTCAGGATGCATCGGGATTTGATGGTACCCTCGGACGAGGTCTACCTTGGAGAAGATCCGTGTGCCGTGCAGGTTTGCTGCAAAGTCCTGAATGTGCGGCACAGGGTAGCGGTCCGGTGTGGTAGCCTCGTTCAGCCTGCGGTAGTCACCGCACGGTCTCCAGCCCCCCGTCGCTTTGGGCACCATGTGCAGGGGGGAGGCCCATGGGCTGTCGGACCGCCGGATGATCCCCAATTCCTCCATCCTCTGGAACTCCTCCTTCGCCAGTCGGAGCTTGTCCGGGGGAAGCCGCCAAGTGCGGGCGTGGAGGGGTGGTCCCTGGGTCGGGATGTGGTGCTGTACGCCATGCCTGGGCATGGCCGCTGTGAACTGCGGTGCCAGAACCGATGGGAAATCCGCCAGGACCCTGGTGAAGTCGTTGTCGGACAGCGTGATGGAGCCGAGGTGAGGGGCTGGCAACTGGGCTGCACCCAGGGAGAACGTCTGAAAGGTCTCGGCGTGTACCAGTCTCTTCCTGGGCAGGTCGACCAGTAGGCTGTGAGCCCGCAAAAAATCCGCACCCAGAAGCGGTTGGGCTACGGCGGCCAGTGTGAAGTCCCACGTGAACTGGCTGGAGCCGAACTGTAGCTGCACCTGACAGGTGCCATAGGTCCTTACTGTGCTGCCATTCACGGCCCTCAGGGGGGGACCCGGTGCCCTGCTGCGGGTGTCGTAACTCGTCGGAGGTAAAACGCTGATCTCAGCCCCAGTATCGACCAAAAACCGGCGTCCCGACCTTCTATCCCACACATACAGGAGGCTATCCCGATGGCCAGTCACCGTAGCCATCAGCGGCGGCTGGCCCTGGCGTTTCCCGGGAACTTGCAGGGCGGGCGACAACGGCGGGCTTCTGTGCTCCACCGCTGGTGGTAAAAGCACCAGTGTTCATTGGGCCGGGGGTTGGCGGGCTCTGCGGCCGGGCTTGGACTGGTTTGCTGCCGGGAGCGTGGCTGGGAGATCTGTGCGATGGACGCCCCGCTCACCTTTTTGGCGTTCCACAGCAAGTCCGCCCGGGCTGCCACCTTCCGGGGGTCACTGAAATCCGCGTCGGACAGCAGCAGGCGTATGTCCTCGGGCAGCTGCTCCAGGAATGCCTGCTCAAACATGAGGGAGGGCTTGTGTCCTCCGGCCAGAGACAACATCTCATTCATTAAAGCCGATGGAGGTCTGTCGCCCAAGCCATCCAGGTGCAGTAAACGGGCAGCCCGATCGTGCCGTGAGAGTCCGAAAGTCCTGAGGAGCAGGGCTTTGAATTCCGTGTACTTGCCGTCTGCCGGGGGCGACTATACGAACTCCGCGACCTGGGCCGCTGTGTCCTGGTCGAGGGAGCTCACCACGTAGTAGTAGCGGGTGTCTTCTGTGGTGATCTGGCGAACGTGGAATTGGGCTTCGGCTTGCTGGAACCATAGGTTCGGGCGCTGTGTCCAGAAACCCGGCAGTTTCAACGAAACCGCATGAACAGAGGCGGCGTCGGTCATTTCTGGTCCCAAAATCGTTTGGACTGTCGGGGTCACCAATTGTAGCGGTGTGCTACACGCAGCGCTAAAATTACGACATGGAGTTGGTAACTGCAGTCGAAGGAAAAAACTTTATTCGAAATCTTCAGCCTCACTTTTAAGCCTCCCTCAACCTGCCCCCCATGGTGCAGAGGCTCCAAAGCTCTGTGCTCGCAAACCCCCGTAGGCTATCTAATTGTGAGTCGGTTCGGATGTGCCAGGAAATGGGTCGCCACATAGCTGCACTTTGTGACTGTAGTCTGACTTTGTGAATATCCATAAATGAAATTGAATAACAAACAGAATTCCTCTTGACTCAATGTTAAATTAAGTCTAATTAATGCAAGCAGCAGCATCAAAACCAACAAAATGCTGTGCTACATACTGTACCTACATTAGGAAAATCTTAAGATGAAGGAAACTCCGGTCCTGTTCTCTAAGCCACAATAAAAATATATAAATATTGAACTGTGACGAAAAACAACCAAGCATTGACTCCTTTTGTTTTAGGTCAGAAGGATGATAGGAACATTTTCATCCTTAAATTGAAACTGATTAACATTTGATTCTAAAGTGCACAGGTTTCTAATTGTGGGGAAAATGTTGTGGAAGGAGTTATGGCAGCCCCAGTAGAGCCAGAAATACCACTTCCTAAATAACAGCAGACAGAATATAAAGAGAAAAAAATGCTATGAATACTCAGCAGGTCTGGCAATAGCTGTGGAAAATGAAACAGAGCCTCAGCTCTTAAACTTTTCATCAGATGAATAAAGATCTAGTGCTTTTACGACGTATGTGATGAATAAACTCTTCTTGGGCTTCTAGCCAGTTACCGATATTGATCACAACCGACGTTTCGATGACAAATTCTGATGGCAGAGTTTGTTATCGAAATGTTGATTATAATCAATACCTGTACTGGCTGGAAGCCCGAGAAGTGTTTATTTTTCATCAAACCTTCATCAGGGACTCAGACATAAAACGATAACTCTGCTTTCAACAGATGGTGTCTGACTTGGTGGTGTTTCCAGTATTTTCAGATTGCCAGCATTTGCTTTCATTTTTTTAAAATTTCCATTTCCATGCTTTCACTTAACTGCCAAGGACATTAGTACAAGGCAATGTATTCCTTTAATAGAACAGAGCTAACTTGGCATTGGAGAATTGCAGGGAATTTATTGATAAGTAGCTTTTAAATTTTCTTCTAGTTTTCCATCTGTTTTGCCCTGCATTTTTGACTCCTCTGAAGGCATAGAGGCATCTGAAATACTTTCAAGGATTTGGCTTCTACCACCAGTTGTTGACTCTTTGCTAATGAATAAGTCCATTAGCCTTTGGTACCTTGCCTTAGCAAGTATTCCTGTATTGCCTATCCTTAATAGATTAGCTTAGGATAACACTACTTCGGTCACTGGTTGTTTGTCTTCAACTGAACAGAGTAATCAATAATGGCAACTCCCAATATAGTGGATCCGGGTTAACTGGAACACACTGCAGTTGCTGGGACTTACTGCAATACAAATCAATGACGTAGATGAGGGCACTAAATGTACTATCTCTATGTTTGCAGATGGTACAGAGCTTGGAGGAGGGGAGTAGGGGAACGGGACCATGTAACCAATGAGGTAGAGAGATTCTGACTAACTGTGGGAGCGAGCAAATATGTAGCTAAATTTGAGGTTATCCAGTTTGCTCTAAAATCAAAGAAACATATTATTATCTGATTAATAATAGACAGGACCTGAATATCTTTGTACAGAGAAAGAAGATAGTTAAGAACAATGTTGGCCCCTTGAAGAATGAATTGGGAGAAATTCTTATGGGAAACAGGGAAATGGCAACAGAATTTAATGCGTACTTTAGATCTGTCTTCACCAGGGAGGACACAAGCAATCTCCCAGATGTATGGATGGGCCAGGGTCATAAGATATCAGAGGAATTGAGACAGATTGACATTAGGAAAGAAACTGTGATGAGTAGACTGGTAGGACTGAAGGCTAATAAATCCCCGGGTCCAGATGGTCTGCATCCGAGGGTTTTAAAAGAGGTGGCTCAGGAAATTGCGGATGCATTGGTAATCATTTTCCAATGTTCCTTAGATTCAGGATCAGTTCCTGAAGATTGGAGAGTGGCTAATGTTGTCCCACTTTTCAAGAAGGGAGGGAAGGAGAAAACAGAGAACTATCGCCCTGTTAGCCTAACGTCAGTCGTGGGGAAAATGCTTGAGTCCATTATTAAGGACGAAATAGTGGCACATCTAGATGGCAGAAATAGGATTAGGCCGAGCCAGCATGGATTTACCAAGGGCAAATCATGCTTGACTAATCTGTTGGAGTTTTTTGAGGGTGTAACAAGGATGTTAGACGAGGGTAAGCCAGTAGATGTTGTGTACCTAGATTTTCAGAAGGCATTCGATAAGGTGCCACATAGGAGATTGGTGAGTAAAATCAGAGCTCATGGCATTGGGGGCAGCGTTTTAACATGGATAGAAAACTGGTTGGCAGATAGAAAGCAAAGGGTAGCAGTGAATGGGTGTTTCTCAGACTGGCTGGAGGTGACTAGTGGGGTACCACAGGGCTCTGTATTGGGACCACAGCTCTTTACGATTTATGTCAATGATTTAGATGAGGGCATTGAAAACTATATCAGCAAGTTTGCTGACGATACTAAACTGGGTGGCAGTGTGACATGCGAAGAGGACGTTAGGAGAATACAGGGAGACTTGGATAGGCTGAGTGAGTGGGCAGATACTTGGCAGATGTCATTCAATGTGAATAAATGTGAAGTTATCCACTTTGGAAGCAGGAACAAGAGGGCAGAGTATTGTCTGAACGGTGTCGAGTTAGGTAAGGGAGAAATGCAAAGAGACCTAGGAGTCCTAGTTCACCAGTCAATGAAGGTGAATGAGCAAGTGCAACAGGCAGTTAAGAGGGCAAATGGAATGTTGGCCTTTGTTACAAGGGGAATTGAATACAAGAGCAAGGATGTTCTTTTGCATTTGTACAGGGCCCTGGTGAGACCACACCTGGAATATTGTGTACAGTTTTGGTCTCCAGGTTTAAGGAAGGACATTCTGGCAATTGAGGAAGTGCAGCGTAGATTCACTAGGTTGATTCCTGGGATGGCAGGGCTGTCTTACGCAGAGAGATTGGAGAGATTGGGCTTGTACACGCTGGAATTGAGGAGGTTGAGAGGGGATCTGATTGAAACGTTTAAGATAATTAAAGGATCTGATAGGATTGAGGCAGGAAATATGTTCCAGATGTTGGGAGAGTCCAGTACCAGAGGGCATGGATTGAGAATAAGAGGTCAGTTATTTAAAACAGAGTTGAGGAAGAGCTTCTTCTCCCAGAGAGTTGTGGAGGTGTGGAATGCACTGCCTCGGAAGATGGTGGAGGCCAATTCTCTGGATGCTTTCAAGAAGGAGCTAGATAGATATCTGATGGATAGGGGAATCAAGGGATATGGGGACAAGGCAGGGACTGGGTATTGATAGTGAATGATCAGCCATGATCTCAGAATGGCGGTGCAGACTCGAGGGGCTGAATGGTCTACTTCTGCACCTATTGTCTATTGTCTATTGATCTATTGTCAATGAGACCGAGGGTTTAGCATTCTGTAACAAAGGCAAATTGTATTTGGCCTTAACTGCTAGAGTGTTTGAGAACAGGAAAAGAGATGCGTCCTCTCTTCACAAATGTTGCCTGACACTGCTATCTGTTTCTTAAACAATGGGATTAATGGCACATGTGCTCTGCCCCCATTCAGTATTATGCTTTGATACCACTTACAGGCAGGGATGCATCGTCGTCTCCCTTGAGCTTAAGGTTGCTTAGTTTTTCTTTCATGTTTGCAGCCTGCTCAGAATATGATATTTCTAGATTTATATCAGCTGTTTGTTGAGTGCCTTCATCTTTCATTTCCAGGCTGATCAGTTGGTCTAGAAGGAAAAGAACTGTACATTACAGACCAAACTGAGTCTTTTTTCAGACGATGATTACCAGCAGAGAAGTGAACTGCAATATTTAACCAACACTAACAAAATGCTGGAGGAACTCAGCAGGCCGGGCATCATCTATGGAAAAGAGCACAGTTGATGTTTCCAGCCAACACCCTTCAGCAGGACTGGAGAAAAAAAAAAGCTGAGTTCCTCCAGCACTTTGTGTGTGTTGCTTGGATTTCGAGCATCTGCAGATTTTCTCATTTGTGATTGCGATATTTAACCTTTGTTTTTTAGCCTCTCTGCGTTACAAAGATAGACAAAGCATTTGCAAGCAAAAAATTAATTTACATTAAAATGCCTGCATCATACGGAGTCCTTCTGAAGCATGACGTTCAACACGTTTACATTCTATTTTATCATACGGCCACAACAAAATGAATAACTTTGGAATTGTGGAAATTTAGAAACAAATGATTTGTTAATTATTGCAGAGCACATCTTATGACTAAAATGTTAAATGCTTGGCCTTTTAAAGTAATTAGCTGATTGATAATTAACAAAAATCCTCAGCTGAATGTAATCCATCAGAACACTAAAAAGATGCGGAAAAGCTCAATAGATGGGACATATAGATAGACAGAATCTGTTTGAGATTAATGACTTCTCAGCAGAACAATGGCTCAAAGAAGGATCAATAAAAGATCAAGACTGAATGAAGTATTTTCTCATTTAGTTTAAAGATTTTAACTAGAACATAAGTAACAAAATCAGCCAATATAAAACAATAACCCGTATATGTTGTAAAATGCACTTCATACTTTCCAGTTTATCAGTGGCGTCGCCCAATTCACTATCTTCTGGTGCAACAGCTGAAGCTTCACTTGATCTTGAGACCTAAAAGTCAACAGAGGAACACTTTCCATGATCCTGAATATAACTCAGCCACACTTTATCAGTGTTTATGGGATCACTTCATTCTCTCCACAGCTGAAGGGTAAAAGGAGGAAATGAGATGGCGGGGTGGCTCTGAAGGAGAAAACCATAACGGAGTGCACATAAAATAAAGGGCAAGATTTTTTATTTTGGCAACCGCAGGGCGAGCCAATGGCTGTCTAGTGTGTGGAAGGCCAGCAGGATATTCAATGTTGTGGGGTATAGATAATCACAGTCTTTTTTCAATAGCAGGGGAGTTTAAAACTAGAGGTAACAGAATTTAGGTGAAAGGGAAAAGATTTAAAAGGGGCCTGGGGGGCAGGGGGCAACTTTTTCCCCACAGAGGGTGATTGGCTCATGGAATGAGCGGTCAGAAACTAACTGTAAAAGCAGGTACAAAATTCAACATTTGGAAGACTTTTGGACAGCTGTGTAGATAGGGATATGGCCCAAATGCGGACAAGTGGGACTAGCTCAGATAGACACTGTGGCCAGCATCAACAAGGTAGGTCAGAGCCTGCTTCTATTCCGAATGACTGTAGATGATGTGATTAAAAACAGTAATGTTCTGCAAAACAAGGATTCCATATGAATTCTGTTTCCTTGCAATAAATTGACAAATTATAAATAAGTACCAATCAACTGTGTAAGATAATGTAATCAATCTTCATTCTGTATTTAATATAGATTGTTTTATGAATAGTCTGTCGTTAATACCTCTGGGTTTAATTAAACTGCATTGAATGTCTACTGTAGGCAATTAAAGAGAAGGAACTGAAGATTGCCTGCCATTGCCCATCTGCTTCTCTCACCACCTCCAATTTCCTTCTACTTTGAATGTTTGTCTTCCTGCATTTGATGTTGTTATGGAGACCATGCGATTAAGGAATATTCTATGCGTGTGCATGTTCTTTCTGTGTCCTTTGGTAGGATGTTGGCAGGACTCCTACTGAAATGCTGCCAATGGCAAAAATGCACATCTCTAGGAAGTTCCACAGTACTCACTCAAGGAAGAGAATTAGAAAACCCTTGGTAATCCAAGTACAGCAATAAGAATCATAGCAGACACTTTTTCCTCCATTCCCCCACAAAATGCCTACCTCCAAGCTACAAGGCCTACTTAATTGTCCTGTCTCCTTATAGAGTATTAGACTCTTCTTAAACAAATCTTCCACTGAGTTTTTTCCAGAAAAGTGTGAAGTGATACCCTCCAGTAGGTTGGACTTGAAGGCAGAGTACAAGATTACTGGTAGGATGCTTAACAGTGTGGAGGAACAGAGTGGCCTTGGATCCCACATCCACAGACGCCTCAAAGATGCCGAGCAAGTTGATAGAGAGGTTAAGAAGGCATATGGAGTGTTGGACCTTCACTGGTCAGGGGACTGAGTTCAAGAACTGCGATGTAATGTGGCAGTTCTATGAAATTTTGGCTGGACCATAGTTGAATTATTGCATTCAGTTGTGGTCACTTCATTATGGGAAGGATGTGCAAACTTCAGAGGGGGTGCTGAGAAGATTTACCAGGTTGCTGACTGGATTAAATAGTGTGTCATACGACAATAGCATTGAGCTAGCAACTCGGCCTCGTAAAAACAAGAATAGCTTGCTAAAGAAACACTGTTATGACGGTACCCCGATAACTCCACTGCCGAGTTAAGGGCTATTCTTCTTCTTCTTCTTTAAAAAACAGACAAGATAATAAAAAGCACAGATAGCATAGAAACAGATCTTTGGAAACAGCTCTATTTCCATCTTTAATATCTCTATTTTTCCCTTTCAGGGTCAGAGATTTATTCTTTTTTACCTACACCCAGAGTGGTAGGTGCACAGAATACCCTGCCAGTGGTGGTGGTCCAGGCAGATTCATTAGGGACATTTAAGATACTCTTAGATAGGCACACAGATGAACAAAAAATGAAGACCAACGGGGAAGGGGTTCGGATGATCTTTGGAATAAGATAAAAGGTTGGCATGACATTGTGGGCCAAAGGGCCTGTATCGTGTTGTACTGCTTTAAGCTGTATGATATGCAGACCTTTAAAGAATCAGATTTCTGCTTCGTTAGACTCTACTCAGGAGATTGTACGCTCTTACCTGTTGACTAAAGATGTCTCGGACATCTGGGATTGGTTGCTTATTCCTTTTCCTCATTGTCATTGTAAATGTTTCAACTCTTCTCTGAACAGCTTCTGCTTGGGTACGGGTCAGGGTGGACAGTAACGTGATGCTTTCCTGGGTATTTCCACTGACCAACCCCGAAAGGCCTGCATCCTTCAGCCACTCTGCCTCCACCTCCCCTTCTACACAGAAACAGAGAGGAGGGAAAAAATTAAATCAAAGACAAGCAGCAACAATTAATCTTATATTTTAAAAAAGACATCACTTCATTACTGTTTAAAGGCATTTATTTACTTAGCGGCTCTTCTTCTGGCTGGATACACAGAAGGTAGCCAAGTATTGATCTGCTAGCATCATGAAATCAAGTATTGATCTGCTAGCATCATGAAATCAAATATTGATCTGCTGGCATCATGAAGCCAAGAATTGATCTGCTAGTGTCATGAAATCAAATATTTTGTCTTTCAAATTTGAGAATTTAGAACGACAGATTTTAAGGATCAGTAATGAAAACACAGTTGCTTCAGATGTAAAACAAAATGGTGTTTTTATCAACTGCAGATTGTCTCATGATATTTTGATCTATTGAAGAAGCCCAATATATTTTAACATTCCATGGAGGATCTCCAATACCTCCTGTACCCGACTGGAGCTCCCACTACAAATAGTGATCAATTCAACTTGTAGTGCCTATTGATGTATCCCTTCACAAATGGACACTTGCTAAGATATGGAAAAGGAGCTGTCCACATTCCACTGCACTTGTAATCAGGGAGTGGACTTCCAAGGGATCTTCTGACCAACTTTTTAATTGTTAAAATTCCATTCAAATGGACACGCATGCAATACAGTGAATTTTGATAATATTGATCTTTTGGTCTCTGGCTATGTTATGAGTGGGTGCAGGAGCCATGCATCTGATCTCTATCTGCACTGTATTCTGTATTGCACATTTATTATGGTAACTAGTAATATGAGTGGGGGCCATGGTAAAAGCAAAGGGAGTAAGTTACGTATTCATGCCTTTATTCGTGCAAGTTTTATTTAGTACTGGGGGCTGACTGATATCGTATCTTTTGTTAAGCTCAACTTTCACTTGAATATGCCCAAGTTTCATCGCTTCAAGATTGTATGTTTGCTGATTGCTAATAACAGATCAAATACGTATCTTCAGTTTTTGGAACAATCATTATTGGAGTTGAGAGCACGCTGCACAAGTATAACAAATATCTGGGGGGGGGAGGGGTTGCCAGCAGTGGGAATTCAGCTGAGTTAGAATTGGCCACTACAGTGAGAATAGAAGAAATCTTGTTTAAAATACACTTAACTAGTTGTTTTTCTGAAAAAAAATCATTTAGATACAGTCGTACACAATAGGAATTCTATTAATAGATTTCACGCACCATCGGGTACTTTAATAGCCACCTCTTCTTGCTCTTCGGGGACATTTTCCTGGCTTTTCTGGATGTGTTCTACTTCACTCCAGTAGTCATCCATTGAAAGTTCATCCAGGGAATCCTGGGAGCAAGATCGTTCATAATGAGGCTTCTCCATACTGTTCTTGGAATGTACTTGGTTCATACTATATTGTCCACATCTCCGGCTATGAAGCAAAGAACATAAGACTTAAATGAGCTGTTCCTTACAGCATCACCATTTTACTTAGTATATCTTTTGATTACAAGGTTCACCTTAAGGAAATGTAGCTGAAATTCGATGAACCATAGAACACTACAGCACAGTACAGGGCCTTCAGCCCTCCATGTTGTGCCGACCCATATAATCCTTGAAAAAAAGTATTAAACCCACACTACCCCATAACCCTCCATTTTTCTTTCATCCATGTGCAATGAATTTTGTCAGAACCATTACAGTTTTGTTTCTTGTACACAGAAGAATGCAATTTTAATAAATTATACTTATTGCATTTGATCTGTGAATATGGTAGAGGAGCGGAGAAGACCAGAAGAAAGCAACAAAATACAAGATCGGGAGAAAATAAAAGTAGATGTTAACACAAACCATTATTGGCCACTGAAAAAGTATTAGTCCTTCAAGGTTCAAACTTCAACCACCATCTATCATTCAGATTTGTGACTGTAATGGATTTTAGTTTTGAAAAGATGGAAGGTACTGAGTGGGCACAGCAGCGTAGTGGTTAGCACAATGCTTTACAGTACAGGCAACCCGGATTCAATTCCTGCCGCTATCTGTAAGGAATTTGTATGTTCTCCCCGTGAATGCGTGAGTTTCCCCATAGTTTTCCTCCGGGTGCTCTGGTCGGTCCGAAGACGTACCGGTTGGTAGGTTAATTGGTCATTGTAAATTGTCCCGTGATTAGGCTGGGATTACATGGGGGAATGCTATGCAGCACGGCTCGAATGGGACCTTTCCGTGCTGTATCTCAATAATCAATAAATAAATGTCGCAAATGTGAAACTATCTTAGGAGAAACAGGGTAAAAAGCTGCTCCTTTTAAAGATTCAAGATTGTTTATTGACAATCTTCACACAAATGTACAGGAGAACAAAATGATGGCGACTCTGGATCTGATGCAGCACAAAAACATGACAAGCATAAAGAACTAAAAAAACCTATGAAGGCAAACTGATAAATCATGAAGTACGAGGATCTGTTATATTCATTAGACAGATAGTATATACGTAAAGTGATGCGTATGAGGTGGTGGTAGTCCCCCTATCAGCTAGGGGATAGGGGGAAGTAACCAGCAAAGGTCCTGCACAGCCTCTTCCCTGATAGGAGTGGGACAAAAAGTCCATAAGCAGCGTAAGTGGGATCCATCGTAAAACTGCTGGTCTTTTTACATGCACCTTTCTGTATATATGTCCTTGATGGTGACTAGGCTGGTGCCGTGATGCATTGGACAGTTTTGACTAGCAGTTGTAGAGCTCTCCTACCTCCTGAACCACACAGCAATGCACCATGTTAGGATGATCTCCACTGCACCAACGCAGAAGGTCGTGAATATTCAGCCAAGGCATCGACTGTACTCTTTACCCAGATGCTGCCTGGCCTGCTGGTGTGGCTTGGATTTCCAGCATCTGCAGATCTTCTCTTGTTTGAGGTCTTGAGTAATGACGTGCACAGTCTAGCACTCTTTAGCCTCCTCAGAAAGTAGAGGTGTCGGTGAACTTTCTTGACTGTGGAGGATATGTTCTGGGACCATGAGAAATTTCAAGGCAGTTCAATTATTTAAACCTTATATTGATGCTGCTCTGCGTCACATTGCAAACTGAACTCTGGCTGGTTAGATTTCCCTCAACATGGGAAACCTGGCAGCTAAGACAAAATATGCACACCTGCATCAGAGAGGCAAGTACCTCTGCATTTAACTTTTGATCCATATTTATATGCTTCACCCAATTCATTGCAGCAGATGACTACCTCAGCTCCACTAATCTATTTTCATCACCATCGTAACTCCAAGACCCCTCATCTCTGTTAAGATGGCACAGGCGATACACACAACCTTTTGTGGAAAGTTCAGAAAACTTATATATTTTTTCTAAACTACTACTGCCGCTATCTGCAGCCTGTAATTTCAGATTGTCGTGTTTTGCATGTTGGGTGTCTGTCCACCTTCTTGGTTGTGTGTGGTTCCATGGTGTTTGTACTTACTGGGAATGCCTGTAAGAAAAACAATCTCAGGTAGTATGTGGTGACACAAGACCACGAGACCATAAGACATAGGAGCAGAATTAAGCCATTCAGACCATGGAGTCTACTCCACCATTTTATCATGGAGGATCCCAGACCCCACTCAACCACATATACAGGTAGTCCCCAGGTTACAAACATCTGACTTATGGACAACTCGTACTTACAGAGGAAAGAGAATGCCATCCGCCATTTTAAGTCGTTGCCATTGACACTGTGTTGAGTCTGTAACATTGTATTTGGCTTAAATTTTTCTTAGCAAAATTCACCCAGACCCCGACACCCCCCCCCCCCCCCACCACTGTTCCGGTCGTCTGCTGGCACAGTGAGATCAGCACCAGACTTGAGAAATGAGGTTCCCGAGTTTGAACCAGTGACAGACAGCTCCCATGCCGGGCTGATGTTAATCCTGTGAGTCCCGTACCATCCGTGCCAGGTTGATTTCAAGCTCGCAACTCGACCTTGCAAAAAACAACATTGCCACCTCCAGTTTAAATACCCACGCGGAACATAGTGGAGGATCAAATACCCAAACCCAGCACAGCCCCCACTTGTCCCATCTAACCCGTCTCAGTGCAGTGGAGTTTAGGACCCGGGGAATTCAGTGCGGTGGGCCTCAGGGCCTCAGGCGGAGCTCAGGACCCGCCGCCCGCAGTGTTTCTGTTCCATTGATGGCAAGCGATCGCAATTGAAAATAAAGTGGAAATAATAAAGCCTTTGGATAATAAAGCAAATAATAAAGTGAAACGCCATTGGTCATTGGAAAAGTGTTAGGCTACGGTTGGTCAACGATTGGAACAATTTTAAAGGGTAAAGAACAAAGTGAGAATAATGGAGCATGTGAAAGGCCCTGCCCTGATGAAAGCTACAGTTATTACTAAGCAACGCAGTGGCTTAATTATTGGAATACATACGTTTCCTAAGTGTTTTATATGGATAGAAAGGTAAAATATATACTATATACTAAGACAAATGTTTGACTGACGCTAAATAATACCGGATGTTCTTGTTCCAACTTACGTACAAATCCGACTTAAAGACAGACTTCCTAAAGGAGCAGAACTCGTTCATAACCCGGGGACTGCCTGTATCTGCCTTCTCACCATATCCTTTGATGCACTGACTGATCAGGAAACCACCAGTTTCCATCTTAAAAATAGGCATGGACTTGGCTTCTACCGCAGTCTGTGGCAGAGCATTCCACAGATTTAACATTCTCTGGCTAAAAAAACTCATCCTTACCTCTGTTCTAAAGGGTCACCCCTCAACTTTGAGGCTGTGCTCTCTAGTTCTGGATACCCCCACCATAGGAAACACCCTCTGCACATCCACCCTATCTAGTCCTTTCAACATTCAGTAGGTTTCAATAAGATACACCCCTCCCTGCATTCTTCTAAATTCCAGTGAGTACAGGCCCAAAGCTGCCAAACGCTCCTCATAGGTTAACCCCTTCATTTCTGGAATCATCCTCGTGAACCTCCTCTAGACCCACTCCAATGACAACATATCGTTTCTCAGATTTGGAGTCCAAAACTGTTGACGATACTCCAAGTGTGGCCTGACCAGAGTCTTAAAGGCTCAGCATTATCTCCTTGAAATAAATGCTAATATTGAATTTGCCTTCTTTACCACAGACTTAAGCTGTAAACTAACCTTCCGGGAGTCTTGCACGAGGACTCCTACATTCCTCTGCACCTCTGATGTTTGAACATTCTCCCCATTTAGATAACAGTCCACACTATTATTCCTTTTACCAAAATGCATTACCATTTATTTCCCAACACTGTATTCCATATGCCACTTTTTTGCCCATTCTTCCAATTTGTCTAAGTCCTACTACAAATGCATCTTTTCCTCAGCATTACCTAACCATAGACCTATCTTCGTATCATCCACAAACTCTGCCACAAAGCAATCATTCCATGATCCAAATCACTGACATAGAGTATGAAGAGTAGCAGTCCCAATACTGACCCCGAGGAACACCACTGGTCACTGGCAGCCAACCAGAAAAAGCCCCTTTTATACCCACCAGCAGCTTCCTGCCTGTCGGCCATTCCTCTATCCATGCCAATATCTTTCTTGTAACGCCAAAGGATTTTATCATAAGCACCCTCATGTGGCACATTATCAAAACACCTTCTGAAAATCCAAGTAGATGACATCCACTGCCTCGCCTATTTCCATCCTTTACAGAAACCTTGCTGACTTAACTTACCATTAGTCTCCAGTACCACAAAACCTCATCCTTAATAATAGACTCCAACACTGTCACAACCATTGAGGCTAGGCTAACTGGCCAATAATTTCCTTTCCTTTACCTTCCACCCTTCTTAAAGAGTGGCGTGACATTTGCGATCTTCCAGTCCTCCAGGACCATGCCAGAATCAAGTGATTCATGAAAGATCATGACCAATGCATCCATCTTCAGCAACCTCTCTCAGGACTCTGTGATGTAGTCCATCTGGTTCAGGTGATTTATCCATCTTCAGACTTTTCAGTTTGCCTAGCACTTTTTCCTTTGTAATAGCAATGGTGCTCAATCCTGCTCCCTGACACTCATGGACTTCTGGCGTACTACAAGTGTCTTTCACAGTGAAGACTGATGCAAAATACTCATGAAGTTCATCTGCAATTTCTTTGACCCTCATCAGCATAATTTTTCAGTGGTCAAATATCAACTCTCACCTCCCTTTTACTCTTTTATATAACTGAAGATACTTTTAGTATTCTGCTTTATATTATTGGCTAGTCTGCCCTCATATTTCACCTTTCTCTAATTCTTAGAGCTTTTTTAGTTACTTTTTGTTGGATTTTAAGTTTCCCAATCATTCAACTTCCCACTCACTTTTGCTACTTTATATACCCTTTCCTTGCCATTTATGCCAACCTTAACTTCCTTGGTCAGCCACAGTTGCCTATCCCCACCATTTGAGGACTCCTTCCTCCGTGGGACATATCTATCCTGCGCTTTGTGAACTATTCCCAGAAACTTCAGCCATCTCTGCTCTGCTGTCACCCCACCAGTATCCTCCTCCAACCCGCCTGGGCACACTCCTCTCTCATGCCTCTGTTATTCCCTCTATTCCATTATAATACAGATACAGATCTCTTGCAATCCGACACCAACCGATTTCCCCAATCTCCTTGCATTTTGAAGTCCCCCGCTATAATTATGTCATTAACCTTATTACATGCACTTTCCAGATCCCCACAATTTGCAATCTCAACCCCACATCTTGGCTACTATGTGGAGGTTTATGTATGATTCGCATAATGGTCTTTCAAAGATTTAACTTGTTAGCTAATCAATTAAAAGCTATTTCGACTAAGCGACAAATTATTAAAATTCGTAAACAAGACGGTAATTCAACTACTGATCATAAAGAAATCAATAACACTTTTCAAGATTTTTATAAATCTTTATATCAATCAGAATTTGACAGTGACCTGTCCATGATGGATAATTTTTTTAACAATTTGAATATTCCTAAACTGATAGATGAAGATCGTAGCTTGCTTGATGCTCCTATCTCTATGGCCGAAATAAGAGAGGCTATCTCATCAATGAACTCAGGGAAAGCTCCTGGTCCTGATAGTTTTATTGTAGAATTTTTTAAAACTTTTTCTTTGTTGCTTTCTCCTTGGCTATGTGAAATCTTTAATGATGCGTTTGTTAAGAAGAGATTACCTCAATCTTTTTATGAAGCTACTATTTCTCTAATTCTTAAAAAAGATAAAGATCCTACTTTATGTGCATCTTATCGCCCTATATCATTATTAAATGTAGACTCTAAGATTCTTACAAAAATTTTAGCCATTAGATTAGAAAAGGTACTATCACAGATTATTTCAGAAGATCAAACTGGTTTTATTAGGAATCGGTACTCCTTTTTTAATATTAGAAAATTGATTAACATAATTTATACTTCATCACCTACAACCCCAGAATGTGTTATCTCATTAGATGCTGAAAAAGCTTTTGATAGAGTTGAATGGACATACTTATTTAATGCATTGAGAAACTTTAACTTTAGTCCTAATTTTATATCATGGATTAAATTAATATATTATAAACCTGTTGCTTCTGTTCTTACAAATAATTATAGATCCTCTTTTTTTCAATTATCTCGTGGCACGAGACAAGGTTGTCCTTTAAGTCCTTTATTATTTAATATTGCATTAGAACCTTTAGCCATTGCTATTCGTGAATCTCCTAATATTTTTGGTATCACCCGTAATGAGGTTATACAAATTATCACTTTATGCTGATGACTTGCTGTTATATATTTCTGATCCTAATAGGTCTATTCCCGCTATTTTATCCTTGTTGGCTCAATTTGGTAGTTTTTCTGGTTATAAATTAAACTTAGATAAGAGTGAATTATTCCCCTTAAACGCGCAAACCTTATTGAATGACAGGATACCATTTAAAGTTGTTACTGATAACTTTATCTATTTAGGTATAAAAATCACGAAGAAATATAAAGATTTATTTGGACTGAATTTTTTACCTATGCTTCATCAAATTCAACAACTTACTACAAGATGGTCTCCCTTATTTTTATCATTAGTTGGTCGGATTAATGCTATTAAAATGATGATTCTACCGAAATTTTTATATTTATTTCAAGCCTTACCAATTTTTATTCCTAAATCTTTTTTTGACAACATTGATTCCAAAATTTCCTCATTTGTGTGGCAAAATAAAAACCCCAGGTTAAGCAAAAGGCAATTACAAAAATCTAAAAAAGATGGTGGTCTAGCTTTACCTAACTTTAGATTTTATTATTGGGCGAATAATATTCGTAACCTAACGTATTGGAAACTAGATTTGGACTCACCATTGTGTCCACAGTGGGTAAATTTGGAATGTAGTGAGGTAAAGGGATATTCTATATTCTCCGTTCTTGGCTCTTTTCTTCCTGCTGATTTAGTTAAATTCAATAAACAGATATCTAATCCTGTTATCAAACATACACTACGAATTTGGTTTCAATTTCGTAAATTTTTTAATCTGAAAAACTTTGTTCTTGATAGCCCTATTTGATTTAATTTTTTTTTCAAACCTTCATTGACAGATCAAGCTTTTAGCATATGGAAAAGGAAAGGTATAAAATGTTTTCGTGATCTTTTTTTTGAAGGTACTTTGATGTCTTTTGATCAACTTTCTAACAAATTTAAATTACCTAAATCTAATTTTTTTTTAGATACTTACAAATTAGAAATTTCTTACACAAAGTTCTTCCATCTTTTCCCAATTCAATTCCATTGGATTTTTCAGATTTGATTTTCACCTTTAATCCTTGTTAGAAGGGATTAGTGGCTTTTATTTATAACATGATTATGAAGATACAACCAGAAATATCAGATAGAATTAAACAAGAATGGGAAGAAGAACTTCGATACAATATATCAACAGATAAATGGGAAAAAATTTTGCAAATGGTTAATTCCTCTTCTATATGTGCTAAACATGCTTTAATACAATTTAAAATTGTACATAGAGCTCATATGTCTAAAGATAAGCTTGCGCGATTCTATTCTCATATCAATCCTCAATGTGACAGATGTCACTTAGAAGTGGCTTCATTGACCCACATGTTTTGGTCATGTCCCACTTTACATAACTATTGGAAGGACATTTTTGGTGTCATTTCCTCAGTATGGAATATCGATTTACAACCTCATTTTATTACTGCAATTTTCGGTATGCCAAATGAAGATGGTAATCAGTTTTCCCCTTCAATTAGATGAATGATTGCTTTTGTAACATTAATTGCCAGAAGGTTTATATTACAAAACTGGAAAGAAGTAAATCCTCCTACCACATCTCAGTGGTTTTCTCAAACTATTTCTTATCCGAGTTTGGAAAAAATTAGAAGCACTATTTTTGACTCATCAATTAAATTTGAAGAAACCTGGGGACTGTTCATTCGACATTTTCATATGAATTAATTTGGCCTTTTTCAGATCTTCTCTCTGCTTATTCTTGTTCAGGTATGGAGTACCGGAGTTTTTTCTTGACACTATCACATACTTATAAACTGTTATTATTGCCCATGTTAGTTTAGTTTAGTATTTTTTTCAATATATATTTTCTTTCATATATTTTCAAATTTTTTTTTCTTTTGATGATTATTTTTTTTTCATATAAATTTATATAGACTTAATTGATTAATGTACCTTTTGTTGGTTGATGTTTAATAGGATATTATTATCCTATTACTAATGTAATTTCAAGTTTATTGAATTTATAATCTATTCATTATTATGCTATGTTTTTTCTTATATATATATATGAAATTTAATAAAAAGATTGAAAAAGAAAGAAAGAAAGATTTAACATTCTCTGACCTTATGTCTCCTCTTTCTGAAAATGTAATTCCATCTCTAACCAGCATAGCCACACCACCACCAATACCTTCCTGCTTGTTGTTCCGATACAAAGTATATCCCAACTATGGCCTTCTTTCACCAACGACTCACTGATGCCCACAACGTCATACTGCCCAATTGCACCATGAGTTTGTCTAACTTAATCTGAATGCTATGTGCATTTAAATACAGCAACTTCCATCCTGCCTTCTTGAACCTTTTGAATTTTGCCTCTGGGGTACAATTTAGCTCTATGCTCTGTCTGCACTTGTACCCAATCATTGGCTTGCCCTTCCTTACATTCATGTTACACCCATCATCTATGTGTAAACCTGCTGACTCATCCTTAGCTCTATTATACTGGTTCCCAATCCCCTGCCATATTAGTTTAAACCACTCCCAACAGCTCTAGTAAATCTGCACACAAGAATATTGGTTCCCCTCAGATTCAAGTGCAGTCGGTCCCTTTTGTACAGGTCCCACCTGCCAAGAAGAGGTTCTAATTATCCAGAAACCTGAATCACTGCCCTCTGCTCCAATTCTTCAGTCACGTATTTATCTGCCACTTCATTCTATTCCTATCCTCACTGTCGCATAGCACAGGCAATACTCCCAAGACTACTACTTCTAAGACCCTGCTTCTCCGCTTCCTTCCTAACTCCCTGTATACTTTTTTCAGGACCTCCTCCTTTTTTCTATCCATGTCGTTGATACCAATATGTACCACGACTTCTGGCTGCTCAACCTTCCCTCTCAGGATATTGTGGACACATCCAGAAACATCATGACTCTATCACTGGGGTGGCGAACTACCATCCGGAGTTTCCTTTTCACATCCACAGGATTGCCCATCTGTCCCCCGACTATAGAGTCCCCTGTTACTACTGCCATCCTCTTCAGTTGCGAGAGGCACGGTCACTGTTGCTTCCCCAGGCAGGTCATCACCACCCACCAACGGTAGTCAAAATGGAGTAGTTATTATTGGGGGGGTGTGGCCACACTATCTGATGTTCTCCCTCCCTCTCACAACAGTCACCCATTTATCCATCTCCTGTAGTCTTGGATGACTACCTCCCTATTCCTCCCATCTATCACTGCTTCACTTTCCCTAACGAGCCGAAGGTCATCAAGCTGCAGCTCCAGCTCCCTAACACGGTCTCCAGGGAGCTGCATCTCGTGCACCTGGTGAAGATGGGGCCATTAGGGATGCGGGAAGTGTCCTGGAAATCCTACATCCCAGAACAGAACACTAGCCCTATACATACATGTACATTGATTTTGAACTTTGAGTCAGTCCCCAGTCCTGAACTCCCCTGAGATCTTCAGCTTCCTGCTTTCTTTTCTCCTCCTGCTGGTCCTGTCACTGAGCCCACAGCAAATCAATCTGTAAGAGGAACCATGGGTCACCAAGTAATTACTGTTGCATGGAGAGTGAGGTCACATGGGTAAATCTGTTTACTTACTCCACAGAGTTCTGGAGTAAATATCTCTGAGAACATCAAATAGAACTGTCTATAAACTGCTTGCATCCCTGATGTTTAATATGGTTACTTCATTTTATTTTAAGTAAAACACAAATGTCTGAGGCCCTCTGTTGGTTGGGGTCAACCATGGTTGTTCCATCCAAGTGGCCTCTGTGTTACCCAAGCCAGGGTAGTACAATATGGAGAGCAAGCTGTCATCCATGTAGCAGGCTTCCCCTCTCTACACAGCCGATGAATCCAACGGAATGGCAGAGACTGATACAGTTTGGTACCAGCAGAGTCACCAGTCAGCGTTGAACTTAATGTAGGACTGCCTCTGGGACTCTAGCTCAGGATTTTTCCTCAGGGTTTACTCCGGAACCCTTCCCCATGAGTGAGTATGGCCACAAGTCAGCAGCGGTTTTAGATCAGCTTTCCTTCTCCTAGGTGAGCTACCAACCACGACTGATGAGCCCCATCTGCCCAAAGCAACAGGTTTTAAGGCACCAATATCCCACCTTTGCCCCATCTCCTGTCAGTAGAAACGGTTCTACCTAGATTAGTAGCCAAGACACACACGAAAACCAGGAGCTGGACTTGGTTGTCAGAGGCTATTTGAGATGCATGGCAATCGGAGAATTTAATAGGTAGTGAGAGCTTATCCCCCTTACCACCCCTGGCTAAAAGGTTAACTTGCAGGTTGAGTCGGGGGTGAGGAAGGCAAATGCCATGTTAGCATTTATTTCAAGAGGTCTAGAATACAAGAGCAAGGATGTGATGCTGAGGCCTTATAAGGCACTTTGAACAGTATTATGAACAGTTTTGGGGCCCTCAGCTTAGAAAAAGATGTGCTGGCGTTGGAGAGGGTCCAGAGGAGGTTCTCAAGGATGATTCCAGAAATGAAAAGGTCATCATACAAGGAACGTATGATGGCTCTGGGTCTGTACTCACTAGAATTCAGAAGGATGGGGGGGGGGGGGGGGTAATCTCATTGAAACTTTTCAAACGTTGAAAGGCCTAAACAGAGTAGATATGGAAAGGATGTTTCCCATGGTGGGAGACTCTAGGACAAGAGGGCACGGCCTCAGGATAGAGGGGCACCCTTTTAAAACAGAGATGCGGAGAAATTTCTTTAGCCAAAGGGTGGTGAATTTGTGGAATTTGTTGCCACATCTAGCTGTGGAGGCCAGGTCATTGAGTGTATTTAAGGCAGAGATCGATAGGTTCTTGTTTGGACATGGCATCAAAGGTTACGGGGTGAAGGCTGGGAACCGGGGTTGAGGAGGAGAAATGAAAAGGATCAGCCATGATTGAATGGCGGAGAAGACTCAATGGGCCAGATGGCCTAATTATGCTCCTGTGTCCTATGGTCTAAAGCAACCTTAAGGAACCAAGGTCAATGTTGATTTGTAGCATACCTGGGCTCTACTCTATAATTTAAGATGAATCAATACGTGCAGTGCTTGATTGAGATGACATAAATCAATTCTTGTTCTGGAGAACAAAAAACTTAATTGTGCATTGTGATTACTATCACAAGCTCACAAAATGCAAAATGGAAAGGGGGAGGATAGTCAACTTAGTATGACTAGAGGTGGGAATGGAGTAACTCCGGGTAGTGACAGGGCCGAAGCTTGTAGATTTATTCCACTTGGATAGACTGTGCTGAAATGGGTGAAATGCAATGTAGCACATGGGAAGTTTCATCAGTACAGCTGCTGGCAGCCACACAAGAAACTATTCTGTTTGGGAGGTTCCAATTAACAGAAGGCAGGATGCTGGGAACCAAATGATTAATCATTGGACAATGTTTGGAACTCCACAAGAAAGCTTGCTTCAAGAAACTAACCTGAACTTTAGAGATATGCCATGTGATAGAAAACAAAGGTTCACAAGATGAGTGCAGTTAACTCAATTTATCCTCACTGTCTTATGAAGATAAGTTCTCAACCTATCCTCTTCGATAGTCAACCCTCATTCTCCTTTGTTGCAGAGCAAAAAGCCCTAGCTCACTTAACCCATCCTTAAAAGACAGTGAGGATAGGTTAAGTGAACTAGGGCCTTTCTCCCTGCAACAAAGAAGAATGAGAGGCGACTCTATAGACATGTACAAGGTGATAAAAGGCATATATTGAGGCATACTTAAGTTTGCCGATGACACCTCTGTTGTAGGCCAAATCAAAAATGGTGATGAATCAGCATATAGGACGGAGATTGAAAATCTGGCTGAGAGGTGCCACATTGTCAGCAGGACCAAGCAGATGATTATTGACTTCAGGAAGAGGAAACCGGAGGTCCATGAGCCAATCTTCATCGGGGGACGAGAGGTGGAGAGGACCAACAGCTTTAAATTCCTTGGTGTTACATGTCCTGAGTCCATCACATAAGTGCAATTATGGCGGTACCTCTACTTCCTTAGGAGTTTGGAGAGATTCGGCATGACATCTAAAGCTATGACAAACTTCTATAGATGTGTGATGGAGAGTATATTGACTGGCTGCATCACAGCCTGGTATGGAATCTCCAATGCCCTTGAACAGAAAATCCTACAAAAAATAGTGGATGTGGCCCAGTCCATCAGGACTAAAGCCCTCTCCACAATGGAGCACACCTACATGGAACATTGTCACAGGAAAGCAGCATCTATAATCAGGGATCCCCATCACCCAGGACATGCTCTCTTCTTGATAATGCCATCAGGAAGGTACAGGAGACTCAGTATTCATACCACCAAGATCAGAAACAGTTACGATTCCTCAATCATCAGGCTCTTGAACCAAAGGGGATAACTTAACTCGCCCATCACTGAACAGTTACTATGGGCTCACGTTTAAGGATTATTTCTTTCTTCCGTTCCTTCCATCCACAGCTTGTTGCCTTCTGCACATCGGTTGTCCGACCTGTTAGTGTGGCCTTTCATTGATTCAATTATGGTTATTAGATTTACTGAGTATGCCCACAAGAAAATGAATCTTCATTTGTACATGGTGACAGGTATGTACTTCGATGAATTTACTTTGAACTTTGAGTGGCAGCCAAAGACTTTTCCTTGGGGTGAAAATGGCTAATATTAGAGGGCATAATTACAAGGTGATTGGGGCAAGTATAGGCAGGATATCAGAGGCACGTTCATTATATAGAGAGTGGTGGGTGCGTGGAATGCTCTGCTCTGGTGGATACATTGGTGGCATTTAAGAAACTCTTAGATTGGCATATGGGTGATAGAAAAATGGAGGGTTATGTAGGAAAGATGGGTTAGATTGATCTTTTGTTGCTGTATGGTCATTAAGTCGAGCCAGCTCTTCGTGACCTCATGGAGCATAGGGTCCACATGGTTTTCATGGCAAGATACAGAAGTAGAATGCCAGGCCTTTCTTCTGCATAGGTACTGCTGCTGCCCAGGTTACGACCCAACTGGGTTTGAACTCAGGACCATCTGCCTTGAAGTCCAGAGCTGATGCCACTACACCACCAGCCAGCCAACCAACCAGACTGATCTTAGAGTAGATTAAAAGGTCAGCATAACATTGTGGGCTAAAGGTCCTGTACTGTGCTGCGACATTCTACGTTCCATAAACCCAATGAAATCCCTGGACATGACAGAACAAAACTTTAAGCCAAAGCTGAAGAAACCCCAAGGGCACAAGTGCTGGAAACGTGGCAGGAAACACGAGTTGCTTCTTGCTTTTTGCAAAAATATGAAACAGATGTGAAAAACATATTAAATCAGTATTATTTTCATTTGCTGATTTAAAAAAAAACTTTATCTTTTGCATGCTAATTGTCTGTCAGTCTGGTTATATATAGTTTTTTTTATATAAAGTTCTATTATACATCCTTTTTCCTGCAGATATCTGCAAGAAAATGAATCTCAGGGTAGTTACATGGTAACATATACACACTTTTGACATTAAATTTACTTTGTACTTTGGATTATTTTGCAAAGACACAGCAGTAGCAAGGAATCAGCCGGACATACTGTTAATGGACAGCTCAAACCATGATGAACTATCTGAAACAAAGTTTTCTCCCGTCATTTCCTAGTACATTTAGTTTGATCAGGAAAGTGTCACATTTAAATCAGGCAACTAGCTGAAATTTCAAATGGATATAGGTGGCTAATACAAGAAAAAGTGTTGAGGTTCTAACCCTGTAATGGTGGAACTTGCCTCATTCTTACAGGACAGGTGCAATTAATTCAAGCCACGCACGCAAAATGCTGGTAATTACAATTAATTGTTAGGTTGGCAAAATGATTAAGATTAATTGTTAGCTTGTAGACTAATCAAATTTGTTTAATTGTCATTCAACCATACACATGAAGACGGTCAAATGAAACAGCGTTCCTCTGGGAACAAGGTGCAAGACCCAATACCAACAACACACCCACTGTATATAGCCCAAGTCCTTGAGTGTCATGGTCTGTAGTTTGATGATATAGCAGTTCTCATCATGTGACTAGTGCAGCCACAGACACATGTAATCCTCCACTGAGTGAACACTGGAGAGCAGCACCAATGGAAGGACAGTAGCAACAGAGGGGCCAGCTCCCAACCCAGGACAGACTCCTAGCTCTCTCCCGCACTAGCTCCAGCATCTTCTTCGCTGGGTATCTGCAACAGATGGCCCCATGGCATGAGAGGCAGGTCTATGCAACAACCAAGGCTACGCAGCTCCCCCACTGCCAGTCTCACCAATTAACAAGTGAACCAGACTTGCAGTATTCTACATTACCAATGTCCAACAGGGACTGGGAATAAGAAAAACATCCAAGACAACTACTTGGACCATCTGTTGGACTATGCACCACCTCCACACACTACCTCTGATGCTTCCCCCCCCCCCCCCCCCGCCCCCCGAGTGGCTGTGGCAGACCGCATTACAGTGAGCAATAGTTGAGCTCCACAGACATCAAGCCAGTGGGACAGACCTGCAGAACTCGATGTTCTCAATATCCAGCAGCATCTCATGATCGCACAAAAGACAAACAATTATACCTTTGTTTGGAACCAGAGAGGTCACTGCAACCAAGGGCACCATCTTTCTGGGATCTAATTAACTTTACAACCTCTGCTCAGCAGAAAGATATGGTTGAGCAATTAATGTTATCGGATGTAATGACAACGGTGTATTTAATAGAACACCATCCAGTGGATGTTATATGTGTTAAATGTACAAAGTGCTGTAATATAGGAAAGTTCAATGCCAAGATTGTTTAGTGATAGAACTGGACTGCTTAGAAAGAGAGCATCTAATGAAACAGTGCATCATGTTCCTCATTGGGTTCCAACAGCTTTAAGGGGAAAATTAGGTGGTCTGAGTCTGGCCAGACAAAATATGCTAGTTACTGTAACAACAACACCACTGCTTGGGTTATTCCAATAGTAGCTATATCTAATAAGGATGAAGTACTGGCACTATTTATCTTTCTAACTTATAGTAATTTTTTTTTACGTAGTTTCAAAGCAACAAATTTCACAACATATATCAGTGATCAGAAATCACTGGAGAAAAACAGCATTATCCAGTGCTGCAGAAAGATATAGGTATACACCTAGACAGAACCTACAATTAAGTTTAAAATAGGTTTTACCATTCATGTTTACAGAATAATAATGTTTAACAGCTTTCCATATTCCTACTTGGAGGTACTATTGAAAGTATTGCTATCTGGATCAACTCCATCCTCAAATTATGTCTTCAGGCCCTAGTAATCTTTGTTGATGATCCCTTGATAATCTTTGTTGTTTTTTCAGAAAAGCTAAACTGGGAGCTGCATCAAGGCACTTCTCCAAGGCACTTGAGATGCACTTCTCCAAAGGTGTAGTGAGAATAACTTGGTTTCCCCTTCTAATGAATGTTAACTATGCTTATAATTAGAGAGGTTTTTCCATTCTGGGCATCTGGATGTTGTTGGTAATCCAGTTATTTCTCCCTGACAAAGTCAAGTCGAAGTGACTTTTATTGTCATTTCGACCATAACTGCTTTGTACAGTAC
This sequence comes from Hypanus sabinus, assembly GCF_030144855.1. Classification (NCBI taxonomy): domain Eukaryota; kingdom Metazoa; phylum Chordata; class Chondrichthyes; order Myliobatiformes; family Dasyatidae; genus Hypanus; species Hypanus sabinus. The sequence goes on from NC_082715.1 coordinate 26,710,395, forward strand.
ATAGTAAAAATGAGACAACGTTTTTCAGGACCATGGTGTTACACGACACAGTACAAAAAGGCAGCAATGAACTATGTTCTTGAACCACTGCAGTCTCTGTGGTGATGATACTCCCAGAGTATTGTTGAGCAGGGAGTTCCATGATCTAGGAGCAATGACATAAAGAAAATGGAAAAAGTATTTCCTGGTCAGAATGATAGGGGCATGGAGGGGAACCCCATGCAGAGCAGACTTGATGGGCCAAATGGCCTATTTCTGTTCCCATTCGTTTGATTTCATGTCTTTTGGAACCAGAAGGTGGTGGTGTTCCGATGAACTTTTTGCTCGTGCCGTCCTTCGTGACAGAGGTCATGGTTTTGAAGTCATTGTCAGAATAGTGAGGGTGAATAGTTGGCAGTATTATTTTGCAAGTGATGTATTCTGAAAGTATTGAGCCCTTGTGATGGACAGAATAAATGCTTAGAGTGGTGGATAGAGTGATAATCAAGTGGCTGCTTTGTCCTAGACAGTGTTGAACATCTTGAGAGTTATTTATGCTGCAATCATCCAAGTAACTGGAATGTATTTCTATTGCCTTGGAGATAGCGAAAGGAGTTTGAAGTGTCAAGAGCTGAGTTACTTGCTGATGGCAGTATTTGTGTGGCCGGTCCATATGATATTTTGGTCAATAGACAACACCAGGGTGGGGGACAGCACAATAGTAAAACCACTGAGTGAATGCATGATTAGATTCTCTCTTTTTAGAGCTGGTCATTGTCTGGCACTTTTATGCCACAGTTTATTACTTGTCACTTATCACACCAGCATAGATGTGGTCTAGATCTTGCCTCGAGCAGGTATAGTCCACTTCATTCACTGAGAATTGCAAATGGAATCGAATACTGTGCAATCAACATTGAAAAACTCCTTTCAATTTAACTCCATGCAGCCAGAAATGGAAAAAAAAAACAATGCTATTCGGGTCTTGCTATTAAATTTTGCCAGATTTGAGGGAATCTCTTACTGAATTTTTATTCTAATGCACCACCTGCCTCCCACCCTTCCTTCACATCATACCACATGTTCTTTGCTTCTCAAGCTAATAACAAGGTTACTGAATTAACTAATTCAGCAAGAACAGAAGCCACAGAGAAGATGCACAGCTAACAGTCCTCCCTCACCTGTGGAAAAGATCAAAGCTTGTTTGCGTAAAACCAGCCTCATGAACAGTCTGCATGCAAGACAAATAATTTCACTTGAAGAAGTAGTGCACTTTCAACATTGGGCTCCAAGAGCAGGTGATTTTTTTTTTGTTAAGAATTTTGACATTTCACCTGAAGCGTGGGTTGTTTGCAACATCTGAAGCCTCGAGAAGTGGAATTGATTATGCTGCAATTGGATTGCTTTTCTTGTGGGTATTAACATTTAATCACCCCTCTCCACACTTTAGTGACCATGGTTATTAGGATAACAGGTGCCTCGTTAAAGACCAGAATTACTATGGTGCCAAGTCAGGTATCAGGTATCATAGTAAGACATCACCTTACACCAATTCCATGCTTAACTCCCATTAGACCATCAAAATTCAGGACATAAGCACATGCTGCTGATATCCAATTCCATAAACTCAATAGTTGCTAAATATCTCCTCAATTAACTACTTCTTATGTGAGCCCAGACAATGGGCACCTGAGGTAGCTTCACAGACAAGACAGTCCTTCATCTGATGCACGTATGGGCAGTTGGCTGAAGGAGCTGCTGAGAGATAACTCAAGCCCAAGGACGTTGAAGCCAAGTGTCATCAGTACTGAATGCTCTTAATCTGTTCTGGCAGCACCACGTCAACTAATGCATGGCTAGTGTAACACATCACTCCATTTTGGATGTTGTCATCGCTATAGTTGGATAGACAGAGAGAAAGTGTAATACTAAGAAATGCATAATGGAATTTTCAAACCACTTTGAGTCACTTTCAATTTTAATCCACTGACTTCAATGACAATAGATTCACAAACACCTACTTTACTCAAAGCTTAGCTCAATATATTGAATTTCAATTTACAAAGCAAAAGCATCAGCCGATGAGTGACAGCAGACGAGCTGCACGCCTACGCCCTCATTCTGCTTGGCCACTCAGTCTTACTTCTCCACGTGCTACACAATAGCAGGCTGCTGATGTTCTTTTCCATGTGGTACACTCCAGTGAAAACTCCTTTAGCAGAGAACTCCTTGCGAGTGGCGCAGCAGCTCTAACTGATAATGTAACGCTTCACCCGGGTTTAATTCTCACCACTGTTTGTGGGAGTTTGTACGTACACCCAGTAAAAACGACATGGGTTTCCTCACCAATTCCAAAGAATAGGGGTAGCAAGTTGTGGGTAGGCTATGATGGTGCCAGAAGCATGTGACACTTGCTGGCTGCTCCTAGCATATCATCAGATCAGAAATGAAGCATTTTATTGTATGCTTAAAGTGACAAATAAGGCTAATCTCCCCCTCTTTTAAAAATCACACATTCAGTCCTGGGTGCCACATACAAGTCTTGTTAATGGTGTGCAATTACATATTCATGCCAGCAGGTGGCCCTAAGGAGTACTTGACAGATATTTCTCCCCTTGTTCTCACCAGAGTACATTTTATTTTGAGCTGCTATACTTCCTTATTTTCAAAATTTATGTATACTAAATGTCTATTTTCATTATTGAAGCCTATCACTGTTTCAGAGACCTGCACTTTTATTGAAAATGGATCTCCTAGTCAGGGCACAAGAGACTGCAGATAATGGAATCAGGTGCAAAAACAAACTATAAAACAGAAGAGATTCTACAGATGTTTTTAATGCATGCACACACAAAATGCTGGAAGAACTCAGCA